>NC_064911.1:14163626-15378626 GCF_929443795.1 Astur gentilis
AGGGACGGTAGCACGACACTTCCAGGCCTCGTCGCTCAGGCAGAAGGACACGGAGCTGACTTTGGTCTTAAATTAAAACATGGGTGGTTTAAAACCTATAACCTCCCACGGAGAGGCACCGCCAGGCGCTGTCTGTGTCACACCGGCCGATGCAGACACGACACCCAGGAGCGCAGTCCCGACAGTGGGAGCCGCTGGCTGCCCGGCTCCTTCTGTGCAGCTCAGAGCTGTACACGCTTGTTCTGCAGTTTACATCCATTTCCAGTTCCTCTGCACTTCCTCCCTGCCCGCCCTCCATGATGTCCATTGCATTACATTTCTCTTGCCCTCTCCTTCTCTTCGCACTCCCTGAAGGAGAGCTCTGGTCCTCGCTCTCCTCTCTGTCCTCTGCGTTGGGTGGCTCAACTGTCCCAAGAAGTTTTCTAAAGCTAAATGGTTAAGATTGGTGGTCAGGTTTTGCTTTTTGTTAGTTGTTGTAAGCAGTGTCCTGCATTTGCAATGGGATAAAGCACCCTTGGGCAGCGCTGACCTCTCACAAAAGGGCTGTTTCCCAAATTTGATTTCCAAAAAACTGTACCCTGGCAGCCCCTTGGAAAAGGGCAGTTCTGTTCATAAAACTCTTTACTGAAATGTTCCTTAGGTTCTCCTTGAAGCAAACTAATAGTCAAAGGAGATTAAGAAGAGAGGAGAGGAGAGGAGAGGAGAGGAGAGGAGAGGAGAGGAGAGGAAAAGAAGAAAGGAAAGGAAAGGAAAGGAAAGGAAAGGAAAGGAAAGGAAAGGAAAGGAAAGGAAAGGAAAGGAAAGGAAAGGAAAGGAAAGGAAAGGAAAGGAAAGGAAAGGAAAGGAAAGGAAAGGAAAGGAAAGGAAAGGAAAGGAAAGGAAAGGAAAGGAAAGGAAAGGAAAGGAAAGGAAAGGAAAGGAAAGGAAAGGAAAGGAAAGGAAAGGAAAGGAGAGAAAAGAAGAGAAAAGAAGAGAAAAGAAAAGAAAAGAAAAGAAAAGAAAAGAAAAGAAAAGAAAAGAAAAGAAAAGAAAAGAAAAGAAAAGAAAAGAAAAGAAAAGAAAAGAAAAGAAAAGAAAAGAAAAGAAAAGAAAAGAAAAGAAAAGAAAAGAAAAAACCTGCTTAAAAAGAATTCCTGTATGATTTTGGTGGACTTGAGAAGAAGTGCTGAAGAATCTGTCCTGTGATGCTGATATAAAGGGAAAAGTACAGCAGGTGTTGAATTTCTTAAAGGCAATACTTTTAATTATTTTTACTCATAAACTAATTAACAGATTTACATACAAATTATCAGGAATTTCATTTTGCACTCAGCAATACATATGCTGTCTTTTTCACACATAACAATGAGGCTAAACCCTTGATTCAGTCTTAATTAGAAAGCTACAGCTAGTTCCTGTATAGTACTTTGTTTTCTGGACATAGTGGGCAGAAAGACCTATAATAATTAATGCTGCAGTACTGTGAAAGATAATCAATTTATAGAAAAGGACAATGAAGTGAGTCAAAGAAAGGATTAAGTAGTAACAGAAATGAGCTTACATTTATGAAAACTCAGGAAAGCTAAGAGCTAGCGTAAGATGGAGGACTCCACCAGAAAAAAATAAATTTGCTTGTTACATAGATCGGTAGCTGGGCGGGGTCAGTTGGCATGTTTCTCTCCTGAACTGGTAAAATACTATGTTCATAGATCAGCTGTGTGGACTCTGAGTAACATAGTCAACGGGGACATGAGTTTAGGTTTGTAGTAAGGCTTGCTGGTAAAATAGATTAATATATTACTTCTTCTTTAAAGACTGAACTCCAGATTTTCATTAAAGCACAAGAAAAATCCATTAGAGGGCCTCAAACATGGGTCTGTGGTGATTTGTCTCCCTCAACTTGTGAGAAGCCAGGAAGAGGAATAATATGAGACATGATTAAAGGTAAAGTACAATAACAGATCTACGAGGGGGAACTTTATTAGCCCATGTTCCTGCTATAACTAAGCCTCTCATTTTTTCAGTGCCACTTTCTTGGGATTGATTACTGTAAGAGCAATAATAATGATTTGTGAATTTTTGCAAGGATTCAGGTTATGATATGTCATATCTTAATAAAGAATATAGGAAAATACTGATATTTTTTTTTTCCAAAAGCCTTTTTTTATCTTGTCTCGTTTGTGACTGTGCAGGTAACAAATTGACCATCGTGTTTCAAATTTATGAGGTACTGCAAAAATAAAATTGGAATAGTGTCATTTTTAGAGTGCTTTTTGGTATGGGCTCTAGTCCTCAAACTCTGAGTTGGAGTGGAAGATTTTATTTTGTTTTTTACATGTGTTGTTTATGTATAATCCAAACATTAATTACCACCATCACCACCACCTTCCCCCCAGAACTGGGCATGTAAACATACTTACTAAACTTGGGACAACATTATCCAGACACAGCAGTGTTTATACGCATTTCCCAGTCATGGAGAAAATGCTTCTCTTCAGTAACAAGAAAAGGTTATGAATACTATTTGGGGAAAAAATGCTTTTGATACAGAGTTAATGACACCTGGAGTGGAAAACTGAAGGTTGTGTTAAAAAGAACTATTGGTCTGGAAGATGGACACTAATGAAATTCTTTAAGCAGCAGTTATAGGTCTGATCATACTTAATCTTTTGATTGATAAAGGCAAAAAAATACTGTTTACTAATAAAACATTCCAGTGATGGAAAATGAGAAAGCCATGGTAATGCAGAGGATGGCTGGATAAAAGAGAGAATCTGGAATACCTTGCACACTAGATTAATAGAAAAGGAATAGTGTTCTATCTGAATTCAAGGTCATACGCTGGATTATTAATGACCAGAAATCCTTCTACAACTTGCTAGTTGGTTATGACATAACCGGAGGACACATTTAATGAATTAGCCCAGCATGCCTATTGAGAGCTGTCATGCTGCCATTAGAAGAACAAACATAATCTTAAGTACTTATCAAAGACATATGGCAAATCTTATGCTATTGCTTCGTGTACTTTATTTGGCATACTAAACTCAAAAAAGGTCTCTTGCGTTAAATCAGATTCAGTGAGACAGATCCAAAGAAGAGCTGTTAGCATCATGTCTAGACTGGGCAACCTGACAGCACTTCTTAAGTCTTTTGCAGGAGGACAGGAGGTCAGCTTGCGTACCCTTCAAACAAGCCTGGAGTCAAGATTAACATTTGTAGCTTGTAAAGTTTGAGAAGCAGAACATATTGTTTCAAAGTTGGGGCTGCAGCAAACTGGCTACCCAGCTTGTGCTTGGCTTGGAGCTCAGGCAGGACAGGCTCATGTCTGATTCTGAGCCGAACTTGCTAGTATATTGTTGGTCTCCAAACTTACAAGATAAGCTTCGCTCCTCCTGATAGGAATATACAAGCTTTTCAGACAGATTAATGACAAATGACAAGCACTCTTGTTAGCAGATGACTGTTCTTTTGTGCGTGTAAATATGGATATTCACAGAGAGAGCAGCCATATGTATAATTTATTTCTGTGCTTCTGTGATGGATCACATTTTAATGTGTGGAGTTGCTTTAGAACAGAAAAAGCAAATGTGTTTGCCAAGCTTATGCAGACATAATTATTTTTGTGTGCTCCTTTTTAGTTCAAACCCTATCCTCCTACCCCAAATCTTATTTACCCTTCTTGCATTGTTTAAAGGCACAATGTTGCACAGATGAAACACAGAATTTTCAAAACTGGACAGGAGGAATGATTTTTTTTTTTCTTTAATACCAATATTGTAGATGAATTTTGTGCCCATATGTATTTGAGTATTTGTGTACATGATCTGTACCTATGTTAAGAACAGTTGTATGTATGGGTGAGGGAGCACATCTCCACAATGCACATCTCAAGTACAAAGAACAATGACTCCTTCTATCACTGTCTTTCTAACATTTTCCTAATTGTGTTTCTTCTGGGTATATTTACTGCTCTCAACCAATTTTAATTTATTCTGAAAAAATGGGTTTCTGAATTGAAGAGTCTAGAGAAAAAAAAAATAATTCTGAATTGAGTGGACAGAATTATCCTAAGATTTTTGCTGGTTTATGGTTGCTTAGACCATTAAATCTAAAATTTATCATTTTTCCCATTGAAGACTGATATACAGACTGCAAATTGCAATAAAGCCTAGATGTTATTCCAGGGACGCATCAGGCCTTGTCAAGGCCAAGAAGTAGTTCTGTACCTACGCGAAAGGAAGGAGAAAAGATTATCCTTTACGCCACTGAAACCATTCATGGTTCCTTGAGCAAAAGGTTTATGTTCCCAGTGGACACCCTGAAGCAAGGAAAGGCTCATACTATTTACTTGTGCCTTCCAGACAGTGCTCCAGGCATGTTTTTAAAACAAGAGGCCCAATGGATGGGAGCCCAATGTTTGGAACAGGGATACGATAGACTGTGAAGCATGCAGGTAAAACCAGTCTGTATATAAAAGCCTTTGCTACAATGTCTGTTTGCGTCCTTAGGGGCCAAGGAAAATAGTGACAGAGAAGCAACCATTTTCAGATGGAATATCCAAACATGCCATTTGTAATCCTTGAGGTGTAGTTTTAGTTTGGGAATTGGTATTCATTTTTCCTCATTTGGTATTCATTTTCCCTCATTAAGTATTCATTTCGGAAAGGTGGGTTCCTTTAGTAGAATGATGGTTTGATAATGCAAAAAAATGAATATATGTGAATAAATGTTACAGGAAATCATCTAGTAACCTCTTAATAGTTAAAGATTAAGAACCCACTCTGACTTTTGTGACTTTGAGCCTCATTTATGACTGGCAGATATTATTATTACTACTTTTCTTAAAAGAGTAATTTCCACTTCAATTTTTGCTTGCTAGATTTGTGGTTAGAGAGTAATTATTATTATTATTGCCTAAAATGGAGATAATTCAGATAGTGCTGTTGAGCTGCAGAACTTTAATCTAAGTATCAATTATGTTTTCAATCCCTCCCATCCCCCAATCATTTAATGATGTATCTCTCCTAGAAAGAATAAGTGCCTAACAAAATAAAATGTGAATTTCCTGAAAGATCAATGAGATCTCTTGCAAAGGAGCAATTTGAAAGCAAATAATGGGACACTTGGAAGATATCCATTGACAATTTTGAAATTTTAGAAGAGCTCATTTGGCTCCAGCAAATTTATAGGCATATCAAAGAAGTGGACTCCAAGTCTATCTTTTAGAGATTTTTTTGAAGTGTTCTTCCCTCATAATGTCCTCACTAGTTGTGATGTTGCTCAGTGGTCACAACATCAGACTACCACATTCAGATGAGTTATTCTCACAACCAAAAGCTATAATCTAGTATTCTCTATCTTCCAGCAGGAAAGTAAACTTCTTTTTTCTTCATCTGGTCAGCCAGAAGAGCCAGCAGAAGAAACTGGTTTTGGCTCTTCCCGAGGTTTCTGAGCAGCCTGATGTGGAGTGCAACTTTGAATGGAAATCCAAGGAATAGGAAAGCTTGGGAATACTAGGGAACTAAACGACAGAAACATTAAAATTTTAGGATGCTCAAGGGAATTCTCTTTTGCCTCTTCATCTTTCAGTTGTTTTCTTAATATCTGACTCCCACTTGCACATTCATCTCATGTGAACGTTCGAAACTGAATGTTTGGAAAAAAAGGCTTTTAAAAGTAAACAGTAAGATTGTGATTGATATTAGCACGCATAAACGATCTTTAATTATATATGAAAAAAGAAAAAAATTTAAACCCTCAAAATCTATATTTTGAGACTGAACCCAAAACTGCACAGCAACTGTAAGAGAAGTGCTTTCCAAATACATGGCAGTGTACAAAGTTATTATTCCCTGTGGCCCAGAAGACTACTCACAAGAAACTACAGACGTCCCTTTTCAATCATCAAAGAACATCTACAAAACCTAAAGAACAGTGGGACTTCTCAAAGACAAGTAAATGAAGAAGAGTCTTTAGAGGGAGGTGCATTCTAAGGAAATGCAGGCAGACATTCTGGCAGAAGTCAAAGCATTTCTTAAATTTTGGTAGAAAAAAAAAATGGTGTAATTCTCTCCAACAAAACAGGTTTAGAGGTAAGCAAAGTCTTCTCAGCCCTTAATTGCTAATGTAGATAACTAGAGTTTTGTGCAAATTACTTGTGGTTTTGGTTTTGGTTTTGGTTTTGGTTTTTGAGGGAGTAGGTAATTCTTTAAAAAAGAAAGCTATATTGGCTGACTGTAAAAGAAACTACTGTGCAAATTGCTTATATAACCTGAATGCTGTAAAATATTGCATTTTGTTTTGTTTGGGAGGAGGAGGAATGAGGAAGAGATGTGTATTTTAGCAGTGTTTTTTGTATATATAGGAAGTGAAATGGAAGGGCCCAGAAATATCCAGAACTAAAAGAGGGTTGTCATTGGAAAAATCTCAGAAGCTGTGTGAAGATACAGGGGAAATTCCCTTTGTGAGCAAGCCATCTGGCGGGTCATGCCGAGTTATGCCAAAAAGCTGAAGCAATCACAGCACAGTGGGAGGAAAACTTATAAGCATGGGAGTTAAATCAGTTTTATGTTCATAGCGGTTGACTAATAAAATCTACTGAGAGCGCCAGGTCCCTATACCACTAACACTCTGGAGACGGACTATGCAGGCCACTATCAGGGAACAGAAAGGCACTGTGGTCTCTATTTTCTTAGGAAACCACAGTAAAATGAATGGCTCAAATCTAAAACTACCCACTGTCTTTTCAAAGTATAAAAAGAATAACCAATTTCTTAGCAACCAAGCAGACTAGTTCGCTGTTAACCTGAGGTGGGCACAGTATCTGATACATTAAGTTCTAGAAGTTTTGAGAGAATATGTGCCCAGGTGGAGGAGAAAGTATGTATTAGTGTCACTGACACATGGAAAACCAGCAGTATGGGTTACTAAGCAGATTTTAAACAGAGAGTGCCTGGGGAAACCAGGCACATAAAAATGTGCTGCTCACGGAACTGCCTTTATACCTTTCAACTGAAGGAATTACTCCACAGAAAGAGGCAAAAGAAGGCATTGCAAGTAAGGAAAACCAGAAGGAATCCTGAATCTTGCTTATTCACATGTAAAAGGAGGGAAGAAATAGTTAATGTTTTGATAGTGTCTCCTGCTCAAGCCTGCATGATTAAAACAAAAAACTGGAGGGTGAGTGAAATGTGTTACTCATAGCTCAGTCTAATACAGAGCTATGCTAGATTAGAGCATGAAACAAAAATATTCATGCCCTAATGATAATGTTGGAAGATGCCAGGAATATGTGCAGTAATTGAAACCCTGAAATATATTTGAAAATCAAACATGAGTCTTTTGAAAGATTGCGATTTGGAAGGGCAGTTCCACCACAGTGACCATATCAGCAGACATGCTGGAACTTACTGCCTTCTGCTTTACTCGGGATTATATTTAGCCTTGAGCTTGTTAGTCTTTGATCTGGAATCTCTTATTTTGCTGCCAATTTTGACAGCATGTTGTGAAGTCTGCCTGGCTTTTTGGCCTTCAGAAGAAAGTAGAGAAAGGACATGAAAACAGATATCAACCTCACCAAGAGAAAAAAAAGGGAAACTGCATGATCAGTTTTGGAGTTAACGAGTAATTAGGATATCCAGGCATCATGGTGGATAAAATCAAAATCACAATAGCAGTATTTGTTGAGAACCAACAAAAGTCAGTCTTTATAAGAAGCTGCAACTGGATCATTTGCATAATGTAAATACATAGTGTATATGAATCTGATGAGACATTTAAACAGGTTAAAAAATGTTCTAGGACATTGGTAAATTAAATAGAAATTAAAAATCCATTTTAACTGATCTGAGACATGCAAGTGGGCTTTTAGGTAACTACAGTTAAGATACTTTCTTTCACACAGTTTATGAATTATGGTTTTGTTTGGTCTAGAGACAGAAACTTTAAAAGAGAGATCACAGGTCAAGTATAGAAATGAAACGGGAGCTATAAAACATCAGTCATAAGAAGGATCGGCCATCTCTCCTTCTTTAATTTTTTGTGCCTGCCTTTACGTACTATATGTCTCAGTCTTCACTAGTGCCCAGATTGAAGAGCTGGAAGGTACTATTTACTGTTAATGTGTTTCTGTGATGCATGGGCCAACGCTACTGACCAAAGGATTTATCTACTAACAAGAAGATCAAAAGACTGACACACGGAAAACAAACAATAGCTTTTACTTGAACAATGGATTTTGTCTTAGTCCCTGAAACAACCTAGGGCTGATTCTGTCTGGATTTGAACTCTAAAAATCTGGAGACCCGAACTCCTCAGTTAGTGTTACCTGATTGTAGTT
The DNA here is from genome assembly GCF_929443795.1 of Astur gentilis. Classification (NCBI taxonomy): domain Eukaryota; kingdom Metazoa; phylum Chordata; class Aves; order Accipitriformes; family Accipitridae; genus Astur; species Astur gentilis. The sequence continues at coordinate 14,171,947 of NC_064911.1, forward strand.
TCATTGTCTCTAAATAGATAGTACTTTTAACAGTCTCAGAGATTGGGTTTCACAGTGCTTTTCATTTATAAAATTACCTATTTTGCAGTTACTGAATTGTAAACTTTCTACACAGTTTAGAAGTGAGGTCTTGGGCATCAAGTTGCACCATTTAAGTAAGCTCAGGTATTCCAAGTTTACTCAATTATGGGACCCCTGCTCACATGTTGACTAGTTTCTGTTTAGTAAAGCACACTTAAGACTCCTTGAAAGCTGGTTCACAAACTTGATTGCATAAAATGGTAGAGATACTGCTGTAGAAATAATTTGGATATGTTTACATGTGCCATGTTCATGTGAGAGATGTTTCAGCTGTGTTGTTTGAGTACTGGTTTTGTTGAGGGCTTTTTTGCACTTAGAAAGTTCTAGAATGACAAAAGGGGGGAGGTGCTCATATCATATAGTCTAACCTGATCTTGTCTACTGTTCTGCTCCAGGGATAATGGTCTTCTAAGAAGTCAGGTCTAAAAGAAATGAGTCTTTTGTACTTTTTAAATGCAACCTGGTTATTTCTTTAAGTGTTCTAATGTTCGATCACTATTTATTACTATTATAATTCTTATCATCATCATCATCACTGATAATCTACATTCAGTTTTGCAGTATCCTCTAGGAGTCCCCACTCAGGATCTGAAACCCAATTTGTGAGTCTTGTACAAACACAAAATGAAAACACAGGTCCTCTCCCAAAGAGTTCTCAGTGAGAGAAATGAGGCAAACGAGGGGGATGTATAGACGGGTTCCATTAGAGTGATTTCACGTAACAGTAACTTTATTAAGACTAATTCAGGACTGCAAGAAATTAGATATGCTTTCTTTCCCTCTCCTGTGTTATTGGCTTGACTTTTGCTGACAGTCTTCTAGGTTATAGTCCAGTTCCCTGGGCTATACCCCTCAGCAGTTTCTACTAAAAGATATTCCAATGTGCAGAATATTTCTGCATAAATCTTTCAGGTCCTCTGCAAAACTGTCTGATATTCTAAGACAGAGCTTACCTAAGTCTTACCTACTGAAAAGTGCATATATTGGATGAGGTTTGCCAACAAGTTTCTCCAGTGTGGTTTTTAGTCCAATTAGTAGGAACACAAGACAAACTGTGACATATAGAATAGGTTCTACTTCCTGGGGTAACTGTTCAAAAAAACCCCACAGCACTGACATGTGAGCAACAGTCTAAGTGAATACCCTTAGTCCCTTTTTTTAATTGCTTGATTTGAATGCCTGCTGATTTCTGTGGAGTTAACAGGAAAGGAATATGATTTATTCAAATTAAGTAAGGTAATAATGGTTTTGTGATTTTAATTCACCTCAGTATGAAAAAAAAAACGAAAAAAAAAAACCCTCAGCAATTTCATTAGTAATTTCCATACCCACCCATATTCAGATAGTGAATAGATAGTGAATTTACCAACTAATGGGTTTGAAACACTTTTTATAGATGCTCTTTCAGCCTCTCTTCCTTTTTACCTCTTTCTTTTTTGCTCATTCTCCTTGCTGACATTTCTGCTCTTACTTTCATTGCCATTGACAACATTTGCAATATGTGCTACTTGAGGATCATACTATTCAGGTTCATTTCCACAATCATAATCAACCTAATCTCTCTCTCTCTTTTTTTTTTTTTTTTTTCACTAAAGTGCTCCTTCAATTCAGTTCCTAGACTCCATTCCATAGTTTGGGTTGAAAAATGGAGAAAGAGCCTAGCTAATGTTTAAATAGTAATTCAGCAGTACTTAACTCGTTGAAGTGTACACATATTACCACTGTATCTGTAATATCTTCCCCATGATTACCCACGAAAAATTCAAGTCTCCTTACTGAAGTTCAGATCCAAGCAGACGTTACTAAGTTGAAAGCAAGCAAGAGCCTCTCAGAAAATAAGGAAGACTGTGTTAGGATAATGTTGCCTTTGATACTTATCTGCCCATCAGACAGACTTAACCTTAAGTCATCACAGCTGCTCATTAGGATACATGTCATTTCAGGGCAGTGATTCCCTTCCCTCAGCTTGTATCTTCCTATAGCGTTGTCTTGTGTCAGCTGTGCCTGGCATGAACAGATTATGGATAATCAAGTTTGTCCAGAGCAGAGCTGGGAATTCAGTGCTTCCCTGCTCTCCAGTAGCTGGTTCTGCTGTTAGATTCCATCTGGTCCCTGCTTTCCAGTATAAAGAATTTCTGGAAACAGCATAATGTTAGATCAGTGGAAAATTTGCTGCTTTTAATACTTGCTGGGTTACTGTAGGTGATTTAGAGGACTCTCCATGTGTTATTATGAAGCAGCTCTGTGCCTGGTCTCCACACCAAGAAAAAGCAAGGGCATATGCTGTCTCTTCCAGACATTTGCCTTCACTTCACAGGATTGAAAATAGAGTGGACTAATCAGCAGTGAAGAGATTGCTAAGAGAAGCAGATACCCAGAACAGTATGTGTATATGTACACTATCTTCTATACAGTAAAAACAAGAAACATAAGAATAGGTAAAATAATATTCAGAATTGTTTAAAAAAATCATGGTTCTCTTCCCAGTTTCTTCTTTACAAACCTGGCAGAGCGGAAGAAAGGAAGAAGAAACCGAGAAACACACAAGATACTATAAAGAATCTAGATTGTAATACATTTGGTCAGGCAGCCAACCAAGTGTCATATCTGTTGGCAGAAAACAGAGGTTTCTTTTCGCCTAGTATTAAGACAAAAATTTAAGTCATGTCCAAAGCCTCCAGTCACCTACTGCATTCAGACATGTGGAGCACACAAGCTAGTTTATCTGCAGTCACTGTCATTGTTACAATTTGTTTCAGTTCATTGCCATAATGTAAACATGAATAAGATCCATGGCATTCATAAAAGTTATTAATAAAAACGAGTGGGATCCAGTGTACTTAAATGAAATAATGTATATTTTAGGCATCAGACTGTTAGGAAACATGGGAAATGATCCAATCTTTCTGAAGTAAGCATTATAGACAGTCAGCAGAGCCAAATATGAAGCTTTGAGTAGCTCAGAGAGATTCAGCACACTTAAGTTAGAAATTTGATTCTCTCCCCTGAGTTGGGTTGAACTTGTTTTGGAACTTCTCTTTCCCCTTTTCTATTCAGTAATTTGCCTCCTTCTTCCTTCTACAGTATTACCATATCCCCCTAGTATTGTGAAAGAGTGTAGGATGAAGAGCTGAGGGCACCTTCAAAGCTTGGCGTGAGCCAAAGTTGAAAGTTATTGCAGATTTTGCTCTGGGCTTCAGGGATGGAGCTGAAGGTACTCAAAAAATCTGAAACCTGGTTTGAGAGCAAGGGGGTGGTTCTGCCATGCCAAAGCACAGGATGGAAGTGAATGCATGGTCCCAGTTGTTTCCTCCTCTCATCCTTCTTGTGGTGATGGGCCAGGGAGAGTGAGGAATGAATGAATAAAAAAGGATAGGACAGATGAACCAGTCCTAGTAGCTTCCTTTTTTTTTTTTATCTTCACCCTTGAGAAGGAAAGCCAAAAGATGATATTTCACCACCCCAGCTGTGAACAGCAACCCTACTACAGCAAACAGTGTGGCAAGTCTAGTCCAAGCTACTGTGTCCTTTCCTCTACCAGTTCCCATTCCTCCACCAGTTTTCCTTCCTCCATCGGTTTTCCTTCCCCACCCCTGTAAGGGCTGTATTTGGCATCAGAGGCAGAATACGTTCAACTCTCTGGGGCGAAAGGCAGTAGTAAATGCTAACCTTGTCAGCCTGTATGCTAACATTAGGATACATAAACCTGCTTATCTCTCTTCCAAGTAAAAACAACAAAAGGGGGCTGTTCTTTTTCAAAGGTTTGTTAGAGTAGTTTCCTAGTCTAGAAGTACCTCCTACCCTACTCCTCACCTGAGACTTAAACACCCATATGAATTGACTGAAGCTCCTTGGAGGAGACCCGGGGACACATTTTACATTGAAATTCAGGCTGTCACTTTTATGACAGGCTTCATGGGACAGAAGGCAAACAAGTAAGAAGAAGCCTGAATCTCACTGGAGAGCTGGAATTTCAAATTGTATGACCCAGAATGTAAAAGCTTCTGATACTGGACAAACAACTCAAACTACCCTGGAAGGAGGAACGAGCTGACTGAAGTTGCTAGATGGACTATAAAATGGATTTCTCAGCTCTCAGCATCAAATGCCGTGCACTGTGGTAAAAAGTTTTGGTGATTTCTTTTTCTTATATTTCTTATATTCTTCATGTTTACTTGTTATTTCAGAATGAAATGCTTGAAATCCCCTTCCTCCCTAACTCTTGTCTTTGTAGTTTGCACTGGCAGCTTCGATCTACTTCCTGGGAACCGGCTATAAGTAAGCTGTGATAAGGAAAGGTTGGAAATGGGAGTGGGAATTAAAGGAATAAAATTGCCAGAAATTTCTAAAACATGTACTTTGGTGGCAGCAGCAGTCAAAAAACTCTGAAAAAGGTGGCATACAGTGTCACTGGGTTTATATTGTAAAATATGAAAATCCTACAGCAGTCCCAGCCACATATTCTATACACCTACTGCGTATATCACTTTCATGTCATGACACATTACGGGACTCTGCAGACCGTGTAGTGAGAACAGCACTGCCAGGTAGCATCTACCTAGAGGCTGATGTTTAGTACCTCTTCCTGAGGTAGGGGAACCTTTGCTTCCAAACTACTCAGGGTGAAAAGGGCCCATAAATCAATGCTTTCACTTGATTGCTTGCTCATATCACTAGATTATCACACACACACACAAAACAAGTTGTATCTTTCCCCAGCATGACTCACTTTTCAAGTTTCTGTGAAGGCTTGGAACTACTTTATGTTGATCTATGTCTGGATTATAGTGCATTTCTAGCCCAGAAATAATTCCCTGGATCAAAACAGGTGATAATTGATATGGATGGCTATCCAAGGAGCATTTAGACATACTGTATTTTGACATTTATCCTTCCAGGCAATGACAAAAACAGGTGGATTGGACCATTACCTAGGGTCCAATTTCATTATCTGGCAGGTCTTATGAGGACTATGTGTTCCGTGCCTAATATTGCTTAAGATTTGAGGTATTTGAGATTTTTCCATATCTACAAATTAGAGAGTAATTTTTCCTCTTGCTTAAGGTTTTCTTTTCCATTATTAAACTAGAATTTTCATGAGAGTTTCCATAGGTATGTATTGATTTTATGTAATAGAAGTGAATTATTTCTTATTCAAGCTATGTTGCAGTAGAGGTTATGAAAAAAAAAAAAAAGAGAATGCATGCAAATAGCCTAAGTACTCAGATCTCTACTTAATTTTGCTGGAATACATCTGTGGAGGCAATCTGGGATACTTATTAATCAATGGAAGCACACACTACAGGAAGAAAACCACAGTGTTATATGCAGTAGTGCTTGGCTTTTGATATGGTGGTTTTGTAGTAACACTAGTTTAACTCGATTAGTAACATCACTGCTTATGATGATTTTCTTATTACACTATTTTTTATCCTCCTTAATAATTTACAAAATAAACATGAAAATAAGATTCACAATAGAAATCCTTATTGCTAAAAATAAGGAAGCTCTTTAAATGCATATTGGGAGATATTAGATGATGAGCTTCTGAGTTAATATGAGATATCCCCCCCAACACCAATACTAGTCTCTGACGGCTGTGATCGAAAGCATAAAAGAAGTTGTGTGAAAGGCTGTATGGTGAGGGAATTGTACTTATCAAGGTGATGTTGGATGCCTTGAGCAAAGTATTTATTCAAAGACCCAATCTCAGCTACCATCTCCTACAGGACAAAACACCTTTAACAGTAGCTGATACCCTGAAGTTTAAAGAGGTGTCATTCACATTAATGATGGTGTTTGCAGCTTGATATATCAATCTGTGTTACCACCCATTTCTCAGGCCAGACTTACTAAACAAGACTTTTCTAGTGAAGAAAGGTCATTGCTTTACTTCATTTCAGGGTTTGTAATCTCCTGCCTTTCAGAATCCTGAAATAATCGCTCCCACCAGAACATTGCCCAGCTGTGCTCAGTTTATAATTTGTAATACTTCTCTTTCTGTAAGTCAACTAGTGGTGTATTTTTATGGCATTCTCCCAAGTGGATAATGATCCAAACCAATGTATTTATTTAGAGGATTGGATAAACTGGATCCAACTTCAACTGCAAAATGTACAGAAAATTCATTCTGTTTTCCTAGCTTTATATATATATATATATTTCTGTTACTTCTGATAGTCATAATGCTTACAGTCTCTCAGATTTTCTCTCCCATTAACCAGAGAGGAAAAATGTTGCATTCCAGTATGTGCTAAGAATTTTAAATATGGAAAGGTCAAGATGCTGACTTCCATTGTCTCTAGGTCACGGAGACAGAAAGGTGAAGCTGAAGTAGTTTTAGAGTTTATAACAAAACATGACTATGTTATACATCATGAGAAGGTCACAGGAAAGACTGAAGCTTTTCTGATCTCAGCTGCTAACAGTTTCTTTTTTTCTTTTAATTTACTCAGTCCCAGTTCTGACAAATGGATATGGTTTCACTTAAAGGAGCTTGAGAGAACCATTGCACAGCTGTTAAATAACAAAGAATGCATAAATTTAACTCTATTCACACAATGGATTGAGGCTACAGATGTCAAATACATATAAAAACTATTTGAATAAGTGACTGTTGTCACTAAAAAAGTAGTTTCAATTCTTAATGTTAAAAATTAGTAGTTGGGAGAGACGAGTAAGTCACTGATTTCTGTGATGGGGTTGGCTAACTAGGAGACTGTCCTGTGAAGGGATTTTATTTGCCAAGGTGGTACTCTATAGCAAAGAGACTACAGCGTCAGTTCTTTGCCAATGGGCTTTCATTTACCACAAAAGAGTTCACTCCCTGCAGGATGACACACATACATTTAAATCTTAGAAAGCTTTCTACCCATGCCATGTCTTCGAGTTTCCCATTGCATCTTACAGCCAGGAAATATCGTAATGTTTCTAAAGAGATTCGGGCTGTCTTGGCTCTCCAATTGACATTTACCAGTAATGCAGTCTTTTAGCTTGATTTGGAACCTTCTCCTAGTCTAGCATGTTAAGCCAAACAGATATAAGAATTATAAATCGCAGTCTCACAGGTGGTATTAGCAGGCATTATGCTTTCTGCCAGTTCAATACCCCAAGGATGAGGGCTTCTCTAGCTCCAGCGGTACTAAGAAGTACCTGTAGGAGAGCGTATGAAAAGGCACAGTATTTTAAAACTAGACCAAGCTGCACCAGAGAACACTTTATATTTAAACTAGAAAAATAATATCTTCATCAATGGCCAGATTCTCTCATGAGTGGAAAGACACAGTTCAGATTTCTGTTTCAAAACCAGATAAAAGCTAAAATACCATTGCCTTACAAATTTCAGAAAGTGTTGGGAAAGGGGATAATTGTTTTGTTTTTTAAGTAAAAACTGGGACACTTCCAATAGCACATATGGATCATTTGAAGAAAACTCAGATTTCAAAAACCTAGCAATATTATACAGACCTATCTAATGAATATTCAGTGAGTACATTGCTAATTGGGATAAAGCAAGTAATATGGCCTTGCCACACCTCTAGAGCTTCCACGTTCTATCTAGTTAATACCAGTTGGTATTCGGTAGTATTTGGTTAACCCCACTTGCTGATTGGTAGCTGTAGATCTGAGAGAAATAGCAATAAAAATCCACTTGTGGCCTTACGAGGCAGATGATAGTTGTTTGCTGCTTCCACTTTCACTGAAGGATTATTAAGGTACCTAAACTATACACTGCATGTACAGAAAATCTGAGGTTTTGAATGAACGAGGAAAGTCGTGTCTGAATTAAACACTCGTGGTGGAGTTGAAGTATATTTCAACTCCTATTAAAGCAATGAGTTCATTGTCACTGATAACAAGTAAGAATAGCTTTTATTCAAAGACTTTTGTGAGGGCTTGTGCTCTCTCTTCTCACATATATACATTATTTAATAAGAAATTGAGATAGATTTAATATTGTCAAACCCATACAAGGATTCTAGGGACATTCATAACCTAACAATTATTTTGTAGCTCGGTCTCATTTATCACTTTTAGTTGTGCAAGCCTGAGCCCTAACCATCCATGGTAGATAATGCTTCCATGCAGCAATATTCATTAACATTTCTATTTTTGCTAAATAAATAGACCACTTTTTCTTCTTCAACCCCTTTTATAGGTTTATATTTATCATCTGTCATCTGCATATGATGAATTTTGACAGATCACAAAAATCCCCAGGAGGGATTTCATCCATCTTATTAGCTTTGCATTTTGTGACTTTTTCTATCTAGCAGACCTCACAGGACAGCTTAAGGAATAAAGTAGTTAGGACTAGAGATTTACAGTTTGGTAGCAATAAGGTAAAGACGGTGAGAGCTTAATCTATCTTAATAACACACTGGTTGTGATAGACTTCTGGGAACAGATAGACCACCTAAGAGAAGTTGGCAGTGATGGAAAGACCCCATCCTGTTAGTTTGGATGATGAGGTTATTCAGCATGACACCCGTAGGAGGTAGACCAGGCAAATCACCTCACTGGCAGAGCAGCTGCAAGTTGTGTTTTTATTTGCAACATCCATGGCAGTGTGACTGACAAGAAGGCATAATATCGAGTGGCATCCCTGGGACACTCGGGTGCCCTCTATCAGTTGAATTCACTGACTATAGGCGGCTGCGCAAAGTTCAGTGAGGGAGGGTGTTCAGTTTATATCCATTTACAGATCTGTGAAGGAATCTAGTTAACACGCTTCATTAAAATTCATTTATCAATGATAGCATTTAACACAGATACGTACAAAATGGCAAGTATAGATAAACAATGATTTGTACTATATCTTAACAGAATATCAAAATTCTGCAGTAAACAAATAATTTATTGCACCCTGTAAACAAAATCACTCATTAAACACCAAACACTCCACCTTTCCTTGTTCTAACTTTTTCAGGTCTTAAAATTCATTCATTTATAATGGGGCACTCCAGATGCTCTGCTACACTGCACTTGCTGTGACCATTTGTATCTCTATAATATAGGTGCAATTTTTGTGTGTATCAGGTGCATTGTACTCTTGTCATCTGGCAGTATATTAGGCCCTCTTGGCACACATGCTCTTGGATAAAAAGGTATTCTTGTGGCCAAAAGCATGGAAATGAGATTTTAAAGCATAAAAAAAAAAATTTAATATTAATCTTGCTGAAGCAGGTACTCATAGCTTTGACTTCTACACCTACTACACAATTAAGGACTAGTCTCTTATAGCAAGATCTGAATGATGTAGAGTAGTGCCTTGGGGTAAGACGAATTTTTGAAAGTTAGTGAAATATATGTGTCACCCAAATCAATCTATCATTACCAAAAGAGACTACGGAGAAAAAAACCACCCAACCTGTAGAAAATCTGAATGTGTGAACACAGCTTTAAGGGGCTCCTAGGAATAACAGCGTAGTTTATTACAAGTATAGAATACCATGCTTTGCCCCCACCTTCCTTCAGTGGTTATCTGCTTGTGGTACATCTTCACCTGTCAGCCACCAAGGCAGGAGATTCCTCTTCTTTTCCGGTTAGTCACCACCACCAAAAAAACACCCTGGAATTTCTCCCACAGAATTTGGAATTTGTCTCAGTCCTAACATGCTAAAATGGAACTTACTTTCTTCCTAAGTGAATCATTCTTTCTTCTTCTAGCAGTTTTTCTAGTCACCAAGCTCTTAACTACAGCTCAAAACCTTCACCTTCTCTTCTTCTCTATAATGTTATCTGCACTTGTTATTAAGACATGCTGCAAAACTTGCCTCAGTTTCTCAAAAAAACCCATCAATTACTCCATTAGCATTGACAAAACTCGGCCTATCTTATCTCAACAGCTTGCTCTACTTCTTTTTTGATCTGAGAGCAGAAATTGTATTCAGCTTACTTGTGAAATACCTACAAGCTGTGTAAGCTATTTAGCTTTTGACTGTTGTGAAGAAGTGACGTTACCTTCACTCTCTTGTGTAAATCATTCTCCAGTTAGACAATGGCTTCGGATTCTTAAGGGGTTCCATTTAGTTTAGGCAATTTCCTTATCTGAGAATAAAAACAGAGGCCTGACATTAGCATTTGACCACGTAAAACACGTCACCTTTCTGTGATGTGATTTTTTAAAAAAGATACACACATTGAGTCAGACCTTCGTCAGAAATGAATGCTTGTAACGAAGGAGTATTCTGACTGGCTAGGAAATATGCAATTGTGCAAACCTCTCTTGTTAAGGAAACAGAAATACTGTCTATGATGCTTAGGTTTAGGAGGCATAAAGACATTTGGATCCAGTTAAGGTATACTGACTGCTATATAGATGCAATTGATAGATGTGGAAATGGGTTATAAACAGTTGACAGGCATCAATATGCCAACCTAAATCAAGTTTGCCAGCATCCATGTGCATGCCTCCAATGTTACAGTTTGAGGGGTTTATAAACAAAACCAGTACATACAAGCAGCTAACTTTTGAAGTACTTTGTCCAATTACCTTTTTTTTTTTCTTCTTTTTTTTCCGAGGGCTGTGGAGGCTTGTGGCAGGGATTCTCATGCAGATATAGGGGTATGCTTGAGCTGGCATCTCCAAAGCGCTGAGCTTTCTAATATTACTCATAGTATCATGATAATATTGTTAAAAGTCAGTGAATACTGTTAAAAAGTTAATATACATGTATTTATATATGTATGGAATGTTTGGGGATGTTGGTTTTAAACATAAATGCCTGAGTTTGGTTTTGTCTTTCCATGTAATTTTCTGCCTCCAAGAATGCATCCTTCCAAGATAATTTCTTCTGAGAAGTTAGGCTAGCTTAGTTCATGTTTTTCTTGCACCAGTTATAATGCCTTCCTGGAGTAGGCTTTCCTGTGAGTTGGATCCAAAAAACCACAAAAGATTCTGATGCTGAGATCCAGCCAAAACCCCGTAAAGTAAATTTCGTTCATAAACCTTTACAGAATGGCTCTGTTAACATAGGCAACTCGTCTCCACTGCAGCAGTCAATAATAAAGCACTCTTCCTGAGCTCCTGCTCTCATTAAATTATATTTTAACAAACCTTAAACTGGAATGAGCTTTTATTATGAAGTGAGTAAAGGGCACTATTATTTTTCTTTACAGTAGTAATGGGTATATATTCTTACATTGTCAGCTGTTACTCCTGACAATGACAACAGATGAAAAAAAAAAAAAAAAAAAAAAAAAGACATTTGCAAGATATGGCAAAACTACAGCACACCATAAATGTTAATAGCTTTATTCATTTCAAATCTGGAATGTGACAAAATGACTCATGCTGGAGAACAGACTTCCTGGATCACAGTGCGAGGTAGGAAATGAAATTAGAGATGGTTAACAGAAAGCAGTTCAGCTCTGCATCCCACACCCCCTCTTGAAACCTTTGTCCAAAATGTTTCCCTCTCCTGAAGTTTGAAAGAACTTGTATAATTTTTTCCTATTGTCTCTCATTTTCCCAACTCCTCATTTTCACCTGGTGATGAAGGTCTGAATTACCCCTTCTGTTTCTCATGATAGTGGTTTTAGACTGAATGGAAACCAGAGCAATAGAAATCTGCCCTAAAGGTTTGCTCTTGTGGAGTTTCCTTCCCACATTTTGATCTAATAAGATGCTAGTTTGGGAAATGCTGCTCTGAACAGAAGCAATGTGAATGTTAAACAGACACAAAGTAAGTGTGTTTTGGCATGGAAATAGATTGATCATCTCTGCCTGAATCTGCTAGTGTCACCGTCTAATGGACTAAATTGTACCCCGATTTTGTTATATGTTGTTATATACTTCTATTTATACTAATAATATGGAATAAAATAGAACTATATATTTATATAAATGAATAACAAACTACGTTAAAAGTTTTAATATTATCAAAATATTAAATATTAATACTGTTGTTATCATAGGAATCTTTTAACATTGGATTTTTTTCATTCCAATTTAGCATTTAAGGACATTTTGAAAGAGAGAACTTCTCCATGGAATGAAAAAATGGGAGTTTTCCTCTTTCGTACTGGTAACTCAAACTGTTTTGTTAAATGTGGAAGATGCTTCACTGAAGTCTGTTCACATGACAAAGTTTAGCTTTCATGTTTCTTTTCTTTTCATCACTGTCATTAGTTAAGTATCTTATAATATGTTAATATTCAAAAACAGATAACATGATCTCAGTTAAACTTTTCACTTCCAAAGGGTCGTTCTCTCATCACACATGAAGCATGGAAAATTCCTTTGAAGTATTTTTAGGAGAAGGTTTGGCCACAGAGTTAATTATAGGAAATGCATTGTTATAGGAGGGATTTATAACTAATCTCGAAAGACTGAATCATTACTTTATTCATAGGGAATGTTTCTCAATAAAAGCATGAAAAGAAAATTTTCAAAGGCAAGCAACTGTCTCTTTCTCATAAGACACAGACAACTATAAAGGATATAGCACATGAGAGTAAGTACCACACCAGACAGACAGGATAATAAACACAATATAAAGGTCAGTTTGGCACTGAAAGCCATAAGGGAACTTTTCCTGAACAAGTACAGCAGATAATCAAAATGAGGTCTCTCCAAGGGGTGAAAAAGCAGCATTCAATGAATCAGATTGACCTATTATTGAGAAGTAGAAACAGTGTCCATATTCTTAGCTCAAATACGACTAGGAGGCATGGATGGATTTTTTCCAGAAATGTTTTATTGCTTACCCCAGTGCGTTATGAGACAAAAAGGATGTAATACAATGAGGCAGAATTAAAAATTTACGTCTTTCCTTGGTTTTTATGAGATATATGTTTAAATATCTAGTGCCCCTCAAAAATTTCGCGAGGTAATTCTAGGTTACCCTGGGATATTGGAATCCCCACAAAATGGCTACTACTGTCCCTTGCCCCAGGCCATGACATGCTCACCTCACAATAAGCTGTGATGTCACACTGGTGACTTTACAGAAAAAACCACTTGCTTGATTCTGCCTGTGTTGGGTTAGAACAGACTCAGAATGGTAGATCCGGATGTGGAGAGGCACATTACATCAGCGCGGTGCAAACGTTACGTACGCTGTAGCAGTTTTTCACACCACTACTAGAAAGCAGTGAAGCTGAAGATTTTAAAGACCTTCTGATAAGCGGTGTGTCATAGATAAATGTATGTGCTCCTGTAAAAGGCAGTGGGAAGGATTTTAATTTTTGTGAATAAGTAGCCATTTCTACCTGCTCAGAAAAAGAAAGAGAAAATGTATTCTGTAACTAATCTTTGATTTATTTGAATAGGATTCTTTTGAAGGAAGTCAGCTTAATTGCTTAGGTAAAAGAAAGATACTTTGGATTTATCAGTATGAAGGTCCTTTAATATTAAAGTTTGCCAACACGAGGAGCTGAAGGAAGTAATTTGGGCATAGAGACGTACACGATATTATGTATATAAAAGAAGAATGACACCGCAGACTGTAGCATTTTTTCCACTGAATAAAACTTTGTTAACTTGGGTTAGAATATGACTCATGCAGTGTCAAGGACAGATAAGAAAGTAGAGCTTATAAAAAGAAAGATAAGGATAAAGCGAAAGAATATATACATATTCACGGTTCATCAAATTTAGATGCGGTTTTAAATCTTATTTTTATTGATTGAGACAGGATTTAAGGCCATTGCTCTTTTTTTAGTCAAATTTGGGATTAGCTCAGCGATAATTAGACTTGGTACAGTGGTATGCTCTATAATAGTGTGTCTGTAGTAACCATTAACAGCTCTACCATTAACAGTTGCATATCACTGTATGTCAGAAGTATATATTAAGAGGGAGAATCACCTTTCTTTAGCTGCTTGAAATTTAAGTGTCTAGATTAGTCAATCATTCAGGTTTCTTCTGTAGTCAATAGGCACTTTCAGAGGGTGATTCATCCCATACTAATATAAGGGTGGATGAATCATCCCCCAAAGATGCATCTTTCCCTCCGAAGAGTATATTTTTCCTACCAAGAAACAAAAAAAACAACCATGTGGCCTCTGTTTCCAATTCCAACTAATAAATGTAGCTGAAATTTCAAACACCAGTTACTGCAAGAAACTGCTGCACACATTCTATAGACTGAAAAGTATTCATGTAAATTATCTGGCAAATAATATCAAATGACAAAGGCGTTGGGGAGGATTGTCAGCAGTTTGTTAACCAGTTGCAAACAGAAGAATATTTGTTGAGCCATATATGAAACTATAGTGCTATATAATTTTTAAAAATTACTGTCATTGATCGCTGCATAAAATAAAGCCACAGCTTGTGCTTTCTTAGCTCTGTGACACCGGCTTTAATTGGAGTTTGGAGGGGATAGTGGCTGCTTGCCAGTGCTATATGCAATCATCCAGCTGTTCAGACAGTTAAAGACCTTAAGATGTAATAGCAAAGAAGCTGGCAGACACTCAGTCTGCCTGCTAGAGACCAGTGAGCATCCTAGCAGGCTATTTAAGACTTTATTTAATATGGCAGTCATTAACAGTCAGAGAAAAAAGGAAGAAGCACCATGTAATTGATTAGCTAGAAATACAAAAGTTTATACAGATTAAGGTGCCATTGCCGTCATCCAACAACACCTTTTACTTTTTTAATTTGATTAAACGATTAAAAAGTCTGAAACTATAAATATCTATTTGATATTGATAGCACACGATGCTGTCAGCTGAAGTTAATATTAAGAGGCAATTACTGCATAAACCAGCAGTGGACTATCAAGCTTCTGGATTGAAAGTCTTGGGCCTTCATACATGGAACTTGGTGCTCTGGCTCCTGATCAATTGTTCTTCCATCAAAATGGTAGGATCAGTTTGTTGGAAAAATAAACGCTTAAAGGGATGTGTTATGAAGATGCTGTATACAGTTATATCAAGACTAGGAAAAAAAATCAAAACAATACTAATCATAACTCTATTTACTGCCATCTCTGCAGCTCATCTACAATGGAAGAAACTGTTCAACTTTAAATAGAAGAAAAACTACCTCAGAAACATGCTTATAGTGGAACAGGGTGGTGGGGGGGTTATTATCTATTGATCACATTTTGACCTCAATTGCTTGCTGGCACTACCATTAATTTCACTGGGCTACATCAGTGCAAAGAAATGTTGAACTGTACCTTGTATTGTTCTGTGAGTAATGGCATATAACTATCACTGTAGAGAGATCTTATTTTACTTAGCTTTTTTTCAATATACTGGAAGAAAAGTAATAGGTTTGCTTTGGTAAGGTCAGCAAGGAACAGAGTGACCGTGGTTTCGGTAGTCAATCACACATCAAATCATATAAAAGAGCTATTTTAAATTAATTTTTATTCATTTATACTCTTTGGATTTATTGAGTAGCTTTTTAATGTTTAGTGTTACACTCATACCTAAGACCTTATGAACAGCCATGAGTCCGCTGTACTATAGGAACATATGGAACAATTAATAACAAAGTATACCAAGATATTTCATCTCTGACGTCTTTATCTTGTCATACCATCCACCACAACTAGGACTTCTTTCAGAGCCCCAGTAATTTCAACTCTGGCTTATTTGAGCATTACAGTTCCGTTCCAGAGGAAGTGATTACCACTTTGGGCCTTTTTTCTAACAGTAAGTACACAGAACCCTGCATTCTGATGAGCTATCTGTGTTTACATCCTACAGAAAAGGAAAATTAGCTCAAATTATATGATAAAAATGATGGTACTTTAAAGCATGATATAATTGAGCTAAGATACTAGTTAGCTTAGCAGTTGTTTCTTGACTTACTTACTGATAGAAAAGCTTTGAAAAGTGTAATTCCTTCTCAGGTGGGAGCTTGCCCTAGGAAGTAATTTTGAGAGAAATTTTAGCAATTTGATAGCTCCACCTCCACTTTAGCTGAGTTACTAATTGGTACTAATTGGAAACTGATTGGTACTAACTGGGAAACTATGACCTATGGCTCTTCAAGCAATAACACAAATAATTCAGTAGTATCCCAAGCCTGCAAGCACATCATTATGCTGGGGTCCCTGCTTCCTTGTGTTAACTCATTAGTAAGTAGGCTGCAAGGTCACACAATGGTAACATCATCCATCTTGTTTCCAAATAGTCAAACATCCTGTCAGTGCACAACAAATAACAAATAAATCATAATAACGGCCCATATCAGCCCCGAGAGATATATATAAGAAAACTTCTGTGACTTTTCTTTTACACATTTTGCATCGCATGAAAATGGAGATTCATGTGAGAGCGGAGGTGTGTGACTTGATGGGGATCTCGGAACATTAAATCTCTTTTTTCTCCACTGCAAATTCTTCCAATATTATCTGGAAGAAGTCATATGGTTAAGGCCTGAATTATTTTTTGAATAGGTCCCATGTGGCCAAGGCCATTCTAAACAACTATAGTTTTAAATGGCCTTAACAATACAGCTCCAGAATAGCACTGATTAGAGAATAAATGCTGGGCTTGAGATGCCCCAGGGTTTTGCTGGAGAAGGTCCCCGTTCCACTGCCCAGATGCATTTAAGAATGCCCCAAACCTCACGTAGACTACACGGTCATGTACGAATGCAGATCCTAGAGTCCAGGATGGGAACCACTAGTTTAATGGTGAAAAAAAATCAACGCAAACAAACAAATAAAATCACCACTAGTTTCAGAAAACCACAGAATTTCTTTTTTTTTTTTTTTTTGTACAATTTTGATCACGCTTTACACAGTGGAATGATCTAGACCAGTATCATTTACCAGAAACTTTAAGACAAAAGCTTAAATTAAGCCTTAAATACTGGTGCTCTTCTAATCAAGACAGCAATGGAAAGATGTGGATTTGTTGTATAAACATATCAGTAGACTCTTTCGTTCCCTTTGGTAAGCATGGTTCAGCTTTTGATGTGCAGATGCTGACATGCTACAGCTGAAAAAAATCATGAATTTATGAATATGAAATCCTGGTTTCTTTAGATTCCTTGATCAAATAATAAATCTTCATTTCAGCAATCAGCTCATTTATTACCTAACGCAAAATATGCTAAGTGGCATTGTTTGTTTATATTTTAAAGCAACCGAACATGATGCTCTGAGGAAGAATTTACTGATCTATAAAAACAGAGCAATGCACAGCAATGACACTCTTCCTCAGATTTCTGCAGGACAGGGCAAAGCAGAATCTGTCTTGAAGGCAGTGTTATATTAACACACTAAGATTTCAGAATGATATTACTAAAAGCCACATCATGCTCTGATGGAGTCACACATGAAAAAGACCTGGGTGGCTAATCTCTTCAGAGTAGAAGAGGGGGACCCGAGGAGGGGTCATTTGTTATTTGGGCGAAAAACTGATAAAAAATCATTACCAGAGCTTTTTGTTTATGTAAAACTATAATCTTAATTCATAAGGGGAGGACAGAACTACGGCTGTATTTGGGAGACAGATTGAACAAACCCAACTGCAGAAAGTGCACCAACGTTTATTCTGGACAGAGAAGCAGAAACTTGTATTACAAGTAGTGTCTTCTGTAAAGCGGGACCTTGCAAGCAATGGCAATCTGTGGAGGAGCTTTTTCCTTTCTGCTTGGTCTCAGCTGGAAGCCTGACTCCCCCTCTGAAGAAACAGCAGGGAGTGGAATTTAGTCCATGGATATCTCCTACCTTAACTCCATACTGACAAGTCCTAAGCACGGGCTGGTTCTCTCCGGCTGGTTCACCCAGACTTGGTTTCTTTGCAGGTTTCGCCTTTCACTCCAAGGTACCAACCTGAGCAGACATAGGCTGGGAGGAGTAGGAAGGAATCAAGGAAGTCTTGTACAAAAGTGTACGAATTCATAGGTGTAAGTCTAGAAATACAGAAGGAGTTCATTTCCTTTCTTCTCTTCAACAAATTTTTGTTACTGTACTCTTTTGTTCATGAAGACAAAGAGGATGAAAGCCATGTAAAAGGTAATTTTACATTTTCAATGAGGTGTTCTAAACCATCCATTATCTCTGAGGAAAGAGATTTCAGAGGTCAAGTAGCTGGACTGGTGAAAACGTTAGCTCAGGAGTCAATGACGGTCAAAAGAGAAAATGGGATGTTTAGGAATTATTGGGAAATAGAGAACAAAGCTGAAAAGCATAACGGCACTTCACACACATGGATCTTGAGTATTGTTGGCAATCCTATGTCCCTGCCTCTGGGAAGACATAACTGAAAAAGTGCAGAGAGAGCATCAATGATGAAAAAAATTACAGAACAACTCCCAGAGAAAGGATTAGATAGACAAGGAGTCTTCAGCCCAGAGAAGAGACACTGTGGGGAGCTTTTGACAGAATTACAAAATCATGAGTAAAACTGAGAAGGTAGAGAGGGAACTGATTGTCGTTTCTCATAATTCAAGAATGAAGGGAACTCAGATGAAAAGTTGCAGACCAAACAAAGAAATAAGGATACACAGATGAAGCTAAGGAGTTCATTGTCACATGAAGCTGTTGAGACCTACATAGCTTCAAAATGACATTAGACAGATTGCTGGATGGTAAGTCTTCATAAAAATATTACAAACAGAATCTAAACTCTAGCTTTGGGTGTTCACAAGCCAGTGACAGTTGGACTGGAATGAGGAGGAAGATTGCTGTGTGTTTGCCCTGTTTCTTAGAGTCTCACCTAGAAATTGATTACTGGTCATCACTAGAGACATGCTGCTGGAGGATGCTGCAAAGTTTTATGAAGTTCTGAACCACTAGGACCATTCCTATGTTCTTATTTTTACTATTAATTTTTCACTTGCAAGAAGCTGAAGTCAAGCTCTCTGTCCTTTTTTCAGGTTAGCAATGCCACACTGTAGCTGTTTGATGTGAAAAGGTAAGTTCTGAGCCTTAAAGGAAGGGCAAGAATGTGCTGTTTGTCCCCAGTAATGCTCTTCGTGTAAAGCTACAAGATAAATCTCACCAGAAAAGACTTGTAATTGCTCCTTCATAAGTTCACTTTTAAAATCCACTACAGTGTTAAACATGCTATAGTTTTTTCCAGTGCAAATGGTATTCTTCTAAACTGGAAATGAAGTCTGTCAAGTTATATTTAAACAAACCAAGTACGAAAATGTATATTCTCCCTTTCTCTTCCCCCCTTTCTGTTTCTAATGGATAATTCTAAACCAGCTGAACTTGAAATTTGTTACATGAATAGACACTAGAGAGGAAGAATCATATGAACTTAAAGTAAATTATGTAAATGAAAGGTTTATTCATTAGTAATGAGTTTTGCACAGCTGTAATAAGTATGCCCCTCAAATTTTAAGATATATTGACTAGGTCACCAGGAACTTCTGCAAGTTACTTAGCATACTAGATAAGATTAACTTAATTTTACTGTCTGAGTTGTGCAACATAATAATTGTGGAATTCCATGACTGCATTTTCCTCTCTTACATTTTTTTTCTTTTAATTAGAAAAACAAAGTGCTAAAACACCCATTCAGAAAAACAATAAAGCACATATTTAAGTGTAATACAATTTATTCATTGAGATGTGTGTTTGTTGTTACTATAGCCTTGCATGCTTTGCTGAACCAGAGCCTTAATGAATAAAACAGAAATTCTAATGAGGTCAACCAAAAATAGCAAAGGACCTAATAAGCTGCATTTTGGTGCAGCTCTGTCTTCCTTTCCATCCCTATTGATTACAGCTGGCTAGCTGACTCCACCTATTCAGCATTCACTGCAGGACTGGAGCAAAAATCAGTCTGTAAGAATAAACGGTTGCACTTAAAAAGTAATTTGCCTGCATTGTACGTATATATTCTGATACCCCCGTTACAGCTGTTAATGTTACATGGCTGTGATAGAAACAAAATATGTCAGAAAAGAACCTGAACTTTTCTGCCTGGTAACTTTTGCAGCTGATTCACTGAGATAGTCCAGAAGGGACAATGTGCTATGGTGCAGGGCTGGCTCTAAAGGATCTGGGTTGCAAAATGCAGGCAGACTGGCTCCCTTGGAACTGTTCCAGGGCTGGGAAAGGTATGGATAGTTTTAAGCCAGATCTACATATGGAGAAATATTGACTTTCTCCATGCAGATTGTCTACCTTCTGGATTAATTTATGTTTAAACTGGCAAACCTATTATTGAAGTACTGTCATTTTTTTATAAATGTTGTTTGCAATGCCCTTATTTTGATAATGAAAAAAGACACCTTGCAGCAACAATTCTCATTCTGAAACAGAGGACAGGAAACAATAAGTCTGTTCTTAATTATTTCAGCTATTGTGCAAAATGCTTCAGAACCAAGCAAAATGTGAGACCGAAATGTTAAAAGCATTGCCAATGCACTTCATTCCTCAAAAATTACTATTATTTTCTCTTTGCTCTTTCATCATAATTCAATTAAAATTATTTTCCGTTATGAAGCTGAAATAAAACATTTATGCATGTTAGGACCATATTTCTAGACTTCGAATGGCAAGGCGTGAACATCAGCCAGACGCAAACATGCAGCTCAAGCCACTTCACCCCCGGATCAGCTTCTCTCTCGTGTCCAGGCAGATGTGGACACTGAAAGCTGACTCGAGAGGTGAGGGATCCATCCTGCTCTCGCTTCCCATCGCAGCCTGTGCAATGCCATTAATGCAAGTCCCCCCTATCCTGGTAGGTGTTGCGTTCGACTCAGCGTTGCAAGTTGTGTGAATAAAGACTGTCCGGATGAATAGCAGTGTGGGACACATTTCTGATTAAAATAACATATCAATTATGTCAATATTTTGTTTCCGCTATTCTAGACAGTTTTGAGCCTTCCGTTAGGGGGAAAAATGGAAGGGCATATGAAGGTATATTCATGGTATTGTAACCTTGAATCTCAATCCTACAAAGATATAGGAACTTTTAGTTTTCTTATGTCGGCACAAATCCTCTATTGTTACAAATTTATGTTGCTATACTGAAGTGATTTTCCAGCTCCACCTGTGAAATACCTGCCTCTCACACTAATTCTTTTAATGTTGTGGACCTGAACACACGTATAATTATTTGAGAGAGCTGCATCTCCATGTTTTGCACAGATAGGTTTCATCTCCCGATCTTCACTTATGTCTTCTTATACTCTGTTGTATTTTTCTTGTTCTTTTCCTGGGGGAACGATGTTTGCTAGTTTAATTCTTGTCAAAGATGATTACTCTAATTGACACGTTAGACGGATGCATTTAAAAACATTTATGTTTCCAAAAACACATCAACCCGAATGTAAGAAATGTGAAGGCTTTTTTCTTTCATTGATTGTTTCTCTGTCAGAAGCCGAGGCTGAAGGCTGAAGTTCTAATTATGAACAAAAACGATGTTCCTAACATTGATTCTCTAAGTGGCCCCCTAGATCCCTGACATCTCCTTGGGCGGATAGGGTCAAGTTGTGAGTAATCTTGCCATACGAACGTGAAGATCCTTCTGCCTGGTGGGTCTCCCCCTCTCCCTCGGCGCCGAGGCGGCTCTGGGGACGGACGCGGGATGCTGCGGCTCCGGGTGCTGGGTGCCCAGGGGAAGGTGCCTCCTGCCTGCCCCGACACAGCAAAGCGAGCGGTCCGTGGGACGGCATCCGTCGGTGCCGTCCGTTCGGGTGCGGGTAAGCTTATGGCCAGTGGGGTAGAGAGAAAAAGGGTCATAAAATGAGCTAAGCACGAGCCTGCGAAAGCATGGCACACGCAGAGGGTTGTATGTTTTTATCTGTATTCCTTGGAAAGAGACATTCACTTAAACGTCAACGCTGTATTACTTTGAGGCCAACGTGTATGGTTTCCATGCTTTTTTAAAAATAAGTAATTCCTAGGGCTTGTTGAAAAAAACCTAAACAAACAGACACCCACCCCCCCCCCCCCAACACATCAGCAGAACAATTTTATGACAGAAAATATTGTTTTCTGTAAATGGAAATGCTTTGTCAGAGGAGATTTTAGGATCTTATGAGTTTCAGAACAATTATTTTTGACTTTCTTATTTGAAACTTTCTCTTTTCATCCCAATAATGTCAAAATATTTCATTCTGGAATTGCTAAATGTTTCTTTTGGTGTATTATATTGTAATGTTTTGTCATGATGAAATATATCTGAATGGTATCTAAGAAAAACATTTTGGCAATGCCACTACAGTGCTTTCATACCAACACTTTTAAACTTTCAATTGCATGAACTGGTTAGAGAGTTGCATTTTTTAACACAGTTCAGGATAAACCCAGTAAACTTTAGAATTTCCCATCAGATCTAATAAGTATTTTAAATTATAATGTAAATAAATCAATAAAGTAATATTTGAGTGGATTCGTGGTGGGTTTTTTTCTTTCTTTCTTTGTCTCTCATTCTTTTTTGTTTTGTCATTACCCTGGAGTGGATCCTACAAGGATTTGTTTTTTCACATACTTGTTTTAGGCCCTTCTATTAATTTTATGGCAATTAATAAACATAAATTGAGTGTATGTGTATGATGGTTATTAGTAGTAAGTATAAATACTGCTTTTTTTCCAGCATTGGAACATTGTTCTCAAATGGGTAGAGCAAATCAAATGACACAATTATTTAATACCAATGCTGATTTCAGGGACATTCAGTCCCAGAGGTAGCAGTGACCAGAGACGTGGTAGGGAGGTAGTCACCTCGTGAATATGGTGTTTACTGTACAACCTGCCCAGTGTGGTTTATACTCTTCTTCAGCCAATCTTCCCATTAGGACTTTACTCTTTTGATTAGTCCGGAAAACAGAGTTGCACTCTGCATTTGCTAATGTTGACTCCATGCATAATCACGTTTGCAGAGTAAGAACCTAGCTGCCAGTTTCCTCACCAGTAATGCAAAAACCTGTTGTAATATAACAGTTGATAGCAAAAGGGATATCGGATGAGTTGAAATGAGAACCCTTGAAGTTGCATTGACTGCTGGATTTAAGCTATCCCCCTTCGCCCAGTTGTACTTCAATGGTGTCACTGTTACCACTGACTGGAAAAGGGTGAAGCCTTTCTGTTAATGACTTCATTTTCATCAACCCCATTCCTACGAAGAGTGTTTGGTTTTGCAGCCATAATGATGAAATACACGACTTGTAGCTGACAGGCTGAACTACATAACGCGTAAAAGATGAGGAGGTCCAACGCACAGCTACGTACCGACGTTACCGTCCTGCCATGCACGAGGAGGGAAGTAAAACTGCTGGATGCTGCCCGGGTGATACTTGCCTGCCGCTACTCCTTAGTTACGCATGCACTGTCCGTGTCTCCATTTTACTCGTTTTATTAAAATCCAGAAAGAAAAAACCTCCTGTATATTAAAGACTAATATTGCATTATAAAATAGATGTCACGGGCAGTTATTTCCTAACTCCTCGGCAGACTCTGCAAGGAACTAACCTGGACAATGGTGGTTTAGTACCAGTCTTTTCCATACAAAACAGCAAGAGGATATTCAGACCCATTTTAATTTCCAGCTCCATGATAACTTCCTAAGTTCCAACAAAAATAAATGGCAAGAATGAAGAAAAATACCAGCATATATATGTATTGCGAGATCATCTTACTCCCGAACTCGCACGTGTTCTGTGTTTACCTCATTGCAGCGGGACAGTAAATAGGTGGAAATAAACTATTTTATTTTACTTTCTGTTTGAAAAGCAAATTGATGTATGCATGAGGGAAGATAGGTTACACATTTCCCAAGTTGCTCGTTGCTCTTTCTTTGAATGTCTGCTTACACTCGTATGTGCATTATGCATCTGGCAGCAGACTCGGAGCCTTACGTGTTTTTAGCTTGAAGCCTTCTGGTGCAACAGAGATAGTAATTTGTGGTGCTAGCTCCAAAAAGATGATCATGTTGGACAAGCTGCTCCCTGTACAGGCCATATCAACACTGCTGTGTTAGATCTTTCCCAGTGTAGGCAGCAACCTCCAGGGTACGACGCACCCTGACTCCACCACCCCAGAAATGCCCATACAACCCACGGCACTCTTTCTTCCATAGCCCGTTGAAAATTATGGGAGAAAACAGGAGGTTTCCTAGTGAGGAAGAGGCCTCCTTCTGAGCACGACGAGACCTTTGGGGCAGACCGAGGGGCCCAGCCCCACGGCTCCCCTCCCCTCCCCACGACCCAGGACCCCACGTCAGCCCCCCGGGACCGTCAGCCCCTGCCCCAGCTCCCCCCGGGGGGAGCTGCCCCGCTCTTGCCCTGCCCCGAGATGTGTAAGAACAGTCAACCCAGGGTGTATAAAATTAGGTTTGTCCTGAAGTGTTAAAGGACCACGTCCGTGCTGAGCGATTCGTATGTAAAGTGATTTCTGGCTGCGCGCATTAAGTTTGCCAGCAGAATACATCAGTGCTTTGTAGAGATACAACTATACCTGGGTTTCCTTTAATATTTCAAATATAACAAATTGGATTCAATGCACTGGGCACATAGCCTCCTTACAAATATTTGAAAGTGTAAAATACTGTCTATAGTGTTAGGAGCAGAAAAATATATTATTGAGTTAATATATAAGTTGGCCAGGCTTGTTAATATATTTTAATCATGAACGGATCTGACTAAAAGCTTCCTTTTAACTCTGCAGGTAACTGAAGAATTTCACAAGAAAAGAATGACCTCTTACTGTGTTTTTCCTGCGTTTCTGTCGAGAGGAAAGATTCAAATGCTTCTTTCTAACTTCCCCAGTCCCTTTTAGTCATTAGCCTTTCAATCTAAATGCAATTATTTAAAACATTCTGGTGGATATCCCTCTACAATCACAATGATTTATCAGAGCAGTTGCTTCACAGTTGACAGGTCAATTTATAGATACACTAGAGGATGACAATAATTAAAAAGCCCTTGACAAAATGTCATTCAAAAATAGGTTTTTGTTGCATATATTTTCAATGTGAATTTAGTGCTTGCTGAAAATCCCTGACAGTCAGTCGGGGAAGATGAAGTCTGACATTCTCCACGGAGAAGCACTTGATTGCAAAAACTCCAAGTGGAGCCTTGCTCCAAGACTAGTCTTAAAAGAGGCAGGTATTTAGTCTCCATAGATACATAGCAGCCCTTGGATTTACTGGGAGAACCAATATGAGAGTCAATTAGTTCCCATTTATACTGTGGCTCGGTAACGTGCAAACACAACTTGCTCGAATTGGATTGCGGCTGCACACTAATTTCGCACAGACAAGTGAACAATCATGTACTGGTAATGATTATCAGCTGCTGCTGAGCTAGGCTAGATTTGTACCAGAGATCTGAAAAGTCTTTGAAAGCCTTGCTAATTAACCTCACATTAAAAAGGCCTCTATAAATTCATGCAAACCTGAACTGGCAAATACAGTTTTAACAACAATGGAAAATTAGACGAGCGCTCTTCCTCTACCCCTTCTCCTTTTCAGAGGTTTAACCATTTAAGAAAATACCATACATGTGTTATGCTCCATTCTCAAGCTGCAGCCCATCCAGCTTACCCAAAGATTTACTCAACTCCAATTTTTTTGCTTCTTTAAAAACAATTTCATAAGTCCCAAAGGCTCAATTTCTTTAACATTGGGCCTCAGAATGACATTTTCCTTCTTAGGCAGTAGTGCTTATGAAAGTAAGTGAAACCAAGTGAAATCTTACCAACAAGGACATGGTGTAACAGAAGTGCTTGATCACTGGCTTTTTTTTTTTTTGCAACCTTTTGCCAATTTATCTAGAAACCGGTACTATACTTGACACGATGCTGGGTCATTTTGATGAATGCTTGTGAATTTTCTGCTTCAAGTGTATGATACTCAGATCCAGACTTTGTATTTTCATTTGTGTTCAAATGTTCATTATATAAATTCACTATTGAGGTTATTACAGGACCACTATTCCCATGGTTCTTCTACCTCTACTCACATTCCTAAAGTTAAACAAGTGCATTTATGCATACGCAATACTAAGAAAATGGAGAGCGAAACTCTAACTTGAACTTGTGAAGGATATTCAGATCAGAAGCTCCATTTGTCATTCTCATACATTCATATTTTCCCTTTTCCTTTCTTCCCCTCGCATTTTCGCACAATGCCCCAGGACTTCCTGCTCTGGTGTTCTTTTGCCTGAAGAAAAAACATTCTTCTCGGCATGAAGAACAAACCATAACCTATGCATATAATAATGTCTATGACAGACATAGTCATCCGTTCTTTAACTGTATCTCTGTAAACTGTAAGCCCCAGCAGATGTGCCCAAACAATAATGAAGGATGGGTTTAAAATGACATCAAATCTAGCTTGCGTTAAAACCAGTAAGACTTTTGTCCTACACTTTAACGGGAATCAGGAATATTTATTCCAGGAAGTGCAACATTGCTATGCCAAAAAAAAAAAAAAAAAAAAAAAAAAAAAAAAAGGCACTCTGGTGTTTTAACCAACTGCTACAATGCTATTGAGGAGACTGGAGGATGGGAGAAGAAAACATTCTTTGAGTTTGGTGACATCTTGTTTTGGGTAATGATGAGGGCTCTCTGGAAATAAAACACTTCATGCATGAATTGGACATTCTTTTGATTTGATGGGCAGTTGTGTCCAAGTGTAGGTATATTTATACTAGATTATTTGTAATGGATTATAACACTAATAGAAATAGCATAAAGATATGGTGAAGAATACTTTTAAAATGTTAAATAGACTATTTCATTGAAGTCTGCCTTGTAGGCACAGCAGTGTTGAATTCAGATTATTGTGACAATCTGGTTTTGTCCACAAAAGTTTCCACCAGGCTTTCCGAGAGAGAAAATTTCAAACACTTTGGCTTTGGGAAAAGGTCCCTAATGGTCCCTAATTCTTATAAATTAGACATGAGAACTAGACACCTAAATATCTTTGAGGATAGGGACCTAAATATTTAAGCATTTACTGCATATGACAGTATAAGCCAAAAGATGCCTAATGATAGCTATGAAAATGTAATTAGGCACTACTTCACAGAGAGTGCTTAAGTCTATGCATGAGGCAATGCTGATTGCCTTTGTAAATATGGTTATGAGTGCTGTAACTGAGAGGTTATTTTGTAACTTTTTAGTGGAGGGGCTTTAATACAGGATACATCATTGTGCAATAAATAATTCTTTTTGGCATTTATTTTTATTTAGTTTCAGTTACTTAAAGGCCTTTTTATTAAAGACTTCAACATACATTTTTTTCACGAATTAAGTACACTAAAAATCAAATCTAAAGTAAGCATTTCACAGCACTGTTTTATATGTATAGCTTTATAATAAATCTTCAATTTTACAAACACCATAGCAGAAAAAAAGCAGAAAAAAAGGCATAAGACTATCCATCACAAGTACAGTTTCATGAGGAAGGCCGTGACAAGATTTTCTGCAGTTTGTACTAGCATTTGTGTTCCCAGGAGGTAAGCAGGTCACCAATTTAGTAAGTACTTATCAGTAAATAAGCTTTCAGATTTTTTACTGTATTTAGAGTGCTGACTTTCAGTTTTGCTTGAACAGATTATGAAACTAATTCTAAGATGAAAAACAAGCTTTTTAATCAGCTGTGACAAAAAACTATATGCAGTCTTGAACAGCAGTTATGAAAGATGGAAAGAAATTACCTCTTTATTTTCAGTACTAGTAGAGTCTCATTTTCCATTTATACCATTTGATTCTTGTTAGATGAGGGAGTTGCCATAAATTAGTTACAACAGTTGAAGTCTGTAACACAGCCACAAATCCTTTTTGCTTCAAAGCAATCATTTTAAAGCATAAATTGTCACAAGGAAAGCTTTTATGTATTTTTTCTGACTGATTGTTTATTCATTTTGATTTATAAAATAATTAAAAGATAATGTGAGTATCAGAATCCTACATAGCCAATGAACTGGTTTTAATACGGGATGGGTCATGCACTGTGGGCAGAATAAATAATAACTTTTTTTTTTTAGGGGAGAGAGTGTTTTTCTAGATTGAGTTTGACTTTTACCAACAGCTCCCTTACCTAGCTTAATCAAGTTGCAGAAAAAGTTCTGAAGTTCCAAATGGCCTAGCAAAGCCACAATGTAATGTGAACCACTGGAAAAGGCGTGCATGATTTTGTAGCATTTAAAAAAAAAAAAAAAAAAATTAATCCAGAATACTACAATTTCTCCTGAATTTTTGGACCTTCTCTCACAAGGAATACAACTACCAACCTGAAAGTCAGGACTTCTTCCCGTATAAGCTTTTGGTCATATTTTAATACTTACTATGTTACATATATTAATGAAAATGGTGGATAAAGTCTAATTTTGAACAGGCAAATATTTGTTCCAACTCGTAGTTGACAATAAGCAGCCACCTCAACATGACTAGCAACAAGTCTGTCTTTGAACACGCAACTAAAAAAAACCAGTATATTTCAGTGGAATCAAAGCATAGATATGCGTCTAAGGAAAGATAATTTGTCACCCAGCACTGCTAACCTCAGACTCTGAGCATATTTTAGAGTCTATTATTGAGCCAGTAGTTTGCTGAAATGGGCTTTTAATAACAGTCAAATATGGCATTAAAATATATTGTTCATCCTAAAACATAACATCTAACTGAAGGCCTCCCTAGTATTTGAATTAACCAGCCCCAGCTTTTGACAAACAACTAATCAAATTGTTTTAACAGCATAAATTACAAACACAGGATGAGATGTTTTCCATGGGTGACTATAAACTAAGTGAAATTTGCTTTCTGGAACAGGAATCGACTAGGAAGAGTTGCCAGATAAAGTTTAGCATCATTGATCCTGAACATATTCTCTTCATCCTTAAGTAACAAACAAAGTACATGCTACATATACATGTATATGCACACACACATACATACATGTAAGTATGTGCACACATGTATGTATGACCAAAGAGCAAGATTTTCAGTTACACGTTGAAGATTGGCAGCAGATTACTTTTTTTTTTTTAAAACACAGTTTTAAAAAACCTGTTCCTAAGTTTCAGAAATGGTAGTTTCAAGTATGGTTCAAAGGTTTGACATTTTTTAGAATTTTCAGAGTGTGTTGAATGTAGTTTCTGCATTGCTACAGGCATCAACGTGATCTTTTAAGAGCCCTGCTCTGCATCTGAGCTTAAAACACAAGTGTACTATTGCTCAAATCAGTGAGAATAATTTCGGATGCATATGATAAAATATCACAAAAAATCTCTTCACTATTTGGCTGTTGTGACTTGACAAAGACATTTACTCTGGTATTTAGGGGCCTCAATAGAAAAACCTCTTCATGTTTAGAATAATTGTCCTGGGAAAGAAGTGTATTAAGCCTTTTTTTTCTGTTATTAACATTATGGAATAACTTTATCAAAAGAATGTAATACATGTTGCTTTAGTGTCTTACCTTGATTTGGACTTCAGACGTTTAAATACTTAAGAAAGTTTTGTGATTAGATTAGCTTCCTGGAGACCTGCTCTGTCTCAAACCAGAATTCTGTTTGTGGGGAAACAAGACCCATAAGCAGAATGATAACAAACGCCATATAAAATACTGCAGAAAGCAGGGAATTCTTACTGGAGACTCTCAGAACTTAACAAACAGCAGTGTGTATGTGTGGGTGGGTGGGTGGGTGTGGGTGTACCAGCTACTGTTTGCAGAACTGGGATGCATATTTCTTACTTAGTCCAAAAACCTGAGGTACTAAGGGACTACGCCTGCTTGTAAAGTTAAGCAAATCTGCTAAGACTTCTAGCATCGAAGTTCTGCATACAGTCTTGCTGGATCTGTAAAACAAAGTAGAACAGATTCAGCATTTAGTTAAGATAGTGCTCCTACTGTCGTCAAATTACAGTAATGAGATTTTGGCTACTGATACAGGTAGTCTGGAGTGACAGAAGTGTCAGTCATGAAATTTTCGTTTCTGTCTTGATTGGCTTCCTTCTACATTCCTCTTATGGAAGCACAGTGATCAGAACTTGGCTATAAAGAGGCAAAATTATCTTCCCTCCATTTTTCCCTCGGGAACAGACAGATGATGAGCTGGAATAAGAAGAGGGAAGCAGCTATACTGTCTCCCCACGTGGGTTTTAAAGACAGAACAGACAACGTATGGGAGGCTCTGGATCAGCTGTTGAGGAGCGCATGAATCCCATTTTAAATCCTGCAATGCTATGCATATTATGGGGGATAGGAAGGCATGTGCAAACTGCTATATCTTCCCTAAAGCACCAGAATGCAAAAAGAAAGTCCACTGAAAAATGAGAGGCAGAGATTGAGCAAACAAGACGTAGGGAGACAGACACAAATTACCGAATGTCTGGATTGCTGTGGGACTGGAAGAATCTAGCTGATAGCTTGGGAAAAACTTGAGGGTGGGCGATAACAGGGTATTAAACAGAATGGTGCTATTGGAGGAGAAACTGCAGACTCTCCTTGCTAGCTGTAGTGCTGTAACCCAGGCTGCAATTTGATCTCAGTCAGGTTTTCTAGCAAGAACCCCTGTGGTGGGAGCCAAAATTGCATCACTGGAACTCTGAGAGTTGGCACACACCAGGGGTGACCAGAGGGAATTGAAAATGGGAATATGGACAAAGAAATACGATATCTCTACCCTGAATAATCTGAGGACAATTTCATGCCTTTTCTGAGTCTGAGTAATGCTTTTTTATTATTTAAAGCTGGCAATACTTCATTCTTTTCCCACTCACTTTGTTGGAGTAATAAACACTGATCATCACAAAGCAAGCTGAAAGATACTTTTGGAAATACCAGACTGTGCAAAACTTACCACTTACTTCATCTCATAAGACTCTTTACAAACGACAAGAGGGTAGAACCCAGCCATGGGACACCACTTGTGTGGAGGGTGTGCCCCACTGCTTCACATGGGGACAAGCCCCTTTCCTCAGGTTCTGACTACCACCATGTGCCTTGCTGCCTATAAAAAGTCTTCCTCTAACTGTTGTTTGTCTCTGACCTGGTTTTCTTACCTAGTTTTATTCTATTTAACTCTGCTGTCTTCAGACAAGTACATTTCTTCTGATATACTCTGGCATACATGGAGATTCAAGTCCTTTATCTGCGCAAAGTACAAGTGAAAGCATACATCCTTTGTACAGCTTATCCTTAATTTCCTGTCCCTCTCCATCTGTTTATGAATTATCTATGAATTGGTGTTAAAGCTGAGAAGGAGTTAGGCTGAATTTGTATTAAATATGCCACATTGTTGTCCTATAAACTAACAAATAAAAATAGCCGATTGTCTGTCTTCTTAGTGTCCATATTTTAAGGCACAGTTTTTAAGACCTTGGCTTTCTGTCACAGGGAGAGCGGGTATTTAAGTACATCCCAACACATTTATTCCCTGTGCCTGGTTGCTTCCCCCATGAGGTGGTGCAAGCTACTTGGGGGCCTGGTGAGGTGAGGGAAAATGAGCATAAAAGGCAAGTCCTGAACGTCAGTGTGGAGAGAAAAATGAAGGGAAAGGAATACAGGTGGGCTGGAGGCAACCGGCCAAATTATTGTTTAATGGAAGGGGGCGAGGAACGGATGCCAGCGGGAAGCGTTTTGTCCCTTGACTGGGATGACAGGGGACTAAGCCGCCCCTCTTCCCTATCAAACACAGGGGGAAATGTTTTCCGTGTCCTTTATTTCCTGAAGACGGATGAAAAATTTGACAAGCCTGCAGCTATCAACGGGCCACCACTCAGGTGGCTTCGGAGCAGTGCCACCTGATGAGGTGTGCAGGACCTTCACCCCTCCAAGGGTGAATGATAACAGGGGGGACTAAAGACCAACTCTGCTCCATTTGTACCCCCAGACCGGCCTCCCAGCCCCGCCGGGGACCCTGCCGGGGGAGTCCTCCGCGGGGACCAGCACTGCCCGAGCGGCCACGGACAGCTGTACGAGTGTGTCGTCCCCCCCCCAAAAAAAAAAAAAAAGTTGACCCCCTTCCCCGCCACCCCACAGCGACACGGTGCCTCAGTCCCCCCCCGGTAGGGCGCAGGCGGTGCGGTGGGGGCTGCTCACTCATCCCTGCCCCGCATGGGGCCATTTGCTCGCTAATTGCTCCTCTCCTCATCGACCGCGCGGGGCGGGGGCGGCGGCGGCGGCGGCGGGGGGGTGGGGGGGGGAAGGCCGGAGCCGCCGCCCCGGCGCTATTTCAGGGCGGGCGGCGCCGCTCCGCACCTGTCCCGGCCCGTCCCGGCCCGTCCCCGGCTCCCTCCGCCCTCACCCCGGCCGCTGCTTCCCCTGCCTGCCTCCCTTCTTTCCCTCCTCGGGTCATGGCTGAGGCGGGACGCCCCGGTCCCGCCGCTGCTGCTGCTGCTGCCGCCGCCGCCGCCGGGGGGGACGAAGCCGCCGCCGATGAGTTCCGCGATATCATCCGCAGCCGGTCGGGTAGGCGCCGTTTCTCGCTCCTCTCCTCACGGCGGCCGCGGGGCTCGCTGAGGGGCGGGAGGGGAAGGGAGGGGGGGCTCGCCAGCGGAGGGAGGCGGGCTGAGGGCAGCCCCCCGGGGAGGGGAGAGCGGGGTCGGCAGTGAGCTTTTTAAAATTATTTTTTTTTTATTAGTTCAACTTTTCGTTGCGCTGTGCTGCATTGAAGGGGCTCGCTCGCTGGGGGCGTCTCGGTGTGACAGGAGGGACGTTCGTGTCCCTCTGGCAACGAGCGAGTGTCGCCGTGCGTCGCCGTCGTCGTCCCCCGGGTGTCCCCCATCTTGGGCTGTGGTAAATGGGCGGGAAGGTTGTGGCGCTTGTGTTAGCGGGGCAGGTCGTTAAAGCTGTAAATGGAAGCGGCTGTAACGCTCCCCCAGAGGATAAAGATAAAGTTTCAGGTGCCCGGGCTCTTTTTGCTTAGTCCTGGAAAGAAACCAAATCCGTGGTAGTAAAGGTATTTATAGACCATTCAGCATTTACTCATTTGCAGCACAAGTGCATGTGGAGCTACAAATTAAATTAACTCTTCCTGAAGCTGCATGTGCTTGCGCAGTAAACAAGCCTTAAAATAATGGTGTCCTTACACGGTTAAATGACCTTTTAAAAATGATCTGTATTGTACTTGTTTTAAGAAACAGCAACAGAACGCTTGCCATGTATCAGGGAATAATTAGAGCCGCTATGGGAAATTTAACTTTGAAAGTGTTGGGGTGGTAGAAAGCAGACCTTACATTTTCTGCGACAGATTTTGTGAACGTTGTTTTTAATCGGTAGTGTAAAGACACTCTTCCAGCAATACTTGGTGCTTTCCCACTGAAGTCTCAGTGGTGCAATTCCTGAGTTCTCTTGCTCTTGTGGCAAAGTGTTTCTTCTAATGTTACCAGCCTACTGCATTTCTCATACTAACTGCTTCTCCTTCAGCTTGGCATTTAAAAGGACAAGTATTGCTCTGGTGGGAGTAGGAAATAGTGGGGTTGGGTGGCTGTTCAGGTTTTTTTCAAGACCTGCTTTTGGCTCCCATGTTGCGTCTTTTATCTAAGTTTCTGCAGCACGAGCTGAATGTGAAAGAAAAAAGTGGTTGGTGCGCTGTCTCCACAGTCATTCCTCGTTAGGCTGATTGTGTTACCTCTTATAGCAGCACATGTTCCCCATTCCATAATTGGCTCACAGTTCGGAAGGTGTAAAATGCAGGATGGGTACAACACAAAAAAAAGCCCTCTGCATTTAAAGGATTGTCCTGCCAGTGTGTATAACAGCCTATTTGGGCAGTTGCTGGTTGGAGGCGAGAGAACTTGAAGGTTGACAAAAATAGTATCTTCAGGTCCATGTGATTTCCCGAAAGTGAAGTTGCAGTTAGTAACTTTACTGTTGGGTGCTTGCAGCTGTGAGCTCAGAGTGCTTTCTTCCCACTCTTTTTTTCCTGTAGCTAGTAACTACTTTCAATGTTCAGTTTGATTTCCCATTTTAAAAATTCATAATTGAGAACAGACACTCTCTGAAAAGCTAAACAGGAAATGTTACCTATGTGTTTCCTAATTATCCCTTATATTCTCTGTTTCACTTGGAAAGTCTGTTTCCAAATCAACTTTGGTGGCAATATGTTAGGTGTATGGTATCATAATAAGTGTAAGATCTCAAATGTCTCTAAAATGTTTTTCTGTTTCCTGCTATAAAGTAGTATTAGAATTTAGATGTTAGCAGTAGACATGGAGCAAACATTTGTGCTTCTTAATTGGACACAACTCCCTGGTCTATTCTCTATGATGAATAAGAAACGGGATCAGTTTAAGGATCATAGAATTGCCCCAGATGTTTATAAGCCTGAAGAGATGAGAAAATTCAATTTCCATGGTGATATTCATCACAGGTATACTTTTTCTCCCTAGTAATATACCCCACAGTGATCTCTTATTCCTGCTTATCCTTCGTTGTTACCATCTAACTTTTAAATGTGTTGTTTAAAATCTGACTATGGGTTTAGGGAGAAATAACATATAACAAATTAACACAGCTGTTAGCACAAGTGAGGCGAGAAGGACTTGATGAGATGGTGTTTGTAAGCCTGAGGATAGGTTCATTTTGTTTGGGGGTTTTCTGTAATCTGTTACCTAGGTAGGTAGGGCATTTCTGGAGTTGGGATGTGCCATTTGTTTGGACACACATTCACCTTGAATGATTTTGGATTGGAAGTTTTAGGAGGACTTCTTGGGAGTGAAATGCTGGCACAGCCTCCTTAACCATGTAGTAGTGGTGAGGAGGCTAAATTGTTCTCAGGAGGCACTTTCTAGACCTGCAGAAGAGACTTCGTTATCTAGTAGGGAAGTTCTTGGTGACTGAAAGTGAAGCTAGTGCAGTAAGTCCTTGGAGATTTAGGGCATCAGATAACAAAGGAGCTTTAAAAGAGATTGTATCCCACCTGTTTTTGCTCTGTTTATATTAATTTCATGCTTCAGGGGTCTGCTGCTTTCTGGAATGGTGTGGAGGAAATTTTTGCCCTTTTTGATACAAAACTTGACTTCTGGTAGGTGCAGGTTGTGCTTTGTCATGAAACTAGAGAAAAGGTAGGGTAGGATATGTTGATGTACTTGCCATATAAAAATATTCCACACTCCTTTTTCTGAGGTCTTATTCAAAAGCTGAGTGCACCAATATTTTAATAAGGTGAATGGGCGGATGCAGATAACATTTATCTGGGCATCCTGCTGTCAACTACTGGTAAAATAATTGGAAAAAGTTATGAGGATTCACTTCATGTAAAGACAAAATCTTAAAGCTTGTTAGCACAATTTAAGGGGAAGCAGGCTCTGTCAAATTTTCTGTTAACAAATTGTCTTGATAAAGTAATTTCTCACAGAATATTACAACACACACACAAAAATTAGTACTGGCAATAAAATACCTAGTAAATTGTTTAAAACCCACAAAACAGTTGTATTGCAAAAGTTGCCATTGGGGAATTGTAATGGAATTGGGTTTTCCCTGTTGCATCTCCATGGGGGTAATTACTAGCTCCAACAACAACTCATCATTTTTCATTTCCACTGATACAGAATGGCTTGGGTTATCTGGGTGTTTGAAGAAGATTCATGCAAATGCAGGGCTTAGGAGTGAGGAATGTAAGCTGTGCTGTCAGATAGAGGGATAGCACCGAAGAATTTAGTGGTCACTGCAGGGGCTCTGTTCAGCATGTGCTTGTAATGTGATGACATAGGGTAATAGGTGTAGGAAAGTTATTTTTGATTCTTGTATATGGCATGGCTGATTCTAGTATGAGAAATGTGTTTAAAAAAAAAAAAAAACAAAAACAAAAAACCCAAACCTCCACAAAAACTGAGATCCAAGGTGAATGTATATGGAACTCAGCCAGTAATTTTGTTTAATCCTTTTTGAGAAGTTACAGAAGTGACTGCTACTTTGTGTCAGTATATTCATGGGCAGAAAATCCTGGATTCTGGAAGTCTAGTAGGGGAAGGCACAACAAGAAAGGAAGGGTGAAAACTAATAAATTCACATTAAAGCATCTGATACCTTGAGAAGGTGAGGTGGTTAACCTATGGGGATAGATCCTCTATCTCTAGAGGTGTTTGGTCCAGCACTTGGTGGTACTTTTTAAGTTGAGCTTTATCCAAATGCAAGTTACTAGACTCAATATTAAGAGCCTGTCATAAATCATCAGTCCAGTCATCTGTCTCGTGGTCCCTTCTGGTCATAACAGTGTTCATTTGTGAATCTTCTCTTAATAGAAGAACATTTTCTACCTGGCTCTTCAGTTTAATGATTGCCATCTGAACTGGGCCTTCTCAAGACCTGAAGGACTGCCCTGCTGGTGTGAGACTTAGGCTGAGCATCCTCCCTGTGTGGGGGTGCTGGCAATTCTTAAAATACCAGTACTAAGCCAGAATCCATCTGGGTCTCACGGTTAGTGGGCTAAGATTGATCCAGACAGCTGTTAAATTAGTATTAGCAAAAAGACAGTGTAAAACAACTGCAAATGTGAACATGTTACAAGTTTCAGTCACTTCCCAAACCATTATTAAACATGCTGGTGTAGTAAGTGCAGGTCTTTAATGTATTGTACTTGATGTCATGCTTGTTGAACACATGGAGACCATGCTTGGGGAAATGGATGTTGCAGAGCTTAATAAAACCTATCTTCGTGATTTAATGTCTCTGAAGAAAATATGGTTTCCATTGCCCAGAATTTCTTTCCTGGCTATAGAGTAAAATACCACCATCAAGTCTCAAATGCATTTGGATGTTGCTACATTAGAAGAACGGTTTCAAAAACCAGTGTAAATACAACTCAAAGCAGAGAGTGGGTTTCTGTAATAAAAATCTGCATGTCATAAATACTTTCTCATCAATTTAATGAAGATTTAGATTTTTATTGTTACTGTTGCAGAGCTTAGTAACTGTAGTTATGATTAGCAACAGAAAGTCCTCTAATTTCTTCAGTTCATAGACAGTCTTTAGAAAAAAGGCTTAAGGCCTCATTTGTTCTTAACTTCTAGCACAAAATTATGCAGATCTGGAGCAAGCCACTGTTATGACATGATGACTTTGCTTAGAAGAATGATTTGGCATGGTTCAGGGTTTGTGAGTAAGGACTTGAACCTCTCCACATTTCCTTCTGTTAAGTTGCATGACTTGAGGTTTTGACTAGAAGACAGCTGTTTTGGTCTTTATATACAGAATAATGATTGTTAGGAGTTGTCACCGTGCAGTGTTAAGCAACTACATATTCTGGACACTTGGCTTCCTCTTGTACTTTAATGCTATTAAAAGCTATGGATATAATGTATAGTGGTGATACAGATAGTTAAATAGACATACGGTGGTTCTTCTCCCTTCTTCCTCCTCCTTGGTCCCCCTGCTCTCCCCCAGCTTCACTGGCGTGGAAACTGTGGGTCACCAGAGCTGTTAGTACATATCCAAAACTGGATAACTTGCGTGGGTGCTTCTCCCCTTTTCCCTCAAGCATCCGGACACCTGATGGAGTTCCCTGGGTTCGTCAGTGCGAGGGAACAGCACAAGATGTGCTCTGCCTGTTTGGCTGAAGCACTTGTCGCACTCCCCCTCCACGCAATGATGCCTGGTGAATGTTAGCATTATGCCTGATGGGAAAACAAATGAATTGACAAATGGTTCTGCATAACAAAGTGTATATGCTGTATCCGAGGTGTAGTAGCTCGCTGATCAGGGGAACCTCGTCTGCCAGCGCAGCTCCACCGTGCTGAGCACAGCGATGTGAGCGTGCCAGGGCGCTGGGACAGAGCGTTCACTGTGCCCAAATGTGCGTGCTGCTTGTTGTCAGAGTGCTGAAATGGCATTCATGGAGTGCTTCTGGGCAAGAAGATAAAAGTGATATCTCTGCTGAATCTGTCTGTGCTGTAGTGGCATGCTGGTGTGGCATTGCTACCCTAGCAGCAAAGAGTTGGATCCCCTTCAAAAATAAAAGAATACCTTCATGGCTGCTGAAGGTGGAGATTTGGCTCTGGTGAATCAGTGCTTTGCAGTAAAGGGAGACTTGTATGTGATATCTCTATTCCGAAAAGTGCAGTGTGTGGGAAGAACTGTGAATCTTGTCCAAAACGGCTTTAGGGGCTGAGCCAAGGTACTGTATTGGGGGAAAGTAAAGGGTCTGTGGTCATAAAGCTCATGCATGTGTTAAAATAAATATATTTATACATAAATATTTTTACCTACAACATTTGATTTTTAGATCGATACTTTCATATGACTTAAATTAAAAAGGAAACTGTGCTGATAAATCTGAATGTAACAGAATTAAAATATGTATATAAACTGTTCAGAATAATTCCTGGCCTTGCCTGTTCAGCCATGGTTTTGTGGGACACTTGTAGCATGCAAAGCAATTGTAGGACAAAAGCCGCTAGTGATGCGGTAGCAATATCCACTTCAGGACATAGATTTGACGGATCTAATAAGCAGAATGAACTGCTGACTTTAGCCTGAATGTTGGGATTTGGTGAAACTAGAAGTTTCTGGTAATGGTCACAATTGCAGCCTGTAAAGGTGTCTTTGTAGAAGGTAATTTTTAAGTATGTGGTTTAGATGTGTAAAAGAATTTCATTGCTGA
Source organism: Astur gentilis (assembly GCF_929443795.1). Lineage (NCBI taxonomy): Eukaryota > Metazoa > Chordata > Aves > Accipitriformes > Accipitridae > Astur > Astur gentilis. Next base: position 14,210,459 of record NC_064911.1, read on the forward strand.
AATCACAATTATTTTGCTGAGTTCAGGACTTCATCCTGTGCTTTAAACTGTTGTACTCAAATCAATCTTCCCTCCCTCTCCTGCAAATAAAATTAGATTATTTATGCTTCTCTTGCTGGAATTAAGTTTCTAGCTTGTTTTGTTTTTCTTTTATTTTGAGGTATTTCCATTATTTCTATTATACTTGACAGGCTTTATTTCTTTTTATCAGAAGGAGAATCTAACCATGCATCATATAATGTCCTCATCTTGGTAGAGTGGATGCCTTATTCTGTAGGCTGAAAAATTGACTTTTGGGTAGTGAAGTGTTCCCCCCCCTTATTTATGTATTTAAAAAGCTTGGGGTCTGGTATGTTCAGAAGTGCTGATCACTTGCAGGTTCTGTTAGTACTCAGTCATTTCAGCCTGAGCAGAACTGGAGGGGAGAGAGATAGTTCCTAAAAGCATTAGCAAAATGTCTCAAAACTTAACTCCTGTTAAGCAGTAGTCTCTTTGCTCAGAAGTGAGCATTTTTATTTCAATAGTAAAAGGTCATTTAAACAGCAGCTTAGTTAAGATTAAATTTAATATCTTGCTCTTTAAATATCTATGTTTTTTAATTGCCTGCCTTCTATATACTGTTTCCTTGGCAACAATATTTTTGTATGCTAAGAAGTTCTTGTATTTCAAATGTAAATCCAAAGAAACACTATAGGTTTCTTAAACTAGCTTTAGAACTGCAACATCTGTAAACAATTAACATTTTACCTAGTTAATTGCAGGTATGTGGGTTCTTTCTTGTGTACTACAGCTGATTCTATCCTGTGGATAAGTATCCACATCCTGTGCTTAACTGTAAGACTTGTTGGACATTAAAGGGAATGGATTTATTTTCATTAAAGGGGTCTCCTGCAATTTGAATCTCAAATCGAGAACACTCAATTCAACACTTCTTCTGTCTCTCTCTTTTTAGGGTAGGAATCATCACTGACTTGAATGAAGTGGTGGGAAAATCAGCAGTGGGGGGGGAAAAACCCCCCACGAACCACCCTGGCATTAAGTAACTTTGAAGTATGAATGTCTTCCCTGTGAAAGCTAACCGATCTCCTACCATGTACCAATGTCTGGCTGTGTTGGTGCTCCATCCATTGCTGAATCTATGTAATTAAATAAAAGTCCACCTCTTATTTCTGGAGCTTGATGGACAATGTGCTGTTTTGTGTGATCTGGCAAAAGTATTGTACTGAATTTCAAGGTTTAGTTTTATGCTGTCCTTATCCTATGTGATTGATATCAAGAGCATGATGTGATTGAGTTATGCTGCAGCATGCAATCGGATACCATAAATAGTATTATCTGCATAAAGACTTGGAAGTGGTTGCTGGGCTGCTTCTAAAGTGCACTTTGGCTTGGATGTTGAAGCCATAGTTGGGATCATAATTTTAAAAATCAGTCTGTTTTTAAGGCAGATAATACACTGGTTAACTAATTTATTTTTTTGTTTGGAAGGCTGACTGAAATATAAAGAAATATGCACTAACTAAAGCAGGTTTATATTTTGTTTGTAGCTTGCAAAAGCTCTCTGTACCTCTTGTTCAGTCAGTGTACGTGGTCCTTATCAAACAGGAAGTGCACTCTTATCAAATAATTTAGGATGTTTGTGCTGCCTAGCATTTTTCATTTCCACCTTGTACAAGCAGAAAAAGGAAAAAAGCAATGTAAATCAGACTTTCTCCAAACCTAATGTTCTACCTAAGTTTAAGATAATGATGGAAGAGAGGGGGAGCTGTAAAGAATGTGAATTAGTGAAAACTTCTAAATGAGCTCTGGTCCCAAATAAGCTTGCTGTAAAGAATGTCTGGCATTGTTTTATTCAAAAGGCAAGGCATATTTTAGGAAATAATATCTGACTTTTATCTTGAGGTGGTATATTAACAAGCAATCATTGAAGCGAAACTGTTATTTAGCTATGATTTCATGACTTTGTGACGTTACCTTTTTGCTAGATGATGGAGTCTGCCCTTTTCATTTTCTCTAATGCCAAGGCAAACTTGTTATTTTGATGTTTGGAATTTATCAAACTGCTTATAAATGGATTAATATGACATTTCAACTTTATGTCATAAGATCAGTAGAAGTAGGCTAGCATAATAAAGGTTGTCTAATAAATTTATATTCAGTAGTATTTCTGTTCTTGATGGCCCACAACTGCTGTGAACCATCTTCATGAACTGTCTTCAGCCTTGCAGACTGCCTTTAAGGTGTGAAGCATAAATCTGTTACATCTACAATGAAAACCTATTTCTTTAGTCCTAAGTGTGCCTTATAATTCTAGGGGCATGCTCTCTTTAGACTACCTAGCATCATAGTAAGCATGTATTTTCTTGAAAAAACTATCAACTGGTAAAGCAAAATCTTCTATACAGCACTCTTGTTTCTGTTTGTTTTTACACCCACAATAATTAGGCTAATTCAATTAGGCTTTGTGTGATCTTTCCCCTTTTATCTCAAGTGTAATGTTTTGCTGAACACTAGAGGGAAATAACTGAGGATTGGCAATGTGCACTTGCAAAATATTAAATTCTTCAGCTGAATGCTAGCTATCTCCTCAGAAGGACTTCTGGTTGTTGTGGAAATCAACTTGTGTGGATTTAAACAATGATAACTTCATAACCTTGCAACTTTGGAAAAGTCTCACTGGTTACTGCTAGTCTCCAGCTTGACTGAAATGTCAGTGTGCTGCAAAAACTCCATGAAACTGCAGAGGACTTGCTGCTTGGTTGGGATTCATTCCCTGTGGGTTCCTGCACCTCAACAGATGGGTGAAGAACACTTCTACTGGGTGAAGAAACTTTCTGGTCTGCTTCCCAATCCTCTTGGACTTGCTACACTTATGTTAATGCAGTCATTTTTTCCCTTCTGTTTGTGATGCTGATGTCCGGTGACAGCAATAAAGGCGGTAGTGTTGGAAGATGCCCCGTCCTCTGGGATGACTGCTGGCTGTTTTGTTGGTTTTTCATAGCTGTAAAGATTATTAGTAGTGCAGAAAAGAGCTACAGGTTGAGGCCTGGTCATACTGCACCAAAATATACTACTTGTTCAGCATCTGCATGCTGGCTTCATCAGAGCTGTGCAATGTGGATGTAACCCAAGGCTGCTTCTGTTGAGGTAGGCTCCTTCACTTCCAGACTCTGAAAGTAATTAGGAGAGAATTTGGTTCATTAGAGATAATTAAAGGAAACACTGAGTACTAATTGGATATAATGTCCTATAGTAGAAGTTGCTAAACTTTGCCTACCCCCTTGGGGAAAAACAGAGAACTATTTGTTTGAATATAACCAGATGGGTAAATGTGATGGCCCTTAGGCACAATTTTCCCTTCCTGCTGAGCTATCCCATATGACCTTGTCTAGAATTGTGGTCTTGCAGATTTCTACCAGGTGTCCTGCTAAACAGAGAAATGAGTCCACATGAGGAGTGTGAGGTTATGATTTGAATGGCAGTGTAGAAAATTAATTCATCATGATGATTGCCATTTGGCTGATGGTTAAACAGAGGCATAGATAATACTAATGCATTCCTCCTGCAAGACTGAGAAGTCAATTAAACCCCATGCAGCTGAGACAGATCCCTTTTCATCAAGATTTCTTTCAAGGCTCATGTGACTTCCTCCAGCTAATAAATTAGCAACTGGGAATGGAATACCAAAGCCAGTTCCATTCTTTAAACTCTTAATACAAACTCCCTCAGGATACTTTGAGGAAAAAATCAGCTACAGTAGATTTTTTTTCCCCCCTTCCTTAGAAATTGGCTCTAAAAAAAAAAAATTCCCTGACTGACTCATTTAGACTTATGTAAAATATTCTGCAGTAAAGTTCTTAGTGATGTGATATGTCAGGATTTCAATCATCTGTCGTGGGAAAGAAGAGAAGGTACAGTGCATAGACACATGACTACTGCAGTCAAACAACTAATTCATATTCAAAACATAAGCAGTCACCAGGAAGAGTTTAAAGCTTCTGCAAATCTAGAATAGCTTTAAAAGCTCCAGAGCTTAAGTTTTATGAAAGCACTGTATTTTTGTAGCTAGGCTTTTTAAAACAATTATTTCTGCTAATTTACATTAACAATATCTTTCATCTCTTGTAGCTTCTTTAATTTGAAAAATACTTCTGAGTTTTGAACTATTCACTTCCTGAAATTGTTTTGCAAATTATTCATTACTTAAGTTATGATAATGAAAGGGGATGTTTTGGAAGTATGAATCTGTATAAACACTGTGAAATCCCAAGTTCATTATGAAAGGTGAGCCTAATGCTCCTTGTTCCAAAATGTTATACCTTCTAGCATGCTAAACAGATAAAGCTATACATCAGTCAAACTGCAGAGATATGATATTTAGAACTCATGCTTTGTCTTTCACAAGTACCTCTTTTACAGCTGGCAGAATGAAGAATCCTTCTTTCTATCTGAAACTGTGAAAGTTATTTCAATAACAAATGTTCTTTAAGTAAAAGTAAAGCTTACCAAGAATTGTAGCTGGGGAACAGGGAGCCCAGCTTCAGTGAAGCTTGGGATTACTTGCTAGTACATGCCATAACAGGGACTGATGGGGAACCTTCTACTCAGTATAGGTCTACAGAAAATCCATGAAAACTTTCAGGTTCTAAGTGTTAAAAAAAAAAAAAAAAAAAGGCCTCTCTGCTTCCCAGACTGTGAGAGAAAGGCTAATTGAGTTTCCTGGCCATAGCAGTGTGATATGTTGGAGTTCTGACTTTGCAGTGTTGATTAACTACTGTTAATCTACTTGTAAGGGAGCAAGATGAATCTGCATTATATTTCAAATGTGAATGGCCATTCTCTGATCAAATCTGACTTTCATGCTCTGAGCCTAATCTCCTGAGCAGGCTTTCCTCTGACTTCTGAGGGTGCTTCAGCAGGTGTACCTGCCTCCAGGGTGCAAGTGCCACTGCTGTGTACCCCAGAGCTTGACTGACAGCTCCATCGTATGGAGTTGAGGGTTATGTCAGAACTTGATGCAACTCACTGAAGTTAACAATGCTTGAGTAAAGTTACAACTTTAGCGCAAACTGCTTTTGCGTAGTGTGGCTACCAGCAGCCTGAAATGTACTCTGGGCACTTGATGTGTTACCCCTAGTTGCTAGACAGTGCCCCCAAAATAGTGTGATGGTAGCTGTTGGCACTTCTGGAAGCAAAATACTATGTGGACAATGTTGAATTGTAAAAGAAAAATTATGGGATGTAGTAGTACCCAAGTGATTGAAAGTAGTGGGTGGTTGGGTATTCTAGTAAGTGGGATTCTAGTAGAGAAGGGAAAAGCTTGCTTGGTTGTTGCAGATGCTCTGGTTGCTGTTCCTTGCCAGAGCACTGTTAATAAAGGAGAGATGAAGACTTAAAATAGACAAATGTATTCCCTGTGTATAACACCATGAATGTGTGGCAGATAGTACTGTTGCTGGAGTGCTGTATTAGTTTAAAAAAAAGTTCTGAAGCTGTAACTGCTAAATACTAGAACAAGTGTATCATGTACTTCTATCTAGACAGGTAGAAAACTTGTGAAGAGAAAGGTATAGTATGTTAAAAATCTAAATTAATTGACAGTGATTGGATGGGAAGAAATATGTAGTTCTCTCCTGTGTTGCAGGTATGTATGATATATATATATGCTCACTGGGGAAGAAAAAGAAAAGTTTAATTTCACTTCAGATTGCTTATTAAATATTTTCATGTAATTCAATTAGAATGCTGCTGACAGCAGTTTACAGAACACTTGTCAAAGTAAAGAGCAACTTGGCGTATATTTGTTTTCAGAACTTCAAGTGCCAAATCATTTAAATCCAATCAGATCGTAAAACTGGCACTGGAATTAAACCTGCTTTTTTTTTCTTTATAATAAGAGTTTACCTGTGTAAGAACTGACTTCACAGGCATTTCATGCAGACATGAGTGTGACTAGAATGAGGATATCCCTTTACAGGGTTGTTGTGAACCAGACACTGCATTGACTTGCCTTCAGTGTGTACGCAGCTTATTTAACGAAGAAAGTATGTAAGGCTGAGTACGCTGAAAGGCAACAAAAGCTGTGAGTTTTATAGGTTATAATTATGCACAGGATTTGATCTCTTCCCTCCCCCAGCCCTGGTTGGAAGTTTATCCACTTATTGCTGTTCATAAGAACCTAAAGCTAAATTCTGCTGTTTCTTGAATGCATATATTTGTTCAAAGATGGTCTATTCAAGAATGAACCCAGAGACTTCAGAGTCAATCATAAAATCAGTAAAAAATGCAGGTGTGTGAAAAGTAATTTTTTTAACATAGAAAATGTGCTTGATGTTTAGTAATGAACCAGGTCAAGTTTATATAATGAGGAGTTTTGTATTTGACATTTGCATTATTTAAATGCTGAGTTTCTATCTCAATTCAGGAAACTTTACTGCCAAAGCCATAGGATCGCTCACTTCTAAAATATAGCACTGGCACTCAGGTAATGCTTGTAAGTTAATTTTGAGTTGTTTCATAGCACATAGTATATCCCGTACATGGTCTTGCTTGTGATGTAAAATGAATATATTTTTGACTCCACTGATCAGCTTACATGTTTAAGGATTATTATTTATTTCTTTTTTTTCCCTCCCCAGAAGGACTAAAATCCAGTGATTTGTGATCTAGTATAATGCTGTTATATTCAGGTATGTTTCAAAGCAATAACTACGGTAGGCTCTTGGTTAAGAGAGCTTAATTTTCTTTTTAGGAGAAAATAGTGTCTTGTAATATTTAATATCCATAGCTTTCTTTCATAGGAATGCATCTTAATTAGAATTACACAAGATACAAGTTGTCCTTTGTCAATACTGTGTCTATTGATCAGGATGTGTAGAATATATATTTTCCTTCCTGATGAAGTTTGTTTCAATTTTGCCACAGAATCATAACTTCTTTGTTAACCACGGAAAAACTGATTTATGTTAAAAGTTCTCTATCCTCTTAAAGTAGGAGACTGCATTATAAGTGCTTCCTGAACTTGACCATATTTTATTTAGGAAAAAAACCATGTGTCTGTGCATAAAAACATGCAAGGTTGAAAGCCATAACTCAGGCGTGTGCCTTGGAGATGCATGTGCTTCTGCATTCTTCCCACCCTCTGGGTTCTGCATGCTAGTCAGTACAGCAACCGAGACTAGGAAAAATCTTACATAGAGCTGTATAACCATGATGTGTACTATACAGAAATGGAGACTGAGGCATGTGAGAAAAGATCCAAAGCTTTTTAGCAGTATTTTCCCTCTGGATGCTGCCTCTTTTTAGCAGCATATCCCTCTGGACATAAGCTTCTGTACTGAGAAGAATATGCTGTGGACAGAAAGTGTGATGGTAACAGCAGTCAGATGAGTGTGGAGATCTACGGTTTGCTTCCCAAGTTGGCTCTTGTCTCCTAGTGGGGATTGGGCAAGTTCTGTGGTCTTGTTCTCTCTCCCTCTGTATGAAATAGAAAAAATAGCAGTTGGGATAGTGTTTTGGGAACATGTATGTGTGTGTTTTGGTGGCTTTTTTTCCCACCAGTACCTCTCAACATCAGAGGTGCATTAACAGTTCTGTTGTATTTTGTAGTACAATACAATATATAAATAACTAGCTGGGTAGTAAACTGTAGAGGAGACAAAATGCCCTGCCTGAAACGTGGAAAAGGTAGCACGTAAAATGGACTCCTCTCTTTTTCAGCAAGGCAAACCATTATTCTGATAAGATTTTGTGGTTTTTTGTTTTGTGGTGTTTTTTTTTCCTTTTTGAAGCCCTGTCATTGAAATCATTTGACTGTACTGAATCCCTGCTTTTTGTGAAGAACAAGAAGGAAGAATCTCACCCTCATTATATGCTTGTAGAGCTGAAAAATAAGGATCAACCAGTGTCTGTTACTTTGCCTTCTGTCCACAGATAAAGCTCTACTCTTGGGGGCTTGTCTTACTTCAATATTTAGGATTGGCAGTGGAGGTACCACATTTGTAACTTAAGCCTTGAACAATTTTTGTAATGCTGTCAGGGGTAAAGTGATGTTAGCCTCAACCGTCTCGATGTTTAACAGAGGAGTATGGAGCTGCAATTTAATTGTATAAAAATTTGAAGAACATAAACCACCTTGGTTTAAAGAAGTCTTTGTAAATGAATATTTTATTTGCAGAACCACATCTCCTGCTGTCAGGTTTCACAGCAGATTATGATACCAATCCTACTTAAATGGTTATATAACCAATTAGTGGTAGGTGTTATCAACTCACTGTAGCCTTGGAAGAGTTTAGTATTCAAGTAACACATTGTTCCTGGAGAAGGTTGCATGGTAAAGGATGTGGTTTAGAATTTTGGTCATTTTTGATGTGTGTCTCTTTATAATTATGAAGTCTTCTCTGTATTGCTAAATACATTGTCTAACTGTATTTTCTAACTATAGCTACATATAATGTGGAAATATTGAATAAAAAAATTTTTTAAGCCCCGGTCCTATAGTTCCTATGCCAGAAGGTGGCCAGCTGCTTGAAAAGACACTTTATTATCCTAGAACCAGCTATACCAGTTAGACAAACTCCTGACTAGTAGTGAGAGAAGTTTAAAAAAGACAAAAATGATGTAAATAACTGCATAGCATGGAAAATTGGATCCCCATTGCTTCACAAGACAATTCTTACCAGAAGAAACCAATATATTCTAGTAGTAATTTTCCAGTAGTATAAAAAATGGAAATGTAAGTTATGCAGAGTGAAAATACTCTATGGAAAATGGTAAACTACTGACCTTCTTCATTTTAGAAATAAACAATGTAGGTCGCTTTTGGTTGGCCTCTTGAGGAGTAACTGGCCTTTTTGAGATCATAAAGGGCTGATACTGATGCTGCTTTGGTAAGTGACATTATATTTATCTTAATTGAAGCTTGGAAGTAATTTTATCAGAGGATAATGCTTTTTAAGGCTTATTTTTACTGTTATATTCTCTTGTTGAGACTTGTGGAGTAAATATTAAAATGTCAGCATGCTGTGAGTGAAGTTTTTTGAGCCCATTTGTTTAAAGCAAAAGATCTGAGACTCTTGGACTGTGTCAGATGGTTTATATGTGTTTTAAAGCTTTAGTGGGGAACGTACTGGAGCCTTTGACCCTTTCTATATTGCTGCTTTTGAATATATTCAAACTAAGCATGAGACTTGAACAACTGCTAGACAGTTTGAATAGTCAGTGTTACAATGAGGTACAAACCCTGTCAGGCTACCTCTTTAAAAAGAAAAACCACCAAAACCCCAACAAAATAATCCCTTTAATTCGGAGCTGTTGGAAGTGGTGATCTTAAGCTTCTCCTGTACATGCCTGTTCTCTGAGGGAAGTTCTTTAAGGCAGATCTGAATACTTAAGGTTAAATCCTGTTCCTGCATCCACAGTGATTGACTGGAATGCAGTAGGACTCTGTTGGTAAGAAAAGGGGAATCACTGTTTTGTATAGTAAAGTAAATTGTTTTTGTTATTGTCTCTGTTTTTAATCAGAACTTCATTCAGATTATTATTATTTTGTACCATAATTTAAAACCCAGTTGTGCACTAAGCCCATGTAGCCTGACTTCTGGCAGTGAAGAGATGGAGCCCTCTCCTACCTACAGGCCTATCTGAGTGCTGTCCAGATGTAGCCTGTGTTGTCTGGAGGTGGTGTAGGCATAAAGATTATCAGTATAGGGAAAGAGAATTTCCTAGTCTTGGGTCTGCCTTACAATTTTGTGGTTTTCAGCTGCATTATCCACCTATCTGCATTCCCTTACAAAATATGTACTCTAGTATAGCGGTATAAGCAGTTCAATTTTAATAGCTCTTGTTGGAAGAGGTTAAGAAGAAAAGATATGGAAAAATCTATTCAACTTTAGAAAGATTTCTTTAAGTGCTTTTCCATAACAAGTTGTTTAAATATTTAATGCAATGTAAACATAAACAGATATTCTTTTACAAGGAATACATTCATTAAATGTCTATTTGGAGCAGATGCATATATTTTATAACATGACAGGAGGACCGGAAGGTGCTTATCTAAGGAAAAGAAAACGTATTCTGTAAAATGATTGGATAATAGATATGTACGTTTCTAGCTTGCAAGCTCTTTCTGAAGCATTAATGGCATTGTAGACCTCATAAGCTCTGCAGCAGAGTATTTTCAATCTTCAAACTCAATGGGGCACATATCATAAGTTAGTGTACATACACAGGAGTATATTTGCATTGTGACTCTCAATCTTGCATACATATGTCCACAATTGAATCTCATGAGGAATGTAATTTACAACGTAGTAAAATTCTCTAGGCTATAAATTTTGGTAAGCGGCTGCTTTTTCAAGGTTCATGTCCTGTATGTCTTTCTGTAAACCTGCTTTCTCAAATGCTCCTTTCCCTGAAGCTCTCTGACTCATGGGAGACTAACGGGGGGGATCCCTTTTGATTTACCGTCTGCTGTAAATTCTCCTCAAATCCCTGCTTGCTCCCCCTTTTCTTTGATGCTACCTATAATGTATTTTTATGTGTGGTAGCTGTGCTGCTGCTTGCCCTGAGTGATGGCACTTGTTCTCAGGCTGGCTGGTGGTGATGGCCCTTTCACTTCATTTTATTGCTAGATTATGTATTTCTGGTTTGAAGCGTGTGGTCTCATGCATCCATGAGACTCTCCTAACCACAGTTACAGGGTTATGCCTCTGCTTCAGATTTTTGCATAGGCAGTACTGGATCTTAGAGGTAGGATCAACAAGAGAGTTTAAAAATACTGTTAAAGGGGATTATTAAACAGCGAAAACTCCAAAGGCTGCTTATGTCCTAAGCTTCTGTACAAGTTGACTTTGAATTAGTTTGGCAAAAGCCCTTTCTGGTCTATAAAATCTGTGAAAATCTAGACTATGATCCAGCTGGAGTGTATCTGTCCCTTCAGAGGCTGGTGTTGGGCTCTAAATGCCACGAGATGTGTTGCAGTTGGCTTTCCTTTCAGAAAGTGCTTTATATCACTCTAGTTTGTTATTCCCTTTGAATCAGTTAGATTTCACTCCTGATTATATGTGAAGCAGTAAGTTGTGATACTGTGTACAAGCAGCTGAAACTTGTGATGGCTCATCTATGGGATTCTTCCTGTCAAAGCTGTTGTGTACCCCCTCCCTCTCAATTAATTACCCATTACTGCACCTCTGGAGTCTAATTTCAACCACAGAGAAAATGACTGAAAGAAGGGTGAAATAAAGTTCTCTACTGGAGTTAATGCTTTTATATCCACTAACTGTATAACTGGCCTACTTGTTGACAAGAAGGAAAATGTCATGGGGAAATGAATAGCAAGTCTCAGCAGTCATTCAGCACAGCAGCCCTGTGACAGCTGAGACTGCAATAGGAGTTGTAAGCTCTTTGCTTACTCTCCTCCCAACCCCACCCCTTTCCCAAATTACACTGCCTCTAATAAAACGTTACCCTTAGTCTGTGACTTTGTTATTTATTTTTTTTCTGTTAAGCTTGATTTCACACCTATTTATGATCCCTTTCCCTGCTGCCTCCCCTGCCCTGGAATGAGTAGGAGTGTAGTGTTGCCTTCCGCAAAATACAAATGGAGTTGATGTCAAATGAAATCATCGTAATGGGAAGGAGCTTTTAAAATAGTTTTTTTTCCTTTTCTGTGCTTCAGAGATTTGGCTGAGTACTTGGAACATCTCAGAGTAATGTTTTTCTGCTTTTTAACCCTGAAGAAATGAGAACTTTTGAATATATTCATAGTACCTTTTAATGTTTGGGTTTTTATTGGAGAATTCATAGATGATAAATACCTAATGTATGACTCATTTTAATGAATTTAAGCTGAGAATCTACAATGTAGTGAATAGTCTAATTGGATATTGCCAAGTAAGTGTTCAGTTGTGACTCTGAGCAGGGCTGCAGATATGGTCAGCCTCGTTCTTGCTGTATTTGTTCTTTATCTTTACATTTCATTGTCTTATAGAAGTTATGTAACTGTAATAGAATTGTAAATAAATCCAGGCATTTAAGAGCTTGAAAATTATCTACTCAATCAAAGCACAGTAGCTGAGACCTGTTGTGTGTGTGTGTATCATTACATCACTGTTCCTATTGAAGTAGTTTTGCTTAATTTGGGTTTTGTGGGGAATGTTCCACTGTTCATAACTAGTTACTTATCAATTGGAGCTATGTAAAATAAAGACTGTGCCCTCAAGTCTATGCCACTGACAATGAGGATCGTTATCAAGATGACACATCCATGATGAATATGATGATGTTGTTGGCAGCACACACTGTCCTTGCAGAATGACAGAAAATTCAGTTTCTCCTGTATGCTTTGCATGAGGTCAGAAGTACCCCTGTTTCTTTCAGAAAATGAGTATTTTTTTCCTCTTGTAAAATAATGACCTTGCTTACTTTGGACTGTGGTGAGTATTTACTCATTAGCACTGAACAGAGTCTCTAGACTGCAATGGTTGGAAAAGAGTAAGATGCAAAAGGACCCATAAAAAGCAAAAAAGATAAATTCTGCGTATTTATGAATATTTAATACCTCTTTTCAGCAAAATATCTAAATGCAATATACAGCACATCTACAATATTGGTTTTAGCTAGATCAAGAGAAATTTTAACTCTCTGTGCCATGTGGTTACTAGCATTGAGAAGGCGAAAGTGAGCTTTGGCTTCAAGCTGTCAGTCTGAAGGAAAGCATGAAAAGCTCTAGTATATAATTATCTATCATTAGCCACCGCACCTTAAGTGAGGGTTTTGAATCGCAGCATTATGGCTCTGTTGAAACACTAGTAATTCTCCAGCTTTGTTGTTTGTTCATATCTTCTTGCTGAGGCTGGGGGGACCAAATTTAGGTTTTTCTCAGTGGTCAGTTAATGAAATCCATCTGAGAACAGCCAGCCAGGACAATGAGTACCCAGCCTTGTGTTTGAACTCCTTAGTCCATCTCTTTTTCAGTCCAGCACAGCAAGAAGGTAATTCTGTCCAGTTGACAGCAAAACCCTAGCTCTGCTGTCTCTCGTAGAAGGTGGTCGCGGCCTCCTTGTTCTCTTCAGAGCATCCACATTCATCCTGGCTGTTGTGCACCCATATCTTGAGCACCTGTGCCTCGGAGGCAAGGAAGGCATTGCTCCTACCTTCTGGGGCTCAGGAGCCTGTGCAGACCTGCTGGCTGGGAAGTGGGCTTCTTGGCCCATCCCTGGTGACTCTGCCTGGCTTTCTGTGGGAGTAGGGCTAGCTGATCTTTCAGATCCAGAATAAGTTCCACTTGCATTATTAAGTTCTGATATTTTATGCATTTTTGCTGGAGGATGTTAATATTTATGAAGCATTTTCTATTCAGAAGTTAGGACAACACAGAACACCTTTGGGAGCTACTGTACTATTACTACCTTACCTTATAGACGAGAAAGTAAATTGACTTGCCAAAGGCCATGCAAAGTCTCTAAGGGAACCAGAAATATAACATGGATCCATCAAAGGGTCCTTTTAACTACACAGCAATACCTTTACTTTAGACATAATAGCAAGAATATTGGAAATGTAATACTGGTAAGAACCGGAACCATTAAAAAGTAATGCAAATACAAACCACTTTTCAATACAAACCACTTCTCTTGTGCAATTATCACATAGAAGCAACCGCAAGAAAGCACTGTGCAGTAAGTTCCTTTCTATTACTAAATTAATGCCTCAACCTTGCCACCTGAGTGCCTGCCAACTGAATTTTGCTTAATGTTGAATGAGCCTGAGGCAGAGATAGTGGGTCCTGTGCCAGTGGTGAAACCAGCTTGGTTCTGTAGCTATATGTTTTTCATTTTGGTTCAGTGGTTTGGTCCAAAATAGTCTGCCTGTGGCACTGGACCTAGAAATGAGATGTTTGTGAGTATGATGCCACCTACACAGAGTGGGAACCGATTTGCAGTATTTGTGTTGCTAGGTTTTGACAGGTTCACATAGAAGAAGAAAACAAGTTTGTCTGATCAGCAGAGAGAGAAAGTATCCCTTGTGTGTATTTCTAAGTCAGGGATGAGGACCCAAATAATAGCAAAGAAATGCAAGGATAATTGGTTTGGAAGTAAAAGTTCTCATCCTTAAAACTACATGTTTGGTCTGTCGGGTCACGGGTCATTTACAGCTCTGAGGTAGGTATTATAAGCGGGAACATATTTTACAGAGGAATTGCACCTGAAATGTGAACTGTTTTCTTGAAAAGCATCAAAGATCACCCAATGCTACTTTCAAAACTGTCCTCTTTCTCATGTATTATTGCAGCAGATATGGGACATTAGCAGTCTAAAAATGAGCCACTGGTGAGAAATACTAGATCTATAATGATGTATTATTGATGTGTCTTCCCATTAAGTACTCTGTAATCGCATTATGTTAGGATAGTATAGCTTTTCTGCAGTGTTTTACAGTGCTTAATGTGCACCACATAGTTGCGTTAGTGAGCATGAAAGTAGAAGACTTCTTACAGTGCGGTGCTTCCATTAATTTGCATCAGTACAGCCTTGCCTTTGTTGTTAAAACAGCATTGCCCAGGTTCTACAGCCTGCACTAAGCTTTAGGAAGTGCTGTAGATCAAGAATCACTTGTTAGCTGCATTGCTCTTTAGGTGGCTTTTCTTTCAGCTTTCCCAGTGTTATTCCAGTTGGTGTTAATGGACTTTATAAAAGCTACTGCTGCAATCCTTACCAAGAATTTGAGTAGGTGCCCAAACATGTAATAACATGGTACTTCTCTGAATTTATTTTCTGATTTCTCTTGATTGTCTTGTGAAGACCTCTGCCATTTTGTAAATTTTCCTTCAAGACTCTTTGTCCTGCACTTCCAGATCAAGGCACAGGAGTAAACACAGCTTGAGGCTAGTGAGCTTACTTGAGCAAAATGACACAGTTGCCCTGGTGTATGTCTTAGACTGGGATGCTTGTGGGTGTCTCGGCTCTCGGGCATTGCAGATATTTCTAGTGAGTGTTTTGGGGTGGTCGGTCTTCCCTTGCTGGGCACGAGAATAGGAAGTTGTGAATTGTTTTGTTGGCCATGTGGACACAAAAGAGGTGGCTTTGTTGGCTTGCCCTCCTCAGAATGCTGCTCACCAGTGTTTTCATTGAAGTGTATTGAAATCTCAGCTGATTTTTCAGTGGGATCAACACAGAACTGTAGGTGACATAGACTCTCAGAAGGCAGTATATAGCATAAGTAAAGGCAGCAGGTTGCCAATTTGCTAAATGCCAGGCAGTTTGAAACCCATTTATTTGGGTATAGGAAATCCAAGTCACAAGATCTGTGACATATATTAATATAGGAAAATGCAGATTGATAGATTGATGTTGGCATGCCTCTCAGCTGCCAGCTGCCTTGTAATGATTCGCCCAGCTGTGATACAAGTAGGAATAATTTCTAGGCTTTATCTTTAATTTTAGAGTGCTTATTTATTTATGTTTTGGTAGTATTTTATTTAATAGTTTGTTGAATTGTTTTTAGCATTCCTAAAGACTTGCAAATATCTTTTTGGACCAAAGAGAAGCTGGGTGATATATCTGAGCTATCTTAAAGACTTGACCACTGGTCAATGACAGCAGGTGCCAGATCAAGGATGAAAGAACAAAAGACTCCACAGACTGTACCCTTTTTCTTCTAACCCTGTAAAAATCCTGTAGTGGGTCTGTGCTAGAGACAGTCATGACCGGTGATGAACTGAGGTCAGAAGTAGATGGCGTGCTGATTTCCTTTATTTCCATTACCATCACTGTACATTGTGCATATTAGGCTACAGTGCTGTCACCAGCCTGCTGATGCTATCCTGTGGTTATTGTAGCCAGAAACACTAGCAAGCCCTACTGATACCCACCCCATCTGAGTGAGAGCTGAGCTGAGGGTTGCTGATGGCTGAGCCACCTGTTCCAGCATTTAACCAGCTTCTTTCTCCAAGTTTTGTGCTCTTATATAGCTAAATTGTTATTAGATGGGGAAACAGTGCAGCATGAATATAACATAGCAATAACTTTCATAGGTTGTAATTCTGTGATCCCCGTCCCTACTCCTGCTCACTGCTTTGTGAGATACCTCAAAACTTTAGAGTGTTTAGGCCAAAGTAACTGTTGCTGCTCAAATGATAAGCGACCAAGAAAGGGAGATGGGTAGAGCTGGGAGAAGAGTTGGCATTATATCTGTTGTTACCTGGCAAGGGAGAGGTGCTTCTTTCTTAACTAGTATTTCACAGTCCCCGGTTCCTCAGCAGTAGTAGCCAGGAGCAAGCCTGATTTTTTTTTTTTTGTGTATTCCAGTGTCCTGGGATGTACAGCACAGCTGAAGGTGTTTTTGTTGATGGGGGCAAACATTCAGTTGCCAATGGTTGCAGCTTGCCATGCCTGGCAGTGTGGGTTTTATCTACTGCTTGTTCTTAGGCTTTTTGCAGTTAAAGAAATGAGCTAGAAAGACTCCTGGTGTGAGGGAAAACATTGGTCATCCGTAGGGATAAAGAATTAACTTTTGTGGCTAAGTAGTTCATAATTTCTGTTTTCTGTGGATTGATTCTGGGGAAAATAAGGATGTGCTTCTCATTTCCCATCTCCCTTTTGGAAACATTCTTTACCACCCCCTGTGTTTAATCTACATTGGCTGAATATTAATCAGGGTGTCTTTCTAGGTAAGTGTTAAGAATTCATTTGTGTGCTTTTGTGAGTTTTTTTGCATGGTGTGATTTATTTTTTTAAAGCTAGTAGTTATGTGAACTTGACTATGAAAAATAAAACCCCTTAAAATTTAATGTGTCTCAGATTATCCTTGACTGTACTTCTGCCCTGGTGCTGTTCTTATTCTTTATTCCCATCAGAAGCGGAACTCAGTGAAGTTCACTCCCAATTTGTGCTCTTTCAGAGAATGGACCTATTATTTCCAGCAACTCTAAATAACTCTGATTGTTCAGTCTTTGTATTGGCTTGATTGTCTTCTATAGTAGTGTCATGGTTTCTGTAATATCCTGTTTTTAATAGTAGAATGACCAGAACAGTACGGAGCAACCTTTCAGAAGGCTAGAATGAGTCTGGGGTGTGTGAATTGAAGCACCATAGGACCTGTTTTGTGGTTTGGTTTTTGGTTTTTTGGTTTTTGGTTTTTTTTTCCAACTCTTTATCTTAGTACTGTGTCAAGAGATGGTGAGTAGCTGGGTCTGGAGAGATTCTGAGATAAGTAGGAAAGAAAAAAAAATCCACCACATCCTGGGTTTTTTTTGTTTTCTATTTGTCAACAGCTGATTAAAAACCTGTTAATGCATTATGTTTCCCTTCTGAGTTGAAAATATAACTTCATGTTCAAAAAGTCAGATTCAGGATAATGTACTGTGTTTTAAGATGGAACAGGCAGGATTTGAAAGGAATGATTTTTCTAATTAGGCAGTTGATGTTGGAATTACCTGTGCAGGTACCTTACTGCCTGTGTAAGAAAAGCTGTCTGGAGACAGGTTGCTCTGCTTATTTGATGAATGCTTGCTTTTCTGCCTTCTTTCTGAACTGCCATTTTAAATATCTTCTTACCTTTAAAAATAAGAGCAAAATCTAGCTTTCTACCTTTTTTTATCAACCTCTCATAGGTAGGTACATTTTCTTGGTGAACTCAAGAGAACTTCATATTGGTGAATAGTTCAGTTTAGTTTATAGTCTGAACTTAGGCAGTGTGACAACAAAGTTAAACACATTAAAAGATCCAAGGAATAAAACACTGAAGATAAAAACTGCACAGATAAACAACAGTAAATCATGGGTATGTTTTTATTTTTTTGTTTTGTTTTTTTTTTTTCAAAAATGTGTTCAAATCTCTTAAAACACATGTAAACTTGAGCAACATTCTGGTTCCTCAAGGGGTTGACAAGAGTTTCAAGAAGCAGAGTCCAAGGTACAGCCAGGACCCTACTCTGATGCCCTGGAAAACAAATTCATTAGAGGGTGCTGCACCCTCAGCCTAGGGGATCTTGGGTTGGTTCACTTGTACTTTTATACCTAAGAGTACCATAAATGCCTTGCCTCCAGTTGACTCAACAGTGTGAATAAAGAAATTTACTGGAAAGCCAAAAAATGAATTTTCAGTGATTCTTTCACATCTGTCCAGAACTAATTTTTTTTTAAATAATGAAAGTAACATGTGTTTCCTCCAGCATGTAGAAATCTGGATGGTAGATGGGGTGTCCTTGTCCTCCACTTGATTTGGGGAGAGTACTGCTGCTGCACAGGAAGAAGAGTAAACCTCTTCAGCAGCTACGCTGTCTATGTCTTATGCCAGACTAAAAAGGAAAAGTAATACTAGACCCATGCTGCTTATTACCTATAGACAACTGTCCAAAAATACTAGCAAATTCCATGTTACGAGCATCTGCCACAGAGGCGTACAGCAGTAAGCTTTTAAGAAGCGCTGGAGTGGTGATGGCTCAAAGGAAATGTCAGCTATTCGGGACAGGACTGAATGTGCACTTGTCTAATTATTTTGGACATCACTGAAAGCCACGCATCCAAGCCTGCCTGTTAACAGACAGGCAGGGTAGTGTTAGGCAGGTGGGCAGAGCATCTAGCCAAACCTTGCAAAAATGGGAAATCTCACAAACGTGAAACTTAAGTGCGTGTGTGTTGCTTGTGTCTGCAACCTTCCTTCAGTGGATGCTCTGACAAGTAAGTTTCAAAGCTTCCTGAGGAGCAAAAGTGAATGTTTCAGAAGTATTTGAAATCTAGTTTTGAATGTTAGTTCATAAATACTAATTAATTTTTTTTTGAGCCAAAGAAACCTTGTTAAGAATCAGAAACCTTTGTATGGCACTCTTAGGACTGCTTTTAACTGCAGAGCCAAACCCTTGCAAGGACCTTGTTATAAACAGCTCTTAACTTGGAGAGAAACAAACTCCAGGTTCTCAGGTAGCCAAGTCAGAATTTTCAAAAAGCTTACAAAGATGGACAGGAAGCAGCAATCTTCAAATTACTACTTAATATTTGCAGGAGATCAGCATTTACCCAGTTTGCTCTCCAGCAATTGGTCTGGCATGGTTAGTTTTCACAAAAAAGTCTTTTGCCACCAAACAAGTGCTCTCCCTTTCACCCTTGGAGCATGCCAGGTATCCAATTCTTCAAAATGTGCTGCTAATGCTCTGATGCTACTGTGAATTGCCCTGTGAGCATCATCTTGCTCTGAAGAAAATGGAGTGTTTATTTGAGGCATGTACAACTTTTAGCATTAAAAAACCCCAAAGCCAAACAAACAAAGAAATCAACAGCCTAGTAGAATAGAGCCAGTGCATTGTCTTTGCTTTTGTAGTCTGGTAGAGGTTTATAAAACATGGTGATAAACTACATTTAAGGACTTAATGTAACTTTCTTTGACTTTTGATGATATTGAAAGGATTACCCATTTAGAAAGTTATAAAGATTTCATCCCAAATAAGCAATGGATTAATACAATAAAAAGAAAATCCAATAACTGTATGCTCTGTCATTTTAGGCCAAGATATCGCATCATACAGGCTGGTTCCACCCAAGGTGAAAGTGGGGGGAGGGTAGGCCGATGGCAAATAGAAAAGTAGTGATATAGCCGGAGAGCTGACAGTTATGACTGAAGGTCATTACCATGACATTATAATTATCTAGGCAGGATTAAATTAAATCCAGAACTAATTATATTGTGCTTTCCAGAAATAGTCCAGAAATACTTCTGGTAAATGTCAAAAATACAGTTCAACATTTTGATGTTTGGAGCTTGTCACTCAATAAGGGGGGTGTGTGTGTTTGTGCAATTACAATACAATTAATTGAAATTAAACTGCTAAAAATGAGCAGTATTGCAATATTTCATAGCCCTCAATCTACACATGCCAATTAAACTCAAATGGATAAATACAAGGTGTATGACTGTAGTGCCTGCTTGGATCCTCATCCTTTTTGAGAGGGGAAATAACTGTTTTTACCTCTTCTGTCAAAGCTACCTTTGCCATCCTTCAAGCCTTACTTTCACATATCCTTTCTTTCTAACTTGCTGTACTTAAAGTACTTTGAAAATATATTTATTTGCAGAACATGTTGGGCAAGTGTACTTTCATGCTCTACCTTTTCAACTGTCATTTTTTCAGTCTCTTTACTGTGTATTTTTTTCTTGTATACCCAGTATTTTTATGCTATGCCTATGCCTGTCTCTCTTAACCTTGATTATTTGCTGTACTTTCCTGTTTATCTACATTGGCCTTTTCTCAGTGTTACTACCTTTATTGCTAGAATACTTGCCAGAAGCGTAGTTGAATTTATCTTTGAACAATTCCAATTTCCTTTCTGTAGCTTTTCCTGCATTGCTTTATCCCTGTACATGTTTCTTTCAGCTTTATTCTCTGCCCACAGTGTGCTATGCTGAAATTCAGCACCTTTATCTCTGATTTAGCCTCAGTTTATTTATGGATGCAAACACAACTATATTACAGGTGTTACTTAAAAGTTACCTCATCTGTTCATCTCAGCAATAGGATTTCTGGGATTTGGACCCAGTTTATTTTCTGAGGAAGTGCCTTGCAGTATACCCCCAAATGCCTTGGTTGTTCCTGTAGTCAGTCAAGCTGGGTGGCTTGCTCTTTTTCCTGTTTCTAGTCGAGCTTCTGCCTCCCTTCTCTCACTTTACCCACTTGTGTGAAAATCCCTGCTATCGACTTCAGTTCCTTTTGTTTTGGTCTCCAGCTGAAACTCCCATTCAAATTGTTGTATTTGGATACCTTTTGATTTTTTACTGCAGCAGGAGTTCTTGCACATGGTGTGAATAAGGAGCGTTTGTGGGTAGGATTGGACGTAGAAAAGGTGAAGAAATGGCTCTACTGCTTTTGGGCCTGGGCTTAGAGACCTATGAAGCTGTGCTGGGGAAGACTGGTGGGGAATAGGGAGGGAAGTGTGGAAATAGCGGGGGGGGGGGGGGGGGATGGGAAGTAGCTTGTGAATGGATCAGTTTTATCTCGCAGAACAGTCCCTGGTCTTGCTGTGGCCAGTGGATACCCATCTGGGATGCACATGCTGAGCTAACCAGGATGGTTGTTGCCTATCACTGCCAGAGCATCTGTCCACTAGCCCATGTATTTCCCCCCACTCTGTTTTCTTGTGTCTGTCTGTTATTATAGAAGCCCTCACTGCTCTGTCTGCCCAGCTCTCCCCATGCTGTGCTGCTCCTGTGCTTTTCTGCGGTTCCCTAAGGTTGTTGGAAAATCAAGACAATGATTCTTTGGGTAGGAGATCTTGAATCCTCCCGGGCATTGCCAGGTTAGCTTAAAGTCACTGACCTTTAATGATCTTATCTTCCTGACTGATATGGTGTATTCTATTAAAAGTAGTACAGGAGAATTGCAAGGCTTTGTTTAAACTTGTATTTCCCTTAAAGATGAGGGAAGAGGAAGAAAAGAGGAAAAGCAAATACTCTTCACTTTAAAATGGTAACATCAACAACCCCCCTGTATTCTGTATCTCTGAAATTCTGTGCCTTGCTTAATGTCTGCATGAAAACAAACTGTGGTGGGCTGGTTCTCAACATCAGCAGCTTTACTCTTGGGGCTCTGATGTCCATGGTGCAGATCTTGCGTGCTTCTTTAATGGATTTCTTCAGGGGAAAAAATATGGTTAATCATCCAATACTGTGAAATCACAAACTTTCTATGATTTCATGCTCTTAATCATACAGCCGTGTCCTCTCTGACCTTGAGAGATATGGGGGTGGAAGGAAAGTTGTGGAGCGGGAAGGAAGAAAACAAAATGCAAAACCATTCCATCACTGTGTCCCTTGTGCCTCCCTCCCATAATAAAAGCCAGTAGCAGCTGCAGCTAATATCCAACTGTTCAGTGGCTGACAAATGAGAAACCAAATCCTGCATGCCCTGTAGTATGTCTGGAAATGTATGTGGTGTCTTAGGGATTCCTTGCAGCTCCTCTGGACTTCAGTATATCAGAAGCTGTCTCTGGGCTATAGGAGCTATGTATTTATAGGATCTAAGTGTTTAGACCCACCTGAGGCTGTAAGAGAAGTGCATCCCTACAAAGTACTGCTTGGAGTAAGAGGAGATGCAGTATTACTCCGTAGCCTTTTGAAGCTGGTAGTTTTGGTTTGCACTCAAGTGTGTTCATTATTCACTGGAACGTTGCCTTTACCTCTTGGATAGTTTGCTGGCTTTCTGTGCTACTTGCACATTCATTTCCTTTTTCTCAGCCCTTGCTGCTGTCCCTCTTTGACCATCAAGTTAATACTTGTCATATATCTTTAGTCTACACGTAACCTATGGGTTGTATGTCTGTGTCTACATGCACTTGTCTGCAAAGGACACCTCACCTCTAAAAGCTAAAGCAACCCTCTTGGTTGTTGAACATATATCAGAACTCTTTTGTCTTTTGGTTTGTTCCATTCAACTGCAAACAATTTTCATTGCTAAGAATTTGTGATGTTCTTAGTGTGGTGCAATTGCAGACCTTAATTATTTGATGTTCTTGTCTCACTAAAAATTATTTGGCTAAAAAGTCCTTTTTTTTTTGTAATCAATGCTAACACCAGGAATATGCTACTTTAAGCTCCTTAAAAAAAATTTTCTTCATTGTATAAAAGGAAAAAAAACCCTACTTTGTAGTCAATTTATGTGTTTGTTCTAGAACAACAAGACATGTATTTATATGCTTAAGTGTTTGTGTAGCCTTCAGATAGGATTGCTTGCATGCCTAATGCAAGTCTTCTCCATCCTTGTACACTGGACCCATAACAGCTTACTTGTGTTTAATTTATAGTCTTGGTCAATTTAAAAACAGACAAACAAATACCAACTCTGGTCAGTCTCATTAAGTTTATGAAAGAGAAGATGAAAAAGGCACTGATCCTTTGCCAGAAAAATCTTGAAGATTCAAGCCCATTCCCAGCAGAGTCTAGTTGCTTTTGGCTTTATCAGTCTCAGTCTCTCCCAGCAGGACTGTTTCCTTCAACTCCAACACTGCCCTAAGTCCACAGGAATAATTCTACCAGTGCTGCATAAAATGTGGGAAGTCTAGAAGGAACTAGTTAGATAAATGTGTGTTTTCAGTGGGTTTTAAATATTTAAAAAGCTATTTTCATCATCAAAATTAAAAAAATCTGTTCTTTCAAATGTTTTACTGTAATTTATTTTTGCTTGGTGGAGGATATTATAGAAAAATTGCAGTGACATTACCAAGTACAGTGTGTTATTTTTTCTATTATTACGTGAATTTTAGTCCATTTGCTTTCCTAATGGTGTTTTGCAATCTTCATTGGTTTACTAGAGCGGTAAACCAAACCCTAGTTGAAAGATGTGGGGACGAAACTTTTAATTGCCTCTTCCAGAATAATTTCTAAACTATAATATTTTCTTTTTTGTTCTTTCTATCTTTATCTTCTTTCAAAGTCTGTTGTACAGCATCTCTGAACCTTAGGAAGAGCTATATTCATACTAGACAATTTGGGTTAGGTTATGGTTTATTTGAAAGCACATAGCAATTGTGATCTTTCTGCTTTTAGAACTTTATTGAGGTCAATTTGTTTCCTTCGATATTGAACATTGAAACATGGCTGTGATTCAGGTGGCCTTTGGGTCTTGATAGGTGTTAATATTTGCAATTATGGGATTCTTAATAATCCCATAATTTGGGGGGTTAGGAGAAGTTTCTAGTAGATTAGACCCATTTTATCATGTAATGATAGATTTAAAAACAAAACAAAACACCCCCCCTCCCCGCCCCCCCTCCAAAACTGGAAATGCATTTTTTTTTTACAAGAACCATTTGGGGAAATTGAATTAATAATCATCTTTTTTTATGATTTACTGAGATAGGAATTCTTATTCTTTCCTGACCTAGCATGATGTCATGACACTGTCCTTGGTTTCAACTGACATTGATGGATGCTGAAGATGCCTGGTACCTTGAAGAGATGCTCAATGTCTCACAGAAGGACACTACCTAAAAATAGTGGTGCTGCTGCCTTGTTACATAACTTCTGACAAGCTTTTTTGTTTCTTCTCATCTTAGCACATTGATTTTGCAATCTAATGTTAGTGGCAACTCCCTGTAAATTCCCTCTCAAGCTCCGTCTGTCTGTTTTGTCCAGGCTTAGTCCTAGGTGGTAATTCAGAATTTAAACTGTTTTCTGTACCTCACTGTTCATTATATGTACATGTACAATAACTCTGGCAAAATTATGAAGTTTAGTTCATTAAAGTTTTAGTTCAGGGCTGAATTCAGCTACCTTTTCTTTAAAGTGATGTTTTGAGGAAGACTAGCTGACTTTAAAAGAACAAAATATTTTAAAGTCTCCACTTGAGAAAGCATATAAACATTAGCTTAAATTTCAAATGGGTTTAATTTCCTCAACTACTAGAGAATCTCCTGCAGCTACTAATCAAAAGGGAGAATAACCAGTATCAATGGAAAAGTACCCATGTGTGAATCAGTTAATGTGCATTTTCCGTCTCCAGTTGGAGATACACATGCTGCACAGTATTCATGGAATGCCTCATTATGATAGAGTTGTTACTGACTGCAGTCCTCAAATATTTGCTCTCGCAAGTCTCATGACTTCTGGAAAACAGGTTGTTCTCTGTAATGTTGATATTTTAGATAAAATTAAACAACAAAAAACTCCACCTGTTGAGAGGTAGGAATAGCCCTTTCTTCTCTGAGAGGTGAGAATACACTGTGTATGGTGTTTTGTTACCTGGCAGGACCTTAACCTTTCTTATGATGGAAACTTTTACAGGGGAGGGTGATGATGCCACTGTAAACCTGAGTTGGATATGAAAGTATCAATTCAAATATCATGAATTCCCAAGAGCTGTTTCTCTTGGGTCTGTTTTGGGTATCTTGGAAATAGGTGGGAAAGAAACCTTCTGAGTGGGACAAGCTAAAGAGTTATATATTGGATATATTTAGGCTTCAGTGCTCAAAGTGCTATGAGATGGCCATAATGGAAGTGAATGCATGAGAGTATCACAAGCTTAAACCCGTAGTTTGGTTGTTGAATAGGCTGGAGAGTGTCTGTTCAAGCAGAGCAAAGAGAAGAGTATCCCAGGGTGGTGAACACAGCTATCTACAGAGCTTTTTTGATCTTTAACCTAATCTGCGCTCAAGGATGGATCCAGGCGTCATAGAGCTTTCCTGCATAATATTGCTTTAGAGGCTTTTGTAGAAAATGGAGCCTCCAATATATTTCGAAGCTGGAGCTGATACTTTCAACATAGTAACTCTTCCTAGGAGAATATTTTTGAGATGAATCATAGAGGTTGACAAAAATAGAACTGCTCAAATTGTCAGTCAGGGGTTGGAGAAACTTCCTGTCAGATTTCAAGGCAGAAAAATTAATACTGAATTAAACTTGCATTTGTGGTCTCATGCAGTTAACAGCCAGATATTTCACTTTTGTAAAAGGCATTCTAATTTTAAAATTTTTCAAATTAAATTCACTTTAATAGTTTTCACAACTGAGGAACACACTTTTATCTGTCAAAATTTAATTATTTAAAACGATTAACAGCCCCCCTCAGTTGTGATTCTTTACAGTATCAAATGCCAAGTTCTACTGTTCTTCATACTGAAAACTATTTTGAAATTGATAGTACGTTCCTGCCTGTTTCTTCTTAAGCTTAATGCAGCTGTTATCACATTGAAGGACACCGGTAGTCTCTGCATTACCATTGCTTTTGTTATGATTCTCTTCTATTACTACAGTTCCCCTCATTAATTCTGATGACAAAAATATATTTGTAAACCACCTTATTGATCTGCTATCAAAACTAGTTTGTTCTGCATTTAAACAAGTAATTACCTGCTGCTACAAGCAAAAAATGCTGCTTGTAGTCTGGTGTGCCTCTAGCCTAGCTTTCAACTCTAACTTGCTAGTTTTCCTCTACCATCGTAATATGGCTTGTTATGAGGCTTTGTACTAATTAAGTGAGCAAGATGTAACTTTTAAGAGTTTACTTGGGGAGGGAGGGAGATGGTGGACCTGGGTATCCATGGATACTCTGTTGTTCAGAGATTCTGCTCAGGATAACTTTCAAATAGAAAGTCAACACATCTCATCTGCACTATCATTACTGAAGTGTTTGCAGAGACATGCTCAGCGTTAATTTGGCAGATTTAATTTAAAATGGGGGAATTAAGGTTCAAAAGCTATATTCAGTGAATAAACTGCTTTAGAAGAGGTGAAGGCTCTTTCAATCTTGATGAGGCAATTTCATCACAATTTAAAAAGAGGTCAGCTAAATTTCCACGTACCTTACAGGGCACAGACATTAGTGTATTTGAAAAAGACAAGTGCCTGCTAGAAATCCGTTGGGAAGAGGACCATAAAACTCTGTCTGTAATTTGAGGTCCTAAATTTAGGGCACTCTAATTAAAACTGACTTTGCATCCAAAAATAGCGATTGTTTTACTAATCTGTTTGATTATATACTACAAGTATGCCACTTTATTTCTGGTAGGCCATATTACTACTTTTTTTTTTTTAAATCAAGCTGTTATATTTGGCTGTTGGGAAAGGGGGACAGACATTCTGATGCCTTAAACCTTCCTCTTTGTGTCTAAAATCCCCTCTTTTGACAAAACATTGCATTTCTTGCTATAAAATTTTGGAGATTGAAATAAGACTTATTGTATGAACTTAAAATTTCAGAGCAGCTCAGGCTGGGGAATATATGAATGGAGGAGGATAGAAAGCAAAAGCTGTTGTCAGTACTACAGTTTATATAGATTTGAAAATGAGATGTAGCTTCTGAAAGGATTAGAAAATTATCCCTGAATTCTTCAAATGTAAGCCTCCAATGTGATGTTGTATACTCAATTTCATATCAGGGCAAATTGATTTTTCCATGAAGTAGCTTGTTTTATTTGTCTGGAGACCAGTTTTTACTTTCATAGTCTAACCTAGAAAAAAGAACCTATTTTCATAGGCATTAGAAATAA
The DNA here is from genome assembly GCF_929443795.1 of Astur gentilis. Lineage (NCBI taxonomy): Eukaryota > Metazoa > Chordata > Aves > Accipitriformes > Accipitridae > Astur > Astur gentilis. Next base: position 14,237,431 of record NC_064911.1, read on the forward strand.
AAGGCATTAGAAATAAAAGGCATTAGAAATAAAAGGCATTAGAAATAAAAGGCATTAGAAATAAAAGGCATTAGAAATAAAAGGCATTAGAAATAAAAGGCATTAGAAATAAAAGGCATTAGAAATAAAAGGCATTAGAAATAAAAGGCATTAGAAATAAAAGGCATTAGAAATAAAAGGCATTAGAAATAAAAGGCATTAGAAATAAAAGGCATTAGAAATAAAAGGCATTAGAAATAAAAGGCATTAGAAATAAAAGGCATTAGAAATAAAAGGCATTAGAAATAAAAGGCATTAGAAATAAAAGGCATTAGAAATAAAAGGCATTAGAAATAAAAGGCATTAGAAATAAAAGGCATTAGAAATAAAACTGGTTTGATAAAGCAACTCACACTGAAATCTGCCTGTATCCAATCTCTCTGGCACTTTTAAAAAGGTGGGAGTTACGGGCTTAATGTTAATGAGACCTGTGGTTTTTACAGTACTCACTTAATGAACTGAGAGCTTGTCTGCTCTGTGTTTGTTCCTCACTAGTGACTTTGGGTGACCAGATCATAGGGTTCTTCTGGTAATGTGCTCTTCAGAGTGCATTAGTTTAGATAGTTTTAAGAATGTTATTTTTTGTATTTGTGCCTGTGCCTTATTACCCTTCCTGTAACAAATGAGTGTTTTTGTGGCTTGGTTTGTGTGGTTATTTTAGCTTTTTAAACGGATATCTTTATTTTTACTAAAGTGAAACTAGAAGCATGAGTTGAAACCGAGTAGCAGAAAACACTTTGATTTAAAAAAAACAACAAACCAACCCTACAACCCCTGACTATATTACAGTCTTTTAGGCAAATGGTGAAATGCCATCACTTGAATAACACAAGACACTGGAAAAGAACTCAGGAATATAGCCTGTTGATTAGTTTCCTTAACTGTGTCTTGTGATATTGCTTGCTTTTCCATTCCTTAATTATGTCTTTTGAAACAATCACTCTTGGATTAGTTCTTTCTAAATATAACCAGTACATATGAAAACTTTCACAGTGGAAAGCCTGAGGCTAGGTAGATCCAGACAGAGGGAGAGGGCAAGGGTTTACACCTTGCATAGAGGGACTTGCACTTCTGTGATGCTGTGTTTTGTTACTTACAATATATAGGGAATGTTTCTTGCATATCAGAACAATGATGGGAAATTAATCCCATGACCCATGTGCTTAATGTCAAAAGTGTGCACACAGTCTTTGGGGGAAAAAGTCCTTACCCAGAGCAGCCATGGTCTTTCTGTTTAGTGCTGTAGTCTTTGCCTGTTGATTTGTGCCTCTTTTTGTTGTTGTTGTTTATTTGCCTCCAAGTCTGGATGAAACTTGTTTCTTTTCTTTGGGGATGGCATGGCTGCCACACAGGAGGGTGGTAAGCGCCCACAGTGACCTGTATGGAAGGAGGTGCAGCTTAGAGCCCCTCATGGGAAGTGGGGAGCTGAGGCTTTCTGTTCCCTAATGAAGGTTTTATAACAGGCTGCAGTATGATGCATGTTTTAAAGAGAAGGCAACAACAAGTTTTTTTTCTGTGTGTGAATCCTAATTCTCTCAGTATGTTAGACATGCTCAGTCTAATGCAATTAGTAAGCTAAGCCTGGAGAAAGCTAGTGTGATGTGAACCAGCTTTTGTCTGGCCTCTTCAGCTTGCACGGATGGAATCTTGATTTCTTCTGTGATGTTCTCAAAGCATATTTTTTTCTGAAGATGTCTAATATGTAGTGGGTTTTACAGAAAATGTTTTAATGCACTTAAGTTCTTGGTAACAGACTTTACTCAGTGGTTTTCAAATGGAATGCATAAAACTTGGAAACACTTACTATATAACTTTTCTTGAAGCCCTATGGTACCTTACCCTCTTTTGCTGCTTACTATACACTTACTGTAGCACCAACGCAAAAATATAAAACTATGGTATAATTTCTACAGTTGCGTAACTGAACTCTTGATTCTTTCACCTTAAAGTGTTTGGCCTTTAGCTTCCTTCTGATATGCTGGGGACTTTCTTTGGTTTTGCTGAAATTAAGGAAGCTACTTCGGAGCTGTCAGACGTAGATTGCAAAATCATATTTTAATAATTCATTTTATTGCCAGCAGTTCCATGGAGATCAATCTAATGTTTAAATGGTTCCATTAATAACTTTGCCAGAAGTTCTTTTATAAAACAGTTTCATAATGGTCTGTAATTATTTTGTCTGTAAAATAAACCAATAGTCTTGTACATTCTCATGACTACAATGTAACCTTATGTTTTGATTTCATGTGGTAGACCTACAAAACCTATACCTCTGAAAGGGGGTGCTCAGTTGTTCAGTATGCTAAAATGTTCTGAATTTTTAAAAATAAAAAGGTGGTGGCTTCTCTGAACATATAATACAATAAAGTGATATAGTAATAAACCTGGTTACTACTACTTATAGTGCTCTTAAATTTTTTTTTTAACTTGGAAGGGTCTTAACGTTGTTTAACTGCCTGTTAAACATATGGTAACAAAACATACTAGTATGTTTTGAGTTACATATTTGGCAAATGTTCAAATATAGTTCTGTAGGTACTATGTGCTTTTGCTAGTCACCAGTTACTCTAGTGTGGCCAGTTTTTGTGTCTTTGTGAAAATAAAATGGAATCTCTAGCAGGAAAGCACTTCATTGATATAATTTAGCACAAGGAGCTAGGAAACGCTGCGTTCTGAAATGTGATAAAACACTAGGAAATGTCTTGGAGATAAATGATGTGATTGTTCTGATCAGTAAGTATATTCTGCACAGTAAAGGACAATAAATAACGTAATCCACTTTGGCTGGCTTTATCCAATTTAAGGCAATTCATTAAGGAAAAACATCTAAATGTGTTCTATGGGAAGCAAATGAAAGCTCAAAGTAACTGTGGATTTCTTTGCTCGAGTTCCTCTGTGAGGTGAGACAGTAACTTACTGAAGGTGCCGAGTCTTTTTTCCTGTGGCATGTTTAGGGCTTAAGGCTCGCTTTTGAGGCCCATTTTAAACATATTTTTAGCACGTGGCACTTTGCCTAATTAATAATGAAGGAATCTAAAAGGAAAAAAATAAATTTGGACTTTTTTGAAATGCTGTGGCAGAATTGTTTGTCTTAAATGTAATGAAATATCTTTTAAAAAAACCCCAAACTTAACTCTGAATTCCCCATGAACTAACATTTGTTTCTTTCTATTGAGTGTGACAGGGCAAACAGAAAAGCAGCTTTCAGAGCATTGCTTTTATGAAGATTCCCTTTGGTCTAATGAATAAGTAATATGCCATCTTGTAAAGCTATTGCCCATTTATAATGCATCCATATTATGGTAACAGATTGTAAATTGAGGAATGTGTTGTTTCTTGTTCTGTTATGTCTGGCTAGGGTTGTCCCATAAGAACAACTGATGATTCTGCATATCAGGCTTCAGTCATTTGGTAAAAGTGACTGTTTGGCAGAAGTGCATGTCTTTAAGATACTGTGCCTTATCCTTGAGTCTAGTGTGGTATGAGAGGAGGATTTCTTTTTATTATTAAGCAATACCAAGTTTACCTTGAGGAGTGTGGAGCGGAATCAACACAGGCATTTAATCTGAGTAAACTTCTGCAGAAGGAGTTAACAGGTAGAGAGCTTCTTTCTAATTCTGATACCTACAGTCAGATTACTTTAGAGTTTGAATTGCTAGTTTTTACTTGCACATTTTTATTTAATCCCAATTTATTGTCAAGTAGATGAAAGCAATAAATTGTATATCTGGAAGAAATGCAGTGTTCTGTTAAAGTCTGACAAAGTCATCTTATGCATCTCCTTGAAGCTAGAATGGTCAAATACATTGATAAAGTGCAAGTGAGACACGTTAGCATCACTCTTTAAAACAGAGCTCAGATTTGAGTGGGACATAAGGCTTATTTTATATTTTGAAAAAAGGACAACAGAAATGTGCTATCCTTTTACCTCATTATTAATGCAGTTTATTTAAGGCTTTAAGGTGCTTTTAAAATCATTATTCTGTTACTATATTGACCAATACTGAATGGTTCACTCTAGAAATATGGTGCTGCTTTTCTACCTTAGACCTTTATCTTGTTTTCCTTAAACTTTATTTTATATTTAAAATCTATACATCATTCAAATCCTTTCAGTGTTTGCATTTAGCACAGTCCATCTTGGGGAGGCAGGGTGGCAGGAATCTTTAAAAACTATTGCTTAAACCCCTACCTGTATCTTCTTAATTGAAGCAACTCTAGCTGTTGTCCAAAAACACGGAATAAAGAAGTATGTCTACAACCTCCTGAAAATAGCTTTGAAAATATTAAAAAAGCTTTACCTCATTCAAGGTCTTGCACAATATTTTTCATTTTTTAATGGCAATCTTCTTTTGAAAGCAATTCATAACAATGACATTATCCAAGGATGTTAACATACTGTATCTCATTGGGGTGGAAAAGATTAAAAAAACCCCACCTTGTTGGCTTATAAAAACTTTTATTCTCTTAAGTAACTTCACTTATGTTGAAGGACAAATTCCCTTTAATTTTAGTTGCCTAATGTGGTAACACATTATTTGTCTGACAGTCTTGCAGCTGCTGTGGAATATAGCCATTGCTTGTAAAATGAAGGGAATTTGTACTGTTTTTGTAACAGTAAGAAATAAACAGCTTGACATAGTCTTTCATAATCTTGACCCTTTTTCTTGAAGAAGGGAGAATTGCATTAGAAGAATGGTAGCATCCTTTCTTTCCTAGTCATGTCAGTCAACTATTTTTAAGTATTGCTTTCCTTCCATGCCCAGATGCAAAGGGAAGCATAATACATGGAAAAGCAAATGGTTCTTATGTTTCAGATTACAGATAATTGATACATGTAAATTTTGGGCATAGTTGCAGGTGTTGCTGTTCAGTAGAAATATCCAGCAGTAAAGGGCTTTAGCTTCATTCTGCATGCTCTTCTTATTTGAACTTTGCAGCCAACTCCCTTAAGCTGAGGTGGATAGAGATGATAATGAAGATGCCCTCTGTGGTGAAATGAGACAACTGCTTCTGTGGGTTGGGAGAATGGTTGCTGACAGTGGAATATCTAACAGTGAAATATTTCAAATTACCTTGTTTTATGATGAAAATGCATTTGGTAGTAATTTCCTTTTTAATTCACATCTAAGTCCTTTCTGTGAGAATTGTTAGCCTGAGAAGTTTTGCACTTCCCTTCGCTTGGCGTGAGGAATTTAGGATGTTGCTTGACTACATATAGAGGGACAGGAGAGGAGAACAGCATGTGAAGTGGTCCACAGATCAAGGCAGGAATGTCCCAGAACATGCCATCACTTACAACTATGTTTGCATTTCGGTACATTTTGCTCTCTTCATTTATTTTCTTTTTCCAGCCACATAAGCATTTTTCCTTCTGTTTTATAATGCATTACGTTTTCGGGTTATTTTGATTTTAATAGTGATGATACGGCTAAACTTAAATACTAGCCCAGCACCCCTTTACTTCTTTCCAGTGCCCCATCTGCTTGAATATGTAGGCATTGCTTCCGCAGAAGAACTTGAACAAGTGCTTGTTAATCCTTCTGTTAGTAAGCCTGTCCTATTTTGCAGAAGGGGGTGGGGAGCTGAATGGCAGAATGGTTGGTCAGGTATTGGCAAATCCTTTGTGTTGCCCAGCTCTCTATGCATAGAGTCCTGCCTGGATGGCAGGTAAGGGAATAGCTGAATCACCAGCTTAAATATAAAGGTCAAAAGAATAGTTTTCAGAACCAGAAACCTGGAGTTTTATTGGTGGATTATCTTTCCTGGGGCAAAAGGGAAATCTGAAATCTTTGCAGCTCTGAGTTGAGTGATTTCCTGCTCTCTTGAGGGAAGATTATATTTCGGTGAGGAAAATATATATAATGGATTTATTGTGGTTGTGAGTCATACACTGGTCATATACTCTCACCTCTTTGCACTAGAGATGCATTAATGTTCAGCCTGTTAAAGTAATAAAGTTTCAGCTGGATGTTTAAATTAATCTGATTGTCTGCTTTTATTCACCTGTGTATTCTAATCAATTAAACATTGTTTTAAGACATCTGTTGTCATGCTGGTCTTAAGCCAAACCAGTCCTAAACCTTTCAAAGGCGGAAGGTGCTGAAAAAGCCTTGCACACACATTCCTTCCCTTATCTCTAACACAAATAGTTTTAGAAACCTGGTTTTCCCTCTGTTCAGTAAGAAAACTCTGCCTCCCTTGGGAGATTGCTAGAATATCCTTGACAGGCCAGATGAATTATAGATTCAAAGTCCTGGGAATTGCCCAAATCACTCTACTTACCCCAAAATATACGGAAAGAATGAAGTGTGTGTGTATGTATTTTTTAATTAGTTGTGACATGAATAAAAAGGAAGTAGTCTTACTGTGTTGTGGGTTTTTTTTCTTAATTATAGAACTGTGATAAAATATACTAAGGTAAAGAAATATATTAGAGTAAGCTGTCCAAACAAAAAAAAAAAGAATAAAACCTACTTTCTTTGGGATATCTCCAGTGAAACAGAAATTACTTTTAAAAATGTTTAATTAGGCCATGGTCCAGAAGGTAACTATTGTAGTTTGTGCAAAAAGGCGCAATAATATTTTTTAAATATATGCTGCTTAATCCTCCAAGAGTTTAATTGCTAGTAGGACTGTGTTCTCTTAGTATTTCTCTATCACTTTACTTCTGCAAAACCTTGAGCAAGACCTGGATTTTAAGCTCAAGTATTATTAGTGATTTGAGGGGAATTACTTCCAGTGCCTAGAGCTAAGGCCGTTTTTTACAAGATCAGCAGAGCATGATTTATTTCATTTAAGAGCACTCTGATTTGTTTTTCAGAGGATGTGTCAAATTATTATAGGTTTCTTCTATATTGTCTATGTGGTCAGCTATGCCTGATCATCACAGATGCGTCCAAGGGTAGTATAAAGCATGTTAAGCCTGGGGAGAGCAAGTGCCTGTTTTACCTGTGCTCCCTGACATGTAGGAGAAGCATGTCCTCTGGCCTCTATCCTAGACTTGAGGTAGCTGAAAATGTAGAAGAGCAAGAGACAACACAGTGGTTTTTGTTTTGAAGCAGGTAGTCTTCAGCAGAGCTCCAGAGACAAAAATCTCTTTGCTTTTGCCCTTGAGAGCTTCAGTCAATGGATCCTGACCTGAAATCAAAGCACAGTCTTACTTGTCTGTGGTAGCTGGGTAACTGGTTACTGTACATCTCGGTGGATTACAAAAACCCCAACTCTTCTGAATTGTTTAAGTTTGTGCAATTGCTTTAATTGCCCCCCCCCCCCCCCCTTCCATTTTTGTGAATTTACTAAAATAAAACCCTAAGCTTGAATCCAAGTCACAAATAAGGTAATTGTGGAGGCTCACTGGACCTATAAGGGAGTCTTCCCTTCCTTGAGGGAAATGCCTACACTCCCTTCTGTTTTGGCACCCTACCTGGGTCCTTCAGTTAGCAGTCCTTGCTCTCCCATTATTTTTTTCTTTTTCTTTGGCACACAGTAACTTCCAGTATTGTGTTTTGAATGGCCCTGTGTGCTTTGTTCCAATTAATTTGGAAGCACAGGCTGGCAGAGGTAGGAAAGCACCTCTGCAGATGATCTGGTCCAACTCCTTGGTCAGAGCAGGGTCAGCAAGAGCAGGTTGGTCAAGGCTGTGTCCACTTGTGTTTTGAATGTCTCTAAATCCAGTGATGACTACCTTCACTGTATTTAAAAAAAAAAAAAAGTGGAGTTTCCTGTGTTTCAATATGTGCTTGTTGCCTCTGGTCCTGCTACTGGACACCACTGAAAAGAGTCTGACTCTGTCATCTTTAATCTCTCTGTCAGGTATTTATATACATTGATAAGATTCCCCTTGAATCTACTTGAGCCTTCTCTTTTCCAGGCTGAAGAGTCCCAGCTCTCTCAGCCTCTCCTCATGAGAGATGCTCCAGTCCCTTAATCATTTTCATGGCCCTTTGCTGGACTTAATCCAGTGTGTTTGTGCCTCTCTCGTACTGGGGACCTGGCCTTGGATGCAACACTCCAGTTGTGTCTCACCAGTGCTGAGCAGAGAGGAAGAATCACTTCCCTCAACCTGCTGGTGGTGCTCTGCCTAATGCAGACCAGGGTGTTCATCTTTGCTGCAAGGGCACGCTCCTGTCTCATGTCCAGCTTGGTGTGCATCAGGAATACTCATGCTATTTCTACTTCTTAGGCTGAACTGATGCCTGAGGTTATTCCTCTCCAGGTGCAGGACTTGGCATTTTTATTGGCTGAAATTCAGAAGGCTCCTATCAGCCCATTTCTCCAGCTTGTCGAGGTCCTCTGAGTGGCAGCACAAACATCTGGTGCATCAACCACTCTTCCTAGTTATGTCATCTGCAGCCTTGCTGCGGGTGCTCGCTGCCCCTCATCCAGGTCTCTCATGAAGGTATTAAACAGTACTGGCCCCAGTATGAACCCTTGGGTACACCACCGATGGCTGGCCTTCAGCTGGACATCGTGCTGCTGATCACAACCCTTTGAGCCTGGCATTTCAGTCAGTTTTCAGTCCACCTCATTTATCTGGTCTGTACTTCAGTAATTCATCTATTAGAGTATCAGGGGTACTGAAAGCCTTGCTAAAATTGAGATAAACATATGCAGTTCTCTCCTCATCCACTTAGAAGGCTTTTAGATTGCTAAAGCACGATAACCTCCTCAGGAATACTTGCTGCCTGTGTCCAATCACCTTCTTGTCCATGTCTTTCCAGTATGTTTGGAAATGGATTCCAGGATTATTGCTCCATCATCATCCAAGGGATCAAGGTGTGGTTGACTAGCCTATCGTTGCCCAAATCATCCTCCTTGGCCTTGTGGAATATAGAAGTACTATTTGATTTCTTCCTTGGAAATCTCTTCTGATCACCATGACCTTTCAAAGATTATGGAGAGTGGCCTTGCAATGACATCGGCCTATTCCCTCGGCACCTGTGGGTGAAGCCTACCAAATCCGATAGATTTATATCTATCCAGTTGGTTTAAATGGTTCCCTAAGTTGATTCTCCTCCACTAAGGGTGAATATTTCTTGTTCTGGACTTCCCAGCTCATCTCAGAGACCTGTGATTGCTGGGTGCCACTCTTACCAGTAAAGACAGAAGTGAGGAAGGTCTTGAGCACCTCTGCCTCTTCTGTGTCCTTTGCCACTGGGTCCCCTGCTCCATTCAGCAGGCCTACATTTTCCCATAGTCTTTTTTTTGTTTGCTGCTGCTGTACCTGTAGAAGCCTTTCTTGTTGCCCTTTCTGTCTCTCACCAGATTCAACACCAGGTTGGCATTCCTAACACTGTCCTTGCATATTCGGGCAATGTCTGGATTCTTCTGAGTCATCTGCCCCTGCTTCCAACTCTTGCACGCTTCATTTTTATGTCTGGCTTTTGAAAGGAGCACTTTCTTAATCTCTACATATCTCTTGTCACCTTTTGCTTGTATTCTTGCTTGTAGGGATGGACAGTTCTTGAGCTTGCAGGAGGTAGTCCTTGAGAATCAACTAGTCTCCTGGATCCCTCCTCTTTTCAGGACTGTGTTCTGTTGGGATTCTTCAAAGCAGATCCCTGGACAGGCCAAAGTCTGCTCTTCTCATGTGCAGGGTTGTGGTCCTGGGTTTTGCCCTTTGCATTTCTCACAGGCTTTTGAACCCCACTGTGTCATGGTTGCTGCAGCCAAGGCTGCCCCCAACTTTCACACCCTCAAGCTATTCTTCCTTATTTTTAACCATTGCATCCACCAGAGTGTCTCCTCTTGTTGGATTCTTGATCAGCTATGTCAGGAAGTTATCACCAATGCACTTCAGAAACTCTAGAAACTCAAAGTTTAAAAAAAGAAAAGGGGGGGAAGACAGTAAATAAATAAATTTTGTGCTTCATTTATTTCTGGAGTATAAGATTCTCTCTGAAAGGACAGTAGCCGTTGTTGCTGTTACAGATGTTGTAGCAAAGTCTCCACAATGGCTCTCCCTAGATCTCACCAAGTAAATCAATGTGAGATCAATGACCTTAGAGATGCTTTCTGGAGGACTGTGAACTCCAAAGTATTGTATCATCTTAAAACAATTACCTATACAGTCAAATCGCTGTTTGTCAATGGTAAGCTCTAAGAGAGCTCCAAGAGGAACATAACAGTTATTTTGCTCGATGAGGATGGAATAAGTTGTTCTTGTTAAAAATTGGTTTCCTTAGACCCCCTTGAAGCTCCCACCAATTAATTATGAATTTATTTTATTTATCATACTGTTAAATACAAATAGATGTTCTCATTATCCATATTTTTTTTTCCTAATAAGCTGTGAGGCTTTCTACTTTATGCAAGTGACTTTCATGGATTAATTATAGCTTGTGTAGAAAGACTTCCATCATCAATTTATAATGTCTGCTTTTCAGTTTCATTGATTGGCCTTTGCTCTTGCATTAGGAGGCACAGTGATTAGAAGTGCCTAATTTGCATTTTCTCTACCATATTTTATTTTGTGCACCTCTATTCTGTCTCTTATTAATCATTTCTCTTCTAAGCAGAACCTTCCCCATCTTTTAGTCTCACGTTGTTGTCAAATGCAGTAAAATCAGTGCAAGCACAGAGTGGTTTCAGATGATCGCATTGAAAGTTTGTTGCGTAAGGGTCTACCTTGTATCAAGAATAACAATTTATGAAGCATTTGGTTGAGTGTTTACTTCAGAGTGACTGGAGAGATACTTTATGTGAATAGTTCCTGCAATTATTGTTGTAAAGAGAACAACGGTGTTTCCAATGTATCTGCAATGAACAAATCCTAAAATGTCTACTAATGCTCATTTAATTAAGTTATTTGGCATCTCATATTACCCAGTAAGTTTTAGATGTCTATTTTCTAACTAATCTAAAAATTACTTCAATTGACTGTTTCAATAATAGGATGCAATCATGTATGTTATTGATAATTTGATTTATTCACTTACCCCGATTACTCTGTATCTAAGCAACTGTGCGTGCAACAAGGTGTCTGATTTACAGAGGAGTGATGCAGTGGCTTGTTGTGCATTCAGTTCGTGAAAGTACGAACCTCTTCAAAATAGCATAGAAGTGTGCATATATTTCCTAGAATCTACTTGATAACCATGTCCGAGTTGTACGTTTACATTTAAGTCTACCATTGGAAGCTGGGTTAGCAGTCTTTAAATGTTAAAATGACATCTTTTTGTAAGCATCTCAAAACTGGTGTTCAGTAAAGGGGGTAGGGAGGACCAAAGATGACAAAACTCTTTCAGCCTCTGTAAACCTACTAAGGTATACTTCTCGTTTTTCACTAGAAAAAGCAAGTTGAAATGTGAATACTTTTTGTTATGGAAAGAAACATACGAGCAATTTTTTTTCACGTATGCCAGAATGCTACTGTTTTCCTCTCCAAAAGTATCTTGCGTATTTTAAACCTGACATTAATAATGGAAAATATGCTTGTTAGAATAAGTTCATTGTGTGAGAGAAATAAAGAAGAAATGAGAAATGGCTTTTCAAAACTAGTGGGAATACAAACTCAAATAATTGTCCACATTTAAGTTAAACACCGTGTTTTGTTGTTTCCATTGAAAAGGAGCCCTAAGGTGTTAGAGACACCTTAGATTATGGCCTTATGCATATTCTCAGTTTATACTTCTGTGTTTAAAAGGAGACAGACATCTTCAGTGATCACTTCAGACATGTTTTGGATGTCATGAGCTATCTGTGATGGTTTCTACCACCAGGGAAGTAAAGGCAGACCATGTTACTAGCAGGATTCTGTAGTAGGATTATGTTTTTCTCTGAAATGTGTTTTTTGGGAGTGTGGGGATTCCCTCCCTCCCCCCACCGGCCCCGATTTTCAACTAGAAGAAGAAATCTTTGTGAAAGTGGATGTTGCTCCTCTTTTAACCAGTTTAAGTTATGTATGAAAGACTTCATTAAGTGTCAATTACAAAAGAAGTGCTCTATTTTTAGTGGCATATATTTGGTTATATTATCAGAAGTTTAAGTAGTATTATAGGAAGTGGTACTATTAAAAAAAAAAAGCCTATTTTGAAGCAGTCTAGAGTAGGAGAGACCTTGTTTTTCCAAAAAGCCATTTCAAGATTGGTTTCCCTGAGAACACAGTCATGAAGATGTTTCTCACTGACACTTTTACCTAGTTTTAGGCAAAGCTTTAAGATGCAATAAAGTGTTTCTGTGCTTTCTTTTCATATTCAGTTGACTTATAAAGTTTCAGGAAAAACTGAGCTAAAAAAAAAACCTATTCCACTTTTAGATTGATCTGAGATAGCAAGTGTAGTGTGTTGGTGTTTGAGTTTTTTGTTGGTGTGGGGTTTTTGGTGGTTTTGTTTGGTTGGTTCCCCTGCCCCACCTTGTGAAGAAGCAGGAGGTATGTCTTCTGGAATGGACTGGTGTATCAGGAAGTTTGCGTTTCTACTTGGAATCTCTTTGTACATTTAAGTCCTCACTTATACCTGAATGGCATTGCCTTGTACGTCTAGCTCCTCTGTAATCATTTTCCAGAAATTTTAGGGATCCGATTCAGCCAGACTTGCAGAGTCAGTGGATTTGGTAAAGGGTATTGCTGAAAGAGAAGAAAAGCAATAAGATTGATTAAATGTTGAAGGGAGCAAGTAGGGTGAGTGTGTGTGTGTGTCATAATAAAACCACAGGTTATGTAGTATCTCTGTTCTCTTGGAGAAGAATTTGGGGGATAAAGATGCCTATGAAATTTAGCTATCTTGAAAAATGATGAAGGAACTGATGTGTGGATGGGAGACATTTACTTCCTGGCAGAACATGCTCATCTTCAAGAGGGACCTGAGCAGTGGTACTTTGCTAATACCCCCTTTTTTGAAACCTTGGAGAAGTAACTACTCTGGTACAATACCAATCAGCCAGACCAGTCATCTAAATGTTGAACTTAAAAATGCTGAAGGAATAAAAGAGCTCAGTAGTACTAAAGTCAAACTGTAACTCAATATTGATTTCATAGCTTAATTAAATAGTAAGGTGCATAAGCCATTGCAGAGACTTTTCTTCTGAAATAAAAGGAAAAAAGGAGTACAATCATAAGACCCTATTTATTTCTTCTGCCTCCTTCCTGGGGTGGCTGTATACTAGCAGTGAAGGCGTAATATGTAATTTCAGTGACATAATTACCTCCCTTAGATTTATAATAGTTTTGTCTGATACTGCAGAGAGTATAAGGGCAGAAAAAAGAAATGCATTGCATAACAATCCTAATTTTTTTTTACTGGATCTGAATAGAAACGGTAAAAACAATGATATAGATTAACTAGCAGTATTAGTTTCCATCTATAAAATTAACAGAACGTACAAAGAGGAAACAAAACAACATACACAATCAAGGCACTCATCCAGTAACAACTTCACATGGAAAGCTCTGTTGGGAGGTTGTAAATGATAAGGGTTCAGGAAAAAAACCCAGCATTTCTAGATAATTTGTCATGGGAGTAGGATAACAACTTATCATTTATACTTTCTTTTCTCCTCTATCACCAATTCAAATCTAAATGAGGTAGGAAGTGACTGCAGTAATTTATTTTTTAAGGCTAATTAGCAGCTTAAGCTACTGAATTTGGGGAGTTTTGTGGGAGACGGGTGTATCTCAGGTGCAGTTAAAGGAATGTGCTCTCCTTATGAAAAACCTGGCACTCACCAGTGCTCTCACTTAAACCCGAGGTGAAATGAGCATAGGGACTGGTCTAACCTCTTTAGCAATCGCTGCACTGAGACAGTTTCTGGCACACTGAGCACTCACGTTTCTCAATGCAGGCTTCTTTATATTCATCTTTCATCTGTCTTGTAGACTGTAAATTCTGCGATCCAGAACCACCTTCCATCAGTGTTTTGTGAAAGCCTAGCACAGTGAGTCCTGAGCCAGAACTTCAATATGAATAATAAATGTAGTTCTGATAAAGTATGCTTCTGGAGAAAAAAAAAAAAAAAAAAAAAAAAAAGAAAAAAAAAGAAAGAAAAACAAGAAAAGAAGCCCCGCTGATTAAATGCAACATAATATCAGTAACTTCTACGATCCTATACTGATAAATTGAAAAGTTTAGACTTGCTCTGCATCAGCCCTGTTGGGAAACACAAGCAAGCACTAATTTTTCAGTGTCTATCATGTGCCATCGACTGGATATCCGTGAGGCCGTTACAGCAATGAAGTCACTGCTACCCATGCAGATAACTGCTACCCATTGCAAATGAATGGAAGACAGATAAAATTATTAAACATCAGCAACTAGTTCTGTAATAGAATGGTGCTTCTGACCTAATAAGAGATCCAGTCTAGTGATGTTGTCTGTAGGAACACTGGCATCTATGGTGAAATAATGTCACCATTTGGGTTCATTTCAGTAAGATCAATTATTCAGTAATGATAAATTTCAAAATTTTGAATTGGGGAAAAAAATTGTGAAAATATGAGAAAAGCAAAGGCTGTGAAGCTTTTCTTTGAGAGATTAGCAGTTCTTGTGAAAGTTTTTCTGGGTTTTAAAATAAAATGTTCCCCTTACGAGGAGCCAGGCTATAAGATTCAAATTGATCCTAAGCTTTGTGTTCCCTTTCCTAATCCTCTTTAAGTAGTCTCCAGTGAGGACATCCCACATGTGCACTGTCAGCTCTACCCCCCTTTTCTGAACTGCAAAGGTAATACTCATTTCAAGTGAATGTTGCTGTAAGAAGATAGAAGTTTTCAGGAGGAGAATGGGTGGCAATGAATATTCCAAATGAGAAACAGTAGCATGTGGTCCTTTTGCTTGTAAAAACAATGAAACAAGGCCAGGAAATTAATATGGAACTTGTTTTGGGGTTCTTGTAAAACTCATTCCCCTGAGAAATGAAAGGGGGCAACCCCACCCAGTGACTACTAATGAAAGTAATCACTTTGATTCCAAGGATCTTAAATGGGAGCCTGGCGGATCAAATTTCTGTATCTTCGTGTCAACAACAAAAATCTGTGTTCAATTTTCAGGCACTGGAGGAAGAGTGAGTTAGTGTTGTATGTAATGTTTAAGTTCAAAATCTGGTAGATGAAGGAGGAGAGAAGGGTAACATGATGTGGAAAAGCACATGTAGTTTCCAGTTCTCTAGGGACAGAGCTGCCCAAAGATGGTTTCTTTTATGTGGATGAGCAGTGCAGTTAGGAAAATGTACTGAGAATTTTCTGGGTCTCTTAGGAGAATTTTTTTGTTGTTGTTGTTTTTGGTTTTTTTTGTTTTTTAAAAAAATGAAGCAGTATTGTGGAGTGCTGGGATGGGCTTTTTAATTTTATTCTGCTCTGTAAGGTTAGCACCTTTCTTCATCATGCATGACTGTAACCTGCTTAGTGCAGAAATTCCTCCTTAGTCATTCAGGTTCCTTCTTCATTACTGCTCTGCCATCTGCAATATGACAAGGGCAGGTGTGTAATACTGTGGATTTTCTGTCTGTAGTACTGATGAAAAAGTTGCAGGGTATTTTTGGTGGGTTAGCTGCTATAGTTGATAAAATGAAAAAAATATCAAATAAGGCTTTTTCCATATTTTTGGCTCTATTAAGATAGTATATGTTGAAAGGTTGTATGCTCGTGACTTAAACACCCCAATTGTCTGTAATAGCTTAGATGTAAACTGTTGTTCTTTGTCCAAACGCTAAACAAAATTGGTGTTGGTGTAGAACAAAATAAGCTTTTGCTCAGGTTCATCAGTTTGAAGTCACTTTTTTGATATGCTAATCTCTTGTAAGTATTAGATAATTAGGATAGCCTTTGAGAAGACTGTCGGACTAAAGTAAGAAATAGATTTAATCGTAACACACGTGTATTTGGGTTTGGAGAAGATCTGACTCCAAACACTAATTTATGCCAGCTGGTTCAATGGGCGATATATGAACAGGTAAGCTTTGCCAAGGGTGAAACACTGAACACTGTTTCAAATAACTAGAAACAAGCTCAAAGAATATTTGGAGGTGCCTAAGAAAAGTTGAAGCGCTATTGTGATCACCATCTCTAGGCAAGCTCTGGTACTATGAAGGCTGTTTTTAATCAGACCTACTTCTTAACTGTCCTCCTGAGTACGATGGCTGCCTGTGCTAGGAAAGTTTTAGGTTTTGCACATGCGTTGTTCATGCAGCAGGAACTGGAATTTAGCAAAGGTTAGGTAGGATTATACCCAGAGCATAAACGAGGAATGGGGATGTGTGTGGAGGTGAGTCACTGGGGTAACGACAGGCAGTACGCAGGAGTGTGAGGTGGAGAAAAAGAGCATGGAGGAAGAGCCAGCGTGAGACTTTGTAGGAGGCACGGTGGGAGGGCTGAAGGGTTGGAGGGAGGACAGAGGTGGTTATTGGGAGGTGCTGGGGAGAAGGATGGAGGCTGTGTGCATACAGGCTGCTGGTTAACAGCTCTCAGCACCTGTGGGAGGGGGTTATGGGGAGAAGCTGGGGGCCAGCTGGCTGTGGGGGCTGTTTTGAGAGAGGGACGAGAGGCAGTGGGTTTGTGGGGCAAGATGCTGACAGGGTAATTTCTTGAGGCTTACTGCGGATCAGGTGAGTGCCGAAATATAGGAGCCCACTCATCACGACCGCTGCTTTCAGAGCAGCGTTGCTTCTGCTTATCTCAACTTGTGAGCAAAAGGGATGGGTTTGTGAAATGAATTTTCATCACGCTCTCAAATGCAACTGATTCATCTTGGAGAGAAAGGAGATGGTGAGGGATCTTCAGATTAGCGCCTGCCTTCTGTTCTCTTGTTTTGAGGGCTGTGCGTGTTTGCCAAAATGGAGGGAAATGTTGAAAAGGGTAATTAACTAAACAAGCAAGATCCTTAATTGCTGGAGGACTTTTATACTTTCTTTAGCATGCTTTTAAAAATGACTTGTGCCATCATGCTTCTCTTCTGTGATCAGGGAGAATGTTGTTCTCTGCTTTTCAGGCAAAATAAAGGCAGGAAATTCAATAGTATGATAGAGCAGTGTTGATGCCCTGTGAGACTGATGCTGACTATCAGTGCTACTAGTGATGGGACCCTGACTGCTGTCACACTGTTCTGCTGCTGAGTCCCCTGTCACGTAGGCTTTTGCTTGGCGCTCGCTTGCAGTGAAGGTACCATCAGGTATATCTTGGCAACCCAAAAACCAGAGACTTGAGCTTGTAGGTTATAGCGCATTTTCTCTCTGCCACTGTGGAGGTGAATACAAAATGCTGTTGGACAATCACGGTAGCACTGCTGACTTGAATGATGTGTGCCTCTACTATGGTGTACTTACATGTTTATAAAACCTTGTTTATAAATTCCTCCAGCAACTCCTCTACAAGCTTTGTCTCTTAGAAAACTAATCCCTTGATGTAATGCACATAACAATAACAAGATATGGATCAGTGACAGATGGATACTTTCATACTTGGCATATGGTGTGTTATAAGCCTGCTCCCATGCTATTGAAGCTGATGAGTCTTTCCATTGAATTCACTGAGCTTTGGATCAGGCCCTGGAAAAGGAGTATAATTCTAAAGACAGCATGGTATTAAAAGGAAAAAGAAATAAATCACTTTAAACCTTTTTTTTTTTTTTTTTTTTTTTTTTTTTTGGCTCTGTAGAAGCCTGTGATTTTTGGTTATGTATTTTAACTGAGTTGGAAAGACATGCATGCTGGATCATACCAATTAAGAGGAGTCCAGAACAGGGGGGGAAACGTCTGTTTTATGTGTAAACCTTTAGCTTTAATAATAAATGGTGTTCAAGAGTTGGAACCTGACTGGCTTTGCAGGCAGTGAGGCATAACAAAGCTGGAAATGTTGGAGTGACTGGAAAAAATATGAATTATGGCAAACACCTCATTGCCTCTGAAAATACTTAAAATACCCATTTGGTTCCATTTTAAATTTCCTTAGAGAATACAACTTAGCAGAATTGTCTTTGAGGAATTTAGAAATGCTTTTACCCAATTAACACCTCATTTGGGGGGCTTTCTTACACAAAACTCAATGTGAATTTCAGCCTGATTCTTACTGCAGCCTGTGTCAAATACATTAGATTCAGCATAAGCAGCTGACAACAAAAATGTGTTATTGACAAAAATGACTGTGTGGGATTTAAGGGATCATGTAATTCATAATTTGCTATAAGTGGAAGATGGCACCCTAATAAAAACAAAAAAAAAGGGGGGGAGATTTGTAGAGAGTGTAGTTTTGATATTGAGTAACCCCCGGTCTTTTTTTAATTATGTTACTGCTAAAAGCTGGTGCCAAGCCTACTGAATCATCGCTTTGGTGCTACCCTCTGTCAGGCACCCACCCAGAACCTGCAGCTGTCTATGGAGGTGGCTTTGATCATAGAATCATAGAATACCAGGTTGGAAGAGACCTCAAGGATCATCTGGTCTAGCCCTTCTTGGCAAAACCATGGTCTAGACAAGAATCTTAAAAGTGTCCAATGTTGGGGAACCCACCACTTCCCTGAGGAGATTATTCCAATGGCTGATTGTTCTCTTTGTGAAAAATTGTCCTCTTGTGTCCAGTCAGAATCTCCCCGGGAGTAACTTGTACCCGTTACCCCTCGTTTTTTCCAGGTGACTCCTTGAAAGAAGGGAGTCTCCGCATCTTCTTTGTAGCAGCCCTCTAAATACTGGAACATGGTGATGAGGTCTCCTCTAAACCTTCTTTTCTCAAGGCTGTACAAAGCCAGTTCTCTCATATGGCAGGCTTCCCAGTCCTTTGATCATCTTTGTGGCCCTTCTCTGGACCCTCTCCAGCCTGTCCATGTCTCTTTTGCATAGCAGGGACCAAAACTGAATGCAGTATTCCAGGTGTGGCCTGACCAGCACTGAGCAGAGTGGGATGATGATTTCTTTATCTCTGCTGGTGATGCCCTTGTTGATGCAGCACAGTGTCCTGTTGGCTTGCTTTGCCACAGCAGCACAGTGTTCGCTCATATTGAGGTGCTTGTCCACCAGGACCCCCAGGTCCCTTTCCACAGAGCTGCTCCCCAGCTGGGTAGATCCCAGCCTGTGCTGCACTCCTGGATTATGTTTTCCTGGGTGCAAGACCTTACACTTGTCCTTGTTGAACTTCATAAGGTTCTTATTAGCCCCCTTCTTCCAGCCTATCCAAGTCTTACTGCAGGGTGGCTCTCCCTTCCGAAGTGTCCACTTCCCCGCTCAGTTTGGTATCATTGGCAAACTTCATCAGGATACACTTGATCCCATCGTCCAGATCACTCCTGAAGATACTAAACAGCTTTGTGCCCAGTATCAATCCCTGGGGGACCCCACTGTTACCAGTTGGAAAAGGAGATATTTACCATCATCCTCTGGGTGCAGCCTGTCAGCCAGTTCCACACCCACTGCATGGACCACTTGTCTAGACTGTAACACATCAGTTTGTCTAGGATGAAGCTGTGGGAAACTGTGTCAAAAACCTCGGAGAAATCCAGGTAGACGATGTCCACGGCTTGCCCCATGTCAACTGAGCAGGTTACTTTGTTGTAGAAGGGGACCAGGTTTGTCAAGCACAATTTGCCCCTGGTTAATCCGTGCTGGCTGTTCCCAATCATGTACTTTGGCTTGTGATAGCCCGCAGGAGAATTTGTTCCATAGCTGTCCCAGGGACTGAAATAAGACTGATGGGCCTATATTTTCCTGAATTCCTCTTTAAACCCTTGTAGTTGGGGGTGGCATTAGCCTTCTTCCTGTCTTGTGGGACATCCCCCAATCTCCATGACTTGTCAAAGATTCTGGAGACTGGCCTTGTAATAATGTTAGCCAGCTCTCTTAACGTCCTCAGGTGGCTATTGTCAGGGCTTGTTGATTGGTAGGGGTCAAGCTCCTGTAACAGTTCACATACCAACTCTTCCTTCACTGACGGTGGGTCTGTGTTTGCATCAATCTGGATTTTTGTTCCCAAGGCCTGGGGCCCAGCAGGTGCTGGTAAAGACGGGGTGAAGAAAGTGTTGAGAACCTCTGCCTATTCAGCACTGTTGGTGACTAATTCACCTCACCTGTTTAACAGCAGGCCAGTATCTTCCTTCTGGTTCTGATGATGTTTATGTACCTGAAGAACCTTTCTTGTAGATTTTTGACATCTCTGGCCAATTTCAATTGGAGCTGAGCTTTTACTTTTCTAACTGCATCTCTGCACTGCTCTGCTCTCTGGCAACACTCTTGTAGTTCGCAACAGGTATTCGTCTGCTTTTCTACCTCTGATATGCTTCTCTTTGAGTTTTGAGCAGACTCAGAAGCTCACACTTAAGCCAAAGGGGACTCTTTCTCTGTCTGATTCCCTTACCTTTAAAGGGAATGAACTGGTTTTGAGCTTCCAGGAGAGTATTCTTGAAAAACTCCCAGCACTTGCTGGCTCCTTTTTCTTCCATGGAAGCTTCCCACAGAACCCCTCCCACCTGACCTCTGAGCGAGATGAAGTTTGCTCTTCTAAAATCTAAAATCTTTGCCTTGGTACTAACCTTCAGCATGCTCAGCAGGATCCTAAACTCCACAATACTGTGATCACCACAGCCAAGGCTATCACTAACCAAAATATTACAAAGCAGGTTTTCTTGGTTTGCGAGTAGCAAGTCCAGCAGTGCCTCATACCTGGCTGGCACATCTCACCTGTATGAGGAGGCAGCCCTCTACATATTCCAGGAACTTGATGGATGACATGTGAGCTGCTGTATTGTTCTTTCAATGAATGTCAGGGTAGTTGAAGTCACCCATAGGAACCAGGTTCTGTTGTCTTGAAGCTTGCTGAAGTGACCCAAATATTGCTTTGTTGGTCTTATTGTCTTGGATTGGAGGTCAGTAGCAGACGCCTACTGTAAGATCCCCCTCGGAGACAAGCCCTCTGATCTTGACCCAGAGGCAATTTGATAGGGCTTCCACAATTGCCGTAGTAGACTTCCATACATTTAAGGCTCTCCTTAACATAGAGCGCGACGACTCCTCTTCTACGAAGCAGCCTATAGCTATCCATCGTGATTCTCCAGTCCTGTGGATTTTGCCACCATGTTTCAGTTACTCCTATGATATCATAACTTTCTGACTGGGCACAGAGCTCCAGTTCCTCCTGTTTGATACCACTGAAACAATTATAGCTGTTAAAACTCACGCTAGGTAGAACTGGAAGCGTATCTTTTGAAACTGGTTATAGATGAGATATCAACTCAGAATATCCTGAATTTGAGAAGTCTGGAAGCAGCTGGAGTTTACTTTTTCAGTTTCTGACCCACATGACTCACTGCAGTGATGTGGTTAAATTTCTCCTACTAATACTGCTTCCAATTTTTGTGTTAGCTTACAGATGCATTTTCTAATATTTTAGATATTATTTGTAGATTTTCCTAGAAACTGGCTAAAGGGAGTTTTTCTTTCACTTTACCTAGGTCAGAGCCATATGTCTCTGACTAGAGAAGTTTTAAATTTTCCACTAAGGGTAGTTTCTATCTCATAGGCTTCTTTTTCTTTCCTTGCATATTTTTTTTTCATTCCCTTTATTCCATCATCTGTTTCATCGTCATCTTGCGTCTTTCCTCCTCCCAACAAGATCATGGTTTCTGTCCTAGCAGAAACTTTCTCTCGTGCAGTTCCCCCTGCCAGCCTGGCTTACTCGGCTGCTTCCCTGTATCTTTGCTTTGGCAGCGGCAGCTCAGCAAAATGCTTGCTACCTGTTTGCAGGGATTCAGCAAAGCAGCTGTGGGTGGGTTGCAGGAGAGCCCAGATGGATGAAGCGCTCTGGCCATGCCTGCCACAGCTTTGGGTTTTAAGATCAAGTAGTGGAAGGGTCTGGGTCATCCTGGTCTGCGAGTGGGAACTGCACACAGTACTGATGGGTACGCTCTCCGTGGCCTGCTCTCCTGCCCCGTGGTGCTCCTGTAATATGCTGTAACACACACGGCGCTTGCTGCCGGTGCTGGCTTCAGAAAATAGGCTGCAGGAAACTGGGCTGCTGACCGGAGAAGAAGCTGCGATGCAGGTAACTGAGTCTTAGCTGCCTTGTCCTTCCTGGACAGCCCTAGTGCCAGCACCGCCGAGAAGGTTGCTCCAGTTTTGTGTACTTGCTGTGCCTACTTCAGATCCACTACTTGGATCCTCTTTGAACTCCAAAAATGGGTCTGAAGATCTTATGTGGTAGGCTAAGCACCCACCTCTCCACTGCTATGAAACAGGGTGGTTACACACTGGTTAGCCACCACATCCAGCTCTGGAGAGCACAGGAGGAACGAACGACTGTCCAGGATTCGAGCTGACAGCAAGTGAAATTGGGCAAGGCAAACTGGACAGGGCTTGGCTGAGATCTCTACAAATGTATTGCAACTTTTAGCTCCGTTTCTAATAGATGGCTTTTGGAAGCTGTCCTCTGCTCTGCCACACCGCAGTGGGCAAGATGGGCCAGAGCGTGGATGTGTGCCGTGCAATGAGACTTCCAGGGTCTGGTCCTCTAAACCCCAGTATTGTAAACTTCATGCTAGCTTGTTGTTAAATTTGTGACCCTAGTGGCTGATGAATGACAGGGACTGTGTGTTTGAGTGCAAAACAAGCCCAGACTGGATGGACCAGATCTCTTGCCGGGTACTACACATTGCACGTAAGCACCTTTCCCAGCACTTGGCTGCTCCTGAGAGGCTTTGGTGCCTGCTTTTTGCTAAAGCTACACACAGAAATGTTTTGCACGTAGGCTTACACTCCAAATGTGACATTTTTATGACAAGATCATAATTACTGTTCAGTGCTGCTCCCTCTTATTTACAAATTATAACATTAGAAGTGTAGCTCAATGTGCTGTAGCCTTTGGAAGTAAAAATAACTGAGATGTGGTTACTAATGAAGAAAAACGTGAATTTTGCTTGCCTTTGGACAAAGATTTATAAATTTTTCCTCCTGGGTTATATTCCTCGAGTTCTGGCTGTGGTATTTTGGGAAATTTACAGATCAGTTGTTTTCTGCCATGTGCTATTTTTCATTTAATGGGTTATTACATTCTGTAGCTCTTTTTTTGATATAAGAAAAAAAGCCCAGCTTCGCACCACCTTAATTCCATGCTCGAAAACTCTGTGTTGTGCTATTCGTAATGTCCTGTGTTGAATGAGAATTACATACCTTTTATAAAAACATGCAGCGATTGCTTAGTTTAAATGCTGATTGTGAAATTTCAAGTCTCACCTGATGGACCTAGCAAGCCACCAGCACAGCAGTTGGAAATAATTTTGATGTTGGTAGAATATACACAAGTCAAACCTCAAAATCTGTTGTATGCTATACTATAGTAGGTATTTCTTGAAAGCAGTCATCTCTAGCAGATGTTTTGATGCCTTGTTTGGATAAAACATACATGAAAAGTGTATTACAAATATCTTGACCACTGTTTCTTTGTCTTTACAGTTGTTGCTCAAAACATGTAAAGAGTTTGTGGAAGCAGCATAATGAAAGATTTCATGTTGCTGGTTCTAGAAATTCGTCTAAATGGAATTTCTAAAAGGTTGCTTCTCTGGGACGGTCATGAACACCTTCCAGCTGTAAAGATGTGGATCAACACTGGGTGGCTCTCCCCGAGGCTTGTTCCTTCTAGTTGTGTGCTCTACCATTGCCACAGTATGTTTTAGTGGTACCGATTCCAAAATAATCTAGAAATCAAAGTTATTTGAATACAAACAATAGCTGACTAGAAATGCATCCTCTTTGCTCGTGAAACCCACTGGCCAAAGGAATCGTTCCTCTGCTGTTCCTCAGCTTCTCCCAGTGGAGTGAAGAGTATAACATTTGTGTTGCTCTCACCTGAACTGGAATTAAATTGCTTCTTTGACAAGCTTCGTCTACTGAGCAGCTATAACCAGTTTTATTTTTCCGACTTTTTTTAAAACTAGCCATAGATGAACAAATTTGAAGTTTCTGGACACCCACAGCTACTGAAATCAATGAGGTTGTGTAATTCTGTAGAACAATAATTAGCTTCAATCTTCATAGTATAATTTTCAAAAATTATATGCAGATGGAGTAGGGAAAATTATATACAGAATTTCTAATGGGATTGAGAGGAAAATGCAGCAAAGAGATGCTGTAATCTCCAGGCCTGTGTATAATGCTGGGAAACAGATTACAGTGGTTTCGGGTTTGGTCTTTCCCTGCCTCATTGTGTGCCTTTGGGGAAGTCACTGAACATGTGTGCTTGCTTCCTGTATCGCAGAGATAGCACTGAGTTACTTCTCTCTGGAGGGTGTTGGTGTAAAAGGTAGCGTGTTCGCAGGATTCTGCATACGTTAAGTCCTGGAACTGTTTTCTTCTCTATTTTTTTTTTTTTTTCCTTCTTCCACTCATTCACAGCAGGTCTTGCTTGCAGTGACATAAAATTGTGTAATAAACAAAACCACAATAAAAATTTAATGGGGAATTAAATTAGGCTTATAGATATTGTTACCTTTGTTTACTATAATCTGTTAGCCTGAGCTGCAAAAAAAAAAAAAAAAAAAAAAAAAAATCCTTTACCAGAGGAAAAAAATGGTGGAAGTGCTTTTAAAATCATATTCTATACCTTTCAGTTAGGGTTGTTTTATTTATTTATTTATTTATTTAGTCTTTAAGGAAATGATGTATTTGAATGTAGTGCAGGACTAAAAAAGATAGTCTTTCTGAAATTGCAAAGTGAAATTACTATGCGACTTATTTTTCTTTCTTAAACTGTTTTTTCATATATTGAACCAGTTATTGGTTACTATTTCTAGCTACTTATTGCCTGCCTGGTAGTTTTATGACCTTTTTCTTAATGTAATATTACTATTTTGTGTATTTCCTTTTCTGCATTTGATTCATATACTCTTATGTCTTTGAGGCTCCCTAAGGATGTACAGTTATCGTCTGTGCCCGTTCATCTGTCACCTGCTGTGTGTGGTTAGACAACTTGGCCAGGTCAGTTTCAGTACACAAGCAGTAAAAAATAATTAAAATAAATCTGTGTAAGAAGCTTTTGATTACTCAAATCTTATGATGAAATTGTGCTACTCTGTGCTATTACAAATGCCACCTTTCGGTGATATTGAAGATTGCAAGCAATTCCTGGTATAACGAATGTAGGTAGTATAAATAATGCAAAAGATTTACCACGTAGTATATAATAGAGCATAAATAATTGTTTTTCTCCTGGTCAGTGGTTTATGCTGAATGACTTGATTTGTTTCATTCTTTGACATAAAACTGTGTTATGGTCTTCTCCAAAGAGGCAGTATTGTTTTAAAAATAATTGATTTAGTCCTGGAATTTTTACTTAGACTCAATTTCCCGTGGCTTTTGGAAATCTGATTGCAAGGTTTGTTCACATAGGTGCTGGGCAATGTGTTTGTGTTTCATTAGGCTTCAGCCTTCCATCTGCTTCCTAAAACAACGCCCAAGGAGGAGCTGTATGGCTGGAAGTGAGCTCTGCTCAGGGCCCCATGTGAGGTTAGGCACAATCAGAGGGGTACTTCTGCTCCTGCACAGGCCCCTCTGGAAGTTCACCCAAAAAATGCCTTCCGGATTTCCAGTATTTCCTTTGTTTTGGTGCTGATAATACCTTCATTCTATAAATTCTACTTTCCTTTTTTAAATTAACAGACTTGTAAAAAGATTATTTTTTTAGAGAGGAAATGTTCATTAGCTTTTTCAAGCTTGACAAATAGTGTCCTTGTGGGGAAGGACTAAACCGCCATCTGATTTTTCACTTATTTTTCTTAATGGCAAGGATGAGTGATAAGTTTTTAAGCTCAATTGTTGTGCTTTGAATATTTAATTTACATTGTTGCTTTATATTATCTTTAGGCTGATCTCATAACTCCTTTATAAGCAGCTGGGAAGAATAACTTTCCCCAGAAAAAAACTGAGGTACAAGCACTGATTTTTTTTTTTTAATTATTTTTATTTCTTTTGGGAGAAGGAAAAAACGTGATTATTAGGTAATATTATTTGCTTTTTCTGGTGTCCCATTCAGCGACAGTAATTCACTCATATAATTCGTTGTATTATGGCTAAAGGAAAGGAAAAGCTACATATTATTCTTTCTGTTGTCTAGGACAATGCATTAAAACATGTGGACCTTTTACTTACTCTTTTATGGATAAGAATGGACTTTCAGGTTTTTATTAGAAAACAACACTGGACAATAATGAGCTCTCACTCCATTGAAATGCAATATGAAAAACTTTTGTTAAAATACTTTAAAACATTAAGCTCTGGGAAGACTTGCTGCTAATTTTAGTAGTCCAAACTTATTTTCTACATGACTGAATCCAGAGATTAAGTTTCAGTCTATTACTTTAAAATAAGATTGGGTCTGAAGAACATGCAGAGTTTTAGAGACAAGATTTCACCTTTATCAAGCTAAGCACCTCTGTAGTACACATTGTGACTTGAAGTAGAATAATTTTGAATGTGCAGAGTTTCCCAATGGGTTTTTTGTACTTGACTTTTTTTATTATATTCTCAAAGAGACAGAAGAGAGAATAACACATCCTCTCTTTTATCCATTTTGATTCTCTGTTAAAAGACGTTTTTAAACTGCAGGACATATTTGTACTTTCTGCAGCTTTCTTTGTAATTTTGATTGTACTTTGAGTTATTTTGCTTCTAATGCAAACATTGTCTGTTTGACCCCCAAGAGTTCTCTCAGACTGTTGTGATTTCTGCAGACTTATTCTCTGCAGAAAGCTAACTAGACTAACTTGTGCTGGGAAGAAAAAGAATAAAAGTCCTATCTGCCATTGTAAGGCATCCATGTGCATTGCTGATTACTCAGCCTGTGTCTGGAGATGTTAGTTTGCATAGAAGGAAAAGCCTTTTTTTTTTTTTTTTTTTTTTAATGCACTTTTGATTGTCTTTCAGGTCAGAAATTCTGTGTTTATGTCAATTGATTCACTAGGAAAGGAAAAAAAATGTTTAGCTGGATTGTGGACAATTTTTTCCTGTACTTATACACGTATTCCCAAACTAGCACCATGGGAGTATCTTGACTTCTGGTTCCTCAGGATTTCTCCTGCGGTGATACGTATTTCCAATCCCCTGTTTTCTGAATGGACCTACTGAACTACCATTATTCCTGGGCTGACCTGGCAGATTTAATATCCTGCCTTTTCCCAGTCCTGGACTGCTGTGTCCAGACTGTAAAATGTGATTTAATTTTGTAAACTGTGATGAAAAGTAAAATGGGCAGAGTTCTTTTTGCAAGCCTTAATACTTCACTGTTGTAAATACAAGAAAAGCAACTTCTGTGATGGGGATGCTTTATTTTGCAAGGTAGGAGCTTAAATTCCCCTTAGCTCTCATGGGTAATGTGAGGCAAATCAGTTTTAAAATGAAACATATACCTCGCTGTCTGGCTAACTCTTCGATCATTCAAAAAATTAGAACTTTATGTTTATAGAAATAAAGATAAATGAGTCAGGTACCCTCTTTTCTCTGTCCACAGTTGACTGGCATAGAAAAGACTTTGTGAGCCAGGAAATTTAGGAATACTCATTGTCTAAAGTGAGATCTTCCTTTTTCGATTTACAATGGTGTCCTAAAACTAAAGGTTATCTCATCCTATGGCAGTTCTGATTTTATTTGGTTTCGGTGATTAATGTGAATCATTACTTGATTCTGAGTATCTTTATCCGGCTTATCGTGGATGATGCAGTTGTGTGATGGCGACTCAGACCTCCAGCATAACTTTAACAGAGTCTACCCATTCCGTTCAGTAGTCTTAGATGTTTGTTATTGTCATGCCAACAGAAGTCAAGAAAGGGCAGGCTGTGTTTTTAGGCTATCTCCTTAGCAATGTGGTTGCTGCAAGAGTCTCCACCCAGGGAGAGGTGTGGTGGTACCCAGCAGTGGCAGATAACGCTTCCCCAGTTTTACTCTCTCGAAGCGTGCTGCACTGATGTGAGAGCAATTTTGCATGGCGGAACCAGAGGTAACCTAACACTGGAAATACGACCCAGAAGTAGTGGATGTAGTTTCCTTGCTTAAAGGAGGGATGGAAAGCTGGAAAGTGATACAACCTTCTGCAGACCTTTTGCTCTCATCAAAACAGCATCATGAAACAAAGCTGTGAAATAAACGCTGATGGAAAGAGAAATTAAAGGTAAGGAGATAAACAGAGAATGAATCAATGTGCAAAAGAAGTTTTCCAAAGGCAGCTCATACCAAAACTAGTGTGATGTCTTGAGCTGAGGATTTCCAGCACATTGTGCTGTGATGGGAACCTGTGAGAGCAGAAAGAAGCTGTGAGGGGCTGTTTCTGGTTTTTATTTGTTTGTTGGTTTTTATTTGTTTGTTTGTTATATTTTTGTTTTAGAAACTTTTCTTAGGAGGTTACCACAGTTTGCTGGTGTGTAAAGCTAGGGAGGCACTGTCGGTGGGAAGAAGAATTACGTGATCATTCATGAAGAACTGGGTTACCTGGAGGACCTGGGAAGTTGAACCAGGATGACACTGGCACTGGAGGAGTGTGTATCAGTAAGGTAGTGTAGTCTGGAAAATGACTAATAAGATGCAAAGGTACTAAATATTGTCAGCTCATTCATTGTCCAAATATATCTGCATGTCTGATGTACTGACAGTTAGGAGAATGTCAGTATGAGATTACATAAAATGCAGTTTTGCAAGGCAAGGACTTCTGCAGGCTTCCCTGGTGCTAAGGATCGGAAGATGGACAGAGCGTGTGCTTTCTGGGGCGAATGTTCCATGCAGCTGGAACTGCTGGCTTTCCTCCCACCCTCTCCAAAATAGTTCCCCAAACTCTGTTACAGATTATTTTGGTTATGCTACCAGGCAGTTCTCTTGGCGCCTCGGGGCACAACCCCTTCCACAGGAGTTTATGTATATATAAAAGAAAAAAATGAAAACCCAAAACATGGAAGCAGAATGAAGGAGTGAACCCCTGTACGGCATGGCTATTGTAGTCTGTGTAAGCAAGCAAGAAAGAAATGTCTTAGTTTTTTATTCGGCATCTTTTTGTGGAATAGGTCAGTTTAGCTGTATGGCAATTCAAACTGAGCATAGCCAGCAGTCATCTTTCAAACAAAATGATTTTCCTTTAATTCAAATTCAAAATTTTTGTGATGATTTTTGAACACAAGAGTGGTAAAAAAATTACCATGCAAATGGAAAATTAAAATAAGAATTAGCTACACGTATATTTTAATACCTGCTACTTTAAATAGCACCTTTCAGCTTCTGTGAGTTATATAAACATTAAGTCATCTTCATTGTGCCCCAGAGAGATAAGTGTTATTAGCTTGATAAACAATAATATTAAGTAAATTATTTCTCATTTTTCCTCCTTGCTGTTTTCATTATTTTGCATGTCTGAAAATTATTCCTGTTATACAGCTTTTATTTCCACATAAAAAATGATTATAAAACCCTGAAACAAATTTATTATTAATTATGCATGCTTTATTTTATTTAATCCTGTTCCTGTTTGACTAGAATGCCTTCATTCCTTCTGATCCATTAGGTAAAGCACATTGATTTCTTAAGGTCTCAATCTTATGGGAATAACAACTGAAAGGTAGTAAATTGCAGTTTAAAAAAAGCAACCAACCAACCAAACAAAGAAAAAACAACCCAAAACCCCAAACACCAAACCCAACACTGCAACAACAAACCAACCACATTTTGAGAGCTCTCTATTAAATAAAGAAAAATCGGAGGATTATATTCTTCCCTTTTATGAAGCTTCAACCCCTGTAAGTTCTCAAATTATATTTTTCTTCTGTTAAGTTTAGATTTTCATGATGACTTGGTGAGTCTCCCATCCATCCACTTCATTTTCACTTGCCCTGGAGTTTGCTTTGTCAGTCTCTTAGTAATTCTACATTATTGGGGAAAGAGGTAGCCTCTAGAAAACAGCAGTTTCTATTTCATGAGCAGTGTGGCGGCTTCAGCAATTAACATCACGGAAACCCTAATGGATAAGCTCTGGCAGAAAAAAGATACTTTTCACGTCTTTATACCCAAAACATTAGGATACAAATGGTGTTTGGCTAGTAGGCTGTGGATGCCTAGATATATAATATCAGGCAGGACTTATGGCAATGTTACTCTTTGTAATATATTTAGAGTTGTCTTTCAACCTTAAGATAACTGACAAGGTAGACCTGTAAGAGGCTGTTCCATAGACTTGGTTAAATGAAATCATCTTAGTCCAGGAGTCTGCTATAAATTCAGGCTAAGTTTATAGGCTTCTTCCTTTTAAAATGGCTGTTTCTGAAATGCCTGGCTGCTATTAAAATTGCCTGAGCTTCTCAAGGGAGCTGGATATAAACATCATCCACCCAACAACTTCCTGGCCTTTCACTTTTCTCCCCCTGACATTTTTTCATACGTGATTTTTATGGGTTGAATTCCTGGGTTGAATTAGTATCTAAGTAGACTTTTTCTACCCGCCCCCCACCCCCCCACCCCCTCCATATTTAGACCTTCATTCTGAGCTAAGCCATCTTGCCATTATGGCTAAAATGAGTCCTTGTCTTTGTGACTTCCCTGAGTCCCGTAGGCCTATAATCTGGATGACCACGATGATACCCTGTCAGGCAGTTTGCAGAAAGTCCAAAGTACTCAACTTTTCCGATATTGACCGCAGGCTTCCTAGCAGATGCTGCCTCCTGATGACCGACAGCCTTCTGACCGTGCCCTTGCTAACAGTGACCACGCAGGTGGGTGTGAGCCCTTGGGCAGTAACTTCTTGGAGTTTGTGAAGGGCATCAAATACAATTTTTCTCTGCATCATTCTGACCTGAATGATACTGCGTATTTTATCTCTGCTGCATTAGGAGATTGCTGAGTTTTATCTTCTCAGTAGGAACCTGAAAAACAATATTCTTCAGTTTATTGATGTGCTGCTACTATGAAAAGTAGTTAAATTGGTTAAACAGTTTTAAGCGCCAGATAAGAAAATCCTGGACCTTGAGGAGAAAATGTGTAGCAGAGAATATGTGAGCCACTATTTAGGATACCGAGAGATAGAACAATTCAGGATTAGAGAGACAATGTTTAAGATGGAAAATAATAGAACTAGGAGTAAGCATAAAGCATTTTAATTTTAGCAGGAAAGATAGACATCTGCAATCGTCTCTATTAATGGACTGCTGAAGCCAACATTTTAACTTCCTTTGGAGGTATGGACAGAACAGTTCCTTTCCTCGTGAAAAGCTTGTTACAGATTGCTTATGAAGTTTAGAGGATTTTAACAATGGATTTCCCATTAAAATGTGTGAACTACCTTCTTTCCTTGCCATGACAGTGTTGTTAGGCAAAGCCCACCTTAGCACAAAGGGCAGCCCAGCAGGAGCAGATCTGTAGGGCAAGACGCCGGGTGCTGAGGACCCCACGTCTGTGCTGTAGGACAGCACGTTGAGGGGCTTTCCTTTGGACTAGCTCTAGGCTGCACTGAACACACCTAATTGGGAATGGAGAGCATTTGGCACGGTCTTGGAGGATGCCCTATCTATTTTTGTCCAGTTGACTCGAGTTCACTTTCTCCGAGTGCTCTGTGATACATAAAACAAACCATGGAAAGGGCAGCCATGGGGACAACTTGTTTTAATTGTGTGCTATTGAGAACAATCTTGAGAAATGATTAGTATGCTTCCTTTCTTCCCTTTTCTCCCCAAAAGTCATACAGGCATTTATTATTATATTTTTACTCCCCCCCAGTGTCATGTCTGAGTGTAACTTTCTGTCTTTTCAACATCATCACTGCAAGATTGGCTTACGTCAGAACCTTTATGTATGTGGATTTCCATACAGAATTCATGTTTGTAAGCTCTTTAGTACAGGGATATTTGTGCTATCTATCTTTCTACTCATGCAATTTGTGTGTTTCTTGAATAACAAGTGCTAAACGTCATGAAATGAAGCGTAAAGGTATATCTATATATTTTCAATGTACTTTGATTCATATACTTAATAAAATACAGAACTGCTGCTAGAGTCTGCATGGATCATCTTTAAAGGTCCTGATTTTGCATCCATGGGCAATAAAAGGAAAACAATACCACTGAAACTTTAAAGCTATGCTTAAGCACTTAAAGAAATCAATGAGAAGTAGATTCTAGATGCTGTTGTAGATTCCACTCAGCAAAGTGCCTTTTTTAGGTGCCAGAAATACTTTGCTCAAACAAAAGTTCCTGGCTATAAGCACACTTGTTCAAAATTTTACAAGGAATTTGGGAAGATGCCCAATGGGATTTACAAATGTTGCTAAGAGATTACTTACAAAACTTTCACTTTGAAATGGAAGCTAATGCTTAGACCTCTGAAGTATTAAGTGTCTTGAATGCCTTTGTGGTGTTTTATGGAATCTGTCTTCGTGCCTTCATTTGCAAAAGCGCTTTTTAAGCACTCCATCCTGTGTGTTTCTGGAACTCTTAAAATTAAAATAAGAATTATCATCATGCCCTTTATCTTGCTGGTATACTTTTTAATGTGACTACTGAATGCAACCCTATGCAATAATAAATGTGTATATATGACTTTTCTTATCTGAAAACCTGTAAATGTAACTGGTCTTCTCAAACAGAGTGCTATCTGTTTCCACTATCTTTATTGAAACTAGTAGGTGATGGAATTCATTGCTGGGGGAAGGGTGCTCATGCAGGCACAGAAATGTGTGCAAGGATTGACTAAAATAGCACGTAGGCTGCACTGTGGTCAGGTCATGGTTTCAGCCATATTTCCTGTGTTTACCATCCTATTTTCCCACCTATTTCTTGCTGGATCCTGGGGAAAGGAAGGATTAAAATACTATTGCTTCTCATTTTAGCTATGATGTTTTGGACAGCAGAGAGAAGGTGGCTGAGGCTCACCTCTAGGGCAGCTGAGCACCAGGGGCCACTCTTGGTCAGGGCACCCCAATCCTCTGGGGACCCTTGAGGTGCTGGGATCCCTGAGGTCTGTCAACAGCCACTGCTGCCCCAAGGCCCATGGTCCCCTCCATGGGGACAGAGGCCGTGGCAGACTTGCAAGCAGGGGGTGTTTGCGAGGGGTTTTCGCCTTCCCCCAGCACACAGGCAGGGACGTGGCGGAGGGGGAACATGCTCAGCTCAGCCCTGCCGAGCTGAGGTGCAGCCTTAGCATCTTTACGGGAAATCACTAAGGGATGGATTTTTAAACCTTCCAGTTTTGATGGAAAAGAAAAGATTTGGAGGCTACTAAATGCAGTTTCCATGCAGGAATGAACTTTTGAACCTTTCACTAATTGTCTTAAGTAATATATTTCTCTCAACACTTATCTGCTAGATAGTCTAGAGGGACTGCTTTTTTTTTAAAGTCAATTAGTTAAACCCTTATGTATATGGTTAATTTTCTCTTTTTGTGTAGTGTTTTGGAGGAGAAATACCTAGCAATAAGTGAAGAATTGATTTAAACTCTTAAACTACCAAGAATAGCAGAAAATATATTGCTGCCTTCTTTATGTTGGTTTCTTGATATATTCTAGGAAGGCCATTAACTTTAGCTGTAAATTTATGTTCTCCAGAATTGTGTTTCTGCTGATACAGTTTCTCTGGGCTGAATTGTAGTGCTCCAGCTAGGTTTTCCTTTTAGCAGCAGCACATGTATAAGGTTATGTGGAGGTGATTAGATAAAAAAATTTGCATTTCAACTGGAGCACTTTATTTCATTCACCAGAGTACTTTCATATGGACTTTTTTTTCTGAAAAGATATTTTGGATTTGTATATGTATATAGAACAAAAGGAGTTAACTCCAGAGGCTGCAGAAAGCTCTCGTAACAACCCCTCACAGCATTTCAGATTCAAAAAATAAAAATAAAAAACCCCTTCCAATAAAAAAACTTCTTGTAAAATCCTGTTTTATTCATGACTTGCTATTCTAGTCCAATGTATTCTTTAATCCCTCAGTTGGTGAACTGTACAATAAAATTGGACCAAAAAAGTCCCCAGGTAAGGGCAACCGTGTGTCACCTATTTTATAGGTAAATGTGCAATTCATTAGTTGTAACACAGAAGAAATACTGAAAATAACTCTCACAACATTCACTTTACGTCACCACATTACCTGTTGATGCCATGAAAAACACATAACGGCTTTTGAATCGCATTTCTTCACACTCCTTAACAGATGAAAGTACTGAAAGGGAGCAGGGCCATTTTATTAGATGTTGCAGAGCGTGCGCTAAGAGACACCAGAGAAGCGTGTGCAACCTGCGAGACCCATCCTCCTTCCTGAGGAGGTTTCCTGCCCTATAGGAGCCTGCAGACAGCAGTTACTGCCCATCCCTGGATTCAGAGGTTCTTGCTGCTATGCCAGGCGGCATCTCTGCACTCCCCTGGGGAGGGCGCAGAGAAGGGAGCACTGGGACAAGACCCAGCAGCGAGGCGGATGGAAAAAGCTGAAGGGCATGACGTGGTACGGAGGGATGAAAGGTGAAGACACAGAAGACCAGAGACATGGAGTGTCATGGTTTCAGCCCACCTAACCATAGGTATCAGAAAGGGTTATCTAAGAATATAGTTATGTGTTCTCAGATGGTGGAGTGACGTGATACAGCAAGTTTAATTACAAATTCATTTGGAGAGGGAAACATGCACTGGGTAATAAGAAAGAGTAATTGAATATATTTTAGGAAAAAACATTGGTACTGCTAATATCTGTGTATTGATTTGCATTAAGTGAACCTTGACATTCTTGTTTCATGGAAAAAGAGGCTTCGTGGTTTCAGAGACAAAGTTTCCTCATTTGAGGGTCCTCTGGTCATGATTTAGCAAAGTATTCAAAGAACTTAACCATAGAATCATTTTGGTTGGAAAAGACCTTTAAGATCAGAGTCCAACGGTAAACCTAACACCGCAAGTCTTTAAAAAAAAGAACGATTTTGCATATTGGTAAAAAGTAGTAGCAATTTTTTTTTCTTTTTTTTTTTTCAGTAGAGATAGGGAAAGAGAAGGATTAGGAGAAAAAAATAAAATCATGTTCTGGTTTCTGTTTTGATAAGAAGGAAAATCAGCAAACTTTGAGCAGCTGTGCTGCTGAACTGGACAGAGGCTCTGAAAGAGCAAAAAGTTTTGGAGGCTTGAATCCCAAAAGCACTTTGTATATTTAAAAAAAAAAAAAAAAAAAAGTACTGTGCTTAATAGAAATTAATGTAATTTAACTACTTAATAAATTTCATTCTTTGTATGTGTGTATTTGTCTAGCTGTCTCATTTAAGGGACTAGTCATAAATTGTGTTGTATTTTATTTTTTTAACCTCTGAGTTATTGCTTCTAAATCAATCCAGGTTGGTGGTAGCCTGAAATAACTGCATTCTCATATCCACTCACACTCCTGCCTTTATGCAGCAGCATGTGATTTATTTTATGTGCCCTGTATAAGTGACTCATCCCTTTTTCACTGCTCCTGCCCTCGTAGCAGAAGCAGCAGCGCGGGGCTTGGGGAGGGTGCCCCTTGCCATTGTGCACGGGCAACGTCTGCATTTCTGGCACGGCCAAACCATGCTGTGCTGAAGTAACGCCCTGCAATCAGCGGTGCCAGTCCCATGGGGCATGGGCTGCCTCATCCACAGCTCCCCAAAAAGGACCCCTGCCCACAGGTTCTTCTGCTAATTTTCTTCCATTAGCAGGAGAAAGCTTTCCAGCCTCTTCCTTCTGCTTATTTCTGGCCCGTTTGAAATTTGTCTCACCTGGGTTCCAATTTTATCTACAGGAGTAAATAATCTGCCCTGACTGCCCCATCATTCTTCTTCCTTCTTTCTTCCCTGCGTTGATAATAAGGCAAAGCAACTTTGATTAGATACTGTTAGAGCACAGATTATGTTTAACTAAAGAGGTAGTTAGATTGAATGGATGAATCGCTGAAGATGAAAATTTAAAGCTGACCATCTACTTCTTTCCCCTTGTTATTCTCTATTGCTTATTTTATTATGTCTAACCTGAAATGTTGTGAGTAACCATGCTTCTAACTATGCCACATGCAAGAGATTTCTTTTCCTTTCATCAAACTGTCCTAATATTTATTTAGAACATGTAATACGCTGTGCAGCAAGCCTTAAAACCGATGGAAACGCCAAAGGCAGGGAGAGGATGTTTGAGTGGATGGTGCTGCCGGTTGCTTTGTTCGCCAGCCACTTCACATAACTTAAGGAATGCAATAACCTCCAATTCAATCCAGGTAATGTGGCTATACTTGTCTCCCCATAACCTGTCCCCCCCGCCTCCCGCCTCTCCCCGATGGTTTGAGATTGTCTGTCTCTGGAGTGGTTTTGAAAAATAGGTATTTTAAAGGACATCAGTTATATAAGCTGGGCATAAACTGAAGATCTGTGGGTTTGATCTGCAATAAAACCCCCTTAAGCTTGTGGTGTCACATCAACAGATAGGGCAGGGGGGTTATTTGTCATCTTTTCTGTCTTAGTACTGGAGTCTTAAGATGCAGCTGCAGACTAAGTCTAGATTTAGTCCTTTTTGAAAATTCACTGAAGTCAGTAGAAATGAAATATGGCAGGAGTTGCTCCTCTGGCTCTCCATTAAACACAAGTGGCACCCACATAACATTAGTTTAAGGAGCAGGTACCTGCTCCTCTGGTGCTACCACTTCATCCAGTCCTGGAGCCTTACCATCAGGGACAGGCTGCAGCAAGGCTGGTCTCCTTCTGCAGGAGACTCGTAAGCAAAAATAAAAATGTTCCCAGCTGGCGTTCCAGGACCTGTTTTATGGAGTTGTTAATGTAAGGATGGGCAGAACAATAGGATACCCATCATAAATATCAAAGTTATTAATCGCAGAGCAAAGGGACTGCTGTCTGGGAATGCAGTAAGTGCTTGTGTCACTTAGCCTATTTTACCTCTCTGGTAGATAATAACTGGCTATAATATATGGATGCAGTTGAGTACCGTTGCTGCTGGGTTTTTTAATTTTATTTTTATTAGTTTTTATTAGACTTGCTTTGCCACCTGTGTGGCACACCACCACTTTGCCAGTTTGGCAAGAATCAAGTATTTTATTGCGGTTAAAGTACTTAAGACGTAACTACCTGCCTATAGCACTTCTCAGAATACGGCTAGTGAATATAAATAATGGTGATCATGAAATTCAGGGAGTTTTGAATCCCTTGGTTTTGTTTGTTTTTCATATTGAGTTTGCTACTGGCTATAATATAAATGGAAACTACTGTCCAATTCTTTGCATATATTAATGTGAGTGAGTGATCTCAAAATAACAGAATAACTTCTTAAGCAATTTCAGTTCATAATTGCAGAAATTTCACAGTGCCTACTCCTTGCTAGTCTTTGGAAGGTACATCTTTATGCACAAAGTTGCAAACTATATTAATGCTAAGTGGAATAGATATGTACCTGTTTTTTCCCCTGGCAGATTTTCTGAAGTAATTTGGAATGACTGTTAATGTTTTGATCTTCTATGGTATTTATTACTATGGGGTCCCAAATCCCCCGACAAATACTAATAAATAGTTGTTTCCCCACAATCTCCTTGAGAGGTAGGCGGCTGTTTGCACAGCCTCTGTTACCGGCAGTCTAGATGAAGCACAGAGAGAGAGAGAGGTCATTTTCTTAGAGAGAGTGCTATGAAATCAAAATGAAATTGTGGACAGATCTGGGGGTCTTATCTGTAAGTACAGTTCAGACTAATCTTTTTCTGTACGTCGTCCTTTGTGGACTGAGGTACTTGGAACTGAGGTACATGGTTGTGTATAACAGCATCATGTTCCGTCATGTATTTATTTCTCCATGTTGCCGGAATACTTTGTGTTCATGCTGCATCTCAGAATTTAGCAGGGGCTATCCTTTGGGTGCCATGGTCTTTTCTCTTCTTTCCCATAACTTAGTTTTGCTTAGTAAACTAATCTCTCTAATCTTCTACCTCTATTTTACACACTAACCAAATCTATCAAAACTTGTTTCTGAGGGTTGCTGACTAAAGTCTTATAAGAAAAGAATGGAAGACTGACTGCTGTGTTAAAACAATATACAGTTAGTGGTCTGCTTTCCTTCCAGTCAAAGCCTCTGGGTTGCCTCCTCAACATTAATTCACCCACGTTTTCCAGACTGGTATTTTCAGCGAAGGATATATAGTGATTCTATTAAGCTTTCCAGACTTAGTGTTACCCTGCAGTTGCACATAATGTTGTGATAGATCCTGGTCACTTAAGGTACTGCTTTAAAAATAAATAAGTAAATCAATCTCTATGGAAATGTCTTCAGGTGAAATCTGGCAAATACGTGGATGGGGCTCCCGGACAGAAACCGTTGCCGACAGGAGAGCATTGCTCTATCAGCCTGAGAGGTGAGGAGTATGGGACTTGCTTACAAGCTAATTATTGTTCGTTATCATGTTGAATTACCAAAATGTCAGATGTATTAGAAAGGCTCTGTGACATTGCCTTGGGCATTTTTCCTTAGGAGTTCCTCAGTAACAGTGGAGGAAATGTTCATTTGGATTATATTGGGATGGACAAGGTTTTCACAGGTTTTGTACTTGCAGTTGAAAATGTAGCGTAAATCACCGCACCATTGCGTAGGCAGAATGAGGCAGTGTGGAGAATGGACTAAATCACCATGAATTTTATGAAACAAGATGAAGAAGTCTATTAGAATAAGATTTATTGCAGCTAGTAAAGATCTGAAGTTGGTGTTTTCCTTCCCCAATTTTGTCAGATCTCTGATGCTTCTTCTTACTTCTTGATCTCCAAGTCTTGTGTGGTATTTGTAATCTTGGTCAGATTTATCTTGAGCTCAAGTTTGTCTTTTAATTTAGCCCGCTGTGCCTTTTCAGTAGTGCGCTGTATTTATTACCTGTGCAGTGTATTCCTAACAGAAGAACACATTAACATGGGTTGAAGTCTCTAGCAGCTTGTTTTATGTGCTTCACAGGCATTTGGTCCTGTATTTACTTTCTGTGTGATAATTAAAATCACTTTAGTTCATGTCACTAGAATTAATTGCAGTCATTGCAGGTGGCTGGGAATTCACCTGGCTCAGGACGGCAGTGCTTGGTAGCTTTCAGGTCATCATACTTGTGGCCTAAAAAGTGGGTAAAGGGGAGTAAACAATCTCCATGCAGCTATTTGAAACACAGGCAAGGTTTCCGAATCTGAAAAACTGCAAGCAGATTATATATTCCTTATAATGTAATAGTTACTTTGAAATATAAGCTGTCCAGGGAAATATTTAGCAGTAACACATTTTTGGGTCACCTCTTAAATAGCTCTTCAAAATACATATGTGAAGTAACAGGGGTTTAATAGTTGATTGATAAATTGATTTTCCAGCTGCTGAATTTGTAAGGAAAAATGTTGACTTTGGGATTACAGTATATAACTCAGGATCTACAGAAGCACAGATTTAGCTTAGCAGCAGCTGTCAAACAGGGAAAGGGAACTTCTTTTGATGCCGTAAGGAGGTAGTAGGCTTCAGCATAGACTGTACTTCTTTGTTTAGTAACTGTACATGGCAGAAGAACAAAGAAATCTGTTAACCCTAATGTTTTGAATACTGATGATGACTTAATGCATCTCTTAATAAAAAAATAAACATTTTTGAAAGGGGCATATGAAATATGATGAGCCTTTTTACTCCTTTTATTTTCATGCCTATCCTAAAATTTTAGGGACTGTTTTCTTAATTCTTTTATTTGGCTTTAAGGGTCTGTGACTTTGCTTTTGTTAACATTGGACACTTCATGCTTTGTCCATTCTAGGAGGCGTTTTGGGTTGCTGTTCCCACCTGTTAGTAGGAATAAAATGACTCGCAGAAAGATTAGCATCGCTTTTAAAACTCATTGGTTACAGTTTGGGGAGGAAGCACGTACCAAGTAGAAAGCTCTGGATATTTGCAAGCATGTACTCCTGAGAAGACAGTTTTAGGATCTGGGCTTTTGCAAAGTTGAAACCCACTGTTCCATTATAAACCCTGCTTTTCACTCCCCTGTGTTATACATGCTTTTTAAATTTTTCTCAACCACTATTTACTAATTACCCGTGACTGCATTCATAGATTCTCATGTATATTGATCTTTATATCAAAGGACCTCTCAAAGTAAGTATTTAGCAATGTGTTAATGAAAAAAACCCACACCAAAAAACAAGCAAACAAAAAAACCCAACAAGCCCCCAAACAACCCCAAACAAACCCCAGT
This sequence comes from Astur gentilis, assembly GCF_929443795.1. Classification (NCBI taxonomy): domain Eukaryota; kingdom Metazoa; phylum Chordata; class Aves; order Accipitriformes; family Accipitridae; genus Astur; species Astur gentilis. The sequence continues at coordinate 14,277,570 of NC_064911.1, forward strand.
TCTATAATGTACGATATGTCATTGGGTATCTTTCAGTTTCATCACTGATAACATCTGTGTTTCTGACAACTGGATTACTTCCCTTCTTGATCTAAGCTGGACAGTGTATTCCTATATTTCCTGGAAGGTCTGTTTTCCCTCACACTTTATGTCACCCCATTTGCAGCTGTCAGCATCTCACTGGGCACAGCCAAAAGGCAGAACCCTCCATTTACCGCTCTCCTCTAGAGGAGCACTCTTAAATATTGCTGTAGCTCCTGACTTTGTAATTCCCTTTGTGCCCATCCGTCAGACTTAATCATGATATTTATAGAAAACATGTTGGAGTTGTGTTCAGACCGATAGTCATCGTTACTACTAATGATTAGTATGCTTCCACCTTCCCCTAGTTTTTGCCGCATCTCTCCTACATGCTATACATGTAGTCATAACGTATTTTTTTTTAGGACAGGCAGTGTCTTTTTGTTTGAAATCATGTAGAGCACTGGGGTTTTGTTCTTACACTAGTGCTTTCAGCCCTGTCATATCAAGGTGCAGGTGGAAGGTTTTGCACTTATTGATCAAAACTGGAGACTACCACCCCTCCTTTTCAAGGGTGAGGGAACAGCATTATTTGAGAATGTCAGGAATGGAAGATTCCTCTTATACTTCTCTTGTCCAGCCTCTCTATACACTTGTCACAAGGCAGTGTAAGTGCAGGCTTATATGGCCCCCAGTTAGTACTGTGGAACCAGTGCCCTGTGTGAAATCCAGTCTTGAAGTTGGGAAGTGTTGTAACACCTTCTCAGGGGGCTGGTGTCTGAAGCAGAACGTTATCAGAAAAAAAAAAAATGGTTTTGTTACTCAGTGCCTGTGACTATTTCGGTCTTCATGTCTAATTTCTTCTCATTAATTTGCTCTTTCCGTCTTCCTTAACTTCTTTTCACATAAGTGCAGAAATAATATTTCTTGTACTAAGGTGGAGTTATCACATTGGTTTTTTTTGAAATGCCAGGCCTTAACTGTTGTCAGATTTTATTTTTGTTTAGTTTCTTTGTCTTTCTTATTTAGTATTCATTGATGGAAAATAAGGATATTCCAGTGCTTTTCTTTATATTTTTGCCATTTTTGATGTGTTACGTAAATCAGTTAATTTGGCTAGCTCGTGATGAGTTTTCATTTCTAAGATTCTGAATCAAAGGATTTTAGTGACAGTGTTGGAATTTAAGATGGTAAAAAGGGTTGGCATCAAATTCAGAAGTAAATTTGATGAATAGAAACAATGAAGAATAAGAAGAAATGCATTTTTTGTTTACAGATTTTTAGACTTCCAGAATATTTTGACGTTGTTACTTTCTAAATTCAGGTGTCATTTTCAAGATTATTACTTAGTAAGGTAATAAAGGAATCTTCCAAGTAAACTTAAGAGAATTGTTACAAAGTCTCAATCTTCCTGAGAACTACTTCTAATGCATTATAAAAATGGAAGGAGAGCTGACAAGATGGGGTTGAGAGAGAAGGAATTTAATTCTGTTTCAAACTGTAGACTGTCAAAATTCCTTTATCCATAAAAAGTGTGTTTTGAGGACTTGATTTTAATATGTCTGTTGAATTCTTGACTTAAGGTTTGAATTTCTAGCTAGTTTTGCCCAAAGGATCAGCATATTTGTTAGGGAAAAATAGGTTTTTAATAATATTTCTTTCTCCTAATCAGATATGAAGATATTGGTTTCTTTTCGTGCAAGTACTCTGTTGTAGCAAAAAGAATGATGGATGTGTGATGTTACATGCTTTGCTGGAATAAACACTTCTTGTAATTTTCTTGCTAATCTTCCAAAATTTAGAGCGATAAAAAAAATAGGTTTCCATCAAAGTTCTTCCAGCATCAGAAGCTTTAGGTTACAAGTTTTTTTGTTGATTTTTTTTTTTAGGATTTCCTTTTCTTTGCAGAGTGACATCATGCTCCTTCATACAGAAAAGAGTGAGAAAAGAGACTTCAATTGTTTTGACAAACGCACTGAATATTTCACCTTTTTAAATCCAAGGTAGGAACAATTGGACTTATTGTGGGCCTTTTATTTAACTTCAGTGGCTCTAACCACCTGAAATGACACTGCTGGAGGTGTTTCAAAAATACATGCTGAGGATATTCTGTTTACAGTACTAGGGCTTTTTTTATTTCCTTCCCAAGACAACCTGAACTTCATATACCTAATGATTCAGAGTGGAAGGTTAGAGCCCCTTTTCTCCCTTCTGCAAACTCAGTGGCCAGGAATATTTAGTTTCAGAGAATCCTTCCAAAAGGATTAGGAAATAGTTTTCTGGCTGGTTCCCTACTCTGTGAGCTGGCACATTTGCCATAAAGTTTATTTTATACCATTTGACAGCCTGATGTCCAATTCTGTGGCTTCAGAGCCAAAAAGCCTTACTATGCAAAGGGCATATTTTCAAAGTGCTCTGTCTATAAAAGAAAAGAAACACCTACAACTCCCCAGTGTGGAAAACCTTTATCAGCAGTTGAGAAACAAAAGGATAACTGTCTATTCCTAAGCTATGGAAGCAAATACGTACACACTTCTAGAAATAGCAAGAGACTAGGGGAAAAAAAGAAAAATAACAGAAGGACACAAATCTTGTGGTGGTTTTCAAGAAATATCCAGCAGAGAAAAGCAAGCAGTATCCCCCTTTACATTCCTTTGTGCGTGTGTGTGTGTGTGTTAAATGATCTTGATGGTAGAGAACGTATTTAGATTCTCCTGCTGCTTGTCCGTGCATTGTGACGAAAACATTCCAGTGAAAACATGCTGAAGTGCTCTTGAAAGTGGGCAGCGAGCCTTTTACAAGGTGGGAAGCATGCGGTGCCGGAGGAGTTCGTGCAGCTGCTTAGCGTGTTGGGGACTGTTGTGCAATCCGGTAGAGCTGCACAGGCAAGGATGCGTAACTAACTTCCTATGTGAATTGCGCTTCATCTTTAAAGTCATGGAGAACCCTCAACTTCCGGTGAACGCAATTAAAATGAAGGATATATTCTACAATGTAAAATAAAGGCCTGTACCTTAAACCAAACAACACCTGACAATAATAGAAAGTTGGATATTGGGTGGTTAGAATTGCATATACAAATTTTGAGCACGTATGTGAACTTAACACTTAAGGACAGTTTATGATGCCCATCTTAGTTTTAAGAGGCACTTATGATAAACACCTACAGGAGTGACATTTAGAGACATCTATCTGTTGCCAAAATCAGATTGTTTACTACAAAGTAGGAAACAAATTTCATGATCAGAACAGCAGAAAGCACACAGAGGAAATCTTTCATTGCTATCATTAGTCATACTTAGTTTTCAATAGTATAAAGGCTGTTTTATGCTTTATATAGGTCTCCTGCTGAAGATGACTTTATTTCATCAGCTCACTTCTGCTTTTTGCCATTCCCTAGAGACCTTCCATTAAAGGAAATCTGTTGATCATCACCAGATACATTCATTTGCTTTTCATCTTCAGGACAGCTGCTCTGTTCTTCTGTGTGTTGGTGCATAATAAGTATTCCCTCCCTACCCCTCCCCACCCCCCCCTTTTTGTTTTCTTTCCCCATCAGAAGCTAATTTTTACTTTATTGTAATAACTGAAAGTTCTGGAGAACTGGTGTTTTGCTGCATGTTTGACCAAAAGATAGTTTCTTTACCTCTTCCAGTAAATACAAATGTGGTTTTCTGTTGTTAGAGAAACAATTGCTTTTCTTCTGTTGTCAGAGAAATAAACTACTGAACTTTAACTGAATATATGTCATTTTATTAATCCTCATCCATTGTATCGACTCACCAATCAACTCTGTATTTCATCGTCTTTTCTGGATAAATATTTGGTTAAAGTTACTTTGTGATGTCTCTGTTGTTTGTCCTTTCTGGAGATTTTGAGAACACTTTCGACATTATTTTGTATTTTTTAGTTTAGCTTATATAGTATAACACATGTATTTGTGTGGTTAAATATGTAACTGTTGTGGTTTAACCCCAGCCAGCAACCAAGCATCATGCAGTCGCTCACTCATTCCCCCAACCCAGCAGTGGGATGGGAGAGAGAATCGGAAGGAAGAAGGTCAACCTCGAGGGTTGAGTTAAGAGCAGTTTAATAGAACAGAAAGGAAGAAACTAATAATGATAATAACAATAATAAAATGACAATAATAAAAGGATTGGAATATACAAGCAATGCACAGTGCAATTGCTCACCACTCACCAACTGATGCCCAGTTAGTTCCCGAGCAGGGATCGCCTCATCCCTGCTCCCCCCAGTTTATATACTGGACGTGACATCCCATGGTATGGAATACCCCTTGGGCCAGTTTGGGTCAGCTGCCCTGGCTGTGTCCCCTCCCAAATTCTTGTGCCTCTCCAGCCTTCTTGCTGGCTGGGCATGAGAGGCTGAAAAATCCTTGACTTGGCCTAAACATTACTTAACAACAACTGAAAACGTCAGCGTGTTATCAGCATTCTTCTCATCTGAACTCATAGCACTATACCAGCTACTAGCAAGAAAATTAACTCTATCCCAGCCCCAAACAGGACAATAACACATTTGAGAGGCAAAATAATTGAAAACAACCTCACTTTAATTTGTATTGTTGTTTGCTTCCTGAACAAGTAGGTGTACTGTGCTGTTACTGTTCCTTCATAGGAGTAATTAGCTTTATGGCTCTTGCATTTTTCCCTGTTTCTCAAAGGATTCCATACTGCAGCAAGATAATGATCATATATGAGCATGTATTTAACTGAATTGCTTTCTAGTTTGAAGTTAAGATGCAAAGAAATGAGCAGTATTAATGGTTTTTGCAATATATCAATAGCACTCTGTATGTATCAATAACTCAGTGTAAGATTTTTATAAAAACAGTTGCACGTACAGACAGAAACCTCCTGCAAACTGAGTGGTCTTGCACGTCTAAAACCAATGTTTTTTGTTTCAAGTGCTATGAAGTCACGCTTTCCTTGTGGGAAGAGCTGTGCTATGAGTCTACAAATCACAGTTTGAGGACACACCCATGCTTTCTACTACTTCAGATTATTTCCAGAATAATCCGTAGATGTCAACTGGAAGAGGCGGTCTGGTTTCCCTTTCATCTTTCATATGATGATGTTTAGGAATTGATTTTTCCACACAATCTGTGGATTTGACTGGTTTTCCATCTTTCAGAAAACCTCGTTAGTCATAAACTGAAACAAATAGTTTACTTGCCTGTTACGTAAGATGAAAGCTTTGCAATTTTTTAAGCAATTATCATCTGCTTTTATGGAAGGGTAACAGATGCATTATGCATGATGTTCCTCCTCATTCGGATGCAGCACACGACTCTCAGTCTTTCATTCACGCATTGATCTCCCAAGTGCCTATCCTCCCAGGCCTCGTTTTTATTGCATTTAACATACCTTCGTTTGGCATCAAAACTTCATTTTAATAAAAGTGACAAGGTAGATTTTTCTTTTTGAACGTTCCTATTTTGTGTGTGCCTGAACTGATTGAGTGAGGCAGGGGATGAGCGGGGGTTTGGTTTGGTTTCATTTTGCTCGGAAGAGTGGTGAAGTCTTCCCTGCTTCTTTCCTCTGTGGTCACTCTCTCTCTGGTTGCCTCACTACTCTAGACAGTTGTTACGAACATTAACAAACCCTGCCCTGAACTTTATTAATTACAGCGTGGAAGAGATCAAAGTTAAAGACGGAGGGAATGCTTTTAGTGGTAAGTGCAGTATTATTAATGTAAGTACTGAAGGGTAGAACAGGCTGTTCTCAACCTAAAAAGTACCGGTCAGACCTCGACTGCGGTTTCCCACCTCTAACTTTTCTTTCAGTGACATCTGGGCAGGTGAAGCAACAGGAGAAGGTAACAGCTCCAGCTGAGCAACTGAAATACATCCTTATATTTCTTTGCTACTCTGCATTCACTGCAAATGTGTGTGTGGGCTATTTTTAATCTTAAGATCATCTTCTGGAAGCAAATGTTGGGGTAGGGACTATGAGGGCTTACACACATCGGCTGTAGCGAGGACAGTGGGGTCCCAGCCTAGAAGCTACTATTAAATGCTGCTAGTAGGTACCTGAATTATTGTTCTATTGCATTCTGTATATTTCACATGAATTATAAAAAGTGGTAGCATTTTAAGTTTTTTTGTGGTTTATGGTTTTGGTTTTTTAACAAAGTCCATGTTTATGTGTAAAGCATTTCCTTTAATTTGTACTTTTTCCACTTGTACTTAAAAATTAGAAATTGTAATAAGGCACTGCAGGATCGGAGCTAGGGTGTAATAATTTACGCGTATGTTAAGCCTAGTCATTAGTATAGCGCCTAGCAACACAGCAGGCATGACTTACTACACAATATTGTGTTTGCTTATTGCCTAAGTGGAAGGCAAAGCAGTTCTAACTGATTACATGTTACAGACCTCAGCTGCAATAGTCAATTTTCCCACCGTTCCTCTCGCATTTTGCAGGAAAATACCGTGATAGTGTTATGAATCAATTACTAAGTAGTCATTAGGAGGAAATGCATATTGAATATATTAATCACTTCCATAATAAATTATACAACCGCACCATAAAAGAGCGCGTATGCTATTTGCAAATAGCTTATCGTAAGTCTAAATTTTTTTCCTGTATTACTCAATTAAATCCATAAATAGGAGAGCAAGGCGTCGAGGAAACACCTCATAGGAGCTCAGGCGTAACAAAACCACTGGGCTGAAAAATCCGGGCGCTCTGGGAAGCAGAAGCTGCAGACTGAAGCACGGAGATGTCACGGTGCCCAAGAACCTCAGATCCATGCGTGGCCACCTCTATAGGTCACTTAAGGGGATTATAGGCTAATTGGGGTGGGCTGGGCCCTGGGGGGGGTTCGGTGGCTGTGCGGGGCGGGGTGCCGCGGGGGCTCGTCAAGGGACGTTTCGCCGAGGGAATGGCATCAACTGGTCTTCACTGGGGTGTGGAGCGGCGGCGAGGTTAGGATTTGTCCTGTGCTGTGTCCGGTTAAAGGACTGTTGGTTCAAAGTCTGCCTGCACCTCCTCTCCGCCTTACTAAGGCAGATCCTGTCAGTGAGAACTTTCTGTTCTTTTTTTTTTTTTTTTTTTTAACCTCTTCATTCATTTTTACATTTCCTGAAGCAGCATCGCTGTGAGCAGTGGAAGCATTTTTCCTCAGGAAACGTATCTTAAATTCGATATATGTCAGCTTTCCACTTTTCTCTATTGTCCAGTATGTCTTCAAAAAAGACCTCCTATTTGTATTTTCTTTTTCATATTAGTGGCTGAAAATTTTGAGGAAACAAATGGGGAAATACATAAAACCTTAGACTGCTATACACTTAAGAAACCATACGTTTAATAAAGACCTGTAATGCATTTGATTGTTATGGGCTTGGGGAGTTAAAGCTATTAATAGCTTTCTCATTTAGAAACACACAAAAGAAACAAAAACCTGTAAATGGTGCTTTGCGAAAAGTTGCCCAATTGACATAGAATGTGGGGAAGTAATTGCTTGGGAAATGTCATACAGCATGGCACTAATGCACCCTTATATTTTACTGTATATAGTATCAAAATAATAATTTCACAGCCTGACGTCCGTGACATTTCAAAGTCCTTGAATAAATTCCTTTAATATTTAAAATCAATAATACATGCTTATCACCTTTTTCATATTCTTCTTCCTATCCCTCCCTCTCAGAATAAAGGGAAAATGAATTATTTTCTTAGTTGAACAGTTTTTCTGTTGTTTCTGACAGTACGAATGACAATAAGTTGTACAAATTATATGGAAGCATAAAATACATCTTACAAAAGTGCATGATTGAATGCACATTTCATTTTGGGGTAGGTGGGCACGTAGCAGGCTGCGGATACCTCACCGAATCCAGTAAGATAACTTGAACCTGCTATTCAGTAATGTAAATGAAGCTCTGAGAAACTCGCGAGTATGTTCAAAAAAAGGCAGTCTGGAAAATGTAACATTTACCATGTACCTCTAAATGCCTCCTTGAGAGCTGCAGAATATCATCCCGTAATGGTTCTCAGTTACACCGGGTTATATGTGTCGTAGAGCTTCCTGGAGCAGAGAGCGCCATTTAATCCGAATTAGGGCAGAGCGTGCCGTGGCACGTTGCTGCTGCGACTCGCCGCTATCGCGATGGAGCCCAGACCGAAGTCCGGGCTGATCCCGGTCGTGTCGTCTTTGAGTGGAGCCAACCTGCGCGTGGAGGTGGGGCGCGTGGTTCTTTGTCACTCCCTAAAACCACGGGTGCAATACAACAGCGGGGGACTCGTCTGGCTCCTTCCAAATCTATGGAAATATATGCTTTGGGAGAGCCCAGAGTCTTTCAGTGCACCCTCGGGAGCTTTTCTGGTGGTGGCCGCGTTGGCCGTTGCTGCCCTGGTAGGAAGAGGAGGTCGGGAAGGTCTCCGCTGGGGCAACCCAGCCCGGGCTCTGCTCCTCCAAAGGGCTCGGCTTGAGTTGGTGCAAGCTGGATGAACCAAAGCACTGGAGCGTGAATAAAAAGTTTATTGCTTGACATGAAGCAGTTTCTGTATACGTAAGCAGGTTTTAGTTTTGTAGCGGGCGTGCCAGAGCCTGCTGAAATCAGTGGGGCAAAGGATTCAAGCCGTGCTTAATTTAAGTATAAGCCTTCCTAATAAAACCTAATATTTATGTGCTAGTGAACGGAATAGTTCACCTTCATCAGGGCCCTTCTGTTAAATGTGCGTTTTATTTAAAGTGTATTTTTAAAATAAAAATTTTAAAATAGGGTAGTGAATGGTTGATGGCGCCTTTTCTCACAGTATTACTTAAGGTAGAGAAGCAAACTTCTAAGTGCCTCTGGATGTATGAAAAATATTACTTTCACTCGTATATAAGGATTGACATGACATTCATTTAAAATTGCAGAACTTGAGAGGCTCTGCTGAAATTCAGTGGCTTATGTGGGGTGCCATAAACATGAAACTGCTATAGGTGACACCTCTAAACTTTCAGCAATAAGCCATGAAGGATTGTGAGAACAGAGGAACAGGGGAGATCTGCTGGCTGGAGCCTCTTTATGTGCAGAACATTTCATTTAAGAGACTTAACTGTTACGATTGTCCACCGTTGTACCATTTGGAGTATTTTCTCATGTGCATCATTTCTGTGTGCTTTTTCATGTCAGTTAATGCTTTTCCAGGAGACCTGTCCTTGAAATACAGATGGCTTATGAATCCTTCTAGGTCTTATAGGAACATTCTGGTTCCTGGGTCTTATAGTCTGGTCCTTCCCGTGTCTGAAAATCGGATGCTATCGTACCGAAAATGTTTAATGTGGGAGGAATCACAAAACTTATTTTTGACACTCTGCTTTGCCAATGCACACATGTACATCGGGGCCACAGACCATGTGCAAATGCCCCCCCCAAATATATTTATTTCTCAGAAAATGATAGTTTCCACTGCTTGAGGAAGAATGAAAAGCTCTTCTGAAAGCCAAACTATACATGAAGCAGGGTGAAAAAAAGTCTCGGTACTCAGAAATTCAGTTCTTAAAAGTTCATTTCTTAATACGTGAAATACGGTACAAATCCTATACCTATTAATATAATAGTACAAATAACTGCGATGCTGTCTCCTTTGAAAGTTGTGTCAATCCAGCAGCATTTCAGGTATCTGTGGATTTATCATTAATTTCAGTTTTTGATGGATGAAGCGTAATGGGATTTCCTTACAAAACACCAAATGGATAATAGGACGCAAAAAGCATGTCTATACTTTCTTTTGTTTTAATCTAAGCAGTCATGCATTATTCAAGGTGAAAACCTACTGTATTAATCTAGAAAACACAAAGCACAGCTAATACCGATTCTTTTTCTCTTGCAAGGGAGGGAATAACATTTTAACGTGTTTAATTCATGCTACTTTATAAACCGTGTGACCTATATGTCCCAGTAATTTGGTTTTCTTCTTAAGAGTGGTTGTAGGAAAGGATGGTCTTTTCAGCTGTGATGAAGTCAGCAGATAATATGAATGCTGAAATCTCAGGTCCTGGAAAATCAAATTGAACGTTATTTCCAAGAACAGTTGTCTGTTGCTTTAAGAATTCTTTCTATATTAGCAAAGAAATTTTGTTAATAAATAGCCCAATATTCTAACATACTGTTGGTGATTTTTTTTTTATATTCTGCTTGCTAATGAGGCCTTTCAAATGCTTCTTTATGTTATTGAAATGGCATTTATTTATATAATTGAGTTGTCACTTTCCAATGTTTGGGGATATCTTTTGAGAAAAGAATGGAATCGATACTTTCAGAGATGCTTTTGCTGCAATGAGCTGGTGTGAATTTGAATTCTGTCCCCAAACCGTACCTAAGGAAAGCCAAGAAAAGTTAACTTAGTGTGCCCGTGAAAATGCTAGGTTACGTAAGAGGGCAGGAACCAGGTTTGTAGTATAAACAAATGCCTAGTGTAAAATTGACTGCACAGGAGTGGGTCTTTAAAATTGTGAGTAAAACTTCTTAACTTGGAAGTAAAAAGAGCTAAGATGTTTCATACAGTGATGGGGAGCGCTGAAAGCATACTTTGCTGTGCAAGGTGTATTGCAGACAAATATACTGATATTTGCTATATATACCACGTATATTGCTATATACATACATGCGTACAGTGCTTTTGGGCAAGCACCGAAGTGACATTTGAAGTGGGTATGGGACAAGTCAAGATGTAGAATATTCAAAGTGGCAATATTAAAGTCTGAAACATGGAGGTAGGAGAATGCCCAAATTAACAAAAGTTGTGTGCTCATAAACTACTGTTTTATGAACACTAGGCAGTGAATCATGTATCTTATTATCTAATAACGTCCTATTTTTTATTGAATGGTAAGTGTATCATGATAGCTGGAGGAGGTTGTTGGATAGATAATGTTTCCTGAAAAGGTACAATGGCTTTGGTGGGTTTGAGACAGAGGCTGGGCTGGACAAATAAGTGTAGAGGGCTGTGCAGGCTACAATCAGAGCTAATATCTGTTCCTTTTTTGGGGGGAAAAAAAAAAAGACAAAAATAAAATTAGGGATTCCTTCTCTTGGGAAAGTAGACTCTCCACTTTCTTTCTTTGCCACGTATTTTTCCTGCCAGTGCTCACAGGCGGCAGAAGGTTTGTGAGCCCCATGGTGCTCCCCCAGTACACACCACACTCAGAAGACGGTGGGAGCAGCACCCGGGGAGAGATTGTTCCTCTGCCTTTGAACAAGGGTGGGGTGTACCTCATCCATTATTTAGAGAATAAATTCTTGAAGTTTGCTTCAGAAGAAGGCTATGTGGTTTTGGGGGATAGAAGGGATGAAAAGGATGAATTCTTGTTGTAACTAACAGCAAGACTTTCATGGAAATGGGATCTTGATGGATTTAAAAAAAGAAAAGAAAACTATTTTAAAGTAGCAAAATAATATGAACGGATGTACGAATGCATACTTACATGTTTCAGAGCTGTATCCTAGTTCACCAAAAATGGGGATAGCTCTCAGCTCTGGGAACTTGAGCAAAGAATAAAACCATTAACAAAAAGCCCTTGAGCTCAATGTATCTTACAGAGTAACATATCTTACAGAATAAAAATCTTAAATTGACTCTTTTTATAAGCTAAGAGAATGGAACAACACATCGATATACAGCCGTAGAAATTACTTCAAGTAAATTTTTTCTGTGTTTGGACTGCCTGGTCAGTCAGTATTCATCTCCTCATGAGACAAAGTGAACGATCTCCGAGTTGCCTGGATTTGCTTAGGGAAATCACGGCAATTGGGAAGCTACATCGATATGGTACAGGTGGTACCTTGACTCTGTTGGGAGTTGACAGCAAAAGTTTGAGCAAATGGGATTTAACCTAATGGTTCTCTATGGCTTCCTGTGCAATACCTCCTCCACTGAATTAAGTATAGACCAGAAGTGAACAGAAACCACGTAAAAAAGGCAGCTAGGCAGTAACAGGAACTTTGTGAAGAACTCTTAAGGACATTTATGATAATGAATGTTTAAACCTAGTGTTCAGGAGTCGCTTCACGTTTCATTGTACTAAAGAGCAGTGGTGAATATTTGTCTAGATCTAGGAGATCACAGATAAGTATTTCATGTTAATTCTGCAAACAAAATGTAACGTCTCATTAATTTTTTCTATGCCTGATGTTTTTGATTCTGGCTGGTTTAAATACAGATCAAATTGCTATTTCAATTGTATCTGTTCTCTTTTTCCTACAGATGCACACTAAATAAGATTAATTAAAAAAACACAACAGGAGGGCAAGGGAAACGCCAAAGTATGGAATTTTGATGCTCTTCTCTCTCATTTTCCAAGGAATTTTTGATGTTTTTTGATCATGACTGTACAGCAGTGTTTGTGCAGCAAATAATAACTGATAAAAGTTATGTGCATGGTAGTTATTATTACAGAATAGCAACTATGAAAAATAGTATTTGCTGAAACATCTCTTCTGTGGGTACAGTATAGAAAGTTTGTGATTTATCTGAGAGTACGTGGTATGTGTTTAAAATTTGTGCACACACGTATGTATATGTACTTAAAAGTACTATGGAGGCCAATTATTTTTAACGTCTTGATTTCAAGGTCTATATAATTTGGTTCTTCTCAGAATAATAAAGGAAAAGAAAGATGAAAAAAGAAAATGAAAGATTTCATAGGCTTTTATCTTAGCTGTCATTTCAGGAAGTTCTTATGTAGTGTGTACAAAAAATAAAAAGGCAAAAAAGCAAAATACAGTGCAAAAATGAGTTGTGCCATGAGTGGTAAGTGGAATCAGAGTATATAGTGAGGAGAAAGAAAAAAAATCTTTGATATGCCTTGCTTCACATTAATAATTGATGAAGATTGCATAAATTGATTCTGTTAACTCTTCTTTTCTTGACTTTGATGTATAATTCATGATTTAAAAAATACAAAACACCCAAGAAAACTTGTTTTTCAGAGGATCTTGCAATACTTCTTGAAGGGTTTGTGTTTGGAGATTAGATTTATTGTTATGATTAGAGGTATGAAAAGTGCCTAATTTAGAACTCAAGTATAAAGAAAATGAATGGGATAATCAGGAAAATCTGAAGTGTCCTCTTTCCTTTTTACACTCCCCTTTTCAAAACTGGAATCGAAATTATGGAAAATGCCTATGCTGTAAAATGACCTATAACTGCTTTATCATGTGAAATCACTTGATTTAATTTGTTTTCATTTAACAGTGAAAATATGAGAGGCTGTCACGGATCAGAAAAGCTTGATAGAACCTGGCATGAGACTATTGTGATTTTGAGAGGTGGATATAACGATGCTTATATACAGGCATTTTTTGTTTTATTTTGCTGTAGATATTAGTTTTTTCTTCTCTTTATGATGCACTTAGCTCTGTGAAAAGAAAGTTCTAAATGCTTCAATAAACCTGTTTTTTTCTTTTCTACAAGCTGATGAAAACAGACACAGTCCCAAATCAGTTGTAACGTTCTGGCTGTCAAGTGATCAGGTCACTTTAATGCTTTTTCCAGACAATACACCTTCATTTAGTATATTTTTCCTGGAATTTAAAAAGATACAAATAAGTGGCTCTGTTGAAGAAAATAATCTAGGAGGGAGAAGAAATAGTAGGCAGCAGATATCCGTGCTACTTTGCTGTAAGTGCTTAGCTGGCGTGAAGTCATGCGCGCAACAGCTCTCTGAGGTGTATTGCTGGAGGTGTTATCTCCACTTACAGAATTTCTCATTTGACCATCAGCACTGCTTTTGCTAGGATCTCAGGGGAGGAATAAAGGAAAAAAAAAACAGCTGAAGAACCTATCTAATGTGCTGCATCTGTGTGCACGCTACTAAAACTCACCTCCAATGAGACTTTTGTGAAATTTTACTCATAGAGGCTGACATCTATGTTCATTAGGGTTTTTTTCTTAGGGAGGACATGACCTGTGTAGCGGTATTGTTATGACTGGTTGATGCAGCAAATTGCTTGGCAAGTGTGGAAATACTAAACTTTTTGCTGTTGTGGCGTTTTATGCTCAAGTCAGATACGCGTCAGATAAATACACTGTTAATTACTAGTGGAACATCCCAAGGCTTCTTCTGGTTTTCTAGTCTTGTCAGAGATCAGAAAATAGTACTGTGCAATAGGAAGAATGTAAACAAGCCTTTACGGCGAGGCTGTGTGTTATTTAGAATACGAAACAAGTTCAAGAGGACCAAAACCACTTCTGCCTGCTAACCCAGCACTTGCAGCCCTGCGGCCCGTGGGGCAGCTCCAGAAGGGTTCCCCCCTTGGCAGCGCTCCGGGGACACCCGGGTTTTGGAGAGGAACTCAAGTTGGAATGCACAGTTGACACAGCTAGAAAATTACATGAACAGAGTTTTGGAGCCAGGGTTTTGGACTTTGTGGATTACTTGCAGCCCGCTCAAGAGCACGTGAGTAGCTGCTTCTGCCTCATTTTTCATTTCCCTGTCTCGCAGCAGCTCAATGAGGAGGGAAGTATAACCTCCATTTTGAAAGTTACTTTTTTATTGCACAGGAATTATGCTGCTATTTAGGGATAGCAATACCCTTTTCTATCCTCCTTATGGACTTGGGCAATCACCATGTGTCCTATTTAGGCCGGCTTTTCTAATGCTTTGAGCGGTACCAAGGAGCTGGCAGAAGGGACGGGTGGCCCCGGTCTTGTTCGATGTGCTTTAGAAGTAACATCTATGCTATGAATCAGAAAAAGACAAATTCAAACTGCTTTTAATAGCTTTGCTGTAATTAGATACTGATAACAATAGCTGAGAAAGTATCGTATGCTTTCTGTGCATATGGTTGCAGGAAACCACTGCTGCACAGAGCAGTCTATAGGATAAGAACATACGGTAGCCTGAATGGTTGTAGCGTAGCCTGAACAGTCGTGGCAGAGACCTTGAAAACACAGAAATACGAAGAAACGAGTTCCTCACACCAGAGGACCATGTATTGATCAGTATGAAGGCAACCTGGAGAGGAACCGGTTTTAGAGAATCGCAAAACCAACACACAAGGTTTAATTACATTGATGAAGCTATTAGTGTGCTGTCTTGAACGTGTGTTATCTTGAACAATGGCAAGAATAACAGGAATCCCTCACTGAAGGAAATTACATATCTTCATTGATGATAAGGAGAAACTGAACCCTTCTATTAAGTCATTCGCCAAGGACTGCTTGGAGGCACATGAGTTAAATATGTATAGCCCTATATACAAGTCTCTGAAAACTGTTCATAACTAATAGCACAGATGAAATTGTCTTTAGATTGTATTTGTAAGGCCATTAACAAAAAAAACCAAACAACGATTGCCGATGCTATGCATTAGAATCAGGTTATCCTACATCCTGAGCTGTACAGGTATGTGCATAGGTATTGTCTGCTATCATTAAAAGCAGCGTTAGTTTAGTATCTGGTCTAAGGTTTTGCTGATTGTGTTAAACTGGTCTGGTATCCCACTGTTAAATCTGGATGCAACATCTCATTGGAATAGAGCGTATTTATGTATCATCAGAAAGGTCCTTTGTGTATTAATTATTTCAGTTTCTTTTGTGAATATTTCTTCTGTCTGAATAACCTGCCAGGAGTATACTCATGATGAATATCCATTTTCCCCAACTGAGCCCACTAGCAAAAATATCAAGGTTTTACTGTAATTAGTTCTTTTTCAGTTTTGTGTATAATCTTTTGATTACATTTCTTATTACATTTTGGTACAGATAATTAATACTATATGCTGTAATGTGATTTCCTATAAAAACAGAGAGTATGCATTCCTTTTATTTAAGACTGCAGTGTACAACAGTAATTGAATTTTATAGACCAGAGCCTTAAAAGGAGTGCTGTTTCTTGATTGTAAAAGAGTGTTGCTTTCCCAGTTTCAAGGTGCGAGTTGCTTGCCAGGAGTATGCTTTTGTCAGGCTGCAAGCCCACATGAACCCTGGGGAATCTCAGCTCACGTGTCGGCGGAGGTGACAGAGACTGGTGGGATGTGAACTTGGCATCCTTTTCCCCTTCCCTCTTCACGCAATACTGCAAACAAGCTCCCAGCAGCGGTGGGACTTCCACTCTCTCGTGAAAAGGAGCTCCGTGCTTGACAATCTCGGGGTGTTTTCCCAGTAGTCAGAGCTCTGTCATGGTTTTCCTCTAGACACGAACAGTTTCTTGGTCTTTCTGTCGGGCATGCTTGGCCCACGAGCTCGTTAGATGTTGATTTCCTCCAGGTTCTTTGCCTCTCTAATTCCTTTGTCTTTGGGAATGATGCATGGTGGAATCTAGTCTAGGGAGCAGGTGTCTTCATGAGTAGAGTATTTCAATTATAACATGATATAAGAAACTTTCAGCTGGAGAATGTCGCAAGGATCAGAGTGAAAGATGGCGTAGTCATTTGTCTTGCAAAACGAACTCTTACAATCTGTTAACTCCACTTGGCTTTTCAGGTAAGTTCAGTTCAGCTTGTGGCTTGACTTCCTTTGATTTCTCTTGGTTTTTCTCATATCTTTTAACAAACCTTCCAGAAAAAAATTCCATTTTCAGTCGATCAGTTTTCTTATACTTTTTGTACTTGCTTTTTTCTGTTCCTGTTACTGCGAAGAATCCCAATTCAGGTTTGATATCTGAAATTCAGACCGATTCTCAAGCTGGCATCCACTGATGTATTCATGCCCTGGCTTCCAATAAAAACCAACTATGTACACTATGTATTCTCTCAATTCAGATCTAATTTCCTTTATTTCTCCATTTTTAATGGATTGATAAGAATGCAAACCAACTGCTTTGATATCTAGATGGTGATAATTTCTACTGCATCAGGCACAATACTGGCAAAAACTCAGCCTTCAGAAGGCTATTAAACAGAATTTGAGATATGTCGTGCCCTTGGTTCAGCTGTGGAATGAGAGAAAACAGTTATTTGCACAGAGTGAAAGGAACTGCAGAGTTGTGTCAATTGCAAACAAAATTCGCAGTATATTGAAACATTACAAAGCCTTTTGGTTCCCAAAGTGCTCATGGTTATCTGCTCTATTACATAACTTTAATCTGAGCCGCTTCAGAAAGCAAAAAGGCTCTCTTCTTTGGCATTAAGCTATCTGCAGTACCGCGACTGACATTTTGAAAAGTAAATGGTAAGTCTGAGTATCTGAGCAGTCAGTTTAAGATGTCTTAAAAAGGCTTTAAGAAGTTAAGTGCCTGCCATCTGAAAAGTAGTCCTTTTTGAGGCCTCTAAACTTGAACATCCAAAATCGTTAGCTGTTTCTGAAAACTTTGCTCACCCAATACCTGCATTGCGTTTTTGCAAGGTGTCCCGTGCCTTAAGCTATTCCCAGACCAAGTAGGACAATAAGTATACAGGAACCAGACAAATGATGGAAGACAAAAACGGCACTATAGGGTACGAATGAGTTGTGTGAATTTTCAAAATATTGCTACGTGCATAGCAAATAATTTCTCTTGCTTCTGGTTTGGTGTTGCCTTCCAATGGATGGCAATACAGCTCACAGAATTTCTTTATGGCCAAACATATGTTTTTTTAGGGATTTTATTCTTGTATGTGATGGTTTTCCATAAGGTTTTGGTTTTGTGTAAGCACGTACTTATTAGGGAGAATTAGAAACTTATTGGATTAGGAATTGGGTTGTGCTCAAATAAATATTGGTCTCGGAGGAGTGGCGTAGGAAATCTCAATTGCCTTTTTTTAAATCTTTGTAGAAATGCCAGTAGAGACAATTAGGGTTGGAGAAGCTAATAAATAAATTGAGCTGTGAATTTATTTATATTTGTTAGTAACACCCACCTCTATGGAAATGTTATCAGAGAATCTGACTGAAGGGCTTGACAGAAAGAGTTACAGATAAGTAGGCAAAGTCGGTGTTAATAAATACCCAAGATCAGATACTAATCACTGAGGAGTTTTTAAGTAACTCAGAGATGAAGCAGCTCAGATAAATTGCCAGTTGTGATGTGAAGCTTTCATGTAAAACTTCGGTACCTCTCGCTGATGCCAGGACTCCGGGGGAGAGCTGGGAACCGCCGCCAGGTAATGCTGAAGACTGTATGGGAAAAAATGAGAAGAAACGGTAGCAAACAGTGACTGGGGGAACGCAGGACTAAATACAGTACACCAGGGAAGAGTCTTCTTAAAGGGAATTCGTGCTTGGCAAACCTGATTTGATCTATTTGATGCAGCTTGCTAGGATTTCCAGAAGGCACTAGACAGTTCCCCTTAATCAAAGGCTCTTAGGGAAACGAAGCTGCCCTGGGAAGCAGGGAAGAGCCGTGCAGCTGTGGGTAGTTGCTTAAAGAACAACATGCCCCTGCCCTTTATTTGCTTAAAGTATTAATTCTAATTAGGGGAAAATAATATGTCGGGTAGATAAAACACATAAAAGGTGTTTGTAAAGCGATGGTAGTAAGGGATGTTGTCCGCTGTTTTCTGCTGAAGTAAGCTTGTGATTTTCTGAAATTATTTCAGTGACTGGCCAGGATGAACCTTACAAAACTACCACGCATTCGGCTGCGTCACTCTGATCTACCTCTGACCTGACAGTCAACAGATATAAATCTCTTGCCCATCTCCGGTCTGTGCCACTCGTTCCCTCTTCATTGACAGAAATCGGGGAACCTGCCTGAGTCAGTACCCCTGACTTGTTCGTGAGATGCCCAACATAAAACTCTTTCAGAAACCCCAAACTAGCTATCCTAATGCCCTGGAAATGCGAGTTCTTCCAGAGCGCACTGTCCTGGCTTCAGGAAAGTTTGGCTTAGTCCACCTTTGCTGCTTTGCGGCTGTGGTAACCAGCCAACTGACCAGAAAAATTGGCTCCATTGTTTTCTAGCTATTCCTTAAGACTCAGGCAAATAGCTGTGTGGTTTTGAAAAGCTGAAACATAACCAAACGGAGGGGAAAACTTTGAGAGAGATAGTGTATGTCCGAGGGATTATCTGGAAGGGAGATTAAAAAGGGAGACATAAAATACAGCGTTAAACATCCAGATCAGAGCATGGAGGGAACAGGAGAAAAGCTGCTTCAGATCAGCCTGGTGAGAGGAAGGAAATAAACTTGAATTTTTGTAAACTTCGTTTGAAATGGGTATTTGAGACATACTTTACAATACCCGGTGTGTTCTTAAGTGTTTTCAACTTGCTTATTTTGAAAATTCTTCTGACTATACCTTTGCATCTTAACCTGTAAGGTTGTTTTTGTTCAGTTTTAATGTTTCTCTGACAGATGAAATCTGTGGGCTTTTCAAAGTCAAAAGCCAATTTTAGAAAGCTGTTTTTCTGTGTCCCTGAACATTTCTGAAAAATACAGCAAACGTATTTACAGTTGCTACGAGTAGAACTAGAAAGTTCTGGCTAGATGTTTCAATTATGCTACCGGCATTTGTTCTCTTACTGGATTTACTTTAGAGGTTCAAGCATCAAAACTCAGGTACAGACCTAGGCTCCTGACAACTTTGTGATGGCATATTTAGAAGTAGGGCTATTTTTTTAATTGTTTCATTACAAGCAGTCATTTTTATTAGGAGAGTGCCCAGAGGTCAATCAAAAATGGAGCCGTGCTGTGATAGCCGTGGGAGAAATACAAAATAACAGATGATTTGTGTCTCCAATTTCATTGTACTTCCAATCAAAGTAGACACTACTGAGGGCCTTATTGGACTGGGGAAATAGTTAATCTTTGTGCTTTCAGAATATTTTTTAGTAATGGAACTGGCCTCAGTTTTGGCCAGTATTCCTTGTCCATATTTAACTGCTGCATCCGAAAAGAATACAATGTTTTCTCACTATATTTTAT
This sequence comes from Astur gentilis, assembly GCF_929443795.1. Classification (NCBI taxonomy): domain Eukaryota; kingdom Metazoa; phylum Chordata; class Aves; order Accipitriformes; family Accipitridae; genus Astur; species Astur gentilis. The sequence goes on from NC_064911.1 coordinate 14,297,392, forward strand.
CACTTATTCATCCATTTACTTCCTAGACAACATAGCACAAGTATCCTGTTTGTTTCGATCAAGACTCTTTTGTTTTGCTTTGGTTTTTTCTTTGTTTGTTGGCTTTGGCTTTTTTTGTTTTGTTTTGCTTTTCCAAATGCCAGAGTCTCCCTAATCCTTGTGTTACTTCTGAGTCACTTGGAAATGTTTTGAGTAACGGAACAAAACCATGCGTATGGTTATTTCTTAGTATGCTTAGCAGTGGCCTTGGCAATAGTTACACCTTTCTTAACAAATCCATACAGTACCATGTAACTCAAGAGCAACATCGTGTTTGAAATTAATTTCAATAATAACTTAGGCTTTTTCATTACTTTTTCAACTTGCGTCTCAATGGCAGAGACTATTCGAAATACCTTTTTAAGGCTGTGCAGTTACACTTTGGAATTGCATCATATTAAATAATGTTTTGACTGGTTATAAACCAAAGCATCAGAAATGTTTGCATTAAATTGTACAAAGAAAAGGAAAAAAGACATAAGTTGTTATAGGAATTTATGTTAGTATTTTGTTCCTAGACAGGACTTTTTGTTTAAAATTATTGAATATGTTATTTGTCTCTCTTGGGAATCTGAAGTTTCAAAAATTCCAGCTAAATACAGTACAGAATTATCTGAGGCAAAAAGACAGATACTTTTTGAGTGTTGGTGAGATCTTGCTTTCAAGATTTTCTCAGATATTAGTACTGAGAACTTGCATTTATATTGAAGTTCGCTTGACGTTTATTTTCACACTTTGTAAAACTTAGATAATTAGGACCTGCATAAGGTCCCTCAAATCATGTTCGTGTTCAAAACCACTCTGTGGACAAGAATCTAGCTTCGGTTACAAATAGTTGTAACCAAAATAATGCCAATGAAATGACTGTGTATTGTTGGTAGTAGTCATGTGGAGCTGCACATACCTAGGAAGAAAAAAGAGATTTGTATTCTTTGAGAATTTTCTCTACTTGTTAAATGCCTGTTTAAATACAATCGATGAGATGGAAAATCAAGTTTAGTGTTGGAGACATCCTGCCATGACAGAACAAATTTTCCTAGTAATTTAATCAAAGGTTTGTTCTGGGTTTATATGGGTGCATCTAAAGGGAAAAAATGATGACATTTCTAAGATTTACTTTTAAATGATTCAAGAAAGGTGAATGTCACCCTGAGAACTGAATTCTAACTCCACGATGGCTGATTTTTTGGAAAGTCCCCAATTCTCAGTATTGTGCCAGAACGGGAGCTGTTGGGGTGGCTGTACTCTCTGCGGGCTCTCCTCCTCCTTTCTCTGCAAGAGGGTAGCGGGAAGGAGTTGGCCGAGCGGAGTGGTTGTGACTTTTACCGTACGCCTTGACCCGTGAGGTGTGTTTGTTTTAATGGTATTGTAGAAATCCAGACGGTGAAAACGTGACAGAAACAGGGCAGGCCATATTAGCTCTACTTCTGCTTCGTTTTGGAGAAGTGCATCACTACTTCGGTGCAGCTGATCTTAAAGGACTAATCCGATCTCAGCTATTACTTCAGGGGAGGCTGCGGGAGAAAAGTGAAATCCTGGTTTGAAGGTGGAGTTGAGAGGATGCAATCACCATTTGAGTCAATGGGAACTGGAAGGAGCCGGCCAGACTGAGATGAGGTAGAGAGTGACTTTTTCAGATTTAGAGGAATTCGTTGATGGAACGGTACTTGGCGTAAGGAATTCCCGCGCTGGAGGCTCTGTATGCCATTCGCTAGATGGGATTTCTTCTCGGGGAGGAGGAGAGCTTTTAAAATTATTTTTGGCAACGAAAATAACAGCAGAATTGGTCATGAAAGGATGGTAGTAAAAGAAAAATGCACGAAAAAACCCCAAAGGGATAACTGTTGCCGAAACTGTGGGAAGCTCTTCTACCTTTTTGTTTGTTTAAAAAATGCAACAACCTAATTCATATGTATGAAAAAGCTAGGAATGCATCGATTCCCACAAAGGTGCAGGACATATTTCAGTCCTTTGGAATTGCCTTTCTGAGAACGTGTTTATTTATTTTATTTTGTCTACAGGCAAAGAAAGGTACTCCCTATAGCAGGTAATCCTGCAGAAATATGATCATCAAAGTATTGCTTATGTTGATTCCTGCTGAGAAATTACAGGGGAAATAGGCTCAGAACTTGCCTAAGTGAGTTTTGCTACTGAAACACATTTAGATGGAAGTGTGGATCTCATAAGATGTAATCAGTTTGCCTTCTGGTGTCATGGTTATGTTTGCAGCAGGATTATAGCTTTGCGATTGCTGTATCTGTTAGGGAACAGATATAAAAAGCATTTGAATGTAATTTGAAGAAACACTTAAGACTCCTGGGGTAAAATCTGTTTTCGGTTGCTAAGTCAAATTGTTAGTAGTAGTGTTGAGTAAATTTTATATTTAAATTTTGATTCCTCATTTAAGAGAAATTAAAATAATAAATCTTGACTGCAAAGTATGGTATGAACACTGGAATATGATTCTAAAAATAATAAAGCATTGTATGTTTCCTTCCTAGTCTGCATTATGTTTGTTAAATTTTGAAAGTGGTCCAAATCTGGGCTTTCTCCAACAGGATGAGAGGGAGACTGCATAATTTTCAGCTGAGTTTAAGAGTAATGTAGCAAAGAAGGTACTGATATAGATGCTAGATACTTAGCTTAAGATTTCTCTCCAGTAAGCTGTAATCACTGAATTTCACAAATATCATAGGATATTCAGGAGAATGAAAAACTCAAAGCATGAATTAGATGAACCTCCATCATAAATCTGAAAGCCAAAATAATGACATTTTCTGAAAAAAACCAATTACTGTTGTAGAGGAAAATATTTCCAGTGTTCTAGAAGAAAATGTTCAAAAAACTTCCACCACTTTAATATTTTATTTCTTACACTCAAAAATCAATTATACAAAGTTTTATTATTTAAACATCTGCATAAAACTCTCTTTTTTTTAGTTTTCACTAGTTGCATTGTCTTTGTTTATGGGTAAAACAAGGACATATTTCCGTACTTTGTATTTTAACTTAATTATTCAGGCTTATGTTAATAAGGAGGTTAGCATTTCATAGAAAGCATGACTCTTGTCAGTGTGTTGTTACGATAACTGTCATCTGGCTAAAACTAGATATCCTGCCATTAGTTTAGAAATGGATTTATGGATGTCAGATTTGGGATTTTTCAATTGTAAACACATTACGGGGGCAGGGGGCAGGAGGGATTGTCTTTGCTTTTCTGACCCCAGACAACTTTAGGAGCTCATATTCCCCAAAACTGGCTGGACCAAAACTAGATCCAAAGTTGTCAAACCTTTCTTTTTCTTTACTTGCCCATCTTTTGTAAGGTTGGGGTTTTTTTGCCTGTATATGTGTTGTTGGGAAAAAAAAAAAAAAGTCAGACTGGTAGTTTAAAAAATACTGCTTGCACTTTGTTATTAACACCTGAGTTTTTAAACTACACAGCACCTTTCTCTCATTTTGAAGATCAATAAATTCGCACTGAAACATGAAAAATTACCAAGTTAAAGCATGATGAAGAGCCCGAGACATGGTTTTAGCTATCAAGATAAATCAATGAAGTGGATTAATGCTTCTATGTCATCTGCTTTTTGTTTGAGTATGTGGTTGGGGATTTTTTTTTTGGTTGGTTGGTTTTGGTTTTTTTTTTTAAACCTGTTAGTACTTTTAAATGTATTAGTTTTGGCAGGAAATACATATTTAAAAAAAAAAAAAGATAATCTGGTTAGTTCTGGTAAAATGCAATATTTCTTCTTATAAAGGTGTGAGCATGTCTGGTCACCAAAGCACCTAGAGATACCAAAATAGTGACTGTATAAATCCTAGGACTAACTTCCCTTAATCAGTCTTGATTTGTCTCCTTGTTCTTGTTTTTCTCTGAATGAAATACTTCTTGCCAAGATCTTCATCTCCCTAATCTCAGTTAGATTTTCCCCATGGCAAATGAGTTGTGTATTTCATGTTTCAGTAAATTGGCACCCTAGTTTCATCAGTTTTTGGTGCATTTAGGTACAGTTTGTGGGAGAGGTATTTTGTTTTAAATGGGAATAAACGTTAGTCTCTGGAATGACAGGCTAATAAACATTCATTATTATGTGATTAATGGTTCAGTGACGTGAAGACGTCTTTGATGTTTTCTGTTAAAAGTGCACGGTCAGTCTTTTTTGTCCTCCCAATGCCACAACTAGGAAGTAGAAATTGATCCTGTGGCATTTTCTGGGAATAATTTCTTTATGGAAACAGATGAATCCCGATTCCTTCAAGATATTCTCTAAAGAAGTTGCCTTCTGGCTCGTTTCAGAAAATTGGCTGTGAGTTCTTCTGTTGAGTAATCTACTAACAGCAAAATACCTAATTTTCTTCTGAGCCATGACCTTCTGCGTGTTCGGTTTTCTTTGGTTTGGTTTGGTTTTTTTGAGTAGAGCTTCAGTGCTTAATCCCAGCCTAGTTCTGAGCTTTCCCTGTAGCAATGTTTTGGGCTTGATTTCATCAATGGTCCTTGCCTGTAGTTCTTCACCCCGGGTGGATTTGAAGGTGACTGTGTGCATTTATATAAAGAGTGCTCCACGACTGCTGAAGGAGATCCTGGAACGCTGTGTTTTCCTATGGCAGGGCTGTAAATATTTGGCCACGGTCGTGCCAACCAGGAGAAGCTACAAGAAGGGACTAGCCCAGGCCCACTTCCCTGCCTCCCCCCTATTATTTTTTTTTCCTGCCTGCACTGCTGTGACTGTGATTAGAGATATTATTGTTTTTCAGCCAGCCAGATCAGAAACAGCACAACATGGCATCGGCCACTCAGGGTTGTGGAAATGAAAATGTATTACTCATTCTCTCATTGCGTTATGAATATTAAAATATAATAAAATTGTTGTTATTTCATGTTCTTCTCCTGCAGATTTGCACAGAACCGTATTGCGTTCCTCTGCTTAAAATAGGAGTGCAAGTTGTGTAGCGCTCTACTTTAGAGCATTTTTCTTTTCCTGATTTCGGTTCCAAACCCAAACTCTTGTTAATATGCGAAGTTACTGTTCAGAAAAACCTCTGAAGGAAAATCCACACTTCATTTCAGCCTCGCTTCGGCAGGGACTAGTCAGAACGCTGAGAGCATGAAGGTGTCACTGGGAAAAAGAAAGCAGCCTTGAACTGGGTGGCAAGTGATGCGTTAGCGGTCTTCTCACTGAAAATGTGCTCTTCTGGCGTGAGAGGAGGAAAGATGCAGTTTTGAGGCTAAAACTGACAAATGTTCAGCTGCGGTTTCTGAAGAAACGCATTCAAAAGCTGTCCCACGCAAAGGACTCCTTTTCTCCTGATGTGCAGCGCAACAGCCAGAGCCCGGCCGTTTTCAAGGTATGAACAGCAGCGGTAGTAACTCACCTGGATTTTCAGGTCAGAATACACGGAGATAGTCATCTCATTAGCAATCAAGGAAAAAATCTCCCAGGCGCTCATTTCAGAGGACAGTTATTGACATAATACCACTTTGTATGAAAAAATACATTTAATAACATCTTGCTGGGAAATTCCCTCAGAACTTGTAGATGTTGCTTTGATTTTGTTTGTTAGGGATGACAGGGAGATATGAGGAAGAATGAAGGATTAGGCATAATATTCGTAAGTTGTTTCCCGTTCTTTATTTCCTGGTAGTCAGCTGTTTATTCTAGATATAGTGGTGGGTTTTTAAAAAATATTTTAATTCCTGACAGTCAGACGTGATAAATAGAGGAAGAAACCTATAAACGTCATTGGTTCTGCCTGGCCAGTTGTTAGCTTACGCTCTTTCCGGGTGGATGGCACTAAACATAGGGAGAGACTCAGGTACCGATCAGCAGCAAGTGTTACAAATATTGATTGGTTTTGGTTACTAGGCAGAATTTTAATTTTCTAGTATCTGTAACATCCGGGGAAACTTGGAACAGTGCTTGAAGGAAGAGGCACATTTTAATAATCTTATTAGGTAAAGCTTTTGTGGCTTGAAATTGATTTTTATTCCCCTCCCCTTTCTCTTCTATACTCGAGAAAGTCTCCAGTCCTCTTTCAGGTGATACGTTGCAGGTATCCAATAGCCTGGGCATTGGCTGACAACCTGATACTAGTTCTTAGCTGTTCACTCTAATAATTGTATTTTAATAGTCCAGGTGGCAGAAGGATGCTGCCAGAGCTTTTGGTAAAGCAATCAGAGTTTGTGCTTTTTTTTCCTGAGAGTTGTCAGGTAAGAGCAGATCAGCTGGAAGCGTGGCACTCTGTGTCCTGGGCTGCCAGGGACTGCACTTAATTAAGATCTTAGTCTGGCTGTCCAGTGTTTCCAATGAACCCGGGATGGTTCTAGTTCAGTACTGAAGCTGAAGGCTCCGAAGGGTAAGAAAGGAATAGGTCCATATTATAAATTTTGACATTTTATATTTGTATGTACAAAAATAGATAGATGTATATATAATTATTTTAAGTTGGTATGATCATTCAATCAGAAATATGTGTATATAATTAAGTTGGTGTGATCCTAGAATCGTAGAATGGTTTGGGCTGGAAGGGACTTTTAAAGGTCATCTAGTCCAACCTCCCTGCCATGGGCAGGGGCATCTTCCACCAGACCAGGCTGCTCAGAGCCCCGTCCAACCTGGCCTTGAATGTTTCCAGGGATGGGGCATCTCCCACCTCTCTGGGCAACCTGGGCCAGTGTTTCACCACCCCCATCGCAAAAAATTTCTTCCGTATATCTAGTCTGAATCTACCCGCTTTTAGTTTAAAACCGTTCCCCCTTGTCCTATCGCTACAGGCCCTATCCAGCTCCAGTTTGATAAACTGCCATCCATCAGTGCATTCTAGGGCATCATTGATATTGATACTACTTACTGAATTTAGTTTAAATATCATTTAGAACTGGATTTTTTTACTGGGATTAGAAATTTCCTTAGTTCTTCGGCTTGTTTTCTTGATTTTAAAACCAAAGTTACAGTAGGCACTGTCCAACTTCTGTGTTTTGCTTTCTGAGAACATTCAAGCAATCAAATTTTGCTCACATCAGTGCTCCCGGTAAACAAATTTTAGGTTTCCACACTTGAGTATGCACACTGGGAGTGGAACTGTACACAGTGCCGTGGTATTACGTGCCATAGTGATAGAAGCGAGTTCCCAAAACCCCCACCCAGAACCTGGCACAGAAGCAATTAAATATGCCTTTCTTAGCTATGATAGCACAGGAAGATGCAATATCTTTGTGTGAATGTGACGAGAGAAAATTGCATTCAAACTCCAGTCCCAGCCAATAAATCTTACAGCAGCCTAACTTTTCTTGGAATGATGCCTCGGGCAAAGCACAAGTGGCCCAGAAAAGCCAAAAAAAAAAAAAAAAAAAAGGAAAAAAAAAAAAAGAGACCCTTAATGTTTTCATGATTTTTTTTCTATCGCTTCACCATAAATTGCAAGTCCTTTCACAGAGAGACTCGGAGCCTTAGGGCTTTTTGTAAAGTTCTCCTAGTGACTGTGTTACACTTATCCCATAGGGCAAAAAGAAACTACATCTTGTCATATCTCCCCATTCACATCACAGACTTCTTAAAGATCAAGTATTCCAACACTCACAGCGAATGATTCGCTGTCAGTCCACAGCATGCTTAACAATTAAGAGAACTTTTGATGTATTCACATAACGAATACATTCAGTTGAACAGTATTTTCCATGAAGCGATAAACTGAACAAAATGAAGCTAGTTCATTAAAGACTGTTCTTTTTCAGAAGTCTTTTTTCTGCATTTGGTTTAACTTGGGTTGTGTCTTAGCCATACTGGACTCATGAAGTGATTTTCTCACTCTGGGATTTTAGGCACACGTAGATCTCTTTGAACACCCATCTTTGGAAAAGATTATGCAACAAATCTGTGCAGATGTAAAGAGCACCTGCAGCTTTGGTATTATTCAATATGGCTCAAGGGTTGATCTGTAAACCTCTGTGCATGATTTAGGCCTTAGAACATTTCTTAGTTCCTTTTTCTGCTTGAGCTGGGGAAAATACTTGCTTTGTGGCATTCTTTTTTTTTTTTTTTTTTTTAATCTGTGGAATGCTTTTTTTTTTTTTTTTTTTTTTTTTTTCCCTTTTTTTTTTTTTGCCACATTTTCTGTCTGAAGTGGATGCTGATTTAGGCTTGTGGCCAAAACTGTTCTTGGAAGTCAAGAGCTGACTTCTGTTCCTAACAGAAGTGCTGATATGACTGTTTCTTGGTGTTTTTCAAAAGGCGTTTTCTGACTGATAACGTGGCCCCATTTTGCCAGCCAGAGAAGCAGAAGAATGATGCTCTTACTCAAGTCTGTTGAATTGGGAAGTATTGACAGACATGGAGACTGCTTCAGGAATACATTGATGGCAGCAACTGTAGTTACTCCAACTGTGCATATATTAATGTCAGACAGGGATAAGCCTGAAATTCTTATGAAGAAGCTTTATGCCTGCACCAGGGAAGCATCTTTGCTGGGCTTTTGTTGTTCCTGGTGAGGGAAGATGAGTGGGCCCTTCTGGGAAAGGGTGGTTAATACTCATTGATGAGAAACCAGTGTGCACTGTGGTGTTGAGACATTATCTTTCTCTTCCACAGCTTTTCCTAATTTGACCTAAAATGTGTTGCAGTAATTACACAGAGGGGAAGAAAAAAAAAAAAAAAAAAGTTTTGCATAGTGTTTAAAACTAAAAAATATAAAGCCATGCAAAAGGCATGAATTAGAATAAAAAGGCAAATTAATGGTGAATCCTGTGTAGTGTCCACCCCAAGCATACAAGCTCAATGATAATGATGGCCTTGGCATTGTGGACATGTTTGATTTGATTAGGGACCAAATCTGAGTACTTACTCTTTTTGAAAGGAGAGGGTTCAGGAGAGGGTGGAATTGCTGAGAACCTGGATGAGAGAAGGACACTAAAAACTTCCCAGGTGCCACTGCCGTTGCTGACTTTTTTGAACTGCATGCAGGAGCTTGGGTACCATATGCACAGTGAACTTGTCTTTGTGCAGTCTCTCTGTCTGCTTTCTGTGATACCTTTTTACATGCCTTTTTGTACAACTTTCTATGCTTTTGGCCAGATCTAGTAGTCCAAAATGACCTAGAGGGATGCTGCATGCAGCGGCATCCGTGTATTACACACTGCTCCTGTTGAACTGGGAGTCGATGCAGGTGTCTGTCTCTTTTACCAGAACTGCCTTTCTGTTTGTATCGACTGGAGTCATGGTTTCCCGGGTAATTTGCAAGATAATTATTTTTTTGGTGATAATGAGGTCGTTAAGTTCTGCATTTTTTGCATAAGAAGGGTTGGTAATGTAAATCAGTGTGAATCAAGTAATGTAATACCATGTTATAAGCTTAGTAGAATGTGCCCTGAATTTTGAATAGTGGAAAAAAGAAATATTAACTGCTTAGGGAACATGTATCCCCACAACACTTTGTTTCCATATGCAATACCTGGTTTAAGAATCCACCTATTGTAATTGTTTTAACAAAACTTGGAGCTATGTTATGTACTCTGTTGATATCATCAAAATTTCAGCTATTGTACTGAGACAATACAAAATTGATTGCACACTGATATTATGCAAAATAATGTTAAAAATGAAGCCTGGCAAGCACAGTGATCCTTGGCAGCTGCCACCCTGCTCGCTGGTGCCATTCAGTGTCCCAGATATGCTGGAAGTTTGACAAGATGCAAGAGAGAAGGTTTAATTAGGCCACAGTTTTACTAATTCAACTAATGTGGGAGTTGTGCATCAATCACCCACACAATGTAGAGTGTTACTTCTTCCTCCCTCGTTCCCTCCTATTTGGGAAGTGCTCACGTCTCACGCGTGGCTCCAGGCCACCACAGGTGTGAGGTTTGGAGGGCTGATGCCACGGGGTTCTCTGATTTCTGCCTTTGCCTGGGAACCGACTCTTTCAGGGTCATGCCTTCCCCTAAATCTGCTTTCAGCTCTGGCTGAGTGAGAAAAGGTTCTTGCTGAAGTGCCTTCTAAATTACTATTATATGCCCTTCTAACTAGGGCCTATAGGGTAGCCCAAATAAATCACGGTGCCCTGGACAGAATAGGGATTTAAAAAAAAGAAAAAAGAAAAAATCACGGTACTGAAAAAGAGGAAATATGCTTGTCCTGTGGATGGGAAAATAGGAGTAGCTGTATGGCTCCCGTGTGTGAAGCTGAAGTGCCTCACAGCTTGGACCATGGTCCCTGCTCCGCTGCCTGGTTCCTGTAGTTTACAGGGAGCTTTGAGGATTACGGTCTCAAATCTTCAGGCATATGAGAAATCTGCTGGAAAATTGTAGTTAACGTTACATTTGTCGGCGCCATGGTCATTTAAAGGAGATAATACCTACCAAATGGGTTGTCCTGGTCCAGAGCATGCAGGAGAGCTGTTCTGCAGGACCTGTGAAACAGTACTGAAGCAAAGATACGGGAAAATTTGGTTTAGTCCATTAACTGAAGGGATGCCAATTCTCCTTGAGATAGAAAATGAGCCCACCTAACTTGTTTCTCACCAGAACTTCCTGCAGTGGAAGGATGTCAGGCTGACAAAGTCTTTTGCTACTCTCAGAGGATTGTTCTTCCCCATTTTTCATGTGAAAAGTTTGAAGAAGAATCCACATCTCTAAGTCATTTAAAAAAAAAAAAAGAAATGTTTTGGAGATTTGCCCATTGTTTTTGCCTTGCCCTCTTCCAGTTACGGGATGGACAATCAAGGTCTTTCTGTGCTGAAGTTGAGAAGGTTATTGAGCACTAACAGTTGTGGATGATGAAGTCAATTTTTGTTTCAGATTTAGATTTTTATCTCAAACTCCATATTAAGGAAAAAAACCAACCAAACCAAACCCCAAAACATAACAACAACTGTTTTTTGGGGTATATATTCATTTCCAGAGAAAGCAAGTTGGGTCTGTCCAGTTTGTCCTTCTACTTAGTACATATATTGTAATAAAATAGTAGACATCCAAGCTTAAATCTCCAACATTAAAGCAGATTTTTCAATGATAGGAATACAAAATGTGGAGTATGTTATTTTTGCTGACAAAGCGGGGAGGGAAGGGTGGAAGATTCTTTTCTTTGTGGCCCCTACTGTTAACCTGCGTTGTGGCAAGAGCCCTAGATGCGGGGAGAACTCATCTTTCTAAGGCAGTAAGTCTGTTGTGAAGTACAAGGCAACTACCGTGGATTTTATTTTGTTTGAATTAATTTAGAAAATACATTATAACATCTTCTAATGATGTCATGTAGCTTTATTTCCTGTTACGGAAACAGTAAATGTAAAATCTTATGAGATTTTAATATTCTGAAACCCTCCTTGCTGTATTTATCCCAGGAAGGGGAGGAGGTGTAAACCTCCAAAAATGTGGTTTCCACATGTTCTTATGCTGTGTGCTCAGAACTGCTGATGGGCATAGAAACTACAGACAACAGGAACCCCAGACTGGCTGGCCAGGCTTGTTCACTGAGTATTAAGGAATTTACTTTCTGCCCCCTATGTTTTTTAATTTTTTGGGAACCCTCTAATGTACTGAAAGGGACTGGATACGTGCTGTCTGTGTGGGGTGTTTGGTTTGTTTTTTAAGGAATTTCCTAGGGTTTTCTGAAGCAGTTACTGGTTTTTAATGGACTCCTGTGAAAAAAGTTGCCTGGGATTTTAATTTAAGCATTCAACTGAAAAACAAATCCTTATGAAGCGTTGCCAGTTAAGGACTCTCAGTTGCCATCTTTGGAGATTTTGGACTAGTGTTAGCAGTTACAATCTCATCCGTAATCTTAATCAGAAGTCCGTTTTTAATATTAATACCCCAACCCAAACCACACAGATCATTAATTTAGGAAAATTATAGCAAAGAAACAATGAGAAGATAAGTTTGGGATACTACAGGAATTTGGAATATGGTAGAAATTGCTTTAATGAGTTTTGTAACATATAGGTGTCATATGCACGTTACCAAGCAGTTAATGATCCATCGGGAAACCAATGCAATGAATTGGAAATACTGCTAAACCAGAAAATAACGGCAGTAGCAGTAGAAATGACCAATAGGAAATTTTTGAAAGCGTGTGATCTCCAAAACATTTATCGACCAGCTGCCATCTAACCGGTTGCCTAATGTAGCTTATGTGTCAATCGTCTGCATTTGGTGAAAATGGAGAGAAACGTCAAGTACTTTGCTGGAGAGCTGCACCAGGTGAGAGTGCCGAGGAGCTCAAAACCACAGCGAGCTGAGTGCTGGCACACAGGGGCTGCACAGAAAGGCAGGCTGTGAGATGAGATGTGTTAGGTCAGGTTTTTGGGGTTTGTTTTTGTTGTTTTTTTGTTTTTTTTTTTTAATTCGTGGTACATCTGTTATGCATCATCTTATACATGGATTGCAGCTGTAGAAAGAATGAACAAATTAAGACGCTTGCGTCAGTAATTATTTCAAGCCTAGTGTTGCTGAACAATGTCTTTTCCCAAAGAAGTAAAGGTACAAATGGAAGGTTAAAGCTGTGTAGCTCAAGTCAGTCTAATCTAAAATGAGTTGTAAGAGAACAAAATACATGTTTTATGTAATTAGCATTTTAAAACTTCATGTCCTTGTTCAGTTTTGTGCTAACAGCACATACAAGACTTGCTTAAGGAGGAAGATTAACAGCGTTTCCTGAAGAGTTCAAGGTCACTAATTCTCTGATTGTTAAATAGTGAAACTTTGTATGTTTCTGCTTTCTGATGTGTGTTAAATATTTGGAGAATGAGTTAACTTGATGGTTTTTTTTCCTTGCTAGAACCTGGTATTTTAAATTCACTGTCACTGAAATACATATGCTATGTGAGAACAAAATGTAGACTGTGTGTTGGCTTATCTGTAGAGGTTGCCATTAAAAATCCTCAACAGTTGCCACATTTGAGAGACCATATTATCCACATTTGTAGCAGTGTTCAGATGACTATATCACACAGCAATATTAAAAAAATGGTGTAGGGTATCCACTTTTTAGCGTGCTGTGGTCTGCCATTAGAGACGCCCTCAGAGAACTGTTTCTGTAACATCTTTTTAAAATATTTTTTATCCAAGTCCTGTAATATGAAATCCTGGGATTGCTGAGGACATCACTGCTTATTATTGTTGTAAGCACATCTGTGATAAAACTTTGCAAAACTTTCTTGCCATAAATGGGATCGATCCCACTTTGAAAGGTTGATCGTGAGTCCTCCTAACACGTCCTCAGGAGAATGTGTTCTGAGGTTTCAGTTTATGACAAATGCCTGAACTTAGTTAAAAAAATGAAGATGACTTCTGCACAAAAATAATTGGATGAACTATGGTGCAGGTGAGCGAACAGTTTTAAACCCCTGAAAGTTTCCGTTTCTGGGATGGCTGTCAGGTCCAGACTGATGGGTGGACTGAAGGATGACTTCAGACATCCACATCTGAAAAGTCTCTCTGGCCAACGGTGCGGTCCTGTCCGGGTAACTGCGCCTTTGAACCGTTCCGTTGGAGTCCCAGGGCTTGTAAGCATCTGTGCGGAGATGATGGCTGCGCTGGGCTTTTAGTTTTGAGAGACATGACTTTGTATGCATGTTCATTTTCAGTTTTTTATCCACGCCTCTGTAGCAGTTTTTTAAATCTTGAGCAGTCAGAAGTCATCCTCTCTAACCTATTGGGATATTGTCATTAAAATGAAAGTACTGATGGCTCTAACTCTATGGGAAAGTGGTTCTTTATGGACAGCTTATTTTTATAATTATACATCAGAAATCCTCTAACTGAGAAGTAGTCCATATAGAATGATTAACAGTAAGAAATAATGAATAATTTCTGTCTATGTTGTCCAAACGAACTTTCCAGTGCTCCCACTGGAGATGTTTATTAATCTAAACACGCACAGTATATCATTAAGGTATTTTCTTGCATGATTGATTGATTGAATTAGTTGTTTACTGGGGAAGGGATGAACTACCTAACAATAATGGGAGGCAGAGAAAAAGGGAAGAGAAATGGACTTTCTTCAGGAGACATATTAGTGAAACAAATGAATAATTTTTGCTAGGTAAAATCAGTATTCATTTTTGCATACCAGAGGGAGTGCATCATTTAGGGCTGAAGGTCAAGTACAATCTGCTTGCTTCATTTTTTTTCAGTGATCCATTATCTACTCTTGCTTAGTTGGAGTCCCTAGTACTTCCAAAGAGCAAAACAAAAAGGAAAAGAGAAATGGCAGCAAGAAGAGATTCTACATGGTATCTTAGTTATCATCGTAATGTGCACACACCACCATAATCAAACTCAAGCACACTGAATATGCCAATTAGTCGCTCTAGTAGCAGTGAAGCAATTAAAACAAATAGACATGTCTTTGCCATAAGCTGTAGATGGAATCGGAAGAGTGATGAGCTTCCTTCCTTTCTCATGCCATTTTCACCCAGATAGACTGGAGTTTCTTTGCCTGTTGAGTTCAGTACTGTATGAAGCAGAATACCACTTGATGAGTGTTTATCCACTTGTTTATTTCTGCTTTTTCCAGACTGGGGACAGTTCTGTATAAGACGAAAAAATATGTATTTGTATTATGGTAGAGTCTGGGAGTGCTACCCGTGGAGCTTTCTCTCTGAAGCAATTCATTCCATATGGGTGGGTTACTATAATTATATGTATGCAGATGCTGAATCCAGTTACAATAAGCACAACCCAAGGCGTCTGTTTTCTCAGAAAAATACAGAAAACCCAGAGACCAAAGCCAGCTATTAATCTGGCCTATTAGTATGTGGACAGAATGACTGATACTGGTTTCTCCTCCCAGATTCTCCATTTGTCTCTGGGCTGGTTTTCTATACAGCTAGTGTACACAGAAGATGCCAAAACTGGTGTATTACAGTCTGTGTGTCCCCTCCGCCAAATAATTAAAAAAAAAATTAATTTTTTGCCCGGGGCAAAAATGGCTATTTCCTATATACCTGATCTGAATGGGAATAGTCTGTGGGGCTAAACTACATCACGCCCGCTGTGTGCTCTGCTTGGAGGGCAGTAATACTGAATAATAAACCCTAGTGGATCCTCCTTGTAATGCCGTGCTTATCTCTCTGGAAACATTTTCCATAATTCCCTCTTTCTTTTACCCCCCTTTTGGCTGTTTCCCCCTTTTTGTCCTTCCTTCTGAGGTATCCGGGTGGGATAGGATTTTGCTAAGGTGTATTTATGCTGTACCAGATGCCCCCATTCTCTAACCAGTACTATTTGGCTTATCAACATGTGAAATGTTCTTCTGGATGTTTCCATCTATAATCTTGCACAGCTCAAAATTCAGTGAACTGGAAATCAAGCCTATGGTGAGGTTTTGGGTACTTCAGGTCTTCCCTGCAACTGCAGGCTATATGAGCTATGAACTCAAACTCGTCTTTTGTGAAATACCATGTAAAGTCCTTGTTTCTGTGTCTATGGTTTAAAAATCATAATGCAGCTAGAATTGTGAAATATTAAACATATCCTTTTATGTACTTTGAATTTACGGTGGCTTCAAAGTCAGTCCTCATTTATTGTCTGGTTTGTTTCACTTCAGAAATTACTCGAACTGTGAACAAAAAGGAGCTGACAATATTTTCAGATAGGCACTTTATAGTTGTGCACTTTGCAACTATACGATAGGACTGTCTCTGTTGCCTTGAATGCAAAATTAGCTTGTTGATATGTGCTGCTACAGACAGAGGAACAGATGTAGTAATTCTACTTTATTTACATGAAATCTCTAAAAAGGCATTTTCTGGCAGCATGCTAGGAATAAATACAGTATCAAATATAAACCGCGCCATGCTATGTTAGCTCATTCAGGTGTCAGCTGTGCCGTTTCGATGTGGGCGAGAGCAGGGAGTCGGATCCCTCCCAGCAGAGCTGGGAGCGATCCCGCGCTCGGCACCCCCGGTGCCAGCCCGCTCCCACCGCTGCCCGTCCGTCTCGGGGGGCTTTGGCCGTGGGAGCGTGCCTGTCCCTCTGCCCCAAGTCCGGGGA
Source organism: Astur gentilis (assembly GCF_929443795.1). Taxonomy (NCBI): domain Eukaryota; kingdom Metazoa; phylum Chordata; class Aves; order Accipitriformes; family Accipitridae; genus Astur; species Astur gentilis. Next base: position 14,313,416 of record NC_064911.1, read on the forward strand.
CCCCAGACCCTGCCTCTAACCCCTGGGCTGGGGTGGGCAAAGAGGGACATGCCCTGCGGTCGCACCCGCTGATAACACCTAGAGGAAGCCCGTCAGATGTCCCGGGGGGGTATTTCTATTTTTTCAGAGTAGGAGATTCTTTTTTCCTCCCCCTCCTTCACTTTCCGTGAGTTAGAGCTCCCCTAAGCTCGTGTTTTCCAGCTGCTTTTCACAGCCAAGACGTCAGGAACTTACCTGAGACTGGGAAATCGTGGGGGAGGAAGGGACCGTTGGGTGGAGGGAGGTTGCAAACCATGGAGAAGTTCAACACGTCTTACCTGAGTGAAGAAGTGAGGCTTAAGTAAAAACCTATGAGCCTTTTGAGCCGGGAATATGAGAACTATTGAGCGATGCTGAGCTGGTTGCTGCCGCACGGGAAAACTCTTCCCGGGGGACCGTGCCCTTTCCCCTTCTCTCCTCCTCTGCCGTTGTGCAAAGGTGGAGGAAGGAGCTATTATATTACTCCAGCGATAGTCCTTGCTCTCCCTCGCTACTTCACTTAACTAAGGTTTTAGCCAGGCAGTGGCACATGTTAAATTGTTCCTTTTTTCTCTCCCAGGTATTCAAACTTTCCAGTGTGGGGTTGGGGATATTTGTTCAGCTTATGAGCGAGCAGATGCATTAGAGATGAAATGCCTCGACTCTGAACTGCAGGCAGAAGTGGTGGGAGGAGACGCAGCTAATTTCACTTGGAGGATGATTGATGTGTATATGTCAATTTCTATTAATATTCTTTTGAAATCACTGATGCAAGCGTGTTTTTCCCCCACCGCAACAGAAAATATAAATAGAAAGACAACAAAACAACCCTATCCCTTTAATTCACAATACTCAGGAGCAGTTAAGCAAACTCTGTCGTTCGAGAGTGTCCTCCACAGGCTGGCAAAACCCAGCTTATCGTGGTGTTCTTACCACTTTAAGAATATCAAGATGCTCTAACAGAGCTATCCACTTACTGCTAAAATGTATAACGCACAAAATCAAAAGTCACCTACTGGTAGACCTAGATAAATTGCTTAAAAATGTACCGTTCCCTCATTAGACAGCTATTCATTGCGTGAAAAGAACTAACTGTATTTGTTGAGGTGTAGCTATAAAAGCCATGTTTAAAATGAAACAGAGTTGAGAGCCTGAATGCACAGCACTGTTATTCAGAAGTAGCTTTCGAGCAGAGAGTTTCAACGGGAAGGTGCTCTTTGGTTCGACACAAATCAGCAAACGTTTAGCTGAAGTGTGAATAATTCAAGCGTGCGTGAAGAGCCGTGCTTTCAGAAGAGACGAAACGCAAGAATAAAAAAAAAAAAAAAAAAATCTTCAAACATTTGCATCAGCCTTAGAGGACAATGCGAGCAGCAGGATTTGAAACAGATTTGCAGATGCACTCTCTTTAGGCAGGGAGAATGCTCATTAAATGCAAGATGCTTCCGTGGCTCCTGTGTTTGCACGGAGGTAGAGGTTTGCAAGACTGACGTATCAGATAAAGTCAGAGTGGTTACCACACCGATGGTGTAGCAGCTGCATAATAAATGATGGAGAGAATCATGTTAGGCATGCCCACCTAACCTAACTTGAATCATGCGAAAGGGGAGCTGCTGGAATTCAAATAGACTTTCTGGTTCCCAGCAGTCGGCAGTAATAGAATGCTTTCAGGAAGATGACAGATGCAGGGGAAAGATGCTGTTTTGCACTATCTTGATTTGTTACGGCAGCCAACTTATTGGCATGATGGAGTGACAAGAAAAGCAGCTGGCATGGAAGGTAGGATTATCAAAGCTATTGCATCATTATGAATGTAATTAGAAACTGACCATGACAAAGCATATGCTAGAACGAGCTGCCGCCGATGGCAGAGGATTTGTTGCTGAGGTCTTGAAACTCTGAAAACAACGTTCCTCGTGCAAAATGGATTTTGCAGTTTCATTTATGCTTGTGTTACCCTTTCTTTCCTGCTCGCCTCCCAGCTCGGGGAATCGCTTGCTTGAAAGAGTGTTGTGTTAGGATGAGACTGAAGAATAAAGTCTTTTCTAAGTCTGGGAAGCCTCAGGTAGATAGAAACAAACAAATGTGAAACAAGACTGGGAAAGGCTCTCTCTGATTCACTAGCAAGCTCTGACTGATATATTGGCATATTCAGGAATCCCGAGGAAATGAAGATGCATGTACTGAATGTTTTGGTATAATGAAAAGATATTATTGCACGTCTCTGCTTAATAGTTAGTTTTTCTGACAGCCTTTATTCCCCATCAGTTTTTAGCTCTTGACATTTATTCGGTTGTTCGGTATTATATAAAGAAAATACATCAATATCTCCTGCAGGGTTTCTCAACAACTCCAGCATCTGTTTCAGCTATTGAACTGTATTCACGTTTTGCCAACTTGATGCCTACCCAGCTGGTCTATCATTTCTCGCTTGATTACTGCTCTTAATTTCTCTGTATCAGCTTGTTTCAGATAGGATTTTGAAAGCTGTTAATGAGAAATGACAGTAACTGCTAAATTATTGAGAACTGAAGTATTCTCTTATTTTTGAAACATCAGAGAGCATTTTCGTGTGCGTTTTATTAAATTCATATTCTGTGTTGCAGAGAGGTTTTCATATAATCATTGCATTTAGCTGTGAATACTTCAAACTAGATGAGTCACAAACAGAACTTTCAAGTGACTATTTTGAGAAAGTTTGAGAAAATGTAAAGGTGCTTGCTTTGCTGTATGTATCATAATATATGCTCCTTCCTCCTGTCCTCACCCCCCCCCATTCCCCCCCGCAACATATACTCCCTCCCTGTCACGGTGAGCAGTCATTAAGTGTACACTGTACATATTGAAATATATTTTATCACCACTAGGGTGAAACCGCTAAGCAGCTCCGAACAGGTGATTTGAACAGGTTTAAAACAGACATCAGCTCTATCGGAGTGGGTCGCCCTCGATCTTGAGAAGTAAAAGTAGTGTTTTCCAAATGTAAGGCAGGACCGCTCTCTCCTTCCTCTTCGGAGGTCCAACAACCATTCAGACACTGCTGGATAGCTCACAGGATATGATTACGTTAAATTATTTGGATTCTTTTGCCTTACAAAATGCTTTCTTTCAATGTAAACTCCCCTCTTCATTAGGTTTATCGTTTTTTCCAAGGTGATGATTAAGAAATCTCTTGGCATACTGGATAGTCACTTTTCTGACTTTATTTTAAATGACTTTGCTCTATGTAGTCTTGTCAAAAGGGGATCAGGCTATTAAACACTAAATGTTGCTGACTAAAACTGTAACAGTTTTAGGAAGATAGATGTTTCTAGATACATGGCAGTGAACCAGCCTTTAGAAAGTTTGAAGGTAAAGATCAGTAAAACTGATATATTGTTAGCTAGTTTGAGCATTTCCCTGCTTTGATCACCTCTGAGAGGCATTTTAAATTATTTTGTAACTGCTGGGAGGAGAGATGTACTTATTAATGGAGAGGATCTCTATGGGGTTTGTATAGCCAAAAATAGTTCTGGAGTTTTGGTGACAATTAAAAAAAAAAAAAAAAAAAAAAAGTTATTCTATTTCAGAGAAGTTCTATTAAATTTAACAATAATTTGTCCTTGTTGATGACGATGAAACCATACAGAGAATAACCCACATAAACAGCTTAAGTGCCATTCACCTTTTCAGGGCAGCAGTAAAACTGTTTTATACTGCATGTATTATATTTATACTCCTGAAGCTGCTAGTGGCTCCTTGTCTCAAGAGTGCTGCCTGGCTATCATCATACAGTAGTTACTTAAAATGGTCTTTTCCTTGTGACGCCGGTAATCGTAACTGCATGCTGTCTGTGGCCATCACCCAGCTGACAAGTGATTTTATAGTTTGCTTCTGTTTCATCCATAGTATTTGGTTTTAGCTGTTTTGCTGATGAATTAAGAGGACACTAGGTGGAGCTAGCTGTTGATTATAAATAGAGCTACAGTAATACAGGCCTATCTAATGAGCAAGCCCCTGTATATAATGATTATTATTGAAAATACCAATTTAAAACGTTAAGCATTGAGTCGGACCTTAGCCATGAAATTCTAGATCTGGTGGGGTTAGGGAAACAATTTCTCTATTTTCCTTTCCTTTTATTATTTTACAAGCTAGTAATCAAAGATGAAAAAGAATAATAAGGAAAAAAAACATCTACATTCAACAAAGAGGGCTGGGAAGCAAAAGAACGGAAACAGAAAAAGAAAAGAGGAGAGAAGCAGCAATAAGAGCCAGCAGATGTTTCCACTGTAGATACATGCAGATATCCAATTGTGTATCTGTCTGTCTGTCTTTAGCCTGATGCACATAGATTTTGTCTCACTCTTACATATAAATCCTCTTTCCATTCTGTCTTCCTGAATTAATTTATAGAGCTGACGTCTTTCACTTTATATTTAGATATGGGACCGATGTTTTCAAATCTCTTCTTGGAAGGATGAGCTAAAAGGTGTGCAAGGGCACGGGAAGTTGTCACTCACATGGTGGCCGGCCATAATTACAAAAAATGTAAAGGATTATTTATTGACTGAGGTGGAAGCTGGTTGTTTGTGCTCCTTCACATGATTCTGGTTATTAATCCCAGTCAAGGATAAGAAATCTGTAGTCCTAGACAGTGTGACAACACAAGAAAAGTACACTCACTTTCACACGGATTTACAGATATGTACCACGGATATGGTATGTACATTAATTCAACAAAGAGAGAGAAATCGGGATATATGCAGATGCTCGAGGTACATGAACTGAAGAGGTGAAAAAAGGAAATAAATAAAAAGTGTGAGATGAGTACAGGGAAGGGGACAGGCAAAAATAGAGATTAAGTATATGAGCTGGAGCAGTCTGGCAGAGCAACGATAATTCCCATCAACATCTGTTGAGTGAAGCACTTGCAAGTTCAGTCAATGTCTCATTCTTAACTGCAGTAAAAGGGAATTGGGACAGGGAGATGCTCAAGTCAGTGAGGAAAACTTGCCCAGGAGGGAAATGACAGCTGCCTGGTGCTCCAGGAGTAATGAGGTTTAGAAGATTGGAGATTGACCCTCTTGAACATTGCCCATAGAAACCTGAATTTTTAGTACTGAGCTGGACATGTGAGTTAGCATGGTCCTGAAAAGGTGCTAGACAAAACCAAGTTGTGCTTGGACCTATGGCTTGTTGAAGGAGTCTTGCAAGAAAGCAGCGCTGCATCGTCAGCCTGGGGAGACCTTTTTGGTTACGAGCTGTGCAGTTGGTGCTCAACGGCACAAGCACGTGAGGAGATCAGCTATGGTGGAGACAAAGTTTATTAGTTTCACAAGATCATTCAGCATTTTATTAAGGCTAGGCCACAATTAATTTTTTATTTTTTTTTTTATTTTAATGGATAGGAACAAGGCCTGTGAAATGTGTTGGGGGTCATTACTTCTACATCTGCTCCCTGTACAGTTTTGTCTGCCCATACTCCAGGACCTCTCGCTTTGAATGAGCTCATCCTGATGTGTCCCGAATATTCCCTCTGACTAACAGAAGATGTGTGTAGTGTGGCAGCTCTTGGCTTTCTGATGCTGGTCAGCTGCTGCTCCCCTTAGCTTCTGGTTCCTGCTGAACAAGGTGGAAATTCTAGTTTAGAAATATCCACACGGCGTGGGGAAGTGTCTGACCATCTCAGGCAAGGGTCACGAGAAGCTGAGCCAGGAGAAGGAGATTTACTCCTCCTCTCTATCACTAAAATCTGTCCATTTTAAAATCCATTGGAATGAGAAGGAGGGCAGCAGGAGGAAAAAGGGCACGTAAGGTGAGGAATTGGAGGGGCTTCAGGTGTTCCACGAAACAGTCATTTGATGAATGGATGGTAATCATCTTGCAAAAAAAAAAAACAACGTGAGGAAAGGCACACGTGGGAGTCAAGCTTGTCCAAGGGATATTACTGAGCAGCTGGTTATGCACTGCCAAAAAGCTTTCCACAAAGAAATATTACATCTAATCACGATGTATTAATAAATTAAGTCCATTAGCAAAAAAGGAAATATTTTTGTCCTTCGAGAGCCAGAGTTCAAACTCGGTAGTTTATTTATTTATTTATCTTTACTGTGTAACAGAATTGCTAACGATTTTGGGGGGTCGTATTTGGTAACAAATGCTAAAGGATATCCTTTCTCCCTACCCCAGATTAGGGTTATTTTTTCTACAGAGGATTAAACCACCTATCCCTGAAATCATATAGTTTAAATCTCCATAGGAAATGCTGAGATTTCCAGAAGCTGCTGGTTGTTGCTGAGCACAGTGTTAACTTTCTGCATGATGCTGGAAGGAGTGAAGGGCAGGGGAAAGACCCATCTATCTGAACAGTTACAGGACTTTGGTCAGCAAAGGCATCCAGAGAAAAGTGTGAGAATTTTCTGAAGGCTGGTATTTTCTTGCTTCCTCTTCTCATTCTGGTGAAATCAGACCAGAAGATGACTGTACTTGAATTGGAAATAACAAGAAAGCCTTCAGCTTGCTGCTCCACTGCGTGTCACAGCGGGTAGATATAGTCCATCTCCTTCTTAAACTACAAGGTACAAGCGGTCTTGCATCTTCTGTGCCACCAGCTCCAAAATGTCCAAGTGATTTGTTGCCAAACTGAGGTTGTGAATGCAGTTGTTGTGAAGTCCTTGCAGAAATGTCCTGGGTGTGATAGACCCAGTGATGCAGTCAAGAAAGAGGGGGAGCTGTAATGGAGAGGTGAAAGAAGGGAACCTCTAGCTGCACTGCAGTTTCTTTAGGTTTTGTTATCTTTAGAATAGAACTTAGTCTTAAAAAAAAAGGAAAATCAGAAGAGAAAATCAAGATTAGGCACAAAGTGTTTTTCTTTAGTATCCTTGAGTTACCCAGCTTAGTGTTTTACTTTACAATGCTGTTCTTTACAAGGTGTTTCTTTCATTTACATATCCCTAAAGATATTGCACATAGCACAACCTGTACTCTGACTTGCTTGATGATACAGAAACTCAAGATGCTGAAATGGTCAGAGATACTTTTGGGTTTGACTAATGTTGACAAAAACGCTTCTTTTTTCTTCCTTCTTTTTAACTCCACTCCCTTCCCTGCCTTCCTCCCCGTGACTTGTCACGACTGGGGAAAAACGTAGATCAGAAAAAGTTAAAGCAAAATTTGAACAAAAACTAAGCTACCTGAAACTTATGCTTTCTTAATCTATACCTAGTTTCACCTTCACCTCTTTCTGTGTGCTTCTGATGCTTAGGAATAAAGAGCATGCAGAATTTCTTTTATGGGTTCAGCTTCTTTTAGCATTCACTCCTGATCACTTGTATTGATCTGTTTCCCTGAAACTTAAAAGCCACACTAAATAAAACCACCACATGCTGTTTTCTCTAGACATACTTTTTATGAGCAGCCTGTTATTTTTATATAGCCCTTATGCAGGTCACATATGTTCTTGCAACAAATAATGCAAAGATATTGGGAAAAGGTTCATCATTTTGTCCTTTTTTGTTTTTTTTTTTAGGTAAACCATTTATATATTCCGATGGTATGCTTATATTTAACACGTCTTTATTTCCTCTTATTACAAAATACCATTCATAATGGGACTCCTCTGTAATTTGATACTAATGGTCCCGATTTGTATTTAATAAATATTCCCTAGGTACAATCATCACTCTTTCAAAGGGCAAGCTGGAATATTCACCTATTGGTTTAAATGAAGGGTTTTGTCAAAGACCAGACTTTCGCTTTGCAGTCCCAGGCTGCTTTTCATTCACTGTTGGTCCAGTATGAGATAAGGGCTGCAGACACTGAAAAAATGCAACCTCTTGTCTTCAATAATGATTGCAGGCCCTGAATCGTGACTGAATCAGGTTTGATAGCAAGGCAGAAAAGTAAAGGTATTAAATAACTGAACGTACATGGAAAATGCTATAGCTATGTTTTTCCAAGCCCTAATGAATGGAATCTTTTAAGATGGATGCTTTGGTGAAATAGTTTTGGTGCCATTGAAATATTTGGTGACTGAAGATTGAAATTAACAGTATTAAGAATTTTAAGATGTTTACGGTTTAATGTCTGTGATGACTCTCAGACTAATAGTCAAATTACTGTCTTCTTATTTCTTAGCAGCCTTGTTTTAGACTACTGAAAAGCACAAGGGATTTTCATCTTATGAATGAATTTGGTACGTAGCAAAACATTTCAAAAACAGTGAAATGAATTGCCAGCCCAGTTGATCCTGTGGTTAAATCTTTGTATGCATGTGTCTCTTCAGATATTTCTGCAGAAGCCAAGAACAAAAAGCATGTCACAGATGTTGGTAAATCCAAGTAATTAATTCTATTTATTCCCAGGTTCTGTTATTTTTCAAAACTTCAGAAATAATGAGGATTAGGTAAGCGATCAGTTATGATGCAGCCTGAACCAAGATCGCACAAACTCTAGAACAGTTAGCATTATGAGGAGGATCTCAGGCTACTGATTTAAGAATATAACTAGGAGGCAGAAATTCTAAATGCTTGACATACCTTGGCACCGTACGCAAATCAAAACGGGCACCATCATCCGCCCTCAGAATGCGAAAGGTCAAATATGGTTTGCTTCCTTCAGAGAAGCTACGCTTTAGTTTTTATTAAGTTCTTTTAGCAACGTAAAAATGCTCTAAGTCGTAATACCTCATTGTCTGTCATAATACCTAATCCCACACTTTTCTTACAGGCACTGTTTGTTAAACTATATGGGACTAAGTGTGACTTTTAATCATCAACATTAACCGAAGTGTTAGTGCAAATAATAAAGGTCCTGTAACCATAGGGAAATGGTATGTTGCTGAAGAGTATCAATTAGGATTATTCCTCTGGCAACAAGCAAATGAATTTTGCAGGGGTCCTTAGTGAAACTGGTATTTAGTATGGAATTCTGCATGACCTGGCTGACCCATTGAATAAACAGCAGCCAAAGCAGCTCTGTTGGGCTATATGTATGATTTAGTTCCTTAAATCTGCCTAAGCCTAGGGAGCAGAACACTTATTATTAATTTATTATCATTTAATGCAAATATTTTATTATTTATTGTGTGACAACGGTGCATGTGGCACGTGACAAAGTGTAGAGAAAAGTGACTTTGTTGCTCTAGAAAATGACATATAATTAATGTGAAGGGTCTGCTTTGTATCCCCAAAAGCAGACACAGAACGATGGCTGCAAACCTTGGCCAGCTGTGAAGCTGCAACATACCCTAAGCAGAAATGGGATTGCATTTGTGGCCTCCTTGTTACTGACACACAACTTGAGGATTTTACGCTGAATAATAATTGTATCTCACGGAGACGAACCGCCCATTGATGATTCTGAGATGCCATGGAAACACAGAGGTGCTCATAGTAGTTGTTGCAGTTTCTGTGTCAGCCAGAGACAGGTATATCACTGGGAATCCTTCCTAGCCTGTAATTCAATAGAAACACTGAAACTGGAGGAGAGGGAGAAAAAACATCTGCATTGAAAGAGAGAAAATAGAACTAGTCCGTTAGATGTGGGGGAGGCAGAGGTGTTAATTTAAAGGACCAACTTACTCTGCTGTTGCTTCATGCAACTTGTTGGTATCTGCCAGGTCAGGACGTAATGGTTTTTACCTGAGGGAACAACCATCTCCGGACAGTTGTATGCATTATTATAATTCAGGAGAGAAAACCCCAGGTATTTTGTTTGTGTTGCAGCATAGTCTTCTGGTTTAACACCTTGCCCCAGGATTTGTAGAAATAGAAGAAAACACAAGAAAAATATTGAGGAGAGGTGTATCAGTGTTGAAATCGTCAGTTTTGTTTTGTTTTGTTCTCTGGGATTTTATTTGGCCCCAGCTCTCTCGAGTGAGTTTAACGGAAAAAGAAACTAATATTGGTGCTGCTGGACAGATCTGAGTTGACAAGACTGGAAAAGCAATTCTGTGTGCCCCCAGCACAGGTACGGGACCGGGAAGCGTTAGCCTCACCCACGCCACCGCTCCTCCGGAGAGGCAGAACGAGAAGAATAGAGAGAGGTTTTGGGGGCGGTGATGCCTATTTCCTAAGTGACTGTATTGGGTGTAGGTGGCAAGGTTGGGGGACTTTGAGGGAAGGGGCTGCAGGGGTGACCTTCATGAGAAAAGGCCAGGGGCTGCCCGGTGCCTGAGACAGCCATTTCCAGTGGACCCTCAGCCCGGGCACAGCCGAGCCCCTCAGCCAAGATGGCGGCGCCTCAGGGAGAGCCTGTGTAAGAAAGAGCAAAGCGCTGCCCTGCAGTGACCGAGGGGCAAAAAGCGTGGAGCAGCAGGGAGACGACCAAGGTGAGAGAAGGAGGGAAGGAGGTGCTCCAGGTGCTGGAGCAGAGATTCCTCTGCAGCTCTTGGAGAAGACCACGCTGGAGCAGATATCCAAATGGCAGCCCATGGGGGACCCCATGCCGGAGCAGGGGGCTGTGCCCTGAGGGAAGCTGCAGCCCATGGAGAGCCCACGCTGGAGCAGGTATTTCCTAAAGGACTGCAGCCCGTGGGAGGACCCACGCTGGAGCAGGGGAAGAGAGTGAGGAGGAAGGAGCAGCAGAGAGGAGCTGGTATGGCCTGAGCACAGCTCCCGTCCCCCTGCGGCCCTCGGGGTGGGGGTGATGGGAGGGGAGCTGGGAGTGGAGAAGTGAAGTGGAGCCCGAGGAAAAAAGGGGCATGAGGGGCAGATGTCATTTCAATCTTTTTGTCTTTGTTTCTCACCATCCAAATCTACTTTAATTGGCAAGACATTAAATTAATTTTCCTCAAGTTGAGTCTGTTTTGCCCATGACAGTAACTGGGAAGTGGTCTCTCTGTCTTTATGTTGATCCAAGAGCTTTTGCATCCTATTTCCACCCCCTATCGTGTCAAGGATGGGGAGACAGAGAGCGGCTGGGTGGGTGTATGGCTGCTGGCCGAGGTCGACCCACCACTGTGAGGTTAGACAGGATTATTCCAAGTGAGCTTTCCAAATTGTCAGGAGGTAATCGCTCAAGGTCAGTCATTTTTAGGGATAACTGATATTAGGGTGGATGGGTGTGGACCACAGCTGATACTTGGTAAAAAAAGAAAGGTTGTAAAATGAAACCTCTCTCTGTTTGAAGCAGTGAGTCACTCCAGAGGTACTTGTCCTGAACTTGCCCTAAAAAGACAGATGAAAATCCATCATGAAATGGACATTATTACTAGTTTAAAGCCACTGTAGATTGCGTGCACCTGAACCAAGATCAGAGGCATGAGGAATTACATTTGAGCAGCATCAGGAGTGCCTTAACTTTGCTAATATTTTTGTGTACCAGAGAGAGATTGCACGTATCAGAATTTTTCATTGGCTGTACTCATACTGTATGACCAAAACTTGAATTTTAACCAATTCCAAGGATGTCTTATTGATTTTAACTCCTTAAAAGACAAGGAGACTTGGTGCAAAACTTGGTTACAGCCTGTGGCTGTGACAGTCTGTCCATTAAAAACGGTTAAAAGAAGAAAAACTTTATTGAAAAGATATGCCATAAAAATAATCACAGAAAATGTAGTTTTCTTTCCTTAAAAAAAGCACTACTCAAATAGGTGTTTGTGGCATTTTATAACACACTGGTTTTACAGATGTTATCTGTTGTTTCTAGTGGAGTTTGAAAAAAAAAAAAAGAAGCTATTACAGCATTTGGGTTGTTTCATCATTCTGAGATAATCAGTGATGAGGAAATACATTGTGTCTTCAGGTTGCGAAGGTTTTAAGAAATGTCTTACCGGGCTGCTAGTAGATGGGGAAGAGTGAGCTGTCATTTACAGGATGTTGAAAGCTGTCTACCATAACAAGTTGTATTCTGGAGGTTGCATTCCTTTTCCACAATTGCTAACATGATCCAAGTTTGAAACATTCCAGTTGTTCAGTAAAAGTATTTTCTGTAAAAGGAAGTTTGTAAGCATGAAGACTGAATGGAGGTGGGATGGGGTGTGTTCAGATGTTCGTTTTGTTCAGGAGCCACTTTGGATCACCCAGCTGGGGCTTTCTGTGAATGACATCTCAAGATGAACTTGTTTTAACTTTTAAAAAAGATTTATTTCAGGAAATAAGTAAAAAGGTCAGAAGATATTACATGCAGGGAACATTACCTTGGGACCATTTTATCTTATTCATTACTGGTTTCAACTCTCTGACTTGGAATTAAAAAGCTTTGTTTCCCACTGTTGGCTAGCTGAGCTTCAGACATTGACAGTCTCACAACACCAGGCTCCTTTCTGCCTGGAACGCTGCTGGAGTTCTTCTTCCAACATTGTGCTGAGAAGTGGGAAAAGCCTTGTTTTAATCACTGGGGTTGTAGGCCTTAAAAAGGAAGCGTAACTCAGCACAGTGGAAATGTAAAGGGCTTTGGAAATGTAAAGAGCCCCAAGTCCTTTGTTGGGGCCAAGACAAGTTGCGTTACTTATTTTTATTTGTTGGTCATTGGATTGTACAGCAGGCCAGTAGTGCTTTTGGCCCACTTCTCAAATTTGTAAGGTGGTTATTATTTCTGGCTGGGTTAGACATCAAAGTGAATGTCAGGGTTCAGTGGAGACACCCACAAAAATCTGGCTTTTCTTGGAGATCTCTCCTACCTTCAGTGAAATGGAGTTGGGGAAGAGGCAGCAAACTGGTTAGAAAGGAGCAGGTTCATGTCTTCATCTGTTGCTTCTGGAGGCCAGTCAAAGAGTATTTATGGAAGCCTGGCAGTACTTTCTCTCCTTGTAACCAAAGAAATTAAATTACCCCAACCCATTACCGGAATAAAATGTTAATCTTCACTGCAGATGCATTTTTAGGTAAGATCTGAGATGTTTCTTTGTACACCCTGGCATGATGCTTAGCACCTGTAAGTCGTTTGTCTTGCTGATTACGCTTGCAAGTAGACTGGAATAGTCCAGTTCCGTGTAGTAAGTAATGAGCTCCGTTGCTCAAGAACAACATAAGAGATATGCTGTGAGTTATATGAAACTTGAAAATTCAGTAAGGGAAAGCTCATATATAGATGAAGCAGGGTTCATTTCCTTAATCCCATTCTTCTATTAGGTAGTTTCCTAAATTTTGTCATGTTCATTCAGATTTTTTTTTGATTCTGTATTGCCTACCAGGTTGCACTATCAAACACTTCGATTGTTAATATTAGTACTACTGTTATTTCAAGAATAAAGTAGGGCTTTAAGTACCTACTTAATTAAGCCAGAACAGGTCTGAAGCAGTGAGAGATTTCTTTTCCTGGCAGGAGAAGTAAGGGTGGGGTAAGACACACCTAAAATTAAACAGTTTAAATTTCTTTTTGTAATCACTGCTTGAAGAACATTGGAGTCCCTTAAGAGTACAGAGGGAGAGAAAACTTACATGTAGAAAAGTTACTTGGGTCTAAAGAACACAACAAAGGGGTCCATTTTTATGTATATTTAGAAAACGGCTGTTTCTCTCTGTGCATTTCAAATGATTCTCAGCATGGTGCTCTAATGGTGCATGCATTCAGCTCGGAGCAAAAAAATGAAGATTCAAGCTCTCAAAGATTTGCTCCCTTGTAATCCTATTTACAGCCATTTAAGATCAAGTCTGAAGTTTAATATTAAAGTAAATGTTGTTAACCCTGGAAAGTAAACAGCATGAGAGTGATTGAGCTTTTTCCCCTCAGGAGAGTGGATAGGAGGAGAGAGGAAAAACCTTGAAGAAAATAATTAAGAGAATTAATTGTTTCCTTTTTACCTACTCAAGTATTTTATTCTGTGTTTCCGAACACTGAGCATTACATGTCCTTCGGGGGGAACAGTCCTTGGAATTCAGATTTTATACCATTGGGAAATGCTGCATGCGTATATGTGAGGAGGTGAACTGAGAAAGAGTATTGCCAAGAAACCATTCCCAGACAGAGAGATGCTGCACCACACTGAAACACATGCATATGATTACTAAAATCCTTAGAGATAACTATATGAAGAAGCCTTGCAGCTCATGCTTAGTGTCTGAATGTCACAAGGTATGTGATTTGGAATCAGTGCTGTCTGTTTGGGAGCATAGAGATTGAGGTTTACAGAGGAAGAGCCCCTGAGCCCATCCTAAGTTTCATCCCAGACTGTAACCCCTCAAGTGGTAGAAGCAGTAAGTTCACTTTCTACATCTTCTGTCTCGAAAGATTTATAGAAATCGGTGATGGAATACCTAGACTTGTTCCCTGTGAACTAATGTTATCGTGAGTATGATAGGGCAAGTATGTTTCTGTCCGTTATCAGTTCTCCTAAAATATGAGAACAAGAATATATCCAGGGAAATTGAAAAGCAATTCCTTGAGAAAGGAGAACCATTCTTATGCCGCGCGTTTTGCCTTTGGAACTTATTGCCATTAGATGTGAACTAAAAAAGGAGTCGCAACTGCAAAGTTTCAGAAAGTGCAGTTAGGTCCCAGTTTGATGTTTAACTGACAAAATCAGTTTATTCAGCATTTATTTGACTTTTTTTCATCTTTGCCATCATCCGTATGGTTGACTTCTATCCTCTGTGGTCAGCGTTAGAACAGCTGATGTTAATGTTTAATGTTCAAAATCAGCCAACAAACTGAAATTCACTAACACTTTCTTTTTAGGGCTTATCTAACATAGTTGCTGAAGAGTCCTGTGGCCTTCATAAAATGTCTAAATGAATAAGTTTTCTTTATTTTGGTGTAATTATTTTATGTTTTATTAATAAATGCTTAACATTTTTAAAAGTGAAGATGTATTTCTTTGTTCTTGTCTTTCACATTATTTTCTTCTCACCTCTTATTTTACTTTTTTATATTTGCTACATCTTCCTTGCACTTTGACTCCTTTTTTATTTGCTCCCTGTGCTGTATCTTATGATGCCTGTAGGTAATACTCAAGATCAAAGGTGCCAGTAGTTAATACTTGCATTAAATTTAATGTATATTGTTCTCCAGAGATGTAAAAGAAATTGTTTGGCCGTTGAAGCTCTCAGATAAAAGCTAAAGTGACATACCTCTTTCATGCATCGCATCAACCTGTTTTGCATGCCGCTGCCATCCTGCCTGAAGTTGTGCAAGATTAGATTCAAGCCATGCAAAACAAAGAAACAGGACAGGTATGTTGCTGCCACTTTGACCTGTGTGCATCACAGTGACTCTTCTGACAGATATGCTTAAACTGGAAAATAACCAGTAGATGTGGTCTCAATCACCTCTCAGCCATACTCAATAGCTGTGGTAGCATTTACTGTTCTATAGTATTGACCAGTCTCTACAGCTTGCCCACTCCATTATTAATAGAATTGTTGAAAATGAGTCATTCCTTAGCTCTTGGACTTATTTCAGATTTGTGTCTTTTCTATTACATACTGAACTACCTCCTACTCCTCATCAGCCCTCACAGCAATTGCTGACGTCCAGGCTGGAATTACCCCTGCAGGAGGACTCTCTCCAGCAAAGACAGCTCTACCTGAACGTATTATTTGGTCCTTCAGTAACATGTAGCTTTATTTTGAGCTTTCATGGATGTTTTCACATAGAGAGGCAGTTGTTTGATTTTGAATTTTCAAGTTACCAAGTGAAGTTTTTAAAAAGAGGAAGAAGGTTTCTTTGGATTTAGATTCCTTAAGACCTTGTGGGGTTTTTTTCCACATTTGGAGGATACCTTGTGTACTTCTGTGTAGATATTTTTAGTATGGCTGGGGAACCTGCGGGTCATTGTGGCATATTCTCTCAGCTTAATCTGCTGTTACTTATGCTAATGAAGCTTGTGGCTCTGGGTTTGTGCTTCATTTTGGCATATCGCCACTTCTGCAGCAGATGCCAAAGGTGACTTTATCCACTCCACCTGAGATGTTCTTTAAGCACATTTTGCTTTCCCAGTGACGTAGCCCTAGAACTCTGCAAGTCAGCCGATTATGCCTGTCTCAGTCTCCTCATAGGAGCATGGATTTACAGCCTCCAATTTATTCTCCTCACTGTCTGGTGAAGTTCTAGAAAGCTTGTCTAAACTTGCTAGAAGAGTAGAAATTTCTTTTTTATATGGAGACTTTGGAAGTTTGGGGAAACTGAAATAAGGAAACATTGGTACAAACCTACGCATGTGCGTGTGTATCCCTCTTCTAATGAGAAAATTATATTTCACATCACACTAGAGTCTCATCTCTGAAGGACCGTAGGTGGTTTGCAAACATGGGTGAATTTTGAGTTTAACAATATAAAGATGAGTAGGTACATTATTATCCTTGTTCCAGAAATGGAAATAGCACAGGGAGGTTTAGTGAGCCAGTAGTTGTAGAAGAAATCCATCTCAGTTAGGGGAACAGAATTTCTCTCTGATTGTGGATCTTGTTATTTCCTTCTAGAATACTGTGCTAAAAAAGGGAGAGGAATAAGATTTGAAAATGGCTTCTTGTTCCTACTTCATATGCCTTTGCTGACCCTGTGAATACAAACTAGCTAGAGCCTTATTAATTTGTTCAGCTTTTGCCTGTACTTGGGTTTAATTAACGTCATAAAATGTAGCTCATCTTTACTGAGTTTAGGTGAAGCCTGTTCTCTTCACCTTCATTCTTCTAAAGTGATGCAGTGGGAGATGCCATGTTCCTGCAAAGCTAAAGCCAATAAAAACCTAGGGATTTTAGGGTCTGGCTTTTGCTCCAGCTTTTGCATCCTCCGAACTAAAGCATATGCTCAACCCTCTAAGCAAAAATTTTCATTTCAGTCTTTTCTTAGAGCTCCACGCATCGTACTCTGGCTTTTGACAAGGAAGAATTCAAGTTTTTAATCTTGATCAGCCTTTGACAAGCACACAGAAGCCTGCAGTGTCCGCCGGCGTACTCATCTTCCTTCCCTGTTTGCTCTCTCTCTGCAGTTTACCTGTCAGTCCACTTCAGAGGAATTCAGGAAGGAAAAGGCTGAGATTTTTTGGTATCCCAAGAAAAGGATTCCTGGTTCACATATTTCTGAGCCTGGGATTTCGCATGCTTGTCTTTGGAAGCAGGGACAAAGGTGCTCTCTGTCTTCTTCTACTCAAAGCAGCAGGAGAGCAGATGTTAGCAGGAATGGTGCTAGTAATCCGCAGTGCATCTACCAGGAAAGATCCCTGGCTCACCATGTTTTCAAGTGCTTTAGGGCACAACTACAGTGTGCAGTGAAGAGAGCCATGCCAGCTCCAAACGAGCCATATCTGGAACTGGAAGCTGTTTAGCTGTGTTGCACAGGGGGATAGTGAAGTTTCCAGGCCTGCAGACTCCTGAAACGTGCTGCATCCTAAGGATTTGTCAGATGATCAAAGGAATCGAGGTGGTGGCGAAATCCCAAGAAAGTGCTGTGGAAAATTCATCAAAAACTCTGTGTGTGTGCATATACACACACATTCACAGACAGACAGACAAATATTGCCAGCCAACTATATTCATAGTACTCTCTATCCATTACCTTTCTGGAACATTTAAATGTGGTGACCTTGTAATGATTTTAATTTAGTTTGAGCCGAAAAATTAACTGGAAAGCTATCTTCATAGGTCTAGTAATAAATACAATCCCCAATGCAATATTCTTCTTAATTTCTGCTCTTGCCTTGAAAGCAAAAGTTGAAAGCAAAGAAAAGCGACTCCCTTTAAGCTCAGTTTCTCCCCAAACTGGCAACATTCACAAATGCATGAACAGAATTGAATGTGTTTATGGTAGTCATGATAATGATGGAACACAAGATTAACCTAGCCAGGGAAGATAAATATCTTGGTATTCGCTGCAGTGATAAACTGACTTTGGAATGCAGCCTGACAGAGTGGCAGATGAAATTTGATTTTTTTAGCTATACATAGCTCACAACAGGCCACTGTAATATTTGTTGAGTCTAAATGTCCCGAGAACCTCTTGTTGTCTTTGTAGCATGGGTAGTTATTCTTTCATAATATTTTATGGGAAACGTCTATAGCTTTAATGCTGAAAAAAGGTAAAAGTCTTTGAAAGATGCTGAAAATAGGAGACTGGCTTGAGATGTAGAACATCATTTCTGTCTTTAGAGTGAATTAGGTCTTTCTCAATGGCCACGTATTCCAGGTCTGTCTGTGTATAATTGAGTTTCACTGGTATTGTAGAACATGCTCCGTCTTATTAAAAAATAAGTAATATTCTTCTAGGGTTAACATCAGATTTGTCTGAGCTGGGGTTGACTGCCAAAAAAACAGGCTAAATGTATATTATTTCTGAAGAAAAATACTGTTATCTTTTCCCTAAATTGTGGAGACAAGAAAGATGATATGATGGTGAAGTCAGAACAGTTACTAAATATTTGCAGGTCCGGTTCTCTGTGTCACTGAAGTACCGTTGACAAATACCTGCTGTCTCTACGCATTGAAAGAAGTTTCACAGTGATGTTTATTCATTTTCTTAACTAAAACCACTTCAACAGGTTCCCCTTCAAGGGAAGTCCGGTAATTTCAGTAAGTTGTGGAATCTCTGCTTCAAGTCTTCAGCAGCCAATATTTGCAGAGTCTCTGGTGTTGATTTTGTGTTCTTCAATGCACTCTTCTTTTTCCTTCTGAGTTAAGAGGCACACGGATCTGCAGTATAAGTGCAAGAAGGGGGCTCACGGCAGCACCGTATTCTTTCCCTGAGCTCTGTCAGCCTCTTTCTGTGTGAGTCAGAGAGTTTAAGACCAGGGAAGACCATTAGATCATTCAGTTTGATCTCCTGTAAGCAGCAGACCATTGTGTATCGCATAGGTACCCCTTTGTTGATCCCAATAACTTCTGTTTGGCTAAAGCGTAGCTCTCGGGAAGACACCCAGGAAGACAACAACAAATGCAGTATGCGTTACTACTCTTGGCAGTGTGGCTGCGCCGGTTAATCACCCTTTCTAAATAAATATGCCTTCTGTAGCTGAAAGCTTGCCTCAGTCTTTCAGCTCAGTCAGCTGGCACACTATGCTACCTGTCGCTACAAAACTTCCCATTCTTAATTTTTAGCTTGACTTTTCTTGGCTTCATCCATTCATTGACTTTGTCAATTGATGTGTTGGTTGAGGACTGTAATTTCTCCTTGTCCCCAGCCAACATTTTGCTGTGATCTCTCCATGACTATGTTTCCCACGTGTTTGTCTTCACTTTACAAATGTGTATTTCCCTGGTTTCCATCCCTTATAGTGGATTACTTCTCCTCCCCTTGCATTCACTGTGTGTCAGCTACACAGTGAGTAGCGCCTTACACCTCCTCTTCAGCTGTGCATAAATACACTACTCTGCCACTCTTGAACTTGGTCCTGTGGTGGCATATCAACACTTCTAATTATAATAAAATTAAAGACCTGGTATTTGAGACATGCTTTTGTAACTGGTACTTGAAAATAATTTTTCATCAAGAAACTGTGACCTGTTACTGATTGAAGTGATTAGAAACAACTCCTTTCAATGGCTGTATTTTCTTTTGAGGAGAGAAGGGAATGGAAGGGTTTATGATGACAGAAAATCTGAATTATCCTATTTCTTAATGAAGGTTACAATTCCTAAAATGACAAACAGGTGTTATTTTCGGAAAGTAACGCTTGAGGTATCGGTCCTGGATTAACAGCCCTCTTGTCTTCCTGGCCTCTTCTAGTGTCTGTCTGCACCTCAGCCTCAGGCTCCCTCCACCTTTTGAGGTACAACCAAGTCATTATGGTTCTGATCTTCATCCATACACACATAGACAAATCTGGCAAGCCTCTTATATTGGTGTTTTCCCTTCATTCTGTGTATTACATGTGGCTTTTTTTTAATTTCTTACTGCTACAACTCATAGTAGAAGAATGGCTTTTTGAAATAGTTCCCTTCAACCTCAGAAGATGATCCCTTTTGAAGCACTGTGTGTATTTACTCACTACTGGTGGCCACTGTTCTCTCCGCGTCTTTGTTTCAGTTCATTGTTTCTCCCACATCCCAATGGGAAGTGAAAGATGGGAGGTGTGTGGATGGTCTATTTTGGACATAGACTTGATTCATGAATCTTTAAGTTTATTTTACCATCCTAGCATACATGTTTCAAATAGGTAAATGCATTAACAGTTATGCAGTTAATTAACTGATAATGGTTAATTAGTAATTAAAAAATATTTTATTAATAATTAAAAGCCCCTATTACTGTTACTATAGTACACAGCTTTGTTGACCAGTACTTCTGCTAATGATTGGGCACTTACTTTAAGAAAAAGACTTGCAAATTATTTCACTGATTTCTGAGAGCTTACGGACTAACAGTTAACAGCACTATTGTTTGCTTTCTTTCTCTTAGAATTTGTTTTGATGCCTTTTACTGCCCTGAACAGAGTTTTGAGACCAAAGTTTACTTGCTGCTACTCAGAGTTCATGCTGAATCTTGATTCAGCAAAACTCCTGAGTATTTTAAAACTCGATGTATGCCCTGAGCTTTGACTTGAGTGCATGCCTTCTTTTTTTTTTTAGGCAGAAATTTTCATGCTGAGGCAGTTAGGTTCATGGAGTTTATAAAACCTACAAGACAGAGGCTTTCTTCTCAGAAGCTATAAGCTGTACAGCATCCAATTCAGCAATCATTTTTTATTCATGCTCTCAATTGTCCAAATAATTGTCATGTCTCTTTTATATTCGCTGTGTCATAATGCAGTATGTAATGTAGCGTGCTTTGAAACGATGGTCAAAATGTGCTCAAACATTATTTAAGCATTCAAGATGATTGAAGGTGTTAGCAGAGCCCTTTGTGCATCTGTCGTGGTTTAACATTGCAATGAACTCCTCCCCTTGTTCCTAGCCTGGCTAGCAACAAGGGGTTCCTGCTATAGTAATTCCCATAAAATGCCATTCAAACCGCAGGTTACAACAATATAAAAGTATTTCCATTACAATCTTCACCCCTGATCCCTTTGGACCGGAGCGCAGGGTTTAACATTGCAATGAACTCCTCCTCTTGCCCCTGCTCTGGCTTGGCAGGAAAGCAGGGCTCCATCATGCGTAACGGTTACTTGGGAAGACAAACACCGTAACTCTGAATATCCCCACCTTCCTTCCTTCTTCCCCCAGCTTTATATGCTCAGCATGATGTCCTATGGTACAGAATATCCCTTTGGCTAGTTCGGGTCAGGTGTCCTGGCCATGCTCCCTCCCAGCTTCTTGTACCCCTGCTTGCTGGCAGAGCATGGGAAACTGAAAAATCCTTAACTTAGGATAAGTGCTACTTAGCAACAAGTAAAACATCAGTGTGTTATCAACATTATTCTCACACTAAATCCAAAACACACTGTGCCAGCTACTAGGAAGAAAATTAACTCTATCCCAGCCGAAATCAGGACAGCATCTCTTAAAGTATGTGTGTGGGAAGTCCTTCTGTTTTAAAAATACCTGTCCAAATTATGTTCTTGTCCAAATTATGTTCTTGGTAACGAGGGTGTCACCTCACCATGTTTAAGCTGTGAAACTCAGCCCAGAGTTGGGCCACATTAACACAGCAGCAGCTCGTCAAGTTCCTAGAGTGATTTAAATCTTATTAGTGCAGGTATTGTGTGATATTGAAACTGACAGGGTATTCACTTTGGGCAAGACTAATCAAGGGGGGTTTTTTTGGATTTTTTTTTTTTTTTTTTTTTTTTTTAATTTTATTTTTGTGAAAGGATAGAAGCATTGTTATGCAGCAGCCTTAGTTAAAGGTCAGAGATTTCTCTGGACATAAGCCGCTGCTGCTTAAGGCACTGCTGAAGACAAATATTATTTGGGGAGGAACTTGAAAAAGACTTATTAATATGCCATCAAACCTCTCAGCTCACCACAGCCTTCTGAGGCCCTGTTGAGTTTCAGCATGGTTATCACCAGTCACATCAACCTCTTCCTATATTGTCTTTTGCAGGCAGATACGAGCTCCCTTTGTCAGTGCTCTCAGTGCAGATTTGTTTACTCTGACCAAGCTCCAGATGCACTAAAATCTGGGCATGCTAACACTGTGATAAACTAATAGATCTTACTAGGCTTAGTAGCTTGTCTTTAAAGCTGCCTTTTTTTAAAAAAAAAAAAAAAAACTGGCTTTGTAGTTTAATAGCTCAGCTACTCACCAGGGCCATACAAGTTGCATTTGGCTCAAGGCATTAGCAGAGCAAGTTTGCATGTGCCTGGAGAGCCGGCAGCGGGGGTTTGTGTTTGCCTTGGGATGACCATGCCGAAATACCTTGAGAAAGTGAGTTTCCTTGAGCTCTGCCTGTCAGCACTAAGGAAAAAGCAAATTAATTCAAAGACAGGTCCACTGACTGCAAAGGCCAGTGGGGGTCGTTCCTGAAAATTAGTTCTTGTCAAAGAAGAGAACTGGAAATTTCTCCTAATGACAAGTCAGGTAAAGGGAGGAAATGGCCCAAAGAAGACAGAAGATGGGGAGGTAAGGGTGGGTGAAGAAAAGCTTAAAATACAGTGAAGAAGAAGAAGAAGAAGAAGAAGAAGAAGAAGAAGAAGAAGAAGAAGGTGAGAGTGGTGGAGAGCCAGCCCCAGCCAGGGGTTAGTTTTCTGGCCGTGGGCAGAACATGCTTCTGGGAAGTCTGCATTTGGGAACGTCCCAATCCACACAGAAGCCTACACCTTGGTAAAGTGTGTGAATTTCAAGCACTTGTAAGGCAGAGGGAAAAGTGTCTTATTCCAGATTCCCCAAAGTCCCAGCAGAGTAAAACTATTTTGTGAATATTTCAGGTAAAACGAGTGTCTCGGAAGACTTCCACCTACAGAATAGCCACCAAATGGAGACTCTCTCTTTAATAACTCATCTTCCTTTAACTGCAGCTGCTCCAGGGGCCAGATATAGAATGATTACATTATAAATATCAGGTTTCCAGGGTAGACCAATGGTAATCTAAAATGTCAGTTTGCCTAGTGCAAACACTTGACATATGTTGAGCTGAATAGGGAGTAATGAGGTTGGAGACTGTCTATTTGCTCCTGGTCATCTCTCTTTAGAAATTTTTTCTGGGTACACACTTGACAGGGAGTAGATGGTTGGCACTATTTTATCTCCTCTGTTCAGAAAACAGTCACCGACTTAATGCGTGGGGAGCTGAACTGCTAATGCTCTGTGTGAACTTGTCTCATGGCTGGACTGTCAGAATGATTCTGCTGTGGCTCTAATGAACTAGATGTGAGGCCAATTACACCCTATAAAAGCTGTAATGGTTAATTAAACTATAGCTCTTACTTCAGTCAGTTGAACCTGAAGGCTACCGAAATACTAGGTGTATATCTGAAAATGAAGTGAGACTGAAACACTCAAGACTTCCTTCTCTTCCTAGATACTTTGCTTTAATATGTCCAGATGAGATGAGCGGCTGAATAAATTCAAGAACGTTTCCTTTTTTAGAGACAGGGAGCTTACTTAATGATTCCCAACCTGCCCCTTTCATTCTTGTTTCTAATGCACCATCACTTCCACCCTTCTCACATCAAAGAAGAGATGAAAATGGCACCCTACAGAGATCATGAACGCTGCTCTAAAAGTGCTAGCAATGAGAGGTTGATTTTTAGTTTAATACGCAGCCGGCAAGGAGTGACTGCCTGATTTCTGCCCTCCCCCCCCATCTCCTCTCCCCGGGGACGCAGGCAGCCGTGGCAGCCCCGCGTTTACCTGGCGCGTTCGGCTCCCGCACCCGCCGCGGTGGCTGGGTGCCGGGGGAAGAGGGCGAGGGGCTGCGATACCTCGTTTGAGCTGATTGGTATTTCGGTGTCTGAGCTATGCTGGTGCCTACGAGGGAGGACACGTGCTAACACCTTGTCTCGAGGGGGTTTTGCGTTTTTTTTTTTTCTGGTCGTGGCTTTCTCTCAGCCCGGTGGCCAGATGTTACAAGAGTATCACAGCTGGCCAAAAGCAGCTGGGGGTAAGAGGCATCCTCCTCCAGCGGGGCTCAGACCACCCTCTGCCAGGGAGGGAGGAGGAGGAGGAGTGCTGCCACTGCAGCACCAAAAAGGCATCGGCGTGCTAAGAAAACACCCGAGGGAGAGATGGATCCTCCTGGCTGCAGGCACTTCCACTCGGTCGGGAGCAAGAGGTGCCACCGGGACCACCTTCGGGAGCTCCCTTCCTTGGGAACAGCGGTGGGAGCAAACGGCACCGGACGGGATGAATCCAGCCCGTAGGGCAGTGTCGGGGCCAACGGCTTTCCCAGAGAAGTTTCCGTTTAGTTTCTAAACTCCAGTAAAGTCATGCACTGTGTTATTTTGTGTCTCTCAAAATCTCAGTATTGCGAGAAGAGGGGGGGGAATGAGAGGCAAAGAGAGGGAGAGCGGACAGGGTGGCTGTGAGAATGGCTTGGCGGGGAATTGGGCTGTGTGTTCACACACGCACTGCGCCTACGTGGGGAAAACACCAGTAGGTAATTAGATATTAAGCATTTAAAAGGCATATCGTTTAGTGCCTCTGTTTTCAAAAAAACAATTAGGAGCTCATGAGCTGAGGGTTAGGTATTTAACTGTAGGTTGAAAGTTATTACAGGCAAGATGAGTACACACACACCCCAAAAAAACCAGAATGAAAACAAACATTGAATCTAGTAACAGCTGGTTGTTTTCCAGGCATAATCTTTCAATAGCTGCTTGAGAGAAGAGGAAAAAATCCAGCCCCAAAACAACAAATCATAACTATTGCATGTAACATCTACATTCTACCAGCTAAGGCTGGTAGTTCTTGGTTTTAATTAATATGAATGCCCCTCCCCTGCAACGGGGAATAAGTGATAATGATTTCTGTGCAAGCTAGCATTAGCTTTATTTGGCACATAAGTGATGACTGCCAACTTCAAAAAAGCACAGTAGGAAGTTACCTGAAAGAGGGTTTTTTTTTTTTCAAATGAGAAACTATTTAATTTTTTTTTTTTGCATATTGTATATTTAAGGAAATTGAAATGTTCAGTCAAAATAAATGAATAAAATCTGGTAAGAAATGTTGTTTAATAGGCTATAATATGTTTTGATAGCATTATCATTTCTTGGCTTTATTTGTATGGTTTTTGTCTCCAGCAGCGCCATTAATTTTCAATCCCTTCTGCTCTGTGTGGGCTGTTGTCCAGTGACCTAAAAACTGACATGTGTTACAGATATTGGACCATTAGTATTTATGCATATTGGGGGGTGGGGCACAAGGGGTTATTATCTGAGTAGTTGAGGTAGTGTCATGCTTTGTTTTTTTTCTTTTTTTATATATATAGAATTACATACACACATATGTGTAGATTGTCTTCTGCAAATAATCAGATATGAAGTCTGTATTTAGGAAAACTGTAGAGTCTGGTGAAAGAGAGCAGGAACTGATGAGAACTGGAATTGTAAAAACTTGATTTTCTCCATATCTTTCCTGTTTTTCTGAGGTGGGGTATCCATTTCCACCGAACATTTGTAGTTGATTGCACAGAAGAGGACCTGTGGCTAAAGCAGGAGTTCACTTGACTGATGCAGTGTCCTGTGGCTATGGCCAGAGTAAATATTTTAAGAAACCTGTGATGCTGAGGAGTTAAAGCAGTTTTGGCACCAATAGACAGCTCATGGCTGTAGAATATAAGCTCATTGGGAGCAGTTAGGGACTTAGCCTCTGATATATGAAACAACTAACTCAGTCCCATTTATTATTTAAAAACACCCCCCCACCTCACCCAACCCCCCTGATCTACCACGTAGTCCGTCGCTGTCCATGAGTATGTGGCCGAGGATGCTGCGCCCGAGCCCGTGTCACTGCCACTCGTCGGAGCTCTGCCTTCGGAGAACCTGCGGACCACAGAGCTCGCTCAGTAGGACTTGTTTTAAGTCACAGTTGTGATAGGGCCAAAATACATAGCGGACTATACAGCTTCACTTTAATTGTGTATGAATTGTTAATATAATTAGAAAAAAGTAAAATATTTATCAAATCATGAACTGCGTAGATCCTGCAGTTATTACTAATCAGCAGGTGCCAGAATAGTTTTCGTAAAAGAATGAATAAATATTAAAAAGGCTTGGTTTGCTTTTATATGCGATTAGAGAAGGCCTCATGTGATGAAGTACTGTTGTTTACTTGTGTTCAAACTGTATTCTTCCTCCTTTAGCCTAAGTATGCCAAAGATAAGCATTCTACATACCTAATGTATGCTTTTATTAATCTGTGATGATTTGCTTATTCATAATTTGTTGCCTTTTCCCAGCTGTATCTAGATGCTTAAATATTAACCAAGAGATTTTTTTTTTCCCAATTTTTATTTTAATGCCACGTGAGCATCATTTTAAATAATACATTTTTTATTTCCATGTGTCAAAGATGTTTAGAAATAAAGCTTTTTTTGCATTAGTAGCCGAGAACGCAAACATCCAGCTGCCACTTGTTTAGATGTTCTTTTATCTGAAACCCAACTGTTTGATTAGTCTTATTTAGAAGATGCTGGAGGCTCTGACGCTCTATGAACACCTCTCTGCTCTTTAATGAACACTTCTGCATCCTCCAGCAACACAGAATCAGAGCCTCATTGTCTAAGCTGTTACGGGTAGTTCTGTCAAAGGGGCGCATGTCATTTGCTGTGCTCAGGTTGGCTTTAATTTGTCAGATGACACCAAGGTCCGCTGATTCGCGAGGAAACCATGTTTATAGCACAAGGTTAGAGCTCTCGGCTGAAATGACTTTTTGGAGTTGTTCACCTGAATCACAGGCAGGAAGGGCATGAGGATATTTAACAGACCGTTTGTCATGAAAGATGTAACGGCACGTGAAGCCAGTAGCATCAGTGGCGCCTGCGCGGTCACACCGCTAGCACCAAAGCAGGGCATGATCTGTGACGAAGGGACCACGCTGCGCTACCACCAGGCAGCGGGAGCACCCGAGGGACGCGTACGGTTGCCGTTCCGTCTTGGTGTGGACTTTGCTTCTAAGGTCAATAAACCCAGATGTTCTCGCCGGTAGCCCATCTGCACACTAGATGGCAAAGCCTTGCATTGATGCATCTGACTCGGTATTGAGAGTAGTTAATGAACTTTTCTACATAAAGGCAAGGGGCGGATGGGCAATTTGGTGTGATGATTAAGTAACCTTGTTTATCCTTTTAAACACTGTGAAGGGAAAAGGTTGCATGAAAAAGTAGAATAGAAATTGGTCTGGTGCATAGAAAAGCTAATTTGAAAGTAAGGGAAAACTATTATGCCCCTTTAACACGCTGCCCGTATTGAGAAAATGGGATCATCAGAAGACTCAGAGAGAATGACTTAAAGAACTAACAGCATTTGAAACAATTAATTCACGGGTACTGGGTAGAACATATACAGCTAACATACAACTAACACAAACTTACAGAAGTTAGTCAGAAAGCTTTGTGCTACTTTTTCTCCTTTATCAAAAATACCTGACAATGCTAGCATCTGACAGGTCCATGTTTTGAGTTCTTTTCCACTACAGAAGGCATTTAAGTAATTAATAAATTGGCTGATATTGTTTAATTCTATAATGGATAGATAATGACAGGAAAAGACTACCTGTGAGTTAATGAGTGCAGTATTTATATAAGCCCTGCAGGGCAACATGAAGGAAACATGCAAATTAACAAACAGTTTAGTACCCAGGAAGCGCAAAATAGACTGACTCCATAGAAACCCTAGGACGAGTAGGGATAAATATAACTTTAATTCCTTATTTGGCTAATTCTACAATGCTTTATGAGATGAACCTGTTACGTATTGTGATTAACCTTTTAGTTATTGTTTCTGTAAATCATTTTTTTTTGCTGTGTGCGTGCTCTAGGCTTGTAGACAGAGAAGCAAACTGTTTCTTCATGCATATCCTGTGACTTGGCTCTCCTTGTAATTCTTCCTCTGTCCTCTGGTTCTGAAGCTGCTCTGAATTTTGGCTCAATTTCCATCCCAATCTTTTGTGCCTTTGTCATTCTCCCCTGTGACTCATGCAGCTCTTTGCTCAGATGTGCAGATTATCTGAGATGTTTTATTCTTCTTTGGATTAATTATTTTTAATAGTGCTTTCAGGTTACAATTGAGTGAAATTAGATATTAGGTTTCAATCTACTATTAAATTATTTTAATAATATTTTGGATATTAAAGACGTTAATTTAAACATAATTTAATGGTAGACTCTTTCAATGAGACTTGACTTTTTTATTGCAAAAGCAAGGGTTTCACATCCCTTATGTTTCCTTTCCTCTGGATATTTCTTTAGAAATTGGACAGCGTTGTATGGTTACTCTTTTCATGTAACAGCTGTATCCAGGATACTTAGCAAGATATTATGTGCCATCCACAGCATTTTGTTACGTAGTGAAGTTCTCTTGTAAAGCTGGCATTTCCATTAGAGTAGATCAGCGTGTTTAGTCATCAGATGCCTATTACAATTATTTTATCACTTTTTTTTCCAGCAGAGTAATCGCTTTCTCATTGGTCTGGACATACAACTGATAGATGGATGTAGGGAAGGGCTGTAAGCAGCAGGCTCCAACTGCATTAGATTGATGTATCAGGCAGCTTCCAGCTGGGTGTGATAGGAAGATTACAGGGCTCCAACTGTATCTCTGTACAACTCAAAGTGAGCCCTGTAAAATCTATCCAAAAGATTCAGCACTGAGTCCTCCAGAACTTCCCGTTACAGCCGACGCAGGAAGTACTGAAAGGGGAACCTTTAATCTTCAAAGACACCGAGGTTCAGCGCGTCATCGGTACAGCTACTGCGATTGTATTTGCAGGTACAGATCTTTGAAACAAAAATAACAGATTAAATTACCCAGAAAACTTCCCCGTTCTGCTTGCAGATGCTCTAAGAGTAACAACAGGTGATATTAATAACAGAATTGCCCAAGGACCCATGCGGTGCCACAGAGGGTCTCTGGGCAGAGGAGGACAGCCGTAGTCGGGGGGAGGTAGGGGTTGTCCTGGGCTCGGAGCAGGAGGAAAGGCACTGACCTTGGGGGGGCGCATAAATGGAGGAGAACTGTCAGCCCCTTTTTCTGTTGATTGCTCCGTGGTGTGATAAAACTTTTTGCAAAGGAATTTTCCTGCCTTTTGCACCCGCCAGCATCCCCATCGTAGTTTTGCTTCTCTGGGAGTCCTCTCCCGCGTTGTGGGTGAGGGTACCGGTGGGGCTTTGTTTGCCACCCGCAGCCTCCATCCAGAAGTGATGCCAATCGCACAGGTTTTTCTTTAAAAAAAACAGTTGGGTAACTAGAAAGTGATGACAACAACAAAAACAAATGTTATACAAGTCTTCTGGCCTCTTTTATATCCTTTATAAAATATTATTTTCAGTGGCTATATTTAGTATAAACTGTATTCTCTGCTTGTGTGACACATGTAAAAATTACACTGGAGGAGACAACACCAGTACATAAACTGACTTAGTTTTCCTTCTGTACTTCCAGTCAAGTTTCAAAAATCACTTATATAGCACAACTTAATGTTTGTAGAGACAAAATTTTGTAACTGGATACCTTTTGCTGAAGATTGGTCGAAGAGAAACCAATAAAAATAATCAACTAGCGTGTAAGTGTTAGAATGACTTAGAGATTTGGCTTTTCCTCCTGGACAACCTTGTATTTCATCCTAACTTTAGGACCTAGCCTCACTAATGACTTTGGCACAGTCTCATATAATTAATTTTATATGAAATCAACTGGTCCAGGGCTCAGAAAGAACCCACATGTCCACATCGTTCATACAAAAATAGCAACCTTAGAATAATACTGTTTTTTTCCTATTTTTTCATTTCCACTGATCTGTCCTTGTGCACTCATTGCTTGAGACTGTGCTGTTTACTGAATGACTAACATAAACAGATTCCTGGTTTATTTGAGGCTCTGAGAAAGACAAGGCAGTATAATATGTACAACAGAAACGCTTGGGTAGTGCAGTTAATCTATTTGAAAAGGTTTGAGGTTTATGATAAACAACATTTTTGTTAAATTACTGCTGCAGTATTTTGATGTCAAGAATTCTGTGAAGCCCAGTAAATAGTTAAAAGATCTCAGAGAGCAGATTTCAGCTTGGCAGGATCCCATGGGAGGCTGCCTTGGAGGGCAGAAGGACTCAGAGCACAAGGACGGTCCTTTCCAGCCTGCAGGAAATCAAGCAAATGTGGCAGGAGGTCGGCACCGGCAGAGCTCACTCACACACAAACCCAAGTACACTAAAGGGGGTTGCAGGTGTGGGCTACCCAGGAGGAACACAGAGAGAGGCATTCTCCAAGATTGCATGGATGGAGAAGGGGTACAGGAAAGCCACAGCTTAGCTGAAGCTGAAACTGGGAAGGGTTTGAAGGCCAAAAGTACAAGCTTCTGTACGGAGCTTTCAGCAAAAGAAAGGCTAAGAAAAATGTGAGCCCGCTGCTCAAAGGAGCAGGGGACGTACTGACTAGGTTACCTAGTGAGGTAACACTGGTTACCTCGGCTTTTTCTGTGTCTTCCTGGTTTTTCCTGGTAAATTCTGCCCTCACCTCAGCCTCTGGGCCAAGTGGCAGAGTTTGGGGGAGTGAAGAGTTACCCACAGCGGAGGAAGATCAGCTCTGATAGCTTTTAAACCAATTAGATGGACACAAGTCCAACGGACCAGGCAGGCTGCACCGAAGGGTGCTGGGGGTGAGGCTGACGGAGGTCACCGCGAGGCTGCTCTCCGTCATCTTCAAAGAGGTTCAGAATGACAGGAAAGCGGCAAACATTGCTTCCAGCTTCAAGAAGGACAAGGAGGAGGATCCAGGGAAGGTTATGTAGCAAATCCTCCTGCAAACCATGTCCAAACACTTCTGTGTTTGGTCAAGGAGGTGATTGGGAACAGCCAGCATGGAGTTACCATGGGCAAGACATGCCTGACTTTCCAGGTTGCCTTCTCTGATGGGTTGGCTGGCTGTTGTGGGTAAGGGGAGAGCAGCTGAGGTTGCCTACCTTTGACATCAGCAAGGTCTCTGGCTTTGTCTTCCATAGTATCCTTACAGACAGATTGGTGAAATACAAGTTGGATTAGCGGATTAAAAGATGGATGGGAAATTGCTGAGAGGGCGCAGGGGACGATCTCATTGCTGTGCGTGTCTGCCTGATGGGAAGATGTAGAACGGACTGAGCCAGACTCTTCTCCGAGGTATACGGCAAAAGGAACAGAGGCAACAGATGTGAGCTGCAATACAGGAAATTCAGGTCAGGGATAAGGAAAATGCTTTTCACTGTGAGGGTGGCCAAACAGTGGAGCAGGGGCCCAGAGCGGTTGCGGGATCCCCTTCATTGGCCCTGAGCAACCTGCTGTAGTTGGTGCTGCTTTGAACAGGTTGTCAAACAGATGACCTCCAGAGGTCCCTTCCAACCTGAATCACCGTCATTGTCAGCAATTTCAAGGAGTATTGAGCCTTTACATCCCTTTTATTTTTGTACATTTTCTGCAAATTTATAGTGGTGTAAAATTAACGTAACGGAGTGGAGTATCATTCTAAGAATCTGTTCTAAAGAACTGGTGAGGATGCTATCTGTGCTGTAAGGCACCAGACCGACCCTGATTCCTAGAAGGAGCCATGTGTGTGTGTAGGTATTACTTGACCTGTGTATAAATCTGTCTGAAACAACAGCATCGTTGCCCCTGCGTAAACACATGCAGTTTCTCGCTAGGTAATTAGGGCTGGGTTTGTGAGGGTGAAGGAAAAACTGAGAAGGGAAGGATGAAGGCTGAGGGCTGCAGCAGCATTACTACCACCTTTCCTTCCAGTGGCATTCACAGCAGAAGGACCGAAATTTGGAACAAAGACAGTTTACTGAACCTTCTTCTATACATTTTTCATGAGATTGAAACCTCAGACTTTACTTCTATGAAATCTGAGCTAATTTAGTGTGCTTTGAATAAATATCTGATAAAAAGCAGATTACTGTAATTGCAAAGAAAGAAGAAACAAGCTTCCAATATGTGCACCTAATTTTCTTATTCCTGGAATACTGCCTCAAATCTTCCCGGAATACAGCAACCATTATTTCTGAGGTTATAGCTAAATTGAAGGAATATTTTGCCAAGCAACTATTTTGAGAATTCAGTTCATCTAAATGAAAAAAACCCACCACTAAATACCAGGGTTTTTTAAGTATCTAAAATTGATTTTTAGACATGTATCTAGGGAATAACTAGGAATTTGGATGTCTGAAACAACTAGTCTATCTCAAAAGTGCAATAGAGGGTTATTTACTTTTGTGTAAATGCGAAAAATTTACTGAGTGATAAAGGACTCGTAACCTGGTTTTGCTGAATTTTGTGAGTAAACTTCTCCAAAGCTCGTTGGAACTGAGCAGACTTTAAAAGTGAACCCAGAAACATAAAAGCTTTTGACTTTTTGCTCTGTTAGTTTTTCTCCCAGCCTTCTATTGAGTACTTTATAAATGTTTTGAGAAAGATGTTATACTGTCAGGGGAGCAAGCAATAAAAAGGTTAACTAAAAGCAAAATGTTTAAAATAAAAGTCAATTTAGTGCAGATGCTTTAAAAGTGATATTTAAAATGAACGGGCTAACAATAAATATTTGAAAAGTACGGTTTGCAAAAAAAAAAAAAAAACACCACCCAGCAGTACCCACACTGAGCTCACTAAGAATAAATTTAATTACAGAGATTTATTTGTGCATGACTGTTGGATATTCTTTTTATGGTATGTTAAGTTTATATGCTGTGGGTACTGTATTTGTTTCACTGTAATTTCTGACTAATTCCTAAACACAGGAGAATTAGTTTCAGTGCAACAGTAAGAATGAAGTATTAGTTTAAAGTTTCATTGAGTTATCATGGGAGACTTAATTTGGCTCACATTCCTGTCTGAGGCACTGTTCCTT
This sequence comes from Astur gentilis, assembly GCF_929443795.1. NCBI lineage: Eukaryota > Metazoa > Chordata > Aves > Accipitriformes > Accipitridae > Astur > Astur gentilis. The sequence continues at coordinate 14,346,198 of NC_064911.1, forward strand.
GCTTTATTTATGCTTTTAGTTAGTTCCACTAGGGCTGAATTGTATATTGCCTTTTCCTGTTAGTAATCACTGCAGTGCTGACGTCCCGCACCCTGAGAACAGGTCTCGGGAACGTCCCTTCTATGTTGAGTGGAATTTTTCATAGACGTAGTTATTTAAGTGGGGAAACATTCAAACTTGAAGCCCAAGTGTCTTCCAGGGAAATAATTCCCTATCATCACTTGTAACTGTTTAAGGTCTTTTAATTATGCTGAGATAAATTGAGTGAAAGAAAATAATTTGCTTTCAATCATAAAATCTGGCTGGTCTAGTAAGCATTAACTTAGTGAGTTTATTACATTGAAGATAGAGGTTTCTACTTGTATTTATGGTCCTAAAAAGTTTAGATTATGAAGAAATGCCCTCAGTCTGTCATTCAGTAATTCTGTACTGTCTCTGGCAGAATTCCAGACAAATTTATAGAGTGCTTTTAGACAAACATGAGAGTAAACTAAAGCTGTCATATTAGTTCATGTTAGTGCTGAGCAAACTAATTCAGACTCGATAAGGATCTGTATTACATCCATTCTGAACCCAGGCCAATTCCTTATTTTTAGAACTGAAATCAAGTTAAGATCTTGAGGTCTTGAAACATTTTTCACTTCTGGCAGACTTGGAATTCCAAGTGGCCAAGTACCACATAAGACTACTGTTGTAGTATTTTTAACCATGGAAGTACTAAGGATTTGCAAAGGAAAGGTTTTGGTGGTGTGGAGTTCTTTTGTTTGTTCTTGGTGGGGGGTTGTGTGTGTTTTGGTTTTGTTTAGGGAGTTTGGGTGGTTTTGGGGGCTTGGTTGTTTTTGTTGGTTGTTTTTTTTGTTTGTTTGTTTTTTTTTCTGAAGGACCTTTTACATCTTGACATTGAGAGCTAAAACATCAGGTAGAACTTAGCCAGCATTCTGGATAACTGCACACCCATGGTACGGCTTCTGTGGCTTGTCTGAGATCAGATCTTTTTGTACCTGTAAGATTATCTTGTGTAAATGTTAAAAGTGTTTATCTTTTCTATTTGGGGCACACAAATAGGTTGTTTATAACTATTTGTGTGTGGAATAGATTCTACAAACCACGGTAGTTAGAGGTCATCAGGACAAATAGTTGTAGCATATGTTTTTCTCTACAAGTTGTACCTGACAACCTCTCATAAACTTTCAAAACACTGGCCTTGAGAGACTGTTATAATTGCCTATGACAAGCATGCTTAAAATAGCAGATCATTTCCATACATTTTGAGCTAAAATAGGATTTGAGAGATTAATATTTGAGTTTGTGAGTGATTATTTGGTAGTTATGCATAGCGTGCCTGCTGTATGTGTTTCAGGATAGCAATACAAGGTCAGTTCAGACCTCACATGATGGACACGGTTCTGTTTACTTTGCATTTTGAATGTGTTTCTTGCTGGTTTTGGCCCCTTCCCTGGGCTGAGCAAGTCCAGCTCCCCTGGCACCTCCTCGTGGGCCACTGCTTCTGCCCTGACCATCCCAGGGTTCCCCTGGACTCACTCCAGTTTGTCCTTCTCTGTCCTCTTGTGGAGGCCTGTATTGGGTCTGCATGGCAAGGTTTTGGTAGCGGGGGGGAGCTACAGGAGTGGCTTCTGTTAGAAGACCACGGTGAGGCAGGCTGTCCCCCTGCAGCCCAGGGAGGTCCATGGTGGAGCAGATCTCCACCTGCAGTGTGGGGAGGACCCCACACCAGAGCAGGGGGATGTCTGAAGGAGGTTGGGACCCTGTGAGAAGCCCATGCTGGTTGCTCAAAGCCCCATCCAACCTGGCCTTGAACACTTCCAGAGATGGGGCATCCCCAACTTCTCTGCGCGACTTGTTCCAGCGCCTCACCACCCACACAGTAAAGAATTTCTTCCAAATACCTAATCTAAATCTACTGTCTTTAAGTTTAAAACTGTTACCCCTTGTCCTATCGCTACACTGCCTCCCCATCTTTCCTGTAGGCCCCCTTTAGGTACTGGAAGGCTGCAATAAGGTCTCCCTGGAGCCCTCTCTTCTCCAGGCTGAACAACCCCAACTCTCTCAGCCTGTCCTCACAGGAGAGGTGCTCCAGCCCTCTGATCGTCTTCATAGCCCTCCTCTGGACTCACTCCAACAGGTCCATGTCCTTCTTGTACTGGGGGCCCCAGAGCTGAAGGTAGTACTGCAGGTGGAGTCTCATGAGAGCAGAGGGGGAGAATCACCCTTCTACATACTTCTTTTGATGCAGCCCAGGATGTGATTCACTTTCTGGGCTGCAAGCTCCCATTGCTGGATCATATTCAGTTTTTCGTCCTCTAAAACCCCTAAGTCCTTCTCTGCAGGGCTGCTCTCAATCCACTCATCGCCTGGCCTGTCTTTGTGCTTGGGATTGCCGCGACCCACGTGCAGGACCTTGCACTTGGCCTTGTTGAACTTCATGAGGTTCTCACGGGCCCACCTCTCGAGCCTGTCCAGGTCCCTCTGGATAGCATCCCTTCCCTCCGGCGTGTCGACCGCACCACACAGTTTGATGTCGTCGGCAAACTTGCTGAGGGTGCACTCAATCCCACTGTCCATGCTGCTGACAAAGACGTTAAACAGCGCTGGTCCCAATACCGGCCCCTGAGGAATGCCACCTGCCACTCATCTCCCCTTGGACATTGAGCCATTGACCGCAACTCTTTGAGTGCGACCATCCAGGCAATTCCTTACCAACCAAGTGGTCCATCAACCAAATCCATGTCACTCCAATTTAGAGACAAGGATGTCATGCAGGACGGTGTCAAATGCTTTGCACAAATCCACGTAGATAACATCCATTGCTATTCCCTTATCCACCAATGCAGTAACCCCGTTGTAGAAGGCGACCAAATTTGTCAGGCATGATTTGCCCTCAGTGAAGCCATGTTGGCTGTCACCAGTCACCTCCTTATTTTCCATGTCCCCTAGCATAGTTTCCAGGAAGATCCACTCCATGATCTTGCCAGGCACAGAAATGAGACTGACTGGCCTGTAGTTCCCTGGGTCTTTCTTTTTTTTCCTTTTTGAAAACGGAGGTTATATTTTACCCGTGACACTAATTGGTGAGTGATTTCTCCCTGTCCTTATCTCGGCCCATGAGCTTTTCATCATATCCTCCTGTCCAGTCGAGGAGGGGAGTGACAGAGCGGCTTTGGTGGACACCTGGCCTCCAGCCAGGGTCAACCCACCACAAGGCCCCAGACACCGGTCTAGTGAGTGCTGAGTAAAGGGAGAAGATGGCGGGCTCAGTAGGTTTCTTACCATAAAAGCATAGCTCCAGCCGCCTTGCTTGAATGTGGCTCTGCAATACCAAAGTCAAAACAGTATTTTACAGACTCATAATAAAATAATTTGCTTTGTAATATAGCACAATGAGGGGACAGGGCATTTGCTGCCTGTAAACTGAGCCAGCCAGAAGGCATAACGAGAGGATCAGCACATTCTCCTCCTTCATCGCTTTGCCCTCTGGCCAGGGGTGGACCAGTGCTGGGCCCTTATAATTGCTGTGCTGGCACAGGCGAGCAAAAAGGACAGGATTATACAGGTGGAGCAGGGCAGTGCAGGGGGAAAGGCTTTCCACGAGTCTCCTTGCTGTACACACCCAGGCATCAGGGCTGTCCCCTGCAGTACAGTATTTTGCAAAAGGAAAAATGCTGTGAGCAGCCTTCGTGTGTTCAGTGGTTGTTTTCTGGAATTTCCAAATTTCAGGCAGACTTACGTTTTATTCCTACTCGCCTCTTAGAGTTTCAAGATGTACTTTTAAACTGAATCATCAACAAGCGTTCTGCAGAACATGATGCAGGGCTGAATGAAGACTTATAGTCTCTAATGTCCGATACAGCCTTTGCCTTAACAGAGCTGCTGCTGTCTGGTTTTCCAATTAGAGTGGCCCTGTCTGTTCTGACATCTCGGCAGGGGAAAACAGATTGATTCATCAGTAGTTGATTTCTGAGCCTGTAAATCTAGCAAGTCTGAGGAAATCACTTTATTAAAAACTAATGGCATATCATACCCGTCCTTCGGAGCGCACAGTTATTTTATGTTCAAGCTTCTCAACAGTTAAAGGAACTTGGTTTCTTCCAGCTTTCATAAGGTAATGACCAAGAGACTCACTTTTGTCAGATTGAAAGAATAACTTCATTTATGATTTGCTATTCAGTAATAAATTGATTTGAAGAGAAGAGACTACAACATGCAGATTATTCCAATGCAAGTATATGGATTTGGAAGTCCTATACTTCAGTGATCAGATGATGAAAAAAAAGCATTCTGGCAGCTCTTGATTTTTAAAGCTCTGTTTCTATTTATAAATGCTGTTAGGATGGCACAGCCTAGGCAGAAAGACAAATTCAAATCACACTTTTTATGTAATAGTGCTCATTTCTCTGAGGATCTGAAATGTCCCATTCATCAGTTCTGTTATCTCTCAGCTTGATGAGCACTTAAAGCTGAAACATGTAGCTATCTTAATCTACTCTGAGATATAGCGCTTTTGGATACGTAAATTAGAACCTGCACTAAGGCAACAGCATAATTTCTTACACTGGCACAAGGCAGCCCTGACAAGGCTAGACTTTTTTTTTGGCCTCTTGTTAAGCTAATTCATTTTTAGAAACTCCACATGTTGCTAGTTTTTATTGGTTTTTTCCCTCCCCGTGCAGTCTGAAGAGAAAAAAAATAAACCTATCCCAGAAGATCTTACCTGCTGAATTGGACATTATAATCAATTTTGTGTGCTTAGCAGGTGTTGCAAATGGATGAGAGGGGGATATTAATGGTAAGATAGTTGTGGAAATGAACAAGTCACAAGTGCAATCAATCTCACTTGTGTCTTCGGGGAGGAGTGTACCGCAGGGTTTAGCATGAACATGACAGCTTGACAACTCAAGGTTACTTCACTTTGAGAATTAAAGCCATGGGCAGCGTGTGGTGGCAAGAACGTAGCACGGAGGGGTAATTGGGGTGAGCTGGGCCCTGGGGGGGGTCGGTGGCTGCGCAGGGCTGGGTGCTGCGGGGGTTCACACCTGGGGAACCCCCAGCCTCGAGGGGCAGCCCCCAGGGATGCTCTTCCAGCCGGAGCCTCCCTTGTGTCTGTTTATGTCCCTTGGCCTTCACGCTCCCGCCACGCACCACCGGTTCGATATACGTGCCTTTGATCTTAAGGACAGGAAGAGCGACGTATGGGAATCCTTGGGAAGAAAAGTGGAAACACGCTTCTTGCTAATGAGGGGTAAAAAAAACCCCTTAGTTAATACATCTTTGATAAAAGTAGTTACAGCTTGCACTACAGTCATTTTATTCCTGGTGGTTACGCTTGTGTTAAGATGTATTTGTTTTCATCAAAGATGGTGAGACCCAACAGATGTAGGAGGAAGATTAAATAACAACAAAAAGCAAGCAAACAAAAGTCTTGTCTTAAAGTACAGTTTTACATATGAAACAACAATTTTGTTGGGAGAAAAAAGCCTCCGGTTCTCTAATACTACTTGAAAACATTTAACAGTGCTTTTTGTTTATAAGTGTCATGGGCTTTAAGCACCTGTTAAAGCTGATGTAAATAAGATTTTCTGGCAAAGCGAGGCTGTGAAAAAGCTTAGACCTCTCCCAGGGTCCCCAGGAGATGCAGCTCGAGGACAGGAGGGTCAATCCATTTCCCTCGAGGTCCTGCTGCCCATCCCGGCTGGGAGGACCCAGCTGACCCGTGGCTCGCCTGGGCCAAATGTGGTCAGTGGCAACGTGGCACCTAGCGTGATGATTTGCAGAGGATTGAGCTGTCGGCTTAAAACACTGAGCTGCGCAGATGTGCAGAACGGCAGCCTGTTGTGAAACCAAGTGAAAATAACTTTGGACGGCCAAGGAAGTCGCTGCTGAAAGGGTTTCACGTCTGACAGATCTGAGTGAAGTTGTTTGGGTCCTGGTCTCGGCTGGGTTTGTTGACTTGAATGTAAGCTTCCTGAAGTTCAGGCCCTGCGTTCGTCAGGAGGAGAGCTTAGTCTGCTGCTTCTTGTTACCGTTTTACAGATAACAAGCTTTAAGTCTAGGCACAGCACTCTTACTTTGCATGGCTGCATGTTGGGTTTTTTTTAAATCATCCCTATGGTTTATACATTTATTTCAAGAAACAGTAGCAGCTTCCACTCATCTTTTACAGAAAAATAAGATGAAACTCGGTTTCCTATCTTTAACTGACAAAAATTTAAGTCCAGTATAAACATAAGCATAACTTGAACTCTAAAATTTTAAGACCACCAAGATAACCGTTTGTAAAATGTTAGCCCCATCTGCAAGTAATTAATTAAAGTAAATTGAACAACGAACGACTTGTAGCTGTACTCCCTGGTTTGTGACAAATTGATTAAGTCAGTTGTATTAATGAGGTCACCCTGTTGTGGGATATTTCTAGTTCTAGAACTAGTGAGGTCTGAAGTTGTTGAATTAGGAGCTGCCATCTTCTGCTCGGCGGCTGTGAAAGCCTCATCGAGGCACCTGTAATTTGAAGGGCTCTAAGATTTTTAGCACAACACTTCAGCCTTTGACAGCACGGCACAATGGGCACTCGTGAAGTGAGCAAAATGCCGTAATAATAAGACTGGTTTCTGGCAACAGTCAACAGGATTGAACTGGTTGCTGTTATTGGAGAAAGTTGTGGTATTTTGAGGCAATTTTATTTTATGAACCTCTTCTTTTCTGAAGCTCCTGGTATTGTAAGCACGTTACCAGTCCGCATGCAAAAGGGAAAGGGTGAAAAAAGCTTTCCATCTATATGAAGCTGTAAAATAGTACAAACAAACAATATATCGTTTTGTTTACATTAACATTTAAAGATCTTTTTTCAGATGAACACAGAATCTGAAGGAACCTGGTCAGGTTATAGAATTATTACTTTTGCCTCCTCCAGAGAGGAACCAAAGCTAGAAAATGTCTTTGCCACTAGTTTGCTAGTGGCTAAGAAGGAAGAGCTATGTTTCTGTACGACCTTCTGAATTTCTTTTGCTCCTTTCATGACCCAAATGAAATTTGAGGGTTACATGTCCCCAAGCTTTAGGAAAAGGAACTACTGATTTCAGTAGTAGTAAAACCTTTTTGACCTGTACATTATATCCTGTCTGAGAAAAGGCAAACCGTATGGATATATACCTTCTATGCCTATCGGCCTGTTTCAATAAATAATCTGTTGGTCTATCTACAGCCTCTTCCCAAAAGTTAAGCCTTGAATAATTAAATTAGTCTGTTCCAAACGTCTGGTACACTTGGGGGGGCTGTTTATTTGCATTTTATGGCCAAAAGAACCCAATAACAAATAGACCAAACTCCAGACCTCTGTGTTTGTGGTTTTACACGAAACTGATGTTAAGATAGCCATCTATGATCCTCTGACTGAAGGGATGTGTGCGTTCTTGTAATTAAGGTAGCCTGGAGCTTTACAGGCTGTTTGCCTGTATACAGTTTGCATACAGGAATTTTGTGCAGAAAAAATGGAAGAAAAGTTACTTGAATAAAGACATACAACTGTATTCTGTGTGCATGGATGTAATTTGTACACAGGTAAGCATAGGGCGATCTCATTTCATTTCACTTTTATTAAAAAATATGTTCTCAATAACTTGACTATAAATAAATGCATCTTTAATGCCTATGCCAGTACTTCTTTGGCCTGCATCAGTTGACTAACACAGTATCAACCCCCTGGTACATCATGTTTAGAGCTCTTCTTTTTCTTTTTTTTTAAGGAGACTGAAGCCCTAAGCCTTGGCTTTTATCTTTTCTGTGTTATGAATAAAAGGTGGGAAATAATGCGAATATTGCTTTCACATCTATAGGCTCTGCCTTAGTGGCTAAACTGAACCATTTTGCTTTAAAACCCTGAGTCTGAAGCTGCTGTACCAGGGGAAGCTTTACAAAGCAGGGACGACAGAGCTGACATTTGAAGAACTGGGCCGTTGTGTCACAAGTGAGGCCAATAGATGTCAATCTAAATCCTACGGAGAAAAGCAAACTAATGAGTCAGAGAAACGTACTGGTGCTGTGTGTTTGCCCTCCAGACCTGAAACATTTGTTGGTTTCACAGAAAGAATAACTTCAAGAAACTCGACTTGGAATTTAATTTTAACTGTTTTCAAAGACTGTGATGCTTTAAGAGAAGATACTGCTTTTCAGTCGTAAAAAAAATGCATTGCAAGTATTGCCGTGCCCATAAACAGCTCACTGCCCTCCTCCCACCCCCAGGAAAGCCCAAAGAGTGCATGAAAAGAGCTAAATTACAGGGAACTGGTTTGTACCGTCTGGCCTAATAAATGACTCCTGTCACATTAGCTGGAGGTACCTTTTGAGGAGGCACATTCACGCAGTTTCTCTAATGATGCTTTCTGTCTCTTACAGAAAAGAGTGATAAATAAGGGGAGGGCTGGGGGACAGATGCAGGAGGCAGACAGTCCCTCCCGCCGGCATGCCACCGAGGCAGGGATATGGCAGCGAGGAAAGGGGCCAGGACCGGCAGCCGGGGGGCCCAAATGTGCAGGATGGCTCCTGAGTCCTTGCCTTTCCCTGGCCATTACAACCTCCTGGGGTCTGCCTCAGGTTGTCCACTGGCAGCCCCGGCCGTGCATCCTCATCAAATGCATATGGGCTTGCCTGGAAATGGGCCACCCTCCAAGCCAAGATTAAACATATGGGGAAACTAATGCAAAACCAAAATGACTGTAGTGCTACTGGTATGTGCATCGTTGTAGCCACTGTATGAGCTAGAAAAAGGGTTATATTCAAAACTTGCTATTTTAGATAAAGTTTTGAGTTGTTTTTTGTTTGTTGTTTTTTTTTCCTGTGGATCCCTAAAAGCCAGGCAATTACCTGCTGAATCCCCTGTGGCTTTTTCCTTATGGGATAGAATAAATACATTACAGTTCTGAAGGGGTTGGTTTGTTTTTATAAAGAAAACGCTAACTTGTAGATACAGTTTCTGACCCGGCAGCCTTCTGTCTTGCTAAATCTCAGGGTGCCATAAAGCTGGGAAGATATACTTGAGGATTACCACTATGAGTTTATTCTGTTTCTAAGGCATCCCTCTCTGAGATGCCCAGAGAGGGGGAGGGTGTTGGCAAGATAAACGTGCAGTTCGCTCCAGCTTTGTCAGCTGGATATTCCAAGTTGGTTGCAGTGATTTAGGCTGGTGCCGAGTGGCTTTTATTAGACTGGAGAAGACAGCAGACTTCAGGCAGTTCCGTTAGGATTCTAGGTTCATTTTGCTTCCATAAAACTAAACAATGATGCAAAATAAATGCCAGCAATTGTGCAGATACCAAAGTGCCAGCTTGTTTTCTGAGAGTCATCATGGCAAGCCTGGGAATTTTTATTATAGTATTTTAATTTAATGGGAAGGTCTGTTTCAACACCAGCATGTCTAAAATACATGCCATTTTACCTCTTTTGTAGGAGTGGTCAGAAGCAATAGATGGTTTTTAAATCAGAAAATGTTTACTAAGTAGGAGATGTAAATTTATATGATTTATAGAGGCGTTGAAAGCCCATGGCATTTCCAGGTGTTTTTGAATACGCTTTGAATGTGGACTTGTGCTTTTCTGGCACATTATGCTGGATCATTATAATACCTAACAGGTGTTTTCAACGAACGTTTTTAAGAAAAGGCTGTATCTGTGGTAAACCCCTAGCAATATGTGAACTTTTCTTAATCAGTGGATGGCCATAGGTGGTGGCAGGGTAAAACCAACACTGAAAGAGAAGTTCTGAGGTGTTCTGATGAGGTTCTTGGTAGGGCTTTGATGATATCAGTGTTTTCAGAGTGATGTTAGAAATGCTAGCAACCAGAACTGTCTGGAGTCAAGAAAAAAACCCACATTTTTTTTAAAGACGGCGTGAAAATATAAGTATTTTGAGTAAATGCATAAGATCTGCTACTGTTATTGAAAATAGAAATCCCACTGTAAACATAAGGCTTTGGTTCCGGTGTTCTCCACTTTTGACTGGATTTTCTTTGGTATCTTTTGATTCTGCAGATCTAGCTTTGAGTGCACCTCATTCTCAGGTGACCGGTAGCAAACACGTCTGATCTACTTCAGATCTTGAAGACTTTATCCTGCTTATATCTGTGAAATAAATGACATCGTGTAAAACATGATCACAGATCTTACGGAATTATATGACAGGTTGACAGTATGTTACTCACAGTTCAGATGACTGCAATAGAGAATGTAATGAGCCATAATGCTATTATTTTTCATGTTCGAATTTTAATATTGTGTTTTCTACAGCTCTTAAAATATCATGCATTAAACATGTTTCAGAAAACGCAGTGAGTTATGTATTCATAGTGTCATTAGAGGAAAACAGTCTGACAACCGCATGGAATGATGAAAATCTGTCCTACGGCCTCTCTCTACTCTCTTTCATTGAAGTTGTTAAAAGGAAACATAGCAGCCTGGAAGGACCTCACATTTAAAACGTATTGTGGTCATACCTCAGAGGTAACAGCTTGATGCCTTGTGCTGCCAGCTGGGTTACAGACGTAGCCCATAGTGTCTGGACTTCAGCGTACGAGAAGATCGGTGGTTCTATTCAAGCACTGCCCATGCCTTAAGGGGAAATGATAGCAGGGAGACGCTTTGTTGTGTGTGACTTTGAGTACTTTGTGGGAGCCCAGGTAGAAAAGGGCAATTATGTTTGCCTCTGGGAGAAGATTAAAAATAGGTTTTTTACAATCCTGGAACCAATTTTTCTGGGGGAAGAGAGAGTATTTTTGAGCCAGTAATGCTCTTGACTGCATATCTTTATCACAGATAGCTCAAAGCTGTCATGCTAGAGAACAGAGTGAAAATAGTGTCAACAAAAAAATAAAATCAGAAATTACTCTTCCATCAACCCATCCCCTGAAGTCATAGATGGTGTTGATTGTGTCTTATCTTAGTAGCGTATACTAGGGAGGTAAATTGCAGTAACAATAGGAGACAGCATATCTGATTTGATTGAGGAACACAGTTTAAAAACCTACCGTATCGCATTTATTTGGATTAAGTTTGTGAAACCTCTGAGCAGCGAGGTGACCTTTTAGTTCATTAATCCCAAACTGGAGATTATTTTTTTTGTGAAAGAGAAGCAGCAGACTCAAAAAAATGAAAAAAAAAAAAAAAAAATTGCCAGTCAGTCAGAATGCAGTGGTTTTCTAGGAGCTGGTCCTATTGGCACCAGAAAAAGGAAAAATAAGACAAAAGAAATCGCTGAGGGACTCCACCTTACCGCTCCTTGCGGAGCCAGGTGCAGCCCCGATGGCGAAAGAAGGTGGCCGGGCTGCGTGGCGGGGCTTCACCCGCCGTGGTAGCCGGCTGGAGCGAGGGAGAAGCTCCTGCTTCCCAGCCACTGCGCCTCAGCACAGCTTTTCCTTGGGGACCCCCCCTCCGGCACCGGGGGCTGGAGCCGGGGCACTGCCTGCCCGGGGGAAGGAGCCGGAGACCACCTCTAATTAGGGCCCAACTCGTCGCCTCGCAGCGCCTTGACAAGGCTGCACCTGCCTATTAACGCCGTGCCACGCTAGAACGGTTTGTTCCCTGTGTCTGTTAAGAGGATTTTCCTGGTTTACAGTGTCAAAATCCTGCATAATTTGTGCCTGATTTTCACGGAGGCGTAATCAGAGTTTTTACTCAGCTCCATCCCGAAGACAGTTCTCTGCTGGTGTTCTCTTAAAATAAACCAGTTCTTTAATGAAACCTCCTGTAATGAACTGCGCTGTCACTGTAATTTTGTTTATGAAAAAATATGAAAGGCATCAAGGGAACTACAGTATACGTGTAATGTTATTATAAGAGCGCCTTCTGCCAACACTGGAAACCACTGTTCAGCTCTTTGAGAAGATGGAGTATGTTCGCATGGAATTACAGTTCAGTTTACGCTTCTTGGAAACTTAGTACTTACATTTATGTTATGACATCTCAGATCTCCTTAAATGTAAATTGAAAGAGATCTGTGAGGCTGAGATAATGGAATATGCTTTCTCTACAATGTGTTATTTTGGTTTGGGTTTCTTTATTGTCTTTTGACTATTAGGATTGTATTAACCGTTAGTGCTTGTCTTATTTTACAGGCTGAGCGTTGATTCTAAATAAGGGGATCTAAATAAGAAATGTTTAGATTAGCAGAATTATACTGTGATCTTATAAAGTTCATAAGAGCGTTCTGGTATATGTCGATGATAATAAAGCTGAGTAGTGCTTACACTGAGCTACTGTGGAACTAAGAATAGAGCAAAATGAAAACGAGGCATAAAAATTAAAAGAACGCCTTGACTGAGGAAAAGACATCTATAGTTTATAGCCTCATTCTCCTGCCTTCTCTGGGGTAAAACTTGTTTGATTTCCGTAAACTTTTTCCTGAGTAATGACCAGGGGATTAGGCTCTTATTTTAGTGGTATCTCAAAAAAAGTTTCAGTGGGTCATAGATGAAAAGATGTCTTGCCATCATTTTGACCAAATGTCTGGGATGAGATCTGTATAATAATTTACTCAAATTTATATACTGGCTGCATCACACATTTAAAAAATTATGAAAAAAAAAAAAAAGGTAATTTTTCTAGATCTGACTTTTTTCTTTTCCTGCAAAAATCAGGAATTGGCATCCTTTGAAAAGCTCCTTATGGAAAAGCTTTCCAATGATATAATTTATCTAGCTTTGAAGTGTCATTTGGAAATTAAACATGAAGATGCTTTATTTAGAAAACATCAAAACAATCTCTTTCAGAGGAAAAAAAACCCAACAGCTCCTGTGTTTGGAGGCATGAATCACAAAATTCAATGAAGTCCATGCATATTGACAAACTAGATTAGTATGTGGGCTTTTTTGCTTTGTTTTCTGTTGTGTCTTTGAAGTTGCCAACATGTCCCGGGGTCCCCGCGACTGAGCAGTTTTGATTCAGCTGCCACTAATCGTACCTGAGCGGGGAGCAGGAGGCACTTCTGTCTGCCTTTTTTCTCCGGGATGGCGTATGCTGGAGACAGATCATGTCTGCTGAGGACTGTGATCAGAGTCTATTAAAATCACTGGAAGCTATTTTAATTCCATTGATTTTAGTGGGTTTGAGCCAGTACTTTAAGGAAGGATTAATACCGCTGACTCTGCTCCTCCTCTCCTAGCCTTTGAGAACGGGGAGAAAAACTGAGATAGGTTTTGGGGAAGGAGCTCTTTGTTTTTCTCAGTGGTTGGGAGATTGTAGGAGTAAGGTAGAAAAAAAAAAAAAAATATCAGTGAATTCTGCTATTTTCTTCTGTAGTTTTAATGCCGTACACTTGAGGGAATGGCCGTGGACCCAGATGATAACCTTAGCTCTCCCTACCGCTGCCGTGCAGCGGTGTGTAACCTGTCCGTAACCCAGAAGGGGCCACTCTTCCCAGCATCGAGGTGCAACAGCCCTGAGGGTTTGACAATAAAATTGCAAGATGAAGGGCAAAAGGATGTATCCAGTGTTTTCAGAACTTCTTGCTAAAAGCAGCATAGCCGATGAGCAGCTGAAAAGAGGGAACACTGCGAGGCACAGGTCCTCCCAGGAATACCTGGGGAGAAGACGGCTGGGGTTGCTGTTGGGAAATGATCGAAATAGGGGGGCTGAGACCCTAATTTGGCACAGGGTCAGAGCTGGTGTAACCCCAACATAAAGCTTGTGCAGGACCCTGTAAGTCTTGGCAGTCACCCCGCTGATGCCTTTAAAGCGAAGTAGGGCGAAGCCCTTCTGCAGCGCGTCTTTATACAAGTGGTGGCTGAGAAGTCAGTGAAACTACTCACCGGAGTACCCATTACTCACATGAATAAAAGGTTACTAAATCAAGGCCATAATTGTCATGCAAGTGGTTTACAATATGGACAGTGTTTTCCTCCTGTTTCTGGACACGGTATATTTAGTAGCTTTTGGCAGAAACTTCAATTTAGGAGCCAACACCGAGGCTCACTGAAGAGTTGGATAAGCATCGCCTGTTTGTATTTGAAGGCACCTCTGCTCATTTCCTCCGTGTAGAGACATGCTTTGTGGTTTCCATATGCATCTAGTATTTGCATCAGTGGGTTTCCTTTTCATTGTCAGTTATTAACACTTTTTATGGAGGAAAACAAGCAGAATTTTTTAAAAGAACCATTAAAGGTGCCAAGTGGAGAAGGGAACAGAAGGTTGTATGTGATGCTTTGTTCTGGCTGATTAGTATTTAACAAGGACTGAATTTGTACAGTTAAATGAGATTCAGAACATGTTTTATTGTGCACATAATCGTATGTCAGAGGAAATTTGTTAACTTTTCCACTGTTAAGGCATTTAAAGTATATGGAACTGCTAACTTTTTAGTATAGAGAGTCATAGAGGAGTATAAATGAGGTGGTATTTTGAAATGTGGTGTCAGAAACATATTTCTGTACATGTAGTTACCTGGTACGATACTAAAACAAGCAATTCAAAATTGTTAATAAGGAAGCTACTGATACTAAAGCTTATTAAAGCTAAAAATCACCAAACATGACTATTTAGTAATAAAAACACCAAGGAGAAAATTAAAATTAAATACAAGCACAATAAATTGGCACATTGTACTGTTAGTTTATTAATTTTGATCTCTGTAGCATATGGTGGTTTCATGCAGCTAGGGGCTACGGCCACCTGTTAATACTCCAGAGTACAAAAGAAGAAAGGATTTGGTTGTTCACTGATGAAAAACACAGTGACTTCCACATTCTGATTAAAAGCAATTTTCTTTTGTAATATCTGGTGTGTATTTTTTTTCCAGTATAAGTAACTTTCTAAAATGAAAACAATGCTGCAGATTTTATGGCGGTTTATTTAGAGGAAATCGGAGTTGTTTTTCCCAAAACCCCCATCAAGGCTTTAGAGAATTTACGTTGCACAACTAGCTAGCAGCAACTCTTCCCTATTGAAGGAAAATGTACAGGATTATTTTGCTGCGTTTTAATAAAAAATAATTTAATTAAAAAAATATTGTTTGCAATAGGTCTCCTCATATAAAATACCGAGGTAGCGGCGTGTATAACCGTACCGTTACTTTATGAGAAATGGTTCAGAGGTTCCAGGATTCGCTTCTGTTGCTGGTCCAGAGAAAAGGCACCGAGCCATGTCTCCCCAGCTGGCTTGTGGGTGGCTGGCGAGGAGGCAAACGCTGGCCCACGGCAGACGGGTCCCCGCCAGCGGCACGGGCTGGCTCAGTGATAGAAACGATGGGCTGCTGCTCTGCGGCCTTGCAGCGGCAGCTGCACCTCCCCACGTGCCCTCCTTGGCTTCCCCGAAGGAGATGGACCCGGTTTTACATCAGGTTGGAGTGCGTACGGTGTAATGGTATAGTAAAGCTGTGGCTGTCACGTATCATCCACAGGGTAGGAAGGAATTTCCTGCTTACTGTATTTCCTCTCTCATTGCACCTTGGTGGAAATTCGAAAGACATATGGACCCACCGGAGCCGGTTGGTGTTTATCCGCCGGTCATTCTCCACTTTGAAAAGAAGCATTTGATGGAAAATCCACGCATTTGGTACCACGTGTAGTCTCAGGTGGTGCGGCGTTGCAACTTTGCACGTAGCCGAGGAGTCTGGAAGGGTTGCTTCTTAGACCGATATCCCAAATTTGGGTGCAGAAGGAGAGTCGGCAGGGAGGGTGGGTGAGAGCGGGGCTGTTCTCGCTGGCAAGCAGCCGGAGGGGCAACTGAAGTGGGCAGCTTTGTGCATCCCATATGGTGGAGATGTCCCACGGGCGTAGGGGTCTTGGCCAATTGCTCGGCACCGCCGGGGTTTATTGGTAACAAGTGGCATTTTAAAAGTTTGCTGCCTGTTTTGAGTTAATTAAAACTTTGCAGCTGGAGCTCTTTCACTCCAGAGCTTTGAGGTGTTTATTTGCGGGGACCACAGGGCTGGCGCTCAAACTAGACCTGAGTGTGAATCAAAAGTGTTCTCCTGTAATCATTATACTTTTAAAACAGACTAGATAGCTTTATCTTTTATGGTGGCAGATGTGAAACATACTTTAATTTTGTGTGCTGAATTATTCAGATCACTGTGGACATGTCTGTGTATTATTCATCTACAGCTGACACCCTCCTTTCTCTTCCCTCTCCCTTTTTTGGTTGTGGCTGGGGTTTTTTTTTGTTTTGGTTTTGGTTGGTTTTGTTTATTTGTTTGATTGTTTTTTTAAAGTAGTCTTTCTTATGGATTATTTCCCGAACCAGGGAGGTTTAGGGCACATTACTTTTCATTTCTATTCAGCTTCCACCAATAAAAGGGAACAATTAGTATTCCTTACAGTATGGTCTCTTGTCCACTGTAAATTAAATCACAACTATCAGGTCGTTTTGCACAGGCAACTGAACAGCTGTCCTGCATTATTATATTAACAGAAACAGTATTTTCATGATACTTTTGAGCATAAATAGTAAATAGTTAGATATTGCTCAATATGTGCAGCTGGTTAATTGGAAAAGAGTTCAACTTGTGCTTACAGAAATCTGAACTTTGACCAGTGCTGTGATAACTGAAATCTTACTGAAATTATGGGGCATTTTCATAGGGTGCTGCTGTTAAAGCTTCAGCTAAGTGTTGAATTTTAGGGTGGACTTCTCATAACAGATTATTAAAGTGATGGTAAATTATTGATGGCAAGAGATGCTGCAAAGGTTTTAGAGGCAGATGCCCCCAAGACTACAGTAGCAGAACAAGGATGGGCTACCTGTCCGTGTGCCTGTCCCCTTAAACAAAAGGGCTTGTCCCTGAGGTTGAGCCCATCATAACAGAAGCAACTTTTTTTTCCTCTGACCTGTTCTATGCTTGTGGGGGTAAAGGTGTGGTTCCCATTTAAAAACACAAAAGCTTTTATGCCTCTCATTTCTCGTTATATAATCTCATACGTGCTCTGCCTACAGTCTTGATTTTTAAAAGAGAAAATGCCCGAGTGTGTTCATGCTTTTGTAAAAAATGTTTCAATTTCCAGCTAGGGGAAATCTATTCTAAGACATCTTACGGTGTTTCCATTAGTTAGTTCTGAGCTAGAAAAATACTGCAAACGATATATACAATGTATAAATATCTAGCATAAAAATTGGAAAGAATTACCAAAAACTGTAGACACTACTTCCTGAGCTGCACCAGAAGCTTTTTGTAGCACAGCTCTGCCTGTTTGACGATTAACAGTGGAAAATCTTTTCTTTGAAAGCAATCCCTGTGGGCAACAGGCACGATCGTGACGTGGGGAGATCCCCAACGTGTGCCCTACCTGTGCTCAAGGGGGGATGTCCCTGAGCGTGCCGGGCTGGGGGCTGCACCGGGGCTGGGCTGGAGCACTCTCCAGCCTCCTGGTTATCAAGGACCCTCTAAGCTAAAGGTACTGTCTTGTGCCTTAAATGACATCTTTGCTTTGCTTTCTCAGGTAAAAAGATGACAAAGAAAACAAGCAAAAAATTCCTCTTGTTATAGATCTGCTGGTCAATAATTCCCCATTTCCACTGTTTCACCTGATAAACCCTGTTCATTTCTCTGTGCTTTTCATTGATTTTTCTCGACATCTGTGGCTAAGCTTAAAGCACTCTTGCTGTGTAGTCAGGCCCCACAGTCCTGGTGGCCAAGTGCAGGTTGAGTGAACGCCCTGTGCACGCAGGTTTTTCTGAGGATGGCTGCTGCAGCAGAGTGGTGCGGGTCCACCGGCTTCCCCGGGTCTGGGGGTCAGGGCTGTGGTGTGGTGGGCAGGACATGCCTCCCCTCCTCTGCCACGAGAGTCCTGCTTAGTTGCTTTCTAACATCTTTTCTTTTTTTTTTTTCCCCCAACACAAAGACTCCCAGTCTACTTTTATTTTTACTTAGTGTACAAATTGTTTCATGCCTCTATTCATCTATCCCTCTCATCTCTGTGCTTTTTTTACAAAGAGTCACAGAATCATAGAATGGTTTGGGTTGGAAGGGACCTTTAAAGCTCATCTGATCCAGCCTCCTGCCATGGGCAGGGACACTTTCCACTAGACCAGGTTGCTCAGAGCTCCATCCAACCTGGCCTTGAACACTGCCAGGGATGGGGCAGCCACAGCTTCTCCACTGTACCAGTGTCTCACCACTCTCGTCGTGAAAAATTTCTTCCTTTTGTCCAGTCTAAACCTACCTACCGTCTTTCAGTTTAAAAGCATTGCCCCTTGTCCTGTCACTACAGGCCATGGTAAAAAGTCTCTCTCCGTCTCTGAGTGAAGGGTTTATTCCATAATCCAAAATGTCCTTTTCGTTAGCACTCAGGTTTCTTCTTTTTTCTCTGAAGGCTCTATTTCAGGAAGAGAAAATTTCAAGAGAGGTCTTGGAAGGGTTTAAGGGCAGCACATGAAGCAAGGCACCAAGCTCTTGTTTTAGGTACTTTAGGTACCATGGGTGTGCCCATGCAGGGGTCGCACTAGATGGGCTGGGTCGTTTAATGCCGACTCAGATTTATCAGCACCTTCACAAGTACGCTTTCAAGGTGAAGCATCCCCTTGTAAGTTCCGTTCCTATCAACAAGCATGTTACTAACTGGGAGCTTGCTAACTTTCCAAAGCACAGCTTAGTCCAAAGTCTTGGTATCTGAACTTGTGAAAAATCCTAGTGTTTTCCATTCATAACTTTTTGTCTGTATTTCCCTTCCCCTTACAAACCCTTGCACGTGTTACTTTTGCCTCAGTTATGTTTCTTTTCCAAAAGTGCCTAGCGAATAAGTGGACCAACGACAATCAACTTATCCAACATTTATTCAGTGTTCAGAGCATAAAGCAGGGAAGTTAATGTAAAACTCAGTGCTGCAGGTGACTGCCCACTCTGATTCTGAGCCTTACACCTTGAACCATGTGATCTACTTATATATTCAAAATTAATAAACCCATTTAGAACACTTGTGCTCCTGGTGAATGAGCTGTAGACTAAATATTATTTTAATAATGCAGTGAATTAAATGTGAATAATTATAAGAATAATTTGTGCTAATCATAGAAGCTTCATGAATAGAAAGAAGCAAAGTCGCCAACTTATTCACTGCAAGTTAGTTGCCTCGCTCTACTGCTAATTAAGTTCAAGGCTTTGAATAAGTAGTTCAAAGTTGCTTCATTACATGGTGAAATGCAGCTCTGACCCGACTGGGACGCCTGAGCCACAGCACATGACGGAGGTTCATCACCTGGTAGTGCAAGCTCCAGCGGGCTTCCTTCTCTCCGAATAAATCTCTGTCTGATTACCGTAATTCACAGCAGGTACTTTATAACAAACGCAAATAACCTTCCAATTCTGTGATTGGAAGAAGAGAGAGGACTTTTACAATGCATGGCTCTCAGTGGTTTGAAAATAAATCTCACTTTTTTATTTCCCAGTTTGCATTTCGTTAGATAATGAAGATGAGCTTTGTCTTCATTTTTGCATAATTAGGAAGGATTAGGGGAACATTATTTTTTCAGAGAGTCTTATTTCTTGCTTATTTTACTGTTGCTTTGTATTTGCTTACTTTAGTCTTAAGGATGACCTCGCATATTCTTGACCAGAAGTTACTGGTTTAATTATAGCATCCTAGAATCTTAGAATCATTTAGGTTGGAAAAGACCTTTAAGATCATCGAGTCCAACCATCAACTCAACACCACCATGCCCACTAAACCGTGTCCTGAAGTGCCATGTCTATGTGTTTTTTTAACACCTCCAGGGATGGTGACACCACCACTTCCCTAGGCAGCCTGTTCCAATGCCTGACAGCCCTTTCAGTAAAGAAATTTTTCCTAATATCCAATCTAAACCTCCCCTGGTACAATTTGAGGCCATTTCTTTTCATCCTATCACTAGTTACCTGATAGAAGAGACCAGTACCCACCTCGCTACAACTTACTTTCGGGTAGTTGTAGAGAGTTCTGGTGTGTCTCTGATAAGCCTCTCCCGTTCACGGGCAGGGAGCCCAGTAGGTATTAATGCCCTATCATCTTTCCCTCCGTTTAAATCCCTAGTCCCTGCAGCTTGCCCTTACAGTTTTCTAGAGATAACTTATTTTACCCATCTAGCATTTTTTCAGAATGCCGGCAAAATCATTGAAGCTCTATTCTAGACACTGAGGAAGTCACTGGTTTTCTGTGACGCTGGTCCCATCAACTTTATTAATGATTGTGTAGATTTATTTCCACTATGTCATCTGAGTGCCTAGGTGCACAACAAAATCGAAGTTTCCATTCCTAAGATGAGCCAGTCTAGTCTTTGTGACAAAATATTTCCTCAAATCAGTCTGACTTCTGGAGCCCAGACTTTTTTATTATTTTTTTTTTTAATGATGCATTATTCTTTAATGTTTCAGGTTTATCTGTAGAGCTTCTGACTGTTTTGGTCTGTTGTAAACCCTTTAAAACTTCCTTGCACCCACGTTGTGGATTGAATCCTCACCAGTTGGATACACTCAAAGTGTTGCTGTGGGTGGAAGGAGCAGAGCTGCTGGGCAAACCTAGGGTGTTTTGTTAGTCCAGTTAAAATCTTGGCAGGCTAATCAAAGAAGTCTTTGTCCAGTTACAATCCTATGACGCTTAGTGATCGTATTACATGCAGTTAAGACGTGTACGCCAACTTTCTAGTATCCAGCCTTTTCTCTGGTGTTAGCTCACCCTTCCGCTACCCCTCTGCATCTCAAGGTGGAAGCTTTGAGCCTGGGGAGGGGGAACTCAGGGAGTCATTGCACCCCCCCCAAGTCCTTTGCTGCGAGGAGGGTGATGTTGCTGCTTATGGTTTCTCCCTCCTTGCTCCAGGATGCGCGCGGAGTCGGTTTGGCACGTGTGCTGCCACGCTCTACAGCTTGCTCTGTATCCCATGTCACACCTGGATTTGCTCTACGTGGCGTGTTTTTTAAATATGCTGGGTAGTGGCTCTTTATTACTCTTAAAACTGGTTTTGCCTAGGCTGTACAGCTCCGATGATGAGGGGTACCACTCCTGAGGGGTTTATATCCCAGGGTCACCCTGCACCCGGTCACTTGGGCCAAAAATGCTTCATTTTACGCACAGTAACACCTTGGTTTTACTGTCTACTAGTTACAGAACTGCATATAACAAGAGGCCCTAGGGATCCCCCCCAGGGGGATGTTCCTCCTGAGATCCAACCTCCAACTCCCACCGTACAGCTGTCAATCCCCATCCTGCCTCCACAAAGCCTCCGAAGCCTTCTAAGAGTCTTTATTTCCTTATAATAGAGACAGATCGTAGGAGAGGAAGCCAGGAGCCGCCTGCGTGATGAGGCTGGTGTGCAGCTGGGCACGCACACCTCCGCCGGCGCTGCGGTCCGTCCCCGCCTGATTAAATCGCCCCAATCTAAGAAGAGCGTTTCTGACTGCATAACTGAGCATGGCTTCTCTTATTATTCTCTCGACCCCTGGGCATGGTTTTTAATGGTTTTGTTTTTCTCTGTTGTCTTTTTACATGCCTTTTAAAGTTCCATCAATGTGGACTCGCCTGGGTCTCTTCATGCATTTGGTATCGCGGTCTGTGTGTGTGTATGAGTATGTGTGCATGCGGGACGGGGTGGGCAGGGGGATCTCCCTTTTTTCACTACCTCTGCATGCTATCAAAGAGAGAGTTTACATTTGCTAGAAGGCTTGACGGGCTTTGGCATGTTATATGTGTTCATATTGTCATCCAGAACGCTTTTTTTTTTATATATAATTTATTTTAGACTTACATGATTTCCATGATAGGTAATAAAAAATTCTAAATTTTTTATTCTCTCTGGAGCTTGGAGGAATTTTTAAACTCTCAGCTAATTAAAAAAAAAACAGCTCAAATAGAAGCACCTCTGTTAAAAATTGTCCCAAAAATATTTTTTTTGGAGTTCTGGAATCTCTTGTGCTGTTTGTCTCAAGGATGCATCTCTTTCATGGAAGTTTTTACGCTGCATTTGAATGAACTGACTGCTATTTCTACATAAGAGGATGTATTTTTGGCAATGCTTTTCTTTTTGAGGGAATTATTTTTAAAAGATGCCTTTAGGACACTGAAGGTTTACAGCTGTTTTCTAAGAATTTTGTTATGAAAATAAACTGTTCGGATAGACTTTTTGCGGAATAGATCAGGCAAGAGAAACCAGGCTTAATGCATGACAACCTTGGCCTCTCTTGAACTTGAAACTTAGGATATTTTTGGTGGAGCCTATAAATCTTTACCTTACAA
The DNA here is from genome assembly GCF_929443795.1 of Astur gentilis. Lineage (NCBI taxonomy): Eukaryota > Metazoa > Chordata > Aves > Accipitriformes > Accipitridae > Astur > Astur gentilis. The sequence continues at coordinate 14,368,390 of NC_064911.1, forward strand.
TGGCAGGCTATTTATTTTTAAATAGCAGAGGTGAGGCTGAAGGAGAAAGCAGTTTAAGGACATAGAAAGAGAGATAATCTATAAGGGCATATCCACAAGTGGAGAAAGGCACACAAAACACTAATGTGGTTTTTACAGTGAGCTGATAGCTTAACCCTCATCTGACACTTTTTCTTGAGCCCCAAAAGAGCCCCTGTGTAAGATAACACCACTTTCTGAGTTAAGGCAAAAGTGTTTCCTCACACGAGGGTGTCCGCATGAAGACTCTATCTGAAGTAATTACTGAGCAGTAAACTCAAATGCAGCCTTACTTTGCACAAAGTCCTCCATGTAGGCAACCACCAAGGTACCTGGAGCGGACTGTGGGATTCACTTGGAAGATGAGTACATAGCCATCATTCCGAACTGCCATGAGAATATTCTAACAATATCCGCGCATATGAAAACAGCATTGAAGGGATTTAATTTTGAGATCGCTACCGGCAAGAGCTTAGCATAAGAGTATACATTGCAATTAATATTTTTCAAGCAATTGTGTTTGTTTATAACATATCCTGTCATCAAATCATGGGTAGTAATATAGTAGTAATGCCCTGGAGGGGCCCATCAGTGAAATTTTCTGAACTATATTGAGGCTTAATAGTCTAGGAATGATGTAGGGGACAGGCAAAGTATTCCTGTAGTAATGCCATCACGCCTTCTCAATGTTTTCTTCTGTAGCAAGAGATTAGCTATTGTGCAATAATTGATAAAGTTGATTATGTCAAGATATATTTCCAGAGCAAGGATTAGATGCAGACAATTCAAAGATTGATAGATGTTGTGGTTTAAACCCAGCTGGCAACAAAGCACCACGGAGCTGCTCGCTTAGTCCTCCCTCCTGGTGGGATGGGGAGGTGAAAATACAACAAAAGGCTCATGGGTTGAGACAAGGACAGGGACGGATCGCTCACCAATTATCGTCATGGGCAAACCAGACTTGACTTGGGGAAAAATAAAAAACCAAAATCAATTTAATTGGTTACCAATCAATTCAGAGCAGGATAATGAGAAGTAAACCCACATCTTAAAACACCTTCCCCCCACCCCTCCCTTCTTCCCAGGCACAGCTTCACTCCCAAATTCTCTACCTAACTGTATTGGGTCTGGCTGAGATGGAGTTAATTCTCCCCATAGCAGCCCTCGTAGTACTGTGCTCTGCATCGGTAGCTAGAAAAGTGTCGATAACACACCAGTGTTTTGGCTACTGCTGAGCAGCGCTGGCACAGCATCAAGGCTGTCCCTCCAACATTTTTGCCCCCCTCAACGGCATCCTGGGGCAGGGCAAGATCTTGGGAGGGGACATAACCAGGACAGCTGACCTAAACTAACCAAACAGATGTTCCATACCATATGATGTCAGCTCAGATATAAAAGCTAAGTAAAGGGAGAGGAAGGGGAGCATTTTTGTCTTCTGGAGCAACCGCTACACGTACTGAAGCCCTGCTTCCCAGGAAGTGGCCAGACATCGCCTGCTGATGGGAAGTAGAGAATAACATAATTTCTTTTCCTTTGCTTTCACTTCATGAAACTGTCCTTATCTTGACCCACAAGCCTTTTGTTACATTTTCTCCCTCCTGTCCAGCTGAGGAGGGGAGTCATAAAGCGGCTTTGGTGGGCACTGGCGCCCAGCCAGGGTCAACGCACCACAGTCTTTTTTGGCGCCCAACATGGGGTGTAAATTCCATTTCCCATCCGCCTGCACCTCTTGGGGGGAAGATAGAGAATCCGGGAGTGAAGTTGTGCCCAGGAAGAAGGGAGGTGTGGAGGAAAGGTGTTTGAGATTTAGTTTTATTTCTCATTACCGTACTCTGGTTGACTGGTTATAAATTGAGTTAATTTTCCCCAAGTTGAGTCTCTTTTGCCCATGACGGTAATTGGTGAGTGATCTCTTCTGTCCTTATCTTGACCCACGAGCCCTTAGTTATATTTTTTCTCCCATGTCCAGCTGAGGAGGAGTGATAAAACAGCTTTGGTGGGCACCTGGCGTTCAGCCAGGGTCAACCCACCAAACTAACCCCCCAGAAGCTCAGGGGGATGGGGAATGGGGGTTGGGATCAGTTCATCGCACCTTGTCTCTGCCGCTCCTCCCTCTTCAGGGGCAGGACTCCTCATGCTCTTCCCCTGCTCCAGCGTGGGGTCCCTCCCATGGCAGACAGTTCTCCACGAACTTCTCCAACGTGGGTCCTTCCCACAGGCTGCAGTTCTTCACGACCTGCTCCAGCGTGGGTCCCTTCCCCGGGCTGCAGTCCTTCAGGCACAGCCTGCTCTAGTGTGGGTCTCCTGTGGGGTCACAAGTCCTGCCAGAAAACCTGCTCCAGCATGGGCTCCTCTCTCCATGGGGCCACATGTCCTGCCAGGAGCCTGCTCCAGCACAGGCTTCCCATGCGATCCCACCCTCCTTTGGGCATCCCCCTGCGCCGGCATGGGGTCCTCCCTGGTCTGCAGGTGGAGATCTGCTCCCCCGTGGAGCTCCCTGGGCTGCAGGGGGACAGCCTGCCTCACCGGGGTCTTCATCACGGGCTGCAGGGGAATCTCTGCTCCGGCGCCTGGAACATCTCCTCCCCTCCTTCTGCACTGACCTGGGGGTCTGCAGGGCTGGGGCTCTCACATTCCAATCTCCTCCCCCAGCGCAGGTTCCCCTTCTTAAATCTGTTGTCCCAGAGGCGCTACCACCATTGCTGTTGGGCTCGGCCTTGGCCAAAGGTGGGTCCGACTTGGAGCCAGGGAAGCTTCTAGCAGCTTCTCACAGAAGCCACACGTGCAGCATCTCCCCCACTACCAAAACCCAGCCACACAAACCCAATACAACAGATTAGCAGTTTCCCTAGGAAAGAAATTGGGAACTGTCACCACAAGTTCATGACTTGCATTATCCATCACTGAATTGTGACTGGGCTGATGGCTGTGCATTAAGAAGCTCCAAGCTGGTTTATGCAGTTTGTCAACCAGGAATGAGACATGTTTATCCCTTAGTGGAATAAGCACTGGAGTATTTTTGTGAACTGTAGCTATACAGAAGTCTTCAGTGATCTTAAGCCTTCCCTTATTTCTAGATACATTTAAACTAAGGTACCTAGAAGCCCATGCCAGTGCCAGATACAGCAATTACCCTATTTCTGTCAAACTTCATAATGCAATGAGTTCTGGACATTTACTGTTTCCTCCCACATTCCATGTCTATGTATTTACTCTAAAATGATACTATTTGTGCATGTGAGTTGTGTATGTTTGCATGTGTGTATATATTTGTATCTGAGTATATGTATACCTGTATACATATATCAGTTTTACTGTTCAGTGTGGATTTTTTTAATCAGTCTGTAGGGATGGTTATTTCTAGTGTGTGGTTATTTCCTCCTGCTTTCTCCCATTCTCTCTGCTTCTCATGAAGCTCTTGAGAGAAGGGAAAGGCACACAATCTTAAATAAAGTAAAATATTTTATCATTTCAGCTCCTCTGGTGATGGATGTTGGAAATGCAATTAACTTCTTATTCTCTCATGCCATGAATTGAATTCCACAGAGATGTCTATGCATGTGATACATGTTTTGGGACTTCAGACAAGTCCATTTCTCTGTATGCTTGCAGGTAGCAAGAAAGGAGAAGAAATTAAAATGTTATGTTAATAAACAAGTTATTTTGATATAATGACTACATAATTAGTAAATATTTCTGAAGTAATATCAGTGGAAACAACCAATACAACTTGAGAATTGGGAAGGAAAGGCTGTATCCTCTTTTAATCTGTGAATTCTCTAAAGTGAAGAATAGGTTTTCTATTCCTTGCAAGATTTTGGAAATTATAAATTAAGGATTCCTCTGTCTTACATATCTCCCTCCTGTTAGTATCTGTCTTTTCTCCTAAATGCAAATGAACCCAATATTCAATATCAATTACAGTTTTGTCAACACTGCATCACGTAGTGATGACTATATTGTTATGCTTTATAGAATTGGATCTTTGTGTTTCCTGTAAAACTGTGGAAAAGGTAAACTAATTTTGTAACATCTTTTGTTTAACAGTTAGCTTTTCTTGCTCATGCTGTCATCAGTGCTTGTCACTTATTAATACATCCAGTTGCTTAACTTGAAATGGGAAAATCTCTCATACCAGAAAAAATCCAGAAAGTAAAAACCCCACAGAAGCCTTCTATTGAAAGTTATAAAAATGACATACTGTTTTCCCTCTCACAATTGAAATGAAAGGCTGCCTCCACACTGAGACTTTGAATGCTGATCTTCAGCTGTGAGCATTTTCCCAGCTAAATTATAAACCCCTGAAAGCAGGATATATGGTAAAAAGGTGGAAAGCTCTTTAATTTTTTGTCATGCAAACACTGCTGCACTGAAACACGCAGCAGTATTGAATTCAGACGTGGCTGTAACTACAAAAGATGAGAATAATACCAGTGATTTAACCTGTGTTGCACTGTTCCCATCAAAGCTTGCCGGCAGCATTTTGCCTGAGAGGCACTGGGGCAGAGGAAAGAAAGAAATGACCGCAGCTGGGGGGGGAGAAAAGAGCTGGTATGACGTTGTCTGCGGAGTGTTGCTCGGTGCTTGAAGTGGGGCACAGGTAGGTGATGCGTCCAATCCCTTTTTCCTTTAAGAAACGCTCGAGCATCTGAGAGGAGTGTCCGAGGAGACGTGCTGCCCGTGCGGAGTTTCTGCCAGGGAGCAGGCTGGGGTGAAGGCTGAGCTCCTGCGGTAGGACTGACATGAACCTTTGGCATCCACAACATCCAGTAGCAGGGTCCTATAATTCAGCCACATGTCGTGTGACGAGGTACTTCTTTTTGCTTGTTTTGAACCAGCCACTCGCTGATTTTCTTTCCTTTTTGGTCTCCTTTGTATCCAGCTCTTGTGCTAAGAGAGACACTGAATAATTGTTCTCTGTTCGTCTTCTCTAAAGACTCTCAATTTAGTACACCTCAGTCATGTTCAGCTGTAGTCTTTCCTTTTCCAGGTAACTTAAGTTCATACAAAATGTCCTGCTGGGTCAGACCAATGTTGTATCATGCCCAGGATTATTTCTCCAGCAAAAGGCAACAGAGCACATGAGCCTGGACACTTTCTGAGGTCCATTTTCTCACCTTCCCCCAGGATCTGCTATTACTGTATTAAAAATGCTAGAGGTTACATCCTGGCCCTATTCCTTTTACTATCTGTTTATAGACCTGTTGTCCATGAATTTATCTAACCCTATTTTAAACCAGCTGATAAACATCTGCCTCCATACGTAACATCCTTGGGCAGGAGGATCCAGAAGCTGGTAGCCCACTGCCTGAAGAAATACTTTTCTTATTGTCTTTTAAACCAATCAGGCATTATCTACCCCTAGCTCTTGTGTTGCAAGATTTGGTAAATAACTTCCTTATGCAGCTTGTTCACCCTCTTGATGCTTTTCAAGCCTCAGTCCTATCTGTCCTATCTCCCCTGAGCCTTCTCCTCTACAAACTGAAGCGTCCTAGCTCTTTGGGTCTGCTCGTAAAGAAGCAGCTTCAGCCCCTTGATTGTTTCCAGTTCCTCTTCTCTAACTCCACTGCATCCTCCTGGAGACCAGAACTGCAAGAAGCCCTTCAGGTATGGACACACCACCCTGCAGGTATGGACACACCACCAGCTTCTGTAGCAGTGGAGCGAACCCCTCTGATTTGTTCCCAGCACACGTGGGGATGCCCAGCGTTGGGTCAGCTTTTTGTCCACTCTGCGCATTGAGCTGATGATTTTGGAGAACTGTCGGTGATGATGTCAGGACTTCTTCCTGGACTTGTACCTGCCTGTTTGGGTCCCAGCCCCTCTCTGGCATGGTTTAGGTGATTAGTCCCTCGATGCGTAATGCTGTGGTCCTTCCTTGAGTGTCTGCGTCCCGGGGAAATCTCTTCCTCCGTGTCAGGTTCAGAGGACCTAACTTGCATGCTCATTTGCAGTCCCCTCTCCTTACCTTGAAGACTCTTCTTTAGTCATTCTTTATATGGAAGCCATTTCTCCCTAGCTTTCAATCATTTCTGTTGTCCTTACTTTTCCTGCTATATCTTTTCAGTGATAGGGGAAGTAGAACAGCCCAGAGTATTCAAAGTATGAACATCTGAAGACTTTAAATAATACCGTAATGATATTTTGTATGGTGCTCTCTATTTCTGTCATAGTAATGGCGAGCATTTGATTTGCTTTTTGACAGCTTCTAAGATGGAGTTGATATTTTCATAGACCTTATATAACTCCAAGATCCCTTTCCTGAGTGGTAATAACTAGTTCAGAGCCCATGCTGAGTACGTAAAGTTGAGATTTCTTTTTCTCCGCATATTCTCGATATTGAATTTCATCTGTCTTTTTTATCGCCTAGTTGACACTCTGAGACTCTTCTGCATCTCTCTGCAGCCAACTTTCATTTTTATTTGCCTGAATACCTTAGCACTGTTAGGAAACTTGAAAGTCGCCTTCTTTTTCTAGATCCATGTAATGATATAAATGTACCTTATATGTTGAGCAGCCCTGGTACTGATCTGTGAAACTTGGCTATGACATACACATTTGAGAAAGCTGAATGCTTTTGGCATTTTTTTCCCTTTTGTCTTTTAATGATTTGTTTGGTCATGAGAGAAAGTGGATCTCTTTTCCCATGACGTCTTTGTATCTTTAAGGTGTTCAATGAGGAACAGCATTGAAAATTCTTTAAACTGTACAAACTAGGTTTCTCTTGACTGTGTGCTCACTGGCTCCTCCAAAGAACCCTACCAGATACGTGAAGCGTGGTTTCCCTCTGTAAGATCCATTTCCCCACTACTTCATATCTGTATCTGTTAATTCTATTCTTATTATAATTTATGAAAATTAGTCTGGTACCATGATCTGACATACTGGTTTTTAGTTCCAGAAGAGTTTTTTTAAAGAATGGGCATTGCATTTGGCACCTTTCATCCAGCTGATGTTGAAACAGTTTTACACAGAAGCTGAAGTACTTACTGGTTTTTTGATGTATTTTGTACTTGAAATATGTATCATCATTTCAAGATTGATTTCATGAAAATCATTTCAAGCCTATTTGTATATTTTGGATTAAAAAATATTTCTTCCAATTGTATTGGTAGACTTTGATGCATCTATATCCTGGTCAAGAATATCCTTATGAGAAGATCTATATGGGTACATTTATCAAACTGGGAAAAAAAGCCATTGGAATGATTGCAGAGTGACAGAGTAGTTTAATCTGAAATATTTTTTTCAATTTTTAAAAAAGAAAAAGAAAGTCATTACTTGTGCTGCACTCGTAGGAAATAAATCAGGTGTTTAGACACAGGCCATTTTAGATGTTTGACAGTGACTGGAACCACTGGCTTGGGCTGGTGGTTCTCACCCAGGGTCTATGGAGGATCTGTGCCTTTCAGGAGAAGTGAGTATAGGCCAGGCAACTAACCATGAAGCACCTAAAATCGTATTAGGCAGATTAAGTTCTGTCATCTGCAGCTCTCAGTAAAAAGTCTACAGAGCTTGTAACCAATGCTTTGCTCTTCAAATCCCTGTGCCGCTATTGTCCTCCATATGGGACGTGTTGCTCTATCTTCCATGGACTGATTAATTTTAGAGAATTTTAAATTTAGCCCACTTTCTCCAATGTTAATATATCAACTAGTTTTACTTATGTAACATGCATAATCCATGATTTGCTGCACAAAAACAGTTTGAGGTGCATTTTGCTCATATGAAAGTAGGCACTCGGGCTGTATGTAAGAGGATCTATAACAGAAAAGACTGCCAAAAATTTGTTTTCCATATTAATAATAAAGCTGCCCCAGTTCTGATCTAAATTACATCTTTAAAGTTACATGAAATGTTTTTGAGGAAGCAGTTGTTTACACACAGCACACAATCCCTTTGGACTTTTGTCAACCCTCAGGTCTAATCATATAAGCATTTGTATACATATTGCATAAGCAACTAACATGCTCAGACCCCCCCCCCCCCCCCGCAACCAACCTGCAATTTAAGGTGCACTGATGAAATTAAATATTTTAAAGCAATTAAGATTTGAAAGAATTCCTTAGAGAATAGACTTTTTATATTTTAAAACTCCTAGCTGGACCTCCTCCATGTCATCATTATAATTAGGTGCTATTTGATTGGTGTTGCTGATCATCGAAGATTAAAAAAAATAATTGTTTAGTACATTTTCCCATCATCTGTTCTTTTTCTGTTTTACAGAACAACACTGAATTCAGTGCGTTTCACACGTCTTATCTCATTGCCATCAGAATATGTATCTTCACTGGAATATATTTAGTAAGATTAAAATCAGCAGGCAGTGTGAGATATTCCTTTATAACTTTCAGTCTGTGTTTTCTTTCCTATGTTCAGTTCAGATTCACAGGTAACTTCAGTTGGCACAGGTTCACCGCAACTCGACAAATTAGTGAGTAGCTGGCTGTACTGGTTTCCCAGCCTTCAAAAAAGTGCACACCTTCGAGGGCTATGTATGTGTGTCTCCAGAAAAGCTACATGAATATTAATGTAATTTCTGCAGTGATAATGACTCGTACAAATTTCAGTCTGTAATGTAAGTGACTTGGAGTCCTGAACCCATCGTTTTGATCTCCTTTCTTGTACTCTGACTACTAATTTATTAGCCATGGAGCTATTTTGAAAAGCCTGAAAATTGCACAAGCCATTCTGGACTTATCTCTGAAGTAAGTTTTCTTTTTAAGATTTATTTTTTTAGTGAGAGTTTACCGTTCTGTTGTTTTGCTGAGTAGGATGGGTAACGTGCCCAATAAAAACTAATAAATTTGCAAGAAAAGTAAATTTTTCATTTTCTTCTCTACTAGATGGGACAATATTACGCATGCTTTCCACTTAAAGGTCAGGCACCACCTAAACTACTTGACAAAGCCTGTTATTTAACCAAAGTACTTCAGTTCACTAGTGTAATTCATCAGGAACTGAGTATCATATATTTTGGGTGCTAAGAAGATAGAGTGCCTCCTCTGCTTAACGGAAAACATTACAGAAAGATAGATAGACAGACAGACAGGTAGACAGATACGCCAGTCCTTTGAAAGGACACAGAGTACTGGCTCTTGCCAAACTGGAAATGAAGTGCACCTCTTTAGCAGGAGATAGAAAGATGATAGGAAGGAGGAAGAACTTAAAATGCAGAAAAAAGAGGCTACTTCTTTTTCAGGTTTTGAATTAGGGTTTTTTTCTCATGTGTTAGAATTACTAATTAAACATTGCACTAAGGAAATACACTAGCAGATCTTTGGTGTTACTGACCTAATCACATTAAAATATTATGAGCACTGTGCATATTAAATGTGTAATCTCCTCAATCTTTTAATGCTGTGGATCCTATGTATTTGAATTTACCTGAGATTGGACTAATTTCTTTTGGGCCTAAAGGATAATTTGGTTTTTAGACATGTGCTTCTAACCCTGCCAGAGTACAAGAGAGAAAAACGTCAATATGATTAAATTTAGGAAGGAATTTCCCGATCGAACCGGGTTCTGTCACAGGACAATAATCTTGAGCCCTTTTTCAAAAATTATTTATATTTCTACAGAGTCAATTACCTCTTTTTAGTGGAAAAAATCTCTTAGTGATCCTATTAGTAAGAATTTATAGGCAGTTACTTGTAAGGCAGTCTCATCCTGGCTTTGTGCCCTCCTGATCAGCATTGGCCAGTTTGGCAAGGAATTGGTTTGCAGCACTAGTGGTATCCAGTATGTCTTTTGCTTTAAGTAACATCTTCTTTGGTTTTATTTTCTGTGGGTTTATTTTTACATTCACTTAACACATTTTTGTGTTTAGTGTCCTATTTTTTAATCATAGTTCACTGGCAGCAGCATCATTTTGCAATCATCTTGACATTTGTAATGTCAGCTCTGCAGACTTGCATTAACCTCATTTTGCCATCATCTTGATGTACTAACCTGCATATAGAACCGCACAGAAATAATTTAACATTCATCCTAGTGTGTGCAGTAATGTCTCATTAGACTTGAACTAACAGAATTTTGTCATCATAATTTGCTGTCATAATAACCCAGTCTTCGCAGATTTAATGTGACAGTCTTTTGCCACTGTAACTAAGGCTTTGAGCAATTGTCATCCAGGGGGACTTAAGGTGAAATCAATGTAATTAAAACACAGACCCTTAATAGCCCTATACTTCAAGCAGTTTGTCACATATCTTAAACAATAATTGATCATGCTAGTGTTTAGCACTTGTTTAGCTTGTAATTGTTCGTTTTCTACGTGGGAAAGAGAAAAAACCAGAAGTTGAACCCTGAGTGACTGGCAGAACTGCTAATAGAATTTAGGTCTCCAGATTGTCGGTGTACTCCTGTATGCATTGGGCTGTTCTCCTTTCGCAGCACAATTAATTTTGTTTATGAGATGAATACAAACTTGAACTGTATGTGACAGGTCGTATTAACTAGTTTGTAATTCTTGTTTCAGAGAGTTATGGAAATACAGAGGTGAAAGGCATTAGATTTCTTCTACTGCAAGGGTTGAGATAGATCAAATACATTTTGTTACCCTTGAAAGAATTTGTTAAACTTTTCCTTACAGGCTTCCAGTTACAAGGGTTTGATGACCTCTGTGCGTATATGTTTTCATATATGTAATTAACTTGATACTCTCACAATTTTCTCCTAATATCAAATCTAAGTTGACTTTCCCAAAGGATGTCCCTCTCCTCAGCATACATGAAAAATAATAGAGCGTTGTCCTCTTTAGATGCTGAAAGGCAGCAGCTATTTACTCCTTTGCCTTTCCAGACTAAACACGTGACGTTCCCTCAGTCTTTCTTTACAAAGAAAACTGCCTGTTTGGATATTTGTGATGCGAAGTGCTCTCCAGTTTATCTGCAGCTTTCATAATGTGTTGTGTCGAAACTGGACACAGCTGAAACGTTGACTGGAGCAGAGTAAAGCTAAGGGAGCACATGATGGGGTGACTGGGATGCACAGGCGGCTGGCGCTTGAGTTGTGTTTCCCTAAAGAAATCTGTGTTTATGTTATCAGCTAACACATTTGCTATGCAAAATGACCTTGAGTTGTCTTTGGCAGAGGTGATACAGCTTGCCTGCAGACCTAGGTGAATTCTCTGTCTCGTATGTATGGATTGTTGATTCTGATTCACAATTACCTCTTAGTTCCTTATTGATATTCTTTGCAATCAGCTTGGCATTTTTCCTCAGCTCCTTACTTATTGTATTTGCTTTGTTTTTTAAATACCTGCTTCTCTTCTAGACTGAATTTGTTTTTGTTTGCAGTTGTTTGTTTTTAACCAGAGGAACTTCTTTTCTTAGTAACGACAGGTAGGCACCTAAACAGTGTTTTCAGGCATCTCCCAATTAGCTTTCACATTTCTCTGTTTAACTACTTTCTCCTTACTGATGAGGGTTTATAATGGTTCTCAACTTTGTGAAACCATGTCGTCTTAAAAGTTGTATAAATATGCACATACTTACGTTACCATTGCCAGCACTTGCTTGTGCGTGCTCTTGGTCTCTCTGTGACATACATGCATGCAAATGTGCATGTGTGCATAAAAATTGGTTAGTATTTTACTATTTACATGTGATGCAAGTAATCAAGTTATCATTATTAGTTGCCTTTAAGCAACCACTCATCATAGAGTCAGGGATCTGTTCTTCAGTAATGTTGATGACATTGAATACAGACTTTCCTTGGGTGAGTCGCAATGGCTTTCAGAACTGGGGTAAATTTCACGTGCATTTTGGACCCACCCTGAGAATATAACGGCACCAACGGGCTTTCTGTTGAACTGGGGGACCTCATGTGATGTGCTGTGTCTCACTTCTGGTCCGTGTGCCCAGATTTTCTTCCTGTGGACGTTGAGAAGATGGGGAGAAGAGGGACAGGCTGCTCTCAGCCTTTCATGGTCTGGACACACAACCAAGGGTGGGCCAACAAAAGAGAAAGCCAGAGCCAGGCACCTCTTCCCCCCCAGTCCTGAGGGCAGTTTGGGGCAGGAGCCTATTTTAGATACTCAGACACTCCGGAGGAGGATCCTCTCTGTAGGTTACGTGGGATGCGTATGGTGATTGGAGAGAGTTACACGCCTAAATCTAGAGAAAAGAATATTAGTTAATAAGATGTTCTCCCTTCTGGCCATCTGAGCCTCTCTGGAGAGATTAAGACCAGATATTTTAAAGGCATAAATGAGTAATTCTAATTCCTCTTTATTACTTGGACTCCTACCATGTATATATCAGTAATTAAAATCTTCTTCCTCTTCTCTTCTTTGTACTCTTAATATTAGTTCTTATATAATTTGCTATCCTTTCTTACACTTTCCTTTTGATGGCTCAGTATATCTCCTGAGTAGTCTGGTCCAACTGACTCCAGTTAAGCTTGATTTCATTTCTGGTGAGGGGAAAGTTGTTTCTGAAAGTTGGAGAATTGACAGGCCTTGAGAATAAAGATCTGCCGAGCACGGACATGACGCATATGGGAAATGGAGGCAGCAAATACAGCCCTGCTAAATCTGCTTGGGACCTCACCCCAGTGAGGGTTCCCCTAGGTAAAAAGGGCTGATTGTTCTTTAGCTGAAGCTTTCCAAAAGGGATAGTGATTACTGCCTGTTTTCTGAGCGTTACTTGTTATGTTGAACTAGTAAGAAGTGAGCCCAGCCCTACTTTGTGCTAGACGCTCGCCAAAAAAAAGAGTAACCCCTATTCCACAGCGACTATGGCACAAAGGAGATGATAACTTGCTTGGGCAGAGCACAAACACATTAGTGAACTAATATCCTGGTTCATATGCTAGAGCATATTTTCAAACAGAAGTGTTTCATGATATAGAAATGCACTGAATGGAAACTAGATGTTTTTTTAACAGCCCCTTGCATATGAGAGGGCTTTGCCTTAATCATTTTATTGACTAATTTTCTGACTATAAACTTGTATTTCTACCTTCCACTCTGGAAGCCAAAACCTACTACTTCCTTCAGAATTTAGCAAAAGTGAATTTTTTCTTTTTCTTTTTTTTTTTTTTTTGGTCTTTTACTTTCTGGTCTGCAGATCAAATAAGCAGGCAGACACAAAAAAAACAACCCTTGCAACCTGCACTAAAAACCTCTACAATGTATTCCTTTTTGAAGTAAAAATAGGCTAAGAAATGAAAGTTCTTTAGTGGCTCACATTGGAAAGATTTTCTTTTTTTCTTTTTTTTTGCTTGCTGATTTCACAGGAAAATCAGAAGCTATCTGTTTACTTCTGTTGTGATAAAGCTGTCGAAGATTTGTTTTTTCTCTGTTGCTGACATGCAAGTGGTTTGGTTGTGGGTTTTTTTCCCATAACAGGAAGTGAATAACAAAAAGACTCCAAGCCAATATACCACCAGGGCAAAACCCCACGCTGCGCTTTAGTGCTTAGAAGATTCCCACCCTAGTTCTCCCTTCACATCAGTCACACAGTCCCTAGAGCTCAGCACTTCTTCCCACACAGATAGATGTGATAGATTTGCAAATACTGGCAAGAGCAGAGAGACATCTTGTTATGAGCCTAATGGCTGAACTGAGTGACAGGCTTGGATTGCCTTTATTTTTTTTTAGGTCAGCATTTGGCAGGGAGTTAAAAACAGGGTGGAATAAAGGTTGAAATGTTTTCTGAAATTATAATCGAAATATCAACTGTCTTAGGTTTATGCTGTAAGCACTCTGCCTGATGTTGAGTTGTATTGGCAAACAACGTGTGCTACTGGGATGTTTAAAAAGTCAGAAGAGGTTTGTGAATCAGTTCTGCGCGGCATGCTACCTATTTGTTATTTTCTTGTTTTATCTGTTAACAGGAAAGGAGATGCTGTCTGTGTTAGATGATATAAATGGCAATATAGTGTGCTTTCTTTTGTTGGGGGTTTGTTTGGTGCTTGTATCATAGTAAATTACAGTGGGATGGAAGATTTGTTACTCTGTGGAGGTTGTTAACATGAAGTTCTCATTTGATTTATTTATGTTGAATTGAGGACCTCTCCTCCCATATAAATTATTTGGGCTACTGTAATATTTCTTTTCTATGTCAAAACCATAATTTTCCAATCGTGTCGTCTTTTTTTTTTTTTTTTTCCCCTGACAGAGAACTGAATTTCAATGTAGCCCTTTAATATGGTATAGGAGAGGAAAAGTTAGAGACCTGAGGACTTGGCTCCCATGTGCAGTCTAAGGTTTGACCATTATCTTCAAGTCCTAACCTCCCTCTGGTTTAGCTTGCTGAGACAATAAAATTGGCTGCCGAATTTGGATGTTGAAAACCATTTGTTTTCTAAGGTCATGCTGACGTATGCTGAACCCAAAATGGTCCCTGAACAGGCAGTTTATTGTCGGGCCTTGTTTTCAGATTGCTACTGGCCTCTTCGGCATTTTCTCCAGCTCTGCATTACTGTCACGCTCATGCCATTAGAAAAGAGATATTTTCAACTTTATCAGTATTTGGGTTTTGAAAGGACTTCTCAAGCTGGAAAATAAACAGCCTCTGTATAAAGTGTTTGTTAATGGGTGGCTGAAAATCACCCTAACCATTACTGTGAAGAAGACAATTTTCTTTCATCTCACCCATTACTGATTGTGAACGAGGAAGGCAACATTAAGCGGGAGCTGCCAGCAATCATTTTAAAAAAATATACATTTTTATCATTCCAATTTTTCTACGTTTTCCAACTTATCTGTGGCTTTGAAGCTTGCTCCTTTCCCCTCTTGTAGCACAAGCCCTGTAGTCTCAGAGCACCGAGGTCGGAGCCTACTGCTTGCGGCATCTAGAAGGAAGAGTGAGGCGGGTGCTCTCTGACTACCAGCATTTATTGAGTGTACCTTGATTACTTCACATAGATCTACAGTGAGGCTGTGACTTGCTCTCTGTTGTTGAAGAGAGCCAGAGCTTTTAGTGCTGGTTCAGACAAAAAAAAAAAGCTATGAGCAAGCAAACCTGGTGTGTTAAAATGATAAACCTGTTTCAGGTTATACATGTAATATAAGTGTACACCATGCTGGCCAGTAGGGATTGACAGATGCATATAAACCCTCTTTTCAGTAGAGTTGATGTTTCTCAGTGTTAACCAATTACAGCATTCATAGCTGCTGAAAATAGTACTTAATTTTTAAGAGCCTCTCAATTTTCTTTACATCCCCCCAACCTAAAAACAAACCAACCAACCCCCTATGAATCCCAAACCAACCAAAAACCCCAGTAGATTTGAATACTCTTGTTATTTCTCTCTATGGCCCAAAAAACCTTGACTCTTTTCTCATTGACTGGAGGAGTGTCAATAGGAGGAAGGGAAAATATTTCTAGGCTGAAGGTTTCTGCACTGCTGCGAGTGGAGCGGGGGCTCTCTTGAGACACAGAAGTTTTGAACTCCCCCAGCAAGAAGAGGGGAAACAAATCTGGGTTTTCTGCATCTGGAGGATTGTTTAATTTGTAAGCTATTGTAAATATTACCACTAGACACTTCTTTGAGCCATGTTTTAGAAGAAAGTGTTGAGTAGAACTGCATTTCTTGCAAAGCCTGATCTGAGTATTCTCTGATGGTCTCAAAGACATCGTCAGAGAGGATGAATAATCCACATGAATTTTGTGGGTTATGACTGGAGCTAGGTGGAAAGCAGAGCTCTGTCGAGATAAAAGCCCTCTAGTCATATTCAGAAACAGAGATTTAGGCACCTGGAAAGTTTTGAAGAAAAAGTTTGTCACCTTGAAATGAATAGGAGCCAGGAGGATCACAGTTCTAGCATTAGACACCTACCTTCAAGACAACTTTCACCTGTAGTCCATAAGTACATTAATGGGCCTCAGTTACTGACAGCACGTGCTGTCAAGGGTGACCTCAGTTATTTTAAAACAGAACTTTTGCACAATAAGCAGTTCCTTTCCTGAGTTTGCTCGGTCTCCTTTTCCCTCAAATAATCAAAATGCTGCTGCTGTCACAGCATGCTCTGCTCTGCTTCAGATTATTTTCTACATCAGTTCATGACTTGCAGTTCCTGTGGGCTGCAAATTAATCCTTAGGAGTCTGTTGGCGTGTGCTGTACATCCAGGTTCTCCAGCGTATTAATTTGACTATCGGTGTAGAAAATGCCAGTGGCTGTAAGGGTATATTATGCACTTCATTTTTGTGTTTATTTTACTGTATAATCCAGGAATTTTCTTATAACTTGTAGTCACTATGACTAGACACTAACTTTTAAACCTGAAAAATATCATTTTTCAGGTTTTTAGGGATAGCTTGCAAAATATAAAGTAATTAACAGCTTAAGAGTGTTTTTTCAAATGACTTTTCAAATGAAGCCATGAATTAATAACACGATTCTTTATGCCTATCTCTGAAGGCCACACATACTGTACGAAGTATATACTGTAGAAAGCAGCCTTATCAAAATCTGGGTTTGGGTGGAGGATGCCACAGTTCCATTCTCAAGTATTGTGTGGATGCCTGCTTTTCCTTCCCGTATAAACTAAGGAGGCCTGGGATTGAACGCAGGGGAGAGTGTGAGCCCAGGTCCCACCTGTTTGGGACCAGCAGCTTTTGGGATTTGGGAGTGAAGGGATGTTCCCACCGTTAGGAAGAGGCAGTGACAGACAGCTTACATACAGTCCTGCCTCTGCTTCTTCTTCGGAGTGGTTCTGGGCTGTGTATAGCAGCAGTACCGCGTGGTTTTGTTGGGAGTGGAAAGGTCAATTGTAAGTCAATAGCTTTTTTTTTTTTTTTTTTTTTTTTTAAAGCAGCTCCTGACTTATCACAACTTCAGTTAGTATTTACACACTTCGTTTGGCGACAGCACTATTTTGGTGTTTGTTTATTTTTTTCCCCTGCTTGGGAGGGAGGTTGCAATCCCCAAACTCTCATCTGGGAGAGAATGGCCGAATACAGGACGGTTAGCGCTCCTCTCCCAAAAAGGGAGGATCCCATCTGGATATGGGCTGGGGGTCGTTTGCTGGCGAGGGGGCAAATATATTTCATAGGGCTCCCGGGGGAACTGCACAAAGGGAGCAGTAAACATCCTCACCCCGCTCTGTAGCGCTTAATGTTCCTGGGGAAGCCGTAACACATAATTTAAATCCATTGCACATGCCACCCTGGAAGCAGAGCCTTATATGTCGAGCGCATGGGCTGTCCTATTATGGGAAATCAACTTTGTTTTGAGGGAAGCACGGAGCATTGCTTCTGCGCAGGTCCTGGAATTTGAAACATTTAGGGGCCTCCAAAGAGCACTGGCATTAGTTACCATGCCGGCTGGGTGGAAGTGAGGATCCCTGCCTCTCCCTGCCCGGGACGCGGACCCTGCCGGCAGCCAGCCCGGAGCTGCGTCCCACCGGGGAGCTTTCCACGCGCTCCTCCGCAGAGCTCCGTGCGGGGACAAATCTGTCGTAATGCAGGGACGAGCCTAATTCAGCAACAGCTACTGGAGCAGCAAAGTTGGAATATACTTTGCCAAGAAGTATTTTGCTGTTGTTTTCTTTTTCCTCTTTTTTGTGGAGAGATTTCATGTCTGCTCACATGCTTTGGTATGAGGAAGTGGAAGATGATTGTAAGTATGAACAGACTGACATAATTTATCACAATATTCACTTTGACAGAGCAGTGTAGTGCTACGCAGCCCACTAACAGCATGCATTTTTAAATGTTTACTTTCCAAGTCTAAAGAAGGAGAGCACCGGGGGGGAAAATAAAGAGAATTTTTTGGTCTCTGTTAGGGGGGTAATATCCTGTACATTATATATAAAAGAAGTGCTCCAGAAACAGCACCCTGCTCTCCTTTGAATAAAAATAATTCCTTTCCTCCTGAGGTTCACCGCTTGTTAAGGCATGGGGTTAAAAAGGAAAGAATCGAGAAGACAGACCAATACATTTGAAAAAAATAGAGTCATTATTCTAATAATCTGGCAACACATCAAAGGATTAATCAGTTTCTTTGAACTTTAATGGCATACACAGTTTCACTGCCTAATATTAACTTACGGAGTAAGAGAGCTCTTCTTCTCTGGCCACTGAACTGTCTGGTAACAACCGAATGAGGGGGTGTCAGTTTTGCTCAAAGTGAGCAGCAGCTGAGCTCTCCCATGCGCTTCCCAGAAAAGAACAGGCATGTTTTCCAGACTTGCATTTGTTTGTTAGTTTAAAGCTATCCTTTCTGTGCAATAAGAAGAAAAACGGAGGATGCCAAGAATAGGAGACTGAAGAGAGCCAAGAATGAAAGAATGACAAGAGTTTTAAAATCCATCTACTGTGCTCCCAGATGATCTTTCGTCTTCTTCCCCTACCCAAGCTCCCAAAACAGATTGTGCTGGGGAAAAAAAAAAGTGTCAGTATTGTCCAGACTTCTATCTATTGTCCCTGCCTCCTGTTTTATAATCTGTTTTGGCTCTTCCACTTTCAGCTTAGTCCTGCGTCTTTATAATGATAGAATTTCTGTTTTTCTTATCATAAAAGCCAGAGGAATACATACACACTGTCATTTTCCCCCATAACATATAATGGACTCTATGGTCACTAACTTCTGATGAAGCTTCCTGAAAATAATGTTAGATTTTTTTTTACGTTTGAGAGGAAGGAAGCTTAAAACGGAAAATTTCAGGGTGCAGGTGTTGTCTTATGCCACAGTTTGCTTTCCGTTTTTTTCAAGATGAACTCAAATTGTGTTTTCTTGTGCAGTAAATAAGACTTAAATCAGCTATGGATTTTCCAGAGAGTTTTGTACCATAAGGAGAGGTTCTGCAGTGGTAGGACCCTTTACTTACTGGACACAGTCTGACAGTTCAGGAAGGCGTAGAATAATGATTACACATATTAAATAATTAGAAGGCAGATTGCTTCACTTCTGAAAATATTGGGGCTGGGATTGGGAAGAAGCAATGTTGTGGCTTTCTCTTAAGGGCTTTTACTCCTGGTTGGCAAGAGGAAGATGGCACCCCCTAGAGCAAGCCACGTAGTGCCCAACCTTTTCCACTAGTCCTCCTTAGAGAGGAATAAGGAGGATTTGTTGTCTTCATTTTTCTATATACTCCTTTTCCAAGGGAGTCACAATATCAGTTCAGACTGCTTGTCCTCAGCCTTGACAAGGAGACGGTGCTGCAAGAGAAGCTGGGCAGGTGCTTCCTAAGGAAGGGGGAGAGATCTTTGCTGCTTAGCTCAAAAGTTATAATTGCACTCTGAAGATGTAGTAGGTGAAAGAAAGAAAAAAAAAATAGCTGTGTTAGAGCTTTTGAAAAATATGAATAGAAAACCAGAGTTGCATCTAGCAGATGAATAGCATTCATGACAAGAGGCATTAAATCACTTGCTAAATTATGTCACGTAACTATGTTCATATCTAAAATGAAAGGGAGCTGTCCTAGCGCTTCTTCAGAATTATTTAGCTGAATTGATTTCCTCACCTGTATCCTCACTCCTTCAAAGGGCATGACATTTTTCTTGATATAATTTTGTATAATATTGTTAAGGTTTTTTATAGTTGTATTTCAATAAAAAAGGAAAAACCGTATCTGCACTTTGTGACGAAGTGTGTCTAAAATAATGCTCTTAAATTTATCCCCAGCCTTCATTCAGGACATGTCACTTCTCCTACTTGTTGCCTGTGCTAGCTTTGCTTCTTTCTCCATACCGGATGAAAACTTTTTGCTCTTAGACGTGACAGCATTGCTTTTTAAATCCATCCTTTTTCTTTTCTGAAAAGTCCCCTCTCCAACCCTCCATCCACCTCTGCATTCACTTCTTCCCTTTTCTCTTCTGCTCTCTCCTGTGCCACAGCAGTAAAGGCGGGTTCTCCATTCCCTGCTTTCTCTCACTTCTGCTGAGAATGACCTTTATGAAAACATAAAGGTATTTATTCATCGCCGAGGGCTTTACTTTCTTTGCTGAGCTATTCAGTGTTTACTTCTGCCTGAGTTAGACTGGAAACTCCTTGGGGCAGCGACTGTCTCTTCCTAGATTCCTGCAGAGTCTTTGACAATGACACCTAAATAATAAAATGGCAGGGAAATGAGATATCATAAATTTCATTTTGTTTTAATTAAGATGAGATTACTGTGAACTTTATCTCAGAAGCCACCCTCCCTAGGGGATTCAGTATCATATGCTGTATTTCTTCTCCTAGCAGATATAATCCTCTTTCTGCGTCCTCAGTCTGACACGGAACCAAATTCTGCTTGCAGTTGCACACAGGCATCCTCTTTCTCTGCTTGGATTTGCACAAAGTAGCGACTAAAAATAGAATTAATCATCAAACCAGAGCCAGTGCAGAAAAGAAAATAATCCTGCCTGAAATTTGGTGGCCACGAGGGGACTCTTACTAGTTATCATGGGTTTACTGAGCAGGGGTCCGTTGAGGTTAGTGCTTTAGCTCAGGTCAGAAGTGCATTTCGGAAGCGAATTCCCAGATGTCCCTGCTTATCACCGTGTATCAGCACACATCTCGGAGGACTCACCCCGCAGCCCTTGGGAGGAGGCTGAACTCCGAAATGCGCTCTGGGTTCGGCTGACGGGCACAAACTCTGCGTGGGTGCGCAGGGCATCGGGGTCACGCTGAAACTCCTCCGAAACGAGCTTGGTGATGCACGCGCACCTCGGGGAGAGCATTACAAAGCTGCTTCTCTTGGGCCGCGCGATTTGCTGTGGCCCCAGACAACTCGGTGAGATAGGAGGAGGATGGCAGCGAATTTCTTTGGATCTTGGATGGGAGGAAGGAACTGCTCATAAAGTCACTCCCCAGCTGGTGCAAGAGGGTGCTTTGTCAAAGGCAAAGATTCAGTTACTTTACTAATAGAATATAGTTACTGAGCAGATAGAGTTATTTATAACTGAAAAGGTACAATATTTGTAGAAAAAGGTTAACCTTTGACTAATACTGTGAAATTATTTGAGCCTCAGAATTGTCCAAGGGGTTAAGCATTTTTAAATGATCGCCAGAGGGAACAGGATTAAGCTCATATATTTTTGTCATGGATTACTGTTAGACAAAATCATATTGAACGGGATTGTGAACCAAGCAGTCTTGATTTGAAAAGGCTGACTTGTTGATTTTCGCAGTACATTTTCAATTAAATGTTACCCCAAAGTTTAATTATCATTTAGGAGGATAACCATTGTACTGTGTTACACCAAACCAGTAGGAAAAGACTCCTCGATAAATTTAGCAGTGCTTTATAGCATCATGTTCCTGTCGAGGAGGATGCACTTGCGATAATACCGTATTGCTGTCAGGGGAAGCACAACAGCACCGGGAATTTTAAATAATTGTGCCTTATCAAAGACTGAGCTTTATGGAAAGGAGAAATAATGGTTAGCGGAGTGTGGTTTTGCAGAACAGCTTGCCAGCTGGGCTGAGCCAGGGAACACGCTCCTTCATCTTCCTGGAAAAACACGTGGAGCAAGGGAGTTGTTTTGTTTGGGTTCGGAGTACTCGCTGCAAAGACCACAGAGACTTCCCTTCTAGATGACTTGCCACATGTGCAACAAGTCGGAACATTTTTAATGATGTGTTTTGAAGGACAGATAGGCTGGATTTTAAGGAAGTCATAATCTTTCTTGGTTGTGGTCACAAGTCCTATTTTAATTTTGGGATATTATTTAGAGCATGAGGCTGATAATACTTGGGAGGTTTTCTGATCCTTTCTCTAATTCCATATTTTTTAAATAATCCATATCTATATGATTAAATTTTTATCAGTTTCATACAGTCTTTTATTTCTAAAGGCAAAATATAGGTTGTAAGTATTGAAAACATATATAGAAGAGCAAACGCATACATTCTTGTAATTTTGAATATGTTCATACAAGGTACCAGTTAAGATGGCACATTTACACCTAATTTCTTACTTAAAACATTTTTAAAGGATCATCATATTCAGCAGAAACAAATTAGCACAATTCTAATCATTAAAAAGTTACAGTTGTAAAAGTTTCATCATAGAAAACATTAGAGAACTATGTTACTCCTGAGGATGGTTTTCTTTTCTACAGTATTTTTCTATGAAGTATCCTAGTGGTTTGGGAATTCCTTTTAAAAAACCCAAAATCTTAAAATTCTTCAATGTGTAGACATGATCTAAATGGGGACCCAGAATATCACATTTTGCTTACCTTACCTTTGCTAAAAGATTTTGAAAGATCCCTGGGGACCTAGTGGGATTTGAGCACCACAGATCAAGAGAGAAAGTTTTAGTCAGGCTAATCAAACCCTTTGTGCCTGTTTATTTTAACCGTGCCTGTTTCTTTTAACCACTTTATTCCTCTGGCTGTCAGTAGAGTCTGAGAAAGCTGTGGGTCCCTTGCCCTCCAAAAGTGTTCCAGCAAAAACAGCAAACCCAGTATCTGATATTCTTCATGTAGACTTAGAAGGAAGAAAAGCAAAAGTTTACTTGTAATGTGCACTGGGCTAGGTACGTGGCATCGTCCCGCTGAACACCCGATAATATATATTTCTTATAAAGTGTGGAATTTGTTATCACTCGTGAAAAACCAATTACGCTGACTGCAGGAGCGTGCCTGTGAGCATGGGATGCCCACGGCAGAGCCTCCCTGTCTTGTCCCACCCGTGCTTGCCATGTTCTAAAATTGGCGCCCGCCCGCGTGGCTGAGCGCCTGCCTGCATGCTGTTTTTTACGGGAAATTATCCACGGGTAAGGCTTTTAATTTTGTGTAGCACAGGGAATTGAAGGAATTTAAAGGGTGATTGGAATTTGACATTTCTGCCTTTTTATTCTGAAAGATACTTTGATTAAAGCGTTGGAAGGCTCAGCTAATGGAGGCGTGCTGCTATTTCAGATATACAGGGTATGAGATTTGAAGGCAAGCCAAATCACAATGAGACGGAATAATGATGTCCTTGGTTTATTTTTCACTTGATACGTTCAGGTTTTGATTGGATTCTGAGCGAGGCAACAGTTTTCTTTCCCAGAAAGCAGTGCTGGTCCTTGGAGGCTTGCAGCCTGTTATCAAAGCAGAAGCGTTTTCTTGTGAAGGTCATGGACTGCAATGGCAGAAGAGGGGGAGAAAAACCAAAGGAGGTGGGGAGGAGGGGGAGAGAAAAGCAAGCAAGCAAGATTTCCTTATTGGTCCTACCCAGGTACAAGCCTCTCATAAGAAACATATCTGCAGTGAGACCTATTACTACTTTGACCCAACTAGCACTCTGCTGATCTCATATGTATCAAAAGATTTGTGGAGAACTCTGAGGTCTCTGTCCATCTGTCCTCCTCCCTCTTAACCCTATTCCTGCTCTTGTCACACACAAATACTTCAGCGTTCCCTTCACCTTGTTCTCTCATTTGTTTTTTTCCCCAATATTTCAAAGTTTTTCTTTGGAATAGACTGTTCATGAATTATTTCTCTGTGAACAAAGCTCGGAGCTTCCCAGCTGTTGCTGAGGTGGTGGAAAATTAACACAGGCACTGTATTTTCTAAAAGGTTAATAACATTCTGTAGTAAGCATTATTGGAGGTGTTAAAGAGCAACTTGTGAATTTCCTGGATGATGGATGTTGTAAATAAGCAGGTAGGAGCCCACAACACATTCTGATATAAATGGCTACTGCTGAAGATGGGAATAACTGGGAAGATTTGTGCCCATTTCTTCAATACGGGGAAAAATGGTGTTAGACATAAAGCTATCCTGCCGCATTCCTGGGCTTACAAAGTATGAGCCAACTCCCCAGCCCCGCCTGGCTGCCTAACCCATCCCAAACCTGATCAGTTCATAAGAAAGGAAAACATGAGGACGTCTCTTTGGGGCTGGGGGAGAGCAAGAAGGACGGAGGCACTCCTTGCTGCAGACACTCAGGTGGGACTACCTCAGAGGCAGCAATCCCGCCCAGCTTAAAAAGAGCTCATTAAAACTGTCCATCAAAACGAAGGGGAAGAAGAAACTTAGAAGGAACCAACCTGTGATGGCCTGATGGTGAATTTGTGGACGTGATGTGTACAGCCTTACTAATTCGAACAAACTTGCTTTAGTCTTTTTTGTGTTGCTTTTCGTGACGATTGTTAGCAGCCCAAAATGAATTATTATTTTGCACTAGATTTCAGGAAGATGACAATATTTCTTTGATTCATTTGACTTTATTTACTTTCAACCTTCTCTTATCATGTGATTTAGTACATATTTTATGCTTATTCCCTGCCCCACCCTTCCAAGGCCTGCAAACAGTGCTGAAAATAGAAATCAGTATATTTTTACACCAAATTCTAAGGCCACATTTATAAACGCTTGGTCGACTGATGGTTACTCACTCTCCAAAAATGCAGATGATCCAGATTAAAGTGTTTGCTCTGCTTATACTCTCTGTTTACAGAGGAGAAAGTTTCAGTTGCATCGGATGTTGAATGGAAACCAAAGGTGAAGCCAAGTAACTTTTCACAAAAAGGAATTCTTGTTTTCTCGCCAACATGAGAACAATTCCTTTTATAGTAGTCTGTAAAGGACAAGCATGTTATAGGGTTGATTCTGTCCCTTCTGTTCTTCCTAATAATTAAATAAATCAGTTCTGAAAGCTCTAACAAGAGCAAGGAGGGAAACTTAAAACTGTGAAATAGATGGTGAATTTCAGGCTAAGTTATCTAACAGTAGAATGTATAACACTTAATGGAAAAAAAAAGCTTTTAAATGCAAGAAATTATCACAAAACTGAATTTTCTTTTTTTCCCCTGTTTAAAGTTCCATCATATCTGCACCCTTGCATACAGGATGGCTCAGTGATACTAGTGTAGATTTAAAACACGTTGCTTAAATCAAGATGCTTTCTAGAGAGTATATAAATTGAATTTGTACTTAATGGTATCAAATTCCTCTATTAGGAGTAAAAGATATCCCCAGTGAAGTGGTATTTCTGACCTGATTACCTGATTGATAGAAAGCTTTGGAGAATGTAAGGTGGGGCACATTTTTGCCTTGGGAAAGGAAATCTATTGGATTATGTTGTCCATCTCTATTTCCGGTTCAAAACAAGGCACGTTTATTCAGAATTAATTCAGAATTACTGCTATTTTTAACACAGTTGCTAACTTAGTAGTGTTTTTCAACTGTTACAGCTAAAAACCGTAATTGGAAACATGTTATGTTTTGAAACAAAC
Organism: Astur gentilis; assembly: GCF_929443795.1. Lineage (NCBI taxonomy): Eukaryota > Metazoa > Chordata > Aves > Accipitriformes > Accipitridae > Astur > Astur gentilis. The sequence goes on from NC_064911.1 coordinate 14,393,517, forward strand.
TGAATGACAGTGAACATTCACCCTTTCATCTTGTAGGGACAAGCCTATTTTGCTTAGGGAATAGCGGCTGAATTGTGAAGCCCAAAGTCTTTCTACTGATACTGTTGTCAGCTCTCTTATTTTCTCTTTAGTCCTTTTGCCACTTGCCCTTTTCTCTGAGTCATGCACATCCATTGCTGTACTGCTATAGCTACTTTAAATAAGCCCTTTCCTCCTCCAAGAAGGCTTGCTAATTTTTGCATATTATCTTAAGCTGACTTAACAGTCATTTTGCCAAGTCTTCCCAGCTGCTGCTACTGCTGAATTGATTCATTTTGCTCTTGACATGTTGCAGGCAAATGTGAAGCAAAGTTTACTTGACCAGTAATCTTCCCCTTAACTGAAGGAAGGACGTGGTTCGAACAAGGACTTGTTCCAAATGTGGCCGGAGTTCTTTCCCTAAATCTGCCTACCGTAGACACAAAGATTATTTGCTTCTTATCCGGGAAATTCTTATCTAGAAAGTGAAAAACGTCTTAGCTCTAAATAGTAACCAAGAAATTCATTTTTTCCTGGTGCAATAAGTCAGTCTGTGGAGGTTTCTTTTGATGGACTAAGAGTTCCTAAGAGGTGTTGTGTCTGTCTTGGAGTGCTTCCAGAAACTGTTGCTCAGCCTATAAACTGATGAAATCGCACAGACTCACAGACCAGCTGAGGATGGAAGGCGCCTCTGGAATTCATCTACTCTAATTCCCTGCTCACAGCAGGGTCAGCGAGAGCAAGGTTGCTCAGGGTGATATCAACCTGGGTTTTAAATATCTCCAAGGATGGAGACCCCACAGCCTCTCTGGACAGCGTGTTCCAGCATCTGACCATCCTCACAGTACATTTTTTTCTTCTTACATCCCTATGGAATTGCCTCTATTTCAATTTATGCCCATTGGTTTTTGTCCTGTCAGTGGGCACCAAAGAGTCTGGCTCTGCCTTCTCTACTCCCTCCCATCAAGTATTTATAGTTATTGATAAGATCCCCCTGAGCCTTCTCATCTCTGGGTTGAGCAGTACTAGCTCTCTCAACCTCTCCTCATCTGAAAGGCAGTCCGATCACTTAATCATTTTTGTGGCACTTTGATGGACTCACTCCAGTATGGCCATGTCTCTCTTGTATTGGGGACCCCAGCCCTGGACCCAGCACTCCAGCTTTGTCTGACCAGGGTTGAGCAGAGAGGAGACATCGCCTCCCTTGACCTGCTGGCGACATTCTGCCTAATGCAGCCCAGGATACCATTAGTCTTCTCTGCTGCAAGGGCACACTGCTGGCTCATGCCCAACTTGGCGTCCACCAGGACCTTATTTGCAAAGCTGCTTTCCAGCTGGTAGGTCTCCAGCATATACTGGTTCTTGGGGTGGTTCCTCCCCGTGTGCAGGACTTTGCACTTCACTTTGCTGACCGGTATGAGGTTCTTGTCAGATCTCCAGCTGCGCTTTGTACAACTAGTCCCAACCTTTGAGCCCAGCAGTTCAGGTAGTCTTCAACGCGCATCGCTGGCCACTTACCTAGTCCATACAGTTTGTTTACGAGAATGTTACGGGAGACGGTGTTGAAAGCCTTCCTAAAGTCAGGATAAACAACATCCGCTGCTCTCCCCTCAATCACTGAGCCAGTCACCTCTTCGTGAAAGGCTGTCAGGTTGGTCAGGCATCGTTCCCTCTTCGTAAACCCGTGCTGACTGCTCCCAGTCACCTTTTTGTCCTTTGTATGTTGGGAAATGGTTTCGAGGATGATTTGCAGGTCTCTAAGAGGATTTGCTTCATCACCTTCCCAGGCTATACAGATACTCCTCCTTGCCCTTCTTGAAAATGAGTGCCATTTGCTTTCTTCCCAGTCCTCAGGAGCCTCCCACAATCACAAAGACCTTTCTCAAATAATCGGTAGTCACCTCGCGGTGACATCGACCGGCTCTCTCAGTGCTTTTGTTTGCCAGCAGCCTTTCTGACCAGTGCGGAACGTGGCTGGAAAGAGAGATTTGGGGTCTCTCATGTCTCTGTTGGTGCCATTTTTTTGCATGGCACGACAAACATCAAACCCATCCATATTTGCCTGTGTGCCCATGTTATAAACTAGCCGCAAATCAGTTTAGAGCTAGACTGTAAGGATATATTCATTTGAACTCTCAAGCTTCTCTGAGCATCCTTTTACTGTAAAGCCCATCTAATGAAATTAATACTAGTGCAGAATGTCTATTATTTGTTTAAAGTCTGCCCAACTTCAAAAGAATTTAAAAACGTAACACTAAACCTGCAGTAGTATCAGTACATTTTTTGACAGCTGCTTAAAAAATTAGAAGTTAGCAAAGTGTCTTAGGTGGTATTGTAAATTATTTAATCCATGTTCTCTAAAAACATGGTTATTATTTTGAAGACTCATTGGCAATTTACTCTGAGTGCAAAAATGCATAAAAAGCCTGAAAGACCTTTAGTTTAAATAGGTATAAGCATGTTGAGATTTTAGTTCTGATCTCTTTAATTAGAAAAAGAAATCAAATCAAGCCCTTTACAATGTTTGTCGCCTTCCAAATGAATGCTGTTATCCAGTGTACATCCAGTGTATCTCTCTCACAGAAGAAATGAGGTTAACTTTGCCACTTTAACCTCTAGGTGTAGATAAACCGTTTGTTGCGTCTTTCTCCTTATCTGTCTTATCTTTTGGTAATTTTTGTTATAATTTTCTGTTATGATGATAATTTCACTATACTTCCTGATTATTTTAGAGTAACAACAAACAAAAAAATGTAATAAGAAATGTTAATTATTTTTCCAGACCATATTTGTTTGTGCCACCTAAGTTATAAGCCCTATTTTTAATTGTATTTTCACTTGTTAAAGTGCAGCAAAGAAAGAATTAGCTGCTTCTTAAACTGTTAAATGAATATCCTGCAATTCTACGAATTTGTAGTGCAACTAACTGCTGTCTGCCTGATAACACAATCTTCTCAAAGTCAGTCTCTTTGGCACTATTTTACTCGGAATTTTTTGAAATTTAGCATAAGATGTTTGAAGTGAGATATTTGAAATGCTGACTTATAATCAGAAGTCATTCAGTCCCATTCTAGTGGGAAGGACTCCCAGTTGGGAACCTATTGGAAACCTGAGGACTCTTGATTTGGAAATTTATAAGATGTACTTCTATATAACAGCTTTTCATTAAGACAGAGAGTATGTTTGAGCCAGAAAGAAAATGTACTATCTGTGTCACAGCTTCCAGGATTCCTTAAGTTCATCCCACTTCTTTGAAAGTTATATTCTATTTCAGTTTTACAGCATATGAATTTGCATACTCTCTATTTTATTTTGTTGTAATCCTTTGTATTCTAATTTGCATCCTCTGTAGCTTATTTCTTGGTCTACAGCTATACCCATAGCTGTGGCCATTCATGGGAAGTTGCTTTCAGAAATCCACTATTTCTTTCTCACGCAGAAACAGCAATTGCCTGAGGCCTCTTCCTAATAAACACCAGAGATTATTTTTTGTCTATAATGATGTAATTCTGTATTTTTTTACATGGTAAAAATCCCTGGATTTTTTTCATTTTCAAGTTTTTTTGGTGAGAATATGTTCCCGGGGAGTTGTTGTACCCAAGTTCAGAATATGCTGAGAATTTTCAATGTACTCCCTATTCCATATAGTCTACAGCATGCAGTTTGAAATAAAAATGAATGTGTCAACAGTTTGCTTTGTAGATGTGTAACACAGTCAATGGGTCTACGAGCATTAATTGGATATTAATTGCCAATATGCTGTGCAAAATTCTGAGGCCCAGACAGGATTATGAATTTGTAACTATTGTAAACAAAAGCCTGGTTATTTTTTAGTCGATGGACTTGAATAATGAAATTAGGTTGGCAGAAGAGAGCAAGAACATATTTTCTGTATGAAGAGAGAAGTTGTCATTGCTGTGGCCAGGGCTGTACTCATAGCTGGAAAAAATCAAAGATGTTGCTAGAAAGAGTGGACTCCTAGATGTGAGTTTATGAAGCTTCAAGCACCTTATATGACAGCAGTGACAGTTATTAGCTATTACAGCAGTTGTCAAAAGATCTAGTTATTCTGAAGCGTATCACAGGGTCCTTGATAACATGATAGGGAAGGGAATAAAAAGCAAGTATTTTAATAAATCCAGAATTAACTCATTAACAAGATGCATATCAGCCTCTTCACCCATATATCAGAGTCAGTCTTTCTAAAAAGGCATATATGAGGGGGAAAAGGAAAATATCAGCAGGTTGGTTTATGCCAGTATACAGTTGACTCCACTGTAATTCAAATGCATTCGTAATCTAACTCTCACATAACCTAAGTTGAATGAATGTATAAATCATTGTAATTATTATTGATATAGTATAACAACTGAAAGTACTATTTGTGGGAAATCGTATGCACACTTCAATTAAGCTATAATATAAATGCAATTTAAAATGTAACTGCAGATTAAGTGTAACACTCAAGCCTGACTTCATGCAGAGAAACCCTCTTATGGGGCCCTAACTATTAACAATATCATTATCATTTTTAACAGACAAAAATGTCAGTGCTGTAAGCTAGTCAGAATTGCACCAGAAAATCAGTGAATCCCTTGTTTTGGGGACTAGTGCAGTTACTACCCTAGGTTTCCTTGTGCACAGAGCCTTTGTGCCACAAGATTTCCCTATGCAGGCGAAGTTGCTGACAGGACCGGAGCTAGCTGGCAGTGCGGTCTAAACACTAGCGGGGCAACTACATGCACCTAGGCCTCCCCTTTATATGATCATTTATTCATGCATTCACATCTTCTCACGCTTACAATAAAAGAAGCGTGTTTCCATATTTAGAAAATAATTACAAGAATTTGTTTTGATGATACAAATATTACGGTAAACGGTGGATGCTGAAGAGTCGGGGGCTGTTGGAGACAGTAGGAACGGATGGAAGAGCAGAAACGAAAAGCCACATGGGGATGTGGGGCAGTGGGAGGGAAGCAATCAGCCAGAACGCAGCCGGAGAGGAGTTTGCATGAGAGTGCAAGGTGAAGAAAACCCTAAAGAAATATGAGTAGGAATAGCAGATATGGGGGTGGGGGGGGGGGGGGGTGTATTTTAACAGTCTTAATCTGCATCTTGGTGTCACCGTGCCTTCTCACACTGGTCAGCAGGTAGGTTTGCTGCTGGAGTTACAGCTTTCACAAAGCGAGTGTGATAGCAAGGATAAGCAAACACAGGTTTCTCACTCAGAGCCCTTTCGAGTTCTCCTCCCTTCCCTCCACGACAGGTCTGCTCTATGTCACTTCACTATGTTTCCCTATAATCTAAATCATCTTGTTCTGTGTGTAGAATAAACCACATGATCAGTGGTATGCAGCATGGCATAAATTACGGGTTATGCATAAATTGTGATCGGTCTAATTAATCACGGGCTAAGTTAATTTAAACCTTGCTTGTAATACGCCTAGTTTCTATTTAGTTTTCGCGCCTAACTGGGACATCTGTATTACACATCTTCGACTTCAGCCTGGTTTGTGGATAGGCAGGGCTTGGTATGAGCTTGTTTATTGTCACTGGAGCTCAGAGGAGAGGTCTCCGAAGACACCAGCAAGGAGGAGGAATCTCTGGGAGGCACCTGTGCTCTTCCAGGTGCTGCCGGCAGGTCTCTGCACCAGCCTGGGACACGTCCACCTCCTGCGCCGGGGGCTGAAAGCCACAGAGGGAAAGCCGCTGCTCAGATTTGGGCTGAGGCCACAGCCTGACAGGCCCACGTACTTTTGAAAGAGACGTATTCACTGGAGGCTTGAGGGAGGGAAGAGAGGAATGCCGGAGTTTTGCGGGGCCGGGACCGCAGGAGTTCCTCCCGGGCCGCTCCCGTTATCCCGTTATCCGCTGTTTGGGTAGCGGTGCCGGTGCCAAACTGCTCCGTCAGCTGCATGGCTCTGGCCCTCTTTTGCTAATTTCCTTGTCACGGTTCTCCCTTCGCCCCCATCCTCCCACCTCAGCAGAAAAAAATTAGATTCAGTTTGTACATAGTTTAAGTAAAAGACGTTTTGGGGCCTGTAACAGCTTGGCACAAAAAGCTGGGCAAGTTGGACCGGGCTTGATTGCCTTTCACAGCAGATAAGGGCGCTGCTGGCAAATGTCCTGCTCAATCTCTTTCTTCACTCTCTTTCTTTATTGTCAGTAACTTGAAGTTTTTGAAGTAGTAACACGGTTTGCTGTGGCCACTGATATTGAATCCCTCTTTTCCTTTTTTCAGACAGCTTCCTCATTACTGCTAAGAACCATCCCAGCAGTTACACTGCCAGGCTTGACCCCGAATCATCAGCAAGATACACTAATCCCCTCTCCCTGTCTGAAAGGATCTTATTCCCTTACCACGTTAGAAAGCTAACGCTCCAACAGAACAAAACAAAACAAAATCCTCTCTGGAGCCTTAGTCATCAGGCAACAAACAGGAGTTACCGTGGATTTTATTTCCATGGTATCGGTAATATTGCCTCTTGATCAGCGAAAATGGCTGTTGTCACCTACAGTACTTTACTGTTTATCTCCAAAGAATGTAAGTGTCACTGTACAGTGAGACTTCTTTGAGCCAAGAAAAATAGGCTAAGTACTCCCCGTGACGGGGTGGGAAAGTCTGGCTGCTCCTCATCTTCTTCCTCAGTATTAGGTCTGCAAACTTTCCAGTGCCTTCAGCTGTGAGACAATTTTGTTTTCTAGTAAATCTCTTCTCCCAGAATCGTTCCCTCTAACTGACTGTATGCATTTAATCCCTTCTTGATCCTTGACAGAAACTCCTGTCTCTTTTCCTTAGGGATCTTCAATTTCTCTTGCTGTGTTTTCAGTCTTCCTTTTTACTAGTTACTTGGATACTGAGGAAACAGGTGATAGAGAAGAATAGAAATTTCTCCTGGGAACCTAATTCGCATTCTCAACTGAGAGAAAAAAAGTTTCAGTGATATTAGGAAAAACAATGCTTGGATTTTCCGGTGTATTGAAAACATTGTGTAGTGTATTTTCTTAAAGAAAGTGGGAAATTCAGTACTGCTTTCATATTTAATGTATACCACATTTAGTGTAACAATACTATGAAATATTAATAAACTTACAAATCTTTTCCCTTGGCCATTTACCATGAAACTTGACTAACTGCAGCTTCTCTGGTTTATTAATTCATATGCCTAAGTTAAGTGCAGCAATGCTGTATTCAAAGATCTCTTTTGATAACAACTTTGACTTAAATCCTACTGTGAATGATATCTGTGATGATTTTCTCTCTTTCTTGTCTGGGAGCTTGCAGAGTGGGTGACCTCACTGCCTGTTCAAAATTAATAGTATTTGCCTCCCATTAGGTTCTTACAAATCTGCACTGCAGTTCCTTTAATGTCTTGGGAGCCCACAAGTCTGCTAGGGACAAGATGTGTCAATTTGCCAGTCCACCCTTGGTTAATAATTTTGCCATTCCAAGATTGGTGTGCTTGGTATACATGTATAAAAAGAATTTTATTTTCTCCATAATAGTATTTAGTTACAATGAGAAACACACTGAAACATCACCCAGTGAGGTTCTCTCTTGGCTCTTTCAACAGCTCTGCTAGAGCATGAGGCTTACTGGCCTTTCCAAGGGCTTGCCATGCCTTGAAGAACTATTCATACTCAGGTCTTTAGAGATGGTTTCTGGAGGCATCTCTAGCCAGCAAAGAAATTCTTCCTTTTTGCTTTCTCCTTGTTCTGTGCGATTTGGCCCCAAGTTATCAATGGGTTATCATGCTTTTTGCCTCTTTTTCTCTCTCTAATTAATCTCTGTTTCTATTATATACTCTGATAATATAGACCATTCTGGATCTAAGATAGAAGCCCTTTTGCCCTTCTTTGTAGCTGCCCTGCAAATGACTCAAAAGATATTTGCACAAATAACAATTTCCCTGATTTAGAACATTGAACCTTCAGGAGAGTTGCACGGAGGTCATGGGTAGCTCAATCAGCAACTGATTCAAAGATGCACTCGCTAAGTGTGGATTCACCCTTTTCCTGTTAATGCAGACATGCTTTGTTCAAAATTTGGTGAGTGGTTTCAAGGACTATGCCACAAATGTGTTATTCTCATTATTGCTTAAATATGCTACATAATTCAGCTTTTGTGGCTAAAGCTTAACTTTGCCACTTATGGTTTCCCTGACTAATGTTTGAGTTTGCTTTAGACATCTTTAGGTAACTTAGGTAATTCTGCATAGGCTTAATAATATAATATACTGTGGGTATCTATATAGTTTGTATGTATAAGAAAGAAATTATGTGAATATAGGATGCTCTTATCTTTTTACTTACAGCTTGGTCCATAGTTAATTACAGATTGAAAAAGACCTAAAATCCTATCATTACAAAAATGTAGGAACTCTACTGAGTGTAAAACTGTTTTCTCCCTAGTGATGAAAAGTTAAAACTACCGAACTAATTAGACATGAAAAGGCTAAGAGGGGATCTAATTGCTGTCTTCAGCTACCTAAAAGGTAGTTATGGAGAAAATTAAGTCAGACTCTTCTCAGGGGTGTACAGGGAAAGGATGAAACAGGTTTCCAAAATGAAATTTTTTACAAGATACCAGTAATATTTATTTTTTTACCGTGGGTGTCACCAGTTAAGCACCGGAGAAGGTTGCGCAGAGGGGCTGTAGAATCTCCTCCCTTGGAAGTGTTCAAAACTCAGTTGGACACAGCCCTGAGCTACTTGGGTCTAACCCTGAAGGGGGACCTGCTCTGAGCACAGTGTTGGCCTAGATGGCCTCCCTTGCAACCCATATTATTCTGTAATTCTATGTTTGCTTTACAAAGAATGTCCTAAGCATATCTAATTTAGAATAGAGAGACAGCTGAGTGGATTTTCTGAGAAAAACACTGAAGGTCTCTAACTTCTCAGTTGAACCAAAAATTTATTCTTGGAAACTATGATTTATTTTATTTGATCATTCTCTTTTCCACAACCTGTGGGTTTTTTTCCTCAACACCGCCCTCCCTTGGGACTACTCTGCCAATCCTATCTTGTGTTTAACTTTATTTCAGTGAGACACCATGCTATCTGGGTATTTTCTCAGCGTAAAGGTTCCAGATTGTAGTCTTCTGTAATTATTAGAACTGCTTCTCAATAATACGTAGAAATAGCAGTACTTTCTGTACCCAATAATACAATCAAGAATGAGCCTTGACATGTTTAGGTCTATGTTATCTAATGGTACACGGGGCAGAAGGCTCTTTTTTTTGTTGCACAGTAATTGCGCTCAAAGATCTGTTTGTCTCAATCTGCGGGCCTTGCGCAGGCCTTCTCAAAATAGTTTCCACTGCACAGAAGTAAAACAGATTTGACCTGGATTAACTGGAGCATGGACTCCTAATGAGCCAGATGGATGAACATTCCTCTTTGGCAGAAAGGATAGCTACAGTGTTTGCCACAAAAATGTCAGCAGTTGCCTTGGTTTTCTCCTCAATAAAAGAAATAATTTTAATCTTGGTCTAGAGCGGTTAAGTAATGACTGCTGTGAGGCATTTGCTTTGTAAAAACCTTACCTTATGCCAATACGAATTTCCCAGGGAGGATCCAAAGCTGGAATAGTGAATGAGGTTTCTCCCCGTGACTCTGACTGGGGACAGTATCTGCTGTCTAACCCTGAGCTGGCTAAAGCATCCAAAGAAGAACATTGTCATAACACCTTGGTTTAAGTAGGAAGTATGGAGGTCTTTATTTTATTCACATCCCTTGAGCAAAAAGTAGGAAAAGGTCAGAGAAACTACTCTCGGGTACGCATCAGGCAATAATCTGTAGAATGCAACACTGAAGATCCCAACAGTTCAGTGTCCAAGTGTAAAAAAAAAACCTTTCTTTGTGGCTATATCTGTTCTCCAGGCTCCTCTGTCCGGGCAGAAAGGGAGTGCAGCAGTCCGTGCCCCGCCAAAACAGTGAAAGGGTATCCTGATGCTGTGCCTTCGACAAAATGTCAATGTGTTGTGGGCAGCTTAAATAGATGACATTCTTAGTGCAGCTCCTTTATTGCCACCCCTCCTGCCGTCTCATTCAACTTCAGGGAGCTTTCCCATGGACTGACAGTGCTTTCGCAAAACACGTAGGGGATGGGACAGCTATCGCATACTTGTCAGCTGCCCTGACCCAACTCTGCGGCATGGTTGCACTTGTGCCAGCTTCTGCCTTGCGAGAGGAACGGGGAAGAGCTTATGAAATAGGCTTGTGTTCGTTTTCAATAGGTACAGATACATACAAAAGCAAGGAAATACTCTTGACAGACTGTCTGTGTTGGGGGGGGAGGATTATATGCAAAAGGGATTAAATACTGCAAGGGAACAAGCCCTATCTCTGTTATCCAACATAGACATTCCTGTAAATTCACGGGCAAACTGTTAACGATACATAAAGACCATGTAACTTAATAGCTGCTCTTCCAAATTCTGTTTTGACCTTTCAGCTATAAAAGGCAATTCCTTAGAGTTTCCAAAGGTACAGTTCATTGCTCTTTGGTTTAGTGTTACAGAGCAAGTATAGTAAGTAATAGACCTTATTACAGTTACTTTTTTCTCTTCGCAAAACCATTATACACCTCTTTGACCTTTACAATAAAAAGTACAAACACGGTTCAGCAAATGTTTCCAGCATTAATTTCTGTTCTTCAGAATTACAAATGAGTGAGTCTTAATCCATATGGACTGTATAAAGCCTGTTTTATTCCTTTTTGCTTTACTCTTGTTTCGATAGTTTTTCTCAGTTCCACTTCATCTAATATCCTCCCTTGTTCTTAGTCCTTTTCAAAGTTTTTCCTCGATTTGTGACCAAACAGACCAGAAGAGAATTTTTTTGTACACCATGGGATTGTTTGACAAAAAAAACCCTGTAAATCACAATAAGTCAACCATGTAAAATTGATAAGATATTTTCAGTTTCCTACTGCTCTGGGCGACCTATTATCCTTTCCTTCCACTTACAAACTTAAAACCTGAAGGTTTTTGTTTGTTTGTTTAGTCTTTTTTCCACTGTTTGAGCCTGTTAGTTTAAAAAGGAACTTATTACTATGCAGCACATGTATATAGAAACACAAAGCATTACCAAATTAAAGGTGGAAGCAGGAAGAATCATAGAATTTTCTTCATTGTTAGGAGAATGAAACAATTTACCCTTCAAGGGTGTGACCTTAGTAAATGCATCATTTAGCAGTTTTCCTTTGTTTAGCTTTAGAAAAAAAATATCATTTTTCAAGATCATCAGATATCTTACCCAAAACCATAGGAATTGATAAACACAAATGCTGCATATTACTGTACTCTCAAATACAGTGTTTTTTTCTGCTTGTATGTGAGGTTACTTGTGAGCATACGTAGATTTGTTTTAAAGGTGGAAGCAGTGTATCCATTGCTATCACTATCTATTATTTTTGCAGTTTCATTTTTCCTGACGGCAAGAGGAGGGTGAATTTTGTAAGGAAATGAGATGACACACGAAACCAACACTTCATGGGTTGGTTTTTATTATTTTGTTCAACCGAGTTCTTGAATATTTTGGACAAGAACAGTTAGAATTGCAGTCACACCAGTGGTGGTTTGTCACTTAACTCTTGCTCTGACACAAAGTGTTTTGCACGCTATAAAACATCCTCTGCTGATGTACATGGATATAATTCATTTGACTTTAATTGAGGATCTGGCCCAGGCTTTGATCTCTTTTTAGAACTTGTCCAACTTTTCCCTTTATGGCCAACAATGTAGTACCAGATTTCTGCTAGCTGAATACATGCACTATATATAAAAAAAGTAACTAATGACCTTTAAATAGTTACCAGTGGGCAATTTTAAACTCGTTCTAATAGTTTGAAACTATTTGGGTGCCCTGTCCTTGCTGCAGTATGCAGCACATTAACATTCCAGAGCCCACAAGGACATTTACTATGAATTGTGACAGTGTTTTCCTCTGTGGCTGCTCTCAAGCCTTTCACATAGTAGCTGAGTCCTAGTCTGAGCAACTCTGCAGGACGGTGACAGTAAGGAACCCTGGTAAAGCACTATTGTGGGCAATATACCAGAAAACAGATTTCAGCCAATGCCCCCCTCAAAAAAAAAAAAAAAAAAAAAAAAGCAGGCACCCTGGAATCTACAGAGTTCCCATTATCAGCTGGTGAAATACATTGCAAATGGCAGTAGCTGCCTTAAACTTCAACACGTACACTGCCTACATCTAAAAACAAAATAAAGGTTGCAGTCTAACATTTGGAAGAATGGGGAAAAAGACCTATTTCCTGACAATATAGTGTTGAAACCAGCGTCGCACAGAATGAAAATACAAAGCTGTTAAACCTTCATCGGGAATGACGGGCTTGTTAAGTGGGAGTCTGAAAAACCACAGTAAAGAAATGGAGTGTGGCGGTATATAGGCTCCATACGTACATATTTTGCTGAGCCCGTCAAATGGCAGAACAGTGAATATGTTGCTTCCTTCCAGTTTTAATTGTATCTTTATTTTCTGCACACATTGCCTGTATTAAGCATAAATGGAGGCATATTATAGAATACAATATAAAAGGAGGTATCTTGAATAAGGAATAAAGGAAGAAATAGATACTTCCCTCGAACATGAAATAGCTGACCTAAACTTTCCATAGGGATAAATATGTTCTAAGAATTGCTTGAATTTATTGGGGAAAAATGTCAGTAGGAGGCCATAAATCTGGAGTTTGATATAAAAAAAAATCCCAACTTCTGTTTTATTCTTTGTTAGTCTGCTTTTAGCAAGATTCACCAAGGAAAAGAGGGTTTTATTTTGTAAAAGGGATTAATTTTGTTTCATTTGTTTCATTGTGCATTTTTCAATTTGGATTTCAAATACTCCCCAGATCTGAAAAGCAGAGTTGGCTTTCACCAGCCAAATGACTGCATGTTGGAGGACGACAGACAAATTTTGCTCAAAGTGACGGTTGGTGTAAGAATAACAGCAGAAATTGTAATGGAAATAAATAGATCATACGTCAGCTTCTGTAACAGGAATAAGTGTTTAAGTTTTTAGGCTTGATATTTGTGACTGAACAAAAGCTGTGAATACTTAGAAGTCTGTATAGCACTACCTGGATGGATCAGGGAGCCGACCTTTTCAACCGGAGTTTTTGCAGGTAGCAGGGCTAAATTACTCCTGATTTGTTATGCCTAATATTTCATTTTGGCTGGTTGTGGTACTTCAGAGATGTTTTTGACGGGAAGTGTGATGCTCAGTAAATGTGACAGAATTGCCGAGATTTCCGTATGTCCCTTTGGACTGGAGGCCAGACACTCGGTGATCACTGAAGACCGTGAAATCTCCTTTCCCTCGTCAGGGGCAATCCTTGCCCGGGAGAGGGTGCTGCCTCTGTGACAAAGTGCCACCATTTACCGCCTCCTCGTGTACCCTGCACCGCTGCGGTGACTATTTTTTGTTGACACTGTGCTTGTTTATGGAAAACATGTTGTGAAATGGCTGTAAACTATAGCAGGGCTTTTAAAAAATAATCTCTACATCAGAAAGTGGTTTTACTGTATTTTCTCCTGTATGCTGACTGTGCAGTATGCAGGTTAAGCTGGTCCCACTGCCGTTTAGAGTGTGTGCATTGCTCTTTTTCACAAGCACGGTGAAACCTTTGTGAGCTCCTGTGCTCGGGATGGTTCACATCGTTCTTCTGGCCCCAGGAGACACGGGTCGGCAGTAGCCTCATAGCCAAAACTGTAGCAGTAACAGGACTGTGGGCAGGAGACTATCCTGCTCACAGACATGATCTGGACAAATGTGGGAGCATTGGAGGCTTAGTTTGAGCTTTAACATATGGCTAAAGCAGTACTTGTCCAGAAAAGCCCAAGTTTAAATTGAAGCTGATGGCTAAGTCCAATGAATTGTACCAAACTGTTACTGCTGGTTTGTGATGTGTAAAAATAGACACAAAGATCAGAGATAATTTCCTTGTCCCCTGTGACCGACATGAGAGTCTGATTCCCTGTAGATGAAAGATTAGTGCACTAACAGAGTCATTTAGGTTCAAATAATCACAGTATTCCATGTGGCCCCTTTGTGTTGCTTTCATATTAGAGTGACTTCTTCCTTAAAAGCTTTCTGTGCAACACTGGAAAAGAACAAAGTCGAGTAATTCTTCTGTATCCCTTTCTTGTCAAAAGGGTGAGTGGAGAAGTGACCTTTTAACAGTGCAGAATTGAAGAGCTGTATTTTGTATGAACTTTTTTTGTTGTTGTTAATAAAGCAGCCCTGTCCTGTATGAGACACAATAAAGCAGATGGCTACGAAGAGCCGTGCAGCACAGCACAAAATGCCACCAAAATAATGTTTTGATATACACCGCTAGAAATAGATTGATTTGAGTTTTTTAGTACTAAAGGTACGTTGTTCCTTTTCTGGTAATTAATTAATAGGCACGTTACCATGAGCTTGTGCGTTTCACCCCAGTGGAGGTTTATTAAGAGAGTAGAGAACTTCAGGTTGGTGGAAATATTTATGATGTACGTTTTGGTGGAAACTATGCAAACTGATACCGGGAAAATCTTGGCTGTTTGCATTTAGGTCATGGGACATTTTTCATATTTTACATGAGAACACTCATGTCACACCCAAAGCCTATCTGGTCCCGCATCCTGGCTCTGATAATGGCTGGTCATGGAGGTGGGGAAGAACAGTGGAACAAGCTGAACTCATGGAGATACCTCTGAAGTCTACTTTTGCAGTCTCCAAAAATTTAAAGAATCCCTCATTTGGGGGTTCTGTTGATTTGTTTTTTCTTGGAATAAACCTGCAGACGTAAATGAACCCTCTGGTCAAATTGCTTACAGTAGAGCTCAAGCTGTAAATGTAATTATGTTTTGGTATTACCTCATATGTCTGGTTTAATAGATGCAAAAGTGATGAAAAATCTATAAGACAATGTAATGATTGTATCATGAGTAAAATTGGCTTGAGCAATGACACTGCATCAGTGGCAACGTGACACTAAAACCTAATAGTTTGGTCTGTATTAGTATAACTTAAACCTTAGGGGTTTAGAATTGAGATCAGTATCCTAACGATTAACTATTTTATGTAAAAAAAATCCTTAAAGTTTTCTTCAAAGCAGTGATTATTTTGTTGGCAATACCGTCACTTAAGTTTCAACCTTTATGCATTAGCAGAAGTATTTTCAGTAGTGTATAAAAAAAGAAACCACACTATTTCTTCTGAAAAATATATTATGAACCTAGTGTTTGAACTCGAGTAAGAAAAAATAGTTTAAAAATCAGGCTGATCCATGTGACACTGGAAATCTGAAATACCCCCAAAGACAACAACAGGTCATAGTAAAGTCTTGATCCTCATTGTTCTCATCTTTTTTCATACTCACAAAATTCTTTGACCAATTTGAATGTTTCTGTTCAGCATTGCTGCATAGCTTAAAAACTGGCAGAGGGGTAAAAAAAAGCCTAATGAAAAATTAGCTTGATAACAATTTTTTAAGGAGGATTATTGTTGCTTTCTGTTCCAGAATCAGTAATGATTTACTCCATAGTAAAGATTTCTCTTTTTTTTAAATCTTTTCTAGATTATTTTCTACTTGAAGATAGGATAATAGATAAGAAAGTTAAATTATGCTGTAATCTTGAGTTAAAGCAATGATTGATAGCAAACTATAGTTAGCATCTCTGCACCTTTTAGGATAACAGTAGCTGACTTTCCTTTGAATTAGGTCTGTTATGAAGGATTTCTGTTGACACTGCTCTGAGGCTTACTGGTGCCTGACATGTACCTAATAGATGATTTCTCTCTATCCAAGAAATAATCTGCACTAGGGATAAAATCCTAAGTAAACATGAGCCCAAAGATACATGGCATAATGTTTTCCTGGTCTGGTTTCTGTGCCGTACTGTTCTTCACAGCTGCCATGTGCAGATTCCAGTGGAAGATTCAGGTAGGCTTTCAGATGTGAGTGAAAAATAGAAGCACCATTAGCTAGAAATAAAAAGAAACATTTAAAAATATGAATAGAAAAGAACAATGAGTTTTAGTTTGAGAAGTACAAAGGTGATGCATTTCAGGAT
Organism: Astur gentilis; assembly: GCF_929443795.1. Classification (NCBI taxonomy): domain Eukaryota; kingdom Metazoa; phylum Chordata; class Aves; order Accipitriformes; family Accipitridae; genus Astur; species Astur gentilis. The sequence goes on from NC_064911.1 coordinate 14,409,611, forward strand.
GCGAAGGCTGGCTGTTTCAAGCCTTACAGGTGCTCAGTGGATGGAGAAAATCCATCACAGCTGATAGCTTATAAAAAATCTAAACAAAAAAAAAAAGTACATTCAAAAGCCAGGAGGTTTTTTTCCTCAAAAGTTAACATACAGTAAAATTTCACTGCGGATGTGTGTGAGATCTGGTTCATGAATAATCGCCTAAGTGAGATTGTAAAAATAATAGAAGGCATCATTTTTTTAACTGTGGATTTTCTCATTTTGGTGGGAAAAAATACTAAGCATGACTTGAGGTCTGAAACGTAGGATAACATACAGTGGGACATGGAGGGTAAAAATCATCTCCATTCTTATATGGCTATCAATCCATTTGCTCAGAAAATACTATAAATTTTAAAGTTTAAGATAACATAACTGATGTTACCTCATCTCAGGTAGACCACATGAAATTTGATTAAATGCAATTAAGAGTAATAGAAATGATTAGAAGGCTAATTTCTAGCTACGGACTAAGACTTTTTTCTTGCAATGGTATTTATTTGTGATTAAGCTTGTAATGTATTTATGTGGGGAGGGATACTGAGGGGAGGTGAGAATCAAAATGCACAGTATGAATGTCGTGTCCTGGGTGCTCAATTTCTTGAGACTTTAATTTAAACTCAGGGGCAAAAAAACCCCAAGTACAATAGGGAACAGTTGTGTTCTGTCACGAAGACAAGTGGATGAGCAAATAGGTCTTTTCCGTCTGTATGGTCTGTCATTCATTTCTGCCTGTTGCTGATAAGGAGAGCTTGGCCAAATGGTTTTGCCAGTTACACGAGTGTAAATCCACGACTTGAGGGTAAATGAGAACAAAACCCGGATGCTCTCCCCCTCTCTTTCTCTCTCCCTCACACTCAGCTTCTCTGACTTGTTTTTATTTATTTATTTTTACCTTTTTTCTTGTTGACCATTCCCTTTGCCTTTATTGTTCTTTCGTTTGCAAGATAACGTATAGATTCTCTGCCTTGTTACCAGCCTCCGCGTTACACAGATCTATTGCCATTTTGCTCAACTGTCCATTGAAGCCTGAAAGTTAAACAAATACACAGGGAAGGCAGAATAATATCTTAATCTGTCAAAATCCTCTCTCCTGTCATCTTTTGTGGTCACTTCTGTGTACATGTACCTTCATTGTTCATAGTAATTTTTGACAGTTGTTCCTGATTGACAGTAATAGCAAGGACAATGTGCCAGGACTTTATCATGATAGCCAGTGGAAATCTGTCATGCTGTCTTCGTAGCTTTGACCTGTGGCAAGTGAGAGGGACTGGGAAATAAAGATTGATCTCCTTCCCTGAGCATCTTACTGGTTTTTTCACCATTCTTTTTACCTCCTTTTTCTATAACATTCCTCAGTTGCTCTTTTCAAGTTTTTTCTTTCTTTTCCTAAACTACTTGCTCTTCCTTGTTTTTCTCTATGTACACTGCTCTTGGAAAATTTTCCTCCTCTTCTTGATCTCATTTACACTTTCTTTTCTCATTCTTGGAGTTCCTTAGGTTATGGTTTTCTCTGCCTCCATAGCCACGTCAGAGAAAGGTGTTTTGGAAGGTCACATACTGTCCTTTCATGACCCCTGTGTAGGAAAGCAGTGAAAACTTCTGTTTTCTCCTTCTATTTCTGCCAGCCTGTTTCTGAACCATCCCTGACAGGCACATGGACGTCCTGTGGGGACCAGGACATGGGCAAGTGCTCCTGCCCAAGAACCTGCTGGATACCTGGGGATCCCAAGTCAGTTCCCAGACTAGCCAAGTGCCAAAGGAAAGCGAGGACCTCTGCCCTTGGTGGAGTCAAGAACTCAACTCTACCGCTCTTTGAAGCGAGCAAATACATCTTTAGGTATAACTCAGGAACTTCGTTTAATAGTTTAACCGTTCTTTTAGCTTTTTGTAAATAGGGTAAGGAATGAAAATAAGACCTTCAGTGCAAGTGTCTTGCACACTAATGAGATCTGCAAGGTGACAAGAGATAGTATAATAGTTCCTCAGTCCTTTGTAAAATGCCCAAAGGTTCTACCCAAGCAATAAATTAAATTTATCTGTAAATCAAAGTCTTTTTAAAAATTAAATGCAAAGGACATTTTTAGTAGCTTTTTTATTATCACAGAGACACTTTGTGAAAGTTTTTTTTTTTTTTCTTCAATGTCACAGAAACTTCATTTGATTCAAACCAGATTTGGTAAAAATGAATTCCTTTTCAGTCTTACATACTGTACACTGAGATCTAGCCTAAATATATTTTGAGGTAGATATTTTTTATTAGTACAGTCAGATCAATTTCACCTAATTCTGGCTACCTAAAAATTAATCATCCGCATTTCCACTGTAGTCAGAGGAAAAAGAATGGCAGGTCTGAAGGGTGATGCTTATCACCTATATTTTAAATACCAAGTGAGAGATAAATCCTCCTCTAAAGGCACCTTTCCTTCTTGCCTTAATATAGAGGAGGCTTAGGCAACTATTTTAATGTACAATCATAATTTTGAGCTGGCTGATTGACCCCTAAATGCCCATGTTGGGCATATTCTGTAAGGTGTGAAGAGAAGGGCAAGGTCTGTGACAGACAGGGGAGCACTGGGAAGACTCGTCTAAAGGGGCAGAGTCGTACTAAAACCCCGGATCAGACTCAGTAACTTCGCGTGTGCTGACACTTTCTGGTCTGTCAGGCCATTCCTATTGCACAATTTTAAGCGATTGCCGAGAACAGTATGCTCCTAGGTGGTGCAAATCACAGGTGACTGATTTTTCCCTCCATGCTTTTATCTTGTTTGGCTTCCATAATGTGAGTCGGAAAAAAATCTTTTTATTATTAATGGAGAAAGTGTAAGTATTTTTTTGTAAGAGGCAGTTAGTCTCCATTACAGTAATTGACCAATTACTGTGTCAACATACAAAGTAAAAACATGACCCATTTTGATATTTCCTATTGGTATTACACACATTTATTACATGTGCTAAATGTATTACTTATTTTCCATCAAGGCAGGAGGCTAGAGAAGATGGAATGTTCTCTTTCAGTTTAGCAAATCTTGTGTATATGTTTATTTATAGGTGTGAAATAAAGACACTTGAGTATATTTGTCTTATTTTTAGCAAATTTATAATTTTAATTTCTTAGGGATGGATTTCTTAACCTCAGACCACTGTTTTTTTGCCACTCATTTTACATTATCCAGAAGCGTAAATAGGAGGAGAGTTTAACATGAAGCACTTGCTTTTTTCATATTCCTATGAAAAATCTAAAGGAAATGTCATCTCGACACATTTTGCTGGCTGAAATTCCACCCTACCTGAGAACCCCAGTGTTCCAGATGATAATTTTGTCTTAATGGACAGTTTTAAACTAAGAGACCACCTTAGGGCATTGCTTCTCTGTAATTAGCAACATTTTTCATCTCTTATTTTAAAAATCAGTAGATGAGTAGAAACATGAATTCAGTGCATAAGCAGGGCTTTAATTTTTTGATTGAAATTGCATATATGAGTTCTGACATCTTATTATTTGAGATAGTGTCTCTTAGTAACTAGACTTGGATGAACATTTCCAGTACTTTGGTTGGATGATTTTATTAGCATAAAATACAAGCAGACAAATATAAATAAAATCTTGAGCTTATAAATTACAAGATACAGTATTTTATGGACAGAAAAATAATGTGTAAAAAGTGTAAACAGAAAATACTATTTTGCATAACACTGGATTGTAGAGGTTTTTTTCTTGTGTTTATAAATGAGAGGAAAGTCTAGAAGTAGTATCCAAGACCTGTCATTTTATGTGACAATTCGGGGCCAGTTGTTTGTTATTTTTCTATGGATCCAAAGATGTGAGTTCAAGTTTTGCTCATGAAAATGACATATCTGACCAGCTGAAGTGACATATATCTTGTTTTAAGGTTGGGCAGACTTATCCTTCTCTGGTATGTTTGTTGGCTTCAGACAGTTTCAGTGCATAACAAAGTTTTGGTTGGACCATACATTGGATTAGAGTTAGGTGCTCAGTCTAGGGTGTACAAGAAATGTGAATAATTTTTTTTTAAATTGTCAATATTAGTGGGAAAAGAAATTTTCAGCTTTTTCTTTTTTTTCCCCTATAAGTGCTGTTCATAAATGTTCTTATTTGAAGATGAAACTATGGCTTTTCCTGTTCTCCCGTGTAAAGGCCTTAGAAACTGGTGACATTTTTTTGCATATGGCAAGAGAGACAAAGAAGTGTGCTGACTATATTTGCTCAACATAAACTTTTTACTAAAAAAATGTTAGTAATGTAAAAAGCTTTAGAAATCTGTAAGAGATAACATACAATGGGACCCATTGTATGTAGGCTACAATTAGACACAAGTGAAGAATTTGATTTTGCTTTCACCCTGTTAACTCCAAAAGCCAGAGAGAAAACCAAGGTTAGTCCTTGGAGTCCTGCAGGGTCGACTTTGGCATCAGAGAGCATAGACAGCATCCATGGCTGTCACGGTTTCCTTCTTCACGTGTCAGTGTAGGTAGCAGCATTCAGATCACGTTCTCCAGGAACATCACCAATACTCTACAGGTTTCTGAAAAGATCATCCCAGAAATGCACCTTATGCCATTATGGTGAGTAGACCATAAACAGCAGGTTTCGTGGTGCCCTGAATGTAGTGATGGAGCACCAGGCTGTGCTTTCCACCTTCTTTCCCAAGCCTCTTATCAGGTTTTCCTCCACCCACCACAGTAACTGGAACAGGTCATCAGGGTTAAACGTGGGCTTGGAAACTTTCTGAAAGAGTTTGTTGTCTCTATCCCTGGTATTATGTCTTATTTTCTGATGAACACCCTTGCTGCTGAGTGGCTGTAGTACTCAGGTAGCCTTCCCTAACAGGAAGGCATGCATTTTGGAGGTGTTTTTCTTACATTAAACGCTACACAATATACCTAGCACAGTATGTGCCCATTGCGCTTCTGCACGAACCTGTTATTTTTCTTGAATTGAGGTTTATATGTAGTAAAAATCTCCATTTCCCAGTAAACGAGTTTATGTAACTAGACCTCTCTTTTCTACTGGCATTAACCAGGATGCTTTCTGAGAGCGAACAGCCCAGAAAAAAGGAGTAAAACGAGGATGGAGACAGATCTTTCCTCGTCCTCACAGGTGACATGCTGAAGTCAGGCTTGATACAAATTGTCATAACAGTGTAGAAGACTCACATGGCTTTTGTGTTTGTTCGCTGTCGGCTTTTGTGTTTGTTCGCTGTCGTCAGCCTGGCATTTCGTATAAAGATGGAATTTTGCCTAGACAAGATGTCGTCTTCCTTTCAGATGCTGCTGCAGAGTATTTAGTAATTACGTTTGCATGAAGTTGAGCTCGCAGCTGTCTTTGAATCTGACTCAGGTTGCACATGACTAGTAGTTCCTGGGTCAGAGAAAGGATGGCAGCACTGAACCTGTAAAATACCGACACAGAACTAAGAAAAAAGCCCACCTTGAAGGCAGTGACAAATGTCAGGAAGTCAGCAGCAAGGTAGTTGCTAAGTTAGATGGGGCCAAATTTCCATGAATTTTTAAGTAAAAAAACCCCAATGAACAAAAAACCCTATAGTCCCATTTCTGCAGAAGTTCTGTTCTACAAATTATGATAAATGCTGCCAAAAAACTCTAAGTAAAGTCCTTACAACTTTTGCCTCCCTACCACGCTGCCCTGTGTGCTCAGGGCACTTGCTATTTGGAAGGCATCAGCCTCCAGAAAATAAAACACAAAATGTGACAACCTATCGGGCTTGGACCATTTTCAAAATGTCCCACATGAAAATTTGTTTTGTTCTGAAGCCAAATTAATTGCATGTGAAGTTGCGGCCATGAAAGAAAATATAAATTAAAATTCCTCATTTTATTAGCCCAATACCAATGCAAAATTTTAACCATGTTATCAAAATGAATCATTTGCCTATCTCCGCATGGGAAAATAGAGGAAATATATGTACCAGAAGAATCTTTTTTTTCCTTTAAAAAAGGCTTCCTAAAGTAAGCGTGACTTATAGTCAGTTCAGTGGTTTTAATTTCACTTTTCACATTAACAAAAAAGTGCGCAGGAATAAAGACCTTTATTAAGAAAGTATTTTAGAAATACTTAGTAAATAATTTAAACATAATTTTAAAATAAAGCCATATCTTTCTACAACTCATAAATGCCGTGCTAAACTCATGCTTTATTGAGATATTGGGAAGCATCATTTGCTATTGCTAGACAATGTGAATTGTATAGGTTTTAGCAATTAAAAGAGTTTGGTATGTCAGTTGATAATAAACTTTATGATAAATATTTCTTTAAGTAGTGATACTATTTTGATATTGCCTTTCTTTTTGGATTATTTTGGCTTTTAATATGCAGTTTAGGTAGCAGGAGGTCATAAGAAGGACAAAGAAACCTTTAAGCATTGTGTTGATCTGACCTAGCATTGCCTTCTGCTCCCTGCAGTAATAATGGCAAACAGATATTCCTTTTATTCTAAATAAAGCAAACCATGCCAGTTAATAAATTTTTCATGCACAGACAGCTGGGTCAAATGGGAACTCCCTCTTGAGAGAGAATTAGAGGAAAAGAATTGAACTCTCATACAGCTTATTTTTTAAAAAGGAAAAGTGGAAAGAAAATCAGTCCCTTTTTATTAGGGCTATTTGTGTGATGATTGGCTAGGATTTTTCTTTTTGCTTTTACAGTTTTATATCATTATTTAATTTGTGATAATTATTGTGTAACATGTTACTTTCTGTACACAAGTCCAGAAACTAGAATACAAATTTAAATAAATGGGAAGTGATTTTTTTGTAATGATGTCTTCTGGTGGTGGCTTTTGTAGTGGTCACTGAGCCTGTATCTGATACCCGTGCTATGTGTGAGAAATAAGCTAAAAAGCCTGAATAGAAGTTAATCTCAGGCTAAACCTTGTCCTTGCTCATTGTACAAGATTTTGGAATACGAAACCCCGTGGATGAGAATGTGTGTGCGGGATTCAGTGTGGCATCTCCTGTGGTCTTTGTTATGATTTTGTATGCAAGTGCTGTGGTCGATGAGGTTGATGAAAATAACTGCATATGCAAGTATTCAGGGAATCGCAAAAAATCTCGGCAATTTACACTCTCATGTGCTCTGTTCAGAAACTCGGCTCTCAAGTTGCAGCTAATGAGCAACAATGGGCGCATTTGTGGGTATGAATAAAGGGATCAGAGAGGAATTTACATCATCCACCTTCAGACATTATTTAAATGCCTAGATTGGGATACTGGGCTTCCTATGCAGTTAATGGAGGGGAAGACTTTCCATCCCGAGCCTGCAGCTAAAAGATGCAACAGGTTTGCGAGACAGCACAACACAGTAGGCTGTGCTCTTCTGACTCCCCGGCCGAGCAGACCGGGGATCCAGCTGCCTTGTGTCCCCACCAGGCCAGGCATCGTGGCTCCTTCCTCCTGGAAAGATGGATGTGCTGCTGGGAAGAAGGAGGTGCCATGCTCTTGGGTCTTACTCTCAGATAGAGTTGAGACCTGCTCGGGATGCTCAAAGGGACTCCAGGCTTGGGACATATTTCTTAGTCCCCATAGCTGAGATAGTCTGAATTATCCCCTTTACACCCTATTTAATGTGAAGAGGAGTTGGGCTTCTTATTTATGTATCCAGGCTGGACAACGTGATTATTCTCAGAAAAGTCATATGCGGCAATCATAAACTAAAATTAAATAAAAATATATCATAGTATAGCATGTTGTGATATTCTTCAAGATGATTTGGGATAATTAGTTGTCCAAGCAGACTGTATAGCGAAGGCCTGATATCATACAGATTGGCAATACGACTGGTATTTTATGTCTTCTAATGTCAGTGGAGTGGGCAACTAGGAGATTCTGTTTAGAGATCTTTAAAACAAACTGTACATGCAGTTGCATGATTGATCGTTATTTAGTTATCAACAGCAGTCATGGTATGATTCCATTATACAGCAAATTGTTCTACAATCAAATTCTGCCCCTCTTCTTCCCTCAGGCAGAAGGTTTTGTAAAATTGTGTGAAAAATGTAAGGTAAGAAATGACTCATAGAACAGTTATTGGTTGTCAGGAAGTGAATACCGTGTCTTAAATTTTAATTTATTTCCACTATGTTTTAGACAGGTTTTGTTGTTCAATTTCCTGTTATGTTTTTAATTACTGGAAAGACCATTTCAAGTATTAGATAGATGGACTCATGGAATGATTTAGGTTGGAAGAGGCCTCTTGAGGTCATCTGGTCTAAACCCTCTTCCCAGGACAGCTGCTGAGATGGGGCTCCAGCACTGAACTTTCGTGTATCTTCAGGGATGGAGATCCCTGTGCTGGTGTTTGACTATCCTCACACTGAAAACTCTTTTTTTAATAACATCTAACTGGAATCCCCTGGGTTCTAGCTTGTGTCTGCTGGCGCTCAATTTCAGATTTTTTGATAGACAGCTCCTCTTCTTTCTCTCTTCTCCTTCTTCCTTCAGCCAAGTAAAACCTGTTGATCTATGTCATACAGGGTAATTGTCAAATAGAGCAGTTGCTGAGATTGAAGGGGAAAGGGGCAGCCAGGAAAATCAAATTTATAATGGGGAAACTAATGCATTTTCAGCACCAGATCTCATAACAGACTTCAGGCCTACAGTCTTCACACTGTTATCTTTCAAGAAACTTTAACTGTAAATTTCAAATAATGACTGTATTTTAAATCACAAACACACAAGTTTAACGTCCACGACCCAACGACAATGTGTCTGTAGACTTATGGAGGAGCTAAGACAGTGTGAGCCTGCTCATCCATCTGCATTTTACCATTCCTTAGGGAAAGGTCTGCCTGGGTGGGCCAGACCCCAGCCGGCCCGCGACCGGAGCTGGCTGGGGCGCGGCGGTCTCTCCTCGGCACCACCAGTCCCCCAGCCGAGGCCGTATTACCCCTGTTGGTAGATTCAGATAGAGTCATGGTTTTAATTGCATCATGGTCCTCTCCATTGGCTTGAGGCAGAGGTTCATCCAGGATTTCTTCTGAGATTTGAAGAAGGAAGGAAACCAGTATAGGAACAAAAGGGAAATAGGACTTTGGTTACTACACAGTGCTGTCTGATCAGACTTACTTGGTACAAGGACTAATGAAAATAATTGCTTTTTAATAAATCTGAGCATTCATCACCAGTCGTAAAAATGTCTTTGGTTGTAAATCTGAAAATACGGCATTGGTTTCAGAGGAGATTTTATAAGCATCTGTTCTTCCAAGATTAATTTGGTAAAAAAAAGTCAAAAGGCCAGTTGACTTAATATTGTTAGTTATATTTTATTAGTAATGAACTAAATAAAATAATAGTAGCACAGATTTTTTTTATTTTTTTTTTTTAGTTTGTATTTATATATGTCTGTGCATGTTTGCTACCAGGGTGTATGTGTGTGCATAAAGACTGTGTATCTGTAGTATATCTAATCATATTGGCCATATAAACTTACGAATGAACAATTCACTGAATTAGTACTTTTTTTTTTGCTCTTTCTTATATGCCTCTTTACAACAGAGTTGGATTGCCATATTTTGTGTCTTCAAGTTGCCAGAGGCATCACGTTTTGAGGGGAATCTATAGCATGTTCATTTAATTCAACAGCTTAGCTGTAAAATACCTCCTATGCAGCGGATGAAATTATATGGAACAGTTTTAGACAAGAAACAAGCACGTGTGTGTACCAAAAAAAAAAAAAAAAAAATTTCCAAAAAAAGCTCTCTTGGAAATTCATAGTAATAATTTCACACCCCCTCCTATCTCCAGACCTAATTTACAGACAGAATCTGCTGAACTGGTGGTTTTGTTCATTTTAAGGGTTTGGCATATGTTGTACTTACGCTAGAACATTTCCAAGAGTAAAAACGTCTCCAAGTTGATCAAAACAAGCCCTGTTACCTGGGAAGCTTAGCTTTTATACTGGGTTACACATTCAGGAGGTGTTTTAGAGAGGCAAGTAGGACGGGAATCATTCAGGGTGAAGCGGATACCCTGATAGATGCCGAACACTGGGCAGGCTCAATATTTTATGTGGTCGACCCGCCGGTCTTACCGTTCCCTCTGGACTGAAAAGGCGGGGTACAACCTGCAAGGCATGTAGTAAAAGTTGCCTATTTTGAGCTTTCCATCCACCTGCCAGTTGTATCACTCTGGAACATATTTTTGCATATTAGTATTTCTCATTTAAAGGGATCTTGAAATTTACGTAAGTTTCGATTGCATCATTTTACAATAGGAAACCAAATTCATACCTAAACCCTCACCATGAGGAACAATCTAGCACTGTAACAAAGACAGTTATTTTCCTCATAAAAGAGTTACTACCACACTTGTGAAAAAATATGTCACTCAAAGGGCATATCAGGGGAGGGGAAGGGGGATTAAAGGTAGGGAGCCATTGGGAATTGAAGGAACAGGAGTGGGTATGGGTTAGGTTGTTTTTTATTTCTAACCAGGCAATCACCTTAAGGTCAATTCTAATATATGCTAGAGCCAGGGAGCATTTATTTTCCGTGAATGTTTAAGGTATTTTAATAGCCCGTCTCCTTCTCTGGGCTTTTCATCCTTTTGATGTTAAAAACAGGTACACGTCTTCTGGAAGCCAGTTCACAGTGTGTCTTGGTGGGATGGAGATGAGCGTATGCTTTTCTCCAGCAGATTTACAGTGTGCTCATGTCACTGCACTTGACAGGAGCACACCTGGATACCTTGTTGTTCTCCGATCATCTGTCTCGTGTGTGCTTCAGAAGCCATGAATTATTCACGTCCTCTTAGAATATTCCTCTGGATTTCCTGTGCAAGGTCCTCAATATTGTGGCTTTCTAAGTTTGAAATGTAATTTTAGGGATTTTGTCATGTCAGTTCTACAAATATTTTCCTGTGGTGCGGTTTAACCCTTTACATGTGTGAACTGACTTTTTTGTTTTCCCAGGAACCTCTTCTTGCTTACCGTCATTTCCATTGAATTTATTTGAAGGATGTTGATTGATAACAGTGGGATCATTTAGAATTTAGTCTACCTAAAACCACTTGCTTATCATTTGTGTAACACCTGTGCTATATGATTGCAATGGGCTTTTATGATGATTAAGATTTTTTACTTTTTTTTGGTGCTTTGCCATTTCTCTACTACTCTCATAAAATTTCCCAGTAAGTCCATTTTTAGTTTTCCTGTGTGATAAGATCTCTGTATTATTAAGTCTCTCTGAAGGATAGCCCTTAATCCTCATACTCCTTTATTCCAAAGCTATATGTATTACTGTAACTCAGCAGTAAGTACAATTCAGCTGGCCTAGTGTCCAGCAACTGAACTCGGTCTCAGATCCCCTGCTGCATGCTTCACATGACACTAAGCTGTCATTTTAATCCCTGCTGTAATGAATCCCACACATACAGAGTGAATTGCATTATATTGTAAAAGTGCTTTAAAATATTCCGGCAGAACAGTTTGCCACTGGAAAAGATTCGGGTTTCTTGAAGCAGGAAAGCTTCACAGGATCTTTTCATTCTATAATGAAGGATTTGCCTGCAACAATTTATGTTAGGAAGGAGTTTCCCTGGAGTTCTTTGCTGGGTATTGTGTTAGACTGTAGACCTTCTGTCTATCCAAACAATGGAAAAAGGCTGAATTTCATCTGACCACACAAACTCGGGGAGGGGGGGAAAGCTAAAACAAATGAACTGTGTACTGAGAAACATTCCTGTGAAACAAGAATACGGTCATTGGCTGGCTGTGCTGAAGGGGTACATGGCACACGCACACAGAGTACTCTCTCTGTTGACTGAATTGTGGGGACATGATTAGAATGTGCGCTTAATGAAGTGTGAGTAATGGAGGTAATTTAAAAAATTTACCAGTGGAAATTCTGTCTGGTTTAGGCTGACTTTCATACTATTTATTTCTATCTTTCAAATTTCAGTCAATTTTATAAGCTTTCAGGTGCTGCTGCCTTCAGGACATAGTGACTCAATACTACAAATTAGCTGTTTAACAAGAGAACCTAATTTACAGTGTAGAGCAGCATTTAATGGAGAATTCCCAAATTAAATTTTATTATCATTCTGCACAGAGCCCTGATGAAGTGTTTCTACCTCTGGGAATGGAAAGCAGCAATGCGTGCACACACAGAGGATGCTGGGAGAAGTCTGCCCTGCCTTTAGCGCACAAGGATTTGTAGACTCTGCTTTTCCCCATCACACCAAAATGGCAAGAATCTTAAAAGCAAGAATTGAGCGACAGGTTGAGAACAGAGCAAGCTGAGTGTTCTTTTTCACCCCCCACCTCCCTCCCCCATATATGACTAAGTGTGGGATTTATTGCCATGGAATGCTTCAGAAGCCGAATTATAGATGGAATTAAAAAGCAACTGGGAGAAGTCACGTAAACGACACAGGGGTGGTCGGTACACAGTGCCTGGGGTGCGGGAAGTCCTTTTGCTGTAGACCACTGGAAGCATTGGGATGGCAGGGGGAGGTTATCTAGGCATATCCTGCTCTTAAATCCTTCTGATAATCTCTCCTGCTATCCAATAAATGACTTGAGGTAAGATGGTCCTTATCTTACTGTAGATGTCTATAATATACAGCCGTACCTCCAAGGTAGTCACCTCAGGCTCCTATTTACTTAGTGGAGGGAAATAAGCCCTTCAAAGAGACTTCAGAGAAGTGATTCATTTGACATTAGATGCCTGTTCTAGGCTGAGATTATGAAGGCAGCCCCGATGACTACTTAAGATGTAAAGTTACAAAGTGTGATTGGCCCTGAACTAGCTGTTCTTCTTCCTCTCCACTGGCTAAAAATGGAGCTTAGAGTGACTGACTAGTCAGACGTGGATGCTGGTCGGCGCTTGGTCACATCAGTCCCAATGTTTTTGTGGCTCTGTATTTGAAAGGGTTTGAACTGTGATTTATTTCCAACTAGACCTTGTTTACCCATTAAAAAAAAAAGAAAAAAACAAAACCAAAAAAACCAAAACAGAACAAAGTCTTTGTTCAAAAGACAGCAGAGACTGAAGAACAGGGATTAATATAGATTACAATAAGGAAAAAAGAACCTGCTTAGCCTTTGCTATCATGAATGAGGACTGAAATATGGAGTTTAAAAGGAAGAGAAAGTAAGTATACCAATCCCAGTATCTAAAGCGTGCAGGTTGTAAACTCATTTCTTGTAGGGTAGGTTACTTAACTCCCAAGTTTTTGCTCGAAAAAGCAGTATGCAAGAGACTCCCTAGGTCCACAGTGGATGAAGCCATGTATGACTGTGATTTTATGCTTATTTCAATTCTGTCAAAATTCTAAATGCAAAATCAAAAGACTCAAGGACATGCACGTTGTTTGGGATGCTCCCTGGAGGATGTTGTGTTCATAAAGCAATAAATGGTTTGCATTCAGACTTGCAAAATGTATATAATGCAGGCCGTTTTGTCTCTTTCATATGATGTATCTAAACATTGCAGAGAAGCTACTGAACATAAACGAGTCTTCTAGTAAAACTATTACTTACAGCACAATTCAGTGCATCCAAAATAGGTTAAAAATCTTAAAAATATTGCCTGTGAGGGAAAAGACTGTAGCAAATAGAAATGATTGAGAGGATTCAGTTCCAGCAACATGTTAGGAAGCCTACCATTCAAATAGAACTGCAGATTAATTAAGCAAACAAGATAGGACAGTAAAAGCAAATATTGTTAGCAGTTTATGTAGCAGTGAAGATGAACTTCATGAACTTTGGCATTAATGTTACCTGATTGCGATAAAGTAGGAAAAAAGTATATAAGAACTTCATAAAATGTGTTGGAAGACCTGAAGCAACGTGTTAGTAATTCTATCTTAGAAATAACGTAGCAATACTTGACAAAAATAGAGGGGAAAAAAATCAAAGTATTTCTAGAAACAAGAGGCATATACTGAAACATTAAAAATATTTTTAATGGAATTCATATTAAAGATAAAAAATACCATACGGAATAGCAAGTTAGAGCACTCATTCCCAACTGGGATTGAGGTAGATGGCAGATCAGATTTAGAAGTCACCTAAACTTTTATACAGAAGATGACTATCAACCTCAGGCAAGCAAGTTCATTCTTTTTTCAGTTCTCGTGTCAGTCCTCCCTAGTGTGATCTTAGACCAGGAAGAAATACAGTACTAATCTCACTGAAAACCTAACTCCTAAAATTTCCAGCATAAATTTGACCAAGCAGAGGAAATTGGAAGGCAGTATCATTATTTTTTATTTTCCTTAACCAAAATTCCTAAGTCAGCTGACACTTGCAGTTATGTTTCATGTATTTCTGCTGGGTGAAAAAAACACCCCAGTATTTAATGGAAAATGGACAGATTTTGAATAGTAATCTAGCCATTTTCTTAATATAATTAGTCTTGGAAGAAGTATACAATGAAATAAATCACTGGAGACAGTAAATGCAAGAAAGACAAATGGGCAAAAGCATACAGTATGTTTTGAAATAAATCCAGTTTTATGGTATTTGTTATCTGGGGAAATACTGCACTCTGAGGTACCAAAAAATTAATTAGAAGTAATCCTTTCAGTTGCCTGTAAACTAAAACATGACCTTTAGCAATGGCTGTAACTGGTCCACGCTCAGGTTTGTTTTAGCCAAAGCAAAGAGTTTCCCTGACTTGAATCAGCACTGGGTCAGGCCCCAGCTTCTTCTGCATGGAGAACATCCATGTGCCACGGCTGGGGGCAAACGTGAAAAGTTTAGCTAATGATGGAAATTTCTGTAGCTGAAGCCTAGACTGAATCCCCTGTTTGACTTAGACTGAACCCCATGATTGACTTCATTTACAGATTTTGTTTCCTGAATCGCAGCTCTGGCTGCATGACTCAGTTTTTCATTCTGCAAATAGGAAACATTGTTGCCAATAATTAAATTGATTACAGAGTGCTGGGTTTTACAGCTGGATTGGACAACTGACCGAGCAGGGAACGGAAGAAATTTCACAATTTATTAGTTATTTAGTTTTTTCCAATGCCATCTTTTTACCAAATTGTATTCCTCCAGATTCAGAGCTTAGGGATGATATTCTAACATGGGATTTCTTCATACTTTATTTTTGCTTTAAAATAAATCTTTATTTTAAAAATGTATCTTGACTGTCTCAAGAAGGAACCAATTCAGCAGTGTGGAGGCATCCCGCTGTTTATGACACCAACCCATGTCAGTTTTTACTACATTTCATTCTTGCTACCATATGCAATCCTCAACTAATGCAGGTTTTTGTTACTCTAACAACTAAAATATTGGGTTTTGCTTTGAGTGATCAATAAATTATTAGGATATCAAAGGAAATTTAAGCCTTGTCATATTTTTAAATGATAATTTAACAAATTAATTGATAATTTATTTATTTGTATTTTATAGTTAAAAGAAATTGCTATTTTTTTTTACCAGTCAGGAGCAAATTAAAAGGAAATACTTAGGTAGAATATCAAGGAAAAGGCTAAGAGACTGATTAAAAAAATGAAAACACCCTTATGATTAATTATTGGCTGTACATGGAAGAGAAAACAGAAGTTGTAGCTTTATAAATTACGGTGGTAAAGAACAAGTTGTAACAGATTTTCTTGCACCGGTAAAGGTTTGACAGCACTCTGCAGAGAGCCTTTCTTATTTTTGTTCTGCATGAAGCTGATCATGCAGCCTTTGTAAAGCATTTTCCATGGCATCAAGGGGAGTTGTGCCTGGATAAAGACAGAATGATCAGTCATTGTACTGGGAGATAAGTGGTGTATTTTAAAATGAATTCATCCTCAACATTTTCTTAAATACAAAGTATAAAATCTTTTGTACTCAAGAGGTAAAATAGCAGATGTAAGAAGTTGGTCTGCATAGCTGTCCCTCAAAGAGAATCAATGTTATTTGTGAATATTTTATGGAAATTTACTTTTGATTTCATTACAAGGTACTAAAAATGCATTGTGTAGATGAATTTCCAGGTGGAGCTGAAAGGACTGGGTGAACTTAACAGTTACCACAAAAAAAAGTCTGAGTATTGAAAGAGGGTCTAGATGTTGTTGGTAAACACATTGGTTTGGCTGCTAGTTAAATGCATTTGTGGCATAACGCAGCTGTCCTGGGTACCTTCTAAAGAAGACAATCAATGTGAAAAATGGAAAAAAATTCTAAGCTAATCTTTTAGTGGTGTTCTTACTCTCTTCGTGTGTCTGTCTGACTGTAGTTGACACTTCCGCATCTCACTTCTCTGTGTGTCTCACCCTTGTGGGTGAAGGTGTTACTTAAAAAAAAATGAAATTGGCAACAGGGGGAAATAATTCACTTTTGCCTTCCCAAAACTTTTAAAAACCAGCTAATTTGCTTAATAAAGCACAGTTAAATAAAATTGAATCGACTTTTTACCAACTTTTTAATCTTTTATAAAATCAATTGAAGTAATTGGACTAAGTAATAATGACACATTTAATTTAAAATATTTTTAGATTACCCATAATTGATTTCAAGACATTGACTGATTGCTGTAAAAAGCTTGGTTTTAAGCAGCTGACAAGCTGATGACAAGCATTAATGGATTTTGCAATGAAGAATTTGAATTGGAGAAGGAATTTTGTCAAAAGAAAGTGCATGTTTCTGTCATAAAAACGGATGACAGCGAAGATGGACACAACATCATTGAAAATACCCTGAAAACTAAGTTTGAAATTTTTTGGCAGAAAGCATAATGGCCTAAAAATACAACCATTGTGTTCAGAACCTAAAGATCTGAGGTTTAGTCACTTATCTCACTACTAACCCACAAATATGAACCCACGTAAAGTATGTAGACTATTAAAATCTGAAGTAGCAGAAAGAAGGAAACAAGCACACTAAGAAAGGTGCGTAAGTGCCCAGGTAAGCCTAAATCAGCTCTCAGGTGCAGGCAATCCCACTGCTGGTAACTACCCAGGACACAACTGTCCTTATTTAAAGGCTTGATCATGAGTTAAGGGCTTGAGCTTGCAAGGTGTTGTGCTCTGGTTTTAAGGAATTTCTGGTTTCTCAAACCTCCGTGTTGGCAGGGCATTTCATGAGCATCTGTGAAGACAGAAGTGAGTTTTACTTAATTTTAAAAATTGTGGGAATGTGTGCTTGTATTATCCTAACAATTCAGTTATGTCAGGAGAGTAAAAGAGAGAGAGCAAAGCTGTTTTAGAAATAAGGTGAATCTGTAGAATAAGTTCATAATAACTGATAGGGTCATGATAAAACTGTTTGATGATCTATGGTAAAGATAGAAAAGTTCTATTTTTTTTTTTTTTTGTAAGTTTATCAGACTGGAGAGAGAGAAGGGCTGACCCTAAGTGTATAGGAATATAGTAGCAAAAGCACAGAATATTTTATGAAATAAAAACATAACTGAAAATACTTTAAAGTATTTGATAATAGAATTGACCGTGGTGTGTGTGCACAAGACTGACTGTCATGTGGTCAGTGTAGCTTCTTGCCAGGGCAAATTAAAGCAGGTGAAAATTGAGGGAAATTACTTCAGGGGTGAGGGACACTGTCAAACATTTTTTCAGTTTCCAGAGGCCATTAAAATACTGAATGTGATGCCATTTAGAACAGCTGTCCACAAACGGATGGATTGAAGATGAAAGTGAAATTTCTTAATTTATTTTTACATCTGGAAAGTAAACAATTCCATATTTTAAAGGAATACAGACTAAATGCTAATATATTCAGAAAGCAGTAGATGATTTTGGACCTACCAATTCACTGTCACAGCTGTAACTCAGCTGTATTTCACATGCTGACATTTACTGTAAGCAGCATATCATGAACTAATCTGTGCTGTAAGAATGTGTTGCAGCATGTATCTTGGAGAACTTTTTATGTTCCACAGTATCAGTTAACTGGGTAATATCGACACCTCGGGCTTTCTCTTTTTCCTTATATACACATACTCCAGGGTTCTCTGCATTTCTGCCAAATCTGTGCATCTCCATATTTGTGTAAATATACCTGCACACCAGGTTTGCTGGGATGGTGACTGTCAGACTATAGAATCAGAAATTGATCACGGGAAGGTTGCGGTGTCCAGTGTTAAAGCAGTAATGATGTTCTGGGAGGGATGGGGAATTGCTGTTCAAGCCTACCATTGCTGTTTCATTGGAGTCTAGTCCAGTTGTTAACGATACTAATACTGCTCTATCTGAAATGAAAATTTTTCACCCGATATACCTAATTATTGCATTTCTCTCTCCCTCTGTCTCTCTCTCTTAATAACTACCTTCCGCTGGTAAATCTGGGTCTGCACTTAAGGCACTCAAATAATTCTTGATTCCACAGCAGATAGCAGAAATTCCATATTCTTTGATTCTTCATTTTCTGCTACTGAATTTCAGTCCATTTCTATTTAACATGGTCCTGAACATTGCCTGTCTCTTTTTGTCTGATATTTCAATCTCCCTCTGTCTTGACAGCGATTCTCAATTATTATTTTTTTTCGTCATCACTGGACTTCTTTGGCATACACTGTTCGTACAAAGGTCATTAATGCCTCCTGTCCCAGGACCACTTCTTAAAAAACGGCTTGAGAAACTTGACTATCAGCAAGTGATTCCCTTTCATCACACTAATTGACATTTCCCCTTGTTCTTACTAGTCTAGTGACTCTTTAATGAATTCCTATTTTTCTCAGGCTTGACTTCCATTAAACTTGCCTTTTTTGTAGCTGCCTTCCACTGGTGAATACTAGTCAGCCAGAGCTTAGGTACTTGAGGCGCTGTCAAATGCTGACATTCAGAGAAACTAAATCCATTTCATTTCTTTGTCTAGAAGTTCAGTTATCTTCTCAGAGGAGGATATCAGGTTAATCTAGTGCAATCTTCTTTTTGCAAACTCATGATTCATTTTGTTCCGTTTTCCATTTACCTCTTTATTTGAAAGCCTAAAGCCGAGGCTATATAACAAAACAAATTCAATCAGAAAAATGAAGTGGAGAAATAACTTTAGATAGTGCTGTATCTGCAACTGCAATATACGACTCCAGATATTGTAAATTTAGGCTTTTTCTAAATGTACGTCACATCCCATATGCACTATAATGTAACAGTTAAAACTAAGGCAAAACTTTAATCTCGCATTCCCTTTGATTCCTGTGGTATACAGAACAGATAGAGAAGCTGAGTTAATACTGTTCCTTTCACCTTTTGGTAGGTAGGATGTAGGGGCTTTTTAGATGTTGCAGTTGGCTTGTGTCTCAAACAGATAAATCTGCTGTATAGTCACTTATCCGTCTTTATTTCTATCACTCCTATAGGGCTGATAAGCATTTTATCAGTAAAGGTAACCTTAGAATATTTGCCATGCCAGTGATCCATAAGTTACTCCAAAATATGACTCCAATCAAGTGAATATCAAGTGAATATAACTAAATACGACATATTAAGAATATTTAGGAAGATAAAAATTAAGCAAAATGCTTCACAAGTTTTTAACTCTATTGCAAATCATAGAATCATTTAGGTTGGAAAGAATCTTTAAGGACATTGAGTCCAACCGTTAACCTCACACTGCCAAGTCTACCACTAAACCATGTCCCCAAGCAGCACATCTATACATCTTTTAAATAGCTCCAGGGTTGGTGACTCCACCACTTCCCTGGGCAGCCTGTTCCAAAGCTTGACAACCTTTTCAGTGAAGAAATTTTTCCTAACATCCAATCTAAACCTCCCCTGGTGCAACTCAAGGCTGTTTCCTCTTGTCCTATCACTTGTTACGTGGGAGAAGAGACTGACCCCCACCTCGCTACAACCCCCCTTCAGGCAGTTGTAGAGAGTGATAAGGTCTCCCCTCAGCCTCCTTTTCTCCAGGCTGAACAACGCCAGTTCCCTCAGCCGCTCCTCACAAGACTTGTGTTCCAGGCCCCTCACCACCAACTTGGTTGCCCTTCTCTGGACACGCTCCAGCACCTCCATGCCTTTCCTGTAGTGAGGGACCCAAAACTGAACACAGCACTCGAGGTGCGGCCTCACCAGTGCCCAGTACAGGGGGACGATCACCTCCCTGCTCCTGCTGGCCACACCATTTCTGATACAGGCCAGGATGCTGTTGGCCGCCTTGGCCACCTGGGCACACTGCTGGCTCATATTCAGCCGGCTGTTGCCCAACAGCCCCAGGTCCTTTTCTGCCGGGCAGCTTTCCAGCCGCTCTTCCCCAAGCCTGTAGCATTACATGGGGTGGTTGTGACCCAAGTGCAGGACCCGGCACTTGGCCTTGTTGAACCTCATACAATTGGCCTCGGCCCATAGATCCAGCCTGTCCGGATCCATCTGTAGAGCCTTCCTACCCTCCAGCAGATCAACACTCCTGCCCAGCTTGGTGTTGTCTGCAAACTTACTGAGGGTGCACCCGATCCCCTCGTCCAGATCCTTGATAAAGATACTAAACAGAACTGGCCCCAATACTGAGCCCTGGGGAAACCACTTGTGACCGGCCGCCAGCTGGATTTAACTCCATTCACCACAACTCCTTGGGCCCGGCCATCCAGCCAGTTTTTTACCCAGTGAAGAGTAAGCCCGTCCAAGCCATAAGCAGCCAGTTTCTCCAGGAGAATGCCGTGGGAAATGGTGTCAAAGGCTTCCAGGCAGACAACATCCACAGCCTTTCCCTCATCCACTAAGCGGGTCACCTTGTCATCAAAGGAGATCAGGTGAGTCAAGCAGGACCTGCCTTTCACAAACCCACGCTGACTGGGCCTGATCCCCTGGTTATCCTGTACGTGCCGTGTGATGGCACTCAAGATGATCTGCTCCATAACCTTCCACGGCACCGAGCTCAGGCTGACAGGCCTGTAGTTCCCCAGATTCTCCTTCCAGCCCTTCTTGTAGATGGGCATCACATTTGCTAACTTCCAGTCAACTGGGACCTCCCCAGTTAGCCAGGACTGCTGCTAAGTGCTGTAATGTATTTCCAGCAGAGATCTGGTAAGTTGAAGTCCCCACGAGAACAAGGGCTAGCAATTGTGAGACTTCTCCCAGCTGCTTATAGAATACTTCATCTACCTCTTCATCCTGGTTGGGTGGTCTATAACATACTCCCACCATATCTGCCTTGTGGGCCTTCCCCCTGATTCTTATGAATACTCAACCCTATTGTCACCATCATCATGCTCTAGACAGTCAAAACACTGTTTTACTTAAATATCTGTTTAAAAGGATTGATGCACAGCTTTGCTGATATTTTTTTTTTTTTTTGCTTCCATTGCCTGGTACTGTGGTTTATCCCAGTGAGGATTAAAAAAAAAAAAAAAAGACACTATGGCAACATTAGCCCAAAAGTGGCTTTGGGCAGGGAAGCAAGCTGGTTGGAAAAGAAAATTATCAATATGAAAAGACTTCTTCTTTCCTGGCTGTTAAAACAAATTTTTTTTAGAGGTGCAATTGTTTCATAAGGTTAAAGAGATAGGAGAGTTTCCAAATTCCAAGGCGCTCCAGCCTCTACTGGCAAGGAGAAAGCGGTCTCTGGTTGAGGTAACTGAACCTTTTCATTTTGACAGTTCTACATATTGCTATTTTGCAAAAATCAATTAGGAAGATACCAGTTTAATTCCAATGAAAATGTAAATAAATAAATTAGCTGCTACCCATAAGTTCTCTTCAGCACTAAGCAGTCAGGCTTTCCAGAGAGGAACAGCAGGTTCTTCCCTTTCTTGTTCTTTAAGGCAAGTACTGAAAGTCAGTTAATGCTGACAGTCTGCCAAAGGTACTTAAAAACCTGTTTAATATATGCCCTAGTTTGAAGAAGAATGAGCTGCCAGTGCCTGCTTTTTTTAAAAAAAAAAAATTTTTTCCTAGTCAATACTTGATATCTCTTGGGAAAAGAGAAGCTTTTAGATGCCAATATTCTTTAATGCCTAGTGTATTTACTTTGGTAAGTCTTGTCCCGAAATGGGTGGGATTTTTGACAGCTGCACTATACTAAACATTGATCTACTTAAAAGGGCACCATTTGGTATTCTTGGAGATCTTTGAGGAAGTTTGCTTCTAGTTAAAATGACATTCTCCTTTCCATTTGCCAGTCGATGTAAGCCTAGCACAGAGCACTGGCTACAGAGTACAAGGACACAGCTGAGTCTTTTATGGAGAGTGATAACCTGCAGTTCATGTACAAGTTGGAAGGCAAAGGATATACTGAAATGGGGAAGAGGACCCCAAAAATTACTGTTTCTTTACTGGGGGGAGCTGTGCAATTATGCAATCCATTAGTCTGCCTGGGCGCTCTGACGCTGGGCTAATTTAGGTAATGAGACGAACCGCGAGTCAATTCCTGTTCCCACTGAATTAGAGCATTTCCCAAAGGTCAGCAATTTCCACGCGGCCTGTGCCAACGCAGGTACGAAATAGAGAAAGGCAGAGCACGGCTTGGCCCCGTGCGCCCAGATCATTCCCCCTCTCCTCAGCCCCTGCCCACCCACTGCCTGGGTGGGCAACCAGGGGTGGCCTGGAAGAAGGAAAAAAAATACTGCTGGAGAGTTGAATGGAGGAGCAGGGAGCAAAAGACAGAAGAGAGAAAAAAAATCTGTATAATTCTCAGTAGAGTTTTCAAGCAGAAAGTTAAAACCAAGGAGTTGGTTGGAGCAGTATATCAGCATTGTAGCAGTTGTGATTGGAAACTTTCTTCACACCTTTTGACCTACTTAGTAGTGAAGATTTATGTGTCCATTCACAGCTAGAATCTCATCTTGTTTTTAAAGAATAAAATGTAAGATTGCCCTCTTTACTTTTAGACATTCTTGTTATTGTAGATCAATGAAAAGGCAAAGAAAAAAAAGCACTGAAATGTTAGTGTATGATTAACGATTTATCAAGTTGTCTTATAGCTACCTCTGCTTGCTTTCTACTTGTTTAAAGGTTTGCAAAACTGCCTGCAGAGCTGCAGAAAGAAGTAAACAGTTCATACTTTAAAACAAAACAAAAACAAAACCTAACACCAAACAAGCAACTATAGGCATGGCTTAAATCCCAATTGTACGATTATTTGCACATATATTTAACTTCAAGCTCGAACTGACCATGAAACTGAAGCTCCTTCTGTTCGTTGTTTTATTTGCTGCACCTTAATTGCACTGTATGTGAGAGAGTCATCTTAGCAGTCACATTTGGTGAGTCGTTACCACGTTTCATAGAGGATTCATAAAGATACATCCAAGATTAAGCAATGTTTGACAACGATGATATCATTAGAAATACTCCATAAAAAAATAATGTCTCATAGTAAAGTTTTATGCTTATGATGTTTGGATATCTGTCTGTCTATTCTTGAATATGCTTATGCCAGTTTATGAACACCAAAATGCTGGTTCTTAATCTAGACCTGGGAACATGTCTCAAAAAATGTGAGACACTGTTAATTAGAGTCAAATTCAACTGAAAGAGTAAACGGACCTCTATCAATCTTAGGTTATTTAGGAACTACATAATTACTATTCTGTTAATTCATTGTGTACACAGAGAGGTGAAGACATGAACCAAAGTCAAATGAAAACTAATAGAACGGATTCATTAGGGCTAGAAGGGACCATTAAGATTAGACTGACTTCTCCCTAATGCTTCTTGTAGCTTTTGTACCACATCCATAGTTTTAAGCTAGACTTACAGCTTTTCTTTCAGAAACCTCTCAGATCATGACTTAAAGTTCTGGAGAGAACATCAGAACCAGAAATACTGTTTTGGCATTGTTCATGGTTAAATATTTGCAGTTGCAGTTCTGAATTTGTCCAGCTTCATCTTGCTATAAATATACTTTTTCTTTTGCTGGATTGATAGCTGCCTGCTATTACTGTTTTCTTTCACCACGGATGTTTTCAGACAGTAATTTCCTCTTAACCTCCTCTTAACAGCCTAGATAAAATAGCAAGCAACCAAAAATGGTCAAAATAAGAGAGGTTTCCAACTTTGTGTTTTGCCATTAATGAGGTTCAGCTTGGCCAGGGGTGCCCAGCCTGTAATTTTAAAGATGACTTTCACTCTTTAGAGTAATGAATCTGTTCCAGTTGCTGCCTGATACTTTTTCCCTGTTGTGTGATAAAAAATCAGTCAGTTTTTGTCATGGGACTGTGTGTATCTAGTCATATGATCAGAGCGTGTATTTGTTCATGCATGGACATGATTACATTTTTCTTTACATTATGCCTCTATCATGTGAATGAAGGTGAAATCCCCGTCTCACTTCAGATATGTCTGTTGTAAAAAGCTATGATCTTTGCAATTCTGCTTAGAAAATGGCATTACTGTGCTGGTCCTCTATGTAGAAAAAGAAGAAGACCAGAACCATTTGAGTTTTGTGTTAGGCTCATAATCAGTTAATCTGAAAATCTAGACACAATTCAAAAATACCGCATGAGGCAATCATTGAATCTATCTGTATGTTGTTCTGTTTTAGATAAATACCAATCCCTGTATCCCAGATATATCTCTGAAAGGAGACTGCAAACAGGAGAAAGTTTGACCAAGTTCATGTTGATTTTTGTTAGTAACACTCACTACTGGCTTCCACAGCACAGGATCAGTCTCAATGGTTATGAAAATCATTGAATTCGTTACTACTTTCATCATTCCTTACATTTCATTTGTTTTTAAAGATAACTAGTATTCAATGAATTGGGTGTAATCATTCTTCTAAAACTCTTAAGTATAACCATTGTTTCATATTTCCAAAAACCTATTTTATTGCAGTATAAAAATATCTGTTCCCATCCTCTGGATAGGCAAAAAAAAAAAAAAAAAAAAAAAAAAGGAAGAGTAAGAAAAGAAAAACCTACTTTTGTCACTGTGTTATTACTCCTTTATTTAAAGATAAAAAAACTCTGAATAATGCAGACTAGCTTCTAGCTGTGTTCCTTCATTAACCTTTCTGAGCTTGGATTCAGGTCCAGTGTCTGCATTACTTTTTGCGTAACTGGAACTGAAGTGATGACTATTTTAGTGTATTTTACAATCCATGTCTTAGATGTTATGTCACTTTGCATTATCACACTGAACATTTGCAACTTGCTTTCTGTACGCAGACTCAGGACTGTTCAATTAATTGGGATCACAACAGCAAATCTCTGACAAGCATTCTAGAGCAAATTATTGTGTAATCCTTGTGACATTTTGGAGGTGAAGAGTAAGGGAGGGGACAGTATTCGATGGAGCACCATAACTCATTCTGTTTGGAAATCCCGTATTTATTGGTCTGTCAAGCGATTATCAGCAAGACTGAGAGAGCAATTCAATTTACACTGATCTTAGTGGTCAGTTTAATTAAATTAAGACTTATCGGTGAGATGTACGTTAAGAAGGTTTTGTTTTACTGCAGGCTGAAGCTATTGTTGTAAATGTGATCATGTAAGATTTCACGACAGGGCTTTGAATCCGAGTGAGACGATGCAGGAAAGAAAGGGTTAAGACGAGTTGTGATTTAGTACCAAACTAGTGCTCCAGAATGGATTGGGAACCTCCTGCTGGAGATGTGCTACTTGCTACTTTTTGGATGGTTGTAGTTTTGGTGAGTTATGGGGTTTTGGTTTTCTTTTTACTTTCTTGGCACAGTATATAGATGTGGGATCAGAGTCATGGTGCTGGTCAGTGAAAAGCAGAATATATTCTGAAGGAAACACACATTTCCTGAATGTCAACAGATGTTTTTTGCTGTTACAGTCGTATTTTTTTCCTTCTTTAATAAATAAGTTTGACTGAATAAGCTTTACTAAAAACAGAATATAAATGTTAGCTATAATTTTCTTGTAGACAAGCTCATTTTTATTTAGGTAAAGACAGACCATACAATGGGAATATGAAGTGAACAGGACTTTCAGGCAAACAAATAAAATCAGAAGACGAGGAGTAAAAAAAAAAAAAAAGGCCAAAAATCAGGAAAGGAATTAAGGGGTCTGTATTTCCAAAGAAATACAGAAAAATATTACACACTGAAGGTTAGGGAAGACATGATGTGCTTTCCTTGACTCAAGTGTACTGGATTTACAGTTTGCGTGTCTTCCCTGAGCAGTGCGGGGAGCTCTGGTAATGAGGTCCAGCCTTCAAGGCTTCCCAAGGATGTATGCAACATGAGCCCATCTTTGTGAGGGGTCTTGTTTAAAACTCAGCTTGCCAAGGCTGTTCTGTTGAAAGCAAACACTGCCATAGTCTGAGGGTGCCCAAATAACCTGGTCCTTATCTTAGTTGTCATAAAAAAAACTAGACAAAGGAAAGCAGTGCTTTTGAGGGACAGTGTGAGAAGGATGGAGCAGCACAGATTTTTTGAGGAGTGAGGAGGCTGAGGTGGTAGTTTCACTCAGAAGCTGCCCCAGATGCTTCCTTGTGGCACTGAAATAGAAAAAAAAATGCAACTGGATCAAAAGTTAAGGAAGAAAATGCGGTGTAGGAGAAGACAGTGACAGTAAGGACTGCCCTGCAGGAGTCTGGGGAACTCTGCTAGAGACCTCTGCTGCTGCCTGAGAAGGTATGTAGCAACAGAAAAGCCTCGCAAGAGAAAGCAGGAGCTGAAATATCTTGAAATAATTCTTACTATATAGCTTGCCTAATTATGACATTATCCAAACTCCATGCAAACAGTAATTTACAGCAAAGTGGGATTATAAAATTCAGTGAAACTGTGGTTTGTAAAATTATCAGAAATCATTGCATCCAGCAGACAATATTTGTATCTTAGGATTTTCTGACAGTTGTCTGTAGATAAGGTTGGCTTTTTTGGTAGTTCGGTACCCTGGGAAGTCCAACTGGTCTTTGGGAGTGGGTTTGCGTGCAGATAAGGTTTTAATAACGTTTCTTTTACTTTATCACGACACCAGCTGACAACTGGACAAGCTTCAGTACATTATGCTATATCTGATAATGTCTTTAGTTCTTATGTGCACAGTTTAAATTCAATATGTATGGTCTTCCAGGGCAGAAACTGCTTTTTATCTCCATTCAACCAAGTAGACATCATATGGCTACAGTAATAGCAGTTCTTGAATATTCCTGAGAAACTGAGTCAGAATGCATATAATTGTAACAGTGAAGTAATTAGGATCTAACATATCTTTGTTGCACCTTAAAATTTAAGTATATTACTCCTGAAAACACCCCTGACTCCAAAGATTTATTTCTCATGTATTTATACATTAGTTTTCAGGGAGACTAGTGGGCAGCGCAGTCATGGCTCACTAACACATAACACTTGTTATCTTCCAACTTGGGATGGATGAAAACGTTTGCAACAGATAGGTAATTTTTGTTTTATGCTTTATTATAACTGTGTGGCAAAACTTACACATTTTGATTTCCTGACCTAACGAGGCAGTCCTTTACTATCACAAACAAGACATTAGGTTGAACAGACACGTTTGAGTTAGGCTTACATACAGTATCATCCAAGGTAGTCCAAGCTGTGAATGTATAAAGGAACTGAAAATGGAAAAATTACAGCCACCTGATGTAAGGGGATACACTTTTGGATCATTTGAGATGTTTTCAGAGACTGCAAGTATGATACAGCAGTAATGACCTTCAATTTTCCTTTTGTATCCTTCTTTTGGAAAAAAAAGTCAAAATATAGTTATAGCTTGTAACTTTTAAAAACCCCACTGTTTTAAAAGCTGTGTGTTTCCTTGGCAGGCTGTTATCACTTGATAACACTGGCAAGAAAAGCGTAAGACAGAAGTACAAAAATAGGGCAGCAGGTTGATGAAAATAGAACTTTGTGGTTCAAAAAAGTGTACACATCCACCCCAAACCTCTGAAATAGAAGCATATATTAAAATTCTGTGTCTCTACACATGCATATATATATATATATGTAAAGTATACAAAAGTGTGAGAAAATATACAAAAATACAGAATAGCTTTATTTGTATACATTTGTAGGAAAGTATAGAGACATGCTGTGAGTGTTCAGCAAGGCCTCACAGCACAAATGAACAGCTATCTTCTTCCATAATGTGACACTAAATAAAGCAGATGTTGACTTTTGATCTTGAAGCAAAATCAATTTCCAGTGGAGTTTTGCCTTTGACCTTGGCGGAATCAGGTTTTTGCCTGTGATTTTATCAATTTGTTCTTTCTGAAAGCCTTTGTGGTTCTTGGTTGGTTTGTTTGGGTGTTTTTTGGTTTTTTTTTGCCTCTTCTCTAGCTATTCTTTTTCTAATCCCAGATTATCAAAAATCACTTCAGCCTGAGGAAAATGTGTATCTCTGTATAAAGCTCATTCAGTAGTAACAGCTCTCAATTATAGAAGGATATAACCGGTTTCCTTGTAGAAGGCTCCTTCTCCAGAGCAGTTTGTAAGGACTACTTTTACTCTCTGGATAAACTCTGTTTTTTCTTGCAAAACCATGCAAGTTTCTCTCCTGTGTTCCAAATGACGTAGGGAGACAAAGATAAACAAGATCTCTGCTCTGATATCAAACTACCTATGTGGGTTTTCTTTTTCAATGGCTGAGTTCCCTACAACAGCACAGCTCCTCCATATAACACCCTCCTTCCCCAAGTCAACCCCTGCTCAGGAACGGAGGGCAGAGAAGCTTCAGCGATGTGGGAGGAAGGAAAACACTGTGGCAGGCACGGCGAGGTGAGAAGGCATTTAGGTAGGGTGGGAGAGATGGTTCTTGAGTGCTCTTCCAGCCCACGAGGTGGACGGAGGTCAGAGAACGAGAGTTGGTGTCCCTAAGGTACGGCTCTCCAAACCTACGAGTCCCGTACAGGGGAAGAGTCCAAAGCTAAGCTCTGGTATATGATTTTAGACTTGCTTTTCTCATCAGATGATTTGTGGTTATATTTCGTGCCTGACGTGAAGAGTTGTATATGACAGAGGAGTTTTATGGTTCTTTTGGACGTGACCAAAAAAAAAAAAAGTTTGTGGACCTTCTTGCCATTAGTCCGGATTGCTTATCGATTGTAACACTTCCTTTAAAAAGAAATTCCTTCCTTTCACAGAAAGCACTTGATTTTTGAATAGCAATAACTTTGCCTAGGTGTAAGGGAACCTAAGCAATGGTGCTTAAAAGTTTAGGGGTATTTTTGCTTATACCAACTAATGATCCTGAACAAGACTGTACCTATAAGCAAATGTACCCCTCTTGTGGAGCTTAGGAAAAAAAAGAACAGTAAAGCTTTTGATAAATGCCAAACATAAATGATGAAAAGTAACCATTTCTGTGATATTTGTATTTTAACAAACTCCTTGCTGGGTGAGGCCTGTCCTTGTGTTCCTGTGGTGCAGGTATGCAGAGTAAGGATGGAAGCAACTGCCCTTTGCGGTGCATGTCTGCCCTTTCTCAGAGTGATGGAAAACAATTTCTGTAAGGAGAAGTAGATTACATTGAAAATTGCTATTTCTTCTTCCCAACTGAAATTAAGAAATTGAGCAACATGCTCTGGCTCGTGCTAGACTCCTCTATACTCCCTTATTTTATTGTGAATCACTAATTTATGTAACTGAGTGGGTTTACTCTTCCTCCCCCCCCCCCCCCCCCCCCCTTTGATTTCTTTCCTGCTTTTCATGCTTATGCCAAATTTGTCAAATGTTTGAAGGTTTTGGGAATAGACACTGTGTCTGGTCCTGTTTCTACAGTACTTGTTTCTCCAAGACACGGATGTGACAGTGGTCTCCGTGTTAAAAGTGTTACAAAGACTAAATAGCTATATCATATGGAGATGATCATAGCATCCCTATTTGTAATTGCTTACTAACCTTGTTCTGTGCTGTGCTAGTGCTGGAATAAGCTTGCCATCATATACATGTTCAGTCATGCACAGTTTCTGCTGAATTTTGTTTGGAAAACAGGTGAAAAAAAGAAAACGCACAACCTGTTCTGCTCCTAAAAGAGGCTTGAAATTGCATCTCGGAGCCTTCCAGAAGTGCGGCAACACGCTATTCTGCTGTGAGATGCGCTTAGCCCTGCTGCAGGCATCGAGGCATTGCCCACGCTGTAAATGGCGTGGAGAACGTGCCTAGATGCTTTATTATCTTGTGCATTCAATTAAAAAAGTTTTAGCTGCTGTCTTTCTTTCCAGGACTGAGTAGTTCAAATGGCTTAATCTAACAGGTTTAACTGAAAGCTACTTTCACATAACCGTCTAGGCTGTTGTCCTAAAAGATGGTAAGTCTTGAGTACAACTCTCAAGGACATGAAATGACCTTTAGTTTCAGTTGAATGGGTTGTTACAGCGAACGAAGAGAGGCTGAGTATGTTTCTTTGGGTGACAAAAACAAAGCACAGCAAAGTTGAATTCAAGCTGGAGCCTAGTTGAATTTATTACACTTCTATTTGCTTGCAGCTCAAGTGAAAAAAAGTTTAGTAAATTGAACAGACCCATTTCTGAATACATCTAATATATATGCTGGAGCCTTTCAACTCTGTGTGGCAGTTCCACTCTGAAAAGCGAAGTGGGTTATAGAAAATATACCCTCCTCCGAAGGGGAAGAATGTATTTTTCTGAACATTCTTTGGTTTAGAGTGGCACAAAAGGTGATGTATCTCGCATGCTAACATCTCCATCATGTGAAATCAATGCCTGCATAGTTTGGGGGTTTGGGCTTTTTTTTTTTTTTCTCTTTTAATCTGGATTTCTAGATTTCTACTTCTTTTTTTCCTCTAACTTTTAATTTTGTTCTTTAAAAAAGAACATAACTGCCAAATTTGGGGGTTTGCTGCATTTAATAACAACAGGTAGTCACCTAGGTAAATAACCTTTGTACTTAATATTTGTATTACATGGTTTTGGAAAAAAAAAGTAAATCTTGAGAAAGAAACAAATTCTTACTAATAAACTCTGCTGAGGTGTTAGCAGGACCATGTAGCTGGACCTTTCCAACAACCGCGATGCTACTTAGTGCAGGATGCAACAGGAGGGAAGAGTTGTGGCTGACCATAGTAAATGTAGGAGAAGCCACTTTAAGTCCACATTGTGCAGTAATATTTAGGCTGTCTGTTCCTTTGGAAGCATCTCTGTACTGGGCTTCTGTGCTGAAAATAGAAAAGAATGGACATTTGCTTTTGTTAGGAGACTGCTATATAGTTTGTGATTATTTTTTTTTATTATTTATTTTTTTCTCCTCCTGGATTGGGTCTGCTGTCAGGTGAATGTGCTGGTTAGTAGTATCTTTTATCTACACAGATTCCAAGGTTTATGATTACTCCCGGTTTTACACTGCCCACAAAAGCCAGTTTAGCCTAGTTAATAAAATCCCCAGATTTTAGAGATCTTCACAATGCTTAAATACAGTACCATACTAACTCAGAATGGAGTGGTCCTAAGTATTTACTGCCTCCACATCTCCTGCCTCTTCGCTGTCATGGTTTTATGCTGCACTGTGCCTGACAGACCACACGCTCTACAGCCCAGTTGAAATACTAGTGTAAATCTTTCCTCGACCAATTCTTTGCCTACTGCTTTCTCTCAACAAATGTTTCTAAAACTAGCCTGTTGGCTAGTAAAGGAACTTTTGAATTCATTCTGATATAGTCTCCAAACTTGGATTAGAAGACTTTTATTGGAGAATAATAGTTAATAATATAATAATCATGTTAACTGGAATAATCAGGACAAAAATATAGAGAAAAGAGGAAAATTCTTTTGTCTGTACACACATCCCCCCCCTCCCCCCCTGTCATTAAAGAAAAAGAAAAAAAAAAGAAAACCAAACAACCCTTTCAGGGTTAGAGCAAGCATGTTTGTTGAAAGACAGCAGAAGGTGTTAAAGTTGGTTATGGTAATATGTGTTGTACCTATCCTTCCCCTCTTCTTTGAGTTTAAAAAAGAAAAAAGGAGGGGAAGAGAATCATACCTCTTATATTTTCTTTGCTGGCTAGAATTAGGGAAGAACATACTGCAGATGGAAATATACTGTCATATATGAAAGAGATGTAAGCTGGTTTTAGAGAAATGATACACAAAGACGACCACAAAGAAGAAAGCGGTTCCTATTTGATGAAGCAGGTAGCCTTTTTTTTTTCTTTTTTTTTTTTTTTCTTAGGGACTTTAAGCCTATTTGAATAGGATTGTAGAAGCAGGAAGAATAATCTGTCTCACACAGAGCCGTACGCTGTACTCCAGCGTTCGAACAAAAAGCCGACAGGAACACGAGTGTTCCCAAAACGTTGCTCCCTTGCCCTGCTTCCCCGGAGCACCGCTGCTCTGCTGCTGCAGCCTGCCCTCCAGAAATCCTGGGTGAAAGAGGAGGGCTGCTACTGCTGGGGAAACTAAGATTACTGATTAGGAGAGAACATAATCAGGTAGATTGAGCCTGTGTAGGGAGAAACCATTTCAGTGAGAAGGGAGGGAGTGCAGCATACGCCGGCTGCCTACCTTGGGAGAGTACCTTGCTGTTGTTTAAGAAAACAAAATTGGCCGTAATTCTCCTCTCGGCTTCCGAGAAGAGGGTGCTCTTTTCCTGCCCGTGAAGCTGGAGGGTGATTGCGTGCGTGCGTTACCTGCGCCTGGCAATGAGTCTCCCTCCAGGTTTCTCCTACTTCGGAGAATGTGTTAGAGAGAAGTACCCACGGGGAGATCAACTAAGCGCTTCCCCACGAAGGTAGCAAGACACTGCGGTGCCGGCAATGCCTGGGGATGCCTCGGGTGAGTACCGGCTGTAAATGAATGCAAGGACTATTCAAAAGAGCGAAGAGCAGCAGCAACGCAACCCTAAAGACGGCATTTAGGTCAGTTGGCTGCCTCCCGGGATGTCTGTGGCTGGCCGGGGTGCTGCCGGCTGCGTCGAGGGGGCTGCGGGAAGTTCTGCCTAAAGGACTCCAAAGTTAAGGGCAAACGGGGCTCCCGGGAGGGGACTGACCCCGTCGAAGCGCCAGCTCCGTTCTGCCCGATAGCCATGCCTTGCAGAACTTTATTTTGAAATCCGCTTCAAAACGGGTTGGCGAATAGCAACAGGGTGTTCATAAGGAAGGGGAAACAAACAAACATTTGCATGCAGTAAGTTTTGGATTAGGTTAAACAGATTTTTTTTTTTTTTTTTTTTTCCCCTGCCGATGGACGGTGCAGTGTGTTCAAATCGCAATACTGAGTGTTTGCACAGTTGTAGATAATAGATGCTAGCTGATCAAAGAGGATTTAGTTGTTTTACTAAATGCGTTCCTCATTATAAAGACAGCAGAAAGATGTAAAGTTTTCTGCAAACAAATTTGGACGTGGTCAAATGAATTACTCAACTGATGATATAGAAATAGCTTGGAAACTGGGCCATCGGGCGAAAACAACCTTGCATTCAGTCTAGGGTAATTGCATAGGCTTGTCTGCAGAGGATTGATCCTGAAAAGTAGCTAAAGTAACTTCCTATCTTTCAGGCCATTTGGAAATAAAGCTTTAGAGAATATTTGACTGTATATATGTAATACAGTGCTCCACTGGGGGTGAAAACATTAATGCTAGCTCCCGTTATGAATAGCTACCTTGATGCATTGTAACAAGTTTTATTCTATTCTTCCTTCTAAAAATGGGGGGACAATATGCATTTTCTCTGAAACAAGCAATATTTTTTTGTCTCATGCAGGAAAAACCCCAGAGATTTCTGCAGTAGTTCAAAACTGAAGTATCTTCAGGGTATTTCAAAACTAATTTTATTTTCTCTTCCTATTTTTTGCATCCTTTCCTAACTTGGAAGTATGAAATAATGGTTGCTCCATCATAAGGATGTAGCATTGTAGCACTGTGTAGCATTGTCATTTATAAATCTATCTTTACTGGAGTGATTAAAATACTGTTTTCTGTTATTAAATAGCTTTTATTAATCTTTTCTCTTAAAGAAAAAAAAAAGTTTTGTTTTTATTTCTATTTCAACATTTGTGCTTTATTCATAAGACACATTTCTCTGGAAACTACAGAGGCCAGTTAATGGTTTATGAGTTCAAGCTGAGCTGAATATAGCTAAGCTCTGTCTTGCTTGACATTTCATCAAAAGCTGTGTTGATTTGCAATGTTTACGGACCTATTTATTGAACCTTCACAGCTTGAACTATGCCACCGAGCTTGTTGACATTGCTGAGTTTATCTCTTGGTGCTTGTGCAATCTCAGAAGAAAAGTTTAGAGCAAATGAGTTATAACAAACTTGTCACAGTTCATAAAATATGCAGTTAGGACAATGAAGTTGATCTTCTTGTTCATTGACCATGATACATTAGAGAAATCTGAGTAGGCTAACGCAATCTCATCTGGGTAGGTGAGCGTGTGTCCTTCTCTGTGATATTAACTTTCAGATTTGACTGTAGCATCTTCCGGGCTTTAGAAAGCAGCTCGTAAACAGAACAAACATTTTCAGTTCAAAGGACTATTTATATTTGAAAACAAAACCCAGCTGTTTTGCAGCACTATATAACATGATTATCTCACTTCCATATAGATCTTACTTTGTGAGGAGTGATATATCAAATGAGTAAACAGCAAATTGAATCAGAGGCTCATAAATACCATAAAAAAATAATTTGGCTTTTAACGGTGAGAGCATCCCATGCTCTGTGCTATTCTCCAGAACATCCTGTCTGCATAAACCCTATTTTTAGCCAATAAAATAAGATATATCTTGCTATATAATCTACTACTATTACTGGATCAATAGTGCACATTATCATGGTTTCAGACACTTCTCTATGTAACTTGAACAGAAATAGATCAAAGATAGTGCAACTGCCTGGCATCTCTGCAAAAGCAACAGAAAACTATGCGCTATTTATTCAACACCAGTAAAATGGATAGTTTAAGGAGTCATGGATTCTTTTTTTTCTTTTCTCTTTCTTTTTGGGTTACAGGGGAAGCTGTTTTCCCATGTGAACGTTTTCATAGCTACCATTAACTGGGTTAACATAGTTGTTCATTCTCCTTTTAGAACTGTGGGTATGCAGCCAGTTATAAACATCCAAAAGGGAAATCGGATATTTAAAAAAAAAAAAAGGAAAAAAATTGGAGAATTTTTCCATGTAGTTGAATGGTCTTTGATTGGGCTCTTGGTTCCTTTTCAACAATGAATGAATAAAGAGTTTATGCTTTTCAAATAAAAAATAATTGCTTATTGATTGTTGAATGCAAATTGTGTTCGAAGGGTACAACAGGAAAAAAAAAATCATAGGAATATGCTGGGGGGGGAATATTTGCTTTGCTTAATGATTGCTATGTAATGTAGCCTGCTGAATTATCTACGAAGACTTACTACGCTCAAATATCTAGACAATAGAGACCAATAAAGTCTTTCAGCAAGCCAGTCTGAGCAAGAAATGAACATTGGTGTCTTGTTTCCTCAACTGCCTGTGCCTTAGCAGATTAGTCCTCTAACTTAAATGCTTGAGTTTGGATAGTGAGGAAAGCCCTGATTTATTTAATAGAACCTTTGTGTGAATAACTTTAAGGTGTTGCTATCTGATTAAAACATGCTTATGTAAGTAGATACAGAAAATAACCAGTCAGTCCTCGTAGTTACGTACAGTTTCTTAACTCTGTGGAAAATGAAACATTTTGGAAAGAGCATTTAAATTAGCAAGGATTCATCATCAGAAATTCTAAAGTTAATGGTGTTCTGTGTGCATGGGAGGGTCAGCTGAAGTCAGTCTGGGGAATCTACAGAAATCCACAAGCTCCTGAAATACCTTAAAATATTTGAATATATTTCATAGGATTGTATCTTTCATAATGATATTTCTGATTTTATTTACTTCATATCCCTCAAGCTATTCTCTTCTTATGCCATTTGTCAGCTTGGCTTCTGAATTTTCTTTTCTCTTAGAGTAGCAACATCCTCTGGTCTCTTTTCCTTTTTACGTGAGAATTCAAGAAGAAGGGCAGACATAGGGGGTCTAAGTGTCTTCAGTCTGTGCTGACTCTTGTACATTGGTCAGTGTTGTATACAGAAAAGGTTCTTAATTTAGCACTCATTAGACAGTAGGACCAATTTTTTCTGCCTGAAGTTAAGCCTTGTGAACATACTGGAAAGCATTGGGATTAAGGGCAGTATTAGATTCCAACTAAAATGTCTAGCTATCTTCTGTAAAAATATACTCTTAAGCACCCTGAATACATCCTATGTGTAACATTGAACAAGGTAAGTCTTAAATATAGATAGCCTTGCGAGGTAATTAAAAAAAAGAAAAGTTATATGGATTTTTCTGTTTACTGTTTTCCAAACAGAATGCAGAACTTATGAAAATTTCTACTTTACTTAAGTTTTATTAAGCCCATCTTAAGCAATCAGTATTTAAATTATCATAAACATGTAATTCTCAAATGCACTGTTCAGCTTTGCTCACAGTTCAGCCCTGCGTTTTTGTCAGGTACTTGATGTGTTCAGCAACTGCATATTTTCTGGCAGATGGAGAACATCCCTTTTAATACTCATCACAGGAATAACTATTCCTACCAAATGAAAGGGAATTTGCTGTAAGCATTCCAAGATGTGTTTGACTTCAGTTTGTTTAACAGCTAAATGCAGTGATGATAGCTACAAGCAGCATTTCAGGGGAAATTGTTGTGGGTTTTGCAGTCTAATCCTCATCCACCAGAGCAGGACGCTCCCATGAAACTCAATTTTAAAATAAATATTATATTGGATGTTAGAAAGCATCAATTCGGATAGTCAGGTCATAAGTACGAGCATGGTCAGTGCAAAGCTTGGGTGAAAGGCTATTGTGTTGCTACTGAACTAGCTTCTTAAAGATTATAATAAAAAAGTTGAGCTATCATTTTATCATTAAAAAGTTCTCACTACTTTTCTTTCCTCCCTCGCAAAACAGATTTTCTATGTGTACAGGAACATATTTAAGAAATTCACTTCCATTAAAAAAGGTGTACTTTTATGGCCTATTTAACAGCATAGAGACTAATGCCGATGATGGGTTGGTTTTAGGACTTTACTCTTGGTCAAGGGAAAGAAAGAAGCTTTCTTCAGTATCTTATTTCTTGGAGATAAAACTTAATCAGCCTAGCGGAATCAGCGGAGCATCATTGTCTGCCTGTTTCAGAGGAAGTTATGGGATAAGGGGGAGTAAATAAGTTTCTTGAGGCAAATGTACAATAAAATTATCAAAATAAATAATTGGAGATAGATTTCTCTAAGTATCTCCATGTTATAGAAAGGAGAAGAAATTTCAAAACCAAACCAATAGCTTCTCTAACTTTTTTGACAGAGATTGCTCAGGTAAGTTGTCATCATGCCAGTTTTATACCTTTATAGTGAATAAAGTCACAAGTTCTGTTTTGTACAGTATTTGAAATGTAAATGCTTCAGGCAGAGGCTATTCTTTCTGCTTGTTTTGTGTTGTCTCAATCAGTAGACACCAAGCCCCCTAAGTGCTAGTATGAAGTGAAAACATTATGAATAATACAACATAATTTAAAAAATAATAGCTGTCTCAAAATCCTGGTTCAGGTAAACTGATAGGGTGGTCTGTGAAAACTTGACCATAATATGTAAAATGAGTATATGGTTTTCCAGGGTTGTAACAAGGGAAGCTGGTACTGAATCTTCTGCTGACAAGCTCAGGCATGTAAGATTCATTTGTTTGTTTGAGATTTTTTTTTTTTTAATAAGGTGCTTTTTTTTTCTGATTTACTCATTAAGTTTTACTAGTCTTTGCCATTGTGCGCCTAAATAAAGACATGCTTCTCTTTTATAAATGGTCTGCTTGAAGACTTTACATAATTGTGCTATAGTAATGCCATCGTTTTAAGATGGTTTTTTTTTTTTTTCATTGCTAAGAACCATGGTCAGTGGAAGATTTCTTGTTAAATTACTGCAAGATAGAGTCTAGAAGTATGCTATTCCTCATTAAAAAAAGCCTTTGCTCTCACTATTTTTTTCCATTGGTCTGCCAAAACCCGTTGATTTTGAGAACAAAAATATAAAGCTGCTTTGTTCATTCAGGATTTTGTTCTGAGAAGGTAGCGCTAGGTCACAGGATGCTATGTTTAGAGGCAGGTTTCTGGGTTAATCTCTACATTTATAATATCAGCTAATTTTGTTTGGGTTTTTTAATACATTCTTCCTGACTGAAACAAAATAAGAAGAAAAGATATGTACGTCAATGAAGAGATAAAAGCCCATGCCTGTTAGCATTTTTTAATGTTTTTATATTTTTTTTTCTGAGGTTGTCCCAAAACATTCAGAAACGATGAGAATTAAGCAAAATGCTCCTGGGTAGAATTCACTGTGGCCTGGAAAAGACTGAAGGCGCACACATACATAGGGAAGACAGTATGAATTCCTTTGTTGGTGTGATTAATGAAGCGTCACCTGTAGACAGGAGTATTGGTAATGAGTATTGGTAATTGGTAGGATATGCCCCCCTAGCCCTGGTCACCGGTGACTTGCAGCGCATCCACGGTTAGAATTCCTGTCTCTCTAAACGATCCAGATAATTCAGATACTGTGCTTTTACCATTTACCTATGTACTACCTATGTGTATTCATTGGCTCTTCTAGTTTCAAAACTTGAAGCAAAAATATTAATCTGACTAATTCCTTATTAAAACAGTCTTTGCCTACTGCCCCTAATCAGACTGTGATGTCCACTGATTTTTTCTTGGGCCCAGGACCCAAGCAAGCTCCAGGCAGCTGCTCTGAAAAGCTGTAAATTGGATCACCATGTTAGTGGTTGGTCCTGCTCGCTCTTCTCTCCCCCGTCCTCCCCCGGGCCCTTTCCCCAACAAGGGGCTGGGTAGCGATGTCTGAGGATGCTCCTCAATTGCCAACGAGGTGCAGCCGCCTGCATCGAAGTCGCTCTGGTCCCTGGTTTGGGATGGGTCTTCGGTACCTGGCACAGTTGAATTGGAGGGGTGAGCGTGGCTGCGGCAGACTGAGAACAGCCCAGAAATCCCCTGGAGTCATTTGAATCCTCCCAGCTTTTCCACTACTGGCCACAAAACTCGCTGCGTCTCAGATGTTGGGACTTCTCCAGCAGCAAAATTAAATTTTGTGGAAGTGATGAGAAGAAAATAAATTACTTTATCCTTCACCTTTGGAAAGGGGAAACTAAATCTCGGTTGTACTTCTGAGAACCTTTTGAGTCAGCTTGCGCAGCTCTCGCAGAGAATTGAAGACTTTGCAGCCATCTCAAGTTACTTTATTTTTTGTGGCTTTTCCTTTGCCTAGAGGGCTGATTTTTCTGAGCAGCGAGTTCCCCAACTTACTAGAGTCATGTTTTATCATCTTGATGAAATTTCCACAATCTCGGAGAGCTTTACTGCATAACTAATTCAAACCTTGTTAGTATGCTGCATTGCACTTAGCTGTAGATGTGTCAACAGAAGTCTGTGATGAAAGGAGATCCAAGGAACAATATCCTCAAAGATGTCACCGAGATCACTATGGGGTATGTTCGCAGTAGTGTGACACTGCAGTCTTTGGAACATTTACATATAAATTCTTAACTATTTATGAAGTGCAGCAGGCAAAATCCTGTAACATTTTGTACTGGAGTGACGTAACTTCAAATTTAATCCTGGGAAATTCTGAGCAAGCTCTTTAGGTTCAAACAACTGAATCTGTCTAGATTTCTAGCTTGTTTTCTGCTTCAACTGGATTTATACAATTGATTCCCATTTTTGCCTTATAGCAAAAGGAATCAAGGAGAGAAATAGCATTTGTGGTAAACCCCCTGTTGTGATCATTTGAATTATTGAAATAACTTGTGAAGGATGGGTATTGACGATTAGTAAGTTCCCCCTTCCCTTAACAACACAGTAGATGTTCTGGTGATTTGTACCAAGAGTGGTCAAGTAATCTGATGTGTTTTATAGAAGCAGCTAGGAGTATTTTAAAAACTGGTAAAACATTTTTTGGTTATGAAAGGTTTTTCCCACCATTCTTTGGAAATGAAGAAAAAGAGAATTTATTGATGGGTTTAAGAAAAAAAAAATTAATACAATTTATAGAGTTTTAGTAGCATGGCAAAACTGTGTCATGGACACAGATGATCAACAGCACACCATCAGAAAGTGATGACTCCTCACAGGTCAGCTCTCCTGAGACCTCCCTGGAGTGCGGTCTCTGCTT
This sequence comes from Astur gentilis, assembly GCF_929443795.1. Taxonomy (NCBI): domain Eukaryota; kingdom Metazoa; phylum Chordata; class Aves; order Accipitriformes; family Accipitridae; genus Astur; species Astur gentilis. The sequence goes on from NC_064911.1 coordinate 14,449,654, forward strand.
TCGGGATCCCCCCTAGACACAGATGTACTGAGCAAGTCCGGAGCAGGGCCGCAGGATGGTTGGGGGCTGGAGCACATGGCATGGAGGAACTGGGTTTTTTCACCTTTCAGAATAAGGCTGGGTGAGAGGGATGGCCATCTACCACTGCCTGCCTGGAGGTTTGTAGAGAAGAGAGAGACAGATGCTTCTTAGAGGCGCGTGGCGATAGGACAAGAGGCAAGGGATGCGAACTGGAAGAAGGGAAAATCAGGTCAGGTATAAGAAAAACTTGTTCTCAGTGGTCGGTCACCGGAATGGCTTGTGCAGAGACATTGTGGGATTTCCATCGCTGGAGGTGGTCAAAACCCACTTGAACGTAGCACTGAGCAATCTGCTCCTGCTGCCCCTCCTCTGGCTGTGGAACTTGGACAAGGAGACCTCAGGAGGTCCCTCCCAGCCTCAGCTGTTCTGCAGTTCTAGCTATGGAGCTCGTATTAAGACTTTAACATTGCACAGTACTTTTTGTTAAAACATCACTTGGGGTTTTTTTGATGAATGCAAATTCTTAGAGCAAGAAATGTCTTTTTAGGAATTGGATCTGTTCCTGGACTGAGCGAAGAAAATTGTGATAGAAAAATCAGTCTGAAAATCAAATAGCTCTGGCTAAATTTTCTTATGATGCTGTCATGCTTATTAATTGGGGGGTTTTGTTTGTTTGTTTCAAGAAGTCAGCAACTTTTGAGCCCCAGACAAATTTTGAAGCAAAATTTTCCAGAGCTGGGGAAGAAAGGATAAATAATTACAAATTATTTTTCAAATTCCATGATTGCCTTCTATTGCCACTTTGCACAGGTAGCAAATTTAAATTTCATCTGAGTGTAAAGAACAGAGGACAGAGTGTGTGGCAGTGTGTAGCTAATCTTTCTGTACAAGGGCAGACATCACTGATCTGTATTATGTTGAATCTTTGAAGCTTAACCCAGATCAGTGTCCTGAGCAGAGCAAAATGCAAACACTTTGTAAGAGAAATGCTTTGAAAGAAATCTGTTACCAAAGTCTTCATCTTTTAATTTTAGTTTCTTAGCAGCTGGTCCTTAGTCTACCTAATTGCATTATAATGGCTTTATGCTGCACCAGATGCTAAAGGGATAACATTTTTCTTTCCTGGATAGCAATGCAGTCTCTACATTTGGAATTCTGTTTTGTGGTTGTCCCTGTGTTAAGCTGTGCCTCAAGCAAACCACAGGTACTGGATTCTGATTTTATATTAAATAAAACCAAATTCTTTTGAACCTCCTTGAGAAACAGAAATAAAAGGTCTCTCTAAATGACAGAATTTTGTTAGTGACTTAATCTCCAAGTATTTCAACCTTTGTTCTAAGTGCAAAAATAATGATTTACATCCTGTCACTACTAGTGTTTGCTAGCAAACACTAGCTTGTTTCCGTTCCTATTTATCAGTCTTTATTAAGTTGTTCTTTCTGTGTGCATGGCTAGACCTATGCAGTGGTCTAATTTGTTATGTTGCATGGAATAAGGCTTTATGAGAAGGAAGCAATCTGTCTTTATGGCTAATTGCAGGGGCAATCATCATTCACAGAGGCTGTGATCAGATTATGAGTTTCCTCAGCCATCGTTGCCAAGATCTGATTTTAAGGAAGACGGGGCGGGGGGGAAGAGTTAAGAGTGCTGTTGCACTTTCAGTCAGTGCAGATTTACTGTTATTGAAGAAGGCTTCTTTCTTTCATATGCGATTGTTCTGTATGCCCTGTTTGGGAGCAAAGTAACGTCGTAGCAGCTCCCTTTAAAAGCTTGAAAGGAATCTTTAAATTTGAAAGTGGAAAACTATTTTTTAGTAAATGGAATTCTTAAATTAATAATCACCTGCCATTAAAATAATATCAGTAGATAGCATCTCAGCCATCTTAATTATTTTATAACTTGTTACATAGATCATGCACAGTGTAATTTACTAATAGTTGTATTGTTTTCTTTTGTGTGGAAGTAGCACACGAGAATAATTTATAATTACATTTAAGATGTATCTGACCTTATTACAAGGAAAAAAAATAATGTTACTACTGAAATATTTTTTCTGTTCACTGATATGCTAATTTGGGGCTATCAACCTCAATATTACATAGAATTTTAACTCCTTCCTGTAACCCTAACTTTAAAACCTATCAAAGGGCATCACTTATTTCTGAAAAATGGCTTTGCATGTTTTCTTTTAAAATAACTGCTTACTAAAGAGAATGTGTTTTGCTTCTGAGACTAGTGGGAATTAAGAACATATTGAACATTTAAAGAATAAATTTCCCAGTAATGCCTGAACCCCTTAACAAGCACTAGAGCTGATGGGAGTGGAGGGCAAAGAAGGTGGTGTTGAGACTTTACGCTTCCATTGCGGGAATGCAGCTTCAGATTAAGGCGCTTAAATGTAAGCGTTTTCTTTCCAACTGTCGCCAGTGAAGATCTTGGACCAGATTCAGTTGTGCCCACTGAGGTATTCAGCATTAAGTACAGTGAGATGTCCTGCCTGGCTCCGGCTGGTGCTGCAGGAGGATGAGACTTTCGTGCCCCGTGTCCTATCTGCAAACCCCGCGGAGGTGTCATTGGTTGCCACAGAGCACCAGTTGCCTATATATATATAGGCAAGAGAATACCACCGTGAGGAACTGCAGTCTCTGAAGCCTGGAGAAGAGTCTTAAAAAAGGCACTTAGTGGCTGTCGAGATCCCTTTGGACTCAGCAGACACTGCTGCTGGGGTCTTGGTTCAGTTGCCAGCATTGACAGAATCATTTCGTGTTATTCGAGATCTATAGCATCTCCTGTTCAGCCTCTAAATGCTCATGCAGAAAAGCATGTCATTGCCAGGTCCTCTTATATCTACCAATGCTGTAAGCCCTTCTGAGATATCTCCTATGCATTAGGTGCTTGTGTGGAGATAACACTCTTTATAGCCTCGTCATCATCATCTCTAATGAGATTTTATTCTTATTTCTAGGGTAGACACCTAAATTAAGGTTCTAATTTCAAACTCAGTCTCACTCCTTAAGTTGTTTTTCTTCAGTTTTGAAAAGAAATATTTTTCACTGTGTTTATTTTTTGTGTGTGTAGAAACTCATATTGCACATTTTTCAGTTATAATTTATGATGGTGTTTTCTATTTCTCAGTTTGCAAGTCTGAAAAAAGAGAAGGGGAGAAGAGGGGGAAAAGGATGAGGGAAGGGCAAGTGAACAAGAAAAACTACATAAATCTCTTCATGAGGTTTTCTGGGGGAAAAAAAAAAAAAAAAATCCCTGAATAGATATAAACTTTTCATTACCTGTAGAGCATAAATAATTTCAACATGCCTTATGTCTTACCTTTTCTTCTGATCAGTAAAACAGTTTAATTACCATTTCTCCCCACGAAGCGACTAGCCTACAGATAAATGCTATGAATAGCCCTCATCCCTCATGAATGAGAATTCCCTCCTGCTATTAGTAACTGTCAACATGCATGATTGTTTCTGCACTAAAAGTCTTGGTAGAGTTCCTCGTTAATTAGTTTGTGTACAAACATGACTACCTCTGCCAGTGGAAATAATGGGATGCCATTAAAGGTAAAGCCAGAGAAGATTTGACTAAAGTAGATGAATCTTCATTACAGTCTCACCATATGACCTTTATCAACATCTCAAGCTTCATTACACACACAAGGTTGTTGCCCCGGATTTGTAGTGATAGCTTCCGATGCTCATTTTTTACTTACGTGGATATGCAGTTCATTTTCTTTCACTTGGGTTCTACTTTTCACCAGAATTTATTCTATATGTTTCAAAAGTTGCCTTGCATAACCAAAGAGTGAGAAGTCACACTGGTATATAAATGCGTATGATAGTGCGCAGCTAGTCTTTCTAATATTCAAGCGGCCAAATAGTGTAATAACCAGTGGATTTTTCATAATTACTTTTTAAATTTGATAGATCCAATGCCTTTTCTTTGTGTGGACTCCAATAGTCATTCTCCTTGATGCAATACAAAAGAGAAAGAAAACTGTTTCCTTCAGGAAGAGTAAACAGTTTGACTGGGGCAAGTGTCAGTGTAATGTCATGGCTCTTCTGACAGTATTTCCTCCAAGTAATGGGTGTCCATCGTTGCTATTTAGAAGGTTACCTTGATAACCCGAAGGAGAAGTTGTCTAGTAGGTTTGGGCTGAGCCGTATTAAGTTGTAAGAGTCACCAGCTCAGACCTGAGAGTTCTTGTTCCTATGGGATTTTTTTTCCAAGAGTTGTCTTCCACTCAGATTGTAGGACAGGGGACATCCCTACCATGTCACCTGAGAAGCCTTTGGTTTCTGGATGGTTTTAGGTTAGCAGGATACCATGTGTTGTTTCACTGATGATAGTCCTCAAATAATTGTTCTAACTGAGTTTTACCTGTATCTGAGATGGAGGAAGACCTGAGTGTAAACCTGACTCCTAATTTGACCTTTCTTTGGAATGGGTTTCATGGTGTCTGGTCTTATGAGGTCTACTTTTTTTGTCATGCAGATAAGTCGGGAGTAAAATTGTCAGTGGCTTGTGGACCAGAGAGTGAGTGGTCAGCATGGGTTGCTTCTCCAGTTCTCTGTCCTTGCATAGCAGGTGTATGCAGCACGATACACGTGGCTTCCAGTGACCTGCCTATGCACAGTGTGCTAATTCTTTTGTTTCTCTCCATTGCAATAATACTTGTGTTAGGCAGGGATTCACGTAGGTGCTTGTCTGAATTAGCTACAACGTTAGAATAACGAAGTAGCCCAGAACAAATCCCAAACAGATTGAGGCAGATGAACTATGTATGGGAATCTCCGGACTGCTCCAAATTCCCAGAGTCAGGCGTATTTAACATCCTTAGATCCTGCTCAGTATGGGAGTGGCAATTCACACCAAAGCAAAGGAATATAATGAGACACAAACTATTAAAAAGAAAAAGGCACGTTGGGGTGGAGGAGAGGTTCTTGGTTGTTTTGAAGATGGTGGGTTTCATTTTGGTTTGGGGTTTGGGGGGTTATTTTGTGCAACTGGAAGGCAAAGGGGAACGCTAGGGTGTATCAGTTCTGCTGCAGTAGTCAGAGGGGTCTGCCCTTTCCTCTTCTTCGAGGAACGAAGGCAAATGCTGCTTCTGAGCAGCAATGGAATAGCATTGCTGAGCTGACATCCCTGGTTCCTTCAGGCTGTGCTTCAGGCACCCCTGGAGTGGTTCAATTCTGAAAGAAGCAAATGTGCAGATAAGGAGGCTGCTGGAAGTTCTGGAGAAGCAACTCCTACATAGTGGTTGCAGAGTGAGTCATATTGTCCTTCTCCCTTAGAATTACAGCAATGCTGTGCATGCTCCAGGATGAGATCCAACAGGGTTGTGAACCATCTGGTGACGCTACACTTGCAGGGATGCCACACCACGCACCACGCTGGATTCGACAGCACTAATGCAAGTGTCAGGGGATGCAAAGAAGATTAGAGCCCCGCAGGACCTTGCCAGGGTATCTGTGCTGGTGGTCAAGAAGAGCCCAGAGGTCTGGGATCACAAGCACTTTCTTTAATTCTAGAGCAAGAGTTTGAAATCTACTGGTCATTCCTAGAAAAGACAAATGGGCAATATTTAGTGGAAGACTCCTCTGTTGAACTGTATAGCTGTCCTTTTGTGATTTCTTCCAAGGGTTTTTCTTCATTCCGGCATTAGGCAAGCTGGTCCCAGCTGGCAAGATCGGTCCTCAGTCAAGTCTCCTTGTAAGAATTGTGTATTTTGGAGTATGTACTCTTGTTCAAAAGTGCCATGAGAAACTCAGTAAAAACATCCTGCTCTTTTCAGTGGAGTTTTTGCATCAGGCTCTGGGCGTGCTTTGAGCATCAGTTCCATATCAGTAACAAGAAAAAAATGCATACTTTAATTTTATCCTCTTGTTAGCCTCTTTTTTTGATTGTGTGGACACTGTAAAAAAGAATTATGAAAAGTTATGGTCTTTTGCTGGACTGGTTATTTCTTTTATGGAAGGTTTAGTTGCAATGTTTAAAAATTTATAATTCCATTAATAACAAGGTATTTTATTTTAACATCTCAAATTGTCATGGCTTAGCTATTGCATTTGATGGATTTACATGCGAATGCATTTTCATTCTAGAGTTGTATTCATCTGCATTATATTAGAAGCTTTACTCTGTCAAGTAACCCTTTTAGTGTTTGAAGAAATATCTATTAAAATGGGTTCATGACTTTTCAGCTACATTTTGGGGAAATATGAACTCATTGATTCTTTTGCTCAAATTCTTATTTCATTGTGGAAAATTTTTCATTGCAGAAAAACCTGTTAAGGTGTTTCATTTTGTTATTTTCAAAACACCATGGTTGTCTGGGTATTTCTTCCTTTGGGTTTTGGAATCATCCTAGTAAATATTTCCATAAACTCAGAAATCTAAAAAAAAAATATTTCAATTTGAAAAAAAAATTAAAAAATTACAGCCCACATTTTGCCTTAATTTTGGAAGGAAAAAAAGGCTCTTACAAATTACATAGTATGGGAAACCAGAGTTGTGTGTGTTCCCCTCTCTTTTTCCAGTTGTATATATAAGTTTTCTTCTTTTCTATCACATCTTACTTTTCTGTCAGCAGTTACCCTTAGTGCCTTTGTTTAGAAATGTTCCCACTTTAATAGTGTGATTCCTCAAGAGATGTTGTGAAATGGTATTAAAAGATACAATATGGCAACCTTGTAAAAAGGGGTATTTACTCTTTGTTGATTAGATTCCACAAGTGGTATCTGGATTATATGAAGAACTCGATGAGTGAGCTGTCGAGCTTCTCGGCTTTACCATAAGGAGTTAAGAATGTGAAGCACTTTTATGCAGATTGTAAATTGGCTGTTGCTAATTCTCCTCTCTTCACCAGTTGATGTAGTATCAATTAGCAAATATAGGTTTTAATGCTGCCTTTAATATTCATGATTCTTAATTGCCTTTGTTAATTGAGAAGAAACACTCTGGTGCGCAATGCTTGACAGGTAAGAATTATTATCTGCTGCTTGGGTTGGCAGTTGTCCAGAGAAAAGTAGGTTACTGATACACAAGAATGTGCAAAGATCTTGCTCGCTGATCGGTTCCTTCGGCCGCGAGTTCCCCTGCTCTTAATAGCCCATCTGAATAAGGGAACAGCTGGTGGTTCAGGTACAACATCTGAATAACCTGTTTTGAGGAATCAGGTGTGCAGGTTCATTCGCAACAGGGAGCAGGCATAAAAGGGGGATATTTTTAGAAACTGCAAACCTATAGTTATTTTAAATAAGAGTCGAAGAAATGACGGAGACTAAAAGCAAAGTAGACGGTGTCATTCATGGTGAAACTTATCTGCTCAAATTTTATTAATATTTTTTTTCCAAATATGACAAGTTTGATTTGCATATATGTTTGTCTTTGGACTGTACATTTCAGTCCCTGAAATATATTTTATACTCGGGTATTTCAATTTTTTATGCTGTCCATACAGCTTGTTTATATTATAATTTCTTTATGATGTTACAAAATTGGCCTTGTTTGAAATATCCTTACTACTACTAAACTATATTCATTTAAACATTTTCAAAGGGCATTTTTTACTCTCAACCAGCTCCAACTATTGCTTTCATAGAGCTTTAAATAAGTAAATAAGAATGATTTTAAAGACTTTGAAAGAATCTGAAAAAAAAAAAAAAATCAGAAGCACTTGAGTTCCAGCTGCAAAAGTGACTTAGGAGGAGGTGCTCACTAAAGCTAATTGGATTTAAGTTTGTGTTTGCTTTTCAGAGAGACTTAAGATCTTGGTTTATTTAAATGCTTTCAAAAATTTTGGTTCAGCTGAATAATACTAAAAAGTAAGGAAAAGAATCATAAGCAGGTCTAGTAAAGCCTGATTAATGCTTTTAACAAGAAAAGCTTATAAATGAGGCTTTCAGTCATTATTTATATTTCAAAGGATAGATTCTTAACTGGAAAAGGTGGTCATTCTCTGTTCTGTAGGAACAGAAATGGCTTGGGTTTTTTTTATGTTAATTAAAATGAAAATGTTAATTTTTCATGAGAGCTGTAAAATAAATTGAACTGGAAGCAGCTTATACAGGAAATGAGACTTATCACTTAATTTTATTGTCTAAGGTTTGGCATCTTGGCTGATAAAAGCGAGTCTCACTTACAATTTCGCTTTTGCTTTTCTCGCGGTTAGCCTGTAGAAATTACACCATCATCGTGTGGCATGAGCTGCTCTGCACCAGATGGACTTCAGAGAGATAATGGAAGCAATATTGTCCCCAGCTTGGCGGCTGTTGCATGGGCGAAGCTGACCAGCTGTACACCATGAGCTTCTGTGGAGGATATTGGAGCAGTAATCTCGCTCTTTGTAGGGTTCGCGGACTGTTGCTGTGAGAAAGGGAGAAAAGCTTCCTTCTCTACCCTCGCACAGCAACTTTGCGTAAGGTGTGGATAACCACGGCGCTGGCTAGGACTGCCCCTTTAGCCGATGTTTTGTTGTTGTAGCACTTCTTACTCTTCCATGGTTGCGCTGCAATTCTACTGTAGTCTCAGATCGGAACGGTTTAAAGCATCCAGAACCAGGGATTGTTTGGAAAAAAGGCAGAGAATAAGAGAGGCTGATTAATAGAAAGTTGAATAGCAGCAGGAACGGATGCTTTCCCACAGGTTGTCCGAGCGTAACTGTGATCGGATTGCCGGTAGCAGTAGCCCAGTTATGAAAGGGCTACCTGTCCGTCAGTGCCGAAAGGATGTTTGGAAAGAGAGGGGGTCGTGGCTGCTCCTTCTGACATATCCGTGACTGCATTTGCGTGATAACTTGGCCAATCTGGAGAGCCTGTATTAGGAAAACATCTTGGGGGGGAAATAATTGGGTTTAGGCATGGCATTATGTTTCCAGTAGTGACAAAATACAGGAAGGTTGGAGGGTGGAACAATACTTTTGAGCCTGAAGCTATCTGTCAAGCTTAGAGTTTCTTATGGTTAGAATATTTTTATTGGAATTTATTGGAATTGTTTTGTTTTGTTGATGCACGACTATATACTATTTGTTGTCAAAGATCACCTGTTGTGTTAGTGATCATCTCGTGTGAAGTGATATCTGCCTAGGGAGGTTATGGTTGTACTGCTAGTGGAAGATTGCCCTGTGTATGTAGAAATATCAGACTGACAGCTCTACACCGTACACATTCACAGCTGGTTACAATGTTTTGGATCGTCGGTAATTGGGAATGTGTGACTGCTACAGAAATAGGATATCAAGGGCATCGTAGTTTCAGGCTTACGTGGAAACACTTCAACCTTTGAAAATATGCCTGTCTTCACCACCTTGAGAATTTCTGTATATCCTAAATTCTTCCAAAGTCGGTGTTGTTTTGTCCATTTCCAGTGTCAGAATTTAATGAATACATACCGCCCCCTCCCCTCACCCCCAGCATCCCTCACAGAATTATTACCTGAACTCTGCCAAACTTTTCTTCTTTATTTATGGAGGAGAGAAATTACTGTTGAGTTAATGTACTGAGAATTCAGATGTTCTGGTTCATGGATATAACCTGATTGTGGTTGGTGGAGGGGTTTTTTTGTATTGGTAAAGGTCTTTGTATTTACTAATACTGCTTTCTGGCAGATTACAAATCGGAGACAATTTTCTTTCCTTTCCACCTTTCAGTCATTCCCAGAATACTGAACTGAAAGCTGTTAAAAACAGATACCTGTGCACTTCAAAATTTCTGCCAGTGGTTCTGGTAGACCATGACTGCTTCATCTAAACCTTTCCTTTAGGTTACAGATTTTTAATGATACTTGGCTGTTGGTTGTGTAATGATAGACCGGCTGTGTAACGATACTTGGTACACTTGGAAGTATCTTATTAGAGATACTTCTTCACTTGATACTGATTTTAATTGAAAGTCAGTGACACCTGAAGGGACATATTTTTATATGGTAGGAAGCATACAGTTAAAATGGTAGGAGATAAGTTTTACAATACCTTTTAAAAATTGTCCTTAGATTCTGAAGGGTTCTATGAAACCCCTTAAGACCTTCAGTATGTTTGACTTTGTATATTGTTGATCATAGGATTAGAGTGAAATTATTATGACTCTTAATGCTTGCTGCTTCTGTAAGCTAGCTGTCAAATACATGTGAAGTCACAAGTTACCTTAGCAGAAATCGAGAGGCAACATTTCTTCTAAACTCTAAAAGTAAAGTCTCGTTAGTAGTTTGTTATCACTTTCATCCTTGCAACTTGGTGTCTTGGCAAGATGTGATGACTCATGGTTGTTATAGTTGTCAGTTTGGTATTAGAGCAGAACAGCTTCACAAATGTCCTATTAACCTATCTCATAACCCAGTGCCAAAACACTTTCATCATCTAGTCTATTCCAACACGTTAATATAGCTAAAGATTTATCGTTTTATTACTCACTGCACAAAAGTCAAATGACTTCCTTGGTGTCAAATTAATTTCCCAGAAATCGTTACCCAAATCACCTCTTCCCATTTCTGTTCCTCCTGCTAACAAGAGTTTCTAACCAGCTAAATTGTGGAAGGTCCCTGTTCCTTTTTATTGACATATGTACAATTACCAGTAGCCTTTCTGTGGTCAATAATATATGTTTTAACCTAATGGCATATTAAAAGTTTAATGGTTTCCCACGGGTCTCTTTTGGGGAATTATTCTAATGTGATTGTACTATTTCTATAATATTATAATCTTAAAGAGAAGTAAAGCTAGCCTTCTTCCCATAGGCAAATGCATATAAAAGTTAGAGAAGTGACTTGTTGGCTCAGTTTAATGCTCAGTTTTCAACAAAAAAATTAAATAAGCCATGTGGTGAGGACTAAAGATATTCCTGTTTGTAACTGCTGGTTGCTATTTCATTTGGAGTGAAGACACACCAGTTTATATTAGAGCTGCTAATTAAAAAAATAGTCATGAATGTAGAACACAGATAAGTAATAAGATGTCCTAGAAGCTGATTAGATTTAAAGGTGACCTTAAATGGTCAGGTAGCATAGACAGATTTTTTTTTTTTATTTGGATACACATTTGCTTTTGTCTTCTTCCCCCACCCCCAAACATTGAGTAATTAAGAGCATGCATATAGAAGAAATTTCAGTGATGATTTAAATAATTTAGCATTGCTTATAAGCCACTGTGCCTCTAGTTTATGAGATTGAATTGCATTACTAAAATAATATAACATGCACTGATACTACAAGTACAACATTTATTATTGCTGTTCACAATGCAGTTACAGTCAAAGTAGAAATTACTCTGTTTTCTAAAAGCAGAAACAGTTAACCATGTATACCGTATAATGGTTCGCTGTTTTACAAACATAGCAAGTGGAGCGTTGATATTTTTCTTATTTAAGTAGTAATGTTTCTGAATACTTGTATTTTATTTTATTTTAAGATAGTTGAATCAAGTTACAATGCATACATTAATATAAATAGGGCTTCTTTACTTTACAGTATAGAGTATAGGATAGATGTGATCTAAAAGGGAGTGAATTAATAAATTCAGATTGGGAAAATCCCCCAAAAGAGAACACAGATAAGAATTTGGCTACAGGGTTGGTCAGAATGTAATTTATTTATCTAACAAAAAAAGTATGACAATTTATATTTTGTTCAGTGCTTATTGGAACAGAGCTAAGGATTTCCCGAATTTCATTTGAAAACTGAGAGGGGGCTCTACTTTGTGCAGTCCTTCTGGTAGGTCACCCAGCTTCACGTCCCAGCTTTGCCTCATCTGAACTGTAGGCTCGTGCCTTAGCCTTGTCTCGCCAATCTGGACCGTTACTTCTTAGGAAAAAACAAATGTTTACTCGGGCAGAGTGAGAGACAGAGGGGTTCTGTTGCCCAAAGCTTAAGGATCTCCTGAGCGATGGGGACGGCTGAGGTTCAGGTGCCTGCTCAGAAGCTCTCAGAGCACGGTCTTGAAGGCCCTATCCTCAAACACCGGATTATCTTCTCTTAATAGAAATGCTGACAAAACCAGCTAGCCCTGGAGCATTTCTGCGAGTGAATAAATCATCATGTTCTGACATGCAAACATGAGAACTGCGGACATAAGTTTCTAATTGGCCCTAGAAGAGGATCACAGTGAATCAGCAATTAAACACAAGCTGTCAGTGCAGTCCTGTGGGTTGAAAGCGTAATCCCCACGGGTACAGGCGGGGGAATTGTCAGAAGAGGCTGGGAGATGACTGCTGCTGTGAATAATAAGGATGAGGGAAATCACCCATCATCTGGTCTGCCAGTACGTCTCGTCCAGGTCGCTGGCGAGACTGGCACGGAGCACACGCTGCCTGTCAGGTTTCCAAGGGACGTTAGAGAAGGCAAGCGGCAAGAAAATGAACTGAAGGAATTACTTCAGACGAGGTCCCTGCTTCCTTTCATTTCAACGTAGGAGGAGGCCTGGATAGGTCATACAACACTTGAGGGAGAAGTTTCTAGGCAATACTTGGGGTTTCCCCTTAGAAAAGCTATACATAAAAGGAAGGATGGAAATGAATCTTAAACATTGGATCTGTAAAAGCTTTTTTTTGTTATTGGTTAACAACAAAGATAATACTGAAACAAATGATGAAAAGATGTTTTAAATTTTTCACTTTTCAGTGTTTTCAAATCAATAACAATACCTTTCTGAATGTTACCTTTCAGCCAAATGCGAATTATTTGGCTCGCTTTATGGATAGGTGGGTGAAACTTAATGATCTGTGAGCAGGTTGCATTGAATGATCGAATGGTCCCATCTGGCTTTAAGCTCTAAATCCACTTAATGAGTGAATTACATTAATATCCACAGACCTTTACCAAGTTGAATGTCGGTTCTCTTCAGAAGAGCTATTAAAGTTTCTGATGGGGGAACCCCCACCTTCTCATCCCTATTTCACCCCTCTTCGAGGTGACTTCATTTTCTAATATTAACCTTAATAGAGCTCCTCGCGCTGCTGGTTGGAGAACATTACCAGATTAGTGTCAGATTCTAATTCCTTTTCTTATGTTGATAATTACACTTTCACCTGGGTTAGGTATATGGTACTTCCCATTTTTTAAGGTGTTGTTTACAAAACGGTGCCAATCGAGCAAGCATTTTCTAGGCTCTTTGGCTACTTCACGCTGATGACTTTGGCTTGCTTATTTTGAAGCTTCATCTAAAACGTCCGAGCCATTTCCGAGAACAAGATGATAAAGAAAGATTCATCTATTTCTCCCCTCCCTTTCCGCCTGGTGACAAAAAGTCTTCCCAATGAAATGCTAGTGCTTCCTGAGAAAAAGTAGCATTTTGGAGAAGAGGTTTGGAGTTGAAAGTCTGCATCTGCTGAGTTTAAGGTTCGTTAGTATTTGCCAATGATTTTCTCTGCGGTTTGCAATGGTCCCAACCACGCTTCGGTCTGGGGCTGCAGGAATCGGCAGGAACGTGGTGTTGCCTCTAGATAGAAAATGAGGGTTTCTGCCCACAACTCCCTCAGCAGCAGTCTTTGCGATGAGCGGAGCGACAGCTTTTTTGGTGGAAGAGGGACTTGTAAGACGTGAAGGTGGCTGCAAGCGGGAGCTGGTGGTTAGTGGGGCAGGAAAAGTGGATTGAACACAGGAGACGATGCTCGCCAAAGCGCAGCCCTTCCTTTCCACTAAAGCGTGATCCTGCAGAGAAAACACAGACACGTGAATTGTCGTCCGCTTCACTTTTGACACATCTTAACTTTTTCACGTCTTAATACTAAATCCTGCTTCAATCCAACATTTGCAACTAGTATCTATCCACGGTTTTAATCTCGATTAACAGAAGAGGACTACAGGTTGAAAATAGCAAATCGGAACAAGACTGTGTTCCAGTAAACCTCAGTTACTGTCAGGTATGCCTGGAGTGGGTAGCTGTATTGCTGTCTGAAGTATGTTCCGCACGTTCTGGCAGGCGATGGCAGGGTTTGGTAGTGCCGGTGAGGGGAAGAGCGGCTGGTTCCGGCAGTTCACTGAAAGGAGAAGGTGGTTGCTGCCTCTGACCCTTAGGGAGCAAGGGAAAGGAAGGAAACGTGGGAGGAAATTGTGCGCAACACAGAAGTCTTTATACACGAAGAAATGGAGGAGGCTTGAGCTTGTATTCATATTAACTTGTTATTAATTTCGTTATCAGGAAAGCCAATGGGCAGTCAGAGGAGTGAGGTTTGTGCACTGCTTGGCTCTACGTCACCTCCTTAGTTTGGGAATATCGCTTACACGCCAGAAAATGGACTTTAAATTAAGCACAAATCTATTAGGTGTGTTTCTTGGCTCTTTTAGAAGAAATGATTACATTACTTCAGCAAAATGTATTGAAAGAATGAGTTATTTATGGATAAATATTTATTTTTATTTTGGGAATTTTAGGTCTTGTAATTGCCTGTAAAGGAGTCAGACAGCGTGACGGGGTCTAAGTCTGTTGGATTTGTCTGGTTTACACCTATTGCTGGATTTGACAGCTTTTGCTTCCCAGATACTCAGCACCAGCTGTCTCATGGATAAAACTCACTTCCTAGCTTTTCAGTGCCATGCAGCCACCTCAGCTGTCTCGAGTTAGCTTAAGTAGTAGTTTTTATGCTTTTTAAAATATACTTTATATACTAAGTTTGTATGGCTCTTGGAATTCTATATGCAATATCATATCCGCTATTTATAATCAAACATACTGTGTGGATGTGCCAGCTTTGATGGTTTGAGATCGGTTGGGGTTTGTTGTTGTAGGTTTTGTGTAGGGTTGTTTGGTTTTTTTATTTTATTTGATAAGCTGATGAAGATGCTGCTGACTACATATATGTGGACTGATGCAGTTTCTGATCCCTTTGCTATTGCTATATTTTTCTCTGAAAGTAAGACTGTATGTTAGGTGGAGGTTTTGCATGATTTATGAGACTGAGGGTGAAAAGGTGGAGGACAAATTAGTAATATGAATATTACTTGGTAACATAGAAACATCATGCTTAAATCCACCTAGCCTGTAAGAAGCAGAAGGCTGTGTGTAACACTTCAGTAGTCTCTTCCCCTTTCCATCCTGATTTGCTGTCTTAAATTATAAGGGAAAAATGATGTGGTGCTACTTTCCTCAATACTGTTTACCTATATTTCATATGAATTAGATGTAGGTTAATGATTTGACTGTAAACATAACACATCTACAAAGTTCCTCAGCTTTATCACTTTGCATTTCTGATAAAGCTGTAGTTGGGAATAAAAGAGATTGTTTGAATGGCTGCCGAGTCATTTACATGAGGTGCTACAACCAAATTCTAGCGTTTATATTATTCAAATTATCCGTGCTCTTTTATCCTTGATAACTCTGAACAGTTTAAATAGACTTTATGGATTTATTTTTAAAATGGAAGCAGATGTAAAGTCGGTGAACGTGCATGCACATGCAAATATTAATACTGTATAAAGTCAGCAGTTCATACTTTTAAATGTTAGATGCATGCTGAATATCCTATGTTAAATTTTATTACATCATTTATACTATAAAATTGCTAGGATATAACTGAGATGACTTCCTGCCATTAAATGTTCTATGGCTTTTTGGCAGGAGTTAGGCGTGTTAACCTCAATCGCCTGGCAAAAAAATCCTGCTGTGATAACTGTACTGTCTATTTAAATTGTCCCCATAAGATTTTACCCAAGTTTCTCATCTCTCTGTAAAATTATAACATTATTGGCCCAGAATGAAGTTCAGTCCCAACGGGGTCTGTATTGTAGTGGTGGGCGAGAGATCTCTTTATCAGATTGCTTTGAAGAATTTGTGATTGAGAGTGCTGTATAAATATAAGCTGTTGGTACCAAAAATAAATCAGTAATTAGAACTGATGGGAGTGAGGCAAAGCCATGTGAAATTCAAAATCTAATTTGATACATGAATATTTTAAAGCAAATATGAACATGTGCTTACTTTGGACTGCATTAGCTCTGGGCAGCAATTTGTTGTTGTGGTAGAGGAAATGAAGGGTTTATAAGGAACTGCCAAGACCATTTTTGCTTAAAATATCCCTGCGCTTTCTACTGTACATCAGCAAAGAGCATGATATAGGTTGTTTTATGCAGTGCTATATATTGAAGCTGACCCAATAATTTGCCTGAAACAAGATTAAGGAGAATTTTATTTTACCTATGTTTAAAAATGTGCGTAACAATTTTATGGGAAAATTCCAATCCTCTCTGCTGGAGATTTCAAGCTGACAGGGATGCAGGGGAAGAACTGAGATAGCCCCACAGTAGCTCCAAAGGAGGCTTTGTGGGCTGCCGTTGGCGCGAAGGTTTCTCAGCCCTTCCCCTAAATGCATCGACTGCTTCTGTGCCAGCCGCGCAGAATGGTACTTATTCATCTAATTTACTGTGGTTTATTTTGCTTACATTAACTAAAAAAGGTATTTAGCATGTGCCAAAACTCCATCGGTTGCATTATAGCGTGTT
Source organism: Astur gentilis (assembly GCF_929443795.1). Lineage (NCBI taxonomy): Eukaryota > Metazoa > Chordata > Aves > Accipitriformes > Accipitridae > Astur > Astur gentilis. The sequence goes on from NC_064911.1 coordinate 14,466,106, forward strand.
TTGGGGCTGGGGGAGTAATTTTAACCGTAAACTGATCCTACTTTTTCCTTTAAATTCCGTTATCTCGTCAAATTAGATATTTTGTTCTTATTTTTCGCAGGCAGTTGTGAATGGCAGCTGTTTACTTTGAGAACATCAGGGTTTTTCAGGAATCTTTAAAGAAAAATACCGAGCTGTTTAATCATCCTTCATTTTGTTTGCTGCCAGTAATTGTGAGTCTGAGACACAGTTTTGTGTGGGGACAGGTGGGGAAGCTGAGCTGGTTTTTAAGTTGAGTAGGTTTTTTTCTGCAGTGAGTTTATAGAAACATAAGTAGGTGCATTTTGTAAAACTGGCAAGCTGTTCACGATGAGAGTTTTTAATTATATAATTTGCCTTATCTGTGATAGATTTCATTAATGGCATGGATTTGACGAGGCAAAATGATGCCTGTCAAGCAATTGTATTTCTATTTTTTTTGTGGGTTACTTGATGAAAACTTCTCTCTCCAGCAATGACTCCTAGCCATGTTATGGAGCAACGCTGTAGATATCTCTTGCAGATTGGTTAACCTGTGCTCTGCTAGAGCCTTTTGCAGTGCGTCCTTACAGAGATCTGGATTTGTGATCAAGACCGAGATTCAAGATGAAAGCATTCTTTTTGTGCCTTTTACGCAGATGATGTTTCTGAATTTGGGTGGAATAGTTAATGTTTCTGTGCCTCAGTTCTTCTAAGAAATGTACATCTTTTCATTCTGCTTCTCATTTCTGCTAAAGCTGCAGGAAGTCACTCTCAATGCATATAATGTAAACCATATCCAACTCTGTGTGTGTGTGTGTGTACGTACCTACCAAAGTGAGAATTGCAGTTGATCATTTTGAAGTGCTCTAATACAAAGCACATCAAACCTAGAGTTTTGAAAACTAGCAGTGGATCGTACCAATTCTGCCATCATGTCTGCAGGAATGGTTATACAAGATGTATTACAGTACAAGGTACAGTATAGGAACGCATGAAACTATATTTCAGATTCAGGAATTATGTAGATTTATATATCACAGACATGTAGAAAAGGGAATTGTGCTGTACCTGAAGAAAGACTTAGAAATCAAAATGTCCTGATTCAAGGTGCAGTTGCTAATCGTTGCGTCAGGCCTGAAGACACTTTGACTTAGACTACATAAAGTACTCAGGTGTCTGAAAAGCTGGAGTACAGGAAGGAGAGCCTGAAGAAATTAATCAGGAGAATGCAAATATGTTTAAAAAGCAGGTAAACTCCTATATCTGGGGTTTGAGGCGGGGCAGACTCCTGTATTGCCCAAATTTTGACATGGGCGATTGCCTAGCTTGAGGCGATAGCTTCTGCAGTGGGTCTTATTTCTGTTGTGCGACTTACGCGGGATTCTTTTTTCTATCCCAGTGAGAGACATCCTCCTCCAGCACATCCCTGGGAAGCTGGGCACGGCCCAACTCTTGATTTGGCACATAGTTCTTACTCTCAAGCCGACGCAAGGCTGTTGCACGGCAGAGTGCTGTCAGGGCTGCTCCTGAGGTCTGCGGGAACAACCACGGGCAGGCTGGGCTGGAGAGCAGGGATCTGCCGTGCACTGTCTAAAGAGACTTGACACCTGCACCAGATCTGCTGAGAAACCGGCCTGATTTGCAGACCGTGTAGTGAGGAAATCAAGATGTCCTAAGAACAATCCATCTTGGAAGAAGCTGTCGCTGCCTCCCATGAAATTGCTGTGTGTGCAGCTGCCCGTGATGGTTTTTGCTGTGCAAGGGCTATCGTTCGCTTATGTGCTGACATATCCGTGTGTGGCAGTCTGCAACATCTCGACTCAGCTGGATTTAACACATCGTAGGGTAGTCCAGCTTGAAACGATCTGGGGTTGTTTCGCTTGACTCGCCTGTCTTTGCCCTCCCACTTCTTTCTGGGTTTTAGTGGAAATTCCTATAAGGCCAAGGATGTCACACTTGAAAACAAGGCAGATGACCATTTTGAGCATTGGATTGATGCCCTGGCCTGCTATTTTAACCAACTTTTTAATTACAGCCAAGGTAGTGTGGAGATTCTTAAAATACTTCTGTCACTTACTGTGAGGAGGTTTCTGGGTAACACCTCTGGGAAGGTAACCTTTCGGAAAAAAGCTGAAGAGTAAATTAAAACTGAAAGAATATAAACATGCAAACATGGAACGGTGGAAAAAAACCCCCAAACGTTTTGAATCCAGCAAAAGAAATGGCAATTTCCCACCCTCCGTAATGACCTTTTCTTTTGAAAATATTCTGCTTGTTAGCAGGACAAATTTGTACCCTCCAAAAAGACAGTTAAATCCAAAGTCTAATTCTAAAGAAAGAAAATGTATGGGTTCAGACACTGCTGCTTACTCTTGAAAATAAGCTTGACTTTGTATGGCTGGCTTTAATGAAACTCACTCAGCAGGCGGCCTGCCGTCATAGCTTAAAAGCTAAGCAAATGTGTTACTTTTGCTGCTGCAATCTTTCATTTATTATGGAAACCAAGTTAGTGTAATGCAAGATAAGTAACTATTTCTCACATGTTTCATTTTACATGGTGTGTGCATACTGTTTACAAACCGTGTGATTTTTCCGAAGGATAACTTTATTATATAGCTGTTGGCACAGCATATACAGCTTTTCCTAGTCCCCCGATACAAGCAAGCACACCTTTTGACCTGTCCTTCCGCATGCAGATTAATAAAGGTGCTTTGTGATCTGGTGAAAGTCAACGTTTCCATTGCTGAAAAGCTGATGGAAAAAACTCTTTTTGTTCACTGTTTACATTCATATTTAAAGTACGGGATTTGAAGCAATCATGGGAACCAAGGCAGTACTATCTCCAGAAGCTGTCATAATTTCCAGTTTCTTTTGCTGTAGAGCCAAAATGACAATAGCTGTGCAAATCTTGATCAATGATTTCTTTCACAGCAAAATGAATTAAGCTGCTTTTCTGCAGCGCTTCTTGTCAGTATCTTTGCAGCTGACAGTGCTAGTTAGAATTAAAAAAAAAAAACAAAACTGTCACTAGAAGATGATTGGCTTTCTTAGAGGTAAACATTTAAGGGCCTCTTTAAATCCAAAAGCTGTTGTTGCTGCATGCAGATAGAAGTTTCTCCTACAAAGAATGATGGCTGATGTGAATGTCGATTCAAGAAGAGAAGGCTACTACATGATGGAAGTGACTTCTCTTAGCAAGAGTGCATTTACACAGAGAAATTAAGAGCTTTGCCTTTCCTGACTAGCATAGCAGTAATTTACTGTCAAACAGATTTATTTCTAGAAAAAAGGTGTGCAAAATCATAGCCAGTGATATTTTTTTTTAAATTAATAAAACCAGAACATACATTATCTACTAATTTAAGGGCCTCTGAGTCTTTGACATTGTTCTTCCTTGAAAATCCCCAGATAAATTAACACAAAGTAATTGACACACCTTCAGGTAAGGCACCAAAACTTCTGCTTATAAATCAAAGACTTTCTGTCTGGAAATTAATGTGAATATTGAAAATCAAAGGAAATTAAATTTCCAAACCATAATAGATACTGTTGAAAACTCCGCATGGAGCTGATGCCATGATCTTATTTCCCACATGTATATTTGCAGCAGCATGAGTAAATTTTTGAGTAAGCATGCTGCTAGGTAGTCTAGGAGGCCGTCTCGATCCATATTTGACCCTATGAAATAAAACTGTTTAAAAATACTTGCTCATCATGTAAAAGCTTTTGAAATTTGGCTTTTCCAACTAACAAGTCCATAATCCTACTGAGACCTTCAATATGCCTAACTGCAAGATAGGACGGTACTGGTACTAGAGACAATTATTTAGGAGAGTTTAGTACTGCTTATGCTTTTAATGACTTTCCTCAGCTGGACCCCTGTAGTCTTAAAAGACTATATTCATTATAAGAGAGGTCTCTGCAATGTGTTTTAAATATATTTTCATGAATGTATTTTCTTGGGGTTTTGGGTTGGATTTTAGCGTTTGTTCTTTCCCTTCAGTCTAAAACAAACAAACAAAATTTTGAAAAATAACAGCTGTTTTTCTTTGAAGATGCCCAATTAAAAGGTGCAAACTGAAGTTGTTTTGACAACACGTCTGTTCTCTTTCCAGCTTGCTGGTGGCTTTTCACATTTGAGTATTTCAGTGCATGATGCTTATATGAATGACATAGTTGGTTTGGTAGATGATCTTCAAGTTTTTTAGAGGACTTATTTGAAGTCACTGATAGAGTAAAAAAAATTAGAATTGTATGTCATATTTCCTCTCGCTGAACTTTTTTTTTATGTGTTATTACAACCATATTAAGAATAGGCAACCTAGTGGAGTAGAGCGTATTCAAATGGCAGTTGTGCACTGACCAAATCTGCTGTTCAGGCTGGCAATGTTTATTCTGGTTTCCTTGCTGAAAGCAGCTTCTCCATTTTCTGTGGGTCTTCTCGCTTTGCAAACTCTTGTTGCTTATGTGTAACATTTGGGAATTGTGCTTTTTTTCCCTTTCTTTTATTTTCTTTTTTTCTCTCTTTTTCTTTTTTTTTTTCTTGGTTAAATATTTGTCAGGTGGAATTCTAAACCATTGTATTAGATGACTATATAGTCTCCTTTAAAGTATTTTCATATTCGAGGGAGCAATTTAAACTGATTTGGAGAAGATGCCGAGCACCAGGATTTATGTGGGAATGTCACAAGTGACAAGCCTTCCCTAATGAATTGCTTCAAAAGAAAAGTACCACCTGTCTGACATTATTCTAGACTTAGTTAATTACCCCGTATCACTTCTGACAACTGCAGAAAAATCAGAGACTGATGTTTCTGACCTCTAATCTGAAGAGATCTTTCCATCTTGATGTTGTTTTAATCAAATAGCACAAGGTCTCAGTATTACCAAGTCACAGCTGCCAATCAAGAGGATTGCATTCTGCATGACAGCTCCAGATTCTCTTCATCAGTATTGTGTTGCTTTCACTCCCATTAAAAAGTGTGACAGTTTTAGTCTTTGTTTTTATATTATCTTTTCAAAGAGAAGATTCATATAACCTTTTAATAAGCATACATACAAACCTTCACAGGTTTGTGGTTTTTTTCTTGTAGGCTTGTAAAATAATGCAAACCCACTCCTTTTCCTCCCAAACCTTCTGCATACAGGAGAGTGATAAGGAAATACAGAATTACCTGGAATACAGGCCTAACTGCTTGATATTTTACCTAAAGTGTGAACAGAATTATTTCTGATCACAATTTTAACCTTTTTTTTTCCTGAGACCATTTACTACTATTTGAAGATCTTTTTTTACCTACTTAAAAAATATCTCTCACCCTGGAATATTTCATATAAAAGTATAAATGGTTTTGTGGTGAACTGAATAATTAATTGAGTCTGACTATATTTGAAATGATTGGAAAGAGTGTATGTGTCTCTATGGCAACTTTCTCTTCTCTAACATCTCTTCTTAATGGGAAAGTTCAAGAAAATCTATGCTTAACTAGCTGAGGTTAAATTAGGAAGATACCCCAAATGTAAAGTCTATTATGTATTGTGAGGCATCTGGTATTTCTTGTAGAAATGAACACAAAATTGTCTTGAACTTGTGATGCCAACAACTAGGAAATGCTCCATTTGATGATACTCGTGCAACTGTTCATTTTTCCCATTGCTGCTGTGCATTTTGATACAGCTTTTGAGTGCACAATGACATGCTGGTGCTCATTCCCATATAATCCCAATGTTTCACAAACACTGGGCAGTCTGTTTTCCACTCTGCCTACAAGGTGACGTGGCATTAATACCTCCATTTGACAAAGAAGCAGCCACGGCTCAGAGCTATCAAAGTTAGAAGTATATGTTAAATTTGGGATCCATCTCAGAGGCAGCTGTAATCAGTTTTTCAGAGTAATTAGTGCTGTGGCTTTGAATGTTTTTAGGGCATAATTTAGTGGTAGATGTGGTGCGGGTATGTGTCTTTGTGTGTTGTTATCAGCTGTGCTTGTAATCTTTGCCGCTGGCATTAAATTCATAGGAATTTGGCACTCTCTGAATAGGCCAACCACCGGAATGGGCCAAAAATATCCCTGAAGGTGATTTTTTGCAGACATTTGACAATGCAGGAAAAGTGCAGTTTGGGGCATCGGGAGATCTGGGATCTGGGCCTGACCTTGCTTCTCTAATTTTGCTGTGTTTCCCCATTCCACCTGCAAGCCCTTCCTGGTGATCTACCTCCGTGTCCAGCAGCTCACCAGTCTGGGTTGTGCTCTCCAGGTTCTTGCTCTAGGAGATCTAGTTTCTTCGCTGTGGATTCTCATCAAACATAAGTTCAATGAATTTCATGAAAACTTGTGGGGTTTTATGGGGTTTTTTTGTGGGGAGGGTGACCTATCCTGTGTGGCAAGCCATTTGTTCCTTGATTCTTCACTGGTTCTCATGGTATTTTTGTTATTTTAAGATCACTTTCCAGGACTATTCACACCTTTTGTTCCACATTATTTTATGTTTGAAGGAAGTGCTGGAAGAGAGAAATAGCAGAAGCACAGGGGCTTCACTTTCTGTGTTCACTGCAATAGGAGCCAGTAAAAGTTGTGAAAAAGTATTGACCATTTCCTGATGCACTGCCACATGCCTAGTACCAAAATACAATTGTCAGGTTCTCATGACTGCAACTTTTCTTAGTTTAGGTGTTTTCTTCCTCTCTCTCTCTTCTCACAGGGACTAGGATGGATGCGTCCCAACCCAGACACACTGTATTTCCCTGCAACTCCAAGGACACATTGAGATGCCTCCCAAGAAAATAGCTATAAGATGAATATTTTTGACGGGAGAAAATCTTCTCCCTAGTCTGACTTTCAAAAATTGCTAAACTATTCTTAACTATAATTTTTAAAAATAGAAGTAAGACCACAAGCATTGAAATTTCAGCCTGACTAGGTTGTGTTTGATAGAAGGGGTAGAATGGAAACCTCATGACAGTGTCAATGACTTCTAATGTGTCTTATACAATCAACCCTGTTCATATTAGTCATACTTGTGGGGCATTTATAGCTTTACAAAGGAGAATCTTAATCTCCTTCATAATGACTAATAAATCAAGACTAACACCATTGGCTTTGAGTTGGACACAGCAGCTGAAACACAGAATTTAAATGGCTTAATTTGCACTCTGTATTGTGGCAGAAAGAATTTAGATGTTATGATTTTGTTTTAACTGCAGAAAAAAACCCATCTCGTATAATAATGTTATTCTGTTACAATTACTCATAGTTTCACACCAACTGGAAGGTACATTTTTGTAAGCCATCCTGTATGTTGCCTCTGGATGCAAATTATCATTTAATCAACATTTTTGGTCTTTCACGTGAACCTTTATCACATCTTTGATAATTCCAAACGTGGGAGGTGCACTGTCACGCAGGATCTTGAAGAGGGTGGGTCCAAAAGACAAGTTTGGATCAGAGAAGTCTGTTATATCTCATGCAGTGGGATAGGTAGCTAATATTTGCTAGCATCTTCTATAGTCAAGCTTGCTGGTAGATGTCAAAACATTAGCTGTAAACAGCTGTGGCATCAGAAATATTGGAAGCACTTTCAACCTTATCTTTACACTTCATGCAGCATTTGACAAAAATATTTGTATGTGGTTCAGATGGGGGAACCTACCTCCTTATTTTTACAAATAATACGACTGGATGCTGTTAGCAATGCATCATGTTGGTTAGCATGCTGGCGATGTTATCACCAGTATCCACGTGACTTGCTGTGCATCTCTTCTACATGTTCTTCAGCTTCTGTTTTCAAGACATCAGCTTTGTTCAGTCTGTTAATTGCGTTACTTTATAGCGAGAGAAACTTACTGGAAATGTAAGTTCATTAAATCAACAGTCTGGAAAAACACTTTAGGTTGGTTTTGTCTTCATTTTTTTCTAAATGTGTTTATTAGCATGCAATGAATGACAATTTTGAGAGAGAGTCTTTAGGATGGACATATTCCGGATAACCAGAAGGAAGAGGCTCTGGAGCTGCTACTTCTGTTTTCTTGTAAAAACTATGCAAGATGGGATTTCAGTCATCTTTCCTCAGGTGGCAAAGCAATCATTCATATTTGCCTGACTTCTGTGGCCAGTCTTGGAGAAGGCTTCCTGTGGGTTAGCTGGCTTGGTGAAGTGGCTGCTCAGCTATTACTTATTTTTCAGAAAACATTAAAGTGGCTGTTCTTCAAATTAGGTAGTAACGAGGTTCTCCTCCCAACAGCAGGTGTTGCGCTATAATTGGCCATTAGGATGTCATGTTTTGCTTGGAGACTTTGAGAGGATAACAGAGCTATTTTCTATCAGGACAAGTTGGCTTTTATTACAAGTAAGGGAGAACTCCAAACCAGGTCAGGGTGGTCACAGAGGTAGTAGCTTATTTTCCTGGGTGAAACCAATTAACTTTCTTGACTTCAGAGCTTGTATTTCAGTGTAAAATACTAGGCTGTATAAAGGCACTGGAAACTTGATTAACATATAAATAAGTTAATTTTTGCCCTAAAAAAAACCCCCAAACAAACAAACAAACCCAAACCACCAAAGCTCTGGAGCTTTATTCTGTGTTTCAGTAATTTGAAAAACAAACCAACCAACCAACTTGGTTTTTCTATTATGAGTAATTTGGTCATAAAGCGCAGTTTGGGGCTACATATAATGTAATGAGTGACCCTGCACTTCTAGTCCTTTATTAATTTCCAAATACCGCTTAGGACATGATTCCTGTAGCCTCAGATATAAGGGCAGTGTCATAAATCTATGGAATGAAAATATTGAATAAGCTGCTCTCCATAACATACAGAGAGGATACTGAACTATAAAACCTAATGTCTTTGTTTATACAATTCAAAGCAACAGAGTAGTAGTGACTTGCATTAAAGCTGTATTTTCCTTCATCACAGTGATGAGGTTTGATTTATATCTCTGAGCGTTACTTTCAAAGTATCACGGTCTGTGTCTAAAGACACACGAGAATCTGCAGTGAGTAGCTACCCCAAAGCGAGTTCTAGATGGGTTTGCTTTTAAAAATTATGATTTTGATTGCATTGTGGCTACAAGTTTGCATGAGAGGCAGGTGGAAACGGGCCACACTGGCAGATGGTACCAGAGGTCCTGGCTGAGCCTGTAGATGGCTGGGTCCAGGTCCACGCGTCCCACAGCTCACTTCGGCAGAGGGGTTCCTCGTGTTCATCGGAAATTGGGCAGCTATGCTGACAGTGGGGTGGGAGCTTACTTTCTCCCCATTCCTATCATAGAATCCAGCAAACTGAACATCTAGGATAGATAACAAGTGGTAATAAGGTTGAGAGTTTCCTGGATCCAAGATTCAATTTTGAAAGGGGTAGGAAGAAGCTGAACAAAACCAGACTGAATAACAAACAAGCGCTGAGGACGTGCACCGAGACGTAAGAGCTAGTTGCAGATCCCTGCTGTGCTTCAGGAATCTACGGTTGCCCAGTCCCTAGCAAGCGGGATCTTCTGTCTGGGTCTTCCTCCGTGTTTCCCTTGAGGACTGTTACCCTGGGACGTTCCACAGAACGTTCCACAGTCCTTCATTGGCGAGACAGGGAGCTGTGGGAGTTAGGGTATGTGACCACCACTGAATGGTAGAAGAAGTTGATGGATGTTGTTTCCTGAAGGCAGAGTGGAAAGCCAGTAATTGGCTCTCTTCCCAAAGAAAAGAAGGGGAAAAGTCTAGGAAGTTTCCAGTCACTGAAACGTGCTGTGGCATTTGAACCTGTCGTACGGTTGAGCATGGCAAGAGGTGGTTACTATGATGATACTAGTCAAAGATAATTCAGTAAATAAAACTACCTTCATACATCCTGCCGTGGGATCGTACTAGCACTCATTTGCTTGGAGAATATGCATATCTAATTAAATGTATTCAGTGGATGAAGCAGAAATTGCTATTCTCATTAATATATTTTAAAGTTTCCTATTTTGGTATGCATCTATGTTGTTTAGTGCTTTGTGCTTTCATGCACCTGCACATATAGATAGCTTTTAGTCAGCCAAGCCATGCCTACAAGAAAATTAATGGACCTCTCTTCACAGCACAAGTAAGATTTGAGTATGATTTTTATAATTTCAGTTCAAATATTCCTCCTTCTTAATGGTAAAAAATATATTTTCAAGTCTGAGATAACTTGTTAAAACTGTGGGTAGTATAAGAGAAGGAAAAATAGAAAGCTGTGCATGAATTTAAAATTTAGATGAAATAAAATGGCTGCAGAAAACCTGAAATGCAATTAAGAATGTTAGTGTTTAATAAAAGAAAAAAAAAAAAAAAAAAACACCACAAACCCAAACATACCTATTTATCTTGTATATATCATGAAGACATCATTTGTTGATATTTCTCAATTTTGTTGATATATGACCTCTATTGAAGCTTGCTTCCACTAGAGATTTGATTATATGTCATTAATAGAATATGAATGTATGCAGCTTGAGGTTCCTGGAAATTATTGTTTACTATATAGAATAATCATTAATATAAAGAATACAATGCCATGGAAAAGCCAACACTTTTTGCTTTCATGTGTCACTTTTACGCTGTACCAAAAAATCTTTACAGAATGTTAGTAATGTGTCTAAAACTTTATAAAAGTGTTATTTCAAAAGAAGATGGATTCAAAGGCATTTCAGTCCAGTCATATGTGTAGAGGAAACCTTGGATAGAAGACTTGTATCTGATCTCTGAAACTTTTTTAAAGGAGTGTTGTTATCTTTGAAATCTGATGCAAGCAGCTTTTAAAAACTATTATTTATTTATTTCAAATTTTTTTTTAGGAATTAGGAGTAAGTTACTTTATATGAATTAATGATTTTATTATGATCTTGTATCTGATGTTTTACTATCTCTGCAAAGTTGAATTTCATGGGCCTTTAAACCAGCTAGCTTTATTGGGGGTTCCTCCCCTTTCCAATAGAGGTAAGGCAGCTTGAATTGTATTCCAACTGGTTGTTTAATTTTATTTTATTTTAATTGTGTATAAATATCTTTGGAAAAACTGCAAATATGTTGTTGATATTTAACCATCAGTGGGTTTTTTCCCATGATACAAGCCGATGAGAAGCTGCAGATCAACCTTTTTTCATAGAAAATTTCTAAATTCAACTAATTGCATTGAATATCAGCTCTAATTAGGCCTGGAAAAGGAAGCACTTTGGGAACGGGGTAAAAAGAAACCATAATTATTTAGCATACTCTGATACAGCCCTGCAAAAGGAAGCTAAGAACCAAAGAGATGCTGCTATGGTAATACACATGCTAAACACGCATAATTTTAGCAAGTATGGTCATGAATTGCTGGAAGCAAAAGGTTACAGGCAGCGAAGGCAATCTGGTTTTCAATGTCTTTTTTCACTCCTTTTTTATTTTTTACATTACTTGACGTGTAAGATATGAGCATTCTAAGTTTTGGGGTAATGAGCACCACAGGACATCTGTGAAATCTACCTGCTTGGTTGGTCTTTATTTTTAGAGGTTCACCTTGTGTTTCTCTTTAGGGGGATAACACAGGATGGGCAAGGAAAGCCTGTGGGATTGCGATTTACAGATTTATGAAATGGTGTTAAATTGTGTGTGGAAACCTAGTTCCCCCTAATCTCGATTAGTCCCACGTGTCACCCAAGGGTTTTGAAAGATCACATTTCCTCATTGGAAAAGACTTTAAGAAAGAATTGTTGAGAACACAGAAAAACATTCTTGCAGAAATACGGACTTGATATAGGGACTTCTGTTCCAACCCCCAGCCAAACACATGTTTTAGCAGAGGGCAGTTCCTTCAAAAACGGACCTTTGCATTGAGCAAACAGCTGATTCAGGGGGGCTGCTTGTGCTTTTGGAGGGAGGTGCATGTGTAGTTTGTTCAGATAAGCAGATCTGTAGGCGTTTGGGTCCAAGCTAAGCTCCAGCTTTCTCCTAGACTTCCTCCGCTCTCCTCCTGTATGGGAATGCTGTTGATTGGAAGTGAAAACAATTGCAGGCTTTTGTAATGATCATCAGATCTGAGGATCTTACATTTATTTGTACAGGAGAAGTAACGCCGAGATGAGGTCACAATAAATCTGGGCCTTTTTCACTCTTGAGCCATTTTTTTTTCCGTGTCTGGATTCCTTCAGGCACCCAGAGCTCGAGACCAGGTGAGAGGTCTCAGGATTATGTGATATCTACATACTTGCTAAGGAGCCCTAAAGTCCACACAAAAAATGGTTTTAGTGTAATTTCAAACCCCGGTGAGAAATCACATGTCATCTAGACACTTAAATACAAATTTTTCTCATGTGAATGCCTGTTAAGTTCCCTGAAGTATAAGTGGGAAGTAACTTTTTAGGAATTTAAATCTTATGAATCCAAGAAGAGTATGTTTATTCAGAGATATATCAGTGATGCAAAAAACTTTTTTATTTTTTATATTTATTTTTCTTTATACTGTTAGTTTTTTAAAGGAATAATTCAATTTTAACTGCAAAATTCTATTTGAAAAGTTTTCTAAAACCTTGAATTCTATGAAGTAAAGCAGTTCATAAGTATCTGTTGCAAATATATACAGACAGTTTAACCCTAATTCTTACCTTATTATGCTAATAATAATCCCAGTAAGGACAAGAGACTGAATAGGCACAGAAATGTAACTAGCTTCAGTCCCTTAAAGCTGAAAGATATCATTTTGAGAGATGTAATAGACGCTGATGGAAAAGATAAACCAGCCCAATAAATAGTTTCCAAAGATGCCCAAACCAAGATTTTATTCTAAGCAGTTTCCTTTCAAGGTTTGTTTTGGATGTAAAATTGGATTGCTTCTGAAAAATGGCTGGTTTCCTTTTGTATATGACATTTGGTAGAATAGTTGCTACCCGTGCAAAAAATTCTTTAATGAAATAACATCCTCTAGTCAAAAAACCACCCCACTTATAATTATATATCAGGAATGTATATTAGCTAGTCTGTATTAAATAATGCTGAAAGCCTGCAGTCCTAACAGCACAGATGGCTGAGTAGCTTCATAATTCTCAATCTTTTTTTTTTTTTAACAAAGTTGTCATATGTTTATTGATGATGCAGTACCTAAATGATATTGGTGCATCATATCTACAGATTTGTTGTAAATCAGTGCAGCAAGTTAACCACCATAATAGTTCTTAATTTTTGAAGGTATTGTATGACAGGTTTTAACATAGGGAGCCAAATTCTGTTGTCTTTCCATATTGGCCTGAACTGAATTTATTCACTTAGTTTCACTAAGATGGTTTCAGATGTATCGCAAACAAAGTTAGACAAAATAAGGCCACAATAAATTCTGTATCCACTTCAAATGCAGTTTATAAAGGCTGAATTAATGGCAATGTTTTACGTTTAGGAAAAAATAGCTATTTAGTAAGTGATTAGTTAAAAGGTTACTATTTTTGGCACTGTTAAATTGTATACATCTGCTTAAAATGCTGTACTTAGCTTTTGGAGGTCTTTGTTTATGAACAGACTACAAAATTTTTCAACACATTCATCATGCACAATTACTCAAATTTCAGTGAATAATTATTAACACATTGAGGATTTGCAAATATTTGTAGTTCTCAATTCATATTTTGAAATTACCAGTACTAATTCTTCATCTCAAAGTCAATTTTGAATTAGTCAGCTTAATATGTATTTCCAGTTATGTTTTCAGAGCTACATTTTAATCTGTAGAATTCAGTTGGAGTTTTACACACACAGAAAATACAAAATTGAGGTTTTTACCTTACTCCTTCAGGAACGTTTGCAACGGTAAAGCTTGAGTGCCTAGATGTTAGTAGTACAAATATTTCATCAAACTGAAGTTTTGAAATGGAGTGAATAAAATAAAAGAAAAAAATGCTTTATGATGTCAAGAAATGTCACTTACTGTTTCATTTTCTTTTGAACTTTTGTAAGGAGATTAGTGTACTTATTTAACTCTTCATTCTAACTGTATTAAGCAACTAATAGAATAGACTGAGCAACTTCATTGTATTAATTAAATGTAACAATGGTACTCTCTATACAAAGGAGATATAACCTTCGAATCAGTAGATGGTTTCCTTACTTGCTATAAAAGAACAAATTGTATTTTCAGCAATTCCTCTCCTTAATAGCAATTCTATAGTATCACCTGTATGGATTCACCTTTTGACTAGAGGTGTTTCCGTGCATTTAATTAATGAACTAGCATAGCCTTACGCAGTCTTTTTTACAACTCTGTTAATAACTATTCATTTAAGTTAAGAATAAAATGCCTTTTCCTTGTCTAAATTTTAAGTAAAAAAAATCCAAATCAAAACAACAAAAACCCAACATGACTTTTGTACATCTCTCCCACCGATGCAAAAGCATTTTTCACTTCTTCAGATGTGAGCAAGTGGCTACAAGCAAGCTCTGGGACCAGTAGCCATCCTGCTTGCTGCTTCAGCAGGTGGATCACCAGCAGCGATACGAGAAGACCTTCCTAACCCTAGGAAGGGCAGCATACCCAAACTAGAGTCTAGGTCTTCCTCGAGGGTTTCAGGGTAGTTAGCTCAGCTTGAATGTAAAGGCGTTGTGAAGAGCGTTGCACTACACCAAAAAGGAGGAAGGGGGGGGGGGGAAAGGGGGGAAAATACACAAATCCACACTGCTATGCACCATGTAATTTTGGCCTTTGAAAGTCTGATAAATTCATTGAAAATAAGTTGAAGACAGACCAGACCAGGACTTTGTTTTGTTTTTTGTTTCTTTGGTTTTTTTTTTATTTTTTGAGATAGTTGAATTGCTTTTAATTTGGGGGGAGGGAGAGGTAAAGAACCAAGATTCTTGCACGTACTTCTTTGGGGCTTATCTCTTGGTTTAGCATGTTTCTGTTCATAAGTCACCTTGTGACTTGCTTGTAAATGTCTGTTGCATAATCGGTGCAATTTTGGAGCACTCTGGATTCTGTTGGCACCTTTTCCAGGTACGTGTAAGTTTGGGGAGAAGGGCAGCAGAGATACCAGCATGCCAGCCCACCTTGTAGAGTGAAACTGGGTGGATTTGTTCTGGGTACTTGTAAGTTAGCTGTGGTTCAGTGTATGTCTGGAATACCTTTTGGGTGGTGAGACTTTTTGTAACGCTGTGCATGGTGGTTTAGATTTGCAGACACAGAAGTGGCAGAGCCGGCAGTGCTTACGTGGCTTCTCACAGGAGCAGCGGTTTTTCAGTAAGGTGCAAAATATAAAGCAAGATACTGTTTTGAAGTGTTAAAGGTGGAGGGTTAATACATTTTATGTATTAACACAATATATGCATAAAATGTTCAGGCATTTTCAAAGAATTTCTGCTGGGATTACATTTGCAGAGTAACCCAAAAATCCTGATTGCTGTGGCTTATTACTTGAAATATTTGTTGATAGTTGGCTATGTCATTATGGGTCTCCTATACCTTGTATGTACATCTTGCAGAAAAATGTAGAGGCACTAATTAATCTCAATGGTTGAGGATAGTAGTTTGTCAAAAATTAGTCAGGGATAGGAAAGAAACACACAATCTACAGCCTTTGTCACATATAACAGCTCTCAGAAATGTAGTTCATGCATTTTAACCATCAAGCCTAATTGCAATTTGTAAAGTGAAGATGACAGCTAGTAATAACATTGAAAAAAAAAAAAAAAAAAAGACAGCTGCAATCGAATATACAGTATAAAAGTTAAAAAGAGCTCCTTATGCATATAGGTTAAAGTTTATGTTCCTAGATTAAATCATGGATTAAGGAACAAGAATCACATCTAATGCTCACTTTAGTGTCATTAGAATTGAAAACGATCTTCATAAGTACTTGCAAGCGAGGAGAACACTTCTTCCTTGAAGAGTTTAATAAATGTCATCAAACATCATTGGATGTATGCGCCATCTTTCAGAAATATGTGGAAAGCTATGTTAGCGTATCAGTAATATAGAGATGTGGCTGCTCGAACACTTGCACAGGTGAAGATCATATGCGTGATTATTTGGCTTCTATCACAAATCAGTCACAGAGCACTCTGGTGCATCTGAAGGTCAGAACTCACCGCAAAAACTTCAGTACTTTAAACGTGTATATCTGTGTGTATATGTGTGTATGTCTGTGTGTTTGAATTGGTTCCTTGGGTAGTCTCTTAAGATACATTTCACTTGACACAAATACTGCAAAATTTGAATATGGATGCATTTGAAAATTCCCTCATGATGATTTTTTTTTATTGGTTGTAATTTGCTTCTGAATCACTTTGTTGATGTCTTTGTTTTTATACTCTTCTGAATGTGCATAGAAAGTCTGTGTTAATTAACAATCAGTTTGTCTAGCTGAATTCTAATTTTGTAGAATTAAAATTAATTCACCTTCAGTTTTTCATCTTTGTATCATTGTATGATGTAACCAAGTGTACAAAATGTTAATACCTGGAATGTTTTTGGCAGTAATAATTCATTCTCTAAAAAGGCATCTCATCTTAGTAATAATTTATTCCGTAAAGTAATATCTAATCTCAACTCTTAAACTTGTAAAATGCTTACATTTCTGACGAGGCTTGCGGTAAAAATCAAAGCCAGCTTTTGAGTGGCTTTGTCTGCTACTCTTACTGCAATCCTAATAACTGTATGTTACTTAAGAAAGTATAGAAACATTTTCAAGTATGTAAAGTTCTATGGAAAATATAAATTAAAAAAATATAATAGCTTGGGAAAGGTATTAAGCTTTACAAACTGATAGCAGGCTATAATTCCGTAATTTGCTTATTTCTTAGCATTAGTATTATACTTGCTACAGTTATTTCAATCTATGTTGCTTAGTCTGCCAAAACTGTAATCCTCACTAATGATAGTAATCCAGCAACATGCATCATTTCAAGCATGGCACTGCTTTTTCCCCTCCTTCCAACCAGGAGGGTGACTTGTTTGCCAAATATCTATGAAATAGGAAAGTAATTTTTTCTTTTCTTTTTTTTTTCTTTTCTGTCCATGCAGTATTTTTTAGCTTTTATTTTTCAAAGTTGAAATATACAGCAGGTTCTTGCATGCGTGTATGTTCTAGCAGAGCCCTAAACTGTGGGAGTGCTGTGGGGAATGTCTTGACAGTGCAGTACATTGAACAGTAGATGTATATCTGTTCCATTTTAAAACAAAAACCAGCCAACCCTTAAATGTTTGCCTTAAATCAAGTCCATTTAAATAAATCAACAGCTAAAAGGAAGATGAATTAAGTTAACTGTTTCTGTTTCTGAGACTATAAACTTTTTCAACTTTTAAAATACTTCAGTTCTGATGATAAACTGTCATACAGGTTGGTTGAATGTCATGTCATTAGAGTCATTCTCAGATTTTGTGCGAGGTTTATGTGGTAGAAGCCAATGATGACAAATATTACAAAAAATATAGCAAAGAGCACTAAGCTAATTAAAATAAGAACAGCTAGTGTGTGTTCCTCTGACTGATTATTCACTATTCACAGTGAATCTGGAAATCTCACATAACCGTCTAATTGTGTGTAAAGATTTAAAAAACTTTGTGAATGAAAACATGTCTCATACCTTACAGTTTTATCATACAGTGTTAATGCATTTCTATAGAGACAAATTTGAAAATTAAGTCATATTGCCAGTTACTGTAATAATTTTACTAAGGGCAGTTCCCTACTTTTTTCTTGAAGATAATTTAAGCCACATAAACATATAGTCATAGTTTTTAAATTTTGTATTCATTTGGCTACTGTATCCTGCTTCTTCCCCTGCCTCAATAAATGGTTCTTTGATTATTTTTGCTGTTAGCACTGGAAATTATTTTCTCATGACCATACCTAGCTTCATGGGGAAATGGGAAATGTTGATTAAGTTTTTCTACATTTCAGTTAGTAGACAGGCTCCCTTTGTTTAGTCCGAAAGTTCAGTCTGTGTTCTGGGTAGTTCCTTACAACGTGTAAAACCTAGCAGGAGGCAAATATCTGCATTTTATTCTATTACGTAATAGCTGCATGCCCAATTATATGAAAAAAACACAATTTAGAAGCTATCTTAAGCTTTCTTCATAAATTTGAGTATTACATTTGAGTATGGTTTGAACAGAAATAATTAAAATAGGATGAGTTTTTATGCACAGTGGTCTCCTTAGGTGTTAAACAATTTAATATGGAGAACTGTGTATTCCCAAAGTTCTTTCTCCATTCAAGACTGAACTGTGAATGGAGGAAAAATGTCCAAGACTTGAAATGCACTTCATTTCCTTTTCCCTGGGAAAATAAAATAGAAACGATGAAGAGAATTTTAAGAGTTCCATTTGCATTGATTGAAATGTGACACTCAGGTCAAGTTGACCTTTGAAGGTTCTTTTGTATTAATTAGAAATCTTTTCCATGTTACTTTTATTACTCTAGCTGCCTGTCCCATGATTTTTCTACTTGTTCCATTATAAGAATGGCAGTAATTTAATTTTCAAAAATAGTATTTGGTTACTAACTCTCTGGATTCTGCTGTGATGTTAGGTGGAGCCTGAATGTCAAAGAAGCATTATTTCTGATGGCTAATTAGATATCCAAGTGATTTAACCTCTGTGTGTCATTGTCATCAAGCTGATGATCCTGATGAAGAATGCCTGACAATTAGTGATGTCGAAATACCAAAATAACATAGACGTTATTTATGTGGTTGCTAAATTAGTTGTTAGGCATTGCAAATATTAGAGGAGTAGCCAGCTCATTCCTCACTTCTCAAAATTCTCAAAAATATACTTTCTTTTTGGTCCCTGTGTTGGCCAAAGGATACTTCTTTTGTGAGTAAAGTAAAAGGAACAAAATACAGAACTCATTCTAATTTTCTTAATCCTGATCCACACTGAATTAGCCTAAAGGTCCATCTAGCCATCATGTGAAACAAGAATCCTGTACATAGTAGATAATACCTCACAGCTTCTGGCTATCAGTAATTAGTTGGTACTGAAGCCAAGCGCTGCCTCAGGATACTTGTGTTGAGATCCATCTGAATGCCTTTCCACCATCAATTTTTGTAAATCCTCTTTAATCCATTAACACATTTGGCCTAAGGATTTTGTACGCTCGGGAGTTCCATAGCGCAAGTGCGAACCATATAGAGAACGGGTAACCAGATTCAAATTTTGGTGTGTGAAAACATAAAAGAAATTAAAGGAGGTGTGTTATTAATAAATTAAAGGAGTTTGAAGAAAATAGGAATTACACTTGATCTGGGCAGGGGAAGAGGAAATATGTTCTCTAATGGTGGACACATTGAACTGCTCTGTATAGTGCTATCTGAACTTCCTGATAAATAATGAATAAAGTACTTTTTTGATCCATTCTAAACCAACATGCTCTTATTTCGGTGAGTTTCCCCTGGTTCGTGTACAGCAAGTTTTTAAAAGAAATTCCACCCTTTCATGCTTTTCATGTCTCCATCTTATCTCCCTTGAGCCTTCTCCCCTCCAAACTGAAGTGTCCCAGCTCTTTGAGTATCTGCTTATAAAGCAGCAGCTCCATCCCCTTGATGGTCTCCGCTTGCCCTTTTCTCAGTCTGCTGCATCCTCCTGGAGATGGGGAGATCAGAACGGCGTGCGGCTCGTCAGGTGTGGGCACATCAGCCTTTCATGTGAACAAAATAACCCCTTCTGTTTTGTTCACAGCACGTGTGGGAATGCTCTCATGTTGGGTGGCTTTGTTTTACGTGCTTTCCGCATTGAGATGATGATTTCGCAGCACTGTCAACCATGACTCCAGGACCTCTTTTATAGTTGCCTGTTCTTGGACGCAGCCTCATCTTGGCACTGTTTCGAACACTTTCCCTGGACGCAGCATTTCATCTTCAATGTCAATGGCCATCTTTTTACTGGTTTTCTCAGTTTTGTGAGGACTTCCTAGACTTCTTCACCACTGGATGTTGTTCCAGGCATTTCATGGCCTGAAAGAGCCTTCTGCTTCTGCCTGAAGGTCCCAGCTTCGTCCTGAAAAGTCTGTTAAGCCTTACCCTTTCCTAGGTATTCTTTAAGCTGATTTCCATCTGTAAACAAATTATTCCTCCAGTCCTATAGAAATTTAGCTCCTTTGATAATCTTGGGCATGGAACGCTGTCAAGGGCTTTGCTGAAACCCATGTATATGATGGCCCCTGGGTCCCCTTTACAGGCACCTCCTGACAGCATCGCTTCAGCAGGTCGCGGGCTGAATTTCCCTAGACAGTGAAGTCAGCCTGACTCATTCCCAGTTTATCTACGTGTCCAGTGATCTTACTCTTCGTAACAGACACTTCCATCTCGACAGGAATGGAAGTCAAATATGCTAGTCTGTAGTTCCCAGGATCCTCTCTGGAGCCCTTTTTATGGGTTCTACACTGGCAACCCACCACCCCGCTGGCTCAGCTGCCGTTGGTAACGACAGGTTATGTGCCTTGGCCAGCTATTTTTCAATTTCTTATTGGGATTCCTTCAGAAGTCTGAGCAAGCCTACCGGGCCCTGGTGACTTATTGCCATATAACTTACTAATATGGCCTAATACTTTCTCTCTGTTTGTATCAACTTGATGCAATTCCTGTGATGTACCTGCTACAGAGAATGTATCAGGAGTGGGAATCTCCTCAGTCTTCAGCAATAAAGACCAATGCAAAGTTCAGTGTCTCTGCAGTGGCCTAGTAATCCCTCAGCACCCACCCGTCCACCAGCTTTGCTACCTGCCTTCCTGCTTCTTACCTACTTTTTACTACTGATTTGTGTAACCTATGCAGGGACGCAAATTCTCCTCAAATTCTTTTTCAGCCCTCTTAATTTACTGCTTACATTTTAGCATTGGTGTTGAAGCAGCTGAAAGTTTTGCCCTTGCTCTGTTGTTTAATGTTGCACTTATGCTTGTCAGCTGACGTTGTTGGTGGTCTAATTTGCTTTTCTTATTTTTGGGGTTGTGTGGTTACTGAGAGGCATACTCAATCTTAGCTCCGTTTTGGGTATGTGGTTCATTTCATTCAGCTTGATGCAGCTGTTTGAGATTATGGAATTGAGCCACTAGAGAATTGCAAAGTACTAAAGCTGTTATAACAGTAAAGGAAGTAATTCATATGGAATTCACTTTTTATACTAAGTTTACTTTTTAGCTGTTCTGAAGTTTGACTGAATTTGTTGGATATTCAAAGTGGTTGTAGCTTAAGGTATTCTAGTAGCTGTCAAGGCCACAATGTAATAGTCTGAGCTTCTTGGGTGAGATTTTATCAGTAGTTTTTGGAGATGTAGCCTCATTTCCTCTCTCTTTCCTCCCCCAATAAGCTATCCATGTATTTTCACATTTGTTTAGCATATATTTTCTGTTTCTATTTAAAATATTACTTTTGGCATGTTCCTACTGAGAAGCTGCTGCTTTAGACTGATCGTTGGAAAAACTTACTGAATGGGATATAAATGCAGTTCGAATTAGGTCTCTTCCTTATGCACATAATTCTGGTTCCTGCAAAACAAAAGCCTTGTCAAACAAAGGCTGTGTAGAAGAACAAGTTGTGTGTTTGCCATGTGCATGCACTGTATGGCATTCCCGTTCCCATCTCATTTTGCCATCGTTCAATTAAATGTTTATTCTGAATCTACCAGAGGTATGAAAATTCACTACTAAAATACATATGCTTTCTCCTTTTAAGTTTGTCTTCTTGTGCCTGTTATAAACTGAAGAAATAGAGTTGTCTTGGAAAGCATCCATTAAATGCTAATCTATTTCAAGTTTGATTTCAAAGGTTTAGAACACCTCATCATTTTTATCTGACTTCAATAGTGTTTGTGCGTGCTCAGATCTTTCAAATTATCATGCATGTCCTTTTTTTATGCTTCTATTATTACTTTATTAAAAATACCTATATGTTTCAATATAAGTCCATGCAAACAAAGCAGTAAATTGACAACTACTTCCTAGAGGAAATCAGTAGATATAAGACCTATTTCCAGAATTGAAACTTCTGTGGTGCACATTTTGAATATTGTGAAGTAAACATAACGCGTGGGGAGACTCTGGGACGTGTAGTGAAAGAGGAATTGCCTGGAACACTGTCTCACTCTATGACAGGAGGCATTTTTCTGGGGTCTGATAGGAGCGGTTTGGGTTCCCAGGGGCAGGGGGAGCGGAGGGCAGCATCTCTCTGTGATGTGTTTTTCCTTCCTTCCCTCCCTTGCCAGCTTGTGTGTTTTCTACCCTGTCCAGCCCTGAATGTTTTCAATTGGTCTTTTGTACAATCCTCCAAGGTAGAAGCTAAAACTTCAGTTCCGAAATCTATTCACTTCTGTTTCTCTGTTAGGATGGATGTGATCAAAATATCTATGCGGTTTGATTAAGGTGCCTCTAGAAGGCATTAGGCTACAAAGAAAATTACTCTTCTTTACTGTTGCAAAAACATTGGAATAGAATAACAATATGTTTCTTGAATGTAGTTTATGATGTTGTGAAATGTCACACTTGCCTTGAGTTGTCTAGACTGGGAAAGAACAGCTGTAAAAAGAATGACAAATAGATGTTTTTCTTCTTTTTCTGTACTGAATCTATATTAAGGAGATGCAGGTCCTCTCAGTAGAGCTGATGAGTTGGCACTGAATTGAAATAAAAATCAATGTTTATAATAGGTAACTGTCCTAACATCAATACTAATATTTCTTAGTCTTCACTTAATGTTATAGATATGAAATCCTTCACTGCAAGCAGTTCTGAATGATGTATGAAATGAAAAATCCCTGATCGATGCACAGAATACATACAGGCAGCAAATGTGTTAGTTATCTCAAATGTTCACGTCTGGTGCAGGCAGAATATCCTAGTTTCAGTTGGGAGGGCATGAGAGCCGCATGAAATAAATAAATAATCTATGTTGCTATTGCAAATATTTTTGTAACTTCCTTAGACAATGCCCACTTAATGAGAAGATTAACAGTACTCATCTTAAATCAAATTTTAATAAGCGTTTCACTAGCGCTTCAATTATTCTGATGTGGACTAATAATTTCAGTGAGATGTTACAAAATCTAATGATGTTACCTTTCTAAAAATTGCTCTCGCCTTTACTTTCCCCCCTTCACCAGCATGGAGAAATGCCTCCATATATGGATCAGGGAATTACGTATCTCCTCTTTTTGCCTTGCTATCTCTATGTCCCTGTTCCTTTTATTTTTACCAATTCTTTCTACTCCACCCTCCCAAGATAGCTTTAAGATGTTGCGCTTTATCCTCACGTGTGAACGAACTCTGTGTCCAGCCCCAAACTGAGAATTCGGATTTAACAGATGCCAATGCATTAATGCCAGGTAGATGGGGTTTGGATAGGATTCCTTACTACTTTCAGTTAGTTCCTTAGACACCTTAAAAATAATCTGAGAAGCATCTGCAGAGTTGTAAATGTATGTTTAATAATACACAGGAAAGTATGTTGTTCCAGTGTTACCATAGACTTTAAAATGTTCATAAGCGGGACCTATGCCTGACTGCTTAAAAATAAATGTATCCTGTACCTCCTCCATATATCGTAGGCTTCCTACTTCTGAACGCAGTACTTGACAGACAGAGATTGGACCAGAAACCAATGCTACGCACTGTTTAACTTGATAGGCAAGGATGGTACATCACCTAAAGAGCTTCTCCTGTCTACAGTGACATAATTTCTACAGTTTATAATGCCTGTTCCATATAAGGATATTTTTTTCCCCACTGGTTTCTGGTGAAAAAAAGGGTTGGAACTATTGGTGGCTCTGGGCACATTGCTGAATTCTAACTTCAATACATTTAGTCTTAAAAATACTAACAAGTTAATTTTCTTTGTAATGGTGGTCACTATGTTTGAGATGAAGAATAAAAGTGATTTCTGTTGTGCTGTCATTTTTCAATATATTAGTAAAAAAAAAAAAGAGGCAAACACCTTCCCCACACACATTCTTCCCATTCAAATGTTTTTACTTTGTGCTGGGGGCTGAATAGTCACTTCCCAACTAAAGCTATTAAATGAAAAAATAGAAGCTTCAAAAAGAATCTGAAGGAAGAGCAGTCTACAATAAACATTATAGCTTGTTGCAAGGTGTTGCTTATGAGCTGTCTAGAAATGCAATTATTTTCTTTTTCCTTTCAAGAATGCTTGATATTATAGGGGGTAGGGGATGCACATTTAACATGCTTTGTAATCCTTTTTTTTTTTTTTTTTTTTTTTTTTTTTTAGCAAGTGCTGGTATTTAGACTTTTATCTAATTACTGTATTATACTTCACCTGTATGAAACAGTAGCTGTTTTCCCAAATGTGGGGTAATACGAGACAATCGCGTTTCATATACCAATCGATTAAAGACTCAGACCCTTACACATATTTTTGAAAATTTAAGATTCTTCAGTCACTTGTACAATTGAGCCTCTACAAACAGTATAAAGTAGCTGTGAAATGGGAAGGGGTTTAGAGGAATTAAATTCTGCTCTGTTAGCTTTTTTCCTCCCTCCAATTGATCAATATCAACAGGGGCTTTTTAAATGCTTTATCTTGCTCTCTGACTATCCTTTCTTTTCTCCCCTTGAGAGAGGGGGATGCTTGGGGACGGTGAGAGGAAGCCGAGACCTGACAACATACAATCGGTAATAGTTCTCTGTGAATGAAATAAATCACCACTTCTATTTAGACACATTCATCATTACTTTGGCTACTTCAGGTGAGGTGAAAACAGGAGTGGAAAACACCGATCGCTTACCTTTAATTTATACAGCTGTTCTAGAAGGCATGTTTTCTTTCTTTCAAAGTTTTACAAATGGTTTATAATAAGGTGAAGCCTAGCTGTGGGCCAGTAAATGTTATCAGCTTTGCTATGACAGTATCTTCACTGTAAGAACAGGGTGCGTGTATTGTAAACAATTGCATATTAACACCTTGGTCTCATTAATTGCAAACTTCTCTGATATATGTCTCAGTGGCAGCTTCTACTAATTAACTCAGACGCTAATTGGGTCAGATGAAATAAAGTAGACAGCAGTCACTCAAGCAGACTAGAACAGCCTGTTCTCTAATTGCTTTTGACAGAGGAACAAAAAAGGAACTTGAAATATTAAAGACTAGCGCTAGCCACCACTGTGTACGTAGCATGGTTATTTGTAATGAATATTTTAATACAAACTGAAACAAATGTTGTTCCACCACATATGGTGAACCCATCTTCCTCTGTCTGTATTCTGCATGTGTGTGACATGAATTTTGATGGCCTGTAACCATGTAAAGCATTTGTCTGATTTTTTTTTTTTTCATACGAGCAAATCAGAAAATCTGGGAGAAAATACATAAAAATCAAAGCCCTTCCAAGCTTTGCAACTATGTATCACTAGGTGGCATTTGCTGAAAACAGTACAGCAATTTCATTTTTACATCAGGAGCTTGTGCGTAACACTAGGTACTAGTGTCGTATTTTAGACTCTGATTACCTATTTCAAATCCTGATGCTTCTTTCAGCTTCATTTGTTATTAGTCGACAGTCTATCATTCAGAAAGTTTGTGGGCTCCTATTTTCCCTTTTTGAGATATGCTGCTTTGACTGGCTCATGAATAAACCTTACTATCTTTCGTCTCTTATCCTTTATTGCTCGCATTTGAACATAAATAGAAACCTAGATGGTAAAAATCTCCAGCTAAGGAAAGACACGGTCAGTCTAACAGTAAGCATTCATCTGCTGTTTTCCGAAGAAAACAAAAATAATTGTGTATTCTTCATAAAAAGTTATAAATATGAAAATTGTGGGTAACTTTGGTTACAAAACCTTGAATTTTTTATTTTTAATAGTTTTTCTCCATTATAATAATACTCCCACACGGTGCCTCTGTCACAGCTTCCTGTGAGGTAGCCTGCTGATCAACTAAATGCTGATCTGCCTTCCCAAGTTAAAAAAACACAAACAAACAAAACCCCAAGAAACCTACAGCCTCTCTGTCCTGGCAAGCAAAGTTTGCTGTTGGCCACAGCTCCTTTATCATAGTTTTCCTCCTCACAGTGCATATGACAACTTTCTTGGTGAAAACCATGAAGGCTAGAGCCATTTAAAGTTTTTCAAAAATAAGTTTCTTATTTTGTGGGGATTTTTTTTTTCTTTTTTTTTTTTTTTTTTGGGGTGACATTGCTGAAATACAGGATCCGCCAGTGCTGCTGTTTTCTGGTATGTAACTTTTCCCACAGCGGTGACAGGAACATTTATAACGCTGGGGGTTCGCTTCGAGCCGGCTTGGTAACATCAGCCGAGGTGAGAGCGCTTGCTTTCACTTTGAATTAGTTTCAGCACTTCTCAGATCTCTGGTACAGAGGAGTAACAACGCTTATTATGGGTTGTCACTAAATGCACTGTGTACACAAACCAATTTTATTAGTCTTTAACTGATGAGGATTTTCCCGGTGCTGGCTGTACGTTAGGGCTCGCAGAGGGACTGCTGCTGCCGTGCTACCTGCTCGGGCTTATCAATCTGTCCTAACGCTGCAGTCCTTCCTCCGGGAGGAGCAGTGTCTGAAAATACGGATGTGCTCTGAGGAGGGGAGAAAAAAGCTGATACCGATTCCCTCTTTCCTCTGCTAGCAATTCCCATTTTCTATGGGAAGGGACAAAAATGGGTTAAAAGTAAGAACATCTGCAACCAGCATTAATACAGTCAAGATGTATTTAATCTGTTTATCGTGTGTAGTTGTTCCTTCAAACAAGTTGAACCTGTTTTTTTTAAAAAATGTCAGTCAGGTTCTACCTTTTTGTCCAAGTCGGGCCAACAACCAGAGATGGGGCTGAGCAGCAAATGTCGCTTCCTTACTCTGAGCGGTGTGATCTCTGCTAACCGACCTGACGAGTCCTTAGTTGTCTTTGGGAGATGAAAGGATCGAAGTATCTCTCATCAGTTGTGGTGAAAATTGCAGCTTTGGGCTGTGGAGTTACAATAGGGTTTATCTATAATCATCATCATCATCATCATAGTGGTAGTAAATCTATGTGGCAAAAGGCATACCTGTTGATTTTATGCAACATTGCATGATGGGTCAGCAGCATTTAACTTGTGCTTCCCTAATCTGTAAACAAGAAGAGAAATAAAAATTGCTGTTCAAAATAATGCATCAAGAAATAGTAAGGTATTTTCCCCAAATATACTCATCTGACAAGATGAAGAGTATCTGTCAACTCCTCCTACTTCTCTTGCACATTTTCATCATATTGGTAACTTTCCCCAAATTTTCTGTGAATTTTTAATGAATTTGGTATAGTTTATAGCACTGAGCAGACTTATCCTGCAAATGCATTTTGTTGCTTTTAACAAAAAAATGCTTTTAAATCATCTTTATGGATATTTTTTTCAAGGTACTTCAATGTACTGGCAACATGATTTCATTGGTGTCTGGCTGCCAAGAAGTTGATAATATAGTTAAATCATACAATATTCTGCAAGTTCCAGAATGCCGCAGTGGTTTCAGCTGGTATAGCACTTCTGACCAACATGTTACCTCATTTTAAGATGTAATATATCAACTACAGTATTCAGAAAATACTATTATAATGATGGTATGATGCTAAAATAGCATGTGCTTCTATTAATATGTTATTAAGCCTATTCTTCATTTGTCAATATGTTTATATGACTTTGAAAAATAAAGGGGGCACCGCTCATGCACAGCTGAATATCCAAATGAATAATTATATATTTCCGTGTAAACATAGCTAAAGTCATAAACTGAACTCCTTCCCCTTTGAGCACCAGCTTCTCAGGCAGAGATAGGTTTGTTCTTTAATTTTGAGAAGTGATTTATCTTTTGAGGAGAAATCTGATGTATGGAAACACTGGGGCTTTTTAGGTTGCATTTTAGGAGTGATTACCCTTTGGGAAAAACTTCCAGGATCCAAAATAATTGCTCATTAGAAAACCAACAAAAAAAACCAGTAAATCTTGTGTTTGCAAAGCTGTAACTAACTAGAAGACCAGGGTATTTTTGGTAGAGTGTGGTTCAAGACTCTTTCAAGTCCTTATTTTTGAAAGCCTAAGGCAAGGTGGGTCACCAGCATTTGAGGCGGGTGTCCTGGCAGCCACTGGGGTATTACATGAGACGGGAGAAGAAAGCACTGCTACTCCATTCCCATGCCCTTACCCCACTGATGACGAGAGACATGAAATCAGGGCCCTCTTCCAAAGAGTACTTACCTCCTATACAAAATCAAAAGGAAGGAAGTCTTAGGAAGATTTTCGGGGGGGGGAAGAAAAAAAAAAAAAGTGGTTTGTTTGTTTGTTTGTTTTTCTGTCCATTGATGCTTTTTCTGGCTTGTTTTTTTTGGGGGGTGGTGGGGGGTTTTTTCGGGTTTGGGTTTTGGTTTTTTGGTTTTTTTTTTTTTTTTTTTTTTTTTTTTCACCATATGCAGCTAAGTCATTAGCTACTCCACTTAACAGCCAACCAGCAAGAACCCAACAACCAGCCCATGGGGCCCTTCAGGAAGGTTTTACTGCCTATTAGCAGTTCTGCTCCTTCCTCCTGGGTCAAATCCATAGACATGGAGAAGCACAATCAGTTCCCAAAGTGTGCTTGCATGTGGTAGAGCGGAGGAGGACTAGGCCAACTGCTGGGAATACCATTACCAATGTATGAATTGGAGCTGAATAGCCCATGTTGTGTATACTTAAAATGTTCTGGAAATGTGAACTGAAATTCTGTTTATTTTATTATTGTTATTTTTAAAAAATTGCATCGGAATTGTGCTCCTGCTTTTGTCTTGGGAGTTGTACCTGCTACAATTTATTTAGGGGAAAGGGCTGAGAAATGACGGGGGGCGGGAGGTGATGTTGTTAACAAACATGCAGCAAATTACATGAGTTTGTTCAAACCTAGATCTGTGTGTACTTTTCACAGCTGCCCATTATTGTTTTAGGGATCATATGTAGCTTGTTTGCATTATCCTGGTATTTTTGGCTGCTAGTCAATTTTTTATTTTTTTTTTTTGAGGTGGTTAATGGCCTGGAGAGGCAGGCCACACTGTGCTGGTTTGCTGCATGTGTTTGGGTAGTTCTTTTGTTCAAATCCACTGCTTCCCTCTATATGATCTTCTAGCTACCAGATAACACAACCAATGCCTCATTCCTTTTTCTTTCCAGAAAGAAAGAGTTTGTCTCTGCCTTTTCCCATCCCACTTCTACTTCTCCATAAATCTTTTTCCATTTTTCCCCCCAAACCAGGGAAAAGGTGTTTCCCTCCCTTTCTGTCTTCCACCCCACCCCTTCCTTATTTTTGTTGTTGTTGTTGTTTTCTTTTCTTCTCTTTCCTTCTGTTCCAGGCTGGCGCTCCATTGTGTTCTCTATCCTTTGTGCCGTTCCTGCTTGTTTTCTACCCCATGATGTCCATACTTACTCATTCTCAAAAGCACTCTGTAGTTTTTCCCTAAATAGCTAATTAGGCAAAGTTAGGTCGGAAGAACGACACCTTACATAAACACTTGTAATGCCTTAAAGAATTAAAAAAAGCAAAAAGTCAGGAAGCAGTTTCCTGTAAACATTTATAATGAGAAAACAATTCCAGCTAACATAATGAAATGAGAGAAATAAAAGGCTTTCTCAGCCTGGGGTTTAGTCTAGGCTTATGGTGTCCATAGAAATCCTGTAGATTGGGTTTTACAGCCATTCTTTCTTTTGTCCCCTGAGCAGCAAAAGGAATCCCTCTCAGTTCCTGTATTTGAAGGAGGGGATGGTGGGGAGCAGAGTTGAGATTAAGTCTTTTCAGTATAGTAATGCCCCTGCTCCTTTCCTAAATTTGCCTTGAATTGTACCAAATGTCCTTGGAAAATGTTGATATACTATTTCTCAGAGGCTTGACTTGTACTTTTTTTGTTTAGATATTAATGAGGGTTTTCTGGATGCTGAAGTCTCCCGTTTCTGCTGAGCTTTTGAATAGGTTCATCAGTGTTTTGAGAAGCCTGAGATGGTCTGATTATGGTGATTTGATACAGGTTCTGCAGTAAAGTCTCAAGGGGTAGCATAGGGAACAGGGAGTTTTAACAGTATTCAGATAAAGTCAACACACTGCTCATCAGTATATTTATAGAAGACGGACAAAGAACTGCATGTTACCTATTGCCTTATATGAGCAATAGACTTAAAATCATCGGTTGTCTGTCAAAGCAGTCTATTGTATTTCCTGTCAGTTTGTGAATGTCTTGGATGACCTCAATGACTAAAAATCAAAGCTAGTCCACTCAAATATCATTCAGTCATTTTATTGCATTGATTTCTTCTTCCCCCCTCAGATAAGCAAGAATGGGAAGGGAACATTTCTCAGCAGTTGTAGTTACTGGCAGAGTATTGTAACAATGTGCTGGAAATCTCTAAGAATAGTGAGTCGATGGAGCCAGAGTATCAATAATGTGTCTATCTGTGGCCTCTTTTGTTCCTTGTGCTCCCACCATTGCTGGTACTTGCTTCGACTCACTGAAACAAATCCTCGCCTTTTCTAAATCTGCATTGTTTGGCTGCTAGAAAATCAAACGGCAATTTTGA
The DNA here is from genome assembly GCF_929443795.1 of Astur gentilis. NCBI lineage: Eukaryota > Metazoa > Chordata > Aves > Accipitriformes > Accipitridae > Astur > Astur gentilis. Next base: position 14,496,613 of record NC_064911.1, read on the forward strand.
TGGTTTTGTTCTCTAAAGTGCAGTGTTCCGATGAACCTGCAGTTGCCATGACTGAAGGAATTGACACCTGCCTTAACCATTGTTTCAAACTTTCCAGCTAGTATATAGGAATTCTTTTTTCTTTCAGGCTTCTTCGTTTGTTTGTTTGTTGGGATTTTATTTTTTGTTTGGTTTGGGTTTTTTTGTTTTGTTTGTTTGGTTGGTTGTTTGGTTGGTTGTTTTTTTTTCTTTTTTCTTCCTGATAGTTCCCAGTAGAAAAAACACAGCTATTCAATTATTATTTAACCCAGCTCAAGGCAACACTGGGTAACAGAATAAGACAAGTCTCCTCTCCTGTTTGTGTTGCAACCTGTGATGGAACTGCTTGCTGAAGACTGCATAAAATCTTCTATCACGCAACCGAACCTCCTATCACTGCCTGTCTCTGCAGTGATTCAAATACTCTACACATATTATGTAATGTCTTTATTAACACTTTAAAGACAATTATTTGTTTCTTTGTTTCAAATTAAAGCTTATGCCCCTGAAGTGCTAGTGCACTTTTGTTGAATGTCTTCTAAATTTCAAAACTGGGCTGTACTTACTCTTGAGGAGAGTTTCCTAAGCCACTTGCATCAGAAACCACTACCCACATCTGTGGGAGGCAGACTGCAGAGGGTAGGAAAGATGCAGTCTTGATGTTGCAGTCTATAGGAGGAGAGGCTGTGGAGTCTCCATCCTTGGAGATATTAAAAAATACACTTGACGTGGTCCTGGACAATCTGCTCGAGATGGCTCTGCTTGATCAGGGGGGTTGGACCAGGTGACATCCAGAGGTCCCTTCCAACCTCAACCATTCTGTGAATCTGTGAAAGTATTATTTATTCAGGTGTGTCAAGAGTAAGAGAGGCTGAAGACCCTCTAGAAAAATAGGGGAGGATGCACCAAAAAGTGGGAGGTTCCTTCCCCCGCCTCCATGTTTTCTATGGGAGAATGGCTTATATCATACAAATGGAATGATGTAGTGACATATATACTGTATGTTTCTGAACCTTGGTTCACTTAAAATCTGCTTGGTATTTGTCAGCTCACATTTTTTTAAAAGTATAGTGCTTTTTAATGACTTGTTAACACTGCTGTATGCTTTCAGAATAGTGGCTAGAGTATACCAGATATTTTTAAAGAATTTCTTTTCCTGTTGCCATTTTTTATTCAATATGTTTGGTGGTAGTTGGGGGGGGGGGGGGGGTGTGGAAAAATAAGTGTAGTAATAAGTGTAGTTTACTAAGAGATGACAACATAATGCTGTTTTTTGTGGAAAATAGAAGGACTTTCATTTGAGTAGTAGGTTGCAAACATGAACTACTTTATTAAGTATCTAGGAAAGTTGTCTGGTAGCCACTTGCCATTAATAATAGCATCTTTGTTCTGTTGAATCTTGATTGCATGCTCCTAAGCATTCTTCAGTGTACCACTTCTCTCTATTAGCCTTGCCACCAGATTAAATCTTAGAACTCTCCTTTGTCAGATGATTAGCTCCATTGAGCTAATGCACTTTTTCCTGGCCATAATTTCTTATGAACTCTAGCCTGGCATAATACTTTTAAAGCCAAATGTGCAGTTAGCTAATTCAAGAGGTTTGCATTCACAGTTGCAAAGCTGGATGCTCATCATACCGGAAATATATCAGAATTGTAAGATCCACTTGTGAACGTGTTCCAGTTAAAACAAGGTCTATTCAGTGGTACTAGAGGCTCTAGTGCATGAAAATCAGATGGATCTGAAAGGTCAGTCTATTTTTTTTCTGGAACACTTTCTATAGACCTAAATATGTGCATTTTCTGAGTTGATAACCTGCAGAAAGGAGGTTAAGACTGTTCCACTCAGTGTCCAGCATTTTGAGAAAAGCAGATTTTTTTGCTGTGGGAAGTGATCACATTATTATTGCGATGAAGGAATTCAGGATCCATGCAGCGTTTCATGTTTAGATTTAACCTGAAGAGAGACAGTATGCTATTCTGCAATTCTTCCAGCTCGAAAGGAAAGAAGTAAACATGCTATATTACTCTTGGAACAGCCAAAGGAAATACCTGCCTGGCCATTTGATTATTCTTATTGGCTCACAGTAAAAACACCTGCAAGGGCATTCATCGGCTCCCTGCTGAAGGATCTCTTATAAACACAGCATTATGAAAGTGCCAGATGAGTGTTCTTGCTCCATTTCTACAGCACCCAGACAAATCTCATTCAGCTTCCACATCGAGCGTTCAATCTGTAAATCTGGGTTAGGAGAACAACTTTTGGGGAAAAATCATGCTTACTGTAGGGAAATCATGCCATGCAGAACCAAAAGACTGATTCTTTTTTAGGTTAGGAGGCTGTCACTAACAAATTGCTGTGGTATAAACTTGTCAGAGCAAGCACCTAGAGATAAAAATGCTTGAAATGATCTCTGTAAAGATAACAGCAGTGGAATAGATTTGTGTTTGCAAAGGTAGCAGAGCACTGCCTGAACTTTGAATAAGTTTCAAACATTCAAATTGTGGGTTTAACTCTCATTTTCCTCAGGAGATCCTGGTTTTTATTAGCTCAATAGACATGAATTAATTGGTGACTAGCAGTTAAATCTCTGGCATATAGCTTTGTGGAAAACCAAAACCAAACCCACACACTGTTACTGAATATGCTACTACAGTAGCCTGGGATGGAAAAGTGGAAGTTTGAAGAGACAGTTTTCCCTCTTTCCTTTTCCCTGCTAAATACCACATACTCTTCTTCTACCCCATTTTAAGGTTGCCTTTGGCATTTTTATCAGAGACGACTAAACAGAAATAGCTATTTATATGTAATATTTTATATGAAGTTGCTGAAGAAGTTTGTAATACAACACCAGATTGAATATGTATCTTCCACCAAAAAAATGCATCTTGCGTCTCCCATCTTCTCTGTATAGTACATGGCTGGAATAAGTCAAAACTCATATAACAAACAGCTTACAGTCAACAAAGAGGGAAGTGATGCTTGTGGGGAAAAAAAAAATTAAACCGCTTTAGTGTGATTTATTACCAAAAGCATGCATCTCCTCCACATGCTGTTGCTTTTTGATGAATCTCTAACTATTCAAATATCACTTTCAGCCAAGGGATGAAGGAAGCGGTATTATTTGGGATAGATAGCAGTAGAAGTCCAGAAAGTTTATTGTAGCAAATACTCATATATTAGTGGCAGAATGTAGATAATGCTTGACTTCTGTGGCATGTTTCCAGTAGTACTATTGCATTGTCAATCTTTTCACTCGTGTTCATCTGAAACCAATTAGAACACGCTCCTTCCTGTATGCAGAAGTTTTTTATAATGAAATAGTAGCTTTACAAACTCTAGTATTATTTTTTAATCAGTATATTGTATTGTTGAGAATGGAACACATTCTTGTGAAAAGGCACTTTTAAAGTGCTATCGAGGTGAGGTTTTAATAACAAAAGATATATTTATATCAAAAAGATTTGCCTTGTCTTGTCTCGTTGGAGGGGTGGAGGGAGGGAAAGCAAAGTACATTATTAATGCTGTGCATTTCTCATGTAGCTAATCCATACCTGCCTTCCAAATTCAGCTGAAGCCATTAACATTATTAATTGCTGAACATTTCAGATGGGAATTTAATATCCCGTTTTATTTAAGAAGTGTAGAGAATTTTACTGCAAACCAAAAGGCAGCATTGAGTGAACTTTATTTTAGTAGAAGCATTCTGCAGCCTTTTCCACATATGCCCTTTAATTCTAGTTTGGTTTGACTTTGTCGTACAAAGAGTTCTGCCCTTCTGTATTATTTCAGGGCTGATGACTAATAGATCTTTTTGAGCAAATGCTTATTAGGTTGTAATTTGTAGGCATCTTTCTCTTCCCACCTACATAAAATATATCAGAATTGTACCTTTGTGTGTCCAGTTCCATTCTGCATGAAGATTGTATTTAAAACTTAGAAGTCAAGGCCTAAAGTAATCATCTCCCTCTACAATGTTTTTCATAGCAAAGAATTGAGAAGGAATTTCATGTATGGATGAACAAACCTGTGGGGTTTTTGTCTTTTTCCACTGGAGGAAATATATATGACAAATTGTGACAGGTAAATAGCTGCAAGGCAGAAAAGGCATAAGGTATGGCAGGGGCTGCCAATGGAGAACTATCATTGTGGTCCACAAGACTTCACTTCTTCAAGAAGCTTGAGGACAGGCATATACACTTGTTATTTCAAGTACTTTTAGAGAAGTGCTGCAGAAGAATTTCGTGCTGCCGAAACCATTGTGTAACACGTTTCTTTATATTTCCATGAAATTAAAAATTTGAATGGGATATTTCAGATCCTACTGCAACATATTCCCTTCCAGAAAAGATGAAACCACAGGATGGGTGAGATGAGCTAAGGATATAGACCATGACTATGAAGGGAACCTGTAGGCTTTCAAAAATACGTTGATGTAATTGTCAAGGACAGAATACATCTAAATAGGTGCCCTGAATGTGTTTGAATTACTCATAGTAGCTTTACTATAAACCAAGACTGAAGCTTTAATCAATAATATTGTACTATTTTGTTGAATAATTCTAATGAAGTGCTTTACTTTTCTCTGGCAGATGAACGGGAAGATGTTCAAAAGAAAACATTCACAAAATGGATAAATGCACAGTTTGCTAAGGTAATTAAATATTTTTATTGATTTATAAACCAAAATATGTTCTGTATATTTTTCAAAAAAACTGATATTTCTCCACTGAGGCTTAATTTTCAAGATAACCATTACAAGTTTCAGGTATTGCTGAATGCAGTTGACTGATTTATTAGAAAAAATGTCCAAGTTGTTTTCCCTTGGTTTCAGTAGGGATTGAAATGTAAGAAGCCATCCTCTTCTCAAAATGTTCTCTGCCTCAATTTACTTTGCCTTTTCTCAAACTAGCGATGCAGATGTATTACTGTTTGCTGCGCTCCTTTGTTATGTTCCTAATATATGGAGGAGTTTCCTCTACTGGGCTTGTTTTTTCTTGTTTTTAATTGCAATCACAAATTTAACAAGACTGGATGAATTGGAGAGGAGCAAGGTCAAAGATAAGAGGTGTGATCCAGTCAGCAAATTATGAAAGTCAATTATAATTTGTTTTGAAATAGTTATCTTTCAGAATGGTAAAGATCTCAAATGTTCTGGAAAAAAAGCAACTAACTTATTTAAAGGAGGTCCCCCTGGCAGTATATAATAATTTTATCTTTAATACACAGGAAAAATTGAGCTCAAACTATTAATTTGATTAAACATTTTTTACATTCCTGGAGGATAATTACTGAACTGTATTTGCCAGTAATAAACTAAATCAATCCCATAATCTGTCATTTCATCTGGCAATAGACAACAATGGAATAGTAGCTGTGATAAACCTCCTATTTAGTCTGGCTTTTGATTGTGTCCTATCTGATTGTCCTCATTAAAAAAAAAAGGAGTAAAATAATCTGAATAAGACCACCATAATATTGAAAAACATGCTCAGCAGTGGTTCAGTCCAACAGGGAGTCCCACACGACTTTTCCATGGTCTGGAGCACTTTCTAATAGTGATTCAAGTGATTTAGACGGCACACATTTGTGCTCAGCATCTTTACAGGAGAGATGTCCAGCAGTTTGGAGGACTGAATCAGAATGAAATACAGTCTTGAACAAATGGTCTCAAATTGATCGATGAATTACAAGACAAGTGTGAAGTATTATATTTAGGACAGAAGTAAAATATATGCATACAGAAGGCGGGGGGGATAACTGGGCTGGCAATAATAAAGCAAAGAAAAGCTCTGGGAAGTGCCGTGAATCAAAACCAAAATGAGTCAGTGACATCGTATTATTGCAAAAAGAAAAAAAAAGGCAGATTTATTATGACTGTGATAATGGAAGTGCTTGACAGAAGGCGAAAGATGTAATTATTTTATTTTACTTGGCAATAGTGAGATTTTAGTTTGAGTAATTTACTATCTTGGTGTTCCATATATGAAGAAGTAGCCCCAGCAGCAGTCATCTGATACAAGCTAATTTGAAATGTATTGCCAGTTGGGCCTTGTTAAGGTCACAGAAATAGTTACGGAAAACTAAGAGTAACTGTTGCTTCTGTATCTAAAGATATGTCACGTTCCTAGAGCATTGCTTTCTCAGAAACGGTTGTTTTATGGAATAGCAAAGCTTGCAATTACTGAGGAAAAGTGGAGCAAGTCTGCAGAAGAACAACAAGAATTATGAAGGGTTTAGAAAATATGACCTATCAGCAGATGCTTTTAATGGTAGGTTTGGCTCAGTTGTCTAAATGATCTAGATGTCTTTCCTCCAATTCTAGTTTAGTGGAGTGTACTTTAATGGTGTTTTAGCTCCCTTTTACTTCAGTTCTATAAATAGTATTTTTAGTTGTATGTGAACATACATTCATAAACAATCTGGAGAAGTACTAATCTCCCTCTACTTCATTTGGACTCTGAGGAAAACCTCCTAAATGCTATGGTTCAAGTTTTACTTTGCCTCATGCGTCATCTGTTGTTTTGGACAGGGTCTTTTTTATTTCAGCAATCAATCTACCAAAACCCCCTTGATCTTTAAATCTTGGACAAATTACTCTTGTCCTACAAAATTGCATAACACCAGAATACTTGCTCTGAAATTGGAAATCACATATGTCTGGTAAGCTTAGTAATACCTGCTGGCTGCCTGTGTGGTAGACACGCAGAAAGCATGCTTTGCTTTTCAGTGCAGTCATGTACCGTGCAAGCTTTATTCCTCTCCAGGGTTTTTAGGACAGAAATACAGAAGACGCTGCTCGTATTCTGCTGTAACATGAGCGGTCATAGTTAATAGCTGTATGCTGTCCTGGGACTGTGTTTCTCCCTCTTCTAAAGACCAAGTGTTTTGGGAGAGGTGGTCTTCAAAACGTGAAAGTGGATCTCCATGTGAAATCTACAGCTTATCCCTCTTCTTCTCCTGACTTGTTTTCAGTGGTTCAAATCCATCTCTGTTTCTAGCTGTGGAATTGATTTCAGTTAACGGGCTACTCCTGGTTACCGATTTCTCATCATAGTTAGCTTTGTAAAAGTGTTAAATAAATTACTTTCATTGTAGAATTGGTTTGTATTCAATGTGGTTCTAGAGGTGCTGTCATGAACAGATTAGCCTATGTGGCTGGAATTAAGATAGAGGAATATATTATGTCACTCATTTCTCTTATTTCTGAATACTGGAATCCAGGTCATTAATTGACTGTAAAATATTTAGGGTTGAATGAAATGGTTTTATACAATTCTCACTCATCCATCAGCCTCCATAGCTAAAAACCCCTCTACTTATGCAGTTAAAGTAAAAGCTTAGTTCTAAATGTTCTAAATCGTCATTTGTGTTGGGTCTACAGTGCACTGCCCCCCCAAGATCTGTATTCCTTTCCTGAAAATTCAGTGTCTAGAGTCTCTGTGTCTTGGTACACTTATTCTCAGACTAAGCTTTCAAAACACTCACATTTGCAAGTCACTTTCGCGTGACTTGTGATGTAAATACAAATAATGCTTTTAATGTCAGAAGTTGTAAATTATTGAAAAATAATTTTCTATTTCATGTGTCATCAGCATAACTTAAGAACCCACATATAATTTTTATTAGTGGGAAAAAAAATATATATTGTTTGAATCGCAGGCCTGGAGGGAAGTAGTAGTCCTTCTGGCCATGCAGGCAGTGACATCTTAGTTGGATCATCTGTAGATACTTTGGACTCGGACGCCTTGAGTTCAGCAATGAACTCTGCTACCTCTTAGCTAAGGAGTCAAGTCCCTAAGACAAAATCCATAACAAACTCTCAACCACATCATCTTGGCAGTTTTCTGTCTGTGATGTGCAGAACCTAGAAACCTCTGGAGTGCTACCAAGAAGTCTGTGAAAGGTTATCTAGAGAAAGCTAGCAGAATTGTCAGCAAGATTATAATTGCTATGGGTGAGGCCATGTCTCTCGTCAAACTCTTTTTTGGCAGGTTGAGTGGGGTGCTCTAAACAGAAAAACTAGGGAAAATGCATGTGCAGGTCTCTCTTACAGCTTCTCAAAAGAGCAGGTTTCTCTCTGATTCCTACTCCTTTCACTAGCCAGAAAATGGATTATGCAGAAAATCCGTGCTTTAAAGATTACAATATGTGACTCATCTACACGCAACTCATCATTGTTTCAGTAAGAGAGGCCAAAAGTTGGCCTTTAATGTTTGTGAGATAAAACAATTAGTAAATTAAAAGTATAGGAGAAATGGGAGAATGTAATCAAGGAGACCTTTGTGTTTTCCCTGTTCTAATCATAGACAGTGTGTGTGACTTTCTTTAGTGATACCTTCTTGGTTTACCATCTAAATGGCATGCAATAAGTTAAAGCAACTTTAAAAACATAAAGCATATAACTTTAATATAATTCTATTTAGAAAGAGCTTTTCTTTGTCCTCAGAAGAAGCTTATTTATAAAATAATGAAGTTCTGCAGGGTGTACGTAATGATAGTAAAGGAACATATTGTAACCTCGTTTTTAATAATAGAACTATAATTAGAGCTCTCACAAGAGATATATCTAGTCCTGGGTATGGTATCTTTTGCTCAGATCTCAATTTTTAAAATTTGAAATAACTGAAACCTTTGTTTATAAATGAAACACAGAATCTTAACTATGTGTTTTGGGAGAATGCAAATATATCACGAGCCCTCAAGTGTAGCAGCTCTCTGCTGGAACTTTGAAACAGCCACAACAATTATGTTAACAGTGCCTGTACCCCATTTTAAATGAGCTTATGTTGTCTCACTGGTTAAACATTTTCAGTTGTTCATTACAAAACAGGTTTCCAAATACAAAGCATTATTGAAGATGGAAATGTTCTTTTCTTGTGTGTACAAAAGAGCTTATAAATGGCAACTAATTTTAAAATGAAAACCTGAATATTCCAGCATCAGAAACCCCCCCACCCCACCCTAAAAAGGAAAGAGTGTACTCCTATGACTAAAGAAATATTGGCAATTTGTTTTGTTCCTTCGTTATGGAGAGAGTGTCTCAAAGTACTGACAGTTTTAATGTCAGCAATAAAAGTTATCTGTTGTGAGTACAGAGAAGGAAAGCAGCTAATCATTGTAAGTTTTGGCAGCTTGAATTTTAGGTTATACCCTTATGGCTAACTTAAGGTCAACAGCTTAACCTGTAAGTGGGTTTCATAAAAGAATGGTAATTTGTGAAGGAGTTTTCAACATTTTAATCTGCAATATCAAAAAACAGATGTTCATAAAATTGCTTGTAAAATCAGAGGTTTAAAGAGGTTGTCCAAATTTCTGCTGCAAAAGGGTAGGAACAAAGAAGATGTTATATATGACAGTACACTTTTTCATGTAAACTCTGAAATTATTAATCTCCAACAAGGTAGGAGCAAGAGTCAGAAAATACAGCATGGTAGATTTTGTGGGGAGAAAGGTGGGTAATTTTTTGTGGTTTCTCTATCTCATGCTTTGGTTTTCCTCCTGTTGTTAATGAAGAAAGCAGAATATGAAAATAAATTTAAAGATACCCAATACGTCATTACTTAGCTTTATGGAAAACCGGGATCATTCGGTAAGTAATCCTTTTAATGGAGAATTTAAGCTGTGAAAAATGGCAGCTTTTTATAGGCAGGTGGAAATATTAGGAGGTAGTTGTTTGTGCAGTGACTGTGGAATTAGATTCCCATTGTAGTGATTGTGTGAAGAAACATAGCAAAGACGCAGCCTGTGCCAAAGAAGCTAAGGTTGACAGCCTCATTTAAGACATACGTGGCTAGTAGAATAATAGTCAGCAAAAATAAATACCTTTTTTACTATGAAATTGTTTTGAGTAGCAGCTAGATTGTTCGGGCAACTGGTATATGTGGGGAAAAAAGGAACACAGAAGGGGGATTGCTTACAACTTTAGTTGAACTATGTAACTGTCAAAATAATTTCCTAATTACCCAGTGTTTGTATGTGGTTTATATGATAGGAGGCGTGGCGGCAGTCTCCGTTCTTCCCTCTTCTTGAGTTCATGGACAAGCTAAAGTTATTCAAGAGTCCCATTCACTTTAGTGGTCTCTTGTGATTGTAGATTAAATGCCTTCTGCATATCAGATAACAAAACGACTCATACAAATTAAATGTTTACTGACCTTTTGAGGAAGTATGTCAAATATTTGAGGTACAGAGAGACTGTACTACCACAAATCTGGCATCTGATAGAGAAATTTGCAGTGCTGCTTTTGCTCGCTTTTCTGTGCTATTGCTCACAATGACTTAAAACAAATTTAAAAAGCCACTCACAACAAAGTGAATCCAAACTGTTGCATACTCTGGGAGAGGAGTAATCTGGTGAAGCTTTGTGGAGAAGACAATGGTACTTTCATTTTCAAATTTCTTTAAGATTTATCTTCTTCGGAAATGTGTTAACCCCTGTGAATAATCTACGTCAAACTCCACCAGATGTATAATCTACCTCAAACTCTACCAGATGTACCATTTCTTTAGCCATATTTCTGGACTACAATTAATAATCAAGAAAAGGAGCTGGAGGGAGGGAGGTTGGCAACAAACCACAAAAAGTAGGGTGTGCTGGTGTTGTAGGATTTCAGTTTTAGAATTGAGTTCTAGAGAGTACATCAACACTGACTTTGCAAGACAAACTTTAATATTATTGTAGACAAGTTCAGAAAACTTCATTCAGATAGCTATGGTGCTTTAGCCATTTACGTAGGATTTGGTGCCTGCAAAAAAGCCTGGTGGAGAACAGTGTAAATAAAAGCTTTCTGAGCTCCATGTTGCCACACATTATCCTGCAGCCATTCCCAGTCAAAAGCATTTGCGTCTAGCCTTGTATTTTTACAGTATGTTGATCCAGTGCCTGACACAGCAGTGTAGATGTATTCTCAGTCTGTGTAATTTATCCAGTCTTTATCACTGTTTTCAGGAAAAAAACCAAACCTATAAAACAGGCTGTGCTCTTCGTACATTATCTGATGCCCAAACTGTTTTGTGTTAAGGTAGAAATAAAAGAGGCAGGAAGCATTTGAACTTTTTTTTTTTTTTTTCCCCAAATGCAAACTAGGCTTGCTTGCACTCATTCTCAATTACTGGGCAGGGAAGGTAAAAACAGTTACTGAGAAATTCTCTTAAAAAGAGTAATTGTGGTCAAAGTAAATGAGGATTGAATGCTTGAACCCACTCCAAGCCTCGAGGAGTAGTACAACTGAGCAACGAACACTCACTAATAGCCAGTGTTGCATCTACCAGGTCATGGAGTAGCATGTATTGTAATTTTACTGCTGACACTGAATATTCACATTATGGCTTGCTTCAAAAGCTTCTGGGTTTGTGCCCCTATCAGTTTCTTTCTTTGGGTCAGTAGAGTTCTGCTGAATTTCACCAAAACCAAAGTTGTGCTCTATTTATCAAAGGAGCACTAATTTGGAGATAAATGACAAGGTACCGCATGGAAGAACATTGATTCTAGGACAAGCAAAAGATGGATTGTTAGTAAAATTTTGAAATCGTGTCTGGCAAAACCCTCATCAAATCTTTAATGGCTGCATATTAGAAGTGAGTATGGTAGATGTCAGCTCAGTCCTTTAACTGAACATTGAAAATATCTTTAGAGAAGCCTCAATTTATTTTTTTTTTCCTGAAAGATTTCAGACAACCACACAGTTTTAAAATTGTATCATTTGTGATAAATCTGAAAAAATTGTAGTTGGTCTTATTTGATGTTGGTAAGACACCATGATTGATATTCATCCATCCTAAATACCTAATTAATCTGTTCTGAGTTTCTGTTGCCAGTCTTTTTAAGTGCTACAGTGAAAGTGATGAGAAAGAGCAGCTTACTAATGTGGAAGCCAAATGACTTCTCTGCTACAGTGTGGCAAATAACCAGAACTCTCGTTGAAGATTAATAGGGCTTAACTTCGCTTTCCAGCTCTGTGTGATCAACACTACCCTTGGGATACATCCTGTTTTAAAATACCAGGCTTTCTTATGCCAATAACCTTTTTATAATGCATCTTGCAAGAGCAGACCAAAGGCCCATCATGTCTGTTCTATATTATTAAAGCAAAAGCTTTTCATCTTTTTCTTGAAGCCAAATGACGTTTAAACCTGGTATAGAAAACACATTTGCATTATTAACTGTTAAGTGATTTTTCTTTTTTGGATATCTTCAGAATACATAAGCAAGTGTCAGGCAAAGTACATGCTCAGAATTATTTGCATTGATATATACTGAAATACCTATTAGGTCCATATTCTACATCTTTTTTTTTTTTTTTTTTAATGATGCAGTAAAATGGGATACATGCTGTGTGAATATTTATTATGTTTCAAATCAATTTCCTTTGGAATTAAAAAATAACTTTAAAATTATTTTTACTGTACTTCTTAAGGTAATACCAATGGCAATATTGCCATTTATTTTACTCAGAATTTCATTCTAGAAGTTCTACTATCTAGTAATATATTTTTATAGATTTTTTTTTTGTGTGTATGACCAAGAAAGTTACCATGAACAGAAAGTTACTATGAACAGGAACAGGCACAGTTTAGAGAGGCAAATATCTTCATGCTTTGAATTTTGCATATAACATTAACTCCGTGTGCCAGTTTTCAAATTTATAAACTTGATGACTTTTTATATTTTGCTTCCAAAGTAATTTTTCAGCTTACTGTTGGCAAAATACTTAGGACGCGTCTCCCTTATCAATTTAATATTTATCAATATTTCACTCTGCCCAATGTAGATGCCTGGATGCTGGCAGGGATTAAAATAGAGGATTAATCCCTTTGCACTTACTGTAAAAGCAAGGAACACCAGTAGCTGAATGGTGTCACAATGCAGCATGACAAAAACAAAGTTCTGCTTAAGAGAGTGGTCTTCTCTATTTTCTCTGTTCTTGCTAAGATCAGAAACGCAAGCTTCGTGACCCACCGTGGCAGTCACACAGCTGGAGGTGCCTTGAAAACTGTCAGTACGGAAAAGAACCCTTTCACTGAAAACCTAGAAAGGACAAACAAGTATTTGGTTATGCTTCAAAGTCACAAACACAGATGTTTGAGGTTAACGAAAAGCTAATGAGGCTATCTATGCATTGTTCTTGGTCACTTTGTTGTTGTTGTTTTTTAAAGTTGATGTTCAAACAGCGAAGGTTTTATTACATGTGCATGAGGGGAAGGGATTCTCTAATGTTCTTCCTCCAGAACGTTCTCCCATTGCCGGGAGACTTTACAACTTCGCTTGTTGTGGGGTTTTTTTTCCCAAAAATGTTTAAATGACTGCAATTAAACAAGACAGCTCTTGGAGAGCAGATTCATTTTCACTTTGATGAAAAGTGAAACTTCTCCACTTAATTATCTGCACATCTTTTAGTGAGGCCGTGGTGTGTATCTCGCAAGACCTTTTGCTTGCAAGTGAGATTCTCTTCTGTCTGCTCCCTTGACTGCACAAGCAGTGACATGTTTTCTCTGCTTTGCCTTACTGGGCATGAATTCAAAACTGGCTACAGTTCAGGAGCAGCTGTTCCTCGGGGACAGCGGGGTCTGCCTCCACCAGAACTTTGTATCCCTCTCCGAGCCGGATCCCTTTCCCGGGATGAGATGCCCGTGGGACCTCCAGGCCCGACGCCGCAGCCACCCTGCCCGTATGCACAGCAGCCCACGGGGGGAAATCCCCACCGGTCAGAAAGCTTTAGAGCTGTCGCTGCTGCACTCTGGTCACTGAAGATTATGTCATATTCTCAGCATCTTTTGTTTGCACATGCAAAGGTAACGTCACTTTTCCGGATCAAATTTTAAGGTTTAAAATGTTTTTGATTAAAGTGACTTCCCTTCCAAAAAACGTACAAGCGTATTATCCTAAACAATGAGCATCTGCATGACAAAACGCTTTCGCCATTAGAAACGTCTGAGTGAATACAGACTACGTTTTAAATGCTTCTGAGATAATGTAGTATCCCAGACCTTTAATTTGAAACTTGAGTGGATTAGTAAAATTAGCAAGCTAGACTAAAATATATGCATTTTTATTAGGTTAAAATTATTTGTCTTTGCATTCTTGTTTTTATAGCCTCTTCTTGCAGAGCAACAATAGCTTCCCTCAGATGAATTAGACTTGCCAAGCAAGCAAAGCAATCACTAATGTTGGCAATAGAGGGCACTGGATTTTCATTTCTAATATGTTTTACTGAGGAAAAAACCAGTCAAGTGAGGTTCATTGAGCTCTTTCACCTTTTCCTTCTCACACTTGGACTTGCACCTGCTAGACTTCTATTCAAACTTTCATACTTTTTTGTTGCACTTACTTTAAGTAAAAACGATTAATCTGAAGAAAATTGAGTATGTGCTGTTCTCTTGAAGTTATTATTGTGTATGTATCTTGAGGGGGCAATAGGAACAAGCTAAATATAGCACTACAATATTGGTCTCAGTGGTGCATATGTCTAGCTTGCAAATTTGTAAACATTTACAAATTTGCATGATTGTTGCTGGCAGTAGACATCATCGTTTCCGTGCTCAGAATTCATTACCATTACATCTAATCATCTTCAGAATCTCCAAAGAAAAACTCTTCATACTGGCAAATAAGGCTTTAGTCGATTTATGTTACACTTAGACTGAAAGTTCAAAAACAAAAACAGGAGAAAAAAAATAAATTTTGAGCTACTGTCCCCACTTCTCTAAATGCCCTCTTATGTAAACATACTGAAGCTCAAGCAAATCATACAGACAATTCCCCCTATTGACCAAAGAGTTATCACACGCCTAACGTTCGATGGAGAGAGGAAAAGAGAAAGTGCAAGCGTGTACGTTTAGGAGTGGTGCACCTATCTCTCTCAAGCTTTCTCTTGATCTCTTAAACAGATCCAGCATACCTCCTTGTGTCAGCGTCGCGTCATGTTAGTCAGTGAGGCTGAAAGTCAGGGAATAACTTGTCTATCACCAGCCCGGCCGTGTGTCCGTACCCCTTGGGTAGGACCTCCGGGGAGCTCCTGCCTTCCCCCGCTGCTGCGAACCCTTCTTAAACCTCCCTCTGCCTGAGGCAGCGGGTTCATCTTGTGCCTCTTGGACATACACACTTCTTTCTATAGGCTGCCTTTGACATCAGGAAGTTTGACCACTCCTCCTACGTGTTTAAATGCATAAAATATTTTTTAACAAGCATGTCTCGGAGAAAACAAACAAACCAACCCCTCCAACGCCCAAATTGTTTAGGTTTTGGCAGACTGCATCCATGTTATAGACAGCATTCTTGGATGCTGATGTTTGTGTTGGTGATGATGAGATGGCCCTACCCCAGTTCCGTAAGCACTTAAATTTTTGCATATCACTTACTTTATTATGCTTTGAGATATCTGTATTGTGTACAGACATATCCTGTTCCTTGAAAGGGTTCAATGGACACGATTTTACACCTGGATGAAATGTAACTTTTATTGAGGTTAATTTCTTTAAACCATATGCCTGTATTTTAGGTCCTACTTTGCCATGAAGACAGAAAAATTAACAATATGAAATATGTTCCTATGGTAGAAGGTCATTATTAGAAATAATAATTTCATTTGTACAAGGTTGCAAATAACCATATTTGCACAAGACCTTGCATATCTGTCTTCTACATATGAAGGGGCTCAGTCAGATCTTGGGGGTTTTTCTGGACCACCACTTCAAGAATATGTATTATTTTTACAGCTTCTTATCTCTGTTCTTTCTCTGATCATATGTTTGAGCTGTTCTGAAGGGGAAAAACTGTCACCTTGCACAATAGCTGGAGCTATTTCTCAACAGCAGTGGCAAAATTGACATAGACACCCTACTAAGTCTTTGCTTAGAGAATTAGTTATTAAAAAAAAACCGAAACAAAACAAAACAAAAAAAACCAAAACCCCCAACAATCCTCTTTTTTCCTGCTCTGGAAAGCTGCCTAACTTGTAAATCTTTTTTCCTCTGTTTTAGTATCCCAGTCTGATTAAATATTGATATTCATATCACTGACTTTGCTAATACTTGCACTTTTTTCAAAGCTCTACATGACAGGTGTTATTACACAGAATAGCCATTTTTCTTTTCTATCTGCTTTTCATAGTGTGTTTGATTGATTTGCCAGTTTAAACCCATCACATTTACTTCCTGGTAATATTAGTGTGAGAGTATATATTGCTGACTTAAAAAGAGGATGCTTTTAGTGTGCTCAAGTACTGAGCATTGGTTCTATTGAAATTAAGATTTCAGGAAAAAAGATAAAACAAGTAATTTCTTCTGTTCAGTCTGGTGCAGTTAAAAAAAAAAAAAAGTATACATATAAGGTTACTGAAAATCCTAAGCTATTGGTAACAATAAAGCCCTTTCCATTAAAAAAAAAACCAACCACACAAACCACCCTGACATTACTCCTTGAGAATAGTAATAATAAATTGTAATTCCAGTTGGAATTCTGTTGAAAGTTATAAGAATTTAACAAGACACAGGTAAGTACAGTTACCAAAAACATATTAAATGAGACTGTTCTCCATCTTTTCTATTTTTTTTTTTGCCTAGTCTTAGGCCTCAGAAGAAAGAAATCTTGTCAGGCTTTGTGCACAAAACAGAAAATACACAAAAATGTATTTTCTATGTAATCTATAATCTTCAAACAGAGTTACTGTGTGCTGGACTGAAAAAAAAAAAGTATGGTGGTAATTTACAATTGTGTTGATTTTTCTTCCTCTTTTTTTTCTTTTCTCTAAAGTCCTCAGTGATACACAAATTTACATTTTTAAGTTGAGAGCTAGTTTTCTTCAGGAAAAATTCATATGTCTGGCAAAAAGGCATGTCTGGCATTTGGTACAAGGAAGTCAGACATGAGGCACATACTGCAGTCAGGTATAAGCAACATAGTTTATCACAATGGCAGAAACAGGGTTCTATTATAGGGTTGTATTCAACTAATGCATGAAACATTAAAAGTCCATGCTCAAAAAGAGGGAGTATTATCTTGCCATTCTGATAGCAATGATTCTAAAATACTAAGGAAGCTCAGGCAGACTGTGCTGAAAAATCTCAGCCAGTCTCATAGATTTTGTAAATGCCACGTATGCATAAGATATAAACCCTAATTTTGCAGGCATTGTAAGGGAGCCATTCTTAAAGCAAAGAGTCAGAGCTCACAGCCAGAGGAAAAACAAGTCTTGATTCAGTCCTGGGCAATAAACAAGACTGTTGCAGTCAGTAAGGTTTTCTATAACTCTCGACAAATATGCATTCAAAAGTGGGGTCTTCACAGAAGAAAGCAAGACACATTAAGTCCACGTGGTAATATTTAACTTCAAAACCAGGAGCTATGCTGAAAAGATGATGAAAAAGGAACTCAAAAGAAGAATCAAAGTGTTCTGTACCAACAGGCACCTTGGAAGCAACATATTGGAGTCCTGAAGTGAATGTACCTATCAAGGTGTGTCACCTATCAAAATCAGAAACCTACCTCTGTTTAAGAAAAAAAGGGGATTAAAAGAGATTTCCTTAATGCAGTTATGCAACATCAGAAGAAAACAATGAAGATATGTGACAAAACCATGTTCATATGTGAAACATATGGAAATGCTGATTCTATAATTAGAAAATGAAAACAGAGATAGAAAGATACAAACAGAAAATCAAGAATAAAGACTATTTTAAAGAAACATTAATGGAGAAATGAACTATGAAGGCAAAACCTTACCTAAGTTCATCAGTCAAGTTTCAAGGAAGAGATTTCTGAACAGGACTTGCTGAAGTACAGTGGTATACAGTAAGTGCTAGAAAATGTGCTTTTTAGAAATAATCTTAACAATATAAAATCTCTTTACATAAGGTTATCAGATATGATGTTTTACCATCTCATCTCACATGCTTTTGAATACTGAAGCAGCATTCAAGTAGTTTCTTCTAATATTTTTGGCTACAGGAAAGACCCAGTATATCTTTCTTTTGACATTTTGTGATCTTTTCCACTTAGGTCAACGTAGAACTGAGCTGACCTATGCTGTCTGTACTAATTATTCACATAGGCTAAATAAATATTTGTATTCTTACCTGACTCTGTCTTTAAGAAACATTATCTATTATTTTTATCTCCTATATTAAGAGCAATAGTTACGTCTATTAAAAGAGTTAGGATTAAGCAATGCATTTCCTGGAGGCAGTTAGAACTAAAAATACGATCTTCACAAAGTGGGACTTATATAAAAATAAGGAAAATGGAAAAAGCTGTCTCTGGAAAGTTGCAATTAAAACTACAATCAGGGAGTCCAAAACACTGGGGTTTGGTTTTGATGTTTTTCTGGTGGGGTGGCGAAGATGTTTTCATTCTAAGGGCTTAAAAATTAATAAAGCAAGCATTTTCGCATAGCTCACAAGCAGGAAGCATGCCAGGGAGCACAGAGCAGGCTGCTAGATGATCAGGCTGTAAACAGTGTGTGTTGGAGGGCAGCTACAACGCTGCGCCTTAAACTGATTTGCAGAGAGAGGCCGATGGCTGAATTGAATAACAACCAACACAAACCCTATGGAGTTATGCTATACTTTATCACATAAACCACTATTCCAGTTACTGTTATATATCTTATTACTAATGTCTCAATCGTACAAAATCACCATTTTACCTAATACGATGACAGCCTTCGTAGTCATGGAAACACTAATCATACCATCTCATTTGTGTACTGACCCGTTACCCCAGGACCCACCACCTTTTCAGCCCTCAGTGACAAAGGGCAGTCATGGGCTCCCATGCGGCCTGACAGGTGATGGGGTGAGGGTGCCCGAGCGGCTGGTGGTGGTGGTACTGGGTGAGTGTTGGTGATCCCAAGGTACACTCTTACCAAGCTGGACTAGGCTCTACACGTGCAGCTTTTCACCTCGGTGGCTGGCTCCACCCGTGGTCCCCTCTGGGCTCTTGAAATGTGATCTGTCACAGCTAGTCCTTATTTCGGTGATCTCTGGTCTAGGCATCCCATGGGTCTCTCAGTCGAGTATTTCCTCATTCATCTTGTCATGATTTTATCAAGTTGTCATTGGTTTCCCCCAGACAACGTGTTTCTGAGTTAAACAAATCCAACAGTTGCTTTTTGTTGGTGGTGGTGTGCTACTCACCATCAAGCTCTGGTTTGCATGATTGTCTGGGACAAAGCTGAGGTGGTAAGGCTCTCCACAGGAGCGATCCTGGAAGTTTAGGCAACAGCTTAGCAGCTAAACAAATTGTTTCTACTTTTGCTTACTATGAGGGAACCTAGGAAGCCTCCTGCATTAATACCTTTCTTTGCACAGCATGATTCTGAGAATCTGTCTTAATTTCAGTGGCATTAGAAGCCACCTCTTCTAAAAGAAATAAAAATTTAAATTTGCAGGAAGCAATGGATCCAAAGAAACTTAAATATAAAACTGTAAACCATTAATTGGTTTGTAATCTGTGATTTATTTCAACCTTGTATCCAAAGGAGGGTGCTAATGATGCTAATATTTTTAAACTGCTTTGTCAGTTTCTCTATCTGGCAGAAATAGTGCAAATTACTAGACATGTGGATAAACCTGATATAATGGAGAAGAGTCAATATAGCTTGGCAAAGAAGCCATACCTCACAACTGCATTAATTCTTCAAAGGAGTCAGTACGAATACATACGTATGACCGAAACGGAAAGACTGGGTATCTGTAAATACTTTGACATTTTTTTATTTTGAAAAGATGAAATGAAAAAGACCTCATGTTTCAGAAAGCTGCTATAAGGCAGGAAACAAAGGATAGAAATAAAGTTTACACAACGGAGGGAGGGTAGCAGTGGAGTTGCATGCAGATTTCTGTTGAGATGATGATTATCTGGTAAAGGGATGTGGCAAAGTTACTGATGGTTCAGAATCATTCAGTTCAGATAAAAACAACCAAAGGCTTGCAGAGGGATTTGATGATACTGAATGGGTAGGTGATTAAATGACAGGTGATATTCAGTGTTTACAAAAAGAAAAAACACTTTAATATGTTACTCCTTCCTTTGTGCATACTATATGTCCTAAATGAGATGTTAGCATTCAGAGCTGTCTACAGAGAGTCACATACCTTTTCTGATGAAGTTAATAACAAATGTTCACTTAGGTTTTGATTTTTTATTGAAAAAGTTCAAATCGCATGAAATGTAAGTCCATTTTGAACATTCTGAACATTAGGGAAGAGAAAGTTGTCTTGGGAAATTCCTAACCATAATTTCACAGAAATCAGAGCATAATTCTGAAGCACTATGTGATTTTACATGTGTCCTATCCTTATACTCTCTTCTTAAGGATTGCAGGGCACCATCAGAGTTGGATGAACTTAGAAGAGCCCTTGGTTTGCCCAAAATAGCAATTCTTATTTTACTCTTTTATAATTTCATGCTAATTATGCATTAGAATATTCAAGATTTTTTTTTTTCCAGGAAATGAGAATCACTTCCTATAGTGAGATATTAATGACACTATATTTAGCATGACATAAAAATGGCCCTCACAGGAACAGAAATAGTAATCCAAAAGCTGGAGGCTAGGTTGAGACTCCATCTGTGACAGAGTAATGAATGCATTCGAATTCACTTTTGGGTGGGTGAGGGAATTCAGTGTGTTGGGAGGCAGGAAGGAATGCAGAGCCCGGAGGAGAGATCCATTTATCTCCTTCAATTGGCCCAGCCCCAAAGCTCCTTGCACACCAACTCTTCGGCTGTGCAGTCTCCCTACTCTTTGCTATCCAAACCAAATGCATGTGAAACCCATTGTCTCCTTCAGCATAAATTTAGGGAGAGATTCTATAATGCTAGTCTCTGTTTTGATTCAGGCTCAAACTGAGAAGGGCTCTGCATGCATTAGGATCCAGGATGGAGAGTTCGAGTTGACTGTGCCTGATGAAGCATTCTCTTGAAACTAGGGTCTAGAGTAGAAAGCCTGGCAGTATCTAGTAAAAACCTGAAGGTACGGTAGCCCTGGGTAGGATGCATTGTTGTAAAGAAATGGTAGAAAACTACAAAACTGTTAAATGGAACTTAGACATTGAAACAAAAGCTGCCACTGTTATAATTCTGATCCCATAAGAATGATAAAAAAATCTCACGATGACGGAAATCTGAAAAGTGAGATCGCTGAGATTTGGGGTAAAGAAAACAAAAAAATACAACTCCACTGTGTCCTTGAGCCTGCCTTAAGTAACCAATTTCAAAGCAGGTTTCTATTTTTCCTTCTCTAAATACTGTAGAAAATAAGGGTGGAATCCAAAATGATCTCTGCTTGTATATCTGAGAATACTGGAAATGCACTTAATATTCACACTCAAAAGACAGTGCCAGAATGCTTATTAAATTGGTTTGGAGACCTATTGTGTAAACTTTGACTAAATATCCCCAAATTTTAAATTCTTGCTTAAACTGAGAAGAAAAGGAAGGGGTGGGGGGGGGTGGGGTGGAGTTAAACCATCAAAGCAGAAAGTACTTTCCTCATAAAAATGCACCAGACTGTCTTCCCTGAGAGGCTGGAATGGTGAGGTTGTCTTTTTGGAATTAACTTTCTCATTTGCACTTAAAAATCCGATGTTGAATGTGATTAAAAAAAGTTATTTGAATATGAGACACTGTGACTACTATGTTCTGTTTGTTATTGCAGTAGATACTTTTTACTAACTTCTCAGGAAATAATGTAAATACACTTGAAAACCTCTGCATATCAGAGCCCTAAGCTATATTCAGTGACCTTCTACACCATGCTAAGCTATTCAGTTAGATTTCCCCATTAGCCAAAGGGAGGAAACTAGTGTTAAACAAGCTTTATTTTTTCCCTTGTGTTCTTCTAATTGATGGAAGATGTATTCAGTTTGTGGGTTGACAGGAAAGGTATGTGAAGAAGGTCAAACAGGTTACAAGCATGTTTTATATGTTATGTTTCCCAGTTCCATAAGACTACGAGCAAAATGCCTTAACAGAATAAATGCACTCTCTTTACGTTAGTCCTTTACCTCTATTAAACACTTTAAATAGCTTTCTACCCCCTTTCATTTAGCTGCAATAACCTCTTCAAATTATCTAGGTCACTTAGGCCCATATACCACTTCGCTATTTTTAGCTCGCTGGTTGTCTTCTACTTCTGGAGAATTATCCTTTTTGCAATTAAACTTCCTGTCACTTTTTCTTTTTTCTTTTTTTTTTTTTTTTTCTTACTTGTATAGGCTGTACATATTTGAGGTGTACAAACACAGTTTCTTAGGTCACTGAAAGATCTATGTTTACAATGATCTATGACTTTTGTTGTGTTTTTTCGTTTCTCTGGAAGGAGAATATTAGAGGACAGCATCTGATTAGAAGTGGGCCTGTCTCAGTATGCAGTACAGGTCTCCCTTGGTATACAGTTAGACAAATTATGATGAATCTGTGTGCATGTATTTTCCTTTCGAGCAATATGTCTGCTTCCTTCCCTAGTTGCAAAGGCAGCCTGCAGAGAGAACTCTGCCGTCTCTGAGTATGGACTTTGATGAATTGATCAGTGGGGCACAATACAGAGATCTCTGAGCTGGGGTCGGTCACACGAGAGGTGGAAATTGAAGCTGTATAGCTAATTCATGTGCAATCAAGCTAGTTGTGAGGCAGTGCCTGGCACAACACAACGGTGCCCACATGCTCTCCTGGAACGGGGCATGACGTTGGCTCGTTGTAATACGTGTAGTTGCGCAGACAGGGCCAAACACAACAGGCACCTAAATTTAGTTATGATTAATGGATATAGCTTTCATGCAAGTATGGAGATACTCACAGCACCTAGCACTGGATGTGTAACGTTGCTCAAGTGGGGCAGAAGTTTGCAAGCTAGTCTTCCTAAGATTCCTGCATAGCGGAATAGAGGAGAGAGCTGAATGTATTACTTTAGAGGGAATTGGTTAGTCTGAAAGTTTATGAAAACTATGGCAATATGAGGAAATAGAAGTAGGAAACTTCTTTTCTGCTACTAACTGCCAGTGAAGAATGCATTAGCTTGTAAGTAATTATCTTATTGTTTGTATTACTAATGAACATACTGGTGGCAGAATATGATCTTGTGTATTCATGAATATGCCTTTAATTATAAACAGAAGGAATGTATAAGTAATATAAAATTACATTATTTGCTCTATAAATGTTTCATTAAATGTTAATATTTTAATTCAAAATGGTATCACATGCTTCATCTAAATGGAAAACTGTCACTCATTGTTAAATATCTTATCTACTAAACGATAGTGGGCTAATTTGTGAAAATAATTGCAGTTTTAACAATACGTGCATATGCAATTTTACGCTATTTTAAAAGCTTATACCATAATCTGAAATCATCTGTGAAAACATCAGAAAAGAAGGGACATATTGCATATTTGGTCTGCTCTGCAGCTGATGCATTGGACAGTATATATGAACTATATAGAAAGCTCTCAAACTAATAAGAAAACTGTGGAAAGCAGTCCATGTAATTACTAGTTTCTCCCATAATAAAGTTAAATAACTTTTTACCTCTGTAGAATCAATAAATTCAGATGATCATAGCACAGTTCACATTCTGGAATGGGAAAGAGGTATGGTTTAACATTTCATCATGTTACGGTTTGATTTTAGGCTGATGTGTTCTAGTCTGTGTCAAATAATTTTAAGATGCTTGATCAACATCTTCTCATGACAAAACATTTTCTCAGGAACCTTACGATATAGTGGGGTACTGTTCAAATGGTTGTTTCATATGACTTTATAATGTGCGTTATAATATGCTAGAGATAACTTTGGAATCTGGTACCTGATGAAAAGTAAAGGTTTATTTAAATACAAAATGCAATTCCAGTGTAGAAAGAGTCAGATTTTGTTATCTTACTTTTAAATGAAATATTCATAAATCCATTAAATGCCTTCATAATGTCCATATTTGATTTCTCAAGGAATCTCCAAAATTCTGTTATTTTACCTACTGAAAGGCGGAAAAACAAAATTTCATAGGAGAAAAAAGGAAAAGCCAATGAGACTATAACTGAATATAACTTGATTATACTGCAGATTTTGGTCCTGCAAACGTACTTCCTCTGTAAGAGTTCTTTGCATGTAATAAAAGGCAGAATATGTGTGTATTTGGTGGATTGGGATTTTAAAGTGTATTACAATATTTTACATGGATTTTTCACTTGGATTCATTAGTTAGATCTCTCAGTTTATGTTCTTTCTCCTGTGTGCAAGTGTTTCTCAGTTATTTTGATAGTGACTTTTGCCTATGATGAACCTTTACTTTGAGACCTGCAGTTCCTCATGAAACTTATTTACTAGGCATTCTGAAATTCCCTATGAAATAATAGCAGTTGCTGAACTTAGTTTCTCTTCAGGCTATAAGAAGACAATTTAGATGCTCATCAGAAAGATGTGAAGAATTGTTGTTGAATGTGTTCAGGCATTGACATGAAAGAGAAACGCTTAAGTGGTCTTGAAAGCACAGAAGAAGTATCTACTAAAAAAATGAATGATTACAGAGTGCAAACTGCTTGGTGTAAATGCAGGAAGAATACAGCTTGCCCTATCTAGGTTCAGTTAAGCTAGAGATATTCTTTACTGTTCCCCATTGTTTCTTTAGTATTCTCTGAAATTAAATGACTCTGTTGTGTTTGTTTCATTTTCTCTTGACATCTAGAACTGAGACATTGATTTCTGAGTGTGTGTATATACACATGCAAACTGCGTAACATGCATATGTAATTGTTTCAACATTCCCTTGTTATGCTATGTGAGTCTGAAAGACACCGGGTAACTCAAAACTCGTTTTCAGAAAAGAGACAATATGTTCACACAGTGTCATTAATGAAGAAATACATCACATCCATAAAGCTGTGTGAACTTCCATGCTGCTCCGCCTGCAGTCATAAATAGACTCGAGGTGTTCAGAGGGTTGGCAGCTGGGTTGGAGAACCTGGTAATCCTAGCAATTGCAATGCTAATGTTCTTCTGAATGTATATGCTTGTACAAAGTATGGATGCACTAAAACAATATCAACCGATAGAAGGTCTTGTGGAAAAAACCTTTCAGTCTTTGAATTGTTTATCAGGTTTTTTACAGCAGTTATCACCAGAGCGATGAGGAAAATTGCCTCATCCAAATTACTAAATAATGGACAATAAAACTCTTTGCATGTAAAGACATTGACTCTCAACAAATTATTAAATCCCAAGCTATAAAACTCTCCACATAGAAAGAGATTGATTCTCAAATCACGAGTCTCAAATTAATGGGATACATGAATCAAAGTGTTCAATAAATGAATTGCAGTCAAGTTAAAATATAAACATTTGGGGACCAACGTAACACCATATCATTTTTGTAGCTGATGATATGAGCAGCAGTTAATGATAATCAAGGCAAATGGAGTGGTATTGATACTAAGAAAAATCATAGACTGAATTCATACTGAAAAATATGAGCTTTCACTGCCAACAATATCAGGGTGGTCAGTGTTTCGATGCTGAATGGGTTTATCCATCATGGTTTGAAAATAGGCAATCCAACATATATCTAAATATGAATGCAAGCAGAGTTTTAGAAGACATTGAGGACAACTTAGCCCTTCTCTCCAAATAATTGCTTCCTAGTTTTAGTCCCCTATACTTTGAGATCCTTTGTCTTTTTTTACAAAATGGATTTTTTTTTAGCCTTATCCAATTTATTAATGTGCAATCACACTTCTATTAGGGACACATCTAAGCAATGTTCTCCATTGAAACAAAGGAAAAGTTATACAGCTGGAAATGTCCATAGGTGTTTACACTGTACCTTCAGCTCAGTCTTCTGAGTCCTGGGAGCTGGAAGGGAGAAAAATAATGCCATGCTGTGGAAGTATTTTCCTAAGTACAGTCCATCATCTTTAATGGCAGATTGGTATCCTGATATTTTGATACAGGGAAGAATATAATTGATTGCATTTAATGTCAGCTTTGCAAGCAGCTTTTGGGTTTGTTTTCTAAAAAAAGATTAATACAGTTCTCTTTGTGGTTACAACAAAAAGTGGGGTGTCATTGTGCTTAATGCTGTGTATTCTTCTACCTCCTTGAACCCCAAACTTGAAGGCAGCACTACGTGTTTATTCTATCTTCATATATCACAGGTATTTAGCTGTCACCTTTATGGAGCTATATACTGTAGATAAAATGCTTTTGTTTCACAATTTAACTTTTGTGTATAACACAGACAGAAAATGGAGGTGACTGAGGCACTAGTAATGCCTCTAGCCCTTGCAGTGACAGGGCAGCTGTGAGGTCTGAGACTCCCAGAGCATCCTAGCAGGAGATGTGTTTTGCTTTGGCTTTTTTTGAGGTGGGACATGGGACTGGAAGGTGAAATTAGTTGTCTTGTACTCAGAGGATGACAACGAAGTCAGATATCTGTTTCTGCCAGTTACAGAAACAGTCAATATTCCTGTCTCAACGGCTGAGTAATTAGAACAAAACATGACATAGCATCAGAATAAAAGAATGAAGTAGTGCGAAGTGATGTGAGTCACATCAGTAAGACTAAAAAATTGAAAAACAGTCTAGTCTTGTGCAAAACTAGATGTTTCCTAATTATTTGAAGGCTCTGTGTACATTTTTAGTGGATCCTCTTCCTGGCTGCATCAAATATAAACTGCAACTCTTTGCTTCCAAAGCCCTTTGCTGCTTCTCTCTGCCCTACCTGACCTCTAAATGACAAAGAGAGTGAACTCCTGCTTGTAATCAACCCATCCTGTCAGATTTTACTAGCCATTTGTGAAATTGCTGTTCTCTACGTTTTTTGCCTCTTCTGTCAGACAATTTCCACATATGTATCTACCAGTCTACTTTATTATCATCCCTTAAATCCTTTTCTAATGACATCTTCAGGTGTTTAGGCATTCGGTGTTTGTTTTTTTCTGTTAGCATAGTTCTTTTCAGGCATGCTTTTGGGTATGTTGTTGCTCATCTCATTTTCACCTTTTGCTTTGTTGCATCTTTGTACACCATTATGTCTTCATTAGTACGCAAGTAGTGAGCTCTATGGGTCAGCAACTCTCTGGTGTTTTCTTCTTCTTTATGTTTATCCAGGCCTAGCCCAGTGGGCTTCTGGTCCAAGACTGATTCTTAAGTACTATGGTAATGCCAATTATAATTTTAAATTGGATATGAGTGCTGTTATATGACTTGTAGTAGAAGTTATAAATATTGACCTTGCTACCTTGTTTGATTTTGTCTCAAATAATATTCTCCTCAGCAAGCTAGGAAAGCATGGGCTAGGTGAAACCACGGTAAGTGTGCAAAACTTATTTTCTAGCCCAGTTATGTGGCACAGATGGGCTAGAAAGGATATATTGAATGAGGATTGCATGCTTTTTTCCGTTATTTTTATTATCGTTTCGAACAGTGGAAATAGAGAATACCAATAATATTAAATGACACCAAATTTACGGAGATTGTGGCAACGGGCAATTTGGAAGGTAGGATAAGATT
Source organism: Astur gentilis (assembly GCF_929443795.1). Classification (NCBI taxonomy): domain Eukaryota; kingdom Metazoa; phylum Chordata; class Aves; order Accipitriformes; family Accipitridae; genus Astur; species Astur gentilis. The sequence goes on from NC_064911.1 coordinate 14,524,136, forward strand.
TGGAAGGAAATCTGGTTTTGCCGGTTGAAGCAACGGCTGGAAATAGATAGACTGAAGAGAGACTAGTGTAAAACACCACACTTACCCAGCAATAAACAAGCCCAGGGTGCGGAACGACTCGCAACTCGGTGCGCGGCCTGTAGGACGAAGCAACCACAAGGCAACCTCGCCACGCAGACACAAGGAAGGCCGTCACTGGGCCGTGTATTGAGAACTCTCTCCAGCAGTACGTGCGCATTCGCCGACAAGTCCCTGTTTTCTGTAAAACGCCTTGACGGCCTCGTTCTGTGGGAGGGACGGAGGGCGGTTGGTGCCTCCCAGCCCTTCCCTGAGGCGCGGCCTCGGGCCCCTGCCCTGTCCTGGGGTGAGAGGGAGCGGTGGGAAATACTCGTCCCGGATTGGCTGGCGTCAGCGGAGCTGGCGCCTCCTGATAGGCTGGGGCTGTTGCTGGGGCTCCCAGCCTGCCCTGGGGGAAGGCAGGAAGGAGTTGGGGGGTCACGGGGGGTTGTGCCCCGGTTCTGGTGGCGGGGAAGCTGCTCCAGGACGGATAGCGAGAGGAGGTGTGACGCGGGAATGGGAACGGGGAGACGCGTTTTGTGTAAGTATCGATGGTATCACTAGTCATCCTTGAGAGAGAGGATTATAGATACCGGTTATTTATATATATTTATAGATACCGTTCAGTCACTGTAAATAAAACCAGGCTGCAAATACGTGGCCTGGCACTTCTCTCTTATTTTTTAATCTGTGGCAATCAATTCCTCCTTGTAATGCCCTTCTAGCCTTGAAGGTGGTGCGAAAAGTGGTCTGTAAAGCCATGTCTCGTCCTCTGTTCCAACATGCTGCGTGCCTTGCCGTACGTACTCGGTGAAAAGGAGATTTCTATGCCTTCCCCTACATACTCAGTTAAAAGGAGATGACAAAAGGGCCCAAAAGACTTTGCCAAACTTCCCTGGGACACGCATGCAGATGTAATGCAGAAATCATACTTTCTGCAGCGGCCTGGGAGTGATAGATGAGATGCCGTGTTTCAGATAAAACATAAATGTGCTAGGTTTCTTGTGAAGTGTAAATAAGATTATTCTATCTGGAGAGCCAGTTACGGTTGTAGCATGGTTAAAGCAGACCGTTTGCCATAAGGGAGGCCTTGATGTGGTAGACGTGTGCTTGGGCGCTGGGCTTGGGCGTGTTTTTGTGTTTGGCCGGAGGTGTGCATCGCCGGCGGCTTTCCCGTGCGGCAGGAGCGTCTTGTCCGCTCAGCGTGCATCAGGGTGCCCCGAACACAGAATTAGCGGGTGGTTTCCCCTTGGCCTTCCCTGGAGAGTTCTTGGATGCATGTAGGAAATGATGTGTGTGTGTGTCGAGAGCCTGGTTTTTTAAACTTTCAGATATTTGTTATTTGGGAATCAAATTCTTAAACATTTGCTTCAGGGAATTGACCTAAGTGAGGAGGCTGCGTGCTAAATAAGCATTCTCTAAACCAACTGTTTTGGTTAGTTATTTGAAAGGGAGAGGACAGATATAGACAGAACCGTGGCATGGCAAACTGTGAAAACAAAAGTTTCTTCTGCAAAACCTTACCAACTTACTGCATCAAAAGACAAAGTAAGTAAAAACATGATGTGTCAGTCTGTTTTAACTCCCTACAAGAGCGCTCCATTAAGAGAGGAACATTTATTTTTTTAAAAGTTCTTTTTGCAACTTGGGTACTATAATATTTTGCAGCAGAGACTAGTTTCATTATTTTACTGCAGGAACTGGAGTCTTTGGTATTTACCGTTCAGCTGTTCTGACAGGGAAGAGTCAATAATAGGTATTGGTATCTGTTCAAAATTCTGATTATCTTCTAGACTGTGTATTTTTCTTGTCAGTGGTGAAAGGTATGGGCTGGCCTGGGGCCTCCAGTCTTTGAGTCAGACTTTCTGTTTATATATTAAGGAGTAAATTTATAGTTTGTTATTTTTGAAAGTTCCTGGTTCTGTGGAACTATTTCTTGAGAGATCAGAAAGATTAATGTTGTCTTTATTCTCTTGCTCCTCAACTGCAGTTGTTCAGTGGTTTCTATGTTTTCAGAGACCTTCCTGATGTTTACATTACAAAAGAAGAAAAACTAAAATGGCAGGAGGCTGGAGGGGAAGGGGAGAGGCTTTCCATTCCAATATGCTTCCAACCCCACTTTCCTCCCTCTATCTGCATCACAAGAATGGGGGCCTGAATGGAGGTGTAATGTTGGTTTCTAAGAGAGACCAAAGAGAGGCCATGGAGAAATTGTAGAAGCTGTGCAATTAATTGCAGTAAAAATCAGATTCTTCCCAGATGTAAGGGCTTATCTATGTTATAGTTTTGACTAAAAATCATTTCTGGTTTTACTCATAAATCTGATGGTATCTACTTTGTTATGAATGAATGAAGTGTGTGGATAGAAGCCTCAGTAATATAACATTTTACAACTATTTTACTGTATTGGTTTACAGTGACAAGTACAACTATTTTGCCTTCAGCGCAGCCATCTGTCTGGCAGGCTAATCCCTCCAAGTTGTAAAAGTGTATCCCCATGGTATGCGTATCCTCCAGTAACCCAGGTGGTGGCAAACAGCCACGGGTTTTTCCCCGAGGATACAACTTGCATTGTGTTGTCCAACAGGACTACTGTGAAATCTCTGAAAGGCACATCTCCCTCCACTTTAGGCCCACGGGGATGGACAGCTGGGTGCATCGTACAGATTGGCAGTGACCAGTATTTGCGCTAAGAGCTCTCTTCTTCAGCAATTTTGCTTTAGCATAGCGTCTTGCGTAAGTTTAGTTCTACTACCATGCTATACCATGAGATCTCCAGATGACTCCTGGGAGTAGAAGTTGGGAGGGTATGCTTTGGAGGGGTCTCCATGGAGGGATTCTGTTTAGGATGAAGTGTTTCTATGCAGAAGACAGTGTGCAGTGGCCACACTTTCTGGTTTGATCAGGCATCTTCCACTGGACACAGAGGTTCTGCAAAGCAGGATATATACAGTTTTAATGCGTAATGCAATTGTGTATTGGCTAGCACGAAAGATGGATGGGATGTATTCGGCTAAGCGGACACACAGCCGATGAGGCCCCGAAGAGTCTGTCCTGACCTGGCAGACACCAGTCCGGTGGGAAAGAGTCCACCCCCGCAGCTCCCAGAGGCAGCTCCTCAGTGTGGCTCAGTTGCCGTCGTCCCCCAGCCCCCTTAGCACGGGTGACAGTGACAGCTGGACCTGGCCAGTGCCAGCCTGCCTCCAACGTGTTTTCTCCTGTAGGATTTTTGTACCCTTCTGTGCCGGTGTTTTGCCTTTTGACTCCTTCAGCTGCTAAATCCCTTCTGAGCAGTCCTAACGCTGTCTATACTTTTTACCTCTGTTATCTTTTGACAGACGTTTTCTTTGTTTTTTCTCAGCAGTCCAAATCCGTGTGGCATAGCTGTGCTGCACTGGGCCTTGGTGCCCACCTACCTAAACCCGTGGTGGGGCTGGGGAGATCCTTATGGCAGAGGCTGCACAGAGAGGGGGTGTACAAGTGACAACTTCTTCACTGCTCTTCAGTTTGGTGTTGAGTAATTTCCAGAATGTTTTGTACCATGTTAGACACGACATGATCCTTCTGAAACATGAATATTGAAGTATGTCCAGAGACATTGCTAGACGTTGGTAACAGAATGTAAGGTCTGCAATGCTGTTCCTCACCAGAGGTGCTCTGCCTCCCATTCTTATCCATAAGTTTCTGAGTCTTAAGGTAGATTTGAAGAACATAGTGTACCGTATTGGGTTTGCGTGGCATGGTTTTGGTAGCGGGGGGGTGGGGGGTTGGTGGCGGTGTTACAGGGATGGCTCCTGTGAGAAGCTGCTAGAAGGTTCCCCTGTGTCCAGCAGAGCCAATGCCAGCCAGCTCCAAGATGGACCTGCCGCTGGCCAAGGCTGAGCCCATCAATGACAGTGGTAGTGCCTCTGGGAGAACAGATTTAAGAAGGGGAAAATGGTTGCTGCAGAACAGAAACTGCAGCCAGAGAGAACAGTGACAACATGTGAGAGCTCCAGGTCAGTGCAGAAGGAGGGGAGGAGGTGCTCCAGGCACCAGAGCAGAGATTCCCCTGCAGCCCGTGATGAAGACCCCGGTGAGGCAGGCTGTCCCCCTGCAGCCCAGGGAGGTCCACGGGGGAGCAGATCTCCACCTGCAGCCCAGGGAAGACCCCATGCCGGAGCAGGGGGATGCCTGAAGGAGGCTGGGACCCCGTGGGAAGCCTGTGCTGGAGCAGGCTCCTGGCAGGACCTGTGGCCCCGTGGAGAGAGGAGCCCACGCTGGAGCAGTTCGTGAAGAACTGCAGCCTGTGGGAAGGACTCACGTTGGAGAAGTTTGTGGAGGACTGTCTCCCATGGGAGCGACCCCACGCTGGAGCAGGGGACGAGTGAGGAGTCCTGCCCCTGAGGAGGAAGGAGTAGCAGGGACAACGTGTGATGAAGTGACCCCAACCCCCATTCCCCATCCCCCTGTGCTGCTGGCAGGGAGGAGGTGAAGAATTTGGGAGTGAAGCTGTGCCCAGGAAGAAATGAGGGGTGGGGGGAAGGTGTTTTAAGATTTGCTTTTATTTCTCATTACCCTATTCTGGTTTTATTGGTAATAAATTAATTTTCCCAAAATTAAGCCTGTTTTGCCCATGACGGTAATTGGTGAGTGATCTCTCCCTGTCCTTAACTCAACAAATGAGCCTTTCGTTATATTTTCTCTCCCCTGTCCAGCTGAGAGGGCGAGTAATAGAATGGCTTTGATGGGCACCTGGTGTCCAGCCAGAGTCAACCTACCACAAGATCTTTTCTCTTGGCTATCTGAATAAAAGCATATTCTAAATATGCTCCATAAAATGCTCAGGTCAGAGTTTGTTCCTGATTTTGGTGAACGAATACTTACTGGTGTCTCACAACTCGGTCTTGTCCCAGAGAGACCCTGAATACCACTCTTTTTTGCTTTGCTATTTTAGCTCAGAACTCTAGTCAGAGGTTGAAGGGTGTGAATTTCAGCAAAGTTTATGTCTTTGTACAAAGTTCTCTATTTATTATCTTTGTCTTTTTATTATCTATAGCTTGCTGTTACTCAGAAAGTTGATACTCTGGTGTTTTCATTTTTTATGACTGTTTGGGGTATTTTCCTCTTTGGCAAATGCTAGTGTAGTGGCATGGAAGAAATGATGGGTTTTTAATTCCATGAGAGTCAAAATCACTGTGGAACATATCCTGCCATCATCTTTTTTGTTGTAGAAGATACTGGAAAGGGAAATTAGTGTGGGTCTTTTTAATGGAAATGAATCAGAAGGTGGGAGGAAAAAAAGTAGTTTCTAAAAACAATATTGCTGAGGGTTAATTTCATGTAGCATTGCAACTTACAGTTGCAAAGAAGGTGCCAGCAAACGTTCCCAAGTGGTGTTTTTTGTCTTAACAGTAATGATCTTTCCTATTGCAGAAATTCCAAGGTGAATTAGTAGGCAAATGCTGCTTTATGAGATTTATTCTCGTTCTGCCTTTGTAATGTCTAGTTTTAGTGAGTGTTGTTTTCATACTGGCGTAGATCACTTTCTCATTGCAATATTTGCATTAAAAATGTTTCCTCATTTTTACTTTAATCATAGGTAGCTTTGCTATAACATTTAAACTGTGACTAACACTTCTTGTTAACACTTAATCCTTTAAATGATACTTTGAAATTGTTTAAAACAGTATTTTAAATTGAACAAGACCTTAGAGCCACTCTGTAGGACTGTATCATTAACCTATAATTGTATATTGCATGAAGTACTTTGTTTTCATTACTTTCGAAAAAAAAAGTAATGACCTTGCAATTGACTCCTCTATTTAACATTTTCATCTGAGCTTTAACACCATTAGAAGTAACTGCTTGTGTTGACCACAGAAGGAGCCAAAGAAGCAATGTACTGCAGTCAACCTAATTCACTTTCAGGCTAACAAAGTTAATACTAATTGGTGATCTACCAAGTCAAAGGCCTCCGTTAAATAAGAGTCTAGACTGTGAAACTCCTTTTTCTTTTTGTAGATTGCCAGCCCTGGGTTTTAAAATATACTGTGCTGAATTTTGATTTTCACATCAGGATACCTAACACTTGAATAGCCAGTAGGTCTGTGCTGCCTTAAATATTAATCTAAAACTGTTTAAAGTGGGTATTGAGTATGGAAAGTTCTTGTTAGTGAGAAAGCCCCATTTCATGCAGAAGTTATTTGGGAAATAGTCTAAAAAATTACTTTTTTTCCTTATTTGCCTAGAGCGTCATTCTCTTTAAAGCCTGTCAGTACTAAATAATCATCAGGCCCCACAGTCTTTCCTCATGTTGATAGGCAGCTTGAACAGCCGTGTGTGCCTCCCATTCATCTGTTCCCAGTATCATCAGACACAAGGAAGGCAGAGCAGACCGTCCAAACTGGCTGTCATTTCAAGAAGACTGGGACACATGAAAGCAGTAAATAATAACGACTTAGCTGGGGGACTGAGCATTCTGTACCACACGAAAAATGTGCTCTGCTTAAAACCATGAAACTTGGCAGATAGGCTTAGGATTTGCTAAGGCACAGAACAAAAGCAAATATGGTCCTTTCTGATTGCCTACTGTAGAAAACTGAGCTCTTCAGTAGAAACTCTTTTGATTCCAGTTTTCCACAGGTTCTTAAACATGGAAGGAAGAAAGTTTTAGCAATATTATACAGATGGGAAATGTCATATTTTTTTTTTTCTTCTACAAAGTAAAGAAGGATCTATTTGTACTAATCTCAGTTTCCAGAAAATAAAATGGCTAAGATGATTCTTTTTAAAGCTTATGGGCTGAGGGGGAAAAAAACCAACAACAAAGAATTGTGGAGATGAACGGGCAAAGGGGCTGAGCTAATTTTTTTAATACCTTCAAGGTAGATTCAGCTTGGAAAACTTGTTGGAAAATATACCATCCAGGGAGAAAAGCAGCTGAACAATCTACAGATTTTCTTCTTTATTTTTCTGTAACGTATGTGCTTTTAATCAAAATGGTCAGGAGATGGGGTAAGAGTAACTCCCCATATTATCTGCATTGGCACATGTATTGATCATGAAATAGAAGATCAGTAACCACCGACTCTCACAGTGAAAATCCTTTGTAAACACTTGGTTGCATTAGTGAAGGAAAGGATAACTTTCAGCTCTTGACTGGAGATGTCTAAGTCGTGTTGTTTTCCTTTGAGCGGGCTCGTGTTTGTTTCCCCAGGCCTGATCTAGCTGTTCTCAGTCATCTTGAGAAACTCCAGGAAGGGCAAGCTGTCAGCTGGGCTCAAGCAGGCTCAGGAGGGTAAGAACAAGTACCAGTGTCTGCCTTCTGAAGTGGTTTGAAAGGGAAAATAAATGAAAATTCCTTTGTATCCTTTCAATAATTTGAAATAGGCTTCTGCCTGTCTTGTTTTGCAGTGAACTAGAGCAAATTTGGGTCATCAATATTCCAGGTACAAGGAGAGGATACTTTCATTTTGCACATCTTTAAAAACAGCATGTTGTCTTGCTCCCTGTTGTTCATATTTTTAACTGTTAATTAAATCCACTGACAGTGCAGCTGTTTAGATTATTAATAGTATCCCTGATATTTGAAAATAATTAGATTGCTACTATTTTTATGATCTCACTAAATGGTTTTCAGACTGGACTAAAATATGCTCCATTTAAAAGGCAGGGTAGTCTGTTCACGTCATGAATGTTTATTGTAATTGAAACATGTCTTTTATAGCTAAAGCTTTGTTCTGAATTTCCATATAATGTAAGAAACAAAGGGTTTCAGAGTCAGGGTTTTTTTGTTGTTGTTGTTCCACGTAGCTCCGTGATGACCCATTCATAGACCCCAAATGTCATTAACAGCCTGAGGGCAGGCTCTTTGGAAGTTTGCTTAGCTCAGTGATCGCACACAAATATATTGCCAGATAATTGAATGGAGGATATATTGGGGAAATGTTGGCCAGCTTGAACATAGAATGTGATGCCACAGCCTAATATTTAGGTCATTCCATTTCAATAGCAAAGAAATCTGGTATTGTCATAAGCATTATGCATTAAGCAAATGGATGAGACTGACATAGCTGCTATGTATACACAATTTTCTTTCCTGTCTCATCATGTCTTTGCTGATAACAAATGTAGAAAAGCTGTTTGAAAGGACAATTAATTTGTGGTAAAGCTGTTAGTAGTCTGCTAATGCAGCACAGAATGCCTATAAAAAGATTTAAAGAAGAATTTAGTAATTTAATACACTTATTCAAGCTTGTAAAATGGAATTTTGCAGTTCTGAATATATTCTAATATTTGGAAAAGACCAACTATTGGAATCGGTTAATACCAATGTTACACGTCTATTTCTGGGAGAGGTAATAGACAATTGTCATGTAATTACAGAGATGAGAGCACTTCATAACCATTTCACTTCTTAAAGGCTGACTCTTGTGATTCTTACAATACTTGAAAGAAGGTTGTATCAGACTCATCAACAAGATACCTTTAAAGTAAGACACTGGCTGGCAGGATGTTGAGACTACTTTTAAGGAGAGTTTTCAGTCTTGATCCAGCAAGCTATTACATTGAGGCAAACACGGGGAGTGCTCTCTGTTATTATGGTATTGTGTTTGTTATCTCTGAGTGGTTTATACAATACTTTATGAGGAACTGACCCGAGTGTAAGTCCCTGTGCAGACTCTCAGCTCTAAAAACACTCAAGGAATGGACTGTGGTAACAGCTGAAGATCTGTAGTCTCTGTGCTGGGAAACAAGACAACGGTGCTTTATCATGATACTATTTTTTTTGTTGTTTTGCACCTCATGCCACCTCTGCAACCAAATAAATGCTCATAAGATTAAGTTAAGAAAAGTTAGGCTGAATCTAATAATGGAATAAAACATGCAGCTTGGGAGGAAAAAAACTGACATTATTCTAAGGTGCTCATTTCTGTGACTAACTTGATGTGAGTAGCATGTAGCTTTGGATTAGTATGTGTGCAAATACAGATGTTTTAATTGCAAGTACTAGTGGAAAAGATCTTAAGGGAGCAATCACAATGCAGAAAAAAAAATCAGTTTCAGAAGCTGACCATAATGACTATAGACAACTTAATGTAGTGAACGGCATACATTTTCCATATATAAAACCACTAGCATTATACAAGTGAGGATCATCCGATGCAAAGCCCATAAACTCTGCAGAACAAGCTATGGATTAACTTCTTAAATAATTTAATGAACCTTTTATAAATAAGGTGCAGTGAGCAAGGCCCCAATGGCACTGCAAATACAAGATTTTCTTTGGATAAAAATCTGCTGAACCTGGAAGTGGATTAATATGTAGATTTACAGATCTGTCTCTATTTTTAGTCTGAAACTTCAGATAATACTGTATTTCACTTACCTTATATGAAAAGTTACTGTGCTTCTATAGTAGGCTAGGGTGTTATATAAAAGTAAATAATTATAAAAAGTAAACTTAATTAGGCTTCTGCCATAAGGGCAACCCCCCCCCCCCCCCCCCCCAGTAATTTACAATACCTCCAGAATTATATAAACTACATTTGTGACAAAAAGAACCAATTAATCTAAATATACCAGGTCTCTCTCTAGCCCATTTATGTGAAAATATTTTTTGTGTCTATATGCTAATTCTGAAAGTCCTGAGGACAAAAATCTTGATTCTGCAGGCTCACAGCAATCTTCTCTAAATAATCATGCTTTATGATTTTAAACAGACAGTTTTAATAGTGATGTAGGATAGATGTCCCTATAACTTAATATCCTTGCTCCTGTTCAATCAAGTAGTAGCACACTACAGAGAGTAACAGCAGTTGTGGTGCTGAAAATCCATTTTCCTGCTTTTTGCTTAGGAAGGTCAAACAGCCACAACACCAAAAAGAAGAAGGGCATCTTTCCGCATCTCCTATATTTCAGTTGTATGATACCACTTTATCACTTGTATTGGTTCATAATAAAAAGTGAGACATTTGTTTTCTTAGATTGAACATTTGTGCAAGCTGTGTCATGGGATTAAAACATGTTTTTCATTTCTGCCTTTTATTTTTGTCAGCTTTATTCTTGGAGCAGTTATCATGTGTGTGTTTCTAAATTGCATCTGAAAAGCTTTATTAAGAGTTCTGTTAAAGCAGAGAAATGAAGCACTTAAAAGTTGTGAAATTGAAGAATTAAAGCTGCTTGTATACTCTTAATTTTGGCCTCCCTATGCTTATGCATAATGGCACAGTCTTTAATTAGAGAATCACATACTGGGTTTTTTCCCCCTAGGAGTTACACTTCATTCAGTGCACAGGAGGGATAATGCTTACTTGATGATTGCTGCCTTCATTGTTTTGTTTCATTCTCACTGTTCTGTGTGTGGCCATAGGCTTTATTTACTGCACCCTAATCAAAGCATGCTCTGATGACAAAATTAATAACTTCCTTTGGGCTTTTCTGTGGTTCTTATCACTTTAGGTCTGAGTAGTTCAGAAGTGTTATTAGTCGTCATCTTTACAGTGCCCAGTTTTCATTGTGGAGACAGTATTTCAGGTGAGCAGCTGAAGTACTAAAAAGCAAACATAAAAAGTATCTGCTGATTTTGGGTGCAGCGGTTGTGATGAGTTGTGCCTGATAGTTCAGAGGATTTTTTATTCCATAGCACTTTATCTGTTCCAGGCAGAGATCCCCTTTGATTCTAACAGAAGCGATGAGTTTTCAACACTTCTTCAAATTCAGTACCCAAAAGATCAAGAGCACATAATAGTCACCCTTAGGGGGCTGGTTTAAATGATATAATGTGCAGGAAGAGAAGAGATAGAAGCCAGTCCCTCAGGGCAGCGCTATCTGTAGGATTATTGTTTCATTTCACATTTGCCACATGGCTTCCACTCTCAGCAACAGTTCAGACAAGGGCACTATGGAAAACAGCTTTACTGTGTAACCTGGGTTTTGTGTCCAACTGGATGCCAAGATTAGATCCATTCTGTTCACTGATTGGGGAAATGATGTGAGCTAAAAAAAAAAATTCAGTTTAGGGTTGTATCATGATGCATGACTGCCCTGGCAGCATGCAGTAGTAAACGTTCTGCTTTGAATGCAGAGTGGGAAAAAATCAGACAGGAGAAAGAAGAGAAAGCGTGACAAGTCTTACTAGAGTCTCCTTACTTGAAAGAGGGAAGAAGCAAGTGGGACTCTGCGTATGAGGGAAGGCAGACTTGCAGTAGTTAAGCAGAAGAGAGTTACGTGAGATGGTGTAGGTATTGGAACGATACCTGATGGGCTGTACCCGTCACAGGGTTCAGTCCCACCTTCCCAAGACCTCCTGTTGACGGTTGGTCTACTGACTCCTTTCTGTTCTTTCTTAAATAGCAGGCAGTTCTTTCCTCTCTCTCCAAATTTCCTATTTCATCATATTCCTTGACCACATCTTCTTTTCTCCCCATGTTTTTCTGCTTAGGCAGTTGAAAGAGACAACTCTCTTCAAAATTAAGCCTGGGTGTTGGAAGATAGGTGGGAGCCAGGCTTTCGGCCCATGGTTTCCTGCCTGGTTCTGGTGCGGCTCAGAGCTGCCAGGAGGGACTCAGAAATGCCAGGAAAAGCCTTGCTAAGTTTCTGTGGTTTGGGGCCAGTAAGTGTTTAGTTTCTTTGTGTTGCTGGTAGGTAGGGTGTTAATGAGGTTTTGAGAAGTTTAGCTGTTTGTCTTGACTGTGTGTTTTAAAAATGTGATAAGCCTTCAAAAATTATAATTTTGAACTTCCTTTTGGCAAATGTGGACAGATTTTCATGGGTCTGTGAAAAGCCACATCCACTATACAAAAGTCTGTAAGTCCCTCCTGCCTAATCTCCCTGCTCCAGATCAGTGAAATAGCAGAGCTGTTCACCAGCCATTTTTAAACATATGCCAGTTATTTCTGAAGACCAGCAAAGCTCTTTGGCAGAATAATTTCCCTTTCTTTTTTGCCTTGTTCACACTTCCTTTACTCTAAAACAAACAAATAAACAAACCAAACAAAAATATCCACAAACCCCACAACTTTCCCCACCTTGGATGTCAAAGATGGGGGGGAGGGGGATTAATAGCTGCAGTTATAAGCAGATAAAAACACGTTAATAAAACATGAAACATTACATAATCTTAATAATAACCACTCCTCTCTATATTCCTGTAGTGTTACTGCATTTTTTTGTCTGGGATTTGTGTTAACCATAAATTGTGTAATAATATATGGGATACTGAAGTATGTACAAGATATGGAAGTGAAACGAGTCTGGGATTTCCCACTATACAAGTTTATTAAAATAACACTTGTATTTGTATGATTTAAAAACTCACTTTCCCCCTCGAAAAAGAGACAGCTCCTTTGAGTGCAGTAATATTTGTGTGCAGCTTCATAGCCGTGTTTCTTCCTGATATAGTTCATTCTTCAAATAGATGCACCAGGTACCTGGAGTTGGTAAAAGCTGAAGAAGGAGAGGGAAGTGTGTCTTTCTTTACATGCCAAATCCAAGGAGTGCAGAAAAGCCAAGTAGAAAGTTTGCCATTCTGTTATTTCTAATTGGCCTATCAATATTCTTTGAATGTTGCATTGAACATAGTGCAATGCAAACAGCTTGGGTGTTGGTTTGGGGTTTTTTTTGGTAGAGTGTTCCAAACAAAATTGTACAGTACATTTCAGGGCTTCTTCTCCGTTCCATTATACATTGCAGTTACGGTGATATGTAGCCAATATAACAGGATGGGAAGGTAGGGCTGCTTGCTTTTTTCTTTTTTTTTTTTTTTTTTTTGTAGTTCTGGTTCTGTTTAAGTTTAAGAATTAATGTTGGTTGGTTTTTTTTAGTTTGTTTGTTTTGCTTTTAGTACCTGTTAAACACGCCTTGAATTTTTAAAATATATTTAAATATAATCTGAAATGGTTTAGAATTTTAAAGTTGAATTTTACATCAACCAAAGCACATTTGGGTTTAGATTTACCAAGGATTCTGTAAACTCACATTTTTGCTTTGAATTGATCTAATTTGTAGGTGTTGACTACCTTGGAATTAGAAGAAAAGGTAGAAACTTACAGCGGAAACCCTAGGAGAGCAGCTGACCTGACCTGTGGGGTTTTGTTTTATGAAATGTTGGTGTTGTAAAATCTGAACTTCAGCTGAGCTAGCTCAGCTTTTAACTGTAGCCCTGAGACTCAGCTTGCTTTGAATCCTTATCCCATAGCTAAGGGATCCAGGCCCCAATTATTGAAAGTTTATCTGTAAAAGTGGTAGTATGCTCCCTAGTTAGGATGGAAGAAAAAAAGGTGAAAACAGTTAAGACATCCATAACACCTAGCTTTTCTCTTGCAGCTGGCCCCAAAACAATCTAATTAATGATCTGAGAAAAACAGTTTTCCCTTTTTTTTGCCATATAGCTCATTGGCAAGCTTCCTGCAGGAGCTGCTTTGACAGATCTAAAACTGCCTCTGTCTTTATCGCATGGTCTAGCTGCTGCCAGATTCCCTGGCCTTTCTTGTTCCAGTGGACATCATAGTGCTTTACTGAAATCTGAGGAAGTAAAATTCACTGAAGTGGACATACCTGAAGTTAGGCATGAATTTTTCAGAACATTTACTATGCAGTGAGCAATAAAGTTCTCCTATTCTTTCCAATTTATTCCTTTTAAATAATTTATATTTCTACCTTCTGTCTATTTCTTATGGTTGGCAGGGAGTGATCTCTTCATGTCCTTTGCATGGCATGCTTTGCCGTATGTGAGCATTGAACTTGAAATAGGATGCAGGAAGTTCCAAAGCTTTTGCTGTTGTTCCCTATTGAAGTGCAAGTTGTGTTGAGGATCGTATGAAAAAGGAGCAGATTGCCAACTGAGAACTAGAACTGTTGTACCTCTGTGGCATAAGAGAGAGAAAGGCAGTGTGAGGTCTTGGTCAGGTGTGGTTTGAAAGATGGGAATGCAGCTAGTTTTTGTATGGGGTGCAAAATTAATGTAGAGGAGATTAAGGAGCTCAGCTAATTAGGTGGCAACTCGGCACCGCTTACTACCTGTAACCATCATTAAGATGTTTGCATGTACAGTCATCTGGCTGGTTTGTCTCACTTAGCTAAGCAGCAACTTGTTTATGAGGCCAGAAAATGATAAGAGGAATGGAAAATTGGCAAAAAAAAAAAAAAAAGGGCAGGAAAGTTGCATTTCTGTAGTGCAGTGTTGAGAGTCTGGACAAAAGGACTCCATACCCAGAAAAACCACACCACTTATTTTTATGGCATTGATAGTTATGGAAATCTAAGAACAGGATGTTCTTCTAGATAGTTTAGAAGAGTCCTGTTACTGGTTCAACACCTGAAATAATAGAGAACATCTTTGCAAAAACTCCAGGTGCAAACACAATTTTTTGCCAGAAACAAAAGACACCCCCTCCTTTTTTCTTTTTTTTTTTTTTTCTTTTCCCCCAGGTAGCTGTTTGCTTTTAATAGCACCTCTCTACTGCTGCAAATTGGGTCAGTGTGGGCGTGCATCTTTTCTGTACTTAATGGTGAATCCAAACATCATCTTAAAAAAAGAAAAGAGCTGTTTGTTACTGAACAAACAAGAGATGGACCAGAAAATGCAGTAACAAAGGGAATGGAAGGGATTGGGATGCCAACTGAAATAATGTTGAAGTAGACTGGGACTGGGATTTTGGGGAGGGAAAATGTAAATTGATTGTCTCAGATGAAGGAAGACTGGGCTGATTGCTCAGAAGATTGTGGCACAAAGAAGATGGCTCTTTACTAGCTTAATGAAGAGACTGAGAAGGTAGCTAGGGAAAAGATGTTGAGAGAAGGTGTACTGCAGGAGAAACTGATATGCAGAGCCCAGGGTAGCACCTACTTAAGTCTGACAGGAGGTCTGTGAAAGTAGATTTTACAATGAGAGACTGAATGCAGATGGAGAAATGGTACGGAGTAGTCAGCTGGGATCTAGAGAACACACTGGAGGGTTGTTCCATGGTCAACAGTGAGTACCTAAAATTCAGGTTCTCTGCTTGTGCATCTCCTGCTAAAGGAACCTCCTTTTCTGCCTCCCTCCACCTCTCTTCCAGTGCTGAAGTCAACTTTTGGGGATATGTTCTTTTGTTGTCAGTGGCCCAGTTCAGAGTCCGTTCTAACACCAGGTGGAGCATGAATTGTTTCCCAGATAACTTACCTTTCTCTCAAGTACTGGTTTTCTATATCAATGTTCAAAATTGCTAATTGGTTCATACAGGTTTTACTGTGTCTCCTCGTTACATTATTGTGTTTACGTTTTTAAGACATTTTGGCATCCATGATTCAGGAGGACTATGCCACGGAAAGTATTGGAGACACTAAAAGATTAGCCTTAAAAGTGAGCAAATACTGGCTTTACAGGTAGTTGAGTGGAAAATATTTTAAAATAAAGATTTTATGTGGGGGAAGTCAATATTCTTATAGCTTAGAAAATTACTCTGGATTTCTATTGGAATTCATGGGTGGCAGATACAAAATGATAAAAATAAAATCAAACTTGCCTCTATTACATTATCACAAGAGTCTTGGAACTGCTTGCCCTGAAGTTACCTTTTAATTAAACTGTACATCTTTCATATAAATGTTGGAATGTGAAAATTAAATGCGATTCCAATTGTTTCATAAGTAGACTTAGACAACTGAAATAACAGTCATAGGAAATACAAGAGTTTTGCTCTATTGTCCTTATGGTATAAGGTCAGCTAATATCAACGGAGTTAATAATAAAGGTGGTGTGCATATTGGTTTTAAGGCATTCCTATGAAAATAGTTGCCGTTAAAAATGTTGAGATGCAATTTTATAGATGGATTCAGACTATGGGGACCTTAAGAGTCTTTGTAGTCTATCCTCCTGCTTGAAGAAGGGTCAACACTGAGTTCAGACCAGGTTGCTCAGGGCTTTGCCCACTCAGGTACTGATAAATCCCAAAGGACAGAGATTCTGCAGCTTCTCTGGGCAGCCTGATTGAATTGATCCTCTTGGTCCAGTGCTTAATTGTCCTCCTAGAGAGGCTTGTTTCCTCTTTCATTCTGTTGGAATTCATGAGTGCCCTGCTCAGCCAAGCCAGGCTCCTGATATATCTGCTTATTTGCCAGAGCATAGGGATTGCTTGTTCTTGTGCATGGAGGAGATTGTCCTTAAAGACCTGCAAACTTTCTTGCCCTGTTTTGCCCTTCAGAGCTGCCTCCCTACAGGATACCTGAATTAGCTGAAGTCTGCACTCCTTAAATTCAAAGTTTGTACTCTGCCACTTGCCTTCCTGACACCCGTTAAGATCTTGAACTCCAGTACTTCATGGTCATTACAGCCAAGGCTACCGTTGATGATTATATCCTCAACTGTTTCTTCCTTGTCTGTTAGCATATCCAGGAAAGCATGGTTATCCCATTGACCATCTGTGTTAAGAAGTTGTCCCTGACACCCTCCAGAAGCCACCTGGATTGCTTCCATCCCTCCAGATTGTCCTCACAGATGTGAGGGGGCTTAAAGTCTCTCATCATAAGTAAGATGCATCACCTGGCAGTGTTCTCAAGTTTCTTAAATGAGGTTTCATCCACTTCACACTCACCAGGTGGACTGTAACAAACTCCCAACATGAGTTGTCAAACAGACTGCTCTAGAGGAGTTCCATGTATTGGAGCAGCTCCTTCATGTATAAGGCAACCCACCTCCCTTCTTCTCTGCCTGTTTTTCCTGTAGAGTCTGTGCCTGTCCATCACAGCATCCCAGTCGTGCGAGCTGGTCTGCCACGTCTCGGTTATGCCAATGATGTTGCAACTCGGTGTCCCTTCGTGAACTTCTAGGTCCTCCTGGTTCCTCCTGTTCTTTATATGAGATCTTTCTCTCCCTTCACCCTGCCCACGTGCTTACTGGGTGTGATTTCCATGTCCCTCTGAGCTGCAAGCTATTATCTTCCCTTGCTATAACTTGTTTAAGGCCCTTTCAGACAAATTCAGGTGAAATGAAAGTTACCAGCAAAGGCAGTCATATTTTGTTGCATTCTCAGGCTATATTTTGCTCATGATAAAGTATGAGTAAGTGGGCCAATATAGCAGTTTTGGACTAATTCACTAACAACTCTAAATGAAAGAGCTAAACAACTCATTGTGAGAATTCCAGATGTCCATTATGTTCTACTGAAACAAAAAGGCTACTCTAAGGAAATGTAAAAATGGATTTAGAACAAAATTTTTAAAAGTTAAACCTTTTCAGGACTTGATCACTCTTGAATAATAGCTTTGATTATATCTGAATGAAAAAGATATAGAATAGCATAGTACAAATTAAATTATTCAGTTGTTAAAACCTGAGTTTCATTCACAGCATCATGATGGTTTGAGATACTGTAGTTTGAACTCAGTTTTCATTTTACTCTTTTCAATTTGCATAATGAAAAACTGACGCTTTTTTTTTTAAGAACTTGACATAAAGAGAAATGCCTGCTTTCCAGCTTGTTGACCAATTAATTATATGTTCAGGAGCTTATGCTCTGCTCAGTTGCCACACTGTCCAAAGCTTTGCAGAGATATTATAGTAGAGAATATTTGAATAATTTCTATTAAATAGTGATCAGTAAAAGTGCCCTATTTTCACTCTGCGACCTTTATAAAATCTATATCTTTTCTGTTTGTAGTTAGTAATTGTGGCATGCTCAGCAGGTCTGCTGAGTACAGTAAGATTTGTGGCTTTTCTGACATTATCTCAGACATGGCTAATTGATTATGACCAGATTTTTTTTTTAGGACTGAAAGGAGACATAAATACTAACAAGAAGGAAAAACCCTGTTCCACACTTACCAGTTTGTGTTTAAGATTAGTAATAACAATAAAGAAATTTATTTAACATCAGCTTCTTGGTAAACTATAATTTTCTCTTCAGTTATTCTCTCCTGTGCACAAGAATTCAAAAAGAAAACTTCTAAGTATTGGTTCTGTTTAATTTAATTTCAAATTTCACTAATACAATAATTATAGCCTTGAAAGTTTCTGTTTGTAGGAAGTCTCTGTAGGTTTTTGTTACTAGATTATTTAGTATTTTGTGACTCTTATGTTGTCTTAAAGTTCTTGTTAATAGGATCTGTTTCCATAGCATTATGATGAACAATATAAATATGTCAGTCACTCTTTTTGTACTTTTTTCAGATGAAGGATGCTTTTAAATTATGCATTAATTAATATTTCCTGCAATTTTTTAATTTCCTTTTTGAAAAAGTAGTAGTAGTAGTAATTATTCAATGACATAAAAAGTTTTCAGTACCATTTCTATTACACGTAGGTCAAAAAACTTTGTAATGTTGTTTGCCCCGATGGAACAGCAAGAAAATAGAATTCAGTAGTTTTCACAGAAACAATGTCATTTCCCACCAATTGCAGTGTTTTATTCTCTGGAAGTTTATTTTGTCTTTATGCATGTTAGGCTTGAGTCAAGATGTACTTGCAAATAGTAATATTTGATTAATATATCTGTGCTGTCTGTTATTATTTTAGCTTTCATGTTTCATATTTTCACCATGCAAACTGTCATCAATAAACAGTGCTGGCACTGTCACAGTTATTGCATCATTCCATGAATTAGAATTCTAAGAAAATTATAATAATTGGCAATAGTCACAGTAATTCTGAACTGTGAGAACTTGTAAAAGTAGCTGGGTATCTAAGGCTATAATAGATTTTAAAGAGCGTACTGTAATCCTGAGATTGCAAAGTTGCTTTCTTGTGCAAAAACGACTCTGCAACCTTGCATGTTTTGGAAATTTTCTGAATACAACCCATTTATTTAAGCTGTTTGCAGGGATCATTATATATCCTTAAGCTTGAATGTTATCCTATAGATTTATTATGCTGGTTTTCCTCGTAAACACAAATCAAAGAGAAATAAATCAAGGATGTGTCTCTCTCTTAGCAATAGACTTTAATCTATATTAGACTCTTTTTAAACTGTGGGATCTGTAAATTTAGCTTTTCTGGAAGTTATAATATTTAACTGTGCAATTGCACTGTTGAGATGCACAGAGATTTTTTGTTTGTGGAAGTTAAATGTTAATGCTAGAGTAAAAGATATAGACAAATATAGCTGGCAGACACTGATTTTTTTATAGATTTTTGTAACTGCTTAATTTTCAGACATTTAAAATCTTACATTTTAAAACATTTCATATAAAAAAATAATCTATGCAGTAGTTATACAAAGTAATAGTTTTGTGGTAGCAATTGTTCATAAATAACGTATATGAAATAAGTCATCTGCAAATTGAAGACTTGGGTGAAGTTTGAATGAAGAAGGGATTGTCAGCTTGTGCAACTGGAGATGTTAAATGTGTTTTCTCTGCCAGAGTTATGTCATGTAGCAGAGTCTGCAGCTGGTACATAATCTGAATATCAAGTTTAGGAAGACGTAAGTTAGACTGGTGTCACTGAGTGACCTGGTAGCCACCTGGAAACCAGATCGTACCCGACGTAACATAGTCATAGGGTTCTAAAAAACACCTACCATATTCTGCTTGTGAACTCGTCGGAGCTCCCTTGTTCTTTTTTTCTTATGGTAAGAAGGATGTTTAGTATCTCTAGGTCACGTGAGTGTTTCGATGTGCTGATCAAAGAGCTAGGAAAGTTGAAGATAATAACATCAAAGTGATGTATCTGCAAATGTAGTAGCTGAGATTTGAAAAACCCTCTGGCCTCAGACACGTGAAAAGTTCGAAAGTGAACCACTGCTGTTCTTGATATTGTTCTCAAGAACAACAGAGAGTACATATGTGTTCAGGGATGATGCTCCCCCAAAATACTTTTGGTAGAATGCCATATGAGATGTAATGCTCAAAGGGGCACCAGCACCACCTTCAGAAAAGAAACAAAATAGCTATACAGAACACAAATCCTCATATACTGTAGTCAGAGTGACTGTGAGATTACATGTTGCTGTTTTGACCTCGAATGAGTTCGGAGATGGTGACACCACCATCTGACAACCTGACTTAATACCTCAAAATGTAATAACTTAATGTCTCAAAATGTAATAACAATAAATGTGATAGATTTTTTATTATTTATTATACAGTGTTTTTTCCCACTAGCTCATCTTACTATAGAAGATAGAGTAATGCATCTTTCACTTTTAAGCACTGAAATTTAACCACCTCAAAGAAGGTAAACAGAAACTATTTATCTGTGCGTCAAAGCAATATGCGCTACTTTTAAAAGGATGAGAGGCCAATAAACAATATTTTATAAGTGTTTCATAAGTATAACAGCAATTCCTTACTCTTCTCCTACATACAGGGCATATCTGACATGTATCTGACATACATTGCCATTGAAAAATCCTCTGACTGCAGCAGCAGATGAGAGTGAGCAGTATACTTCTTCCTTTCATGTGCGTTGTTAAAGGGATGATTTGTTAGTAGTTTGAAATAACTATATTAAGACTTCTGGATTGCCTTATATGTCTTTAAGTGAGACAGAATTCAGTGTTTCTGACCATAGAGGTTTTTTATTCCAAAGGCTGCGCTAGTTCTACTAAATTTGTTTCCCATTGAAAATTTGCATTTTTCAAATGTAACCGAACGAGTGTAAATTAATAGGAATCTTAATGAAAAAAGTTCAGTCGCCAAGAGGAGTAGCTGTGGTGCCAGCACGATGGGCAGCGGAGCTCTCTAGTGTGGGGCATGGGGGGGGTTCTGAACCGGGGGGAACATCGGGGGAGTGGAGAGACCCGCCGGGAGCCTGCAGCTCACGCCACCGCGGCTGATGGGAACTGGGCAGGGCTGGGAGCAACGGTGGCCAAGCCCCCCCCTGTATAAAAGAATCCCCTGGGGATTGAGGTGGTTTAAATAATTTAAATTAAACCCATCTATAATACCTGAGGTTATGTCACCAAGGTTTATTAGGCTGCAAGGAGAACAAAGCAGTGTGGTAATCACTGTGTAATGAGAACTAAACTCTCACCATACCTTATGGTCTGGTGAACTGGAGTAGTGTATTGGTTTTGTTTGGCAAGGTTTTGGTAGCGGGGGGGGGGGGGGGGGGGGGGGTTACAGGGGTGGCTTCTGTAAGAAACTGCTGGAAGCTTCCCCTGTGTTTGAGAGAGAGCGAGCCCATATTAGCCGGCTCTGAGACGGACCCGCCGCCGGCCAAGGCCGAGCCAATCAGTGATAGTGGTAACGCCTCTGTGATAACATTTTTAAGAAGGAAAAAAAAGTTGGGACGGAGAGAGAAACTGCCGCCGGAGTGAGGAGTGAGAACTTGTAAGAGAAACAAGCCTGCGGACACCAAGGTCAGTGAAGAAGGAGGGGGAGGAGGTGCTCCAGGCGCCGGAGCGAAGATTCCCCTGCAGCCCGTGGGGAAGACCCTGGTGAGGCAGGCTGTCCCCCTGCAGTCCAGGGAGGTCCACGGTGGAGCAGATCTCCACCTGCAGCCCGTGGAGGACCCCACGCCGGAGCAGGTGGGTTCCCGAAGGAGGCTGTGACCCCGTGGGAACCCCGCGCTGGAGCAGGTTCCTGGCAGGACCTGCGGATCTGTGGAGAGAGGAGCCCACGGAGCAGGTTTTCTGGCAGGACTTGTGACCCCGTGGGGGACCCACGCTGGAGCAGTGTGCTCCTGAAGGACTGCACACCGTGGAATGGACCCATGCTGGAGCAGTTCGTGAAGAACTGCAGCCCGTGGGAATGGCCCACGTTGGAGGAGTTCGTGGAGGACTGTCTCCCGTGGGAGGGACCCCACGCTGGAGCAGGGGAAGAGTGTGATCAGCCCTCGTCCTGAGGAGGTGAAGCGGCAGAAAATAACGTGTGATGACCATAAACCCCATCCCTGTCCCCCTGTGCCGCTGGGGGGGCTTGGTGGTGAAATCCGGGAGGGTAGTTGTGCCCGGGAAGAAGGGAGGGGTGGTGGGAAGGTGTTCTGAGATTTCATTTTACTTCTCATTACCTTGCTCTGGTTGATTTGTAATAAATTGAGTTAATTTTGCAAATTGAGTCTGTTTTGCCCGTGACGGTAATAGTGAATGATCTCTCCTGTCCTTATCTCGACCCGCGAGCCTTTTGTTATATTTTCTCTCCCCTATCCAGCTGAGGATGGGGGAGTGATAGAACGGCTTTGGTGGGCACCTGGTGTTCAGCCAGGGTCAACCCATCACAAGTAGGAAGCATTAACTTTGTAGTATTGTCTTCGTATTATACTTAGTAGACTTGTCTATAAAGAACATCAATCATAATCATTAAAAATGCCGGCTAGCATTTTTGTGAGGAGGACATCACATGTTGGAAAGCAAACAATTCATTCATATCCTTGCTAAGATGTTAGTGTGAATATTATGGAATAAAAGCAAAGTAACATGGCTTTCTGAAGGTAATAGTAGCTAAACACAAGTCTTCTAAGGAATCAGTTCTGTTCAAAATTAATTAAGAATAATTCATAGATACAGTTCATTTGGACTTCTATGAAACACAAGGTGTTTTATGGATTTTCACACAGATAACCGATATAGACCTTTTTCATGTGGACTAATGCAGTTGCATTCCAAAATTTAATTACTTAATGATAAAAGTTTTCCAATTTAATATTAATAATTTATCCAAGATATTAGACATTATTGCAGGCTTGCACATATTTTTACACCATTTGGATATATTTTTATTCTGTAAATTTGCTGCAGGATGTATAATTTTAAAACATTCTATTTTTAATCCACAGTTCAAGTTTTCAATGAATTTTTTCTAGTATTTTTACGGAATCTACTGTACACTCAGTAAACCAATTTAAAGTAGCAGTGGCTGGATGTTTGAGCTTTCAGAAGTTTCCTCTGTTTTCATGATGTCAAAGTGATTTCCATTTCACAGGACTTTACTTCTTCTCTCCATGTGTAAAAGTTTTAAATCAACCATTTTGACAGAAATCCTCTAGCTGTAAGTAAAATTAAAAACACTCCCAGGGCAAGGACACATCACCCAGAGATCTTTATTTAGCTTGGCTTGCTGATTTTTTATCAGTCATATGTTGCTGAAAAGAGCTTAGTAATAGAAAGCAATAAACTTAATGCTAAGAAATCCATACTGTATGGAAAACACTATTGAAAATTGATTTCTAATATCAATCTCTTTAATCACACAGTATATACTCTTCTTTCGTATTTCCAGAAATTGCTACAAATTCATGTTATATTCTGGTTGAAAGCTTAATAAGGATATTACTTTCTCTCCTAATTTAGTTCTGAAATCTTTTTTTTCCCTGTGTACTATTTCCCAAGCCTAAAATCAGAATAATTTAGGTTGGAAAGTTCCTCTGGAGGTCAGCCTGACCAACCTCCTTCTCACAGCAGGGCCAACCTCAAAGTTGGATCTAACTTCAAAGTTAGATCATGCTGCTCAGGGTCACATCCAGCCAAGTTTTGAATATACAAAGAATTTTTAATAGAATTTTCTTCTTTACTTTCCAAGGATGATTTTTGCTTTAATGCATACTTTTTATTGTTTATTATATTTTTTTCTGAAAAATCTTTGTGGATTTTTTGATAGATAATTTCTCAGGACAACCAAATCTCCCTGGAGGTTTTGTTTGGGTTTTTTTTATTTTATTGTTTAGAGTGAAATCTCCTTAGAAGAAGGTTTGATTAGATTTGCTTTGGTGACTACAAATGAAACAAAAAAAAATGCAGAAGTAATAAGCTCCACTTACTGCAATTGTGGTCAATTATTATATGAAAGCTAAAAGTGAGAATTATCTCATCACTTCTAAATGTTGGACAGTATAATTTTGCAGGCATCTGAAATAAGAGCAAAATGCCTTAACTTGTAGTTAATAATTTCAAAGAAAATACAAAAGCTGATTTATAATTTGTTTCACTCCATGAACATCTAATAAAATGTTGAGACCTGTCAAAAATAATGAATCTGCTGAATATCAGCTGTGTTTTAAAGGAGCAGATATGCTAATTTAATATCAAAATCAGTAATGGAAAAAGTTTAGTTTTGCCTTCCTGTTTTTCTAAACCATGTCAATTGAGCAATAGGTAGTTTCATGCCAAATATAGGTCTTAATTTAGCTCAGTTTTCACTGTAAGTTTTTATTTTATTTATTTATTTAGTGGAGAAGGTACATAAAAGATTTCAACATTTTTACTTTGTTTCCCAGTAAGTATCACTGGCCTCTTAAAATATGATCTATTTTTTCTAATTATCTTTTGAAATTTGTATTTCTAATTACAGTGATACACATTGTCTCCTACACTTGGTTTTATCAGTTAAAAAAAGTACCAGAAAAACACTTGTTACCCAGAAAGAAGGACAAAGGATTTAAAATTGCATATTCATGTCTTTGCTTTGTCATGACTGGGCTGCTGTAATACTTTGGTTTCTGGCACTAGCATATTGTTGCTAAGACCTCTTTTATTCAAAATACAGGTAGCTCATGACTTTGCACCTTCTCTGAGGTGTCTGAACATGTATTTCCAATAAAGAGCAAAACTATATGCTCATTTCCTATAGGTTTAGAATAACTTTTAATGATTTTTTAAAAATCTTTAACATCTTAGCCTTGAATCGATGTATTCTAATGTATGTGATACACTTGCTTCTATTGTATTTTTGTTGTTACTCATTCAAATGTCTGGGCAAAATTACACTGTCCAAAACATTGGACGCTCTTAAAATTGGTGTTAGGAATTCTTCCTGGCAAGTTTTTCTGATCTTTTCATCTGTCTTTATCTCCATGTTGAAATTCCAATAAGATTACTAAATTCTACCTGTTGGCACATGAATCCATACAAAAGTAACAAAAATGAGAGTGATGGATATAGTTTACTTTGATTTTTAGCAAGGTTTTTTGGCAGGGAATCCTCTGTCAAAATAGCTGGATTGGTGAGACAGAGGCTGGAAAAGTTGACTACAAGGTGAGTTGCAAACCAGTATGACTAGCAGGCTGATAGTGGTCAACAGCTCAAAGTCCAACTGGTGGCAGGTTATCAGTGGTGTCCTTCAGATATCATTATTGGGGCCAGTACTGCTGAAAGTCTTCATTAATGACCTGGTGGACTGGAGTACATGCTCAACAAGTTTGTGGGGACACCAAATTGCGGAGAGCGGTTGGTACGCTGGAGCACAAAACTACCACTCAAAAGGATCTTGGTGGATGGAGAAAGGGTCTGACAGAAAATTCATGGAAGCTCAGCAAAGGCAAAGGTTGAGTCCTGCACAAGCCATCAAAAAACTCCATACAGAAGAGCAGGCTGGTGGCAGAAGAGCTAGGAAGCATCTTTGCAGAAGAGGATGTGGGAGCCCTAATGAGCAAGAAGTGGAACGTGAGCTAGCAGCGTGCCCTGGCAGCAATGAAACCTAGCCACCTCTGGGGCTTGGTTAATACACTGTAGCTGGCAAGTTGAGGTAAGTGATCCTTCCCCTCTCTCTTCAGCACACGAGACCACATGTGGAGTTTTATGTCCAGTTTGGGCTCCTTGGTACAGAAGGACATGGACATACTGAAGCAAATCCGGTGGAGTTCAACCAAGGTGATTTAGAAACTGAAGCGTAAGACACAAGGAGAGGCTGAGAAATGTGGGCTGGCTCATCCTTCAGAAGAGAAGGTGAAGAGCTTATGGCTGTCTACAACTACCTAATTTGCAGGTGAAGAGATGATAGAGCCATACTCTTCTCAGAGGTGTGCAGTGACAACACGACATGGGTTGGAACACAGGAAATTCTGTTTAAACCTAAGGAAAAAAATTATTTTCAACAAAGCTGGTCGAATACTGAAACAGGTGCCCAGAAAGGCTGTGGGATCGTTGTCTTTGGAGATACTGAAAACTTGACTGGACATGGCCCTGAGAAGACTGGTCATACCATGAAGCTGGCCCAGCTGTGGACAGGGTTTGGTCCAGAGGATATCTAACAGGCTGTTCTGAAATGAATTACTTCATGGCTTCATGAAACTTCCTTTGAACATTTTCAGAACTTCCTGGTGTTTCCATCTCAAGTACTTCCTGACCCAGAGTTGGTTTCTATGTGTCTTGTAATCTACAAGAGATTTCTCTTTCTGTCCAGCTTTCTCTTGGAAATTTTTAGCTTCCATGGTGTCCTGAAACAAGGGATTCAGCATCTTAAGAGCATGCTGTGTGAGGAACCCCATTATGTTTCATTTTAAGCCTCATGCTTCATAGCTTCTTTTGATGCCTGGAGTTTCTGTATTAGGAGAAGCAGTAAACATTAATAATTATCTTCCTTCTACGTATTGCACAAATTTTTAGGCCTTGTTCATACCTTACTTACAGTTTTCTCTCTCCAATGGTGAAGAATCTTAGCATGTCTGTTTGTTCCTATATCTTAGATCGCCCTTGATGTCCTTTGTTGGACCTTTTCTAGTTCTAATATATCCTCTTTGACACAAAGGGGATGAGAAGTCCACCCGACATTTAATAAGCAGGTCACACTATGGAGCTAAAAAGTAAGATAATATTCTTTGGATGGTGCTATCTTCCTTGTTCTAAAAGCTGATGTGCCTTCATGGCCAGCAGGTCAAGGGAGGTGATTCTGCCCCTCTACTCCACTCTGGTGAGACCCTACCTGCAGCACTACAGCCAGTTCTGGAGTCCTCAGTATAGGAGAGACATGGACCTGTTCGAGCAGGTCCAAAGGAGGGCCACGAAATGATCAGAGGGATGGAACACCTCTCCTATGAGGACAGGCTGAGAGAGTTGGGGTTGTTCAGCCTGGAGAAGAGGAGGCTCCGGGGAGACCTTACTTTGGCCCTTCAGTACCTAAAGGGGGCTTATAAGAAAGATGGGGACAGACTTTTTAATAGGGCCTGTAGCAATAAGACAAGGGGTAATGGTTTTAAACTGACAGAGGGTAGATTTAGACTAGATATAAGGAAGAAATTTTTTACAATGAGGGACACTAGAAACACTGGCACAGGTTGCCCAGAGAAGCTGTGGCTGCCCCATCCCTGGCAGTGTTCAAGGCCAGGTCGGATGGGGCTTGGAGCAACCTGGTCTGGTGGAAGGTGTCCCTGCCCATGGCAGGGGGGTTGGAACTAGATGACTTTTCAAGGTCCCTTCCAACCCAAACCATTCTATGATTCCGTGATTCTATGATCACTCATCAGTTTTGAGCTGATACAGTATTTTGTATTATAACTCCTCGATCTTGTTCCTGGGCAGTAATGGTCTGGTCAGAGATAAATATTTTTACATTTGAAAGTAGTTGTGGTTTGGTTTTTGGGGTTGGTTTTTTTCATATGCATGATACTGAAGAACAAAATAGTGTAATGATGTGAATGAAGATCTGAGTTACATGAAGATGGATGGAACGATTTGAAATCCATATTGATGAAAACTGACTAAAGCCAAATAAAGCTACACCTGTTTATCTAGACAGAGATTAATATTAAATAGCTGCAATATTTTCAGTTTCCCCATGTTTCTGAGAGTAAATTCTCAAGTTAAAAACTTTGTTTTGTTTTCTTGTTTACTGATTTGAAATACAATTTGAACTTAGGCATGTTGAAGTGATTTCTGTGCAATCTCTACAATATTTAATTTTTTTTTAAAAGGCTTTGAGGTTTCTTTGGAAAGCAATATATTCTGTTGAAATACCACTTTTTCTTCATTAATTTTTTTCCATTAAGGCCTAGAATTTTATAAATACTGTTTCTGTTCTGATTTAGTATGTATATAGTCCTCTGATGGAAACATGGAAACATTTCTACAAAATTTTCAGAGTCTTTTTACTATTTTCTATTTATCAGTTATGAATTCTACTCTGAGATATACATTTGTGGGTACAGAAGCACTGTTCTTGCTGTTTGTCAGCTGTGACTGAAAAATATTTTGAATAAATTCTGATATTCGAAATAATGCTGTGTTACAGTATATAAGTTTTAAAGCAGTAAAAAAATCATGGTTTTAAATTGAATGCCAAATAAAAATACAAAGATTCATAGTTCTGATCAGATGCATGAAATATAGTCAAACAGAAATAAAGTCATGTTACTTTTTAAAGGCTTTCATGAAATTTTGAAATTAAAAGGAAGCTTGAAGCTAAAAGCATTAAGACACTATTTGTAACATGAAAATAAAAAGTTTACTGTTTTCTGAGCCAGCCACATATAAATATAACATGCTTTGGATCACACCCTTCTGAACTAATTGAGCAATGCAACATACAAGTAGGAGAATGTATTTTGGTATTGTAAGGATTCTGACATTGAAAGCTCCCGCAGAACAGCTATTACTCTTTTAAGCAAATTGAAACTAGAAACTCTAACCTAAAAGATGATTCTATCAGTAAAAATGAATTGCTAGATTACAGAGATGCATTTCAGACTGCTTCAAAATTCACTAAAAGGAAAAATTATGAGCTTGTAAGGCTTGCTAGTGTTGAAAGCTTCTTTAAGCTAGTATATTCTGGGAAAAAATTCTATATACGTCATGGTAAAGTCTGAACTTAACTTCCATCATGTTCCAGTAAGAAAAATAATGATGTTCTATATATTCTATGCTTGTTCTTAAGCTTCAGTTCTCACATGCTTTCATCAATTTGTGATATATAAAATGGGAAAATAAATTGTAAGATTTGAAACCTAAAGAAATTTTCTAATTTTCTCTTCTGTAGACAGACTGAAGTGTAAAGCTGTCCCCCTTTTTAAACCTGTGTTAAAATATTTTCTGAAAAGGGATATTTTAGTATATTTTTTGGCCCTGTACTTGCTTCTTTTTCAAATCTAAAATGCAGAGGGAAAATCCCTGCCCTTATAGGACAGGTGTGTAAGAATTTTACTGCACAGGTATTGAGAATAGTGAAGACGAACAAAGAGTCCCTTTGAATAAAAAGTAAATGAGAAAGATAGATCTATTTCTTTTCTCAAGCATTGATCCTTACCATTTCATCATTCCTGATGAAAAGTATGAAAAACGTGTCCTAACCAGTCTTACTGTTGAATGCTTCTATAAGCATGTGCATACTCAGGCAGTCAAACAAATTGCAGTTTGAGTTTTGGGTTGGGTTTTTGTTTTGTTTTTTTTTTTTCCTTCACAAAAAAACACTGGAAATTTGGCTTGGCTTCGCAAATATGTGTGGGATCGTGTAGTAGTTCTGATGGTGTCCAATAAATTTTTATTGCTGCAGTCTCCCTAGAGAAGTGAAATTTTCATGGTTCCTTTTAGCACTTCTCCTCATGAATTTGTGAAACAATAACTTGAAAACTAAATCCTGCTTTTCATTGAGGAAAAAATCTAGCATTTGTTTTCCTACAATGATGTTTGAAAATTTTCTTGGGAAGCGTAACACCTATATTTGAAAATTCCAAAGAATGATTCTTTTTTCTAGTTTGTCTTTCATTGATTATTTACCCACGGTTTTCTAAAGAGGTGTTTGAAAATCTGGGAGTGGCAGTAAATGTGAGCAAAATATCTGTCATTTCTGTTACTTCACAAAAATATAAGTCATTGAAAACTGAGAGTATTTTATAAGCAATAACCTTTTCTCCATCAAGGACAAAATATTCAATTTCCAACGTAGCCTTACCATAGTCTTTAACAGTTTTTCATGTGAAAAGTACAGTATTATTTTGAGTAGGATCTTTGGACACTATCATGTATTTCATAACAGAAGTAGTTGTTGTAGTGACCATGTAGTTATATGCTTTGTGATTTGTGCTTTTATTCTCTGAAATTTGGTAAGGAACAGGTTTTTTTTTTTTGCGTGAAAAGTTTCTTCTGCTTAAGTAGAAGTAAATGTTCACACAAACCATAAATATTTTTTACTACGTGAATCTTACATGTCTGTTTTCTGTCTGCACTGTAGTTTAATACTTTCTGGTAAAATTCAGAAAACATTATAAGTCAAGGTTCAGATGCCTTTAGTTCCACTTGAAAATGACCATCAGATATAGGAACACAGTGGTATATTTTCATAATCTTGAAAGAAGTAATTTAGAGGTTTACAATGAGTCATTGTTAAATTTAAGAATAACTTTACTGGGCGCCCTTGTCACTTGGTAGGAAATGCAAAGCAGTTGGGAAAAGAGATGTGTGCATTTGAAACAAGTAATGAGAATAAAGCATAAGCAATTGACCTACACTTGGAGATAAAAAACATTTCAAACAGCAAAATATGCATGTATAAAAACAGGTATGAATGTACAAGTTTACTTGATAATTTTCATGTGACTGGAAGTCTGGTCAGAAGTACTTTCCACTTAGTGCTTTATAAAAGGAATGCATCTTCAGTTATGTTAGTAATAAGCAATGCCTTGAAGTGTAGTCAAAAGAACAGATTTTATTGTGCTGAATGCTGATACATCAAAGAGTATAAACAGGTAGGTCACCTTGACATTTATATTCTTTTTTTTTCCTAAGTGAAAGTTCGGATTTTATGCCAAATGACTATAACTGTATAGATACGTGTAATTTTGGATGAGGTGGGGAGGGCATGATTACCAGGGACTACACAGCATCCGAGGCACCAGAGAATGTAAGTATCCAAAATAAAATAATTGATTTTTAGCAAATATTAACTCAGGAACTTTGATCCATCATTCCCCTAAAACTCATTGTCTGGTCTGTGTGCAATGATAAAACTTGTAAATATTTTTTTTATTGAAAATGTGGTATCTGTGATAAGACTTTTCACTAAACAGGCAGACTAGTTTGTTCTCCATTAATTTTGTTTTCAAATTAATTTGAGATATGAGTGAAGTAGAGCAATTTGAAATTAACTGTTCCCCAGTCAGCAATAAAGAAAAAAAACCACAAAATAAAATTAACTTGATAGGACTGAATCTCAAGCTAAGTTGCAATCTATATGGGATCCATGTTTCAGACAGTTTGGTCTCAGATAGCTTTCCTACCATCCACGGTTACTTCTGGGGACTTTTAAAGGGTATTTTTCACAGGAATATCTGAACTTA
Source organism: Astur gentilis (assembly GCF_929443795.1). Taxonomy (NCBI): domain Eukaryota; kingdom Metazoa; phylum Chordata; class Aves; order Accipitriformes; family Accipitridae; genus Astur; species Astur gentilis. Next base: position 14,555,073 of record NC_064911.1, read on the forward strand.
TAAGTAATATGGAGTTCAAAGGAACACACTGTCAATTAGCCTTGAATCTCAGCAAGCAAGCCTTTGTTATCCAACATCATTCTGCATCACCGCTATAGGCGTGGGTTGTGTGCATTTAATTGGCAGCTTTCCAATGACTTTGGTTTTGTGTGTGGCATGGAAATGCTGGATTTCAGTCAAAAGAAGTTCAGCTTCTCTAAAGCTGCTATAAGAAGACAATGAGTAATGTGTGAGGATGATGAAAGAACACTCTTTGACTGACATGTATGTCAAAGTATGTGTGATGGCTTCTATGGTTCATATTACTATTTAAATGTAATGACTTAGAGGAAATCCGTATGATTTTTCTAATTTAATTATCAAAACCATGTTTTTCATTTTTATGTGCTGCTGCACAATGAATTGAAACTCTGTCTAAAACAATGTGGAATGGCGTAGTTTTCAGTGTCAGGATGTAAGCTGTTAGTGGCTGTTGGCATAAAGCAGGGACAGCTCAATCTCTAACCTTTTATCTCACCTTACTTTCCTATTTATAGGATGAAAAGTTCTTTCCATGTGCTTTCCAGGAGTAGTTGCTATAGTCTTTTTAAGCAGAGTGCAGACTGCTGAATGCCAGGGATGTAGGAAGTAAACATTTCACAGGAAATTGCCATAAGGTAATCTATGATTATGCCAACAAATATGGGGATAAATAGCACTAGAATTATTTTTAGAAGTTTTTTAATACAGTTTACCTAAGTAGGATTAACAGTAAAGTGTAAGCTTAATATATGTGATATTTTACTGGTAGATGTGAAGAAGCAGACAAACAATCTATGTGTGTTAGCTTCAGAAAGAAGTTAGAAATACATATTTGAGTGTTATCTGTATAATCTTTATTGTTTAACTGAATAAGTGTGCAGATTGGTTTCTTTCCATTTCATACATTTATTATATCTGATTCTCTCAAGGTATGGTCATTAGTAACACTGCCTGATTTACAGAATTGTAAAATTGCATTTCCTTTACAGAAATTAACACAGTATTAGTACAGCACAGAAAAAAAAAGCTGTCTTAGAGTACTGAATTTTAATGAAACCTCTAGTTTACTGTAGTTTATTAGAATAATATTTTTTTTTCCTGTGGATTGTTGCAGAAAGACATGATAAAAATAAGATCTCTATTTCAACTTTTTCTCCATTAGGGGAAAATTGGAGTAAGATTTACTTCTTACATGAACTCTAGGTAGGTCCTTCTAGAAGCAGTAGTGTTAAGTAATGATAGCAAGCATGACATTGTGATCTGCAGCAAAGACAGCCTTGATCTGTCTGCTCCTTTAAATTCTTGCTATTTGCCTTATGAATTAGCTATCTCAAAGTAGAAACTAATTGAAAAGAGCCTGAATGGAATATTGCACAGGAGCTGTCAGAACAAACTCCATGTATTCTGCCTAGTCACTTTTATCCCCTTTGACGATGCTAAACATGGAAATTGTAGCTTGCAATCTTTTAGAGGCTCAAAATAGCAGTTTACAGAAGTGATGGTGTCTTCTGTAACCTACGGGCAGGTGTTACAGAGGCAATGGGTTTTCTGCCTCTCTGTACAGCCAGTACACAGCTGATGTACTCTGCTTCACTGCGGAGGGGTGTCATTATTAGAAACAAAACATCAAAGGAGAACTTTTAGGGGCTTTCCACATTTACCAGTAATAGCTTGAAACAGTTATTCTGACTCATATGACTTTCATGCAGTTTTTACTGCTACTGTTATGAAAAGCCAAAGGTAACAGCCTTTAAAACAGATTTTCAGGTAGGCAACTTTTATTTTTTGTTCTTCTTGGAATGCAGTCATAAAGATGAAACCATTGCCGTTTCCATACCAACGCTGAATGAGGCATTACAACAGAAGTCACTGTGCTGCAGGACCAAGATAGATAGCCACAGAGGTGAAGACACTGTAACACATTAATAACTATAATACTATAAAGATGTAGCAAGTACAGTAAACTTTCAATGGCTTGATAACTTTTGTTAGCGTTCAGTAAACTGGCTTGCCAAATCAGCTGTTAGGATCCATTACTGACCAGGAGGTGTCTTCTTGGTGGGATTGCAATAGTCAGTCATCTCTTTTTCTTTATTTTCTAGCAGATACTTACACAGTTTGGGTTACAGAGATTTTTATGTTCAGGGGGGTGTATATGAATGATTACTTCTTCTCTTCTTGGGTCCTTCACTTTTCACAGCAATTAGGTGTAACCTTTGGCGCTTTTGGGAAGGGAAGGAAGGGCCATATATAAACCTTATAGGCGTAGTCGTTAATTCAGATACACGTGATAAAATACTGTAAGGTTTGCAGTAACACTGCATCTGGCAGTGTTGGGTGGCATGCTGAAATGCTTCCCTGAAGCGATGGACTCATCTGCTTCCTCCTCAGCACTTCTCTCATTACAACATCCCAACAATGCATGCATACACATATATATATATTCCCATGTATTTATAGCAATTGCTGGTTTATTTGTTTTGTTACTTTTATGCTTAATGTGTGTATAATGAGCATGGAGCTTTTGAGTACTGGTTGAGCTCAGAGTAATAACCACAGGACTTGACATCAGAGGTCATAAACCAAGTGCCATCACCTTACTGTTTTGGCATCCAGATGTACTCTGACTTAGTGCTGTTCTATTCATCACCGTCCCATGTGGAAAAAAGGCTGGGGCAGAAAACCCCCAGGTGTACACAGACCCATGTTTTAAAAGTCTACTTCACTTACTGCAGTGCTGACTGCTGAGTGACAGTTGTAAAAGATGACTTTTTTATGGAAATATTCATTTAGCCTGAATCTAGGAGATGTTTCCATTTGCTCAGAGGTCATTATGTCAGTGAGGTTCAACATAGGAACAGAGGGCTTCTCACATGCAACAAGTTGCCAGGCTACAGCCTTAGTTATTGCTTGAGTATTTGCAGCATTTAATTTGTAGTACTGGTACGAAGGCAACTAGCTTATAACAAATTTCTTATAACAATTTCTAGGTGGAAGAAGCTGATGAGTTACCTTTGTTCTTAGTCTCTCAGCACTATTCCAGAACTGTCTTTAGATTTTATAGAGCTCTCTTTAAATGCTAAGTTTAACTGACATCTCCAAGAATTTTTCACTGTACTTAAGCTGAACCTTCACTGTTCTGACCTCTTTTGTGAGACTGAAGCAAGCCTCGCTTTGCCTTCTTTTTTGACCATGCTGGAAGAATCCACACATTTTATTTGTAAGAAGTTGCTGGAAAAGCCTTAGGGTGTTTTGTTTGTGTGAATGTCTTCTAGCAAGTCATATGTTTACTGTCTCTCTCACAGTTTCAAACTTGAGTCATAAGAATGTTTTTATTATCAACCTTGTGCAGACTGGCCTGTTACAAATTCACTAATGTTATATTTGGGGTGAACAATCTCCAGGCATACAACAGCAATGATTTTGATCGACTGTTTCTTACTGCAGTTATGATTACTTGCAAAGAGTCATTCTCAATAGAATTAGATACTTCATCTACTCATTCTTCCTCAGTTGTTCCCCAAGTTGCAATAACACCACAGCTGACAGCAAAATTAATATCTTTCCTTGTCAACAGAGATGCTTCTTTCCTTGTGCTTTCTCTTCCAGAGTTCACACAACCTACTTTCCATTTTACGTTGGTTTTTATTTGTGCAATTTACTTTGTCATCACCCCGGAGTTCTCAAGTTCCTCTTTTCTGGCACAAGGAGAACAGTTATTACTTTGCCCTTTAAGCATGAATTCTCTCCATTTATTGTCAAAAAAGATTGTACTGTTGGATTCTGGAAACTATACTAGTAATTAGCTCAACAATTTCCCTCCACTGATATCAACATTAGACCAAATGGAGAGTGATATAATAAATATAATGACCTAGGAAAGGATATTGGTTTTTTTTATTATTATTATTAATTACTTTCTATTGGAATTGCTAACAGATGTGTAGTACTAATAGAGAGTGTTGCCATGCTTTAATGGCAGTCCTAAGACAACATCATGAGTGTTTTCCACCTGTTCTTCAGTATTTGCTAAATTAAGTTTTCCCTTCCAGGAACTTTGGTGTTTACTTAGAAATAAGTGCAAGGCTTTTGCAGACTTCCTGCCTTCCTACCTAACATGACTTTTGTGTACAGGATTCATGAATCATGTAATTTGATGGAATAAACCAGCCTTTAATACTTTCTATTGATTTTATTAAAATGGATGAGAAAGCAAATCTGCAATTGTTCAGGCATGTAACTGAGAAAATTTAGTACAAATTTTGAAAACTAATAAAAGATACAACGGCACAGTAATTGGATAAAGGTTGCAATTATGAGTAAATCAATAAGATTTTTCAAATTATCTAAGAGTCTTATTAGTAAAACAGATAATCATAATGTATTTAAGAGGTTGCCCTTAGGAAAAAAAAAAAAAAACAAACAACAAACCAAACCAAAACAACCAAACCTGTGGCATTTTCTGTTGAGAATATTCAAGGAGGAGTCAGCTTGCTTTCATTTTAAGACCTCTGCCAGTGTTTTAGTTAGGCAAGCTCAAAGACCTTTCTGGTGAAGCATATAGTTAATCCACAGGATGCAACTGCTCCTACAGTGTAAGTGTCCATTATTCCTTAGATATGTCCTGGAGGAGACAGCCCAAAGTGTGGATGTCCTCTAGAAGTATTGCTATAAAAGTGCTCAAGTCGCTGCACTTTAATTTTACCTGTGACAGTATTTACTCATATACGTTACCGGTCTTTCCTTTGTACACATGCACACAACAGTGGAGACATTTTTCAATAACTGAATGTCATAATAATGTTTCAGACATGCACAACAGAAAAGTTTAAATGAAACAATGCTAGTTCCCAGTCTGTTTGAGATGAAAGCTCAATGACTCCATGATTAAGTCAATGTTGCTTATACTTACAAAACCGTGAATGGCGTCTCACCCCGAAGCACGTGCGCATCCCTGCAAACATTCTTACAATAAGTCAGCTTTCCTCCGTAAACCAAAAGTAGCAATTAAAAGGCAACATAACACATGATATACACGCAAAGATGTTTAAATCACAGGTCTATAAGTATCCGGAACCCAGGAAACCCACCGAGATGAGTCAACAAAAGAAGCTCTCACCATGATGGCATGCAAATTTAAGGGGGTTAATGGCTTCAAGGGGTGCAGGGCTTTGGGTTGTGGGTGAGAGAAAGGAGAATTTTGGGATTGTAATGGGTGTTTTAAGGGGAATGTGTGAGAATTATTATGGGAAGTTTTAGGAAACGCCCAAAGGCAAGAAAAGGAAAGAATCGAGGAAAGGTGAAGAAGAGGCTGGTTGAGTGTCAACAAGTTGCTGGTCAGCACACTTCCCTGACTGACCGAGCCCTGTGCTTGATCACAGGAGTCTCATATAGTGTTATTAAATGCAATTGCTATCTTCTGTGGGGGTGTCTTCTCTATTCTGTGTGTATATGTGAAAAGTAGTGAAATTCAATCCTGACTACCTGGTGGGTAGGATACCAGCCCCTAGGGTGTGACCACAAACCTCAGGGACTCAAAGGTCCATGGCCCAGCAACTGCAGGGGACTGGGGTCTGAGGGCTGGTCACTGTATGAACTGGTCCAAGACCAGCTACCAGGAAGACCCATATTGTGTGTATATTTATTCTACTAGCGGCCTTCAGTCCCGATCAGCCAGAGAGGAAGAACAGGATTGTAGCATTTGTGCTTCATGTTTACATGACTGTTGGTTGTGTGTGTGCTGGAAAAGGCTCTGCTCTCTGTTTAGGTCTGGTAACCAGCCACATGGGCATGCGTGTGCACGTGTGTGTGCCCAGCTCTGTGCCCATCAGGAATGCGTACTCAGTGTCGCTGCTGGTTACAGCTGGGGTTGGAAAATCACCACTGCTGGGATTTGGCTACCTCTGACAGTACTAGATCTTTCTAGCCTGCCCAGAAGGAGAGTGAAAAGAACTGCTTTTCATCTTTATGCACTTTTCTTGTAATGGATTGTTTCTTAAAGGAAAGCTTATCTGAGTTTGGAGCCCATTACCTGGACCCAGAGTGCTTGTGTAGTTGCTATGGCTCAATCCCTTGGCAGTGGACAGTGTTTACCCCTGAAATTACTGTAAAAAATAAATATCTTTATTTAATGAACTACTATTCTAAAAAACATCAGAGACATAAACTATGGTCCAATGATTTTATAGAAATACAAGAGAGGTGATGGGTGTAGGATAATAAGAACTGAATTTTTGACCAAGTTAATGATATAAAATCATCAAAACGTTTTCTAAAACCATTTAATTAGATGTTCAGTACCTCCTGTCCACCCACTCATTCAGTCTTTCAGTAGCAATTATTTGTTTTCACTATTTCTTAAAATCTGTGATAGCGCCAGAATAAAGACTTGGGGAAATATAATGACTGTATGTTTTACTTTAATTGGCTTTTGGCCATCAAAGACAATTTGCGTGTTTTCTTAGAATAAATAATGAATTAAAGTACATTGTGCCCAGGACCTGGGCCCTTCAAATTTGGGACTATGTTCATCAAATGATACATTACTAACTTTTAGGACTAGATTTTACTTAAAGCTATCATAATTTACCATTTAATTGGTTAGAGTGTAAATCTTGCTGATATTTCATGTGGAAAGCTGTACTATTTGGTAAAAGAGGCTGTGGAGGCCAGATTTGGCTTTACATGATAAACTTCAAACAGTTAGCAGGAGGACAGCTAGCATATATATAAGCATACATATTAAGTACTCATCCATCTCTTTGAACCTTCTTAAAAATAACATAAGTCTGTATTGCTGAAAATGGATTTCAGCAATGTGAAGTCAAAGCAGTGGCTGAATATTAGCTAGTTTAGTTTAACTTAGTCATTGGAGATAACTGTTCAGTTCCAGTAGTGCATATGGTTTGACAAAATAAGGACAAAAAGAATTCATCACTAAAGCACAGGGGTTTTTTAAATTTCTGAACACAATAGCTAAGCCCTACAGGTTGTAATTGTTAAGAAGTTCAGTAGAGATTGTTCTCAGCTATAACAACCGTGAAGAAATTACCAGAAATTACCTCATCATTATATGAGATTCATATAAGAAGTATCACAATTGTTAATGAAAATATACTGATGTAGAATACATAAAGGAAGAAAAGTAATAAATAAATGCAGTCACATGACACTCATTTCCTTTCACGCTACAAAGTGATCACCTGCATGAATCACCCTATCAGGTATTTAACTGGTGACTTAAGAACACCGTTACATAAATGCATAACAAACCCAGTTCAGCCTAGAGGAATTTAGAAATTGAGTATGACCTTGTGTTGCAAGTTTTCTATACTAATGATAAAACTGGACCAGAATATGCTGCGGTGAAAGAGGCATAAAGCACTCTGGTATGCAGCTGACTAGTGAATATCCAAAAGAGATAAGAAAAAAACAAGACAAAAAAAAATCCCCCACCCCGTAAAGTACACAGTTTTAAGCCTCTAGCAAATGACAGCTAAACAGCTAATTTTTTTCTGCTTTTAGGCCTTAGCCTTACAATGAAAACCACTTGCAGATAAAATTACTTCAGTATTGCTTACATTTTCTTCCATTTTGTCAGGGAATTCTAGAACTGGACTAATCACTTCCAGAGTGTAGCAGGGGGTTAACTCATCCCTGTCAAAGAGTATTTTATAGTGAAGTTATCTTTGTAGGAATATATGTTTCTATACTGACAAAAATATAACTTTAATATAAAATTATTATTCTCAGTACTGGAAAAAAAAAAAAATCCTGGTAGTGGAACATATAACTGGAAGCTGCTGGCAAAATTTACAGGAAGTCACTTCAGTGGAGGAGGCAATTATTTTTTTCTGTCAGGGTAAGAATATCTTTCATTCAGTGTGTTGTACCATGTTCTGTTGATGTAACAGGTCATCCTAATATACATTTTTACATTTTAACTTAGCAATTTACAAGGACCAGTATTTTCCATGGAAAAGAAAGGTTTTTTTCAACATAACTTTACACATAAATCTATTTTTTCTTTGACTTTTGTCTTTTCATATTGTTGCAGGCAAATTATTAAAAAAAAAAATAAATTCCTCCTGTATGTAGTGCAGCTACAGAACTATTTGAAAACTTTTCTGTGTTTTTATTAGAAACCAGTGAAACATTATGAATCTGGACACATATCAATAGCATTTTCCCTTGCTGGAGCTCTAGCTAACATGGGAATTCTGCTTGCCCTTTCTTCTGCCTTGGGTTACTCTTCAGTATATGGCCACCACAGATTGCTCATATAAAACACATAAGCTCAATATATAATTATTCAATCCAATATCATTATCATTATCAATAACTTACTGTGATTAGCTATTCTTCTAATGCACTTCCTTAGCATCGTACTGTATTGGTTTTCCCACTCCTATCACTAAGCTTTGACTCCATTGTGCATATACATTTCAAATTCATAATTTGTGTTGTAGCATCTGCAAGGATTCAACAGTGTTTGTAAATGTCTTGTTGCTTATATATACATTTACCTCCTTGCAATAAGCAGTCTTTCAAGTCTGCACCATTTTTGTTTCCCCAATAAACATAGAGAACAGCTGGTGGGAATGATGAGATATGCCTCACCCCCACCATCCAGTGTAGTGCCCTAACTAAGGCTAACCTCTAATACCTGGAAGGTTTGATTCAAGGGAGTGAGTAATACAATAAAATGAAAGCCAGCTCCTTCTACTTCCCAAATCCAGAATACTTAGTTATGTGGATATGGTGGAGAAGTAAGGGTGGAAGGGAAGGGTGTAAAAAACCTATTGTATCCAGAGCACTTGTGAAGCCCAATGAGAGGAGATCTGAATATGGTTGTGTGGACACTTGTTCACTCCACGACCATGTTGATGACAGAAATGGGAATCCTACCCTTCCATTGCTCTTGAAGAGAATTTTTATAAGGGGTGACTAGAATCAAGGATAAAAGGACAAGCATCCAAGTTGCGTCTTACTGTACTTTAGTGTGAGATTTGTCCCAAAAGCTTGTTTAAAGTCTTTGCTGGGTTGGTTGTTGGGGTTTTTTTGAACAGTCAATATCATTTTGAAGACTTTTAGTGACGGTGATTGCATAGCCTCTTCTGGTGAGCTGTTTGAATGCTTGTTTAAATATTTAACTTATGAAATCAGTTGCATAAATTGTAATAAGTGAAGCTACCAAAACGGGTATTTTCTCTTTCTTTAGGAGTGCGTTTTATTCCTTCTGCTAAGCAATTTGTTTAGTTCTTTTGAATACATTTCTGTTTTCTTGGAAGTGGAGCAAGAGAAGTTAACTCCACAGAAAGTAAAAGCATACTTCACACTGGATCTCCCAGAGTGGTTGAGGTTGGAAGGGACCTCTGGAGGTCTTCTTGTCTCGCTACTTGCTGCATGTGCAATAGTGTTACTTCGGGGATGTGCGTACTCGTGGAGAATGATTGACTGGTTGACCTCACTGCTTACCAAACAAGTTTTTACTGTCGGAAACTGTTTTACCTTTACCTTGACACATATTTCACTGATTGCAATAAGTAAAGATTAATGATGAGAAGTTGAAGAGCTTGAAAGGGTCTTTTCTGTTCCTTCACCTTTACGTCATACATTGATCCTTCTGTGGTGTAATTGGATGAGAAGTATAAAGAAATGTGGATGGACACATTTAGGCTCTATGTGTGTTTCATTTTTCTCTCAGTAGTTTATCCATTTCTTACTGTCATTATTATTAAAAACCATTATTGCTTTCATACTCATACATCTCAAAGGCCAAATTAACTGCAATTAACTGTAGATGTAACTTTACATCTAAAGTGATTTTTTACTTGCTAAATATAGTTATAATGTAACACTGAGTTTGACCTTGGAGGCTAATTGCATCATTTTAGAAATAACAAAAACCAGAACTTTAACACATTAGCCATAATTTACTCCCCTAACATGTACAAATTGAAATCTTTTAAAGTGTGTTTAAATGGACTTTTAATTTTTTTCTTATGCCATCTTGTATGCTTTATTAGAAAGTATTAAGGGATCTCGAGGCCAACATTGCTCTGAAGCATATCAACAGAAACACAAGGCTAATTTAAAAAGATTTTATTATGTTTCCTGTAAGAGTTTGAACTATTTATAAAACTGTATGATTAACTTGTAATGAAGCTCTGCACTATTTCTTTGTAACACCTCTTGCACTCTTTTTACTACACTACCCCTTATTAGGTTTTGGGGTGTTTTTTTTCACACTTTCTACCCGCTCTTCTGGGAAAGGTTGCTTTTCATTACATGTTTATAGAAGTGAGAGAACTTTCATCCTGACTGGAGGCTTTGAATATCATTGTACAGTAACTGCCAAAAAAGAACTGAGCACCAAGAGGGGAGGAAAGGAGGTGGGCAGGTATCAGCAAGCAGTGGTGTAGTGGCACACTGACATGGGTTAAAGTAGTAAGAACAAAAGGATGGGGAAAAAACAGAGAATGATCAAACACACTCAGAGTCTATATGAAGGAGACTAGACATAAATTTCTTGTAAAGCTAGGATTGGTAGAATATCTTGTTTATTAATGTAACAGACTTGCAGTAAAACAAACAGTGATCTACAACATGGAAATATTCGTAACCAGGCGAATTGTAGAAGCACGTATTTTATTGTAGCTTAGCCAGTTTTATTAACTCTCGTGAGAGTACAGTTCTGTGGATCAGACCTAGATGAAAAGCGAGTTCTGAGATGAGAAAGGCAGAATTCCTGTGTCTCCTGCATTGTGCATGAGATGTGCTCCTGTGGCCCTCGCTGTGAACTCCTGCGCTTGGGAGCCACTGTCCCTCAGAAGTTGGCACTACGTGGTGTCTCTTCAGGGTTCCTGAGCCTGCCTTGCATGAAGTGCCAGGGTGGAAGAGTGATGTTAGTGCTAAGCTTCAACGGGGTATATCTCCTTAGGAGGGAGTATAAGCAAACCTGAGAGAAGGCATGCACTTTCTGAGCCTGGTGCTGTGACCTCTCTCCATTATATGATTGACACTACCATCACCCCCAAAAAGCCATGACTCTCAGATAATCACATTGCATAAATAGGAGTGAGAGTATTCTTATTAATCAGCTGCCAGATTTTTCATGCCTTTCTCTTCAGTTGGTGACTCACCAACACTCATCAGTGTTGTCACTAACTGGCGTTGGCTCCTTTCTGACACATTGTGAATGAGTAAGAATTGATGTTTTGTCAACAGCAACAGTAAATTCCTATTTTTCTCCTTTGCTGATGTCGCTAATCGTAATACTACAGTTTGAACACAAAAGTTGATTTTTTTGTGGCTTTTATTTCTAAGCAGAGTTTTAATTCTCTCAATTCTTCTGTGTGGATATAATCCGCTTGCAAATAACAATAATGATCTTTGATATTATGAGAAATTAAGACTTCATACATTGTTAAACCACTATGTAATAAAGGAAACATGGGTTTGTATACCAGCAGTTTGGGACCGGGTGTCTGCCTCTTTCTCATAATATGAGTAGAATCTCTGTGCTTGTCTTTGTGCTATCTATAAGTTAGCCCAATGAAAATCTAGTATTCATGAACTTCATCATTGCTTTAGAAGGCAGTGAAGGAAAGCCTGAAAGGAAAAGCTTAAGTGTACAGTGCTGGGCTGAGAAAATGATTGTGTCCATTGCGTTTGAATCTTGAAAACTGATTATGTTTAATGAACCATTCTGAATTCTCTGTCAAAAGCTCGGGAGTGCCTTTCTCTACAAGGTACAAATCTGAGGCCTTCTCTAATAAGAAAATGCCAAGACATAACAGAATTGTTAAAATTAATCGTAATCAATCAGCAATGGTACATCTAGTCTTCCCAGTTTGAATCATTGGTATTCACCCCCAAATTCTAAAAAACTCAACTATGAAAGTACTGACTGCTAGGTGTACTGTGTAATATACAACTTAAATTGACCATGGGGTCATAAATGAGATGCTAAGGTGTTTTTTAAAATGGCTCCAGGTGTGAATCAAAAAGTCATATAGTACTTTTTTGACTTCTAGAAAACCAAGAGAAACTATAACAAAAATTTCAGTTGGTAAATTAATGGAAATATAGGATTATAGCAGAGGCAATACAGTTTTAGCAGAAGGAAGCTGTGCCTCTCTACTCTGCTCAAATTCTTTAGAGAAATCATTGAGCATTTGGATAGCAGGATTCCAACCAGGTCTGTTTGTGTCTTCATTAGTGTTTTGCTTTGGAGCAGCAGTACTGGTTTAAAGAATTTCTTGGTGCTGCTCATTTACTGCTTCTTGGTTGAGCTCAAAGAGTGGTTTTGGGGAGTTTAAAATAGATTTCATAGTGGAGCATATGGGAAGCTCCACTCCACCTACCATCAAAGTACCCAGATGTTGGATGGTGCCCAGATGGTGAGGAGACCTCTGAGTCCAAAGCTGTATTAGGTCTCACAGATTTAATCCATGTGGGTAGGCCTGTTCAGTCTGGGGGCACTAGTTTAAATTTAAACTGAAATAAAACTTTTGAACCACATGGAGTTTAAATGTAGAGACCATAGCTCTGCTTTTATGATCTTCTTCCCGGCTGCCCGGGCAAACTTGTGAATATATGGTGCTAAATACTGAAGTGAACCTCTGTTGCCTTGCATGTCTCTGCTGATACCAGCAAATTGGCTCACACTAACTCTTCCAAAAATTGTAATATTCTGACTTGTACCCAGCAAGAGGCAACAAAATGAAAAGTGGAAAGCTCCTTTTCCCCACCCCAGTGCTCTTCACGTATAACTGGAGAATTGATCTTGCAGGCATGTCTGCTTATGCTTAACGTTACATGAATTCAGTGAAACTACCCATTATGAAAATACGAACTTTAGCTTTCAAACTGCGAGCTGGCAAATAACGTCTGGTAAGCCTGCATTATCAGGAGTTAGGCACACGGGACCCACTATATCATAAAAAACAGAAGATAGTGAAATAAAAGGATTGAGTATAAACTCGTGAAAACGTCTTTGATTTTGTTTTAGTACTTGGATCAGTGAATTTCAATACATTTTATATTTGCAGATGGTTACAAGCAAGTAAACATTCACATTCAAACATATGCCCTTTATTTATTTATTTATTCTGTGTGGTAGTCTCAGGAACTTTTTTTGTATAAATCTGAAGGATACTCTGTTGTGTTTGAGCTCCTGCTTTTAGTGATTTTCATGTCAAAGTATGTTTAGACTAGGTATGTAAGGCATTCGTTATTTTGTAATTATAATTTTGTTGACTGACTGCAAAGCTTGTGTTCAGCGAAAACAATCTCAATGAAATGATCCGCTTCAGTCCTGAATATTGGCTGTCAAGATTTAAATTTTCATGAAGGAAAACTGGTATTTTTTTAAAAAGTATCTTTGTGCAAGGATACTATAACATTAAAGAAGAAACAAAAACAAGAGCTGCCTTACCTTTGGTTTCATGGGTTTTGTTTGGGTTTTTTTCAGATTTCTGTGCCTAAACTGTTTAATCTTACTATGCTAAAAATTGTAAAAGATTAGTTTCTTAAACTGTCAATGTAATCTTGTCCAGGAAAATTTTTACTTCAAAATATTTAGAGCAAGCACTTTTAATCATATTTAAAATACTGTCATGGGAGGGAAGAAGGGATCCAGAGTCTGCACTCTCAGTAAATAGGCCCACAGTTGCATCATTTTTTCAGAATAAAATATAGGAGTCAAAATAGCCAGGAAGGTAATGTTGTTAGCATCTTTTTAGAGATTCCACCACTTCTGTGGCATAACAGTTTTGCTTTGCGTCCTGCTGCATGTTACAGTTTTCCTGTGCTACTCACGGCATTCTCTGTGCTTTACGTAGCTCTAATTCTTCCACTGCACAGGTGGCTGTGAATATGTCGCTATTTACAATTCCAAATAACGTGAGGCTGTTCGTATAATAAAGGCACTGCATACAGTGTCTCCTGTACATATTGCCCATGCTCTTTTTTTGCAGAACGAAGAAAAGTTGACAGAAATCGGTGTAAGTCACTGAATCCCATTACAGTCCTCTATTGCAAAATCCACAGCTCTTGGTCTTTCTGTTGCCTTTATACCATTTTCTCAGCTATTAGATTTGTCCTTTTCCTAGAAAAATAAACTAGTTGATGTAAGGGAAAAAAGGCACTAACAGTTTCTCCTAGCTGAATTTCTTATAAAAGATTTACCTTCTGTTCCCTTTCCTCCCTCACAGGAATAATCTGTCAGGAATGCAATGTGACAGCCCCCAAATTGATACATAGCACGATCTAATGGATAAGGTGGCTATTTATTGGACAGATGTCTGCAGTGGCAGAAAGTCTGCCACTTTCTTTACTCAGCTCTCATGTTCTTACTGATTCTTACTTCTTTCCATGTTCAACAGGGCTCATTGAAGTAACGCTGTTTTAAAAAGTTCCAAAATATGAAAGATATTGATATGTGGGATGTCTTTTTTTTTTTTTTTTTCTCCCTGATACACATATTTTATCTCCTAACTGAGATTAAAAGTGCTGATGCAAGTCTCTTCTTCCAACATGGGTATCTACATTCTGATCCCAAGAACACTGCAGATGCAATGTGTATAGCGGGTAAAGAAAGCTGACAAGGAAGTGGGAGAGAACGAAATCAAGAGTAAGAATTTGTAAATTCTTACAATCACAATATTAAGTATGGCAGAGAAAAGGAAGAAGCACCTCCAAGCAGAAATTTTCATGATGGTAGAGTAGTAAGATCATCGATACCTGTAGAGTTACTAAATCACATGCTTTCTGTAACTGAACATACAGATATTTTGCCCTTGAACTGTTGTTCAGAATACAAGCAAAAGAAAATTAAAGGGTATTTACCATAAATACTTAATTTTCAGACCAGGGAAGATACTTCATGTAGTGAGAGAAATATAGCAGTACAAGTACAGCTGAACATGTTTATCCTCCCTCAGAAAGCTTTAAAAAAATCTCTAGTGTTTTATACACTTGAGGATAGTATTCTGTTGCTTTTTGATATTGCAGGCTTTGAATACAGAAAATAATCCAAATAGCAGAATCAAGAAATATCTGGGTTGTATTGAATAAACTAAATGGATTTATTATCTCCATCTGTCATTGTCAGATATTTTTTCAAGGTGTATCGCTGTCATAGGAGTTCCCTGACTCTTTCTCTATTTGACAGTTTAAGTTTTTCCAAAAAAGGATACTGAATTTGGAGCCTTAAAGATGGATGCAGCTGCAGTCCAGATCTGGCATTTAAAAAGTCTGTCTTCAGCTGCACATCCAGGAGTGTATAGCTGAAATGAAGGAGAAAAGACAAGAGCTCCCTTAGCACTTCTGATAAATCTGTCTTTTGTGGTCCCATAATAGTCTTAATAATAACAAATGCAGATGTAGTAGAGTTTCTTTATTCCTTGATATTAACCCATGTATAAAGTCAGGGATCATGTTCACTCTCTTAGCTGTAGCACCATGTAGGAACCTCATACATGCTGTGAATCCTAAATACTTTTTTAATGTCCCTATGTTTTGCAGTTCTGTCTTCTATTTTGTAAATAAAAGAAATTAATTTCTCTTTCCTAGGTATATGACCTTGCTGGCTATATTAAAATACATGGTTGTCAAATGAGTCCATGATACTGGCAAGCTAGATTGGGAGAATACCTGCAGGCTAAAATTAAGACTAAAATTTAATAGATTAGTTTTATTTTATGTTGGATTTTAATACTAGATTTGAACTGGTTTTCACTATGTAAATGATTTGATTGTCTGTGAAATTCATCTGCAGTGATTTTTTATTCTCCTCAAAGGCAAAATCAGTTGATATGCTAAACCATAAGTAACTCTCCAAAGGCTCTTGTCTTTACAGGTATGGTACAATCAAATAGCCTTGTTTTCCTTCCATTCAGAATTTACTATAAGAAAATTCTTGGCAAAATATCAAAGAGACTTCTAGTTTGGCTGTGCTTTACTTAAGGGTCTAGCATGTTGAGTAGAAATTGCTGTAGCTGGTTCAGCAAAGATTCTCTTGTTACTGTTGTGGAATCTTGTCCCCTAAGAAACCTATTATTGCCTTGTGTGCGAGTAAGACAGAGATGCAGCTACTGTGTATGGAGCTGCAAACATTTTTAGAAGTTATTCATTCACAGAGAAATTGGTAGAGACTATTGACTCTTAGGTTTCCAAGGGAAAAAACTCTTGATTAACAGGAATTTGATCAGGCCATGAAAATTATTATTACAGTTAATATAATTAGTATGTCATATTTGGAGACTTATTCACAAACATATCTTTTAATGCGTGAATACACAAAAATGTCTTACTCTATGAGTGTTGTTTGATCTGCATTTGTAATTGTTTTTTTTTTTTTACCTACTTTTGCCCCTGTGCAAAATAAAGGAAGATAATTTGCTGCAGATCTGAGAGTCAAACCTACAGGACATGCTGATGATGTACCTGAGGAGATCACTGATGATGATATTTTCACTGTACTTAATGGATGATGGATAAAGCATTTGAGCTTACTTACAGCATCTGTTGTACTAAAAAGAAGTCATCACAGAAAGCTCTGCAGTGTATGGTTCAGCTTATTGGAAAAGACACAATGTATCCTATCTCTATTTTGTTCATTAGGCTTTGACAGAGGCACAAAGTTCTTTTGTGAAATAGTTTCACAATTAATTGCCTTTTCAGAAAATCTAAAATAGAAGCTTATTATTTTATAATTTGACAAGTCTAAATGCTGGCATTTTCTGTAATGTGTTGTCACCTCTGCAACACTTTAGACCTCTTGTTTGAAGTATTAAATATTAATAGCTTTGATTGTCTTTCAAAGTGTTTTGCGTTTTCCTTCCAGTGTTGTGCATTTTAAATGAAGGATATTAGGTAAGTGTATTATCCTGCATACATTACTGCTTGTCATACTCAAGTTAAATTCACTGTCTTTGCTCCTGAACACAGTCTGATCTGTAGTACTGCACTCAGGAGAAAACTGATAGGCACAGTAGCTGCTAGCCTGAAGTAATTAACTCCTTGGAAGTCAGGCCTCTTTCACCTTCACTGAACTTCGAGATAGAATGTCTGTCTTAAATGTCAAAGAATAAGGGGGGAAAAAAAGCAGCTAGATATTATATCCTATCAAAGTGTTGTGGTGGTGGTGTTTTTTACCTCGAAATGTAACTCAAACACTCGGATCCATTCCATCTGCATGGTCATATGCTCACACGAGGCTTGACCACATTAAATTCAAAGGCTTGTTGTTTCTAATTCTATATAATGGCCAAAGAAATTGCTGAGGTCACACCTAGGGTTTTAATATTCTTCAGATAGAGCTGCCTCTCTGGCAAAGGTCCGGTTTGTGTTGGTGTAGAAAACTGTTCTTCGTGAGTGATCCTACCAATATTTGTAAAAAGTATAGTTTTGTTGAAACAGCTGCTTGTGTTCCTGGTGCTTCTCTGGGCATACCTATGAAATTAGGGCTTATGCTTCTTTGTATCCATGGTCTGTGCTATGCACAGTTTCTGCACCATAGAGTAATTTATTCTTATACCAGTGAAGCATTCATGCTGTAGGCATACTGGGGCTCTTGACTAGTTTCTCAGTAATGAGTATGTGTTCTGTGGTTGGCAGAATTTTCTCTGTTAGCAGCAGCACCAACTATTTGGATGCCTACAGTAAAATTCATGTTGTAGATATAGTAATAAAAGGAGAGAAAATTTATAATATATAATAAATCTATAGAAGTGTAATGCAGTAATATAAAACAATAAATACAACAGCAATATATACTGTAGAAATATTATATATACAGACACACAGAGTTTGTCTGTTTTGTATTATTTATTGCCAAGGCAGGAGTCATCCCTAAGATGGTTTTGGTAGCTTAGCATTTGAGAAAATTGGCATAATGACAGCCCTTCTACTAGATGGTATTCTGTCATTATTATTTTTTTTCCAGAGAGCATTAATTATAATCCAGACATTTCAATTTCTGTGGGTGGAAGCTTGGCAGGTGGAATATTACTGCAGGACCAATTTACTCCTCCAATTTTTGAAAGCATTAGTTTAGATGCATTTGTTAAATTGTGGAAACATTAGTTTAGTTTGAGGTATTTTAATACCACTCTATTCTAGACTCTTTAAAATTAAGAAGTAGTACTTACCATGTCATCTGCATGACTGAAACTGGTGTAAAGTAGTGAGGAAGTAGAGATTATTGATTGTGTAGGAACTGGGAGTGTCCATTAAAAGCTAACTTTGCTATAAGAAGATAGTATAAAAATTTGTTTCCGTGTGTTGACCGAATAGCCGGTTAAGACTAATTTGTAATTCTTACAACGCGGGGCTTTTGGTGCTCTAAGGTAGGGAAGATTGTTGCCAGAAAAGTAATTTTTTCTCTAGTTGTCTGGGTCGGAGGATTCATTGCTCTAGTGTACTAACCGCTGGTGAATTGTCCCCTGGGAGGGGGGGAGGCGGGGAGAGGATTTGTCATCTTAGGGAATAAGATGTAATTTCATAAGACCAAATAGTTTGTCCAGTTGATAATTGGAGTTCATGTGTAAGGGTAAGGAACTTGGATACTATCATGGCAACATTAAGATGAGCATTTGGAACTAGCCTTTCTGTGGTTAAAAAAAAAGAGAGAAAATCATTAGGAAAAAAATCTAAACTTTACTAATTGCTAGGTAGATGATTTAGTTTTCTTCACCCCCAGTAATACACAGTATTTGAGTATGTGCTCAAATGATTCATGTACCAAAAAGATATGAAAGAAAATGCTTCTTGGCAAGTACTACATATCAACAGTCATCCTTACTCAGAGCAGCCTGGAGCATTTACTGCAGTTTTGAGATGCCAGCTAGAGCTCGTGACTCTTGTGCCTAACTTCCAGTGCTACGGGAAGCTAATGGTGGTTCCAGTCTCATTAGTATTTCCGTGAGTCTTTCTGAACATTCTTTAAAAAAAGATTCTTGGCTGAAGCATACCCATTTTCTTTTTATGGAATTCTCCAACATGGTCAAATGAAATTGCCTGGGATCTTTTAGGGGAAGGACCTTCACAACTGTGTCATGAAGCAGTGCAAAATCTATTCTTTTGCTGACAGATCTTCCATGGCTTTCCCAGAAGTCTTCATCTAAATCATTTTATCCTGAACCCATATTCAGTATCACAGTGCTTTCAGTAAGGATTTTGCCTGAGGCTCCGATGTGTTTCTAGCACAGTTTTTTGAGTTACACTATTACTGCAATCCCTGAAAATAGTGTCAGTGACGTGCTTGCTTGCTGATTATCTATGACCTCTACCAATACCAATGACGTGTCTTATTAAAATAAATCCTTTTGATTCCATTCTTTTGGAAACACTTCCATTGAGATTTGCCCATTAAAATACGAAAGAACTGCAACATTTGAATTAACGAAGCTGAGTCCTTGTATCCAGGCTACATAGTTTTGCAAAAGCAGTTTCTGGAGTCTTTGCTTCATTAAGGACCTTTAAAATATTAAGTACTGACACAGTCCAATCTGAATACCTCAGAGGCACATGAATTTGTATTCAGACTAAGCTTAAACCCTTCAAACAGCTTTTCCTACTTCCCTATAAAAAGAAATCCAACACAGAAGGCCAGATTTCAACCTAGGAAACAAAAGACTTCAAAATAAAGGATTTCACCATACTTCAGCTAAATTTCTTGCACTTTAGATTGCATCATAATTATGGGATGATTAATCTACAACTGGATTATACTGACTGACTTGGCCTTTGAAAGATGTGAAGTTTGCCTGATAGCGTCACGGTGGCTTTCAAGTGAGTGGGTTTAATGTTGTATAAAGCAAAAAAAAACCCACTCAAAAAACTACTTCAGATGTTTGTGTGTAAACCAAACTGTAGTATTTTAATGACTTGTTAAAGGATTTTAATTAAAAAAAAGCCTAAGACTGTGTTTCCTGAAGCCTTATCTCTTCTTGCATCTCTTGGCTTTGTTCACTAGGCCATGACATGCTGAGTAATCAGCCAGAACTGTTTTTCTTTCCATTCTCAAAAATTTTGTTACTGGAACTTGTCTAGCAGGGGAGGGGACAACAACTCTTCAAGTTAAGGAAAAAAAAAAAAAAAAAAAAGACCTTCAGACTGACACAAATAATCTGTGCCTCCTGCAGACTCTGTATTACTTCAGACCACCACCACCACCTTGTACTTATAAAGAATACGCCGTTGTGTTCTGTATTGTTTCTTAATCAACTGACTCTTACCATTTTATTGTCTCTTTTAAAAAAAAATACGACAAGCCTACAAATTGTCTTGGTAGATGTTCACTGTTCGGTTAGCTTTTAGGTTAAGATATTTGAAGCAGGCCATTCTGACAACAACTGCAGTATATAGCAAAGAGCTGAGGTATATTCTTAAGATATTTTTCTAGGAAACTTTGTCACCATCATGAGCAGTATTTGATTCAGCCTGACAATAGGGAAAATGCCTTCCCCTCACCTAGACAAAAATATTCATCATTTCAGTTTGCTGCATATTTTAGGGCCTGAATTTAAAGGTCTAGTTACCTCCAGGTTTTGCACAGAAGGGATTTTAAAGCATTTTGAATTACTGGGAAGCAGAGTATTCATATAATGGATATTTGCTTCATAAACTGCTGTCATGGATGAGAACAGAGAAAGCAACACTATTCAGAGCATTATTTTTTTTTCTCAAAAATTTCAACAAATATTGGAATGAAATGATCCAGAAACAGTCTTTTCATTTTAAAAGTGCTTGCAATACTCAATTTCCAAGGATTTTAAAATGCTACAGCATGCAATCATTTTGTTTATTTACATACATCCCTTTCACTTCCCACTTTTCATGGTAACCCCCAAATGTTTTTTTTTTATCTGCAGATCCACTGGTATTTTTTTTATTTTTTCATTCTGTATTCTGCTGTCTGAAAAAGGGCTGCCAGGTCATGAGTTTGAGCTGCTGAGGTGCTTAGGTAGCTCAAGTCTGGCTCCAGGGACCAGGCTATGGCAGGTATCTGGTGGAAGAGGATGTTAGTGTGGGGCTTTTGAATCATTTGAAGTAAAAATTATGAGAGTGAATCAGGTGTTATCTTCAGAAGAACACTACATAGGGAGAAGGGTAGGTTTCACTTCCCGTTTATAAAATGAAACTTGACCTGAAAAGATAGTACACTACTTTCAAGTGCTATGAGAATTGGCGCTGGTTATAGGACTGTAGTTTTGTGTGTGTTTAACCTACTTTCCCTGTAAGTAGATATATTTTAATGCTATTAGGACTCTCTGGTATGTGTTTTAGTAGTCCTTTAATGCACACTGCAGATGTTGATGACCCAAGAAGGCTTTCATTGCATCTGAGGTGTAGACTTACATTCTGCCAAAATACACCCTGGTGAGTCTTAATGCTGTAGTATAAGACATAAACAGGTATTATCTGCAATTTAATGTCTAACCGTAAAAATGTGAATTTAAGGTAAAGAAACATCTGTGGAATTCTTGGGCATTTTGAATTTTTATTTAATCCATCATTGCTTTTTGAATCTACTTTCAGTAAACTCATGAATGGGACAATACTGTCCTCTCTTAGTAGTATTACTGAGAAGTTACCAAAATTTGAAGGAAAAGAAACCCAAACAACAAAACAGACCAAAAATAATATTTCAGGCTGTAGTTTCTATCTTTGTTAATCATTTGTATCCCATAAAAATAGTATGGACCCACTTTTCAGTCAAAAAAAACCGAGCAAAAGACTCATAAAACAAAAAAGGAGGAAAATGAACCACATCTAATATGTCTGTGCAGTGAACTCAATTTCCATTACATTGTTAGGGCTTGATGAAGTAGCTGTGGGATGCGGAATATACGAGAGAGGAGTTTAGGCAGAAGCAATGTAGAGACAAAATGGAAGCTTATGATAAGCCCTTACTACTGAAACTAGTATAAAAACTTGACATTATTTTGCCTACTAAGCAGGAAAATAATATTTGTCAGGGTGTCTGATTCTAAAGGCAGATATGGCTTTTCCTCTACAGGAAACACCGTGATTAAAGAATTGTGTAACATGTTTTGCATTGGGGTTGAAAAGGGTTGAAACTTTTACATATTATGTGAGTTTCCGTAGAAAATATGAGGGGGACATTGGTGAGATTGTATTGTTGTCTTCAGATCTGAATGAAATACTGTAAAGGCATTGCCACAGATTGACTTAAACAATTACTCATATACAGATATTTTATAGAAGCTTGGGACTTAAAACTGGCGTGAGTTCCTACCCAAGGGAAAACATCTTGATTTCCTGCAGTTATTGAGATAGCTTCCTTGATGCATCTGGCTTGCAATCATCATCATCATCATCACAGTATGCCTCTTAGTTGCAGAGTTCTCAGTGCTGACAGGAACATAAAGCCAAAACTTGGCCTTCAGGAATATACACTTTCATCAAAGAAAGGAAGCCAGTGGGAAACTCACATGTTATTTGAAATTAGATTTTGGGCTCTTCAGGACAATGATCATTACTTCTTGTGCACATGTTCTAAGCATAGTAAAATATGGTTGTAGTGTTTGATTGAAGTCTTTAGATGCCAGAGGAATACTAGCAAATGCTAATACTAATAAAGGGCAATTAAATACCTCTAATACAAAGTTGTAGCACCATACCTGTAAGTAAACTCTCCTTACAGAGCTAGTGGATTGATCTGCCACAAAGGTATCACGCTGCCCCCAGGAGACCTTCCTCAACTGTAGTATTTTCCAAACAATTCAAACTGTCTTTGGTTCTTTCTTTTCTTCCACTTATTTGTTTGCCTGTTGCATGTTGGTGGGCTCGCTCTTAGAGAAATTAAAATGTTGGCAGGCTGTATATTTCTTTTCCACCGATTGATGAGCAAAGTGATATGTGGGTGGTTTCTTGAGGATAAGAGTGCTTTTGTGTAAAAGTAGTGACTCTTCTTTCTTCAGAAGAACTTTGATATTGCCAATTAGTAGCTGTGAGGAAGTTTGTCTGCAAGAGGCATTGGCACAAACAGTTGGATTTTATAATTATATTCTTCAAAGACTCATAATAGGTAATATTAATTTGTTAGAGCTCATACAGTGAATGAAACAAACCTCTGTCATAGCCTCCTTCTCTCTGAATGATTACTGAATAGAACAGATATTCAGATACCATATTTGAGGAAATTTCAGCGTGGGAGAGATTGCATAGGCAACTTAGGGTTTTCTCTGTTTATGATTTGCAGCTACTTAATACCTCAAGTTTTAAGATCCTGCTGTCAAGAAGGATGTTGGCACAGTGGTTTACAGTGGTTGGACAGTAAAAGATTTTCAAATTATTATGTAAATGTGCATATTTATAATTTCTGAGAGTTTAGAATTATGGATTTGGGAATACTCAGATTCCAAGATGTCATTTTCTTGTTACACAGTTTCATATTTAGTAAGATAAGCTTATGATTTTATTTTTTTAAAGAAAGGACTATGTTCTTAAATCACATACATTTAGAAATTTTGGCTCCATTAGGCAAAATAACTGTAGAACATTAAAATGAGGTAGTGTGGTATGTTATTGGAGATTTAGCACTGAATCTTTATTTTCAATTGGTTGCCTATTTGAAAACTACTGATGTTTAAAAACCTCAAAATAAATAAATTTTTTTCAACTTCTTTTGCTTGGACGAGCTGTTGATAAATTAGAAAAAAATGTGATAATGTTAGAAGTTCTGACAGGGTAGATGTTTGTCAAAGTGAATGCAATATTCAAGATGGATTTTGCTGGGGCCCTGGACTACCCGTATTAAAAAATCTACATATTGTCCCTAAATGTGAAGTCCTAGAGGGCTGTTTGAAGAACATGGAAGTAAGGTATGTCATGCCAAAACCAGGTTAGGCCCCGTGCTACGGACAGCTGCAGGTTTAGTTTACCAATATAGAAAAGTCCTTTACAAATATAGAAAAGCCCTATGGTAAAAACAAAGGTCATTGAGCTGAGTATTCTGTCTCCAGCGGTGTCCAAAAGCTGAAGATTAAGGAAAATCTATCAGTAGAACAAACATATCATGATTTGTTTTTTCCTGTAACCTTACCTTCTCCAACCGTTCAAACTCAAGGACTTTCTGATCCACCAATGGCTTTTGGGGCTTAATAACCTTTAGTGAATTTCTCTTCTGTGAACTTGCTTAGTAACTCCTTAAATTCAGGTCAGCTTTAGCATCTGCAGCCTTCTGTTGGCAACGGGCTCCACAGCTTTGCTAACTACTGGGTGAAGAAACGCGTCCTTCTGCTTGTGCTAGCTTCATCCCAGACCTCCCCAGCTTCTTTTAGTGGATGATGCAACGGGCAGTTAAACACTGTTCACTCATGACGTCACTTATGACCGCACAGGTCTTTAAAAATACTGCAGCCAAACTACTTACCGTTTCTCTTGTAGGAGAAAACCAGCTCCTTGTTCTGCTGGTTCAGTCTTTGTATCTCACGTTAATGTCCATAAGCTGGCAGAGTGGTATGTGCATCTGTCCCTGCCAGCTGCATTTCTTTGGGGGGGGATTCTGCCATCATTAGAGGTAATGTGGTGCAAAGTGTCACCTACCCACAAAAGAATGATTTGATTTATGACAAAATAGAAATCTGTTTTAATTATTCATGAATTTAATTTACTGGTTTGTTGCTTGGAGGCAGACTAGTGCTATACATGTAGGAAGAAGAATACTAAAAAATGTTTTAAAACTAGTTCTGGTACTAAATAGGCTTTGTATTTTGAGTTTGTTGGAATAGTTCTTACATAGAATGTGAAACCAGAGGGTCTCATGTACATCTCTAAGTTTAGAATTGTCTTAGGAGTTCTCAGGCATGTTTATTCCCCCTTCTCGGCCCCACTTTATTGATTACCTATATGAGAGCAGCCCTAGAATAATTGTTTTCTTTTGCTAACTTACTTGAGTATGGCCATATCAGTTGTTTATCCACGAAAAATTGTGAAGGTTATTTGTAGACTGACATTTAGCATGTAGGAGGACTTTTGGGTTACTTCTGTCATCATTAATCTTAAATATTCCAGCCCCAAGATCCGGGCTTGTAACAATTATTCAGGTGAAACTGGAACTTTAATACAATTGTGATTTAAAAATTTCTTTGCTGTATAATGGATTAACTGTCTTGCTCTAAGAAATGTGTTCCCACTAAGTAGGAGTTAGGAACCTGATTTATTTTATAGGCAGCATGCAGCACTGACTTAAAATAATTTTGTCAAAAAAGGAGCAAGATCATAGAATCGTGGAATAGTTACAGTTCAAAGAGACCTCTGGAGCTCAATAGAGGGTCAAATTACATCAGGTTGCTTAGTGCCTTATCCACTGGAGTCTTGAATATCTCCAGGAATCCCTGAACAAGACTAAATTCGCATTCCTTAAGACCAGCACTGCAGTTCTTTCATTTGCCCTGTTCACTTTTCTCAGGATCTTATTATGGTCACTTTTGCAGGAGCTGCATCTGACCTTCACATTCCTGACACTCCCTTAGTCCCCAAGACTCTAGTTTAAACACAGTTACTATCTTAGCCTATGGCGTGAGCTTTACATGCTGTGTTACGGGACAGTAATTCTGTTCTTTTACGATGCTGCTATCCACTTTCCACTTTCAGTGAAATGAGTCTTAGCATGCTTTCTGTCTGGATGTGAAACCACATGGACATTAAAGAGGTCTTGAGATGATACTTAGCAGTGTAGAGAAAGATACTCTAAGAGTTTGGAGCACTATATACTCTCATAGCCATCCAGGTAGAAGTATGCCCACGATTATTTTTTAGCTGAGGCAGCACATATGGACCATTCAATCTTGAAAACTGTGAGCTTTGATCATAAACGTTATCATCCTTTTAAGAAGGACCTAATTAACATAAGGTAGATTATTGCAAAAAGCTTGGTTCCTATGCATTTAAATGTACGTGTTTTACATGATTTGCAGTCAACTCAAAATCAGTTACTTTCTACTGGAGCTCTCAAGACACACAGTTTTTCTAAAATGTCAGTGAACCAAGAAACGTAGGATAGAGAGCAGCTGTTTGAATGAATAGCAAGCTATTAGTCAAAACACCTCTTAAATTTTAAAATGCATACTTGATTACTGATATCTTTTCAGTTTATTGAACGTTCATTTAAGCTAATTAAAAGCACATAAGCACTATTTTAAAACAGGAAACAGTCATGTTTCTGCTGAAACATTCTTCATACAATCTCATATTTCTCTTAATTATTGCATTTAAGATAATTTTTATGCATTCTAGAAATTAATTCTGATTTGTTGTTACACAAATTTATATTGTTTTGAGTAGAACTGAAAAATACAGAACATGAAGTCTATTTTAAATATTTCTATTCAGGTTTTCACAAAATTTATTTAGAACCGCAGCACATAAAATTTAAGTGAAGTGAGGATGTTTGAGATTCAGTGAGCTTTGTCTCCATTTCCCCAATTGTCAGTTTGGTAGGATAACAAAAGCATATATGTGGGATTTCAAACTATTTTAAGACTGTGTAGCCTGCTGAAAGTTTCATCTTGGACTCCCGTAGCAGAACTCCCTCTAGGATGAGACTTGCTTTCAGGTTGTTCCAGTGGAGAATCAGAGAATGGTTTGGGTTGGAAGGGACCTTGAAAAGTCATCTAGTCCAACCCCCCTGCAATGAGCAGGGACATCTTCAACTAGACCAGGTTGCTCACAGCCCCATCCAACCTGACCTTGAACACTTCCAATGATGGGGCAGCCACAACCTCTCTCAGCAACCTGTGCCAGTGTTTCACCACCCTCATCGAAAAAAAAATTCTTCCTTATACCTAGTCTAAATCTGCCCTCTTTTAGTTTAAAACCATTACCCCTTGTCCTATCGCTACAGGCTCCATTAAAATGTCTGTCCCCACACAAAAGAGCTTTAAAGTGGAAGCACCACAATGCTCAACAAAGTTATTAAAACTGATGTAAATACTTTGGAATCTGCACAAAATTTGTTTGCATTCTGGGAAAAATGAAAATCTGAAGGTGACATTTGTTCCCAGATCACAATGTCTATCGTTCTTTGGGGCTTAAATCATTTAGTAGGAGTAAAATAGCTAAATTTTGTATAACTTGCATGAAAAGTTACCTAGCTTTGAGGATAACAGCAAATTTGGGAAGCTGTAATGAATTCCAGTGAAACAGTTGTTTACTTTGTAAGTATCTCTGAATAAAGGCTCATTATAGTCCTCATTGATTTAACACTGTATGACACTAAACAAAACCGGCATTACTCATACATTTTTTACATTTTTTTGGTTTAAATTCCAGCATTCAAAGAATAATTAATGTCAGGCAGTTGCCCGAGCAAGCCTACACTCTACAGTAAATAACACTTTCTAATTAGTGCTGATGTGGATTGGAGACTGAATATCTGATTAACATGCATAGCAGCAGTTGAGGTTAAACTTCATGAACTGTATAAACCCATGCGTTGTGTAACCTGCTTTCTCTCAATATTACATACATCATGTCTATACACGGTCCATATATTGTGCTGACATTTGCATATCTACTTCCCGAAGGCCCAGTAATTCTGCAAAAAGTGTGCTGAGTCAGACATAATGTCCCCTTTTGCATTAATCCTAGCCGAAATGCTATGCGGCCCTGCAGGCTGTTCAGGTCCAGCCATTGGAAACCTCACTGTTACGGGAGAAGCCGCTGCCCGAGCATTCACACAGCAATCACGGAGTTGCACAGGCACCACCCCAGACTTTAATTGCTCGGACCGGAGACCCTTCGCAGCGGGCGACTCCAGGGAGCTGACGGGTGCCCCTTCCCACTCCTCACACACACTCACCCTCGGGCGCTGCTTCTTCCCTCCGGCTCGACCCTAGGGTTCCCCCGAAGCAGAATCTCTAATGAAGGCCTTCAAAACAAAAAGCATTATTTATTCTGTCTATGGTGCACAAATTTCGACAGCTCGAACTGGGTGCCTCCGGGGAGGAACCCCAACACGAAAATCCCTGGGCAGTTATACCCGTACAATATAAGTTCCTGCCCCTCACACCATAGTCTGGTCCAACAGTAATATTCGGGTCTGGGGTCGTCTTCTCTCTCCTCGGGTCCTTTTTCTGGGCTCTAGGTGGGTTCTTTTCTCTTTCCTGTTTTTTAGGCCAGTGGTTACTATGTTCCTTTTCCTTGTTCAAACTGGCTCTGGGGCTTTCCGAATCTTCTTATTCCTCCAGTCAGAGAATAAATAGGTCAACGTTAAGCAAAAGCATTAAGCAAGCTATGAGCTCTGCTTTATCATGAAGGACTACTTTTAAGCAGCTAAACAGAGTCCTTAAAGCCCTCCAAAACTTATCAAAGGCCTCTATAATTTATCTACATTCCTGTGCTATTATAGCCTCACAATCTTCTCCCACTATTGCCAGCTGCTGTTTACGTCTCGTTTGGGTGTGCTCCTCGCGCTCATGTACCTCAGCTTTGCTGCCTTCCACAACACTCACCCAGGCAAGCCGAAGAAGGTTGCCTGTGCTACAGAGGTGCCTCTCCGTGTACCCAGGGCAGTTATGGTTTGGAAACTTCCACGACTCAAAACGTTGGTATCAACGCTGGGGATACTGGTTGTGTAGCCAGATTGCAGTGGCAGGGTAGTGCCATCTGCAGTAGGTGATGTTGCCCAGAAGTCTTCTAAAAAAGATGCAACTTCATGTCAAAGCACAGACTCCTTTTCTTTCACTAAATTGCTAGACTGAGCTGTTGAAAGGAAAAATAGAATCGTCTGACCCATGTCTTTTCTCTTACACTCCCTTGATTTATGCATTCAGGGATATCTTTGGGAATACTCTTCTCAGTTTCAGAAATCGATGCTGATTTTGGAAGATGGTAAGATCTGCAGTGCATATGTGGAACTCCAATAGACTGTCTTCTTCCACTTTTGCCTTCTGGACTTTCTTCAGCTGTTAGTGGTTATTCCTGTTCATTGGAAAATCCATTACACTAACGCATTGCAATTGTTGTTGGATTTGTGGACCCTGTAAGAGGAGTATTCTGGGGGACTAAGACACCGGGCAAATTTCAAAATCTCAGAAAGCATTTATTTGTTCTCAATTACTAGTCAATCAGTAGGTTAATAACTAAAAATCAAGTCACTGATCAGCTGTGTTGGTCAAGCCTTGGGTATGTGATACTATGAATTTCATGCCGCATTTTTAGCCCTGATGGCCACAGATGTTAGTCTCCGAGACTGAGCTGGCTGGGCTCAACAGCACTTCAAGTCAGGAAGCCCAAACCGTCTTCCCCAAGCTCCATTGCATATCTCTGGTGTTTATGTAAGGCTTTCCATGGTCCAAAGGATTATTTTCTCTTTTCATATGTGAGAACCAATCTGTTCTAGCTTGTTCACTTGGCTGTTACCTCTTGGATGCTGGTTTATTCCACTGTGTTCAGGCTGCTGTTATGTATTTGTAGACTGGTTGTTGGTCATCTGTTTCCTTTGCATAGTTTCGGGCTGGGTGCTACAATCTTCACTGTAGTATTTTTATAAGCATGCCAAGTGGACAACTGAGATTAGAATTAAACCCTACATTGTCAGTATGAAATACGTATTTTTTTAAAGTAGTTAAATGATGGGCACAGTATGTGGTATAATCCAACAAAAAAAATGCACAGATTTCTGAAGCCATTCATAAGATATTACTTAACACAAAACATGCAACTAAAATGCAAACCAAAGTCTCGTATGATTTCTTTCTTATTCACTGTACTACAGTCATTTTTTAATGATTGGTTTTAAAGAGACATTCAGCTCATATTGTTATTTTCATTAATTATAAACAAGGATCCAGATTCACAAATGCAAGTTGGTACATAAATTCCTTTGGAATCTGGGTCATTTATTGCCAGACGTTACAAAAGCAGCATATGCCAATCATTTTCACTAAGTTACCATCATTAGTTGTGGTGATCTGAGTTACATATGCATGTTACTTACTGGTAGCCAAAACACAACAATTTATTATGTTAAACATAACAAATATGTTACATGTTTATGCAGACAATAATGTGCAGAAGTGCAATATTGATAGAAATATCAATTCAGCCAAATGTCTTCTAATATTGTGAGCAGTTACCATTTCATTTATTTGCCATTTGAAGAATTGTGTGTGGTTTGATGAGCTGTGGGCAGTGAGAAGGAAAACATTCTTTTTGATGCCAGAACACTTTGTAGTATATATGTTACCTGTATAAATTACATTATTTACATTAGGGGCACTCCGAGGGGGGGGGGGGGGCGGGAATATAAACAGAAGAAACAAATAAAACTTCTTTTTTCTTTTTTTTTTTCCTTCTTCCCCACCTTTTGAGCATATGGGGTCACAGTATCGGTACCAATATGGGGGAATAAAAATGGAGGCTTTAAAGAGTGCTAGAGTCATGGGCATATATCATCAGGTAATGTAAAACCCAACTAAAACATGCTTCTGGCCATTCATAAAATCTGAAAATCGACCTCGTCACTGATGTAGAGTAAAAAGTAGACTGGTTGTGAAATGAAGTAGACTGGTCTGTCCTGCAGTAAGGGAATGGCAGTCACAGGGAGCAGGGCTACCGCAGCCTCCAGTAACGGTGCTGCCACACTCACGGCTCGTCCTGTGCAGCCTGTTGTTGGCAGGCTAGCAGGCTGACAAATTTCTTTTGAATTTGTCAAAAGAAAGAGAATTTGTCTTTGAATGTCCTCATTTCCTGCTGTTTCACTGTGTCTTATATGTTCTGCTGTTCCCTTTTAAATATTGTCCTTTTGCTGCTTTTTCTTTCTAGGATTTTCTTCTGAATGTCTTGAAATTTTACATATAGACGATGGCCTCTAAAGCAGACTACTAATTTTTAGTGGTGGTTCATGTGGAAGTTGTGCTTTTAAGCAACAGTTGGGTTTTCTGGGTTTTTTTCCAAAATAAAAATTAATTGCTCACATTTAGATAATGGGCTGTATATCTTGTGTAGAGTTTTTAAGCCAAACAATGGACTATATTGGAAAACTGTACCCTTTTAGTTAGCTACGTAGTTTCTGTAAGCTCTATAGAGATTTTTAGTCTCTAAAATTATGCCTGACTTCTCCAGATGGGAAAAAAGTGGAAGAACCCATTTTAAACTCCTACCTGAGCTCAAGCAGAGCGGGTATACTTGCTCTTTTAAGCATGTCATTTAAATTAATATCCCACTTACTGCAAACAGCCTTGTTGGGAATAAGTACAGTGGGTATAGGCGAACTCTCAGAATAGTTCTTGGTTGCAATACATATGCAGTAAATCCTCCTGCTCAGCTGGGCTTCGACACAGGACAGCAAGAACAAGCATAGTCCCTCTGGCACTGAAGTTGATGGAGTAACCTCCATTCTGACTAAATAAATACTGGCCTTTCCTTTTCACCAAGTGAAAATGATCACCAGCCAGCTCAGATGTGGTTGTGGGGATTTTACCATTGCTACAGCTTTAAATGTCAATGTTGAAAGCAAATATATTCTTGATTTAACTGTTGCATGTAGCAAGATGACAGGGAGTGACTATGTGCATGTGCCAGAAAATGCAGTGAGTTTGACTAAATGTTTGTGAGCCTTTAGAAAGGAGGATGAGTCACTCTCTTGTATGTCAGTACTAAAGGTTCAGCTGAGTCAATGAAAATATGTTTGAAAAAATATGTTTGAAAGCAGAGCTACCTCAAATGCGCTACGAGTTTGTTTTTGATTTGGCTACCAAAATGTATTTGTTCGTGAGGATGACTTCTCACTGGCAAAGACTGAGTACATCATTTCACTACTTATTTCTTTTCTGTAGGATACCCGTCTTCCCTTTCAGCGTTCCTTTGGTTTGTTTTTTTTTTGTTAAAATAGGGCTCAGGTGTTTCCTAATCAAGAAATGTTAATGAAAGCCAAAAAAATATGAGTTAGTGGGAGTAGAAGCGTGACAAGAAATGCCAGAACTTTTGCCTTTCACTCTTCCTTCACAGACAAAGTCAAATCAAGCAAACTGGATGACTTGCTACAATGACTTAGGTCTACCCAGTTGTCCAAGTTAGGGTACTTTCTCTGAGACACGTCAAATTGTTGTGTTGATCCTGATAACTGTAGACATTTTCCTTACATCAGAAAGGTGTCTGAAGCAGTAAGAACTGCAAGTTTAAGCTGCAGAAGTAGGAACATTAGCTTTAATGGTCAGAATTCCCCATGTCAATGCTGACAAAGCCAGTTCTCGGGTAATTCAGCTGGCAGTTCACTGATGCTTTGTGGCTCTAAGGGGAGACCTAACTTCACTGTGGACTGAGAAGATCCAACCTCCTCGGTGGCTTATCACAAACTAGCCCATTTTTCAGTGCTTTTGGAAAGCTGACTTCCCAAGGGAAGTCAAAATCTTTTGCAGTGTGCAGTGCCACCACTTTGCAAACCAAGAAATGGTGCTGCCTCGTATGTGAGCCGTTGTGCAGAGTCAAACTGAGTTTCGTTCTAAAGCTTTTGTCCAAATTATGTATCTCATTTGCTTCTTTCACATCTTGCTCACTGAAGAACTGATCTAGATTAAGTCTCTTATTTATATGGGATTCGTAATACAAGTAATAGCAATGCTTCATAATTAGGGAGTTTGTTCTTTTTGTTTTCTTATTGATAAAAATTACTGTGGTTTCGTCTTGTTTAAGTACAGTTGCATCTCTTTAGAAGCTTGACTATTTGTCTGTTACAATTAACGACAGTAGTGGAGGTTTGTCTGTTTTATTTATTCTCAAAGATGAGACTACGTACCTGAAGGGCTTCCAAAGTAAAATGTTTGAAATTTGGCTTATCATTTATACACCTCAGATTTTCTTTGCAGCCAGGATTTAAGCTCTAAACTGATGAAAAATGTGTTGCTAAAGCCTGTCCCTCAATAAAGAGAGAATCCAAACTCACTTAGAAAGGACATCTTCGTACGTGAGGAAAGGCAGTACCCGCAGTATTCTGTACCTCATTGTGTAAATATTAAACTGTTCTCTAAGATTCAGAATGTCAGTAAGCCAGAAGACAAAAATTTCAGAATCTTTCTCTGCTGTCCAAGATTTTGCACTAATGCTTGTGATTTTAATCAAGACTGAAAATATTCCCCTTTTTCTGTTTTCTAATAACCACATATGGAAAAATAAATTACTTGAATAACAAATGTTCATGGAAACAGTCTGCTGTGGAACTGATGCTCCCTTAAATGAGAATTTTAGCCAAATGTGTTGCATTTGGCATCTCCTACATACAGTTTGTGCTTCTCCACTGGAAAGTGGGCTGGCTCTTCCTTTCAAAAACCCTGCTTTTTCATCTTTGCAGCTCAAACTGTTTAAAAATGCTGTTATAAAACTCTACCCACTATAAACTCAAAAATGCCTACACACTGTAAATTAAAAAACCACAAGTATTCTGGAACATGTAAATATAATTAACATTTCATTTTTTATTGAAAGTTACATCTGAGATAACACTATAAAAAAAATCAGTTAGTTTATGGTATTTTTCTCCCTTATATGTTTCTTTGTGGAAGTGAGAAGCATAATTATATGCACACTTGCAAAAAAAGAAGCTCATTGCAGTCTGTTACTAGATTGCATGAAGCTAGCTGCCCTGTCAAAAGAAGCGCCCCTGTCCTTGACTCTGAATTCATGATTCATTCTTCAAACCTTGGAGGAACTTGCTGAGTGTATGTCCATACCCACTTCCAGACGGTTTCTTTTGATCCCGTTGCCTGTCCTCCAGTCCTTAATGACCTTGCACAGCAATATACTGCAAAATAGGAAATGGTTCAGTGACATTAGCTGGCTAGATTAAACTGGTGAAAAAAAAGATAGCTGCCAGATTTATTTTGTGTATCCCTGTAAGCTTCGTATTGTTTAAAAGAAAAGCAGTAGATGCCAACATTATACATCCACTGCTTACAGAATAGAAACTTTGTGTAATAATTACTGGGCAAATTAGCATAGATGTATTTAGTGAGCATCAGCTTAATATTTTTTGAAATCTGGTTAGTTTTTGTCTAAGCTTTGACAGGTTTCTCACCGCCCCCCTACCCCCTTTTTTTTTTTTTTTACACTTAGAAGTGTTTTTTAATGCACAAGTTAAGCTGTTGAATGGTTATGTTACTAAGTTGAATTCCTGCTCAGGTTGGTAGTAGAACTGAAAATCTCTCACAGAACACTTCAAAATCCTAAGTAACAGGGGTATGAATTATCTGGGTGGTCAGTGTAGCTTTCATTGTTCAAGTGAAGAGGGGAATAATCCTTAAATCTTTGTTCCCATCATCTGTGAGCCACTTTGGTAATTTTTTGACCTGATCTGTATCTCAGATAAAGCTGTGCTGAAATTGAAATAGAGGTAACCTTTCATTAAAAAATATTTTTCCATTGATCCTGTCACAGAGGCAATAACCTCTCTTGTTTCAGATTTTAAAGGGGACATACATACTTAATGTGTGAAATACATGCACCATATATGAAATAATAAGGTTTTGTTTATTTCTTTGTTAACAGATGCTATTAATATGTAATATTAATATTATTAATATGTCATATTTAATTAATGATTACATTAAACCCTTCCACATTCAGGTGGGGGTATCTAGAGGTGGCTATACCATCTCTCTCAGCTTAGAACTGGCCCATCAAATTTTGCCTAAGAAATTGTTCATGCTTTGATTTGCATGTTTATGGTCTGCACACAGTGAGCAATATCAATTGTTTATAAAATATTTTCCTCTATGGGAATAGTTAACCTTTTAAAAAAGAATATGAAAATTACTGAAATTATATCTTTTCATTTTAGCAATTGACATTATGGATTATATACCTTTTGAAATATTATATATTGCAGTGCTATTAAAAAACTACTGTTGAAATCATTATATTTCTCCTGCTCTAACTGGAGAGTGTATCAGTAGGTTTTATTTTGTTGTCCCAAACATAACTTCATTTTTTTAATACTATCATGCTATTACAATTAATATCTGCTCTTAATCTAGTTTCATTGTTATGAAAAATATAATACACTGAATCTGGAAAAAAAAATCTGATTAGTGATGTGTTTAATTTCAAAATCTCATTTTCAAGTGGCATTAATAGATAAGACAGAATGTCTGATTTAAGTGAATTCAAGTTGTATTGGATAAACCTCATAAGGAAATTTTATATGAAAATAGGATAGATAATAGCTATTTTGGCTTTGACTTTTAAACTGCCATGTGTCTAATTAATAAATAATGGTTTCCCTTTGCTTTCCGAGCAGAGAAAATAATTCAGCTTCATGAATTTCAGTGATCCCAAGGATGGGGAGCATTTCAATGTATCTTTAGGAAGTTCTGTTATGCATGATGAAACTTCCAATATTTTAATTATCATATAATTAATCTTACAGTAGCATTCAACAAAGGAAAGGTAAATTAGAAGGCTCTACAAAGAAAATATTTTTGCATATTGGGTCTCAGAAGGCCTTATATACTGGCTTCGGAAGAGTATAATAAAGTGTACCGGGAAGATAATAGAGATTATCTGTAGAGCCTATACAATAATTGGACACCATGTTGAGACTGCTCTTCACTTGTTTATTAGCTCTCCTACTTCTTTGACGTCAGAACTTTCTGCACCTCTCTGTCCTTGTGTAAGTGCTAGATGAGGGTAAACCAAAGATGAGGTATGAGTTACTATGACAAACTTACTTGCTTATTCTTTGATTTACATTTAATTTAGAGACACATTTCTGTGAGCTAAGAAAACCAGTGATAGCTATACTAACATAATTCTGTCTGTCAATATGTCTGTATTTCTGTTCTGGGTATGTATGGCCCCTGCAGAGAGATTTTCTGATTTCTTTTAAAGTGGAAATAACAAGGTATTCTTCAGAAACGTAGGGGGGTGTGAGTAGCCTTCTCTGTTATGACACTAGAAAAGTAGAGTGGCTCCTTCTGCTGAGGGGAAAACACCCTTTTACAAGAATTGAGCAGAAGTGCCAGGAGGGTCTAATGTCATTACCTGAACAGCAGGGTCTTGACATGAAACCGGCTTCTACTCTGGGAGTATGTATCTTGTGCCTCCAACAGGAGCCGCCTTCAGACAACTGCTAAGACCTGTCCTAGATCCCTCTTAAAGGGTAAAGTTGGGTGTTCTGGGCCTGCCACAGGCATTGTGATAGCTACCATGTTAAAATGCACGGTAATAGTTGGTTCGTGGCCTGTGAGAAGAGCGTGGCATCTTCAGAGAAGGGTTTTACACCTTCCTCTCAGTTGGTCAGTAGTAGTAATTTTTAAATACCGGCATCCATCGGTTACTCCTCTGTGTAATTCCTTGAGAGCTGAAGTTAGACTGCAAAAAAAGGTGTCTACCACAAGGGCTGGAGCTCTGACAGGAGAGAGGACAACTGCTTGTGCGGTGTTTGACTTCCAGCTGGCCGGCGTAGAGTTTCACCTGCAGCAGGATGGATGCTCCGTGTTCTAGCAGGAGAAGAGGATGAAAGGAGAAAGGATGGCTTGTGTGGCTCAAGTTATTGCTCAGTGCTCCCCATGAGTCAGTAAAACTATGGCCCAGTTAAACTGTGTCTGGTACATCTTTCTTCCCTCATGACTGGGACAATATCTTTTGCTGCTGTAATAGTAATCCAGCATCAATGAAAGAAAATGTCAGTCACTTTCATCCAACTTCCCAGTGGAACTGAATAAACCGTAAACGAGGATGTTGGGGAGAGAAATTCAACCTTTAATATATTTAGCAGAGCAAGAGCAAGTATTAATAATCCCTCTTTTATTAAAACTGACTTAAAAGATCTGTTGAGATTAGCTCAATGACTGTTCTTTATTGTTTCACAGAGTGAGGCGTCAAATATTTTGACTGCAAGAAAAGGCTGATTCTTTAGTCTTACTAAGAGTAACATCTGTAAGCCAACCAAGTTCTTATTTCTTCCCTACTGATGTCTGTTCAGCAAAATTTACAGATTTACAAACCGAACTTGAGACAATTACTTCAAAAAGTTATGTGAAGACTTATGGCTTATGTCCTTCTGCCTTTCTGGATTGTATCTTGTCTTTTCAATTTTTTTAGTAATCAGTCAGTAGCCTGAGGTCCCGGCCAAACTGCAGGGCACCTCTGGCTCTTTGTTCCACAGCCCAGCGTGCTGGGGGCACAGCTGGACCGCACTACAGCTCCCTTCCAGGCTCTGTGCCCTCCTGGAGGGACAGGTCTAGCCCCCAGCTAAGGTCTCAGTCATTTACCTGTTGCAGGAGCCTGAAGGACTTCTGTGTCCACTAGTTTTATTGTAAGCTGATTTTTCCTATTTACGCCTAATATAACCTTAAATCTTCTGTCTAGTGCCATGCCTAACCTTGAATTCTCTGTCTTTACAGTGCCTTTTTCTTCTTTTAATTTATTCTGTCTCTCTCCATCTGTTGATAGTTTCGGTTGCTAGATTTCCCAGATGAACTGATAATAATAAGCCAATAAAACTGTAAAATGCATGAGAAATAGCATCCAACTTGTCTTACTGTAATAATCTTCTTACAGTCTAGTCTGCCCTCAAATGAAAAGTGTAATCTAAATACATACTTGCCTGCAAAGGAAAATGAAAAGTCTGAGATCTCTTCCTCAGCCAAGTTTTTACCCTTTGTAATTTTTCTGAAAAACTGGGGAAAAGTATCTATCATATAGAATTATTTATAAAACAGAAAAAATAAATGCATGTTAAAGAACCTCAAATAGTAGCTGTGTTACAGTCTTCTGTTATCATGTATTTTGCTGGACTTGTTATTATGGACTCATTGCTTGAAATTTTGAGTGTTTATGAATCTCACGAAATAGAAATACATTTCTCGCCTTTGTGCTTGTGGGAGAAAAATTAAGTTATAACTTGTTCTTAATCTTCTGCCCCTCTTTTCATTTCCTCTCCCTTCCCAACTCCTTCCCCTTCATATTTCCTTTCCCTTCACTCTGTTTTCCCTTAGTATAGGGTTTGCTTGTGCTAATTTATTCTAAAACATAATGTCTGCTGACAGTTTTATGCTAATCAGAATTTTTTGGAGGTTTGACTCATAATTATTGAGCACTGGGCAATAGGACGGTCAACGTTCGTGAATGGATGTCTTTGTACCTTCTCTGGACAAGATATTTTTCAACTATTTGGTGTTCTTGCCCATATCACTTTCACAATGACTAGCTTGCATGTAGCTCTGAACAGAGAGCTTTTCATGGAATACCGGGTTTTCATGTAACACTTCCCACAATATTAACTTCTTCCATAATGTATCTGAAGAATGAGCTGATAAAATAGTTTACTTGTTTGATAAAATTTATTTGTTAAATTTACATAGAGAGAATAAGGTCTAATATAGAGTGTTTGAAAAGAACAACACAGGAGTGACAATGA
Source organism: Astur gentilis (assembly GCF_929443795.1). Lineage (NCBI taxonomy): Eukaryota > Metazoa > Chordata > Aves > Accipitriformes > Accipitridae > Astur > Astur gentilis. Next base: position 14,593,489 of record NC_064911.1, read on the forward strand.
AAGTACACAGTAGTGAGATGAATAGGATGAAGCTTGACGTTCTAAGATTTCTAAATATATTCACACAAAAAGTTTGCTACTACATTTATCTATCAACACTTACTTTCAGTCTGTTTCCTAAATTTCTCCTTTCTTTTCCATCTGCTTTTGTCTTTCTAGGTAGCATTCTTTGGCTTAAAATTGGTTCAGTTGCTCTCTGAGCTTGGAAAATAACAATAATACACTTTAGATATTATTTCAGTCTAATACTGAGAGCATTCTAGAAGATCTACATGCATGTACATATATATGTACATGCAATTGAGTTAGTGCATGGAATACTCTAAGTATGCTTTACTCCCTTGTAACACCTTGGGTAAGACTCTTCTGCAAGTTCCCATGTTTTCCTGAGATGTTAATTGTACATTACCCTGTAATTCTAAGACTAAGGCTTGTGTAGTTAACCATGGTAGCGTAGGAGGTTTTTTCCATACAAATGTATTTTGTGAATTATTTTCCTCAGTCCTTATTTAAGCTGGAGGGTTAATTTCATCCATGGTAAAACAGGAATCTTGTCTTCCCTTCTGTATCACATTTTTTTGCAATGATTTTCTTTTAAAATAAATCCTTTGGATTTCCTTCAGGTCTTACGTTATGTAAAGATCAGCAGTTGCAGCCAACAGCCATATCAGCTAGACCAAGAAAATTGCCTTGTGTTTTGACCTTTATTTAACACAAAGGCAGTAGGTTAAAATAATACTGCCGTATACTTAAATCCCTAGAGTCTTTCTAGTCATGAAGATTCTAACAAATTTCTGTCTTAGATTTTTCTTTTGTTGGTCCTACTTCTAGAAAGTAATTTCTGTTTCTTTCTTTTTTTTTTTTTTCTTTTTCCAATTTCAGTTTTACGGTTATTCCCTCTTTATTCTGTGTATTTTTTCCTCATTGGCCTTTTCAACCCTGCCTCCAATCCCCCAAATCCCTCCATTAATTGTTGCTCTCCCTGAAATAAGCAAGTAAGGAAGAAAGAGATGATAATTACTTTGCTGATCTACTTGACTAATATTATAAATAGCTTATATATTGAATAAGATCATACAATTTTCTCTAGTTTCATATTGCTGCCAGTCAAACTACCAGTTGGGAAATTAGTACCATACTGATGAAAAGTTGCATTGTGCTTCACGTTCAGCATCTGCAGTCCTTCCTCTGTCCTGTACTCGCTCTCATTTCCCCCATCTCTTCCATCATTTTGGGTTTTACAAAGAAAAACTGTCAGCCAACAATCCAGCATGCGGCTGCTTTGGGCATTTTTTTAAATTAGGTTTTGGGTAAGTTTGTGATATAGGGAGAGTAACAAATCAATATGCATACAAAGGGCACAGGAGATTCTTCTGAACATTTTCAATCCTCTGTAGGTAAAGGGAGGTGGCTGTAGGTCACAACTTAAAAAAAGTTTTAAACAAGGTTATTTTCAACAAGAATTTATAATAAAGGACTAGGCATTTGTTTTGGCAAGCCATTGACTAGTCACACTTGTTTTTTCATTGTTTTCAAAGCTTCATACAACTTAAGAGACACTTTTCAATGACACAGTGGATTTATTTGATGCATCTTTGAGCCCTTTGTTTCTGAAGACTTACTGCAAAGTCGATCCAGTGAAGACATTCAATCTATTTGAGAAAGAAGACTTAATTACCCTGTTGCCAGAAAAATAGCAACCTTCTTCAGGCTAAGGATGATCTGTGTGGCAGTAGTATAGGGTTTCTTAAGGTATTTTTATTTGCTGATTAATGGAAGGTATACTTCCGAGACCCTAAAAAATCAATGGTATATTTTGTTATAAGGTTTACTTGTAATACATTTGTAATTAATATGTTCTGCTGGGGATGCTACCATGCTGTGTCTTTATTTTCTTTCTGAAAAGTTTACCACACCACACCACCCCCCCCATATTATTCTGTCAAGCAGAATTTTTGGCTGTCCTAGATGGATTTCAACCTAAACTTTATGAATAGCTTAAATCCTGCAAAAACGGAGAAAGTCAGACACACAGGCAGTTATGAAGGCTAGTTCTATTTTTCCCTTATGATACAAAGCAATATAATTATATTCTATTATCAAAATGTCATTGTGCTCATATTCCCAGAGTGATTCAGTAACTTTATGGGAACAACTCTTTCATAGTGTTACAGAAGGGCCTATTGATCACTTCAACTTTCTAAAGAATGTTAAAATGTTCCCTTAGAAGTGCATAGGTCTTGTGCTTCCCCTCTGCAAAAATGACTTTTGTTCTGCAAGATTAGGAAACAAATTAAAGTCTCTCTGGTTTAGTCATATGTTTTAATTTTAAATTGTCCTGTATGGAGTAAATAATAGACAACTTCAGGAATACCATGCGTGACTTGACTTGTATAACGGCACATGATGATTCATACAACAATTTAAAACATTTTATCAAAACTATTTCTTATATTAAATGCAAGGCAGGAAATAGAGTTGCTGAGTAGTATTAGTTAAACAGATAATTCAAGAGGTTGAGCAGGGTGACTAAATCATATGGGAATCTGTTCAGTACTGGTGTTCAGATATTTTAGGTAGTCAAGTGGCAGCACATGTCTTAACCAGAAATTAGCTTAGTTGGAATGGGTTGTGCAGGGCGTGAAAACTGGCTAGAAAACAAGGATTCCCACTGCTGTAGAAAAGTTTTGATGTTTCAGATTTGTTTTCTCTGTGAAACGCAAACAAGACCTTACCAAAAAATGAAGGGATTGAAAGGAGCACTTGCCTCAGAATAGCAGTTGAGAGAAAGAAAGAGGGAAGGAGTCATGCCAGAGCAGCCGATAGCACTAAAGTTTGTGCTGTACACATAAATATTTATTGATTGAGGAAAAAATGAGTCTAGCACTGGAAACTGTCCTTAATTCTGCCCTCTGTTTAAGAAAACTTCCAAAGGAATTGATACTTTCTGACAAAATATGTTTTTCATAAAATTCCCAGCTAGCTCTAATGAGTGTTGCAGTGAGTACCAGAACAACACTGCTGACAGGAAAGCAAATGTTTTCTGTGGAATATGGATTCCCAATTCTATATTGCTCTGTGGTAAAAGTGGAAGATATGTGATGTAGGTCAGCATGGTGTCAATTCTAGCAAATTAAAATACAGATGCTTCCTCTCAAATCAGTCAAAGCATCTGTGAAACTTTACACATTAGAAATAATGTGGACATGTGAGTCTACTTGACACTGCACAAAATAATCACTTTTTTATTGTGGTTCTCAATAGCTTTCATACATACAAAAACATGTCAAAATTTATAGGTACATATAGAAGTTGCACAGTGACTAAACTATACACAATTATATTTCTATATTTTTTAAATTTAATGCATTAGTCAAAGCATCAGATCAGAAACGTGGCTTGAATTTTAGAAAGAAATTAATCTTTTACCATTGTCACATGAGGGAAAATCCCAAGTATTTCCTTTCGGGTTTTGCTGATGCTATGTACAAAATTGTGGTTTAGGCACTTACATTAATGAGGCCATGATTCAGTACGATTCCAAGTATGTCCTATGAACATAGATATGTTTCTTAGATCCTCACTAGAATAAGCCTGAAACTTTTCTCTCTCTGTGTAATTCCAAGTTTGTTTCTGCCACGTGAAACTGCCTACTGGGCACTTAAACTTGGTATCTATTTCTGGGTGTTTGGTGGTTTTGTTTGTTGGTTTTTTTTCATCTGGCAAATTATTTTTCCTATTTTTCTCCTGAATTGCACCTTAATTGCCAAGTTCAGTTTGTGTTCTAGCTTCATTAGTATTTAGCTCTGGCTTATTTGTTTGCATTAATGGTATGTGCACAAATTGCAAATTATTGGATCTGCAGCACTTTATCACAGATGATATCAATAGTGTAATTTTAAGAGGGAATAAAGGCTGTACTTTCTGTACCAAAAGAAAAATATTTGAAATAAGGTAGGCACCAATCTCTCTTATGCCATAGAACCCTATTAAAAACAGATGTGAAAGAATCCTATCAGTTTAGTTGTAAGATATTTTCTTGCTTTACTTTGTGTCATACCTTTCATATCTAATATTTAATTAGCAGTGTATTTACACAGGTGGAATATACCACTTTGCAAGACAGTGGCTTTTATAGCTTTCTGGTCTTTTTTAAGCAAACTGACGCTTCCTTTTTTTGGTGTTGGGACTAACTAAAGCCATTGTTTCATTTCAGTTTGGAAGACGTTACGTTGAAGATCTTTTTAATGATTTTCGAGATGGACGGAGACTTCTGGAGCTCCTGGAATGCCTTACAGGCCAAAAACTTGTATGTATATATTAACATGTTAACTATATATTGAAGTCTTGATGTTGTGATAATTTTGGTAGGTGGTGTTCATTAATTTCTGCCATTGATGAGGTCCTGTGGAAACTATTTTTTAGGGGTCTGAATATTTTTGACTTTCATTTGAAATTGAGGAAACATTGTGACTGAGAGCTATATTAGACAGTAACCCTTTGCTAGACATATATTTGAAATGAAAATGTTCTAGTTTGTTGTACGCACTTATTAAGGGAGTGCGGCAGAGAACTAAGACTGAGGCAGGGTTCATTTAGATTTTAGCTGCAATTCAGAAATTATTCATCACTAGGTATTTGTGCCAAAAACAAGGAATAGAATTTAATGTGTAGAATGAGAATGTTTGGCTAATAAATTTCATACATACAGTCCGTATATTGGAGTTGTACATGTCTGAAAAGAGAGAACAACTTTCTCTTATTAACCTGGAAATTCTGAAGTGACACATCACATGTATTTTTTGAATATCCCTCTTGTGTTCCTGCTTGGACTTGGTGAGCTTGGGATTTTTCTCTGAAACTTTCTCACAAGACTGTAGTGAAGCAGGCTGGGAGTTTGAGAATCAAAATTCAGAGATAATATATTTGTAAATAAATATTAAAGGAACCAGTGCTTCTCTGTTTGGTCGTCACAGTAATGTTCCTAAATTGTGCCACGGAGAAGACAACTAATCATAATAAAAAAAAATCTGGAATTACCTGATTTTATGTACATTTCAACGATTCATTCACTGAAAAATGTCAAGATATCAGATTACTTTCCAGCTGTGGATCCACTTTGTTTCACAATTGCCTTTATTTCATATCAGAAAGCTGCATATGAACAATGTATGGTAATATTCTCACTGTTGTTGTCATAAACTTACAAAATAGAAAACTGCAGGTGTAATATAAGATTTGAGTTACATAGAGTGTATTTTAGTTTCTGATTTTGGGCAGTCAAATTTGTTTTATTTTCTTTGTAGGCGAAAGAAAAGGGCTCCACGAGAGTTCATGCTCTGAACAATGTCAACAAAGCACTGCAGGTTTTGCAGAGAAATAATGTAAGTAATCAGCCATACAGGGTCAGAACATCCCATAGATAGCATACTTAATGCTTTCTAAGTGTTGGATCAGACTCTGGCCTGTAGGATACAATTGGTGGAGTCAAGGCAGTTTTATTGATGTGACTTGGATACTTCGTTGTTCAGCACCAGGATGGAATGTATTTCATAGAGTTTAAAATCCTCTGCCAGCAAATGTTTGAGTAATGTATCTATAACGGATGCTATCTGAAGACAGATCAACATGCACAATTTTATGGTAATGCATGGTATTTAAAATACATTTTAAAAGGTTAATTACAAGAAGTCACCCGTAGCTGGTAGAAGGTGCTACCTATCAAAATATCTGCTCACAAGCACTGACAATTATGAAGTCTGAAAAACTCAGGCTTTTCCTACATGAAATCTTTTTGGTAAATTTTCATTGGTGTCTGTTCCTTATGGTTCATAACCTTAAGGAAATGAATCATATCAAAACCACTTTCCATTCTACTTTGTCAAGATTGACTTTTCAAACCAGTATCCTGTGCATCATTTTTGAGTAAATATTCTCATAATGTCTTCCTTATGCAAGCATTCTAATGGGCCCATAACTTTAGCAGACATTTTCAGTGGCCAACTAATTATATCATATCTCCTTCTCAAGAATAAATGCAAATAAACTATAGCATTCGCTTAAACTTAACAGTAAGATGTGATGGAACAGTGATAATGTATTCTGTGCCACATATTATATTGGATTTCTTGATAGCTGCAGTAGGTCACTAAACATGCTTGAGTTCAGCTGCTGAATAAAGTTATCGATTATCTAAGGTAATGCTTATCCATCTGAAGATTTGTGCATAAATGAAAGTGACCTTATAAGACTGGCATAAAGACCTCCAGCTTGATTTTTCTTTTTATAAATGGAATTTCATGTAAATAAATAGAAGAAAAAGTTTCTACTTCTTCAAAATCTGCAATATTTGACATTGTTGAAAAAAACCAGCAATACATTATTTCACAGTATACAAGAAGGTTTTGATTGCATACCTGGAATGTGGTTACAAAGTTTCATAGTAAATGTTTTGAAAAGTATTTATTCACGACGTATCAGCTAAATGCAGTAATGTGCTTTTCATTCAGTTTCCAGAACACAACAATAGTCCCTTTTAAATATAGAAAGAAAACAAAGAGTATTACAATTGAAGAATATAGAAGAAAAAGCATTATTTTAGGAAGTGAAGCGGTCATCCAGTGGCCATCGTATTCACATAATGAAAACCTTATAAGCTGTATACAATATAAAAATTAGTATAGTGTATATATATATACACAAATATATATATAGTATAAAGACAAAAGATCTGCCTCTGAAATAGTTTCCTTAACCTTCAAAATGATCTCAAGAGTGATTTCTGTGTGACTGCAGGAATGCAAAATCAATGGTTCTAAAGCTATTTAAAGCCTGTGACTAATCCAGATTTTTCTGCTGGTATGTGCCATCCTTGTGCTGAGGTTCTGCAGTTATCTGGGTGGTAACAGATTGAAAAATGCTGCTGCTTCCAGTCAACCCATTTTACAGATTTTTTTTTTTTCCTATGGAAAGGTGATAGTGTTGTGGTGGGGGGTTGCCCCAGTATAGCCTTAGGCAACACAGAGGCAAACTGGGAAGTATTCCTCTGTTTCAGTAAAACAGATGTAGGCTCTGTGCGTTCAGGCTTCCATTTCCAAAAACAGGTGGAGAGTTTGGCCTGTAGAACGTGTAGGTGGTACCCTCATAAGCTTTGTTGCGGCTCACTTGCTACATGGACCCCATTTGAAATTTAGGACATAATTTGGGAAATGCTTCAAGACACTGTAGGCTAGAATGAATTGCCAGTCTCATATGCTTTAAGTACAAAATGATGCATTCTTAAAGAAAAGAGTTCTTAGAGAGTTTTAGAGTTCTTGACAAACTATCTGCTTTGTATATGATTAATAAAAATGACCTATACATAGATGCATTGGTATTAAAAAAAAAAAAAAAGGCTTGTTTTAAGTGTGCAAAACCTTTAGTCATTCTACAGATGTAACTTCAAATAGCTTCAGAAGTACAGTAGAGATATGCAGGCTCTAATTTGTGGGGGAATGAGGTACTTTGCCGTACAAGTATCAGTTCTGACCATGAAAAAATGCATCTATGAAACAGTGAGGATGCAAATTTTAGAGTCATAGTTTCCATCCAAAAGTGCAGGTCTTACCTTGGGTTGTCTTGCACTCGCACCTCTGAATTTGGCATTCTTATTTAGATAGCATAAAAAGTGGGGGAGGGTGAAGGTTCATTTCACATGTGGAGGAAAGAATATTCCAGGGTGATAAATGCTGATGCATATGAATTTGCAAATGTATAATATAACTGTGGAAAACAACATTATTGGGCAAACTAATGTGGAAAAGACTTGCTTAGATCACAATCATTGGTTTCTCTTTATTCTAGAACACATCCTGCCTTGCCTTATACATTGTAGAATTTAATCAAGGCAAAATAATTTCTATTTTAATCTAAATATATAGAACAGTACCTTGGGTTTGGAGGTTCTTACAGTGTCTAGATGTGTGTGTAGCTTTCAGCAATGTATATTATGTAATGTAGCATAGAGCAGAATACAGGAATTTTTCTGTGTCACCCATCAGTTTTGTAATTTGTAATTGTAGAGGCTCAATATAAAAGATTTTTGAGTTATTATTGACTATTACTTTTAATTGTATGTTTTCACAACATGCTATAACTGGAATAATTGGAACCCTAGATCACTGCTTGCTTTTTGCCAGCACATTAATTGTGCTATTTATAAAATGAGTTGGATGTTTACTAAACAACAGAAACCAAATGAGTTTTACCCTAGCCCATCCCTCCCTCTCCGTCATCACAAAGAAAGTTTAACACCAAATGTATGAAAATATCACCAACCTCTTATGCTTGTTATTAATCTTACACAAATATTTTTTTTTGTTTCTTAAATAGGTTGATTTGGTAAATATTGGGAGCTCAGACATTGTGGATGGAAATCATAAACTGACCCTTGGTTTGATCTGGAATATAATCCTCCACTGGCAGGTGAGTGGCACTGCTGCTTACTTTCCGTGAAGTACCTTTATTCCACTGATCTTTTTTCCATTACTATCCAGCCACAACCTACAAAGTAAACACAGATGTTGCAAACAGTGTCCTAAATCATCAAGTTTTGTGGCTGTCTGTTTACATATTTTCTGGGATATTAGGAATCCTATGAAGATAAAATAGGTTTTAGAGCATTAGCAGCAGCTCTTTTGACTCTAATTTCACAGTCAGATGTTGCAAGAGAGTATATAATATGTTACTGTAAGAAAAATGGATAGACAAAGCCAACATGGATATGTAGCTTTCAGAGTCCTTTTCTTTTTAGTATCTTAGAAATAGTGACTTTTATATTTTAATGAAATAATCTCATTTGTTGCTTTTTGCTGCTGACCCATCCTGCCAAGAATTATTTTTAGAACACTAAAAAGCTGGGACTCTTGACAATTTATTGGTGCAGATGTGGCTCATTTAGCTTCCTTTCTCTTTAGAGAGAAAGGGGGGATTATGATAAAAACCAACATGGAAGATGAGGACACTTAAGTAAACAAATTCTGAGACAGTAAAATAAAAATTCAAAAGGAACTAGCATCTAGATGTCCTGAGTCTGTGTGTTTGTATGAATCTGGGCTGAGTCTGTCCATTTGTGTTGGCTCTGTTCCACAAGCAATAATCTACAAATTTTTCATAGCATTACAAGCAAAGATGGTGGGAAACAAAGCCTAAAGGACTTTATATTATAAACTAAACACTCCTATCAAAAATCACATGTACGTCATTCATTGAAGTAGGGAACATTTTTTTTTTTTCCTAATTTTACAGGACATGTAGTGAAAGCAACAGAGAAAAGCTGCAAATAGTTAAATCACTTCTTCCTTTGTCTCCCTTTCCAATATTCCTAGTTTAATTGCATAACAGTGTTCTAAATTACTTATTAAGAACAGATGGAATATGAAACCTAGCTGTGCAGCTTTTTACCAATAATGCTTGAATCACTGTGTTTTAATTTATATGAATTATGGTCTGAGATGACTATTCACATTCAAATGTGTATTTTGATTTGTTCATATTTTATCCTGAAGCAAAGTGTTAAAGATGTGCTTTAGTTATTAGCTGTGTACTTATTAATTTTCCTTTCAGTTTTCGCACCATTCCTCTTAACGCATACTTGCACACACACAGAAGACACACATGTTCCCTGCTGTAGTCTGGTGAGGTTTTTGAAAGCAGGCACGTGCCCTTAGAGTACTGCTTGCTTGCAGTACATAGATGATTCGCTTCAAGCTTCATCTTGAGCCTAGTGATAACTGTGACAGCAGCTCTGATGGTACCCGTGACTTCAGCTGAACTACCCATGTATGAAAAGTCCAGGGATCATATTTACAAAGCAGTGGTTAAAGGTGTGACACTTTCTGAGCGTAGTCATAATGATTCGGTCCATGTTTAGCCTATACTTTGAGTTCTGTGTTTTGGTTTGTTCTCTTCATGGATTACTGAAAGGAAGTGACTTGCATGTTCTGGACTTCTCTTTTTATTCAACATTTTGTAAATAAATTTCTGCTTTGGCTAGAATTCAATTTCAGTTTCTTTTTTAAAGAGTAGCTAAAGCCTGGTTGGCAAGAAGCAGCCATTATTATGTAATAACCCTGTTGCTGTTGCATAATGATGAATAATTAAAAAATAATATAAAGCCAGATTTGTACTTGGGCTTTTCTCTTTTTAAACAAAACTCAGGAGTTGTTGGTTTGCTGCCTATTTCCCTCAAAGGACTGGAACAGTTCAAAGTGAATTTTCTTATTTCTTCTCTGTGGAAAAAGTCTTTGTTCTTTTCCAGATTTTCTTTCAAGTTTTGATGTGATTTGCATGATCTAGAATATGTTCCTGATTGTTCTGCCCTGTTTATAGGTTGGTACTATCTTACATATTGACAGTACTTTCTGGTGAAACAAGACTGTGAGTTTCTTAAGAAAGGGTGTTTCTCCCCTTTGGTACCATTTTGCCTGTCAGAGTTTGTTCTTGGCACTAAGCAGCTGGAAGCACGACAAGCTGTTGTTAAGGACTAAATTATGGACTCAGGGCCACCAAACTTATCTGCCAGTTGTCTACACTTGGGTAAAACATCTCGTTACCTGTGATACCTTATCAAGACTACTGTATTCATTGTAGTCTGTGGGAGGCCTAAAAAAAATAAATATGACACAGGCTAGTTGATTTAGTGCATGCTACTGGTGCAGTTTGTGTTTGATGGTGCAATCCTGCTTTTGCAAATCCTTTCACTTTCTGATTCCAAGAACTTGCAGTCCTGAAAAGAGTCACCTAGAGGAAGATTATCTGCCTGCACGTAAAAAAAAAAAAAAAAAAGATACCTGTTGTGTGGGCTGTTAGTTTGTTGCAGATGAACAGGCAAGAAGCTTTTTCCAGTTTCACATCCTGCAGCCAGGACCACATTAGGACAGAACTGCATTTACGTATGACAACAAGACCATCCGTTACAAAAACATCAATCTCTGTGGGTAAAATAAATAAATAAATAAATAAATAAGGTGCTAGAAGAAAGGTGCATGAATGGAATAATGAGGCAGTACCAGTCCAAGTGGATAGCAGCAGTCCCATTGAGGAGAAGCTGTGGTAGAGGCATTGCAGCAGACAAGATTTGACTCATTCTTGCCACTCTCATTTCTGTTCAGTAGAAATCTTGTGGCTTCCGTATCCCCTGTGGTGATGGTGTCCTTTCTTATCTAGCCTGTTTTTCAGATTATTATTAAACGTTTCACTGAAATTGAATCATCGTTCTGAGTTGAGCACCTGCTGCCAAAGCTCTTTATGGTACTGACTCGATCTGAGTTTCTATTCCCTTGAAGCTGCTGCCCTCTTTCTCACAGTTCTGTGATCCCAGCCTCATTGCAGCATTAACATTTAAGCAAAAACAAAACAAGACCATTAATTTCTGAACTGTTACATTTGAAAAAGAATCTTAAGAGTGGAAAAACATTCTATATTGCAGTATGCAACTTATTTTATTTTGTTTTTAAGAGCAAACTTATTTTCATATAGAGCATGAAAAAAAAAACTTAGCAAAAATCTTCGGTAAGAGTCGCAGCCAATATCTTGACTTTCTTCAGAAAAAAAAGCAAAATAAAAGACATATACATAAGGCAAATATTTCAGAGAGAGGTGCATTTCAACAGTCAGCCAGCCTCATTTGGAGACCTATTAAAAGCATCGAGCCTGTTGTGCTCTTGTTGCGGAACCGTTATTTTAATTGGAATTACCATTTTATTTTATTTTGAATTGTAATGGTGGAAATGAAATACTAACAGTTCTGTCAATCCACCTGAAATCAATGAGCAAAGAATATCCTTTACTTTGATAGGTGTCTTGAACATCTATGAAAATGTTCTTAAAAGAGTTCTTTAAAATGTGCTTTGAAAGAGTTTAGTGGATTCTAGCTATAAAAAAAGTAATCCATGCAGCCAGAATACCTGAAATATAGTAAGTAAATAATACTAAGTTGTTCTGTCAGGGAGCTGTAAGGTCGCTATTCGATTGAGAAAAATGCAAACACCTTGCTTTGAGAATAATTTTTTTAGATTCTCTCCTTCTTCCCTCCCTCTCTACTAGGGGCTGGCATCCTGAAGCCAAGTGCCAGTCTTACAGAATGTTACGCGCCCGAGTGTTGGGTTTAGGTGAAACAGATGTAGTGCAAGCCTGAGATCATGCCGCGCTCCTAGTCACACACACAGAGCTACGCGTGCCCAGACCCCAGGACGTGGTCCTGCAGCGGGAGATCAGAGGTCCGCTGCCGCCGTGAGCCAGGCCTGGGCGCTTCTCAGTGGGGTGATGAGAACAGCAGTGCTCCCGTTCTGTTCACAGCTCTCCGTTTGGTGATACGACGTTTCATAAGTCATCTTGGTGGTGTCTGCGTTGCCCTTTTACCCCTCTTCTGTTCAAAATTGAATCTTATTGCTGTGGTATAGGTCCATTCCCCAGGAAAAGCAAGTATTTCTATTCTCTGGAAGTCAGAGTTTCCTACACCTTAAAGCTTTGTTTCCTGCCAGGCTATATTGCATTAGAAAGGAGAGGTGACAAAGAAATGACTATCAGAGGTCAACTCATCATTTGAGAGCAAGAGGCAGAGCCTTTGAAATGGCTGTAGTTTTTGAGCCTGGATCCTGAGGGAAGCTTATCCATCCAAAAGCTCTTCAGGCTGACGTGAATGCACCTCTACGTACTACTGTTTCTGAGCAGTACGTCTTAACCGAGAAGCCTTCAAAAACCTTCCTTCGAACCTCAACGTCAGCCAGCATTTTTCCACTCAGACGCTGATCTCGCTTCGGGCCCCAGCCGTCCTGCGGGCAGCGTGGTGCTGCGCCTGCAGCGGCGTGGCGTGACGTGGCGTCACGTGGCGTGACGTGACACAGTGCTGCCGAGGTGCTGGGGGGGTGGGAGGGATGGCAGTGCCCCTCGGGACGCTCGGGAGGACAAGGTGGCTCCAGCTGTAGAAGTGTTTTCCACCGTTGCTCACTCAATAGGAAGTGATGTGAGCTTTCAGGATGAGATCGCACCCTTTTACTTCATTGTTTTAAATGCCTGCCATTCCCCAGGAGACAACAAAAAAGTCATAAATTTAACAGTCTTCATTGCTGCGGAGAAATGCAGGAAAATGACAATAAATCTCTATCCATTTTCAGCGTATTAAACTCAGCAAGATGAGTTTGAATCTATTTTGTATTCGTTTACTCAAAAGTAGAAATAAATGCTAAGTTTTTGGCTTCATCTCTTTAAATTAAAAGGAAAACTATCACCTGGATTCTTCTGAGTAACTGCCTTCCTGATGGCCCATTCTTTTGTTGGTTTTGCCTAATTTCCTCTGTTCATACTTAATGCTTCTTTCTCTTAAGTTAATGTAAATTCAAATACGTGATCTTTCCTATATGTTATGAACTTTTGTATTTCTAAATCTCGTGTTTCTGCATTTATTCAGCTATCCTTTTATATGAATGTGTGTTATATTTTTCAAATGTTACAGTTTGCTTTTAATATTCAGATAAATCTGCATTTGTAAATACAAGCACATGGTAAAAATGCAGAACGAACAATGAAATCCTGGCTTGGACAATTCTCCATTACCATGATTTCAATATTTTCTAGTCTTTCATAGTGTTTAAGTTTGCTGCAGTAGATGCTGATCTTAAAACTTCTTTTCTTTTTAGCACTTGGATTCATGAAAAACAAAATTTTATATTTTGATAGCAGTGAAGGGGCTTCGGCTGGAAATACAAGCAGCAAATCTTTTAGCTTCTTGCTGAATTACGTAAATCTGCTTGGGCAGCTCTCAATAACGAAGATACTAAAAATATTAATGAGAAGCTCAACATACCCACTCAGACATATGAAACAAAACTGAAGAGTGTATTTCCTAATTTTCTTAAACTCTTTACTTTCTGTCTCCTGGTGTAGAAATGGAGACAACTATAAAATGCTGCTATTCTTATCTGACAGAATTTCAAATTAATTTTCATTGGTGCAAATTACAATCTTAGACTAAAGTCAGGAATGTGTCCCATGAAATTTAGAGAGGATCAGTTTCTCCTCCTATCTCAGAAAATAGTAACTTATAAAGTTAACTTAATACCTAAGTCTCAGAAGGAAAATTGAAGGAACTGATACTCTTTGGCTAGGATGCATCTGAGATGTAAAAACAAGACATTCTTATAGTAATTTGTATCTTCACTTATTAAAATGATTGAATTTATTACTGTGAAACTAGCAAGCAACTTACCAAACTGCACAATAAAAGGATATCTGTTTTTTTTCTACAGTATCATACTAATTACTTGGTTTTGTTGTTGATTATTCTTTGAGATTACATCTTCTGCATGTTATCTTATGGTTTTTACAATTTCAGAGTGGTCCATCCTCTGTCATAAGGTAGCTTCTGCACTGAATATTGTTTTTTGACTGATACTGGCTGCAGAGCAGTTCCAAGTGGAGAATTATAATGAAACTATATACTCCATAAGCAAATAAGCAACAATAAGCAACTTTATAGTTAAATTATATCTTAGGGATTTTTTTAAAAGAGCTGCTAATCTTTACAAGATATATGGAGAAAGCAATGATTTAAAAGGGATTAGTTTACAGGAAAATAAATTACATACTTCTTAATAGAAGTTTTGGGTGCTCTTTCACTAATAAAGAAGTTGCTAAGAAATATATAATCAACTACATTATGTCAAACTCCATGCTCATATTTTTAGAAGCCCTCAGAATTAATGGGGTTTTGTAAAATAGTAACTGTAGGTCGGTGAGCTTTCTCTAATGAAAGAGGAGTATTAACTATTCATGTAAAAAATTTTAAAAATTAAACATATACAATATTCTTTAATGCATGCGATGAAATTCACTTTTCACCCAAGTGCATGTATGCAAATATAGTTTGCACATGTGAGTCAAAAACATCTGCTGTGCACTGAGCAAATTTATTTTGCCTTGGTACTTATGTCAGCTTAGTCAATGAGAAAAGAATGCTTTACATCGTTTTATCGACTTTTCCTATAATGTATCATATTAAGTAAGGATATATTTCCAGACCAGAGAAAACTACGATGAGAAATACTTCGTTTGAACAAACTCTATTCCTGTTAGTGGTGAAAACAAACATGCCTTCTCTGTTCATGCATGGAATGCTTCACATGGCACCGGGATGAATGTACTGAATGCCTCAGCAATGGTGACCAAGAAGTCGGTATCAGTTGCCTTTAAGCATTCAGACTTGACTGCTATCATTATACTGTCACACCAAGTTTGTTCTGTAATTACTTAGGAGGTTTTTCTTTACAGCTTAAATCTAGGCAACTGGAAGATTTTTGTGTCAAAAAAAAAAAAAAAGTCAGCTTTTAATGAGTAAGTTCAATCACTGATTAAATTCTGTCACTTATTGCAGGTCAAAGATGTAATGAAAAACATCATGGCTGGACTTCAGCAGACAAACAGTGAAAAGATTCTGCTGAGCTGGGTCCGCCAATCGACTCGTAATTACCCACAGGTCAATGTTATCAATTTCACCAGTAGCTGGTCTGATGGATTGGCTTTCAATGCACTCCTCCACAGTCACAGGTAGGAAAACTAACTTTTCATTATTTCGATGAGCTTGTGACAGGCAGCTGTAACAGGGCTTGAGGACGGTGTATCTATTATGTGGGGTTTTTAGCTGCTTCCCCTGCGGGTGTTTCAGCATTCTTTTAAATGGCCACCTGTTTTGCTTTGATCTGGGTGCTGTGTTTGGTGTCGGACTGAACCCTCTTCTGGAGGGAGGGGGTCTGAGCTTTTCGCAGCGCCACTGAATATGCTCAGTTCAGATCCTTTTCTGGAATTTCAGTGTATCTACCAAGTAGATAGCCTCAAGGAGTACAGGCTTGGAAACTTTTGAGAAGAGCAAGGAATAAATCCAAAACTAAGCCTTTGAGGTTGCCCTAGAGGGAGAAGGAGATTTTCCTATGGAGACTTAGGGGGGAAAATGTAGTGTTTGTTGAAAGCCTCTGACAGTTGCTGGATTGAAAGTATGGATTTGCCTCGAAAAGACACAGCTGGATAAGGTAGCCTTTGTTTTCAAAACCTTTCATGTTGTTCCCCCAGCTGATTTGAGTTTTAACCCTCTCTCAGAAGTTGTCTTGTGCTAGTCTATGCTGTATAAAACTCTAGAGTTTCAGAGTTCTCTGGTGGGTCTGTGTACTTGGCTTAAGGAAGATATGCAAGACAATCTATCTTAAAGGTCTCGTTCTTGCCACTACTGGTTTTAAAGCAGTACTTATTTTTCTGATGTGGTAAGCCTCCCGATCTCTCTTCTACTTCTATACCTTTCTCTTAAAGGGGGCTGTCCTGCAAGGTGGCTGACTGCTCCAAATTATCACTGAGCTGAGTTTTTGAACAGCTAAATGGGTATGTTCTCTTTGGTAAGAGATGGCAGGGATTTACAAGATATTAGTACGAGTCAGGCCATGTATTGTTTTTAGTTGCATTAAAGGCTTGAAATAAGGCAAAATACTTCTAAAAGCATAGTCTGAGACAATATATGCCTTCTAACGTAAGCAGTGAAGAGCTGCAGGTAGTTCTTCCCCAAATTTTCACTGCCTCATGTAATTGTTTCTGAATGAAACTGTCTGAATAAGTCTACTGCTGTTGTAGTCCGCAGACTAACACTGACAGCCATTTACAGTGGCTATGCCTTACACCACCATCCCAGGCACAGTAGGCATCTCTTGCTGTGAATCCAGTTTTTCACCCTGCATATGCCTGGAAGCCTTGAGTAGATCTGACTGAAATAAGGTCCCGGAATATTCAATTACAAGTGCTGTTTGCTTGTCATTTTAGGAATGAGGCATTATCTTAAGGAAGAACTTATTATGCTCTAAAAAGGCTTCGTGTGTGTCTTTCACCTACGTTCAGTATTATAACATTAACAACTGGCTTTCCCACCATCCTGCTGTTACTGTGCCATTGACGCGCTTGCACTTTCTTGGTGTTGGTGCAAGTGTTTATGCAGGTATTAGGAGAATTGCATTTATGGAGCTAAATAAGATAAGAACTAAAATACAATGTCTATGTCACTAGCTTTTGATAACTACTTTATTCATTGGTCATTCATTAAAATGTGGTTTGGTGAGTTTTTTTCAAACACTCTCTAAACTTACTTTTTTGTTATTTCCGCTGATGATCATTTCTCATTTTAATTTGCTCTGTCTCTCATTTCATAAGTGGTTTCATTCTGATGGACGTGAATATAAGAATGCAATTATCCTGTAGAACTCAATGAATCGTTCTTTCTAAAGCTCTGATTCCATACTTGTAGATGATTAAAAACAAGACACACACACACCCCCTTTGTGTGGGATACTCTTCCGTCTGCATCACTTACCTTCACAGAAGTTCTGTTACAGTGTGAGAGCTTACACATAATTTCTGTGGGCATGAATACTTTTTCATCTTCCTAAAACATTGTCTATATATGGTTTTATTAAGTGGGAAAATGCTGGTTTTAACTCAAACACCAGGTTACTCAAGTCACACAGGAACTCTGTGATATGAAAAGGACTGAGCGATTCCTACTACTTTTGGTGGTACAGTGCTACCTCTGTTACATTGGATACAGCTAGGGAAGAAAAAGTAGATACAACTCAAAGGGAAAATACTTTATTTCATAAATGCCAAAAAAATAGTTGTGCTGAAATGATTTTGGATAACTAATTATCACTGTAGACTCAAAGGCTGAAACCAGTAGCACTCTATGGCATTGTAACTACCCTGATTTCATTTTCAGCGTATGAGTGCAGCAGAAGGCCAAAGTGGTGGCACGTCTTTTCACACAGACACAATATCAGGCTACCTGTTTCCTGATTAGGGTATCTGATACTCAGATATTCTGGTTGTATGCTCTACATGACTGCGTAATATCATTTGGTGTCTGAAATCAGAATTTGGAAATTCCTTTTTGTCCCTCTTTGTAAGAAGAGCTCCAGAAGTCTGAAGAGAGGATCTTAGTCAGGAGCAGTCCCTAGCTGGGGAAGGCAGTTCCCTGCCTAAGCCACATTGGGATCATCTAGACAAATCTCTCAGTGTCTGTATGTAATACTTTTTGCACTGCTGTGTTCAGTTCACTTCAAAGTTCACCAGTTGTGGACATTCATTTCCTTCTCACTACAATTTATGCACTTTATTCAGGTTTTCTAAAACAGAGATGCAAAACTTTTACTCTTTTGCGTCTGCTGCCATAAATCTTGCATAGCTTTCTGCACAGTGAGCCTATCTTCAATAGAAGTGAAAAAGAGTTACTCCACAAAGTCTTGCCTTTTGCCCAGTAGGTAGTGCGCTCATTTGGGAAATGGTGAGTGTGCATTCAGATTCCCTGAGGCAAGTGTCCAAGACCCAAGACACACCTGTTTACTTCTTCTGGACTTTAATCACTAAATGTATTGGCTTTGTGTGGCAAGGTTTGGGTAGTGGAGGGGGTTACAGGGGTGGCTTCTGTAAGAAGCTGCTGGAAGCTTGCCCCGTGTTTGAGAGAAAGCCTATACCATCCGGCTCTAAGACGGACCCGCCACTGGCCAAGGCCGAGCCAATCAGTGATAGTGGTAACGCCTCTGTGATAACATTTTTAAGAAGAAAAAAGTTGGGACAGAGGAAAAAAACAGCCGCCAGAGAGAGGAGTGAGAACATGTAAGAGAAACAACCCTGTGGACACCAAGGTTAGTGAAGAAGGAGGGGGAGGAGATGCTCCAGGGGCCAGAGCAGAGATTCCCCTGCAGCCCATGGGGAAGACCATGGTGAGGCAGGCTGTCCCCCTGCAGTCCAGGGAGGTCCACAGTGGAGCAGATCTCCACCTGCAGCCCGTGGAGGACCCCACGCCGGAGCAGGTGTGTTCCCAAAGGAGGCTGTAACCCTGTGGGAACCCCATGCCGGAGCAGGCTCCTGGCAGGACCTGTGGAGAGAGGAGCCCACGGAGCAGGTTTGTTGGCAGGACTTGTGACCCTGTGGGGCACCCACACTGGAGCAGGCTGTGCCTGAAGGACTGCATGCCGTGGAAAGGACCCACACTGGAGCAGGTCGTGAAGAACTGCAGCCCGTGGGAAGGACCCACGTTGGAGAAGTTCATGGAGGACTGTCTCCCATGGGTGGGACCCCATGCTGGAGCAGGGGAAGAGTGTGATGAGCCCTCCCCCTGAGGAGGATGAAGCAGCAGAAAATAATGTGTGATGAAATGACCCTAAACCCCATCCCCATTCCCCTGTGCCACTGGAGAGGGCTTGGTAGAGAATCCGGGAGTGAAGTTGTGCCTGGGAAGAAGGGAGGGGTAGAGGGGTGGTGTTCTGAGATTTGGTTTTATTTCTCATTACCTTACTCTGGTTGATTTGTAATAAATTGAGTTAATTTTCCCCAAGCTGAGTCTGTTTTGCCAGTGATGGTAATTGGTGAGTGATCTCTCCTGTGCTTAACTAGATCCACAAGCTCTTTGTTATATTTTCTCTCCCCTGTCCAGCTGAGGAGGAGGAGTGATAGAACAGCTTTTGTGGGCACCTGGCATCCAGCCAGGGTTAACCCATCACTCATCACTTAAGGTTATGGGCAAAAGACAGGCTCAACTTGAGGAAGAAACAAAATCAAGTCAATTTACTACGAATCAAATCAAAACAAGGATACTGAGAAGTAAACCAAACCTTAGAACACCTTCCCCCCACCCCTCCCTCCTTCCCGCCTCAACTCCATTCCTGGTTCTCTCTCTCTCCTCCGCACAGTGGCACAGGGGGACGGGGAACGGGGGTTGGGGTCAGTTCCTCACCCCTTGTCTCTGCCGCTCCTCCCTCCTCAGGGACAGGACTCCTCACTCAGCCCCTGCTTCAGCGTGGGGTCCCTCCCGTGGCAGACAGTCCTCCATGAATTTCTCCAGCATGAGTCCTTCCCACGGGCTGCAGTTCTTCACGAACTGCTCCAGCATGGGTCCCTTCCACAGGCTGCAGTCCTTCAGCCTCAGACTGCTCCAGTGTGGGCTTTAACATGGAGTCCTGGCCATCTTTGGGGGCATCCCCCTGCTCCGGCGTGGGCTCCTCTCTCCCCAGGCAGCAGGTGGGTATCTGCTCCCCCACTCCCCATTACTCGCTGCAGGTTCCTCTTCTTAAATCTGTTCTTCTGGAGGCATTACCACCTTCACTGATGGGCTCGGCCTGGGCCAGAGGTGGGTCCATCTTGGAGCTGAGGAAGCTTCTAGCAGCTTCTCTCAGGAAGTGGCCCTGTGCAGCCCCTTCCCCACTACCACAACCTTGTGGCACAAACCCAAAACAAATAGATATTCCCTTTTGTATAATCACCATCTCTCTATGGACGTTTAAGCTCCTTAGCAATGGCTTTTGAAACTGATTGTGACAAGCAGTGGAGCACAGGTTACTTGGCAAAGCTACAAGGGCACGTCAGTGGGCCTAGGGTGCGAATTTTCAGAATATAAGCTTGGGATATGGTTCCTTGAAAGGCATTTTCTCCATTGAACCAAATAAACAAGGCAGCAGCTGTGGAGTGGTACCATCACCCTAGGAATATACAGAAACTAAAATATTTTGCTAAGGAAGATAGGTCAGTCCTGCTACAGTTGAAACTCTCCCCACTTCAGGCTCTAGGTCACAGACAGCTTTCCCTGTTTACTTCTTGTAATCTTTTTTTCTCCAGATGGATATCAGAGAGAGCTTTTCCTCCTGCTTCTAAATGTGTTGAGGCTTTCTCCCCCTCCCCCCTGGCCCTTTAATCAGGATTTTGAAGTGGGAACAAGTGGCATTCATTAGCTTCCTCCTTGCTTCTTTAAAATGCTTGAACTTAGGCCAGGTGACTGCCTTAGAAATGAGCACTTTATTGCAGCTGTTTCTGCTTCAGGGTGGCAGAGTGGGGAGATGAGAAGGGAAATGGCATTCAAAAGAGGTCCTGGATAGAAGAAGCAAAAGTTTTTCTTCAGTAAGTTAAAGGCAATGTGGAAGTAAATGCAATAGTATGAGGAGGTATGAAAATACTTTTATTGTAGCAAGTCACTAAGTTATATGCTAGTTACTGGCTCCTGGTTTGTTTTAATTGTGAGAGTACTGAAGGTATATGTAAGATTTTCTCGTGTAAATAAAGCTAGAACAACAAGAAAACCATGACTTTTCTCTTGAAAAGGAGATAGAAACTTTTATGATCTAAGTATGGCTCCTTTCTATGTACGCTGACGGAAAACTTTTGTGAATTAGATCTGTAAGTTGCTCTTTTGCTAAATTATTTTATGATAGACCAATTCTAATTGTGTTATAATCTTAGCTAGATGTTAATACAGCTTAAGAAAATGACCTATTAAAACATGCATGGTGTTTCTTTGTGATGTTCATTATTACCTTTGTGTAATTATTTTTTACCGAAGGTTATGTAAGTTATAAACGTTGCTGTTTTAAAGGCTTGTGATACTTTAGAAATGAGTCACTTCAGAGATTCTGAAGAAATTAAAACAATACAACCTGTGATGTTAAAGTATCTTCAAAATGTTTTATTTCCTTCCTTCAGAACTCTCCCTCTGGAGTGTATGTTTTGTTTCTCTTACTTTCCTTGAATTGACACTTCTGCAAAATTCATTACCTTTTCAGGATTCAATGCCATATGCATCTTAGATTATGTCACTTCAGGTTCATGTGGAAAAAAACTTACTGGAATGAATAAACATGTTCTTTAGTAAGTAAAGAAACCAACCCCCAGAAATGCTGTTTACTTTTTCTTCACTGCTTATAAACTCTTCTGGGGGTTATTTGGTCTTAATATCTGTATCTGCACTCATGAAAATTAGCTTTATGTTTTTGACAAAGGTTTAGCAGGTGGTATCTGGGGAAAAATAAGAGTAAACTTTGAAGACGTGTTTTGAAGCTGTATTACTGGTAGGGGCTGCGGCTAGCAACAGAGCACTGTGGTGGGATGGAGTTACTGGACACAGTTGTCTGCCGCCTCTGAGTTTTGTTGCTTGCTTTAAATTGGATGGGAACCTGTTGCTTTTTGTAGTAACTGTGGTTTCTCTTATGCATGACTTAAATATGTCTGGATTTGTTTGGTGTTAGTATACTCCAGATTCAATTTTCTTACCCCAGCTGATCTATTTCCACCATAAAATATGTAAGGGGGTGAGGTGGTAAATCCTTCATGTACTTTATGACCAACTATTTTTCTTGCAACTATATTCTAAAAAACTTCAGGTTTGTTTTCCCATTTATTATTTTTTTCTTGTTGCTAGTTATAAGAAAGAACTGCAGGTACAGAATTTACCCTGTGTTAGATATAAATTTTGGTTTTACAATACAAAACTTCTCCACTGAAGCCTTTAATCCTTTCAATTTTGGCTCTCCGTGGTCTTGTCATAAACTAATATAAGATCAGTGCTGTTTTAGCTGATTGGTGAGCAGCTAGATGGAATTCAACATATACTAGTTAATTCTAGCTTCTTTAAACATGCATATGCTTATATGTGCTCAGTGAGAGGAGTGAAGACTGCTAGCTATGTCTCCTTGGCTTTACTCCCTGTCAGACATGAACTAAGCTGCAGATGGGAGAGCAAACTTCCTCTCCCTTTGTACAATTTGAAGAATAGGCAGAGAGCAAATGAAGGCAGAGAATCAGTATTCTGTTTTATTTCTCTTCTCTACTATTTCATACCTGTTCATGCTTGTATTTAAAACTCCTTAGAAAGCTAATAATAATTGTTACTTGAAATTCTGTTTCAGTGTTGTTTCAGGGATTTTTAAAAGCTATTTGCCATATACCGCAATTCTTAATCTTCTAGGCTGTAATGCTCCCTGCAATCATGCTTGGCAGTATTGCTGCATAAATATACCCAGCAAAACATCTAGACACATAGCACTGAGAAGCTGATGCTTCAAGCTGACATTATGACGCTCTTAGTCTACTGATGGTGCTACTGAAAAGTGTATGGTCAAGTATTCTTTCAACAAAGGGAAAATCTGGAAAGTTAAATTGCTGTTGGAATAGGGAGAGCCTGGATTATGCAATCAAGAAGTTGGATGAAATTGAACATCTAAGATATTATTAATGATGACTGAGGTTTTTCAAGAGGAATGAGACAATATTGTGTTATTCCTCTATGAATAATTCTAAATGTTATTGTTCTTGCCCAGCAAAGTCCTCACTGGTTAGAAGAAAGCATGTTCCTGTATATAAAAACTTGTATCACCAAGCGAGTCATGACTATGTGAAGATAATGTGTTGCTCTGAGGAGCGCAAGTATGATTAGGACTTCAAACCAAATTCCTGCAAAAACATTTGGTGGGGGGAGGTAGTCCCTCAGATATTGTTCTTTTCTTTCCTTGTCCTAAAAGCTTTTGTCACTGAGTAGTCTTTTGTAGCATTTGTGCAACACATCCTTGCAGAAATTTTTAAGAAAGTCATAATAGATAGCTTTGTGATTACTACATTGTTCTCTTCACTAAATTTGATGTATGAGCGTACGCATCCTATGCCATATGCCAGCCAAAGGTTACATTTGGAGAGAATAAAGAATTTAAGAATATCAGATGCCTGTAGAGTAAGGTGTAGGAGTGTGGTGGGTCGACCCCAGTCAGCAGCTGAGCAGCCACACAGCCACTTACTTGCTTCTCCCCCTGCTCCCCCAGGACAGGGAAGAGAATAGGAAAAGCAAAAGCAGGAAAACTCATGAGCCGAAATGGAGACCATTTAATAAATGAAGGAAAGAACAGAAGTACAAGTGATGCAAAGGCAGTAACTCAACATCTCCCAGAAGCAGACTGATGCCCAGCCGGGCTCCAAGCAGCAGCCACCTTGGAAGACAACCCCCCTGCCCCCACCCACCCACCCACCCCTTTCTTCCCTTCCCCCAGTATTTATTGATGAGCAAGTTATATAGTATGGAGTATCCCTTTGGCCAGTTTGGGTCACCTGTCCTGGGTCCCCTTCCAGCTTTTTGCCCACCCCCAGCCTACTCTTGGGGGAGGCAGAGCAGGGGAAAAAAGAGAAGATCTTGATCCCGTTTAAGCACGGTTCAGCAATAGCTAAACAATTGGTTCGTTGTTAACACAATTTTAACCGTAAATTCAAAACACGGGATCATATGGACCACTATGAAGAATGTTAACTCCATCCCAGTCATACCCATTACAAGGAGGATGGAAAAAATTGTGCAGACATAATCTGTATTTTGAAAATGCCAGTGTTTTAGTACACAAACCAGCCTATGAGATCACAGACTTAATGCATCCATGACTAGAAACAAAGATTATCACCTAAGTTTCCTCTCCCTTCCCCATCCTGCCCCCAGGCAAATTTATTTTTTTTTTGAAGTTGTTCTGCATGTGGGAAGGAGAAACCTCTGTTCTTAAGAACCTCTGCATAGAGAAGCAAAATACCTTAAAATAACTTAATGGTTCCTATGGAAATCAGTCCCCTCTCAGAAAAAAGTTGGACAGCAAAGATGCATAACTGGGAAATTACTACTACATAAATGGCATTTTTCCTTTGCTCTCTTGGTGTTATTCCAGTAAGATGTAGTGAACATTTTTGCCCTCTATTATAACTATGGGACACTGTTTAAAATGTACTTTTAAAATTAATAAAAATGTAAGTAAATCTGTCATAACTAATTGCAACACTTTAATTTGTATAAATAACTTACTTGATTTATCTCTAAGTAAAATTATATGTTTAAATGTTTTCTGATTTAGAATGTTGTATCAAAGTCACAAATAGTGTGGTTGTTTTTCTTCATATTATACGCATGTTAATTACAGAGTACCTGATTAAACTTTTTTCCCCGAGTGCCTGATAACAAATTCAGATCTCCTAATGGATAACTCTCAGATGAAATGCCAAAGATCACAGTGTATTAACATTATTTATATTGCAAATAGTGCAAGTGATAATACAAGGGCTCAGATTGTGTATCGGAGCTATAATTAATTTTTGGTCATTCTGTCTTTTCCTGCAAGAGCATTTAAATTGTGCTGTAGTGCTTTTGCTCCTATCAGTTAAAACCTATGATTGGACTACAGTTTTATACTCATCTGAAAAGCGTGTTTTTCTAAAGGTTTTGGTAAGAAAAGTGGTACATGCAGCTGTACTGCCTATGTTCCCAGGTCATGAATTTTTGAACCTGTTGACCGATTTCAATCGGATATAGCAGGGAGCTGGTAATGTTAGAAGCAATAACATTCTTAGAAATAGTAAATGAAGTGAGAAACTGGTGGCTGGAGAGAGGAGGAAGGCTGCAAAATGACCTCAGCAATTTTCTGTCCTGCTCGGCCTGCCAGGGGCCAGTCCCAGTGTGCACAACCACAGCGCGTGATTCTTCTCACCCAGGCCCTCTTCGGGACTGGAAGAGGGGAGCAAGCCTGCTGTGGGCGTTTTGGGCAGTGACAGTAGCAGAGCGTTACAGGTTAAAACAGGCAGTTTGGGGGAGTGAGGTTATAGGCTGTTGAGACTTAGTGCAGAATGAGAAATGTGATTAATGTGATGGTGATGGACATGGAAAACCCATTAGAAACCAAGCTTCATTAGTTCCAGCTCTGACTGAACAAGCCCTTTCATTAAAAAAATAAAATAGTAGTAGCTGCTGCTGATGGATAGCTGTAGAAATATGTAATTAAATCCAATGCTGAAAAAGAAGAAACTTACTGTTACTCTTATTTTTGCTTTAGACCAGACCTGTTTGATTGGAATGCTGTTGTTTCTCAGCAGTCACCTGTACAACGATTAGACCATGCATTCAATATAGCCAGGCAACACCTGGGCATAGAGAAACTCCTTGATCCTGAAGGTTAGTAGAAATTGTGTTCTTTTGTCTAAATGGAAAATCAGTATTTCTATGCATTTGATTGTAAATTAATTTGAGTTTTTTGCACAAGGATTTAACGTTTTATAAGATAAATCATAAACTGAAGCAAGATCCTTTATTTATGTTTTAATGTCACCTTTGTGCTCTATTGAAATAGCATAAGAACTGTCTGTATGTACGTGATCTAAAGCAATTCTTTTCCAGCTTTGGGGCCAGAGCTTTAATGTGCATGCACTAAGTTAAAGGTATCTCAATAAGTAGCTGATTTCTGTTTCAAAGATTTAGAGCATCTTCAGCTTTTATGTCTTCTGGAAAGACCATGAGTTCAAGTTACCTTTTAAAATATATCCAAAATGTGTATTTGAACTCTAGATACTTGTATCTTTAAAATATGACATATATCTTCTGTATATTGAAATTTTCAGGATGGCATGACTCGTATCACTGTCATTTAGTCTTATATGTGATAGACTTGCCCATTTTACCTTAACTCTATCTTTTGTACTTCCTTATGCAGTCATGTTTGAAGGATTCCTTGTTTTTCACATGATCTTTGTGGTTTTGTCCATTTCTGTATATTCTCTGCCCTACTTTCTGCATTGCTGAGAGCCTAAGTAATTTACCCTCAGAGAATGTTTCTAAAACATTCTTTACTACAAGGCAATGTTGAACAGCTGTCCTTTTTATACATGCCTTTGTATATATACACACTCTCTTTTTCCACACCATGATCCATATGCTATATTTTCATGCAATTTCCTGTTAAGCCAGTAAGAAATGCAGTTTTCTATATGTTTGTTCTCAGTGGCTCACCTGGTGGTGAGTTTCTGGGAAGAACCAGAAGTAACAAAACATAAATATGAGTCTAAAAAGTAATGTCAGGTCTCTTAATGTTTAAATATAATAGGGTATTTCTCAAGATTGGACTAATAACCTTGTATCCTGTATATTTCCCTGGGGGAAAAGTATGCAAAACCTGTCTGCTTATGCTGTAGTTGAACATCATAAAGCTCTCTCTCTGTGACCTTACTGCTTTGTAGAGTGAAAAACTGTTAGTAGAGATGGTTTAAAATAGTCAAATAGTTCCCCTTGTACAAGCAATGTATGGGGTGTCTGTAGTGGAATTTGTGGAAGAAATGCACAGTAAAACCAGTACAGCATTGCTTGCTAGTATACTATGTTGCATCTCTAGAACTGAATTTGTGTGTACCGCTGGAAGAGGAACAGGCTTTCTACATGCTAAAGCATGAGATTCAGCTTGTAAGCTGTGAATGAGATTCGAATTGAAAACTGGGTTGCACAACTGAATAGATATAGTCACACTCTTTGCTATAATTGGTTCAACTTTCTTCTTAAAATAGATTAGTGAATAAGTTATTTTCTGTATGCAAAAGTCACTTTGGATTAGACATTTTATTCTGGTTTTGGCAAAGATACTTGAAGTTGTTTAGCCAACAACTGAAAAACTCTTAAACATTGGTGGTTTTCCAAATGTCTGCTGTTATTATTTGCTATTCAGTGTTGTAAATCATGGTGCTTGCCACCTATTTTTTTTTTCCTCTAGAAATAAAAAACTGCAAAGTTTTCTGAAAGAAAACTAAATTCTGTACCTATTTGAAAATGTATGAATCTGTGAAGCTGTAACAGTTTCATTCATGATAATCTGTTCCTAGACTGAAAAGTAGAATTACTGGTACGTGAGTAAAGAATCTTGTTTGAAGGTTCCAGCATACTACTTCTGTAATTTTACCTTGTATATTTATCCCCTCTCCTAATTAGATACTCAAATATCTCTTAACAGTATATTGTGTAACAACAGTCTATTCTCTGGCTGCTAACTTAATAAAAACTTCAAAGTGCTA
The DNA here is from genome assembly GCF_929443795.1 of Astur gentilis. NCBI lineage: Eukaryota > Metazoa > Chordata > Aves > Accipitriformes > Accipitridae > Astur > Astur gentilis. Next base: position 14,621,167 of record NC_064911.1, read on the forward strand.
CTATATTAGGACAAAAAGGGAGTATGCATTCAGTGGTGAAACATTATTTTAATGTAACTTAATGTTTGTCAAAACAGCACGTGTGTAATTTGTGAACACTTTAGAATTTGTTTTTGTTAATTAAATGTTTGCTGTGTCGATATTTTGAAAATATTATGTCAAAAGGAAGTCACTATTCAATAAAGCCCTATTCTTCTGCAACCATATGGGATAGTCAAAAAAGAAAGGGTTTGGGGTTTTTTGTTTGTGTTCTAAAGGTATTGATGATTGATACATCTTGAAACAGATGACTAGGAAGTCTGTCTTAGCAATTACATTTTGAAAATTAAATGTTTTTATTCAGCCAGACATTGGATTTCTAGGTTATATATGAAGTTTGTTTGTGAGTTTGCTGATATTTCAAGTCTGTCCCATGAGAAGCTTTTAAAACATTGTTTCCAAATTTGATGTCCATTTCAATCACCAAAGTGGTTAAGATATGGACTATGTTTAAGTATTTCCTGTAAAAGCTGTGTTGTACAAGTTAAAACTTTTGTATTTTGATTCATGCAGAGATGGTGGTTCTTGTTATTTCCTCATATTGACTACTAGGAATGCTTTTTTTTTACATCAGTAGTATATCTTAAAGCAGGCACTTTGCTTAATTTTTAAGCAAGTGAACTTAACAAAACCTACTTTAGCCAATTGTATTTATACCGATGATTATACATCTTAAAACACAGAAGAAAACACTAGGCATCTTCTGTAAAAGGCTGCTTCTGTGTCCTTTCATCTTCTTAAGAAATTCTTATTTTATACACAGGTCCTAAAGTAGTTTGACAAAATTGCCTTGTTCCTGTTTTGATACATTGACTTTGTAGCTTATCTGTGAAGCTGGTTAATGTTTTCACAGGGTATGTAACCTTACTAACTTTCTCTCAAAAATAGCAAGATGTATGTCTTTCTGCTTATAGCTTTCCTCTAAACAAAATTAGCTAAGGAAAGATTGTGATTAATCAGGTGTTATCTGAAGATACTGTGTTTTGATATAAATTCCCAAAATAGGCCACATAGGCAGCATAGAATAAATTCTGCAGAGCTGTTCTGCAATCAAAATGCTTATAATGCTGGGGGGGGGGGGGGGGAGCAAACAAAATTGTCTGCAAGAATAAGATATATGGTAGGAGCTTTATTCCAGCCTTTTCCCTTTCCTGTTCAGACAGAAGAGGTGAGAAAGCTGACCCCATTCCACAGCAAAAATTTTAAATATATGTTAGCTGTTGGTTCTTTGTTTTGTTGCTGTGTTTGTTTTTTTCCCCTGATGTTGAAAAAGTATGTAGAAAAACATAAGGGACAGGTTTCCTTCCTCTCTTCTGTCATGAAAAAGCAATGGAAGATTCAGCTCTATTCTGGATGCAGGAGTTGAATGTACATTGTTAATGATTCTAAATTAGGAGTAGCTGTGGACTCCCTTGAGGGTGGAGAGGCCTTAGAGAGAGATCTGCATAGACTAGAGAGGTGGGCAATCACCAGCTGTATGAAATTTAACAAGAGCAAGTGCCAGATTCTGCACTTGGGACAGGGTAATCCTGGTTAGACGTACAAACTGGGGAACGAGTCTGGGTTTGGGGTTGCTGGCAAGCTGAACGTGAGACAACAGTGTCCCTTGGCAGCCAAAAGGGCCAGCTGTGTCCTGCGGTACATCACACACAGCATCGCTAACTGGTCGAGGGAGGTGATCGTGTGCTTTTTTGGGCACCTCAGTATAAGACAGTCATCAAATTATTAGAGTGTGTCCAGAGGAGGGCAGCCGAGATGGTGAAGGGCCTTGAGGGCAAGACTTACAGGTGTGGCTGAGGTCACTTTGTTCAGCTTGGAGAAGAGAAGGCTGAGGGGTGACCTCATCGCGGTCTACAGCTTCCTCAAGGGGGGAAGCGGAGGGCGGGTGTTGATCTCCTTTCTCTGGTGACCAGCGATCGGACACGAGGACAGGGAATGAAGCTCCGTCAGGGAAGTTCAGATAGGACATGAGGAAAAGGCTCTTCATGGAGAGGGGTGATCAGTCACTGGAACAGGCTCCCCAGGGAAGTGGTCACAGCACCAAGCTGTCAGAGTTCAAGGAGCGTCTGGAGGACGCTTTTAGTCATATGGTTTAGTTTTAGGTAGTCTTGTGAGGAGCGGGGAGTTGGACTTGATGATCCTCATATGTCCCTTCCAACTTGAGATATTCTGTGATCTCTTTGATTGAATCTTGCCAGTGAGTGACATGTAATCAGGCTTATATGTCTATCTGGTGTTCACTACTGTAGTGTATGAAAGATAACAAGGCAAAAAATAGGAAGGCGTGGGGGAAATCAATGGATGGTCGAAAGTCTTATTTAGAAGAAAGTTAATAAAGACCTAGAGGTTAGTGGGCAGGATTCAAAAGGAAAAAACGTGTTTGCAAATCAAACTTTTTAGGCCAAAGTATGCCTACATAACTCACAGTGACTTTCATTGTAAGACATTTACGATTATGCAGGTAAGATGTTTTAAATCTTGATAATGCTCTCTGATCCTTTCAAAGAAAAACATATTTTCCTTTGCTTGTTCAAAATTAATATTTGTGGGCTTCCAGTCATGTCTCATTCAAGTAAAAATATCACGAGATGAACATTGCCAAACCCAGGTAATTTTAATAGTGATTTTTATTCAGATTTGAATGGCAAAGCTAGTATATGGAAAACTTCTACAGTAATGTGTATTTTTTTAACATTATTTTATTTTCTTTCTCTCTTTTTTGAAGACCATTACTCTTGGTACAACGAAGGAAAATGTTCAACTGTTTTTCCACACCTTTGTGATGACTATCATGGTATTCTGGATGTAAATTTGAGTTGCTGACTTCTGAAAAGATTTTGGTTGATTGTTTTCAATGTAAAAAATTCAGGTGGTTAATCTCTGACTGCTCTCTTGAATTTAGAGTACTTTAGACATAAATAATATAACCCTCTGAACATTTTTCTTTTAAAAATTATAAACTTAGTCTTCAGCTCCCTACATTCCTCACTCGTTATTCTAAGCTACTGTTATGTACAGGGAATGAGTAGTGATGGAGATAATTTGCTGTCTTTGTTGGTATGGATTCACTTTAGCTAATTTCAGCAAGACTTAAAATTAAGCGAATCAAGCAAATGATGATGACGTTAGTAATTATAACTTGTATATATGTAAGCTTGAAAAATTGATCAAGCTGTTAAGACTAGTCTGTATCTTTTAATAACATCTAATTACCAGTACCTGCAGTTCCATCTTTTAGTAGTTAACTGATTCTTCGTGATAATTTTATGTGTTACAGTTGTAGAGAAACATGATTCCATTCTTCACATACAAACTTCAGAAAATATACTAAAAGCTACCATGTTCCTTGTTGTGCATCCACTTTTTCATGAGCATCTCTTTAAATCTCACCAAGCAAGCAGCAACAAATGTGTTATGGTCAGCAACATGAAGTAGTTACGTGTTATTGGCTGTATACTGATTTTTACTTTTTACTTTGGGATAAAATACACATGCCATATAGAAGCAGAAGGATCTTTTGAGGAACCGTAGGGAATGTGCTCTCAAAACTGAATCTGGGAATACATCTGAGCTGTGTCCTCTTTCCCCTTGCAACTGAGTGTGAGTGTGGTGACAGCAGCAGCAGGAGATGAAGTGTTTGTGTGCTTCCTTCTAGCAATAAACATCTGATTCCTAGTTTAATGAACTTGTCCCTGCTGTCGTTTTTCTGGGTCTTGTGCTTGTTTGTGCTAGCCCGGTAATAAATAGACTGTGAAGTTATATAATGGCATTTCTGCTATCCTTTTTAGGTGAAGTAATTATCCAGTTTCTTATACTTTACTGTGTAGCCTGATAAAAACCTCGTTTAATCCATCCCAGTCACATTTTCCATATTTTTCCTTAATTTGCACTGATGACACGAGTTTTTGGCACCATTATTAAGTGATAATGAGACTCAGACAGTTTTCCATTTGACAACTTTTTGTTTGATCTTGACTTTGCATACTTCTGTATCTCAACGGTAATGGGTTCTACCATACCTGTAGCACAGAGAAGAGAGGGAAAAAACCTGTCAGCGTTGTAGTTTGTGAAGTTGTTAACCCTGTCTGTACTCGGTAGTAGTATACAGTGGTAATACTGTTTTTCAGTTCATTTTATTGCCCTTGCTGATATGGCTCATGTCAAGGGAGTATGAGAAGATATTTGTTTTCTATCATGCCCCAAAGTTTAGAAATGTTTTTTTTACCTAGTACAGTGTTAGTGTGGGGGATTTTTTTTTTAATTTTTTTTTTAAGGTGGTGGGGGACAAATCACAAGAGCTATATGTGATACCATGCTGCTGAGAATAGTCAAGAAAAATGCTGGATCAAGCTTAGAAATCATTATTTTAGTTGCACAAAAACCTTATAATGGTTAGAAAATAAAATAAAAAAGTATAGTTTTCTTCAGTCTCCTTTTAGTTCTCAAATCCTGGAATACTTTTGGTTACAGTAGAGGAAAGTGTACAGGATTCACAGTAATAAGTAAATTGCTACAAGATGTTGTTACTGGACTTTCTCCATAAATATTCGGACAGATTTAGGTCTGGAACTGCCTTTTAAACTAATGCCACCAACTTGGTACTAGCAGTATATTTTCAGTTGGGAAACTGTCATAGTGTTTGGTGTCTGTTACACAGCTATTTAGGAAAACAAATGCAGATCGGCAGGGGTCTTCAGTCCTATTGCCAATTTCATGATTTATCAAGTCACAAGATTGATGGATATGTTAATTATTTTAGCCATATCTTTAGAGACAACAGAAGATTGGGAACTGTGTATGTTTGCTGGTCTGAATATTCAGTATACTGTCAGTATTTGAACTTGTGTGTATGACCTAGGTAATGCAAAACAAAAATTCTCTTTCCGAGGGTCAGAAAAATTTGCATTAAGTCATCAGTTTTATATATATATACACATATAAAAAATATCTAATTTCTGGGTTGCTTGTATTTCTACTTTGAAAGTAACAATATCAAATGCAGTGTACATATATACTCATATAAACTATCAAACCCATTGTATCTAATTTGTGTTTTCTTAGCATTGTTACCTGCTCTGTTGAGGTATTCTGCAGCTGTGCATTTTTAGTGTTTCTGTGGAATGTATGATTAGTGGATGGTTGTCGTTCAGACACTGACTTGTAAAATTATGTCCTATATCAAGCTAGTCAGTGAGTAGTAGTTAGCTCTTCGCAGTACTGTTCAAAACAAGAAGATGATAAATCCCTTAAAAGGAATTAAGAACTCCTAATCATGTCCCCTCTCCCTGCTGTTTTTATTGGAGTCTTAATATTCTCCTTAAAAAAAAAACAAAAAAACAAAAAAAAAAAAACAAAAAAAAACAAAAACAAAACAAAAAAAAACAACCAGGAAAAATGTGTTGGATTAGTCTCTTCAAGTCTTGTTCATGTTTGGGAATGTGAATTCCACTTATCTCTAAGCTTTCCTTCTATGGGAACTACATATAGCAGAGGTGGGCTTGCATTAGCATTGTTACAGCATTGAAGTACAACAGTAAAAACACAACACTTTAACTATTGTTTTACTGTTTGTCATTACAAATTGCAGCTCTAAGTGCTGGATATGTCATCATGCCATATCATGTACTTTGTCTTTAGTTCATAGCACAGCTCTGAAACGCAGAGCAAGAGAAAAGCTGTGGAAATAACTTAAAAAATACCCAATAAATTGTATATTTTATTATTATGTAGTGCTATAGGTAAACTTTTATCTGAATGAATTTGTAATCCAAATAGGTTGTTCAAGTGGTTGCTAGCTTGATCTATATTCCTGTTGTAATATTTTACTTTGCAGTTCCTTTTGAAAAATATTTGCCCCCAAAATTAATCTACATTTCTTATTTTCCTACTGATAAGATGAAAGCCCTGCTTTTTCTTTGCAGGCTCAAGCAAATAGAAATAGTCAGCAAAAGTAGTAAATTCACTCGCCTCCACCTAAAGCCACTTTCTCTTCCATATTTATGAATAGATTTATTACTTACCTCATTGACCTGTGAGCAATTTAATTATCAAGAGACTACTTGACAATCACTAACTTTTACAGATTTTCATGGAAATAAATGACTTGAAGGGTACTGTGTTAAGAGACTCAAGGACAAAACAGGCCTGTCTTATCAGTGGGAAAACTTAAAATAACTGGGATTTAATTGGGAGCAGGGCACATACTTTACAAAAAGTTATAAGATTTTTCTATCACAATGGATTTGCAGATTACAATATCATTTGAAGTACTGAACTTGAACTATAAAGAGCTCTGCAGTAACTGCATTGCAGCTGCTATTGTAGGTAGTTCAGCAACTGTTAGATGTAAGGATCAGTATGTGGAAGGTTCCTCCCCTGGTCTAAATTTTTTCTTCTGTGTTAAGACAGGAACAGCCACTGGTTTTTGTGATTGCTAGAAATTATGGAGAGCTAAGACTCAAGGGATACACAGAAGTTTTGGAGATCGTGTAGATTGTATGAACAGAAGTAACAATATTAGGAGGAAAAGGACTTAGCAAACCTTTTGTCTAGGGCATAATGGTTTTCTACAGGCTCTGTCTTAATACTTTGTCAACCCTTGCACATGACTATGATCTATCACAGAATCATAGCATGGTTTGGCTTGGAAGGGACCTTAAAGATCACCTAGTTCCAAGCACCCTGCCATGGGCAGGGACCCCTTCCACTAGACCAGGTTGCTCACAGCCCCATCCAACCTGGCCTTAGACACTGCCAGGGATGGGGCAGCCACAACTTCTCTGGGCAACCTGTTCCAGTGCCTCATCATCATCACGGTAAAGATTTTTTTCCTAATGTCTAATCTAAATCTTCCCTCTTTCAGTTTATAACTGTTACCCTTCATCCTATCACTACACTCCCTGTTAAAGAGTCCCTCCCCATCTTTCCTCTAGACCCCCTTTAGGTACGGGAAGGCTGCTATAAGGTCTCCCTGGAGCCTTTTCATCTCCAGGCTGAACAACCCCAGCTCTCTCAGCCTGTCTTCATAGGAGAGGTGCTCCAGCCCTCTAATCATCTTCATGGCCCTCCTCTGGACCCACTCAAGCAGGTCCATGTCTTTCTTACGTTGGGGGCCCCAGAGCTGAACACAGTACTGCAGGTGGGGTCTTGCCAGAGTGGAGTAGAGGGGGAGAATCGCCTCCCTTGACCTGCTGGTCACACTTGTTTTGATGCAGCCCAGGATACGGTTGGCTTTCTGGGCTGCTTTTGCACATTGCTGGCTCATACTCAGTTTTTCATCCGCTAATACCCCCAAGTCCTTCTCCGCAGGGCTGCTCTCAATCCACTCATCTCCCGACCCATGCGCAGGACCTTGCACTTGGCCTTGTTGACCTTCATGAGGTTGGCGTGGTCACACCTCTCAAGCCTGTCCAGGTCCCTCTGGATGGCATCCCTTGCCTCCGGCGTGTCGACTGCACCACACAGCTTGGTGTCATCAGCAAACTTTCTGAGGGTGCACTCGATCCCACTGTCCATGTCACTGATAAAGACATTAAACAGCACTGGTCCCAAGACCGACCCCTGAGGAATGCCACTTGCCCCTGGTCTCCACTCAGACATCAAGCCATTGACCACAATACTCAGAACTGTCTGTCAAATCGTAATTAGTCTGCTCTGACAAATACTCACATAGGTTTCTTTGCCACTATATCACATTATGTTTAATTTTCTGTTCATCATTACTAATGCTGTGTTTTAACATTGTTTTTCCAAAAGAATCATTTCTCTGTGTTAAAATATTCATCCAGGTTCACTCTTATGTTATTTCCTTCCCAAATTTCTCATGTGTTTTAATTGCTTATATAGTGTGTCTTCTGCTGGGAGTTGCTGTACCCCTAATCCATACTTCAGGCTAAAATTAATGATGTTTATTTATAGCATGCTTTTTTTAACTCTGTAATTGAATGAATGAAGCCCTTTGGAATTGTGCACGTAGTTCTCGGTTGCTCAAAATAATCACTAATGGAAGACAACTGAGAAGAGATCAATTAGAACAGAATTATGTTGTCTGATGCATCAAGACAGAATGAAATAAGTCTATATTAGTCTTAAAATCATGAAGAAGGGGGATTATTTAGGTAAACACTCAACATATAGTCTGACAAGTTTCTAGTGGTGCATAGCAATGCATATATGTTTACTGGATGTTTTATCACATGGTAATTTAAAAAGATGTGAAAGCACTGTTCAACCATCAAAAAGCCTATATTAGATCTTAAATTTCATTTGAGGTAAGGAGATTTATCTGGTAGAACAGGTTTTAATCTACTACTTATAACTAAAGAGTAGTTCTTCCAACTAAGAATAGGCCCAGATCAAAATATTCTACTTGGATCTTAGAATCCCGTTTCCTACAATAGTATTCCATAATCTGTACCTTCAGCATTGTAATACATGTATAAATATACATATAATTAATAAAAGGCTTTCTGAAAATAGAAATGGATCACATGAAGAATTCTAGAGTATGGGAGACGACACTTGGAAGTTAATACTCTATAAAAAAATCTAGAGGAGGACTTTTGCTTAAGATTAACCAAAACCCCCTATTGGGTATCTTCATAGCTTTCACTTTTTTGATTACTGAAAGTATTTGCTGTATTTGGAAAACCCATAAGGAACTTGGGATATTCCTCTGCAAAGATACCAGGATCTGCCTGTCTGTTAATATTGATTTGAAAAGCTGGTAAAGAGATTACGTAAGAGAAAAACTCATACAGGTATCCTGAGACTTCTGTATTTTTCATTTTGTCACAAATGGAAGGATGATTAAGATGTTTACTTGCTGGGAATGAATAACACTGATTGGTGACATGTTTGATTAAAATCTCTAGATTTGAAACAGGAGAGAAGAAGTGTTAATGACTTAAGACTCCCTTTGAGGCACACTGTTCCCACTAACTCTCGAAATCCAATAGAGCACAGTTTCAGCCACACAAGGAAATATAAATGAAAGATTAACCACCTCCTAAAACCTGGTGGCAGGTCAGAAGTTTGCTGGCCTGTGTACAGAGCCTTGTACCAGGAGCAAAACATTGGCTTATGTATAGAAATAGATTACTTTGCTTAAAGGTGAATGCCACCTAAAGATAGTTCTTTCCAGATTGTGGTTGAAGAATAACTGCAGGAGCAAGAAGAATCTGGGGAAAACTTATTACCAAGAAAATATGAACAGTAATATCTAAATTTTTATTATTTTTTTTTTATTACATCAAAACCATCTGTAGTGAAAATAGACATCAGCCTCTTTAAAAGTGACTCTCAGTGACTGGTAATGAAGTGCTCCAGCTCTAAAAGTTCCTTTCAGCTGAAAACCTTTCAATACTGTGAAAATTTAATTATTTTCTAGATTACAGACTGTCTCAATGTGCTATAAAAGGAGAGAGAAAGATTAGCAAAGAATTTTTTTTTTTACTGCAGAATATGAAAGATTCTGTCCAATAAAAGAAACCTCAATATTTGCATACTACTTGCTTTATTCTGTTTTTCTTCTGTGGGACGGATCTGAGAGCATTACTATTTGAAGAAAGATATGGCAAAGGTTGTCTTGAATTTAAAATTCTCCAAAGGACTGAGAAAAAAGTATTTCTTAAAGTTACTTAGGGCATGAATACTGTGACAATTGCAAGGACTTCTCATTGGAATAATAACCCAGTAAAAGTGGCCTTTGCTTTTAAAACTTTTTTTAAGAGTTAAACATCACATAAGAAGTGTAGTGGCCCCTGGGCTTGAACTTCAGTGCAATAGTTTTTAAGCTGTAGAAATTATAGGAGTTTTGTGAAATGTGGGCGATACTGTCTGACTAGGCAGTGTTATAATAATAAAATCATCACTTAATGTTAGGATATGTACACAACTTTCTCTTTTGAAAGTAATAAAATAATTCTCTCTGAAGTAATGAAATAATGTGCTAGACCTGACAATTTCAATTGCTTATTTGCTGTGGAAACTTTTTCTAATTTTAATAAGGCAGTTCGTTTGGAGACTTTCTGCCAGCCAGGAAAATAAATTCTGTGTAGGATGCCTGACAAAAGTGATCATTCAATTCAGCTATTGTTTTTAAGCAGGTCTTGTCCTGTAGAAGAAGTTGCTCCTATCTGCAACAGCCTGCCTACTCTGTGAAATAAAGAAATCCAAAGATGTGCCATAAGTTCATAAAACCTGTAAGCCATGGCCTTTGCAGTTAAAAAGACAGAGGCTTTCAGTATAAAAGACAAATGCTAGTTCTTGTGTTTTGGTTGGGAGCAGAGGAAAAGGAGGGCTTTGTTCCAATTTGCAAGTTATCATTTACTTCCCGTGCAGAGGGGGAGGTTGCACAGCCTCTATTTTCTGTAAAGAAACATTTATTGTTTGACTAAGTCATCTGGCAATGAAGGGTATTTCTGGGGGCAGCCATACTAATAATCTGGTTTGTTTGCAGTGCGAGGTCCACTGGAAAGGAATAAGATTTTTGTTCTTTCCTTGGCAAGCGAGCAAAGGTCATAATTTCTGCTGAAATACACTAATTTCTCTTTAGAGTCAAACTGTCCCTGTGTTTTCCAGTTATGGAAATGCTGATAATTGTGATAGCCAGAAAAAGTCTCATGTGCATTAGGGGAGTTATTTTATGAAATCTTAGTAAAACATTGTATCCCAAGTCGAAATGCTGGACTTTCTCATTCTGGTACTTGTTATGAGAAGGTCATCTGAAACTCAGTTATGCGCCCGGTGGTGGAAGAAACAAATTTGAGTTGAAGCCTCTGGAAAAGAAGTGGAAGGAAGAAATTCATATGAATCTTTTGGGTAGAATTAATGTAATTGACCTTCAATCTCTAGACCAGAATTTGACATCTGAGCTGGTTTCTTAGACTCCATAGTCAGAGAAGACCCACGTTTTTGAGTCATCTAAGGTGGATGTTTTGGCTATGACTCTGAGAGAGTCTAAACTAGTTCATGTGCATAAGTGCAGCTTTGTGAGATGTATCCCAGCCTTTAAGTGTGGCTGTCTTGAGATAAAAATTTCTAAAAGAACCCCTAAGAGTTATCATCCAGGTTTCAGCTGCGATAAAGTTAATTTTCTTCCTAGTAGCTGTGATAGAGTTATGTCTTGGATTCACTATAAGAAGAATGTTGATAACACAGGGATGTTTTCAGTTGTTGCTAAGGCGTGTTTAGACTAAGTCAAGGATTTGTCAGCTTCTCATGCCCAGCCAGCAAGAAGGCTGGAGGGGCACAAGAAGTTGGGAGGGGACACAGCCAGGACAGCTGACCCAAATTGGCCAAAGGGGTATTCCATATCATGTGATCTCATGCCCAGTATATAAACTGGGGGGAGTTGGTCTGGAGGGATCGCTCCTCAGGAGCTAACTAGGCATCGGTCAGTGAGTGGTGAGCAATTGCATTGTGCATCATTTGGTTTGTATATTCCAATCCTTTTATTATTATTATTGTTATTATCGTTATTGGTTTCTTCCTTTCTGTTCTATTAAACTGTTCTTATCTCAACCTGCAAGTTTTACCTTCTTCCTTCTGATTCTCTCCTCCATCCCACTGGGGGTAGGGGGGAGTGCTGCATGGTGCTTAGTTGCTGGCTGGGGTTAAGCCATGACAGTTATAATTCCCTCTGTAGTGATTTTCATCTTCAGTTGATGTTCTTCCATAACACGGCAATGTATCTAAAGCTTTAATTAGTTTCCTTGGCATCTCTGCATGTCTGTGTTAATCCTGCAGACAAGACTTTGTGGGCACAGTAATGGCTTTCCTGTACAGAAATACAATCAGGAAAAATACCTTGAAAGAGGAATTTCACTTTTCTGTACAATGAGTATTATTTTCTACTGATTCCAAAGAGAATACATGGTAATGCTTGAAATGATTGAATATAGAAAGAGAAATCTAGAAAAAAGAATCACCTATCCTCAGGCAGTTCTTGCATTTTTAGTATATTAAAAAGAAAGTGTAGAGAGAGCAGGACTACAGGAGACAACTTGCTTAGTTTTTCCCAATTTTCCAATTTTTTCTAGCTTTGAGGTTCACAGTTAAAAGAGGAAAAAGCCATATTGTCATAACCTTCATAGAAGGTGGTGGGTTTACTCATTTTCTGGTATTTCTGGGGATTATTTGGTTTGCAAATAAGGCAAAAGCTGTTTCCAAAATTACTGTAAAACTCTATTTTTGTGGAGAATTTTCAGTGGTGCTCATTGAAACAGTGTAGTTTGAAAAACCTTGTTTCAGTTGTAGAAATCGAAGTTCAGATATGATTTATGGAAAGTTCTGAGGCATATGAAAAGCAATTGGCAGTCACTGACGGGGCATTTACAAAAAAAAGTGAATAAATACATTAAAAAATAAAGAAACAAAGCTTTTAGTAGATCATACTCCTCTGTTTTCCTCTAATCTTCTTAATTATCAACTATTAGTTTTTTAAAATGATGAGTTAGTGAGCAGTGGCTTTCATGGTAGTTACTTTCTGGAAGCTAGGTGGAAAGAAACAGCCCCAAATGAATGCCGCAAGAGAATCTTGACAGAAAAATTATAACAAGTATTTGCTTTTCAGTAGATACTGGAAGTAACCATTTTATGAATAACATGGATACAGGATAATTTCTGTCACAGCTTTCAGCTGGCATCCAACCAAGAAAGTGACGTTCATTGTTAAAGTGGTCATGGAATTAATTCCAAAGAAGGTTTTCTGGAAGTTAAGTTTTTCTGGTTTCCTTATAGTTTGCTGCAATTTGTCAGGAGATTTCTTTTGTGTAGCATCTTGCAGGCTGTAGATTGTCTTCTGGTAGTTCTGATTGCCTGCTTATCATAAAATATACTGTTACATTATTTAGTGCAACAGTATAGAGAGATAGTCAGAAACGTTATGAATTAGTGAAGAGGTTTATATCACTAATGTGTATTAAACCCTCTGGATAATATTTTTGAGATGTGACCTTTACTCTGCCAAACAGCTGAAGTGGTTACATAAAAAAAATCAACCTGAAACAGGGAGCCATAACCAAAGCAATTCTCTGAATGTGAACTGTTGGGGGAGTGGGCTTAGAGAGTAAACTGAAGTGGTTTTTGTGGATTTTTTTAGTAGCCCACATTTTAAAAGGATAGAGTGATAAGCAGAGACAAAATAGTGTGAATCAGTTGTAGTGCTTGAAATAAATTGACTTTGGAGCAAATGGACTGATGCTCCTGAAACTACATAGTCACTGAGCAGCAAGGGAATAAAGCTTGTGTGTATTGGTAATGGGCAAGGATAACTGCTGAAAAGTTTTCTGACTCTTTTTTCCCCCTTCATGAAAACAGTACTTGTTTGCATTCTGGAAGCGTGCTTTATGACTACGTAGTTACCTTAAATAAATAGGAAAGTGTCAGGAAATTTCTAAAAAGTTATGAATACTTAATATTTCTACTCTAATGCCTTGCCACGATTAAGGCTTCAGCATTGGAACCAATAGTGTCTCTTCTAAAAAAGTTACTTAAATATAACAGTGGCTTAAACAAGAATACTTGTATCAATGGTGAAAATGGGATATCATCAATCATGTTGAATTTGAATATATTAAGGCCGTGCAAAGTGGTTTGTGGTATTTTTTTGTGAAGCCTGCATGCTGCTCTGAACGTGATGAAAAATCGCTTCTGCTCTTGAGTATTTGGCTTCTCCAGGAATCGCTGTCTAATGATGTCTAAAAAAAATTCAAGTTTCTACATTAATCACTGTTATAATACGTACACAATTTAAATGAGAGGAGTTGAAATCTCTCATTATTATAGTGCCATTTTGCTGTAACAGCTTCCCTGACTTCTGCACAACTGTATAATTCATGACTCTCTCTTTAGAGCTGCAATAGCAAAACCAGCAGTCAGTGATCTGCCTTCCTACATAGTTGTACAGCATTGGTCATGCTCAATACAAGATAATTAAAGCTATTGGAGACTGTAATTTATTGCCCTTTTCCTCAAGTATTCCAGCCAGGAATCGTCATGGATCCTTTCTGTTCTCCATGGTCAGATTTCATGTGTAAATGTATCCATGTCATCTTGTGACATGTAGTCAGACTGTGGGTGGAGTATATTCCTGGACCCAGATGCTGAAAAGCAGCCAGAAGATTAAAAATTTTGCAAATAGCAATGACTCAGTTTTGGAAAATGTGGGATTGAAAATGACGCTAAATGCTGGTGGGGAAAAAAAAAAAAAAAAAGGCAAATTGGCCACCTTTCAGCAACCAGTGTTTGTGTGTGGAGCGAGCATAGACAAGGAACATCTCTAAATGTGTCTTTAGAATAATGATGTTTCAAGTTATTGCTGTATAGAAAGGTGTCCTAATTAGAAGGAATGTCTCTGTGAAGGAAAGTGTAGAAAGTGACTGAAACAGTTCCTGGTTTGTTTGCATGCAAATTGCATTTTGTTTAAGCAACAAAACTTAATAAAGTTTTGGGAATGAATTAAGTGTGTCAGAAAACTTAGACTGCCAATTTTAACTACACGAACGTAGAAGGAATATGTTTCAGGACTAATGTGCCCTTTGCAGTAGAGCTTCTATATGATAGAAAAAACTAAAATAGTATTTGCTGCTGACTTAATTCTCATAAAAATCATTGGTTTGGTTTGGCAGTTTCAGAACTCACAGACAATGAATCTGAAGTTTAAAAAAATACTTTGGAAAAGGGTAGCTTCTATTTTAAGTTTCTGCTTGTATTTTAATTTACCTCACTTGAAATCCAATTATGATCTCCATTAACTTGAGTCAACCACAGAATCATTCTTGGTGGATTGAACTAGACCTGAGCAAATGTATTGAATGCAGATGTCAAGGTCTTGGTAGCCGAGGTGGGGAGGGGAGACCGCAGGGGTGGCCTCTGAGAAGAGACCTGGGGCTCCCATGTGCTGGACACAGCTGGTTCCAGTCTGCTGCATAACAGACCCATCATAGGATGCAGCCGAACTCATCAGCCAAGTTGGTGGCAGTTAGGTAAAAACAGTTAAGAAGGGGCAGAAAACACTGAGGGGGAGGGAAGAGGGCAGAGGAGGGGACAACAGGGTCAGAGGAATAGGAGCTGCTCCGTGGCAGAGCAGATACAGCCCTGAAGGGACTGCAGCCGGTGGAGGATGGAGCATAGGAAAAGAGGGAGGAGGAAGGAGCAGCAGAAGGAAGAGAGAAACAAGGAGTGGCAGAGAGAAATCCCTGAGCACTGACCCTGATATCACGCGGTCCTCTTTGCCTCGCTGAAGGGACTGAGTGTAACCTGTGGCGATGGCAAGGGAGGAGAGGTGTCTGGAATGACGAAGTGCAGACTAGGAAGGTGGGGAGGTGAGGAGAAGTCTTTGAGGTGAAGTGAGCCTGGAAGTGAAGTTGGGTCTGACAAAGGAGTAGGAAAGGTGGTTTTTCCCTAGAGTATTTCAATGTCATCTTTTATTTCCCAATACTTGAATCAGTATTTAAATTTAGGTTTTGTTAATTGGCAATAAATGAACTTAAATCCCCTAAGCTGAGTCAGGTTTTGCCCACAACAGTAACTGATGAGTTATGTCCCTGTCTCTATTTTGACCCATGAGTTTTCTCACTCTTGTTCTTCCTGTTTTCTCCCCTATCCCGTGGGGAGTGAGCGAGCTTCTGGATGGGGCTTGATTGCTAGCCAGGGTCAACTCACAACACCCAAACGTATTAAATGGAACTAAACACAAATGTAATCCAAATCAAAATAAATGTCAGCTGATTCGCTGTCCTTGACTCTTCTTTTTTTGAGCTTTTTCACTGTGCGGATGACAATCCAAGATTTCCTTGATCTCTAAAAGAGACAACAATCATGTCTTCCCCTGTCCCTGAAGGAATTTGCCTTAGAAGTGTGATGGCTGCCAGTGCCTGGGCTATTTGTAATTGACAAGGGCCTCCTAAGGGCAAGAGATTTAAAACCAGCATTGTTGCACCTGGGACTAAAATCAGAAGTATCGTTATACTTCAATCTCTTATGACTGTGAAGGTGTTTGCTTAGAGCTTGCTTTCTCAATGCGTGCACAACCTGCAAGGCCAGGACAGAATAAGATCCATTTAAGTGAATTAAACTGAATATGATGGAGTAATGGTGCAAACACATTTGTTTACTCTTCTGATTGAGCTTCTGTAAATTCTGCATTCCTGTGGTTCCCCTCTGTGACTGCAAACACTAGTAGGTTGCCTCCAGGTGGATAATTGTCCTTTAGAAACACAAATCTCAAGATTCATATTGATAAACTGATGTATTAAAGTTAGATGTTTCTGCTTGTAAGGAGTGAAAGGTGATTGCTGACAGGGGCAAACTTCCAGAAAGATACCACAGAAGCTAGAGGAATTCCACAAATTGTAGTCTGAGGTCAGCTGAAAGACTGTATAAAGCTCAGATGTGTTGCTTCTCTATGGACTCCATAGTAATTGCATATTCATTCCCCCAGTGTTGCTAATGATAACATTTTATTAATCAAGGGGTTTTTGCATGTTTATTAAGGGAAAGGATTCAGTTATGAAACCAAAACTAGAATTCAAGAGACTTTTCTAAGGAGAACTCGCGTGCGGAAGAAACGCATAGCGTTAGAATATTAATATGCATTGAATTCTACTCAGTAATGAGGTGTTACCATCACAGAAAATATCCTGGATGGCACTGCAGAACTCCACCATGCCTTTCCCGGCTTACATGTGCTACTTCTAGCACTATTTTTTGTCTGTAGAATATTCTATGAATATTTTTCACTGTATGCATAAATGCATAAGTTCCTGTGTTTAATATACAGCATTTTGATTTATTTTTTTTATAACGTAGTGCAGCACTTGTCTTAAAACAGTTTCTGGGAATTAAGTGTTAGGAATGGAGGAAAGATAAGGAATATTCCTAATATTGCACCTATTGTGTGTTCTTATGTGGTTGGCGTTAGTATTCAATATTACTACATAAAAAGTGTAAAAATAAGTATCTGGCATATTTGACCTCTGAAATTCAGATTGATCTCATCTCTTTTGACCTTCAGAGTTTTGTGAACTGTATATTTGTATAGGTGAAGCACTTGTTTGCCCGAGTACTCTTCCATGTCTATCTCCCTTGCACATGATGTGGCAGTACAAAGAGATACTGTTCTAGTTTTCAAACTGCCAGCTAGGAAATTCCTGCTTTGAAACCAGAGCAGTCTTGGACACTAAGTGAGGTACATGTGTGAAAAAAATGGTGGCGAAAAGTAAATTGGCAAGTGTGAACCTTTTATTATTTTTTTGGCAGTAATCTTTTCTATTTAAATTTGATAGATGAAACTTTTTTTTTCCCAAAAAAGTAGTATTAAGAGACAGCAATTTTAGTAAAATTGTAGATGGGTAATAAAAAGTACTACTTACCATAAAAATGATACTGAAATCAGAGCTTTATGGAATTACCTGCAGAAGTGTTTATATTCTAGCAACAGGTCTTTCCTGAGCTGTCTATCCCTGAAATTTATGCAGCAGCAGAGATTTGTTCTCCAAGGAGAATCCCTTTGGAAGTCCAAATAAACAGTATTGATCACATTTCCTTTCTCCAGTTTGCTGTTATCACTTTAAAGAGTTAGGGTGTTCTTCTGCAATACATCAGCAGCCAAAGGCAAACCAAGGGAACTGTGCCTGCAGTGCCTGGTGAGGCAGGAGACCTCATAGCAAAGGATTCAGGAAA
Source organism: Astur gentilis (assembly GCF_929443795.1). Taxonomy (NCBI): domain Eukaryota; kingdom Metazoa; phylum Chordata; class Aves; order Accipitriformes; family Accipitridae; genus Astur; species Astur gentilis. Next base: position 14,638,891 of record NC_064911.1, read on the forward strand.
GAATGAAAGACAGTGTCGCTTTAGCCTCGGGTTTTACTGGTGAGGTTTGTCCTCAAGCCTTTCTGACTTTATAGTAGAGTCTGCAGGAGTTCAGTGTGTTACTTGCAGTAGAAGATCAAGTCAGGGACCATATAAGCTGACTGAACCGTGCGAAAGTCCATGGGACCAGGTGAAATGCGTCCAAGGCTGCTGGTAAGATATCACTGTGAAGATATCACCACTCTCTAGCATCTTCAAAAGGTCATGGCATTTGGGGAAAGTTCCTGATGACTGGAAAAATGCAAATTTCACAGATGCCTTCAAGGAGGATAAGGAAGTGGATCCAGGGAACTACAGTCTGCTCTGCTTCCACTCTGTCACCAGGAAGATTATGAGGCCAGTTCTTCCAGAAACTCTGGCCAGATGCATGAAGTATAAGAAAGTAATGGGAAGCAGCCAGCGTGTTTTAGATAGGTCATGCTGTACCTGGCTGTCCTTCTCTGATCAGATGGCTAGTGGTGTGGATGAGAGGAAATCAATGAATATTTTTTAATCTTGATTCTAGAAAGACCTTCCGTGGTATCCTTACAGCCAAATCAGAGAGATGTGGGTAGAAAAACTGGCTAGACTTCTGGTCTCAAAGGGTTGTGATCAATGGTACAGAATCCAACAGGTGGCTAGTGTTCCTCAGGGGTGGATAGGGGGGCTGATAATGTTTTAATGTCTCCAGTAATGACCTAGGTGATGGAAGTACACTGCAGCAAGTCTGCAGATAATTCTTGGCTGAACATGAGTCAGCAGGTTGCTCTTGTAGTGATGAAGTCCAACTGCATACTCAGCTGTGTTAGTAAGAACATAGCCAGCAGGTTGAGGGAATTGATTCCTCCCCTCTGTTCAGCACTTGAAACCAGTTCTAGGATACTGTCTCCAGTTTGGGGTTCTCCGGTACAACAACAAAACATTGATACGCTGAAAAAAGACCAGTCGAGGGCCTCAGGGATGTTCAGAGGGGTTCGGCATATAAGTTACAAGAAGAGGCTGAGAGAGCTGGGTTTGTTTAGAGGAGGAGGCTCAGGGGAGACCTTCTGAAGATGTTAGATAGTAGCCTCGCAGTGACGTCTGCCAGCACCCTTAGCATTGCTGTCTTCAACTAGCTGATGGGAGAGTGTTGGGAAGGCAGACAGACTCTTCTCAGAGTCTCTTCACGGGCTGCAACAAGGGAAATTAAAATTTGATGTCGTGTATAATGCTTTTTTATGTGTCTGCCACTTCTGTTACTTATTATCATGAGAGTAGTAAATATAGGAGCCTTTCTAGAAGCTATCATTGCATCTGCCACCTTCCAGGCCTTATATTCTGAGGTGACTATTTTTAGAGCAGATGTTATGGATTGTAGTTTGCGGTTCACTGGTTCACCCTTGAGTTCATTTAGTAATTCCTGGATAAATGGCGTTTGTTTCTCATGAGCTGTTGTTCCTTTTTCAATTAGTTACACAATCTTTTCTACGCGTACTTCATTTTGAGATGGTTCCTCTAGCTGGTCACTCTCCACGCCCTCCCAGACTATTTCAGTGTGGGAAACTCTGCACTGAATACAAATAAGTCACTTAGATTCTCAGCAATTGCCTTGTTGTCTTTGCACACTCGTGTTGTGCTGATCCTTTTGTTCTGCAAAGTCTGTAGGAGGGATCCTGCTCTGGATGTATTTGAGGGAAGATTTACTACTAGTTTTCATGTCTTTTGCTAGTTGTTCCTTCTTGGCCAATCTTCCTTGTGTTTTTTACATTGAGCCTGTCAGAATTTATTATCCTTTCTATTTCCTCCATTTGGACATGATATCAGCTTCTTGAATGATGCTTCTTCTAGTAACTGCTCTTCAGCCCTGCTGGCTTGCTTTTATTTGAGTCTTCATTTCTTCCCTTCATCTCTTCTTTCGAAGGTGTTCATTTGCTGCCTGTTCCCTTGTGATTAAACCCTGATCTGCTTTTGGATTCTTCTCTTGAATCTCAATCTTGCAGGTGATAAATGGACACTGTGCTGCCTGTATGACAGGAGTTATGATCTGGAAGCAGACATTTAACTTCCTTTGTTTCTTTAGCAGTTGTCCTTTATAGTTCCAGCTACTGATTCTTCTACAGTAATTTTTCTTTCTCAATGAAACTGTTCTCTTGCCTCTCCTCTCCTTGCTAGCCCAATGAGTGTCAGTGATTCCCCCCCACCCCCAATATTATTTTTCAGCTGTTCCTTTTTTTTGGCTTTTTTCCAACATGTTTTTAAAGAAGTCTATAAAAGTACTTAGTCACCTAAAATACAGAAATTGTGTATGCTTCTCAAAGTTTCTGAAGTAAATTATATAATAACAATGGTAGATAGCCAAGGACAGACTGATTTTTTTTTTTTTGTTCCATTTCCTCCTCTCCACCTATCTTGCTTCTAGCAGTCTCTTTAGATACAGTTCGTTCTTTTTCCCTGAGCCACTGAAAATATAAATAGTTTATAACTATGGCATACATGGGTTTAGTTTTCTTTAAGGAGCAATTCACTTCTTTATCCCTTATGAAGTATTGAGAAATACTCAGTATTTTTAGTTACATTTCATAGCTGTTCTTCTTTGCTCCTTATGATATTATTCATCTATTTCTAATATAACAAATACAGTGAGTAGTACTACTTGTTAGTGTGACACCACTTTTCAATTTATACAACCCCTCACCTAGACATGATGTTATGCAGCACTAAACTCAATGTGGGGAAAAAAAATATCATTCATGAAACCAAAGAAATTGGAAAATAATTTAGAGTTTCTGGTGTAATAATAAAGAGTTTTAGCATGACTCTAATGTCCTTAAATTGACAAACTTTTATGTAATCCTTCTTCCAGTAGTTTAGTGTCTTTAACAACAACCATAAAATCTGTGCTTTTTGAACTCTGTCACTTTTCATAGGGGTTTTCTGTGTTTGCAAAGTCCTGTGATAGCTGACATATGTTGTCTCTATGCTGAATGGACAAATACTTTCTTTGGAACTTTCCCATTAATCCACTAAGGTTTATGTTACCAGGTAGGCACTCCACAGGTTTGTCTGGAAAAAGCTCTAGAAGCATGGCTGACAACAGTATGGAAAAGAGCACGCTTGCATTAAAATAGTAAACATTAAATGTTCCATGTTTTGTTGCCTGGAATTTATAAGGTAATCATCCTAAATTACTGTAAGAGAGCAGAACAGAATATCACCAAGATCAGAAGGAGCCCAGGCTCCAGTTAATGTGTTGGAAGATCTCTGCCTTATGCTGAGAGTTAAGAAATTCCCATGGATTCATACTTCATTAGTACAAGATTTCATGCTGACACATAGTGATTAAGAATCAGATAGAGGGGAAAAATCCTCGGTCTGTCATTCATTACAGTGTTGGAAGAATGAGTGGCTTTTCCACTAGCAATTTCTAACAGTAGTAAAGGGTTGAATCCAACTCCACGTGCCAGGACACAGCATTTCAAATGCCAGTAACCTCATTCTCACCTGGTGTACACCCTGCGCAGAACACAGCCACCGGTCAATATTTATCCAATGTGGAATAGATCAGACACAGTACCAGGCAGCGGAAGCAGATTGGAGATCTTGTTCCTGGCATGGCAATCTTGTGTCAAGTGTCTTATACTAGCTGGGCAGGTGAAATTTCTCAGCTTGCAAGCATCATTCTTTCTGATCCAGCCATCTTTCCAAATTAATTCTGATTAAAAAACCCTTTGATTTTTTACTGACCTCACTGAAGGGAATAAGTACTCTTCTGGTACGGATGGAGTTGAGGGAGTATTCTTACTCTGAATTCAAGAACATGTTCTGTCAAGGAGGATGATTTCTTCTGTTGAGAAGACAGTTGAGTGAGGATTCACTGCTTTGGGAAATACTCATGACTACCCCTGAGTTCCTGGTTATAAATTATGCCTGGAAACTTAAGGAAAGATGCTTTCCAACCTCTGAAATGCTGGAAGTTCATTTAAAACCACCAGAATGGGGAAAACTGGTATTTTTATGGAAAGCTGCAATTTAGCTATTACCTAGAATTTAAGTATATAATTTCAAAATACTATTCCTTCTGCGCAATGATATTACAATTATTGTTTCTTGGTTTTGTTGTAAAGAATTCTAGTTTTCCTAAAGTAAATGATTAACAAACTGTGCCCTTATTGAGTGTTTAATCTTCAAAGCACATGAAAAATATTAATTAATCCTCGCCAAAATCCCTGTGAGGACTGTACAAAAGCATTATCATCCTTTCACAGATGGTAAATGCAGTTAACATTTCTCCAGTAGTGCTGGAGAAAACAACTTTTGTTTCCAGAAGCCCATCCAGTTCTGTCAATTTATTTTTACAGCTATAACCAATCATTACTGAGATAGCTATGAAGTGGAAAAAACATTCTGGATTTTAATAGGCAGTTATGGAGATATAACTTCAACTTAGTTTTGAATTTGCGTAATGTGCTGCTCTGAATTCAAGATGATTTATTTTAAACTTCAGAGGAGTTTAGTTTTGGTCATGGATGAGCTAGTTGCAATCCAATTGCTAGTTTTCTGAACATGGGCTGTTGTTTAGTTGCACTGAATCAAAGTCCTTGCTACATGGTTTAATAAAACAGTAGAGTTGTGTTTGACCCAGTCAGTCATCTTTTGAATTGAAGTTGTAGCTTAAAATTGCTTGTAATTAAGTATTAGAGGTTGGACAATTTTTAGCATTTAAAATTAAAAACATTCTTTGATATTCATTCTTGATGTAAGTTTAAATAATTTGAAAATTAACTTTGAATGATGTAATCCTCATATTTGAAAGTTGCCAGCTAATCTATGATCAAGTTATTTATTCTTTCATTTTTATATTCCTTTGAATCAGGGTCTGCAGAATATTTCTTAAATGTGAACAGAAATTTAATTTGGAGATTGGTTTACATTGTATCTGATTCCATGAGCATATTAATAGTAATGTGCTAATAGTGATTCATCTTATTCTATATGGTAGTGACAAGTATGATAAACCAATTAAGTCAACAGTACATGGTCATATAGTTCTTGTTCTGAATCTCCCATTCAAAAACTCTTTAAAACTTCTTAAGACCTAGTTCTTTAATTTTCTGAATGTCTTCTGTTGGTGTTAAATATAGCTAATAATAACTAGTACCCAAGTTAAGTTGCTCTGTACCTGTTGGGGGAAGGCCTCTGATAACTTGAGCTTTGCACATCATCTGAGGGTGCTCAGCATCACTGAGAACCAAGCTGTTGTTTTACTTTCATTCCTACAGTGTGAGTCCGTAGCTCTATTTGAGTGATGTGTAATAAGAGCTGCCTTAGCTGAACTGCTGTTCAGAGGTTGCGTCAGGTCTGTTTATCTCATTCTGTTGTCTCCTGGTACTCAGCACGAGAAAAAGGGTGGAATCTGGCTCTGTTAGCTCTACTTAGATATGCACTTGTAATGTAGTGCTAGACCGTGCGTTTCATTTCTGCTGCAGTGTGGGGCGTAAGAAAACAAAGCGCTCTGTCAAATCTATCCTATTCTCAATAGGCAGATGATCATGCCGTATTATGAAAAGGTGGCCCTTTTTGGAAGAGTCTCTAGGTTGCTCTGAAGTTGTCAGATGTAAGTGGAAAATCAATGGGTACAGGCTGCTCCCTGAAGGCGCTCATGTCTCTCGGTTGTACGGACTGGGAGCATGGCATGGAAGAGCATCCGTCCTGTTAAATACAGACTGACAGTAGCATCACGCTTACTGTACTTAATTTGCTACTGGATATATCAAAGTTCATATACATTTGCTTTTTCTGTGGTTTTGTATTGCAAGTATTCTACTGGGAAATGCTGGATAAAATTGATATTGGATAGTTTGCCATGATAAATTAAAACAAGGAACTGCAGAATTACTCTGCCATGAACTATAGTGACTGGTATGCTTTTTAAATCTTTCCTTCACAGAATGTTCATCACCTTTCTTCAGTACGTTTTTACTGTCTAATCAGTTATTGCTCCACTGACAAGTATTAGTCTGTTAGTAACTTATCAAAGGCTGACAAGTGCCAGAATTGATCCTCGCATTTGTGTTACTGAATCAAACAGATAGTTGGCTTCAGTGGCAGAAAATACTGTATGACACATTATTCTGACCCACAGCTTGACATGGAAATTGTTTTTAATCATTCAGTTTCAAGTCAACATGTAGCTGTAAATATTATTCTTGGTGATGTTTCCTTGTACTAGCTTTTTGTATTCAAAACCCCCATTAATAACAAAAGAAAAATCAGTTTCTGTACAAGTCAATCCTAATGCTAAGAGGAATGTTTTAAGAGTTTATCTGTTTTGTTTCAAGCCAAAAAGCACCCTAGACTAAGTAAACTAAGTTATTTTTTCTATTTTTTTTTTTTTTTTTTTTTCAGTAAAAAGCCTAACTAGTTATGTAAGTGTAATTCAGTGTACCAGTGTACGTTAACAGCTTGGGAAAATGCCAGCCATTAACTATATATAGCTTAACTTATTGTACATATAAGACTTGCATATAAGACATACTTACAGAATGCTTCCCCAGCAGACATACACAATGTCACAACACAGAAGGATAGTTTCCAAATTCATTACCTGTGACTTGTACCTTTCTGGGGGATTCTTCTATAGCTTCTTTTCTGAGCCCTTTAGAGATAACAAAACAAACATGATAACCTGTTTTAGTTATGACTTGATTAAAGTGAAGAAAAAATGAGTCGCTTTTCTGCTATTAATTGTTAAAACTTCAGGTTTTGTAGGGTGGTTGTCAAACCTTTTCTATGTATTTGTAGATAGCTGTATTTACATCCTAAAGAGTATTATTTAAAATAAAACAAAGCATTTTATGCTTAAATTGTATCTTGGTTTGTGCCTATGTAATTAACACATGCAATTGCATGTCACGTCACAGTTATGTTCTTGCTTTTGTTGGTGGTTATTGCAACTGATGTATGTCTACATTTGAAATGGAAGAAAGGCTTAAATTATAAATTTTTTTATTAGCATCTTGCACAGCTCTGTGATATGTGACTTGGCTCCCTGGACTAAAATTAGAATATAAAACTAAAACAGAGATTCATTTCTTTAAGGTCATGGAGCAGTTTGTGCCTAGAGGGCCATAACACATACCTCTATAATGGCTTTTTGAGCAGAGCCTAATAAAGGAAAAAATTGCTGCTAAGCTCTTATGCCAAGAACCTCCAGTTTACTGAATATAGATAGGTATTTTACCTATTGAACTACAGCAGCAGAGATGCTCAAGTAAAGAGTTTACTTTTTGCAAACAAAGATTTCTAGTCTGTATGGAACCTGTTCTTTGTGTAGCATGGAGGTTTTGCGAGTTAGTGGGCTTCCAAGTCTTGAAGGTTCTTTAAAACTAGCAAGATGTACCATCTCTCTGAAAGAGCTGCCATTAACTTTTTGGGGACTATGTTGGCTGAAAAATTCATCAATGAAAGGATAAAAAATGTGATAGCATAAGAACACATTTTTAGAGAATAAGTTCATTTCTTTCATCTTAGAAGTATTTACATGTTAACGGAATTGCCTGCTTTTTTGACTGAAACCACACCATAGTGGTGTTGTGTCCATAGGGTTTGTTTGTAGTCAATGTGTTTTGTCAGTCAAGGCAGATGTCTTTGACAGACGCACTTTTTTGTTGTTGTTCTGAAGTCTAGAAACCAATTATGGAAATAATTTGGTAAGGAAAGGCTTGTACATTGATAAATACATTCTGAAAACTCAAGTCATGGCCACATGTTAATACAAAAACCTTAGTTTATTTTAAGAAGGGAATAGGGGAGAATGGGTGGGATTTCATTTTATGTCACAACTGGTGTTAATTTTTATCTTCTGGAATACATTTGGCATGCTTTCACATGTTCTCTGCTAGCTTCTGGGTTTCAAAATAGTATTAAATATGTTTTATGATATTTTGCAAAGGTTGAGATATATTAGGTGATACAGTGTTGGCTGCTTTTTTGTATCAAGAAATGCATGCAAAAATAAAGACTAAAGCAGTATTTTTGCCATCGATAAAACTAAATTCTTTGTTAACCTGGCATTACAGTCCTGTGCTAACTTTTTTGTGTTTTATAGTATGTGTGTTTTGATACTAGTTACTGTGTAAGTGAATATGAAAGTTTTTCTAAGGCTTTCTTGACACTGTGGTTCTGGATAGAAAAAAATGTTTCTACTGCACAGCAGGGAGTGGGGACTCAAGAAAGCAGAGAATACCAGTGCTTTGTGGTGGACTGGAATGATAGCCAAGCATATGCAGCACCACTTCCTTTATTTATTTATCCAGAGACTTGCTTGTCGATTATAAGGAAATGAAGAAAAATTAAGCTACTTGCTCCAATAGAGCAGTTAATGTACTGCAGAGTGTAATGGCTCACTTTTCCCCTTTTCCAGAAGGCTGTTTGTCTTTCTCTTTCAGTTACCTTATATTAATTTGCTGTATTGCAAAACTAAAAGAGAACGTTACTTCAACAGTCAGTAGTATTCTTATGGAATGCTTTATAAGTCCGTTGCAGGTTATTAAGCTCAGAGCAGTGCTGATTTTGATGGCTGTTTAACTCGGTGAATTAGCTTCAGTGCATAAATCCTCAGGGTGTGCACACCCCTTATCACAAGCCGGGGTGGAAGAAACAAGAACTCAGTATGGCAGTTTATTGAATGCAACCACTTTTCATAGAGCATAGGAAAATTGTGGTGCTGAAGTCTCTTCAGAACAGTTCTGCCACATTCCTGCTCATTATGAATAATTATGAAATTGGTCCACCAGGTGCCATTTTAAAATGTCAGCATCTGCCACCACAAGTGTTTACAGTAATTTTAACACTTTACTGTGTTTAAATAGTTTAATGTGGAACACGAAGAATTACATTCACAGTCATTCAACACAAAATTGCAACAGAAATAGAGCACAATGAAATTGAGGGGAAAAAAGTGAAGAGCTGAAAGAAGGAATAAAATCCTTGTCTGATATCTAAAAAATGAGAGTATGCTCATATCTGGTAACTTCAGCCTGTTACGGCACTTCTATGGTGTGTTGGAGGACAAGATGAGCTACAAAAACCTTAACTGAATTTCAGTAGCTTTTATGAAATGCTTATTTTTGAGAAAATCCATGGGTTTTAATTTCTGTTTCATTTGGTCAGTAACTTAATGAAAAATGGTTTTAATAACTGCATTTCTTGTAATTTGGTATTACAGAAGTGGAATCACAATTATAACGTTATGGGTTTAATCCCACTAGCCTTATTTCAGTCAGAAACTGGGAAGTGGTAGTGCAACCATAGGGAAGGTTTCACAGCTTTTAAGCCAGTCAGCTCTGTAATGATCTCTTTCCTTCCTTCCGCACTGTTCCTCCCTATTATTCCACGGTGAAATGGTTCAGAGAGCTAAACTGGTTGATAAATATTTATTTTAGGTTTGTTTTTGCATTTTTTGTTTGTTTCCATTTTATTTTATTATGGTTTAGCTTTTGAAACTGCTCTTTATGAGCCAAGGTAAATGCCAGTGCCTTCTCAAAGAAGAGTAAGGATAGTGCAACATTTAAAAGGTAGGAATTACGAAAACTGTCCTGGCTTCATTCTCTAAGTGAAGGTTTAAGGCTAAAACTGTTGTGAAACTGCATGTCGAGTTTAAAAATTATCAGCCTGTTAGATTACTTCCCAGGAAGAAATGTATGTAAGGTTTCTTATCCAGAACTACAGTTGTAGATTAAGAGAAAAATCTTTTCTTGACTAGCTTTCCTGTTGCAGGAGGTGCTTACTAATATCCACTTTGAAATCAATGCATGATTTGTTTCCCATTAATTCCTTGGATCATGGGGACAAACTGTCCACATCAAAGCAGAGTGCTTTATCACTTTTTATTTTCCCTCTTAAATATACTATATCAGAAACATGTTAGAATATAATCAGTATTATTAACCCCTATATCAATATATAATGCACAGAATAATAATAGAAATGCTTTGGTATTTTTCATTGGTTTTAATCCTTTATGTGTGTTGGCAATATGCTGAATTTTTGGTATTTTATATCACTGCAGTTCTTTTGTAGATTTACAGATTGTGTGACCACACTGAAATATTATGTTCACATGGTCTGACCTCATGCACGCCACAGATAAAAGAATTTTATTTAGCAATTTACTCTGTTAAGCCTACCTTTGACTGGAGCTATGGCTTGGGTTTTAGGAGATATATACCTGTCACCTGCCTAGGTACAGTTTCCTCTGGAACCTTACTAGAAAGCTTCTTTGGATGGTGAACTTTCTCTGTTAAATAGCTATGGATTAATCTGTTTCGTGGAGGCTACTGTGTTTTTATGTAATGCTTCATTTTGTCAAAATGTTATTCAGGATTAAATCAGATGCCATCCAAATTATGAATGAATTTTAATGTTTGTAAGGATTGTTATCCATTTCTTCTAAAACTCTAGGTTATGCATTATCTATTCAGGAAATGTTTAATAGTGTTCATGAATATACATTCTGATTATTCATGTAAGAGGGAATTTACCGTTCCCTAATTATTATTTTTTTTATTACTCTTAATTTTTTCGGAAGAAGTCTGGAAGCTGCGGTGACTCTTTTTGGCTGCCTCTGTTTATTGTGCTCTTGCCCACAGGTTATATCGATCCTTCCTAAGCAGTTGAATAGAGGTGCTCCCTGATCAGCAGTTGTAGATAAGATATTTAGATGCTAGCTGATAAAAGAGCAGCCAGAGGCTGACTGTTAGAACTGACAGAAGCAAAACCCTGCAGCAGACTGCACAAGCTAACCCATACCAGTTCCCAGATGATCCCTGAAAAGTTATCCCCTGAAGAAGAGCCCATGAAACGGGTGAGGAAGATGACTTCTTGTCACAGGAGGCATCAGAGGCTGCTGCACCTCAGCCAAGGTGAAGAAGAAAGGAAGGGTGATTGGTACTGGAGAGTGTCTCCTGCAGAAGATGGAGGCATTCCTCTGCCAACCTGACTTAATGTCTTGGGAGGTTTGCTGCTTGCCAGGCACTTGGATCCAGGAGGCTGCAGAGAGACCCCCAAAATGTGCCTGACCCTCAGGCTGCTACCCTGTTGCTCATTCATTTGGGCATCAATGGTACTGCCAGTGTGACCTAGAGGGTATAAAGAGTGACTACAGAGCTCTGGTGAGGAGGAAGGGCATGGGGCCCAGGTGGTGTTCTCCTCTGTCCTGCAGGTAAAGAGGAAAGGGTCAAGGAGGGCCAGACAAATTTTCAGATCGCCACTTGGCCGCAGAGCTGGTGTCACAAGCAGGGCTTTTGGCTTCTTTCACTGTGGGGCTCTCTTTGAGGAACAAGGCCTGCTGAACAGGAACAGGATTGTCTGACTAAGTGGAACAAGAATGTCTTTGAGAACAAGCTCCTAACCTTGTGACAAGGGCTTTAACTTAATTATGTCAGGGAGGTGTTGCAATAATCTGAAGAGAAGGGAAGACACATGGGACAGTGAAGAAGTGTTTGGGAGACAGCATGGTGAGGCGGCTCTCGCCCTCCTTGTGTTAAAACCAGTACGCAAATGCACGTGCCATGGGAAATGGGGACTTGGAAGTCTATGGCCAGTTGCAGAGCTGTGACCTCACCGGGATTCCAGAGTCACGATGGGGTTGCTCGCATGACTGGAGTGCCGCAGTAGACAGATATAGACTTTCAGGAAAGAAGGTGGGGAAAAGAGGTTGTGCTCCATGCAAAATAGGGGCTGGACAAAACTCTGGGAGGGGAAGGGGAAGACCAGCCAATGTAGCAGCACTGTATTTTCAACAATTGAAATAGAACATTATCACTGGGCTTGTTAATAAATTAACTTTGTGAACTGTTACGGTGACCAAGACTGTCAGTTCATCTTTGCATTGTATATACAACGTAACTTCCGTATTACATAACCTGGGGAGGTTTTAAAGCTGGTGTGAATCACCATTTCTTTATATCCATGTTCCTCTCTGCTGAGATTCCCTTTAAGTGTGATGGATTAGAACCTTTTTTTTAATGTACTCTACTGACACTATTGACTTATTGCATATTGGCTACCAAACAGTAATGAGGTGTTCGGGTGGTAGTGATTGTCCATTCTTAACTGCGTGGGTTTTATTCAAAGAAGTGACCTAGAGGTGAGACATCTCGTATATCTCTGAGTTATTTGATGTTTTCTGAAAGTTTTAAGGGCTCCACTACAACTACCTTATTATTTGACTACTCTGGTCACATACAAGAGAGAAACAGAAAATTCACAAGTCTGTTATGGATTTCTGATTCTCATTAAACTAATTTCTTTATAATGTTCTACTCCGGACATTCTCCTGAATAATATCTGGTGCAATGCCCAGTGCAGCACTAAAAAAAGAAACAATTAATACTTCAGAAAATCAAACTCTGTCTTGAATCAATAACTCTCTGTTGGGTAACTTGCTAAGGCTGGGACCTTTTTTATGAGAAAATATCACTGTCTGTGGCATATTAACATTTTATAAAAGAAAGGCAATAAAAATACATTTATAAAACCTTTTTGTTTTAAAAGACTACCCAGAGATACTGATCTGTCTCATCCTTTCTCTAGCAGTATCTTCAGAAAGCTGTAACATTTGGGTAGACTTTAAGATTTAATGATAGAACACAAACGTGACAAAAAGAGCCTGACCTGTGAGATCTTTGAACATGCTTCAGTAATGATGCACTATCAGTTGTCGCTATTCATTATTTGCTAGGAGCACGCAGACGCTATGTTTTTGTAAGTATTTTTCTTTGCTTCTGCTTGCTTTATCTTCTGCTGTTTATCCTGGTGTATGGTATTTCATGTTTGTGTTGTATATTTATACCTTTTTTACAAGTTGCTTTGTTAAACGATATCCTTGTTAGCACTGAAGTTTCAGTGGAAGCCGTACCAATTTACATAGGGAGTAAGGACATATGTATGTCCTTACAACTACAGTTGCAGCCCTTTAAATTGAAAACTGTAGTGTAGGTGAGACATAATGGTGCCTTATTAACAGGGTAATGTTTACAGTCATCTGGGCTTTCAGAAATACAGTTACGTTCTAGAGACTTGGAACTTGCTCGCTACATATTTTTTGGAATGCTGCTGCTACGGTCTTTAATTTCACTTACCTGAGCAGTCTGACTGGAAGAAAGGGTCTAGGTATACTGGAAAGTTTTGGAAGATGTAACAATCCTGTTTGTCTGCTGGTGTGCCTTGACTCAGATTTGCAGAAGAATGTGTTTTTGCTGTTGCAACTACATCTGCTGAATAGCTTTGTTGATTAGGTGGCATAAAGTTTTCACGTTTTCAGGTAATTATTCAAAGGTTTAAAATATAGTTCACTCCTTATCTGTGTGCCTCAAGATTTGACAAGATCTTAGCATGCCTTCTACGCTGGGGTCTCTGGTCAGTTTGAGTTCAATGGAAGGAATTGTGTGGGGAAGGCACTTGGTCCCTGTTGCTACTGTGTCCGTTCCTTTAAACAAACTGAACGCTTCAGTCTCCAACAAGTCTGTTGCTCTGGACTTGGAAATCTGCGGTTTCTAAGCCATTAGAACCTTTCCTGTTTCATGAAACGTGTTTCTTGAGGGCCCAAAATATATATTACTAAACTATTAATGTTGCAAGTTAATGAAACGTAGACTGGTGTCATATGCTTCTCCTGTCTGAATCCTGCAGGCTCATTTTTGATGTAATTACTGCCTTTTTCTGGAGATGGGCTAAATTCTTAGAGTGCTGGGCCAGCTTGCCCATCTGCTTAGGGGAATATAGTTGCACAACCAGGCACAACGATTTTTCAGGAGTTACACTGTTAAATAAGGACCCAAAATAAATATGACCTAAGAATAATTAGGGCCATCTTGTATTTATTTTGGGATGTTTACTAGATTATTTGTAAAGAAGAAAGCATTGCATATTGTTTACAGTTTGGAGAGCTACTTCATTTTTCTTTTAGTTTTGGAGGGGTTTTCAGTTGTGGGGTTTTGGGGGGTTTTGTTTGTTTTTTTTTAATGAATAGAAACAAGTCAGTGAGAGAAGACACGAGTAACCTTTGTTATACAATCTGTTTGTAAGTTACTGCAAGACAGTACTCTGCTTAAAGAATGAAAATCTCTCAGTAGGATTGGACATGTATTTCTTGTATTTAGGTATTTATTAGATGTTGTAGGCCCTGTTTCAAAGCCTAATCTCAGGTCTTCAGAGCATTCATAGTTCTTTGCCAAGGCCACCTCTTCTGCATAATTTTTAGATGATGTATGTTTTCTTAGTTAATAACCATTAAATCCTGTCATTATGTTTGGACTAAGATAAGTCTCACTAGTGCTGGTAAAGAGTAAAGAGTACGTAAAGAGTAAAAGTAAAGACAGACTTTAAAAAATAAAGTGTTGGCCTGCACTGCTCCTGTTTATAATCCCAGATTCTGTCCCAGTTTACTGTAATCATGAATGTTGTTATTCTCATCATGGCTTTGTTTGAGCCCTGTACCTGTAGCATTGCTTGTCTGTTTAGTTGTTCAGCCTAGATAAGTCAATTTTGAAATCAAACATGCAGAACTTTCCAAGATATCTTCTAACAAACTTTTTTCCCCAAAAAATGCTAATAGAAGTTTGTATTTCAGTTCTTCAGACTTTAAAAATATATTTTGTTTTAAAGAGCATAAACTAAGGCCTGGCATGACAAAACCTCTTTAACTGTTAATAATTAACTGTCATGAAAGGTAAGACTGTGTGGTGGGTTGCCACTGCCTGAACCCAAGGTGCCCACCAAAGCCACTCTGTCACTCCCCTCCTCGGCTGGACAGGGGAGAGAAAAAAAAAAAGTAAAGGCTTGTGGGTCAAGATGAGGACAGGGAGAGATCACTCACCATTTACCATCACAGGCAAAACAGGCTCAAGTTGGGGAAATTTAATTTATTACCAATCAAATCAGAGTAGGATAATGAGAAATAAAACCTAAATCTGAAAACACCCCCCCCACACCCCTCCCTTCTCAGGCTTAACTCCACTACCAATTTGCTCTCCTTCCTCCCCCTGAGCAGCACAGGGGGATGGGGAATGGGGGTTGGGGTCAGTTCATCACACGTTGCCTCTGCTGCTTCATCTTCTTCAGGGGCAGGACTCCTCACTCTTCCCCTGCTCCAGCGTGGGCTCCCTCCCACAGGAGACAGTTCTCCATGAACTTCTCCAGCGTGGATCCTTCCCACGGGCTGCAGTTCTTCACAAACTGCTCCAGCGTGGGTCCCTTCCCCAGGCTGCAGTCCTTCAGGCACAGCCTGCTCCAGCGTGGGTCCCCCACGGGGTCACAAGTTCTGCCAGAAAACCTGCTCCAGCACGGGCTTCCGACGGGGTCCCATCCTCCTTCGGGCATCCCCCTGCTCCGGCGTGGGGTCCTCCCCGGGCTGCAGGTGGAGATCTGCTCCCCCGTGGAGCTCCCTGGGCTGCAGGGGGACAGCCTGCCTCACCGGGGTCTTCATCACGGGCTGCAGGGGAATCTCTGCTCCGGCGCCTGGAGCATCTCCTCCCCTCCTTCTGCACTGACCTGAGGGTCTGCAGGGCTGGTGCTCTTACATATTCTCACTTCTCTCTCTCTCTGGCTGCCGCTTTTGTGCTGCAGCAACTTTTTTTTTCCCCTTCTTATATCTGTTCTCCCAGAGGCACTACCACCGTCGCTGATGGGCTCGGCTTTGGCCAGCGGCAGGTCCGTCTCGGAGCCGGCTGGCATTGGCTCTGTCAGACATGGGGGAAGCTTCTAGCAGCATCTCACAGCAACCACCCGTGTAGCCCCCCCCGATACCAAAACCATGCCACGCAAACCCAATACAGACTGCTTCCAAAGAGGCAAAAATAACAGCAAAAATGCTGAGAAGCATGACTTCAGGGTAAAATGTCTGCAATGAGTTCTATCATCTGCTAGAAACTAAGTGTTAAAGAATTTAGGGATAAGGGAAAAAATAAAGTTTTGTCATTCCTTCAAATCTGAGTTGGAAGAGCTAAAGAGAGGTGGCGAGGGTGATGGGGTGGATGGGAAGGAGGCAGGAGGAAGGAGGAATATCACTGTGCTCTAATAGATTTCTTTTAGTGAGTTGCAAGGTCCTAGTAAAAAAAGAAAAAATAGTGGGAAGTTATACAGTTGTCTATGAGAAAGAGAAGTGAGTTAAGTAGACATTTAGGTGAAAATTGGACAAGTGTATATTTGCCCAGTTGCTGAATCCAAAGTTTATGTAATTTTATCCATTTTAAAAAGAGGTGGTTCAAGAAATGATAATTAATACTGGTAAGTTAAAGCAAGGGATAATATACTAATTGTGGAACTGCCAGTTCTACCATTTCTTTCCAGGAGTATGTATTTTCTTAAACTTTTACGTGTTCTGTTTTTGTTATTCTTAGCCCTTATTCCTTATTCCCAAATTCTTCTGCCTGTTTAAATATGCACCAACTAATGTTCAGATTTAACCTGGGTAGTTTTTGCTGTGTTGCTTCATAGTCCTGTCTAAACCCTTTTTTACGATTGCTTGCATTTTCTTCATTAACATAATACATGACAAATATGTAATAAAATTTGTTGTTGTAATGCGTTCCTAACTCCTATTTCCATTATATTGACTGCACTAATTAATCTCCAGCTTTTTCACATGCTCTATTGAGGTACTATTAGTTGGTAAATATGTATATGTACCCTATATATGCAAAAGCCCTGTCACCTCTTTAGTGTCATGCTTTGTCAGAGTTTCTAATACTCAGACATGACACATTATTTTTATTGTTATTTTTGCTGGATTATTGCATGCACATACTTCCCCATAATTGAATAATTAAAAAAAAAATCAAGGAGGGAGAGTTCATAGGAAGAAAACCAAGGAAGTATAGCAGTAACTTGTATTAAAAATGTATAGCTGACAAATAATTAGCATTAACTATAATGTAAAAGGAGGGGGAGGAACAGAACCTGAGGGAGCTGATGATGCACTGAGTCCTGTTACCTGCGATTTCAGGTAAACGTCTCATTATAATGATTTTACTAAATTGCTCAAGTTCTGTCATAGTCAGTTGCATACTTTGCTTCTATCCCTTTGCCTGACTCAGAACTTCACTTTTTGAAGGTGACAAACGCTTCTACTTTTTTAGACTATATTTCTTCAAGTTTATTTTGTTCTGTTTTGTTCTTGTGCTACCGTTGTCCTTGAGCTTGATGCTTTTTGCTCTGGTTGTTTTTACCCCATGGTATATTTATAAAGAATGCTCAGACCTGCTCTCAGTCTTTGTTTGACTAGACTCTCAGTAGCTTTTCATTCTTCTGTACAGTGTCTCCTACTTGACGCTAACAACTCTTCTGTACCACTTCTGGTTTATCATTCTTGAGCATGTCTAATAAGAACATAGAATTCCAGATCACATCATGTTAATGGTTTATGCAATAAAATCAATATTGTGTTTCTTGAAGATGAATCCGGTTTATCTTTTGAAATCGCCATTTGGAAGTACGTACTGAGAAGGATGAGTGATTTTCAGGAGATGTTGTTATGCTGTTGTACAGAATACCTTATATATTTGCTGTAGTTGCAGCTATTCTACAAAGTTTAACTAGTGTAATTTTGTGAGTATCATGACATGCATGAGATACAGGCTTCAGTTCTGACTACATCTGATCTCATGTGCTATGTCTGCATTTGCTGGACATAGCTGGGCATGCACCACTTGGGCCTTAAAAGAAGCTGTGCTTTATTTAGACTGGCATTGCCCTGTAATCTGAAGAGTGGTTACATTCAGTGTATCCAAAAATTTGTATCAGTTCTAGAAATGGTAACTCTTTGGATCAAAATTTGCATTCATCCATGACTATACCACCTTTGTGACTTGAAGTCATTGTTCAATCAAATAATACAGCTTTCTTCTCTATTCCTTAGTTAAAGTATCTATGGACTGGTTTTATCAGCTTTGGTGTTCAAAGTGTCTAAATTTACTCTTGAAAAGAGTAAATTACCATTTCTTAGCCTCTCCTTGTTGACTCCAGACAGACTTAACCTGCCTTCACAGTCTGCCACAGCAGCCACTCCTTATGTTCACAAAGTACTACAGCACTTATTTAGCTCCAAAGTGTATGGTGGCAGACTGGACGATGATGTATTTAAAGCACTAAAAACATTTGGTGGTCTTTTAGGGGAAGCAAGGGTAAATGGAGATTTCACTGTTAAAGAATGAATAAATTTTATGACAGTTGTATTGGCTTTATTTACATTGATGTTAACTGTACTATTGGGATCAAAGTATATTTCTTCTTCCCATTTTATCCCACAGAGTATGTGCTTTTGCCTCTCAAAATCCACTTTTTTCCAGTAGTATAAACAGCCAGAGCTTGAAAAAAAGCGTGATTAAGTCATTGTAGAATGGGGACACAAGTAGTGAAACAAGAACTGTGTACCTCTTGAGTGCTATTAATCAGTCATGAGCGGTCATTTATCATTTCCCCCCACTTATTTGTGTACTTCTATTATTCCTTGAAATGATTATGACAGGTTAGTTTAGTTTTGATATGGGTTTGGGGTTTTTGTTTTTGTTTTGGTTTTAATTGGAGAAGGGAAGGAGGAACCAGAACTTTCAGGGAGCTTCTTTTAGTCCATACTCATGTCTTTTCAGCTTAAGGATGGAAAGAGCTGAAGGCTAGCACAACAAGGCTGTCCAGATGGTCTCTCCCATGTTTTCTGCAGCATCTGTAGGTAATCCATTAGTGTTATTTAATAAAGCCATCCATGACAATGTTGCGATACTTTCTCACTTGCTCCTACACTGCTGTTGTAATAAATCATTCCCAGAATCAGCTGTCTGAATACTAAAATCATGTTATCTATTTGTTTCTGGGAGAGAAGACCATGGAGAAAATTAATACTTCTGATTTGAGAAAAATGTGAGAACACCTTTTAACAGTGATGTCAGAAACAGGTTTAATAAACAAGTCAGTACTGCAGAAGTGATTTCAGGAATCTCATGTAGGCCCTTCCTTTAGAATTTGCCTTTCCAATCATCCAGGGACACTTGAACTCTCTAGTCAAGAAACTGATACAATACCAAGTATTGTAAGATTTCCTTTATCCAGGCACACAGTAAAGCATTGCAATGCTGCTCTTCTGCTGACTGGATAAGAGCAACTAGACCCTAATTGTCTTAATGTTTTAATAGCTATGGTTTTCTTTTCATATATGAATTAAATTTAATATATTGCATTGTACATTTGAAATTTGCTATATATATTTTAATGTTTATTTGACACGCATAATATACCAGTTGGCATCCCAGTCACATCTGGCTGCTGTTGTTGCATGTTTACAACTATTCCAGCTTGCAGGGAACTTTTGAAGTAGGTGTTGTAGATACTCAAACCCAGCTTGACTCCACTGAGCTGTAGGATTTTCATTTCTCTTTAGGGTCTCACATGCTGCTCCATGCTTGTCAGTGTCACGTATGCTTATGTTTAATCAGCTAGGCTGAGGCTTGTGTCTGCTGCTTGTTTAAATAGAGGCCACCAAAATGTTGATTTCTTGGTCTTTAAAGTACATAGTGCTTACAAGGTATCTTGCTTTGCCCTTGATTTATTTCAGTACTTCGCCTACACTAGCCACAGATAAAATTGCATTTATTTGGGGTTTCTCAAAACAAGTTCTCATATTTTTTGTATTGTCACTCCAGTTTTCATTCACATCCCGAAATGCTCTTGACACTTCACATATGGTTCATTGGCATACAGTCAAGGAGAACTCTCCATTCTAAACCTTTACAGATTCTGTTGAAGCAATTATTTCCCTATTTTCTCCTTCCTACACCTTCTCCAGATGACAGGTGTTCTGTTTGCTAACTAGTTTGCAGGAGACTGAAACCTTTTTTTTTTTTTCTCCTTTTTTTCTTTCAATACCTTAAAGACAGAAAGCACGTGGTAAGATAGCGTACAGAACACTAAGGTAGAACTATACTAATTACACCTTTTCACTAAGAAAATTATAAAGTGGACAGTAAGAGGAAGGATTAGAATAAAATGTGTAATAGTTCACCTCAAAACAGATTACCGTCTCACAGAAGCTGTTGCTAGGAGTTATATTCACTAGTATCTCTCCTGAATGTGTTTAAGAACTGGATCATGAAGTGAAGGGAGGGTAGGACAGTAGAGCTTACTATGCCCCCAGCAGAACAGCATCCCAGTATGTGGTCTAATAAACTCAGCATGGCCCTAATTCAGGATCTGCTGGTGATAAAATTTACATTTGCAAAATAATTTTTTCCAGGCTGTCTTGATGACAGCACACCAGAAATGCAAGTAGAAACTTTTTTTCACACAAAACGTGAGCAGATGTTTGCAGCTGTAAAAGTATTAAATGCCTTTGAGTATGGGCTTTAGATGTTTTGACTGTCCAGTGTGAACAGTTCTTTTCCCTCAGATGATTACATTTAAGGTTTTTCTTCTT
Organism: Astur gentilis; assembly: GCF_929443795.1. Classification (NCBI taxonomy): domain Eukaryota; kingdom Metazoa; phylum Chordata; class Aves; order Accipitriformes; family Accipitridae; genus Astur; species Astur gentilis. Next base: position 14,659,352 of record NC_064911.1, read on the forward strand.
AAATTACAAATCAGTTATGTTTAAATAACTTGCTGGAGGATAGAATGCATACAATGAATAACCATTTCATCAAAACTTGCATTTTTAAAAGCTGTTGGCATGATATATTTTAGACTAGGTTGTCCTCATGGTCAGCCTAAAGACAAAGGTCAGCAAATTAATCTATTTGCTACATTTTTAGTGAAATAATCGCTTAAAAGTTAGAAATCCTTCCCCTACTGCGTGTACAAGAAATTCTTCTAACCTTTTCTTTTACCTTTTTAAAGTAGGAATAATTATGGTTATATGCAAAATCTTATCACTTGGGTTTCCCATTTCAAATGGGAATATCCCATTTCAGATAGGCATGAAAGGAAAGCAGAATCCCTGTACTTCTGCAGATACCAGTGAAGGTTCTGAGGTGCTTCTCTTTGTTAGATACAGTAGAGTTTTTTCTGTCCTGACAGCATTCCTATTTCCCTTTGCATCCACTGGTCTTTGCTTCTGTATGGGCAATATAGGGTTTATAGAATGAAATGCTGTTTTTTACTAAATAAATACATCAGAGCTGGAAAACAATCTGCTCCTCAGATCTCAGACAGAAGTAGCAAAACCTTCTTTTATTCATATGCTAATAAAGCAAGGAATGTAATATATACCATTACATACTCATATGCAAATAAAGCAAGGAAGGTCATATATGCCATTGCAAAATACTTTACAAAAATAGGTTGAAACTGAGTACAGACTCTGAATGCCTTTTTAACTTTGAGGGTCTGATCTCAATTTCATAATTTAATCCCAACTGTAATGTATTGCTTCATTTTGGGAAAATTTACTAGTAAAAGATGAAATGCTTCTAATTCTGTTTCATTTTACACCTAATATCTCAGAAGAATAGTATGTGTCCAGTGGCTTTTGACTGCACTTGAAGAACAATTATCTTCTCTTAAGTATGGTATCACCCATCCAGTATGCATAATGCTCTCTCTATTGTTTATTCAGAGTTGTCTGTTTAGATTTCTATTGCCCTTTTCCATTTACCTTATATCATATTAATTTTATGATAGATTTTACAATGAGATAAAAGTAATGAATTTATTTCCATAAGAAATTATAAAATCTTTAGTTACTCTAGTTGTCTTTTTTTTTTCCAAGCTATCTTTCAGAATTATTGGCTATAAAACATCTTACATACTAAATAAATTCTCTTAATCAGTCTGATCAAAATTTGTAATATATGTAATTATCAAAGCTGAATGTTAATTCATACATTTGAGTTGTCCAATTTATTTTAATTAATTGGCACTGATGTGTTTTTGCTCACTGGTTATGCTGGCTTTTGGAACTGGCTAATACTGACTTAACTCTTCAAGTTCTTCCATTATATGTCACAATACTTGCAACCACAGAATCAGCAAAGCATATATTGTGCAGCAGGTAAACAAGTCATGGTTGGAGCTAAACTTCTTAAGACAATTCTTTTACTTTTTTTTGTGTGTACAGCTAGTCCCAGTATGCAAAATCTTCATGATAACTGCGGTAACTGATAATATGGACTCAGCTGGAATCAATACCACCTAGCTTTTGGAGAATACCTACAGAGTGGTTCATGAAACTTTACAATAGAAATAGTTTTTCAGTCTGAATATCATTGCCATAGCTTCCATGCTGAATGAAATATACCTTTACAGAGATCGATAGGAGAGAAATGAGTAAAAACTTTTCTAGGCTGAATACCTATAAAAGTAAAATAGAAAACGTACAATATTTTGAAACATTGGCCCTTTTGCTAATATCTCAAATATTTTTAGCAAAATTACTGTTTGGGTGCCTGCTACTGTTACTGTTTTGGTACACTATTCCCGACTCTACATACCAGTCAGCATAACTCTCATCTTTCTTTATTTTCAGGACTCTTCAGTAGGACCTAGGTGGTCGGGTGTATTTTAGTTTTCTTTTCACCCTTCCTCCCCCCTGAATTTGCATTTGAGGGCTTTGAATAACTGAACTGCAGCTTTCAGCAATGTATATTAGTGTTGTGAGAAAAGTAACTGCTGCCTTTTATTTGTTATTTCAGCAAATTGATGAGCCATGCTCACTCCTGTTCATTGACAAAAATAGTAATATACAACACATGATAAAAATGTTAACATATGCACCCCCACATTTTTAAACCAGTGTTTTATTCCATTGCCGTTTTGACTTAATTTCTTTCTCTCTCTATCCTTGCTGCTAAGAACATGCTTATGCTAGATATAGCTTAGGGTGCAAAGGCTGTGGTGTTATTGAATAAATGTTTAACACTATGAGGAAACTGAAGAAAAATAAGGATCACCTTTACTGGTCAGCATAGGTGTTAAATCTGATTTTTGCAGCTTTCAAAACCAGAGATAGTGTCAAGTTCACTCAACTAGGACAGTGCTTGCATATTAGTCCAAGACTCCTTCACACTCATGCAGCAAATCAGAACAGACATTCAGACAGATTAAAGGTATTCTCTGCCACTGAATTTTTTAATACCAGGTACACTTGAATCCCATAGTACTTTAATCCCACAAATCCTGACCTGTCTTCGTAATTCTGAAAGGCAAACAGAAATGTAGTAATCTTCTGAAGAGATTTTCTTCATGCTGCTGTTGTGACCTCATTCAACACAGCCTACAAAGGATGGCTGTGGTCAGCATTTTGAAGGTATTGTGTAGGCCTTAACCGTAAGGTTTAAAACACTTACTTTCTTAAGGAAATGTCTATTGAAAAATTAATGGCATTTTTTTCTGGGAGTTTCATACTAGTTTTAGGTGAGTGGGTATTCATATCTACAGGAAGGAATAAAACAGAGCAGTGCCACTATCTGGGTGTAGGTCACCACCGGGCTGTCCTTCAGGTTTCCACTCTCACTTCAATTATCTGTATGTATTTTGTGCCTTCTGCTAACAGTTCATTTCGTAAAATGTGAATTTTATTCTGCAAAACAATAGACTGTGATTGCCATGCTTATTCGTGTAGGCCACTGAACAGCCTTCCAAGAATTTTGACTTTTGCTTAGTCCTGCTCCAAAGAATACTTTGATTGCTTGTCTATATCACTGGCAGAAGGTGGAGCCATTCAGTTTCCTTTTTTAAAAAAAAAAAAAAATTGTGCAAGATTGTAGGCTAAATGAGTTATTTACCTCTCCACTAAGAGGACTTTAATTCACCCTTAGTACCAGCAGGGAATGGAACATGCTAAATTCCATGATAGTCGCCTGATTTAGATTTTGACTGTCTTCTCCCCAGGAGACTGTAGACCCATAGATTTCTGTTTAATTAAATATCTTCCCGTCAGCTTGCAAGTGCACTAAGGAATTCATTTCAGGAAAAGGACAGTAGTTGTCTGCTCTTTAACTTTGTTAAAGAATTGTCGGTATAAATTTCCACATTTCAATATTTACAGTTATACAGTATTTCATGAATTAATCTATTTTTGTCTATCTGCAAGTCCACCACTATTCCTTGAGATTACTCATAAAGATTTCTTTCATTTTTAATTTAACATGCAATCTAGTAATGGAGTACAAAAACAGGGTAGAAAATAATTACAAGTTTAAAAACCAAGAAAAAAAAAAAGTCAATAATTGCAGAGCAGACACTGCAGCTACTGGCTGGCCTTTGAGAGACTGCACAGTTTTTATTGCTTTGAGGTCTTGGTGGCAGCAGTGAGCATCAGTTGAGTAAACCATTACCACCGTTTTGTTCCTGCTATTGCTATTACCATTACCATCGGTATAGTCTGAAACTAAACATGGATTGCTGAACAATATTGTTTTGGGACCAAGTGCTAGCTGAGGGAGAAGTTTTTTATACATTTAAGAAAAACAGCTTATATTCTTTGCCTGATAATCTTACTTGTTTCTTGGTGTTCAAATAACAAACTATATTTGGTCTCATGCTTTCACAATCAGGAAATTAAGAAGTTGCCAGTGACAGCAAATCTAAGATAGACCTCGTGGTTCTGTCGTAGCTTAATGTCTGCAAATACACGTGTTAGTAAGTGACCAAAAATATGCATTTGGAGTACCAATGACCAAGTTTACAATTCCCCCCCCCCCCTTTCTTTCCCCCCCCCCCCCCCTTATTTTTGGTGGTAACGTTTTGAAGATCTCTTTACCCATGCTGGGCCAACTCTAAGGCATCCATCTGGGAATATCTGGGAATGAAATCTTCCTTGTTTTTCATGCTATTTAAGATCAAGTAGTTACATTTTTACTAGTACAGTCTTACACACTTTCATACAGTTTCAACTGCAGTTTTAGGTTCACCCAAATCAAAACGTGATCAAAATACATGACTTAGGTTTTATGGAAGCTCATTCAAAGTGTTGGTGTGCCTTGTTGGATGGATCATCCCAGGCATTTGAATGTGTTTTGAAAAGTTCACCCTTGTTCTTGAGGCTAAAAGGTAAAATAAATAAAAATAGCATGCAAGTTGTCTTTGTACATGTTTAAATGCTTCTGCTTTGCCCTCATCTTGGATACTGCAGTTGAGGTTGGTGCCACAGTGGGAGTTGCCGTACAAACATTGAAATCCCTCCTGTAATGAGTTTACATTGTAGAAACTAATCTTTTATGTATCAGTTAGATTCTGTCTTACCTCAGTCTGAGAGCTTCTGCAGTTAGCTTATCTGCCATGCATCTTTTAAGTCTTTTCTAAACAGATGCATTTGAAGATAGCACTAGGACTGTTTTTATAAATTCTAATAAATGTTAATACCATTAATAACCCTTAAAGTGAAAGATATCTTTGATAGAATTAAAAACGACAGCCTCCATTTATTGGGGGGTGGGGGGAAGCTGAGTAATGTCTGAAAATTCAAATCAAATTTGAGAATCTCCTTCAGTGTTATGGAATGGAAAGCAATGTGTTTTTTTTAATGCAGTTTTTAAAATCTCATGTGGGACAGCAGTGACTAATATTAAAATACTGGGATTTTTTATTATTAGTGTCGTCATGGAAGCCAACAGTATGAGGTGATGTATAGGATTTAAAAGTTACCGTTTTCTGTGTTTTCTACTTTGTGATTATCTGAAAATCCTACCTCCTTCTTCTGAGAAGAAAGGATTTCTTGTATTTTTAGGGCTCAAGTCTTATCTTGCTTCTCAGCACTGTATAGGGAAAAAGGTATGTTTCAGAATTTGCCTCTCAATGTAAAGAAACCATATCAGCAATTTATGTACAGTAATATAATCTTTCTGGCAGTGCAGTAGGCATTTAAGCTTTCTTCTTTCAAAGTTACTTTGCTACTAGTTTGATATAAAGAGTGAGTGGAATCAGCACAAATAGTGTCAGAACTGTTATTTGGTCAAAGCTTTGAGAAAAAAAAATGTTAATAAATTGGAATGGCTATACTATAAGTAGACATGTATTTGAAAATTGGAAGCAGCATTTGCGTGAATGCTTGTAATTTGCACTCTGCATGTGGCTGTATATACATAATGTAACACTGTAACAAAATGCTAGATTTTATTCTTGCTGGTAGACCTGTACAGAACTTTTTAATATGGAGCTTATTTGGGTGTTTTATATCATCCTCACTTTCACTCATCTCTTAAAAATGCTTCTTTCCACCAGAACTGGGAATGTTAGCAGGGAATTGCTCATTGACAGAACATAAGGATGCAAGAACAAACCACTCGTGAACTGCAAAGCTTATAAAAATTGGCTGTGGGATCACTTTTTGAAGAGTTTGACTTTTTATTACTATTATTATTTTAATTTATTTACTCTTTTGGCACTGCATCCTACAGGAAAGAGTTGGTTTCAGAACACTTCAGGTTTTTGTAGTCGCCCATCCTCAACAAACAATCAAACTTGTAGTTATGTTCATCAGAAAATGAAGAATATTTGGTAATAAAAATCAAGTTGTAGTGTACTTTCAGGCAAATTGCTTCCTGAAGTAAACCTGTAATAACCATTTAAAGGCAGTAGCACTTAAACAGGGGTGGATGGTGTTTATTTCATGGTTTTAATGTTCTGTGGTGAAACCAGATACTTGCTGCTCTTTGGGGACTTATTGCCAAGTACCTCTGTCTCTGGATGAAAAGGATGGTATCGTACATTCAAAATCATGGTCAAATTCTAGCTCTTATGGTGCCTGCTTAGTATCAGGGTTTTTCAGCCTGTGTATTAGAAGAAGTGTTTTGTTTTATTTCTCTTTCTCAATTTGACTGGAGACCTCCCCTGGAGAGGCTAATCTCTCTAAATGGTCAGAGTGTGTGAATATTTTTTCAGGGGGAGCATGTAAAGTCAGGGCCTTGTTCTGTATCCCACAAAGGAGTTTTGTTTCTTCCACTATAGAAGATGCTTAAAGAAACCACATGTCTTAATAAGCCCACGGATCACAAGATGTATCAAAAACTAGTTCTGTGAATGATATGCTTCATGTGACATATTTCAGTTTGAGTACAAGTCACTGTTTTCTTCTGAAAAAGATTAATCTGCCAGCATAAAGTTTTCTACAGTAGAAGATTTCTCTCAATAGCTGGAAAAATTAATGCTGGAAACTTTTCTGATACTTTTGTATAACTGCATCTTGTTAAAGAGCCAGAATAGTTTTCAGAGCTCTCCAAAGTCTTTCAGATTCTTGATTGATGAACATGCTAAATAATATAACTTGTGTTAATCATATAAAGCTTCCCACTTAAAACTCTCTTTTGACTTGTAGTCTAATTTGAAAGCAGACATATTTCCAAGGAATTAGTGAACTATCCTGCAAGCAAGTGCTTAGGTTTAAATTTATTCACTGCCTAACTACTAGGACTTCAAATATCCGTCAGTCCTAACAGGTGGTAAAGACAATGTATTAGACTAGGTTTCAAAAAGAAAAAATATGAAGGCAAAGGCGTAGGACAGAATAACAGAAGTCATTCCTGCTCTGATAATTCAAGAGTCTGCAAAAAAAGAATTTTGAGAGACAGATTGATATTCCAGGCTTTGCAACAATGGTTGTTTAGCTATTTGTTGTGATTATATAATTAAATCTTTTCCTATTTGCCGGTGGATTTTGACAGCTGCATATGTACATGTTATTTGTCAGATAGAATGGGTAAACAATTTTTGGCATGTATTTTGTTTCCAAGGTACTTGCTTTTATTTATTGTGTGAGATTTTTGTGTAGATAAATTATAAGGTATTTGCCTATTTGATTACCAGAACAGTTTGAAAGGAAAATAATGAACAAGAAATGGAAAAATCACAGCTGGCACTAATGTATGTTCTTTCAGTGTGTATTCTTGCTTGTATAAGGGCATGGATATTCTTGTAAACATCAATTACTAGTGGACACTGAGTATAACAAAATGGTGTTAAAATATTAACGAGAAGACAAGAAGATGGTGATAGCAAAATACTTCCTGGACTGAATTCTATCACAGAAGTGAAGCCTGTGGAGACCAAGGGCTGCAGTGTGACTTGATTTGGAAAAGTCATGTTTGTTTGTTGTTTTGATTTTTTTGCTTTTTTGTTTGTTTGTGTGTGTGTGTGTGTGTTTGGTTTGGTTTGGTGTTTTTTTTTTAAATGAGCATATCCTGCATACTGTGGCCACAGAGACAATAAATCTTATGGGGGTGGGGATGTTGGAGGGAAAGTGCCATTTTTCCAGCCAGTTCTAAGTAGAACCAAACCTTTAGCTCTCTTTCATAATGTATCAAATGAAGGTATGGAGATAGGTCAGAAAGCCAACCCAAAAATATTGATAGCAGATCTTTTCTTAATTTCCAAATATATGTGAAGTTTTTAACATAAGGTGCCTTCTCTCATGGATTCTGCGTTGTAGGAAGAGAGAATGAGATGCCACCCTGTAGCATTATTGAGTCTGCCAGAATATATTAATTGATTTCTTTTCCTTTTTCTTCTTTTTTTTTTTTTTTTTTATCTGAAATACTGGTATCTTAGCTAAGCCAGGATTGATCTAGGACAGTAAAAACTCATAGCTCTTGGCTTTCTGCCAGCGGTCATGTTAAAACACTTACGGAATTAATGATAAATTTCTTGTACAACAGTCTTTTTACATCTTGATTCTCTAGACTGAGTGTAGGAGGTAAATGTCAATGGCAAATAACAAAGTAACTACTTCAAAGAGCTGCCACATGCCTTACATTTTTACAAATTGTTATTGACTTGAAATGTTGAGTCAGATAAACCACTTTTTGTGCTGATGTATATCATGGTTATGTGCAAAAACTGAAATCATCTTTGTGTTCATGCAAAGTTTCTTGTACTTATTGCTGAAGTCCACAGAGATTTTACAGGGGTTTTTTTTAAGAGTTGTTCTATTATGTATTTCAAAGTCTGTGAATACCGTGTTCCTTAGCTGTTCCACAGACTTCATGAAGAATATAAGACTAAGTAGAAAATAAAAGCTATGTAGCTATATTAGAAGTAGTTGTTTTGTATGAACGCATTCACTAGAAAAACTTGTAAATCTTTTTTTTCCTGCACCGTTGTCGCTTCCAATGATTAAATGATATGAAGAAAACGTACAAGGCATGGCTTTGAAAATGAGCTTGTCCTTATTGTTTTTAACTGCAGTACTTATACAGCACAGGAAAATACACCTTTTCCTATGTCTAGTCTTGCTTAATGAGGATCACAGTTTCAAACTGTATACTATGTGCATTTTGACTAAAGAAATATAGACAGAAAGTTCATGTTGAATGACAGAAAGTTCATGTTGAATGAATTAAGTTACCTGTATAAACTTCGGATCCTCATTGGTATGCAGGTTTAGTCTGTAATTTTGGAACTGATTGTAAGGTTCTAATTAGTCTCTAGAGAACTCACATGGACAATAGCTTGCTCATTAGTGTATCAACTTGCCATGAAGTTGATTGGCTATTTCTCATGTCCAATGTGGAAACGGAAATGATGCATTTTAATTTGCCTTCCAGACGTTGCAACTGCCTGTCCAGATAAGAAGTCCATCTTGATGTACGTGACTTCTCTCTTCCAAGTTCTGCCCCAACAAGTCACCATGGAAGCCATCAGGGAGGTGGAGATGCTGCCACGACACACAAGGGTCACTAGAGAAGAGCGCATACAAGTACATCATCAAGAGCGTTTTTCACACGAAGTGAGTTGTTTCACTTTTCTGCTTTCATTTTGCTGCTCTAAAGTGGTTGTTTCCCTTACCTACCCCGTAAGTTTGAATGTTAGATGGCCGATAGAAGGCCAAAAAACTGGGCATAATGGACAAAGTCTCTTCACCGCAGGCAAGTCAAATGTACTTGTCTGCATAAACTGTACTTTTGTACTGCTTTTCATCTTGCACTGGGCCGTTTTAAAAGTAACTATTCAGCAAATAAGTGCTTTGCACTTCTCTTTTACAGCACTGGGTGTTTTGATTGTGGAAGGGCACCACAAGGAAGAACACAAACTGAGGGAAGGTTTACATTTAAACGCAGACATGTAGAAACTTTTTTACCTTTTTTAGAGAATAGCAGTTGACATTTATCCACATTCATGATACATTTTTTAATTTTTTAGCATTTTATTTATACTGACTTGTATTTTAAAATCATCTGTTCTCAGCTCATGGTAGGCCTCTCAAAAGCTCATGTAATACTTGGAATTAATTTGTTTGCTCTTTCAGTTATGTTTTTGACTGAAAACATCAGACAGTCTCTGCTGAAGTATTTAGTAGATTTTAGTCCTATTGTACTTGTCTGAATTTGATCTGTATCTTGCTTTTGGGATGCTCAGTCTCTTTTAGAGTACTGAGCAGATGAGTATTGGCTCTGTTGGTTTAGGATGTACTACAAGATCACTTGGTTTTTGAGCCTTTGCTTGTAAATTATAAAGATCCTTCAATTTACATTGGTATTCTGCAGGTATTGAATCCTGACAGTTTGTCGCTTTTGGAAAGGATGTCAGATTAAATGAGAGCTTTCCTTAATCCCATCCCAATTTTGACTGCTGAATACTAACACTCATTGAAAAATATAACTGGTGATGACCTTCCTACTTCTTTTTCTTCACTTTACTCTTAAAATCATTACTTCTATAATCTATGCTCCTATCCATATGTCTGTTCTTTCCACCTCTAACTTCTTCTTTGTAGATCACAGTCAGTGTACCCCAGGGACCTTCACCTTCTCCTAAGCCGCGGTTCAAAAGTTACGCATATACACAAGCTGTGTATGTCACATCCCCTGACCAAAAAAGGAGGCAGGTTCCTCCACAGGTCTGTCAATATTGTCATTTGTTTTAAAAACTGTTTTATTAAGCTTGTGCGTGGAGTGAAGGAGTTTGTGCATTTTGCTTATACCTGATCTCGATGACCTACTTTTTCTGGGTGTTTTTGTAGCGTCTGTTGAGTGGTTACTTTTTACTGTGTATTTGAGCATGGCTGGCATTAGGTGTTATGCTGATTGTTAGGGATGAACAGCATTCGAACACTGCTGGTTCAGAGTTATGAACGGCTTTCTTTGTTAAGTCATTTTTAAAAATAGTACATATATTGCCTTAAAAGAGTATTAGAAGAACAAACCAAACATAAGCTGTACTTGGCATCTAATTACTATATTTCTGTCTCGGGTTTTATTATAGAAAACCAAGGACCATTGGTTTTCTCTTGCTTTTCCTAACCCTCATATCTATTAAAGAAAACAGTAAGGGGTGACATTTCTCAGAAGGTTACTGTAGTTGGAAAGAAGAGAAAGGAAACATTAAATTTAATGTTCTTTATGTGACCTGGATTTTTAGATTACAACTGCTGGTCATTTTATCAGAAATGGCACCATGCCAATGTTCAGGTTAAGGTTTTGTGTTTGGGTTTTTTTGACTTTTAAATAGCTGTGGCAGTTTAATAAAACTTGTTTCAAGCAATTCTTATAATGAGCATTTCAGTGGTCGGATTTTTATAACTTCAGACAAGTGTGAGAACCAAAGGTCATATTGTGTAATGCAGTGTGCTTTCCTTTTGGGGAAAAGAGAATCTTGCATGTATCTGGCACTACAGTATGACTTTTCTTGTGGAGACTTAATTCTGTCTAACCTCTAAAAAGTTATTGTATAATTACACTTCAATTCAACACTGTGTTTCTGAATCTAGTCTTCGAATGACAGGTATTCTACTGAATAATGACTTCTTTTAAATACTCCAGTAAAGAAATCCTGTGCACATAAGCATGAGCCCTGCTATGTTATACTAACGTCAAATGTATTGCAGTGATGATTAATACAAGGTGTTTAAAACTGGTAAAATTGATTTGTTCTACTTAGATACTGTACGGATAATTGAGAAGAATGAAGAGTCATGAAACAGCTTTCTTTTCTTGACCTACTTTTATTGTGATTGATTGTGGGCCTTGTCAACATCCCCACCATCAAGTGTAATGTACAAGCTGATGTAATTGAAATAATTTCTACAAAATGTAGTTATTAAAATGTACTAAGAAAATAGAATTCTATTATTTGGTCCTCATCTTGCATTCCAATTTTCAGAGTTCTGAATTTGAACTCTTCCTGAATTCAGAAGCTTTGTCTATTACACCCATGGAATAACTACTACTATAATATTATAATTATGCCAATTTGGCAGAATCTGAAGACCTAACCAGAATTGGGCCCTATTGTACTAGACCCACAAGAAATACTAACAAATGAAAAGCATTCCCTTAAAAATCCTAAGTGAAAATCACCAGACAGTCTCATTATAATCAAGATGAACTTGAATTGCGATTAGTACCAATTAATATGCCAATTCAATATATGCAATTCTTAATCAGTGGAATGATTTTTTTGCCTCTGGCCATGTATTTCTTGAAGAACAGCCATCATCTAACTATCAAAATAAATCTATAATCCTGGTAAAATAGTGGTTGATAATTTTTTTTCTAGATATCTGAAGCTGATATACCTTAATAATCCCACCTATTTTAATTAAATCAAAGAAATATTATTTCCTTCTCAATTTTTCGTAGCCTTCCAATTTTCTGCCAGCTATATTATGATTTTTGGATACCATTATTGGTATTGCAACTGCCTGTAGGATTTTCAGTTAAATCTGTTTCTCTAGGGGACTGCATTAAAGAAATCAAGATGAAGTCAACCTTTTTTTTCTTGCATTTTGTAAAATTTAGGAAACTGTCTCTCATTTCTATGCCGTTATCAAAGAAAAAATGCAGTAGATTTAATTTACTGCACTCTGCCAGTTTCAATGGTATCTTAGATGCTGTCATTGAGAAGCAAGATTTTCACTAAGTGCGTTGGTCTTCTGCTGAAATGTATGAGCCATTTTTTCTTTTCACATCTCTGCAAAGTTTCATCTTGCAGGACTTGAATATTATTTCCCCAAGATAATCAAAGAAGATACGTAGCAACTATCAAAAAAAGTCTTTTACCTGCTTCTCTCTAGAAGTTCTAGCTGTTAAGATTGGTCTTATATGTCATAGTGTTTAATCTGGTGATATTTTTAAAGTTCTTCATTTGGAAGAATGGTCCAGTAGCTTTTGTAGTCCAAGCATGAGCTGACTGGAACTCAGAAGAAAAATAAATTAAACAAGACCTCTTTCCAAAGATCTTTAATTTATCCTGCAAATTTGACCATATATGCCATACATTTACTGCATATGTCAGTTGTCGGAAATCATAAAAATGAAATGAGCAATGATTCTCCGAGCTCTGTATTGGCAAGAAGGAATAACGTTTCCTCTTACACCATCATCTGTCAAAGCCCTTTCCCTTCTGTCTTCTACCGTGTCTGTTCTTTTATGTCACATTTCACTTTCCTCATCTTTACACTTTCTAATACCTTCACAACCTATGTGTCTTTAAATACACCCTTTCTTTCTGAATTCTTATTCTGTTTGTCACTCAGAATTATACTTGCAAGACAGAGCATTTTTAGTTGGACAAACTTTGGCCAGACAAGTTTTGCTTTGCTTAACTGTGACACATCTCAGATTCAAAGAAAATCATTGTTCTGCCAAACTGTTCCCTCGGTACTTTCTTGTTGTTTGGTCTGTGCTTGGCCACTTCTGGTTGAAGCAGTCGAAGCCTTATTAAATGCTATTGCTAACATGAATAGCAGTTGTTCTACTAATGCTCAGGAAAAGTTTTCCTCCCTTACCTTGTTTACTTAGAAAGTGTTCATAAACTCATGCAGATCTTAAGACAGGAATCCACTTCTCAAACCTGAATCCTTGAATTCCCTGTATTCACATTAAAAAAGGCCCAAGAGAAAATATTTATGTTGACAAGTTTCAGATGGCAGTTACTGCTCAGCAATTACAGAAGGCTTGCCTGACTTTGCAGCTTTATTTTCTCTTGTATGCAGTCTCTATAATGAGACAGTCTGTCTAGCTTCACTTAGAAAAAAGGTATTCTCAAGTTAATTTTCTGAGACTTTTCAAAATCCCCATTTAAAATTACCCTTTCGCTTCTGTTTTATATTTATAAAAGCCTTGGGGTTTGTTATATTGCTTCATCTCATTGAACATCTGACCAAGAAGAATGTTAGGTTTACTTTCTGTTTTTTTCTAGAACTGTTTTATCAGAGTAGTTTCTAATATCGATCCCAGGCAAAACTCCTATCTCACTGCCTTCATTTTTACTTGTTACCTACTACCAGAACTCCCCAGGACATAAAATATACTGTCTTAAATAGGTTCAAGAAAAAAAAAAAAATTGTAAACCACTGAAGTACATGCAAAAGAAACTTTTTATAATATAGAATCATGGAATCATTTTGGTTGGAAGAGACCTTTAAGGTCATTGAGTCCAACTGCAAACGTAACACTGCCAAATCCACCACTAAACCATGTCCCCAAGCAGCACGTCTGCACGTCTTTTAAATACCTCCAGGGTTGGTGACTCCACCACTTCCCTGGGCAGCCTGTTCCAGTGCTTGGCAACCCTTTCGGTGAAGAAATTTTTCCTACTATCCAATCTAAACCTCCCCTGGTGCAACTTGAGACCATTTCCTCTCATCCTATCACTTACTACCTGGGAGAAGAGGCCAACCCCCACCTCGCTACAACCTCCTTTCAGGCAGTTGTAGAGAGCGATAAGGTCTCCCCTCAGCCTCCTTTTCTCCAGGCTGAACAACCCCAGTTCCCTCAGCTGCTCCTCACAAGACTTGTGCTCCAGGCCCCTCACCACCAACTTGGTTGCCCTTCTCTGGACACGCTCCAGCCCCTCCATGTCTTTCCTGTAGTGAGGGGCCCAAAACTGAACACAGCACTCGAGGTGCGGCCTCACCAGTGCCCAGTACAGGGGGATGGTCACTGCCCTGCTCCTGCTGGCCACACTAGTTCTGATGCAGACCAGGATGCTGTTGGCCTTTTTGGCCGCCTGGGCACACTGCCGGCTCATATTCAGCCGGCTGTTGACCAACAGCCCCAGGTCCTTTTCTGCCGGGCAGCTTTCCAGCCGCTCTTCCCCAAGCCTGTAGCATTACATGGGGTGGTTGTGACCCAAGTGCAGGACCCGGCACTCGGCCTTGTTGAACCTCATATACTTGGCCTCGGCCCATCGATGCAGCCTGTCCAGATCCATCTGTAGAGCCTTCCTACCCTCCAGCAGATCAACGCTCCCACCCAGCTTGGTGTCATCTGCAAACTTACTGGGGGTGTACTCGATCCCCTACTGAAGGTGCGCTTGATCCCGTATTGGAAAAACAGTGCTGAAAATTGAAAGCATTTAAAAAATTGGGATCAACTAAATCTATGTATGTTTTGAGACTGGTATTTTTGTAAATAAGCTTTTGGCAAGCCTGTCTAAAAGGCCAAATGTGAGTCTGACTGCCTTAAATTATCTCTTATGCAACATCAAGCCCATTGTATCGATATCATTGTAGATTTTTGTTATTTTGACAGGAGTTATGTTTTCTTTGTTCTACATTATATTATATGACATACGGAATTTGTGTGCAAGATTACTCTTAGCTTTTAAACTGACAAGCTTTATTAGATTTGAATTAAAATCTTTTGGGATGCAGTAGTGGCTAAGGAGGACAGTATTCCCTGGCACTTAATCATTTGGTTTGGGACTTAAGAATTGGAGGCTTCCTCTCAGGCCTCAACCTAGTCATTGGTTCATGGGAAGCTCCTGGCCCTCCAGTCATTACTCCTGTTTTACGGAAGTATTGTAATGCATTTTTTCTCACGTTCTCTGTTTCGTGATATGGATTTTACAGAGTTACTGTACTGGACTTTCTCCATCAGTTCATAACTGTAGTAACTAACTTTGAAGGTCACTAGAAACTCATTGTAAAATTAAGCTGAATTTACTCACAGCCACAATCCTTCTGGCAGCTTTGCCCTTGAGATTTCTGGTTTTCTAGACGCTTAATTCCCCATGCTCTTGGTCTTCTGCCAGCAAGTTAACTTCTTTAAAAGTGCTGTGAGATCTCCATTCTGGGACCCTTCAGGGTTCATCTATGCCAAAGGTTTTAGTGGCACAGTGGCACAGAATTGTCGTATTACTTTCCTTTGAAGTAAACCAGACCTTTCTTTTACTTAGAGTCTGTGGTGACATACTGTCCTGTTTACCTTGTGGTAAAGTGCCCTTTGAAGAGGCATCAGAAGAGAACTCTCATAGATTAAAGTACAACCAGATAGAATTTTAATTTCAGTTTCTTGTTAATATTCCTAATGTAAGACACGTGGTACAGAAAATACCGCATTGTCAGCATTGGGTGTTCATATTGGATTTATGGAATAATTTAAAGAAGAAGTCAGGAAACTTCAGGAAATACTTGCTGAATTATCTTCACATTTAGTCACAAGATCTTGATGGATATAATTTGGGCAACAAGTATAACCATAGTCCCAGCTCTTAGCCTAGATGTTCTCTTTTAAATAGAAAATTTTTCCATTCAGAAAGCTAGAAATGTTTTCTGTAGAGCTAAGTAAGATCCCTAAGATTCAGACTAACAGTAATAAAATAGCAAAATCCATCACCAGAAGTCAGAACAAAGAGATGCAGAAATGGAAAAGTGATGCTAAGAGCAAGTCTTCTGGATTTCTTAGGGAGCTGTCCTGAATGCCATGTCTTCAAGGAACAGTTTGCAAAATGGTGAAGCAAACAGTTTCAAGCATGTTTATCTATTTTATATTTTCAGTAACCGTCTGGCAAATTGCTGGCTGCTTCTCCAAGCCTGAAGGGTTGTCAAGATGACAATTCAGCTTACTGTCACTGCTTCATTTATAGACTCCAGCAGCAGTTCTAACTCATTTTTCTGATTTCTTTGGTTGGAATGTTTATTGTAGACTCTTTTTTTTTATTGTAGACTCTTTTCAAGTGTTTTTGCAGTCAACAATGCTAGTATTCTCATGGGTGAGACGGCGTAAGTGATAACCTCTAGTAGATCTGTATCCTGGTATTTAAGAACCTTTTACTCTACTTGGTTATCTCGCACACTCACTCACTGGTTCCCCCCAGAGCTAAGCTCATGAGGTCTCAGCTACCCTTTCCAGCAGAGACGTTCCTGCTGGTCCAGGAAGATCAGGCAGAAGGCTGCGTCAGTTTGTGCTGTGCCACTGCTTGTGTTTACGGATACTTGGCATCGCCAACCAAGATGCCCAGGCATCCCCTGCTACTTGTCTCCACGTATCCCTCTGGTGAGCAGTGATAGGACGTGAGGAAATGGTATGAATATGCGTCAGGGGAAGTTGAGATTGGACATTAGGAAAAGGTTCTTCGTGGAGAGGGTGATCAGTCACTGGAACAAGCTCCCCAGGGAAGTAGTCAGGGCACCAAGCCTGTCAAGAGTTCAAGGAGCATGTGGATGATGTTTTTAGTCATATGGCTTAGTTTTAGGTAGTCCTGTGAGGAGCAGGGAGTTGGACTCGATCCTTATGGGTCCTTTCCAACGTGAGATATTCTGTGATTATATGATTCTCTGATCTACAGCATCTTCTCCTACTTCCAGGATCTCTCTTCTAGTCAGCATCTTCTCCACCTTACTTCCAAACCCCATTCTTTTCCCTGACACCAATTCTTCTTTTCAGGATGTTTCTTTTCATCAGCAGCTCTTCTTTCCATAACCCTAAGACCCCAGTTTTCCCAGTACAGAAGCACAACTCAGGATCAGCCTCCTAATTGGTGCTTCTATCTCACGCCTCTTCATTAAGTGGAACATGCTGCTTTTTGTCTAGACCATTTGTTACCAGAATTTACAACCAGTCCCTCCTGGTTGCAGCTAGCAAGTAGCAGGAATCTGTCTCAGAGCTCAGAAGTGCAATTTCAGACATTCAGCTGCCTCTGCTCCACACACCCATGCACAGTTATCTGCTGCCTGTCTGCGTGCCTGTTCACATACCTGTTCACATTCACTAATTAAGCTGGTTTGTCACCTCCAACAGGTGATGACACTTCTCTAGAGTTTGACACAAAAAGCAATTACTTACTGACTCTTCCATCTCTTTTTAACTTTCCCTTTTAATCGACCTTAAAAATCATATGAGAATCTTTTATTTTTTATGTAAGACTTTTTCAACTATGATTTCTTACTTAAAATAGCTATGACGTTTGTTTAAACATAGGAACACTAGAAATGCAGTGCGGTCTGTCCCATGTGAATTATTAGACTGTTCCTTGCTGACTAATAAAAAAGGGTAATATGTTATTCAGTAGTAAAAAATCCTTGGTAAAATATATCTTTATCTGCTGTATTTTCAGATTTAATCTAATAAATCTGAGTAAATTGATAATCTAATAATCACATGAGTTTACCTGTAGGTGGTTGGCAATATCAAAGAACAAAACCATTTTGTAATAGGTGAACTTGATTGGAATTACTTTTAAAGTTGGGTTTTTGTAACTGTTAGAAACATGGAAAAGTTATACAGGTAATTCCCCGATTACCTTATTAGTGAATGTATTTCTGAACAGAAAACTGTACATACTTTCAACAACACACTTTTTAAAATAAATAAAACCCTGATTTTTTTTCTTATAGGTTATTTTTTAGAAGCTTTTAACTAGTTTCAGTGTTATTTTAAGTTTCATTTGGATTTTGTTGAGAAGCAACAGTATGTTAACTCACAGATTTGTATCCCCCTCCTAGCCCCTAGAGTTTAGGCAGTACTGCAGAATTGCTTATATCAGCAGTGTATCTGATGCAAGGGAAAGGCTAGATGAAATGTAGGAGACGATATTAATGACAATCCTTACTGCTAGATAGACTGGTGTTCATTTTTCTGAATCTCAGGACTGAAACTGAAAGAACTTGAGGATTCCTACAACTCCAGAAGTCACTACGCATCCCTATTTCAAACCCTTAAGAAAGGTCTTTCACTTTATGCACATATGGAAAGAGAATTAAATCCGAGACTGAGAAAGCAAGTAATTGACCCTTTATCTGCTATCTTAGGTATTCATGCAATAAATTGATGGTGTGCCATTGTCTAACTCTTCTGATGCAGGAAATGCATGGCAGTATCGAAATCAAGGCTATCTGCATCTGCAGGTGAACTTTAATCATTATGATTTGCTTGTTCCTTTTCATTATACACAGCCACAGGAGCCCTGCAGTGGACTGAGATGCAAGATGCCTGTTCATTTCCTCACTTTGGCTCCTGGGGATTGGAATTTCAAAATTTTAAGGCTGATGAAGGAAAAAAACCCGTAGCAATATTACTTCCTTTCTTACTTTCTCTGTCTTTTCTAAATATAACTTTGTCAAAGATGAGACTACCATTTCCTCTTAGTTTGATACTGTAGCACTCTTTTGTGGGAATGCTGGGTTCTATTTAAATACAAATAGTCAAATAGCAAGGAGACTGTCAAACATTTTAATACTTAGCCTATGCATTCAGTGTTTTTGAAAGACGTACTGAGCATGGTTTTCAACTCCATATATAGAACTACTGCATTTACTTGAGTATTCACCTTTGTTATTTCATCTGATTTAAAAGATGGGTCCGCGCTTTGCAGTCTTCCGTTATACCTAGTTAAACCTTTGAAATGCAAAAAAAACCCCCTCAGATCAACAGGAGAGTTTACTACACAAAAGCAGTTTAAAGTATTTGTCCAGAGATAAAATTATAGCATCATTCTGCATAATTATTAAATTGTTACTAGTCTCTGTATATCAGGTAAACTTCTCAGTATGATAAAATTTTGTTGCATAATTTTGGATAGCATTACTTTATTTTAAAAATTATTTTATTATTTTTTCTTCCTAATTAATTTAACTAGATTTGACATTAATAAAATAAAAAAGACAGCAAAGATGAGATTGTCTACTTCATATGTTAGTCTAAGTATATTTTTGTGCCTCCAGCTGAGAATTATCAATAACACCAGAAAAAAACCAAACCCCTAACCCAAAGAAATACTGTGATGCTGATGCAGCAGCAGCACATTTTGTTCACATGCTTAGGAATAGGAGAGAAAGTTTGCTCCAGAGTCTCATCTTTCTCAATGGCATTGCTGGCCCTCATCACCAAGAGAAGCTTCCTTGACCGCAGTAGCTTCATCTCAGCTTTTTCAGCCTGATTTTCTGCAGAATGTCAGGAGACATTTATTTTAACATACAATAGCTTTCAGAGGATTACCTGAAGTGTTGCTGAAATGTATGTGAGTATGATGAAAACAATAAGGATTGCATTTTCTACTTTGAACTATTTCTGGTGCGTGTTAATTGCACTACTTTTGTATAATTTAACTAATTTTCCTCTCCCGTGTTACACCATCACATGGGTGAATTTTATTTTGCTAAAGTAAAACTAAAGAGCGTTTTAAAATAAAATAGCTTCAAAAAAAGGGTACAAGATATGCATTGTGCCCTTGAAATGCCCGTGCCCAAGCATAGCTGTAACTTTGAGAAATTAGCTTCATGTTTTACTCTATTAGAAAATGGTAGGATTTCGGTGGATAAAACCATCGTGCCCTCAGGTACATATAATTCTCTTCATAGTAAAATCTCAAATATTTTCGGTGCACAGCAAATGGTTCTGTGTTTAAAATGCAACAGTTGGATATTGAGAAGTGAATGAAGTGCCCACTCCCACACAGAATCAATGGCAGGTTCTGTTTTCTGATTGTCCTTTTACCCAAATCCTTACACTGTGAGAAAGGGGATAACCATTTTTTTTTTTCCTTGTATTTATATCAATAGTATTAGAGCTGTATGTTTTCAGGGTCTGTAGGAAATGCTGTGGATTGTTTGGTAGTTCACATTTGTATGGCAGGCAGGTCTGCATGTTTACCTGAAGTAGTGACCTTTGAAAAGGCCAGATTGCTTATCTCTACTGATCATTAAAGTGCTGGTTTCTTTCTTCGCCCCAGTGATTTTGATGCAATAGAAACTGTGTATTGTAATGTTTGTGTAGAAGACTCTCCCTCTAAGATACTGCAACATGCACTTTGTGGTTTTGGTGTGCATGTACAGACTTCAAATACAAGTGTACAAAGGACGATATTCATAGATTTTTCCACCTTCATTCTGAACAGCAAAGGCGTTTGTCTCCGTACGTACAATAATCTTAAAGAATTTTGCTATATAGTTTTCTGAGATTTAAAAGTATTCTAAGAAATATCATTAATATGGATGTGTTAGCCTGAGGTGATCAGTGAGCTAAGCGGAGAAGTGGGAAGAGATAATACCTTTTAAAAGAACAATACATTTGCGGGGGGAACAAACACTTTTTTAGATGTTCAAACCTCCTTCAGAAATTCCAGTCCTGAAAGCACTATAAAACATAGTAAAAACGAGAACTTCAAAAATAGAAAAATTGTGTGGAACACTATGGTGTTTGGAATTTATCCACGCTCTTTCTACAGAAAGCATTTGTTTTATTAGAACTTGGTTTAGTTGTAGCAAAGAGATAATACATATATATTGATGGAGTAAAACATTCTTAAAAATGCAAAAGGAATTTTTAGTTGTCCCATAGTGATGTCATTAGAGCAGAAATGGTGGTTTAAATAAACTGTGGATGATGTAGTGAGGCATCAAACTTAAAAAAAAATATATATACTTTAAGAGGGTAGCAAAACGGAATTTTGCTTATGATGTTAAAAGATCAAAGTTATTAATAGAAAAGAGTAGCACTCTTTTATAGAATAAGTTCTGCAAAGTGTTGTGCAAGTCATTTGGAAAATATATTAAAATAAAGTAAGTTTACCTCCCAAGCATGAATAAGGCATAAGAATGAAGATCATATTTTGTGTGTCATTGTTCAAGAGAATGTTTTAACTTTAAAGCATAGCTCCCATTAATGTAAGTGGAATTGGCACATGTATTTAGAGGAAGTCTAAACCACAGAAAGCGTAGACAGGTGAAATGCAATGTGTAAGTTTCTTGTTTGATATTTTATATAGGCAGACTTCCAGGCTTTTATTTTTCTACCTTCATTTCTACCATGATTTTTCACATTTGTTTCTCTCTTTGATATTTAGCATCCTAGCTAACATAACAATATATGTAGCTTCTACCAAAACTGCATTTTCATCTTCATTTGAACAAAATGGCAATTGACTTATGTACTGTTGGTCCAGTACATTACATCAGCTTCTAAGCTGGCATTTCTTATGTGTTAGGGTTGATATTTCTTCAGTCTACAAGTGTATAAAATAAGTTTTCCCACCTTTCTTTTTGAGAGAAGGTCTTCTGTCAGTTTGAAATATTTTTCTTGTGCTTTGTTCAGTGGCAAACATATCTCAATTTCAGTTATCTTTTTGCACAAATAAAGCAAATCTAATACTGATTTGTCTTCATTTTGTATTCTGATCCTTTGCTTCTGGACTATTAACAAAGGAATTCCAAAAATTAAAAAAAAAACAAAACCAAAACATCTTGCCTGTGACCAATTGTGTCAGGCACATCACATACAGAGGGCAGTAGCTTCAGATGCAAGTCAAAGACTATCAGTAAGACAAGGGGAGGATGAGATGGAACAAGAAATTGACTGTCTGTTATGGGATTAATAGCAGAGGTGGCATGTTTGTTGTGTGCATACTATGCTTCTGTGTGGTTTGTGCTGAGATGTGTTATTCTATTCAGTATAATCTGTTGGCTATTTGTTTCATAGTCTCAACATTCCACACACTTAACAAGTGAACTTCATTGTTGAGGTGTTATACATGTAAGCAGAGAGTAACATTTTCGTTATTAATTTTAACTTTTTACTTTTTACATTATCTAAGGAAGAAAGCTTGGGGTTTTCCCTCTTGTATAATAGCCCCTTCATTACAGAGTGAGTGTGTTGAGTTTCTTTGCATAAAACCTGGCTAATTTAAACCATGTTTGGTTTGTGTTTTTTTTGTTTGGTTGGTTTTAGTCTTCATTGTAACATTTCCCCAGGATGATCATTTAATAAAGTTAGTAGCATTCCACTAATTTAGATTATCCTTTCTCAAGGCCAGGAAGGGAACTAGGAGATAGGTCTAGATTGATAGTACATTGCCAGAACTCAGAAAGGGAATTCCCGTTGGTTTCTTGGATGTCTTTTTGCTCTGGAGACCTGAGTTGGTGCCTTTCCCTTTGAGTCAGTAGCAATTAATCAGCCCACTCCAGAAGCAATTGTTGTCATTTGATAGCCATCCAGTAGTCATTACTCAATTGGGTGATGGTTTTAGTTTTTCTCTAGAAAAAAGCTACATGTCTTACAAATGTATAAACTTGTCTGCTTTTTCAACAGTTCCTTTAAGTTTTCATTGCTACTGTTTTCATTATGCAACTGTTCTGTTGATGCATTGAGACTTAGGCTATCGATGCCTAACTTCTTGTCACCCTTAAAGTGGATGGATTCTTTGCTATTCTGGATACAAACAGTTGCTGGATGTATGCTTTAAAAAAAAAAAAGTTTCAATTTTTTAAAGTGTACTAGAGTTTATATCTCGTGTAGTGCCAGTGAACTGAAGGACAAAATACTTTTTGCGATTTCAGAGCAGAAATGCACTAGAGTTAGAGACTCTTAACTATAAGGGCTACACTTTGAAGTATTTGCAGGCTTTGCGTTTTTGTTGTGTTTAATTTATCCTCTTCATTTTTATCCTTTGACTCCACTGGTATAGTGTTGGTGACCTAATGCAATTAACTTGTACGAGTGAACTAATGTAGCGTGTGAGCTTTGGGCTTCTTCATACAGGACTAGTGGTCCATCTACCATGATTAGCGGGACTGAACAGTTCTGCTGACTGAACTATTTGAAGAATTTTTTAGGTGCTGTTATTGTATGCAACTCCGTTTCCTGGGAAATTGTAGAAAGAAGTTTTGGTAGTGTTACATCATATCAACAAGAACTGTTCAGTCTCAATTATCTGAAAAGGCACACATTTTTTAATTCAACTTAAAATATTTTCTCATTTCACTGCTATAAAAGCTTGAAAGCAGAAGTAGAACACAACATTTTCATAGAAAAGAACTGTCTTTTAAAGCAAAAATGATTTAAGATACATGCCAGACTATGTATCAAGAGGCAGAAGAATATATCATAATTTCTTCAAAGTATTTTTCAGTTGAGAGTGCAATTTGCAAACACTGAAGTGATTATTTGTCTTAGTCTTAGGGTGAAGGCTTTAAGCTAAGAAAATCCAGTCCAGTATAAAAGAGTAATTATAAACAGTTTGTTTTGTTTTTTAAACAAAAAAAAATGAATTCTTCAATTTTATATATTTTTCACTACAAGCATGTAATAACAAAGAGGTTGACATTAATTATATGCATAGAAAATAAGCAAGTGGAAATGTGTGCTCTTTGTGGAAACCAGTAGGGGAAATGCAATCTTCCTGTACTCGGTATTAGTTTGCTAGGAGTAACTTGTTGAGTTTGAATTTGACAGTAGGATCAAGAAATAGAGATTCTACAACAATGTGTTCGTTCTAAAAGGTACTGAGGTGTGATAACAATAACTAACTACATGGTTAAATAGACTTTCTCACCGGAATTACACTTGCAAATATTGTGAGGAATAAGAAATTAATTCTACTGCACAATGTATGTTGTATGTTACTCCAGCCCCTTTATGTCATTATGCAATTTTCAGTACGATTACCTTTTTAAAAACGTTCTCTAATATACTTATAATTATCCATTCCTTTTCAGAACACAATTTCTTTCCAATACCTGTGATCTTAAAAATTAGCTTTGTTATTCCTCTGACCTCATTTATTCCTACTCACATTCTTAATCACAATGCTCTTGTATCTTCTCTGTGTCACCACGTCAGTGCTTTCTCTGATATGCCACGCTGTGTTTTGCTACTTCTAGTCTTTTCCTGGCTGTCCTGTCTCCAGTCTCAAAATCATTCTCTGCTGCATTGATGGCTTTTAAACTAAGTTTTAACAACTCATTCATGTTCAGCCTCATGATTTTCCCAATTTTAACTTCTCTTTTCACTTTTCAGCCTTGTTTCTGGCTTTGTTTCCATTCTGTGAACATGTACAATGGCTACTGCAATGGATATGTGATTTAATACCTACAGTTTATAGTCATGTGTTATGACATTTTATTAAATATGAGTGCATTTCTGTATGATATGGGCAAGTATAATATTGCTTGGCAAAATTTCACCTGTAAAGCACCAGTAATTCTTTTCTGTTCCTTGAGGGATGTCAGGCAAAAGTATCTGATAAAATTTGTATGGATTCTGATTCAACAATCTGATATTCATTTGAAGAACTAAAATAGGTAATTTAGTTCTAGGAGAATGTAACAAAAAAAAAATTAAATAAATAAATAAATCTCAACAGATCTGCAATTCCAGAATTAAGAAATTGCTTTTTGCTAGATTTCAAGTGGAAAGGGGAAAAGTGGAAGATTAAAAGGAATTGTTGAGGAAGAAAGAACAAATGTAGGGAATATGGCTACAAAACAGTACATTCAGAATGTATTTTTTAAACTGACAATTTTTGAATTATTAGTGTCTGTTAAAGAATGTAACAGCTACACATCAGTTGTACATTGTCTCTATAATGAGAATTTAGAACCCTGTAACTCGCTGTTCTTGAAGTATGCTTTCATGCCTACCTCATTAGTAATAGTATCTGAGTAGTGATTTTAATTAAGCTAATTCCCTCTTAATAGAACCTGAAGGTAAATTCGGGTCACATCACCATGAATGACCTCACTGCAGTTACTTTTTTGCTTCTTAATAAACATGTTTTATATTCAAGCCAGTTAACTGAGATATAATTTAATATGACACTGCAAACATAAATGTAAGAGAGGATAATGGTCTTTGGAATATATTTGTATGTAGCTATTTTAGGTTGCCTTTTTTATCATCTCAAACTAACAAAAGGGTGTAGTTTGTATCTGCAAGAGAATAAATAATAGGATTTTATTAATTCATTATATTTGCTACAGATACATATATATAAAAACTAGAAACATGTTATCCCTGAAATAGCAATCATAGGTTAATATTTCTCTTGTAGGTCAAAAGCATTTTTCACACCAAAAATTTCAAAATAACATATATATTATGCAATATATAACATAAGCAAATATATATGTAGCTTAAAAAAAAATTACCTACAAAACATGTTATTTGAAGGCTTCCCAAGTTGCTTGTTACCCTAAAATGTTAGGTTTTACATGTGAATTCACAATGCAATGTTTTATTCCACAGTTCCTAACTTAAGTGACAGTGACAATATTCTGTTTCAGTTACAAAAAGATGCAGTTATTTTTGTTGAAGATAATTTCTTTTATTTATTTTTAAATTGCCTATTCACATTTTCCTTTATTCTGGGGGGGGAAGGGCCAGATGACAGTATAATTTTGAAATGTGGGAGGGAAAGGCAGTCAATAAATAGCTTAAGAATAACTGGTAGTAATTTAGACATCTTTAGTTCTTCTGTTTCCTATATCATGGAATTTTGCAGAATCTTTTACAAATAGCCAAGTTAATGTTAAGGTACGGACCATAAAAATACACTAGTTTCTGCTTTGGTACACTCCACATAAATTTCAGAGCCTCTGTAGTAGGTCTGTGTGACATCAGAATAGTTTAAATTAGTCAGAGCAAAGGGTTTTTCTTCCAGCATTGTATTCTGTTCCCAGCAGCGCCCAATAATGGATACATAGGAACAGTGAAAGAGGTATGACTGATTAAAATTATTGAAACACCTGTGCATTCTCAATTACCCTCCACTGATTTGTGGCACAGAAATTTCCTGAGCTGGAGATGGTGCCTTTATATTTAAAAGTCCTCAGTGGATTTTTTTTCTGTTCTTCCATCCAGTTGCTTGTCTTTGTAAAAATTTAACAAAGTTTTTTTATACAGTTTCCAGTATCTCCAGAAATACTTCTTGGTAGTTCCTGTTCTTATTATCTATTGAAAATATTTGTAATATTTTCTGTATTATTACCCAATTTATAAACCTGAGGCTCTGCATTGAGAATAGGAGAAAAACTGTATTGTGACATGATGGGTTATCATTTTGTCTCATTTCCAGCTTTTGTTTTATTATTCAGAGCATGTAGCTACAAGCAAGGTAGTCATGCTACTGAATTTGGAGGGGAAAAAAAAAAAAAAATCACTTGAACCTCTTCTGCAACATCTTTTTTGTTAGCTTTTAATTTTAAGTTGAAAATATATTCTTTGAAGTGGCTTGTGTTGAAGAAGGAGAGCTTCTAATAGAAGCTAAAGTATGTTTAGGAAAAGCTTAAATGTAATAAGGATAAATGATGTAAGAGCCATGAATGGGATATTCAGTCTGTTCAAGCAAACTTGACTGTTGAAGATGACTTTGCAAAACCACCTTTTTCAATAATGCCTTCCCACTATAATAGCACATAATGTTGAATACTCTGACACCTCCAGGACCTCAACCTCAACTTCACAGAAACTAATTACTATGTCCACTAATTGGCTCTTGTCCCAGAGTCTTTATTTCTTGAAAGAAAGAGAGTCATATTATAGATGTATCTCTTTATAGTTAATTGCTCTTGCTATTGATGCTTTTGGAGGCGTTCTGATATTGTACTGTGTGAACATATAAAAAGAGGTTTGGAGTTAAATATTCTTATTGTGAAGACTAGATGGTCTTTAATGAAAATCCTGAAGAGAACTATCATGGCTTAGTAGTCCAAAATAACAGCAGGATTGGTAGCTGGCTGTAGTGGTTAAAATAAGCTGAAAAATTGTCTTCATTTTCTTACGTTAGAAAACAGTATAGATTATGACTGTGATGTATTTGAGGTTACGGTTTGGATTAAATTTTGGAAAATATGCTTCTTAATTAGTTGCCTTTGCTGGCTAAAAATCACGGAAAATAAAGCTAAATGCAATGTGGAATGCAGGTCAATTAAGATTTATATGGCTGCAATTCTGCAAAGAAAGCGTGTTAAAATTTTGTGGTTGCAGGCTATTTTATATTCCGGTCTTTTATACTGTAGGACTTTTTACTCCCCATGTACCTCTGTGACAGTGTGTTTGGTAATTTGGATTTTGATTTGATTGAGCAGACTTTAATGGAAAGTAGTACTCTGGCATGAAAATCTATGCATTTTCAGAGGTCTGTAGGTTCATTGCATACATGTGTCCTAAACCTTTTAGTTTGTTTATTTTAATGTGAGTTGTCACTTTTTGGTGAATTTAATGGATTTTAGTTCTGGATTGAGGTATATTAATTAATACAAATAATTAGATTTGACTTTTAGCTATTTTTCTAGACTTAGTGATATTTTCTTTTTTCACCAGCACCTCCTTACAGCACAGGTATCTTTTGGGTGAGATATACTGAGAGATGATCTATTCTGTGATCAATTTTGGCAACAGAAGTCCCGTTGATCAGACTTGTTAATTAAAATTGCCCAAAGTGTCCTCATCTTTTTAAGAACTGATTGCATGATTTATAAATTATCACCTGTAAATTTCATAGAAGTTCATGGTAATTTGAAAAATAAACTGTAAGGCACAGCAGGCTGACTTTCATAGCTGATTTTGCCGGCCCATGATCAGCAATGCCTGCATCCATTGCGTACATGGCTCACAAGGTGCAGATTGCTCTTGTTAAATAAACCCAACTGGAAATATATTAGTGTGCTTGTAAATAAAGGATTGAAAGAATATGCATCCTGGAAAGTTTAACAATATTTAAATGGTCTTTGTGTACTTAATTTCAGGTTTTTACTTCAATTTTTAAGCTCAGGCAGTTGGATGCAGTTTTCATTTTCGTTTGTCAGTATTACTGGTTCTGGAACTGTAAAATAAAATGTGTTTAAAGCAGTGACCTGATATATATTATGAGAATGTGTTTCCATAATTTGTATTATATTTCTCTGACAGATTTATTTAAAGTCAGTACAGTAGCCACTGGTAGAGCCTCTGGGGAACCCAGAATGTTTGCTCCTTCTCATCTCTAAGTTCTTTTGAAGTAGTAGACTCCCTCAGAGTGATGAATTCAAAATTAAAAAAAAAAAATAATCAACCTTTATATGTATACATTTCTACCTCTTCCATCCACTTCTTCAAATCTATCACTGTCTTGCACCTAGATTAACCTCACATAAAGTGAGTGCAAAATGTTTATAGCAGCTATAAAATTTATTCTTTTCATTCCTTCGTTATTGGGGGTTTCATATACCTTACCAGTTTCTGGCTCTCATTTGTTCTTTACCTGCGTAGCTTGTAATTATCTCCTTTTTTTAATTTATTTTGTCAGCTACAGTCACTTTTAGTTATATCTTACATCTTTTTTTAATTCTCTTCTTATTTAGCTAACAAGCATATAGCCATATAACAGGATGCTTCGGAAAAGCACATGCTCTAACCTTTTCCTGGGGAAAGCTCTCTGCTGCACACAGCCTTGTAATACTGCCAGTTCATGAGACTGTGTAACTCTTCTGCTTCAAGTTCAAGTGTTTAAAATGATAGAACTTTTTGTAACTTCACCAAAAAGTAATGCTTTTGATTGGGTGCGTTTGCCTTATGTTGAATTAAAAACTGCAGACAAAACAGTTAATCTGTTTCTGAAGACCAGATTAGGAAGCAATGAACTGTTTTGTCTGTATTATACAATAACTGTCCATTGCTTGAAAAGCTCCCACACCTCTGTGTTCTTCGAGGGATTTTAAATTAGCCGGGGGATAACTATTGTTTTCAGGAAAGGGTTCAAATTTAGCCAACTTATAAATTTCTACAGAATCATCAATTTCCCCACTTTCAGGGTATACTTAAATTTGAACAACTAATACTGTAGGCAGAGGCATATGAAACCTAAGAAGTACAAACTAGAACCAGCTGCTAAGAAAAATGGGTCTAACCTGAAGAGTTAGTGTTGGTGAATAGATAAACCTGGAACAAGGGTGGCTTGAAAGGCTCAAAAATGCCACTTCAGAGGCAGTGCTGGAGTTCAGAATTCATCCGTTTTTCTTTTGGGCTGACAGTGACCATCTCCCGAACCAAACTGCATTTTATGTAGCACTGCCAAGGGGCAGAATTCCCTTTATGAAAGTTCACTTTAAAAAATAAAAATAAAATTTAAAAAAAAACAAACATGGAACTCACACACACACACAAACCAGGTTTGCCCTCTGTTAAAGGAATGTTATGAAGGTTAACTGCCTAGAAGTAGAGAAACAGTAGAATTCAGGTTGCATGGAATATTGTAAATTCAGCATCTTACATAGCTACATTATGATAGATCTTTTCGTTACAGAAATGTAATTACAGAATTTTTCCTGTTGTGAAAGGAAGTCTGGACCGTGTGCTAAAGAAAGGAGACTGTTGCTTTTGTGAACACTGATTTGTGTACTGCAGAAGCTAGAAGGTAGAGAGAGAGGGTATCTCAAGCTCTTCCCGATTTGGGCAAGGGGAGAGAGATGCAATTCAACCACTGCTACGTACCTTTTCCTTCTCTCTTCCCTGCCAGTTGCGTAGCTCTACTAACCGATTGCATATCTCTCTTCTTCCATAGGTCAGCACTGTGGCCGAACACTTTTGCGATAGGTGTTAAGGAAAGGAGTAGGGGATCGCAGAAAGACAGTTCAATGACTAAAACAGTCGAGCGTTGCTCAGGAATATTTCTTTACCTCAATTACGGAATTTCCCTCTGAGCGAAATCATCTTTCAGAGATGGTCCTGAGGTCTGGGTGTGTTATGTGAGATGTTGAGGTCTAAACCAATGAAGTGTTGAGCACTCGGATACAACTGGATTCACTGGGAAATGTACTTTGAACTAAATTATTATATAGGTCCCTGGGAAATCAGGCCTTGTACACCATGAATCATCACCTTGAACTATTGTATATCTTGCCTTTCATTGCAACACAGGTAAAATAGAAGAAATATGTG
Organism: Astur gentilis; assembly: GCF_929443795.1. Classification (NCBI taxonomy): domain Eukaryota; kingdom Metazoa; phylum Chordata; class Aves; order Accipitriformes; family Accipitridae; genus Astur; species Astur gentilis. Next base: position 14,689,563 of record NC_064911.1, read on the forward strand.
GATGCTGCTGAAGTTTTGGGACTGTGGAAGGGGGGAGGAATCACCAAAAACCCCTACTGAGTACTGGAAAAAAAAAAAACCAAACAACTGTATAAAAATAAGACTGAGTACAATCAGACAAGGATTTAGGTTTGCACACTGAACAATAACAGTAAAATACAATATTAAATAGATTTTTATTGAATGCTGCCCATTCTGTCCACTGAATGAGATTAATTCAGTTTTAGTACTTTTTTGGCCATTGGTATTGTTGTATTTGTGCTCCTTCATAGTCTTTTATGTAACTGTTTCCTCACGATCCCTTCTGAGATATTGAAGCAAAAGCTCAAGGCAATTTTCTACTGCAGGAGAATATTCTTCCTGTATGTCATTGTGTTTTTTAAATGGTATCCCTTTATTCCAACAGTTAATTAAGATTAAATTTATCGAGTGGTCCTCTTTTTTGATTTCTGCTGCTTTTTTGTAGAAGTTCATCACTGACCTTTAGTGAATAGCTCTTTCCAACGACACATGGTGTGAAAATAACCCCACTATTTCAGAGCAGGGGCAATATTTTTTCTTTCAAATCATGGTTTCCTTTATCTGCAATCAGATTCTGCATATGCAGATGTGGATATCTGCTGCCCTCAGCATTATCATTTCATGAACCTTCAGTTGTCTCTCTGAACAGGTTAATGTTAATACCACTGAATTCCATTTATTTGGGGAACTTGGTAACCAAGAACAGTAGTGGTAGTCCTAGTGATGACCCTATGGTGGACCATATTTTTCCTCTAATTAAGCAAAACTCTATGTTGATTTGCTGATGTGTTTGCAATGGTGAATATGGTAGGGCCTCTTACACAGACTGCTGGGAGGCTGCAGCATGTGACCTTTTTTTATTCCTTTTTAATTAAGCTGTAATTCCCCTAGCCAAGACAGGACTTAGAAAATTCCAGACAGTATAGATATATACAGGCAAAAAGAGGATGTTCTGTCGCATTTGTGTATTTTGTAAAAAAGACAGCTTTATCAGCTATCAGGGACAATATTATAAAACTGCTTTACATGTAGAAGTTCTAAAGAATAAGAAATTATTTTCAGACTTTCTACAAGCAATATTTAGTCAACGTTACTGCAGCTGGTTCATTGCTGTTCGTTGTGCTCTACTCTGCAACAGAGGGTTGTTACTTCTGGCCAAAGATGGTAGAACAGATGTTAGTCCGCCTTTTTTCCTTTATCTTTAAAATATATAATGGAATTGTAAAATGATTATATAATGGAATTATAGCTTGGAATTACAACAAAGTTTTAAACAGGTTTACTGCAGGGGAAGAGAACAAAGCCTCGTATGAAACAGATAACATTCCTTGGTTTATGCTCAACTACTTCAGATAGCTGGAAAAATATAATGTGGTCTCTTTCCATCATCCTGTTTGATTTTTGGTTTTCCTAGTGTATTGTCTGACATGAATTTTGAAATGTTGGGATAGTTATAAAGGATGCCCAGGCTCTGAAGGCTGACAATGTCTAATTCCAGCCAGAGGTATGTGTGTAAGTGAGGGCTTAACCCGCACACCCGTGTTCTTAATAAATCACGTGAATGCTTCCCTTACTAGGGAGAAAAAAGTGATTGTACAGGATGAAATGGAAATTAAAAAAATTCTCAATAACTGTTCTCCCTTACACTGTGTCTGTGCAGACTGGTTCTTGCTTCAGCCCTTCATTTCAGTCAGTTCTGTGGCTTTCTACGTGTCAGCGAGTGGAACCCAGTGTTCTTTTGTTCCTGGGCAGTTTCTCTTTTGCTCAACTCTGAAGCTTGGCTCGTCTGGCTCCAAGGTTTGTGCTGTTACCCTAGCACATGCACGCTGAGCTGTGTCTAGAGAACTTTCTGTCTGCGAGCAGGCTCAGTGGCTCATCAGGCAGAAGTAACGTGCCTTCATCCAAGGGCGTTCCACATAGCCCAGCCGGTCTTCGTAAAGCAACGTAATAGAATAGTCAGAATAGCAAGCGTGCAGCTACTGTCTGTCGTATATGGGGACAGACCAATGTTAGTTTGCAGCTCACATGTGAGCAGAGCAAACCTATAGCTGCTTGTTCCTGCTTGCACAGGTGCCCTCCTAATTCTTTGTGTAGCAAGACATTCTTCCCTACAAGCAGGAGTTGCCCGTGCAGAGAGCTGGCAAATTCTGTTCCTTTACGCTGTGGAGTGTAGGAATGAGTGTGATAGCTATTAAGCTGGTTTGAGCATTATTTGGCATGAGGACAAAGATTCTTAAAGAAGTCATTGCGAATGACTTTAAAGGAGACACTGAAACAGTATGGGAGCAGGCCTAAGAAATAATTTTCAGACATAAGAAAAGCACTTTTCTCCTTAGAAAAGAAGAAAAAAGGCGTGTTGCTTTGCCAGAGATTAGCCCTTAGGTAAAGTGACAGTAGGAAAGGAACGCTACCTCAGTAGCATAAGTAACAAAAGTCTTATGGAGTGAATAAAAGATCTGAATACCTGAAATACTGAAGAAAATTTGAAGCTTAGTGGTGGTAGTAAGGAAGGAATGAACAAGTATATGCATGTACAACTGATAGGCACTGTCAAAGTTACTCTTCTGTTAGGTGCAGGTAAGAGAAACAGTTTTGCATAAAGTCAGTGAGGAAAGAGAATATGTTAATCAGTCCGATGACTGACATAAAGTAAAAGTTGCTATGGGATAACACTGATTTTGCTGATAGCGATAGCAATAGCAGAAGAGAGATAAAAAATAAAATGAAAGAGATAGCAACAACTAAACAGGATGCTGAAAAGAGAAAGCTACTTTTCCTTCCAGAATGATGGCACTGTAAGTATACATTTTCATAGTTTTTTGAACTCTAAGGCTGTATACATAATGTATAATGAAGTGCATATAAAAATGAAAAAGCTTGATTTTTGGTTTGGGGTTTTTTTGTTGTTTAACTTATTCTTGGTCTGTATTTCTGTAGCCTTAATCTTGAAATCTCCTATTGTATTTTAGCAAAATAGCTTTTTATGTCTGTTTCTCCACTTGTCCACTGCCAGAGAGAAAAGGAATAGAGTCTGTGTTTGTTTCTCAATCCCTTATATGACATGCTAAAAAAAAATTCAATACTTTTTTAGATAGTCCATTTGTATTTCTTTTGGCTAAGATCTAATTCATCTGTCTCCATTCCACTTTCTGTTTATACATTTAAGGGCTTTTCTGTTCATGGAGATTTTTAGAATACAATTTAATTAAGAACACAGAACATTTAAAAGGTCTTTGTCAGAACAGGCTGCTTTTAAGTGGCTGTTCCTTAAGTCCTTACTACAAACAGAATTTACATTTTAAAAACTAAAATTAAATAAATGTGGCTATTATCTGTCCCACCTTGACTATTTTTCATGCTACTGCATGATACCGTGATCACAATTCAAATTTTAAGGTGGGCTGATCATGATCAATGGATAAAATTACCTTTTCCTTTTTTTTATGTACGTGACAGTATAAAACACAATCGACATTTGTCAAGGGAGCTGGATCTGCTGATCTGGAGTTACTCGCCTTGTTGTTAGCACCACTGGGAACAGACCCCAGGCTTCTTGACCTGTGATATAATTTTAGGACCCTGTTGCCATTTACTACTGGAGAGTTCTGTGAAGAGTCATTAGTTAATACTGAAAATCTATCCTGGGGTGAAAATTTCACCTTTCTTTATGTGAAGAGTACTCTTATTTATGTGTTATATAGAGACCAAATGACCTCACAGTCTACTGCACGACATGACAGCCCCTGAAATATATGTCCCTTTAGGATGTGCCTTGTTCTTGGATCACAAAAGGGAAGAGTTGAAGAATGGCGGGTAGACTAGGCATTTCAACAGGAAGAAATCATAATTTTGTTGTAGGTGTATGATGAAAGTAATTCCGTTCAGTCACAGTCAGTTGATTTACACATCCACATCAAGCCACATTACTGTTTGGAGCCATGATTCTTAATTGCTTGAATAAGAAGTGCCTTCTTTAGAGAGGCAAGTACTATGTGTCTTGTCATCAGTAATTCTTCAAACAGCAATACATTTTATAGTCAGAACAACAAACTCAATATAATTAAAACTCTTAAATAAACATAGGCTGAAAAGTTTTCCTAGAGAGTTAATAAAACAAGTATGTTTTGATACGCTTTGAGGAAAAATGGGTCAAGCAGCTACTAACCAAAACCTGCTTTGATATTTTTTCCAAGTCCGGGTGTGCTGAAGAAAGCAAGCTAAGCAGAAAATCTTTTTGTGAACCACTGACTTACTTGACCATGTATGTAAAATGAAACAGTTGTTAAATTGTTAGAAAATTCAATCATTCCAGGTAGCTGCCAGCCTCAATTCCTGTCTCTTAACTCTTAATATTATCTTACCTGTCCTCGCAGTTCCCAGTCTTACTCTCTTTCCCAACCAAATTGGTTCCAGTATTTTTACTTGCTTTCAGCTGACTTAAGCCAACTTCTACACTCCAGAGCCCAAAGTACAAAACTTTCCTTTAATGCCAGTAAATTCTTTATTTGTCTTTTTCAGTCTTTTTTTTTTGTACCGACTGTACCTAATAGAGTAGTTGAAGAGATTAATTTTCTTTCCCCCCTTTGCTATCAATAGTTCCAGCATTTTCTTCCCTTTGTAATGCACTTTCATCCATACTGCTTGGCTCTGGCTTTTTTCCTCTCAACATGCACGTTGCCTAAGCTCTATTGATTTTTAATGAACTAATAATCTGCCGCATCTCAAAACTGCAGCTGCAAGGACAGGCCAATTCATCCAGGTGGAAATATCTGCAGTATAAAGGGAACCACTGAGAAAATCAGGTACTAAAAACCTAGGTTGTCTCAACTGAGCAAGCAAAACCTGCAATTTTTCAGATTTATGATAAGGCCAGGCCTGGGTGGATTTTCATATGAATAGCAAAAAAACACATCTTCCTGTCTCAAGGCGTTTTCATTCACAAAGGCAGTTTTGAAATCCTTAAAAAATGCAAATGCAAGCCTCGTTTAGAACAAGGAAATAGTTAACATTATAATAAAAAACAGTCTGACCAATGTGTCGTCTTAGTTTTATTACCAGAAATGACTGAACTATTGTCTGATGTTATCTGTTAATAAAAACAGTCTTGATTATTGCAAAGAACATTTTAGTATTTAACATTTTAACAGTTATAATTTGGCCATTTTAAAGACACATAAAAGACGATTTTGTAATGAGAAACTTGGAGGAACTGAAAGAATTATCAGTTGTATCAGTCTTACGGGGTAGGAGGCATAGTTAGAGGGTGAATAATGTGTGCTACTTTCTGAGGCTGTAATACTGCAAAGGGAGTTTTCAAAATGAGAAAACTACTCTGGACTTAAATTTGCCTTTACTAAAAAAAATGTTTCTTTAAAATTTTATGTCTCTGAGTTTTAAAGCTCTAACTGTCTAGAGCCAGGTTCTGCATCTTTTACAGTGAGACAGGCAGTTTCTGAAGGAAGAAAATATATCATGTAAATAAAAGTGTTGGAATGAACCCTAAATCTTTACTGCAAAACTACTTTCTAAAACTGCCCAACTAATTTCTAAAACTCAGAAGCAGTCTTTATGAACTAATAGAAACATTCTTGGAGAATTTACTAACACATGTCCAATCCTTCTCCTCCCTTTAGGAACATAATGCAAGACTAGGTGAGGAACACGTCCTCCACTTCCTTTCGTACCCTGAAGCAGCTGCAAGTTCATGATTTAAACTCTGAATTAATTTATACAGCTGCCAGGCATACCTCATTTTTCCAGGCTTCTGAAGGTCAAAGGCTTTTTATTTTCTCTCCTTATACTTTAAATTAAAGCTTAAGAGTCCTTGGGGTCTTCCAGGCCCCACACCCAGGCAGAAGATGGTGAAGTGTGTAAAAATTCAAATTCCCATCTTTTCATCTAGATATAATTCTTCTATGTGCAGCAGCAAAGAAAAGAAGATATTCTAGAGCATGACACATGGGTCCAGAGCAATTTTTTTCCTTCTATGTTCAGTCTGTAATAATGACCAGGACTATTTTCCCTGCAAAAATGTCTGGCCATTTTTCAAAATATCGGTGAGCGGACTGGCTGACTGAATCCTAGCTAGATGTGATGCAGTCTTCATCAAACATCAGAAATTTTTAATGCAAATTTTCCCCCTAACATTTATGTCATCATGCATGCATTGTTTTTCAGTAGGTTACTCTCTGCAAATGTTTTGCCTTGACTGTACCCAGTGAACTTAGTTTTGCATCATCATTAAATACTTCATTAAGAATAGTTTTTGATTCAAGAATGAAACTCTGTGCATATTTAAGCAGCTTTTTTTTCCTAAGTATAGCCTTCCTAGCAATATATAGCTTTAACAATTTAACTTCAGTGTGTTCTAATAGTTTTTCAGTCTCTTAAAAATTATGGTTAGAAACAGCCATCACAACTTATATTAGATGTCTCTATTAATAACTCTATATCTTTGTTCTCAATGTAGTATATGCAATATCTAAAAAATCTACTTTTTCTCAGTATTTTAGGAATTCTGAAAAGATTTCATATGTATTCAGAAATGAGGACACTCATAGGAGGTGTTGGATTTGTGTTTGGTTGTTTAATTTTGGGGTTTTTTTTAAATGGATTTACCTGCCATTATGATTTATAAAATTCAGGGGTTTCACTGTTGCTTGTGTTATGTGGATTATTTCAGTGTGGAATATTCTTGGTGCTGTAGGATCTGTTACTTAAATTTGGTTTGTATTATGGGATGAATAATCTTTAAGTAAATCAATATTACTTTGAGTCACTTTTTTTGTTTCTTTTTGCCTTTTAATACACAGTGTGTGGCATAGGCATTAGGGTAATAGTTATCCACTTCCAAGTGTGAATATTTAGCTTAGGGTTTGATGTTCCATTTACAGCTGAGCCAACAGTCTGAATTTCTGCTGATTTGAGTGGTTGTTTTTCATTCCATAGGCAGGATAAGCAAGGATATTAAGTTATCTTTCAGAGAACTAACAGCACTGGCAGAAGTAGTGAAGATAGAGTATAACAGTGGATTTTAAAATATATGTATTTTGTCAAGTCAAAACCAACTCTTGACTTTGAGGCACATTTCTTATGCTTGTAGACTTTTTACAATGTGATTATTCTCTGCTTATGTAGATTCAGATCAAGGTGGCCATTGCTCTACTCTGGCTTGTTAACAGAGAACATGCTTAAAGATGCAGGAGGAAATTTAGCACAGATTTGAAAGTGTATAACTTGATTTTACCAATAAAATCAGTGAGAATGATCTCTTTTAATTCATTTGATAATCCCAGGGAGTTCCTGCATGTGTCACTGTCAAATCTGAAGGCAAATACTCTGCATGCTCAATGCACTCTAGAATAACAAGATGCTACTACTATTTCAGCCTCTGATGGTTATTCTCTTTGGTTTATTTTTAGTTTTCCCCAAATGCACGGGGAAAGAGAAGGCATAATGATCTAGTGACTTTATTAGGGCTCAGCAGTTGAGAATTATTCAATTGTGCTATCCATAAAGGAATATTTTCTTCTTTTTTTAACTACTTATACTTCAAGCACTGCTGATATCCATTCCTCTGCTTTGTCACCTCCTGACTGATCCCAAGTCTCTGCTGGCAGTGAGGCTGTAAGATTTGAGGGAAGGTGGAAAAGTTGTTTTTTCCTCTCTCTACCAAATATAAGGATTACTGACATTGTTCCGCAAGATCCTTTGGTTATACCTCCTCTAGCCCTTTTCCGATTTCCTTATGTCAGAAAATGGCCATTTTTTTGAATGAGTACATACTTTGGAATACTAGCCAAGAAACTCTTTTGGTTTCCATTTACCAAATGTCATTAGATTGTGAAGGTGAAGTTTGAAAATTTCATTTTAAGTGATCACATTACATCCATTATACTTCCTGCTTTCGGTTCTAGTGATAAAGTTTGACTTCCTGTCCTAAATACAACGAAAGGCTGTAGAGGCTGCTTTGAGTGTTTTATTGGCACAAGTAAGTCAGTAGAGACAATTTCTGCCAACTATGAAAACACTAAGTGCCTTGATGTCATTTTTTTATAAAAGCATAAGCAAATTTTTATGTGAAGAGCTTGTTTTTATCTGTCTTGCTAGAAAAGTAGCTAAACTTCTTCAGAACTTTTTGAAAAAATTGTGGGATATCTTCTGTAGCCAACCTGTATTTCATGCTTCTGTTTTGTCCTCATCTTCTACTGTTATACTGATCAGTAAATACTTGTTGATATCTCTTGACTTTAAGCAGCAGAACAGAAGTGTGAATTCTGTGCTTGTAAGAGTCACCTGGCTTCTAAAAAATGAATATAAAGGTGGCCTTTGTGGGAAAGAGAAATCAACAGTAATGCACTTGAGTTTTTTTAAAAGTTACTATTTCACCTGAGATTTCTGATCTTTTTCAACTTTCTAGAATGGTTTTCACAAAATGGGTGTCTATGGGTTGCTCCAGCCTAGCATCGCATGTAGTGTAAAGGGTTGCTTTTCTTTGTTATATTGTGTTTTCCACAGATTCTTTGCAATGTCAGCATGCAGCTTGCTGCTTTTTTAATGATGTAATTTTACTAGCTGCTGTGGGAAATAAATTTCTCTCTCATTTCCAAGCGAAAATACTTAAATAAGAAAGAGTAAACTAGAAATGAAAGATCAGAGTATTTATTGAAAAACATGTATAACAGCACTCTACAGGTATAATTTAAATATTGTTTATTGAACCATTGATGTTCAGAATACTTGGTAGGGATTTTGAATTCTAGTGTAAAATATCTAATTTAATATGAGATTTTTTTATTTCCCTCAGTCTTCACTGAGCTTGGCCAATTAACTGTTTTTATACTAATAAGTACTTCCACACATTAGCCATCTGATATTTTTTTGTTTTATAAAAAGCTGGGGTTTTTATACAAGACAATGGTGTTCTATTTATTCCTTTATAGAACTGCCTAAGGAGATGCTATTTACATTATTCTTAAAATTTTGGATTGTATTAGTTTTTAGAAACTGTTGAAGAAAAGACATTTAGCACCATGCGGATGGGGTCTGAAAAGGATCTTGAAAACTACCAAACTGCTTTAGAGGAAGTACTCACATGGCTTCTCTCTGCTGAAGATGCATTACAAGCACAAGGAGATATATCCAACGATGTAGAAGTTGTTAAAGAACAATTTCACACCCATGAGGTATATGTTTATACTACTCCTTCAGTAGTCATTTATCTGCTTGTATCCCATAATAAGGTCAAAAATACGTAACAAATATATTTCTAGTTTATTTTATTCCTTTTTCTTGTTTTTAATTTTGATTTGGAGAATTTAAAGGTAGTACTGGAGGCTGTGCCCTAGAATTATAGAATCATTTAGGTTGGAAAACACCCTTAAGATCATTGAGTCCCACCATTAACCTAGCACTGCCAAGTCCACCGCTAAACCATGTCCCTAAGCGCCACATCTACACGTCTCTTAAATACCCCCAGGGTTGGTGACTCTACCACTTCCCTGGGCAGCCTGTTCCAATGCTTGACCACCCTTTGGGTGAAGAAATTTTTCCTAATATCCAGTGTAAACCTCCCCTGCTGCAACTTGAGGACGTTTCCTCTCATTCTATCATTTGTTACTATGCAACCTCCACCTTGCTACATTCTTCTTTCAGGTAGTTGTAGACAGCGATAAGGTCACCCCTCAGCCTTCTCTTCTCCAGACTAAACAACTTTTTGCCCTATGAAAAAAGTGAAAGTGTTTATTTCTGGTTTGTGTTATGAGGTGTGGGGCGGGGTTGAAAAAATAAAAAGCAAATTTGAAAATCATGTTTGGAAAGTGGTAGAATTGAAGATATTTCTCCAAAGTCTGTTCTTCCCTTCCAAAGAGTTAACTTAAAACTGGATTTTATTTTTATTGTCAGGGTTTCATGATGGAGTTAACAGCTCACCAAGGACGTGTTGGCAATGTTTTGCAAGTTGGAAGTCAACTTCTAACAATGGGAAAACTTTCAAGTGATGAAGAGAATGAAATCCAAGAGCAAATGAATCTACTTAATTCTCGATGGGAAAGTCTCAGGGTAGCAAGTATGGAAAAACAAAGCAAGTAAGTAATATGTCAGGTAAAATAATATATGTGGAGTTTGACTGAAACAATCCTGAACTTGACTAACTGTTGGGATTTTCTTTTACTTCACTGTGAACAGTTCTCCATCTCAGATCTTTTTTAATCTGAAATTTGGTGTGTAATGACTTTGAAGGTTGCATGTTTTTTTGAGACTTTGACACTCTGTAGAATTGTTGATGGGTTTCAGATGTTTCAACCTAACTTCCTCCAGCTTTATTATTTTCTTGGAGAGAAGAGTCTGTGATATCTTACTGCAGGCAGTTTTTATTTGCCATATCTATTTTCATTTAAATCAACACGTGCAAGTAGCAACCTCACCTCTATGAGTGGTACTGTGTCTACTGAAATGTCCTTTGACACCAGTTGTGAAACTTATCTCCCAGATGCAGCTATAGGTCATTGCTTGGGGAACTGAATGATCTAGTATCTTCTGAAGCATGTCATATTCAGGTAACAGGAAATCGGTAGAGGACATAAAGTGATAAGGGCTTCACAGAGAATGTTGTGCTACTATTTAATTTCTTATACAAAAAATTCTGTGATAAATTCAATGAAATTTGGATTAGGGCAAGAGAAAATTTCTCAGGAGTGGTGTACTTGTATATGGCTAATTTTGACCTATTGGGTCAAACCCCTGTGTTTCAAGCACCAGCTGGAGGATTATGGACAGCTTTCATATCACAATGTAATATATTTCTGGGTTATTATATAAAATTTAAACTCTCGGGATCTATCTTCTACTTCAGCTTAAAGTATAATCTTCTGAGCACATTGCTGTAATCTACTCTTTAAGGCAACAGTGACATGTTTATCCAAACAGAGATGGGTTTTGTGAAGATGAGAACAGCAAGGCTGTCTATCCCCTGTTGTAATGTAATAGGAAATGTAATAAAGGGTAGCACACTTTACAGCACAGGGGAAACAAAAGCGAGCAATTGACAAAGAGAGGAGAAAGATATACTGATGAAGGATAGTATAAAAATGAAAGGATCTTATGGAAAGTGATTTAGGAGGTCAGAATATCAGAGGAAGTTTGGAACACAGCAATGCCTTTGCGTAAAAGCAGCCCAAAGCGGATTTCCCATATATTCACTATGTATAGAAAGTATTTGACTCTTCCAGGAAGGAATATATCAGCGTGCTGAAGGAAAACAGCCTGTTTTTTCATTTCTTCCTCTTGCCTTTCCCCAGATAGGATTCTCTGTAGTAAATTATCTCAGAGTGATAAATACACCACTGGAGAGGAAACTTTAATGCAATTTACCACGTTATGGAGGTTTTCACAACTATTAAAACACATTTAATTCAATGAAAAAGTATTTTGTATTTGAACTTATGAGGGCCATACCATAAACAAAGATTATGATAATCTCCTGAGGTATATCAATAAGTACTAAAATCTCTGTCAGATGTTTATAGAAGTAATTTGAAAACCAGGAAGTACCTGGAGAATGGGAAGAAACAAGAAAAATTCTTTTGCTTAAGAATCAACTGTGATTAAATTATTTTCTGTGATTATTTCATTTTCAAGTTTATGCTCCTTGCTTCAGTATAATATCAACATTCTATAAAAGAAGTAGTTCTTTCAGCATATCTTGGTTTTCTTAAATCAAATTCTCTTTACTTTGGCAGGCTTTCTGTATCATTTATTTCATTTATTGCTAAAAAGGTATCTCTAAGATGAAGTATAGTATTTAATATTAATGATAACTTGATTTAGAACATCAAATAAGGCAATAAAATACACACTTGAAAGTGAAGAAGGACTGAATTTAGATCCGAGATAGCTAATCCCTTGTGAACCATGGGTTATAACAAAGCAGGGTGTCAGCTTCCTGTACTTTATCTGCAAAGAAAGAGAGATATTAGAGTGGAAAAGACACTACATGTATTTTCTGGTCATTTTGATCAATAATTAACACATGATTTCCAGTAAAAAAGACCTGAAATCATAGTACATTACTAAGATCTATGACACTCTGTTCTTAGAAAAAAAATCTTGAGAGTGATAATACAGAAAAAACATTACTGTTTGATATCTACTATTTAGAGGTTTGGATTAATGGAGCCCTTCACATTTCCTGGAACCATTTTTTTTCTTCAGTGTCTCAAGTTCTGTTGAAGTTTCAGTTCTTGCTTATAGTTGCTCCTGTGATTTGTTTTCTTTGGTCATTTACTTCCAAGAGCTGCCAAGTGGAGTTCTTAAAAATTATTGCTGTTTCTAGAAAGTAACATAGCTTCCCAGAGCTCCAGGTGTAACACCCGAAACTGCCTCAGTGCCATCGGGGACCAGTGAGGTACCACACAAGAAACAGGTGTAACTTAAACCTTATTTCAAAACAAACTTTTACTTTTTTAAAATGTGTTTGCAAGTCTTTAATTCCATAAAGCTGGCTCCTCTCTGTGTTTGCTTGCAGTTTCTTCCTTTTTCTGTATCTGCTGCTCTGCATTAGAAGATATGCTTCATGTCCATGTACTCCTCAGGATTCCTTTGATCGCTCTTTCTTTGTTTCACAGATTGCTTTTCACGTTTTCTCGCCATTACCTGTTTCAAGAGACTTTGGTTTGACTTGTCTTCCTATGGTTACCTTTAAAACTTGATTATTTGTTTCAGAAGTCCTCAGCCAATTTATTTTTTTAATCTGTCCAGATGCAAGGGATAATGCAGAGATAAATGATTAGTGTTGTCGGCTGCCCTAAGGAAAGAAAAGTACAGCTTTTTTTGTAACAGCTAAGTTTTTATGATTAAAATACCTAAGTCGTAGGAATTTTTTAATAATTTCATTTGCACTCCTGTTTGAAAATATCTCATTCATTCTTGTTGCCTTTTACTTTTGGGGTATTTGAAGTCTACGCGTTTGTGTTATCTGGTTAAATTTCTGTTCGATTAAAAAAAAAAAAAAAAGGATCCTTATTTAAGAAAGATTTACCAATACTAAATTTATTACTTGCATAAAAGTGATAAAGGTTATTTTGAGAAGGTCTTTCATCTAATGTCCTGTTCTTTTTAAAGCAGAAGCCATTTCAGGGACAGAAAAACAATACCAGAGTGATGGAGCTTGTTAGATTTAGTGCTGGAATTCCATCAGCCAGTCAGTCCCCAGCCTGTATCATTCCAGGGTTCTTCCTTCCCAGGTGTGGGACTTTGCATTTGTCCTTATTGAATGTCCTGAGGTACCTCCTGCCCTGTCCCTCCAGCCTGTCTAGATCCTTCTAAATGGCAGCTCTGCCCTCGAGTGTAAAATGTGACAGTTAGTATATGCACAAGATTCAGAGTATTTTGCATACCTAAATTTACAGGTGATCCCAAGGATTGCTTATAAGCTGGGGAATGGTGTCTAAGAATGGAGTATGAGTTAGCTGAGATATATACAAAGAAAGCATCAAAAGCATTGGAAACTTAGCGATTTCTTTTTGCAATATGAATTAATACTGTGTATACAGTACTGATTTTTTAGCTGTATAAATAGGAAATAGTAAATATGTAGGTGTTTCATCAGAGACCAAATATTCAGCTCATTTTGAGAAGATTCAAAACTGGAAGGAATTTTTTTTTTTCCCCCAGAAGGTAGGAAATAAAATAAATAACAACCAACAATAGAAGTGCTGAAGTTTCAGACAAATGCCTTAAAATATGAACAGGCTACAAATGAGATATGGGATTTCACATATTACATCTGCATGATGTTGACAGTTATTGAATCCTGGTAGTTCAGAAAAAACTAAACGTGTACCAAAAAGTAAATATTTACACGTTCAATGCAATCTTCTGTGGCAATTAGTTTGAAAACTATTAGGTGTGTCTGGGAAAATACAGAATGATGCTTACTTTGGACGTACTTAGACACAGATTTTCAAAATTATACACTTCTAGGTTTGTTCAAAGTCTCTTGGAACAACCCAAAATTGTTTGGACAAACTCAGAAGTACTTGCTTTACTTCAGCATACCTTGACATTGTGACAGAAAGCTGCATGTTTGGATTTGTGCGAGCGTTTCTTAAGTTGCCTAACTGCAGCCGAAGACCTCTCGCGTTTCTCTGGAGCAGTGTGCTCACATCACGCTTCTGCCAGTCTGCGGTTCTGTAGGTGCCGTGGGAGAAAACATACTTAAGTTTTGTTCATTTAAAATATCCTTGTGGGGAGAAATGTCAGTTTGAAGTTGGGCAGTTCTAGGCGCTGTTGGTCACAGAGGGACAAAATTTACACTAGCTTTCTGATTCGGGCTACGTTTTCAAGAAGCCAACTGAGAAACAAGTGGAGTAGAGTAGGACTGTGCTGTCTTTCTTACACAGTAGTTTTCTTCAGTCTGAAAGTTCAACTCCCGATTTTCAAATCTCCAGGTTGAGTTCTGACAGTAGTTAACTAACTTTTTGCTGCAAGACTTGTGCTTGAGATGTAAGTAACACGCTATAACATACAATGGTTTCACCAAGCTCAGTGTGACTGAGGACAGTGACTTTGGTCTGTCAATTCTAAGTTAAAAATGGTATGTTATGTGAAAGATGGGTAATACAAATAACTACTCGTAATGCTGTCGCTCAGCAATAGCTTACACGTTATTTTAAAACTACTTTTGATAAGATGAAGATTTTGTTTAGGAAGGTTTGGAGCATTTCTAAAGGTGGCAAGTGTAAGTGAAGGAGTTGTAATGGATTTCTGGACAGATCGTTTTGGAGCTATCAAAATACTTTGTTTAGGGAAAACTGAAATATTTCCTGTTTAATTCTCCAGAGCATTCTCCATTGAATAACTCAAACTTTAATAATATCTTTTGTTTTATATGCTAAATTTGAGGGAGTCTGGTAAGTACAGCTGTCTGAGCGCTTTTCAAAGTACTAGTAGTAGACATTACAAGCTTTAAGAAACCAGATAGCAGAAATTTTGAACTTCCAAACAGTTCAAATAGAAATGTGACTGGAGGCCAAAACCTTAACAGAGAGTGTATTCTATGCAGTACTCGGGTTCTAAAAACAAGTTTCAAACCAGTTTGCCTAATTCGAAACTGTTCCAACAAATTTTTAGCTATGTGATTGAAAGCGTATTTTTTTTATTCTGGCTTGAGATGTAGCCTCATGAAAATCAGTTAAGGGTATACAGGGCAGATATTTCCACCTGTTATTTTCTTTCATGTATAAGTTGGAATTATTATTTCTTTGTTTTACAGTTTACATAAAATCCTAATGGATCTGCAGAATCAGCAGCTGGCCCAGTTAGCTGACTGGCTAACAAAAACAGAGGAAAGGACAAAGAAAATCGATTCAGAGCCCTTAGGTCCAGATCTAGAGGACCTAAAGCGTCAAGTAGAAGAGCATAAGGTATGCGATGGTGTGCTTCCAAAGGCATAAACCCCAAACTGAGTTTTTGACCTTTTAAAAGCTCTGCTGCTGCCATTAGAACATAGCAAAGTAATATGGAATCTTGGTTTAATATTGATTGTTTTGTACAATTAACAAACTTTTGTAGAGTTATTTTATCACAACTCTGACTTTTATTCTGATATTAAAAAAAAGTTACTTCCTTTTAAAATATAAACAATATACTAGAATATGAGGCAACTGTAACATCCTTTCATTACACAGTTCAATAAGAATACATCAGGTTTTCTTCTTTTTGCGTGTTGCATTTTTTTCCTTGCATACTGTAGTAGCAATGATGCAGTAGTCATAATTAGATGGCATAATCTTGTTAGGACTCCTGGGACTCTGAATATGTAACTGTACAGCATTATAAAATAGACTTTAGTTTCTAACTGTAGAAAATACTTGTTAGCAATGTATTTAATGAAAAACAACAAACTAATAAATGGATTGTAAGAGAGAATTTGGCCAAATTTTGTCCACATTCCATGAGGGTAATTCTTTAATGGGAAGAATTAAGAACAAAAAAAGATAAAGACTATATAATTTGTGTAATAGCTTTGTTAAATCTACTGGATTAAATTGTTTAGCTTCATATTATTTTAAATTTTAAAATGTATTTATATATGTACTCATAACACATCATGTTGATGATAGGGAGACACAGTAAAGTATAGAAAACAGATGATTTGTGAGGTCATGGAGATATACTGTGATAACCTGTTAATATTTTTACATCAGCGGTTCAAAGCAGTTCAGTTCCATAGCATCTTGAGAGATTTTAACATTTGATACTTGATGGCCTGTGTCAGTGCTAGTCCAGGTTCTAGAGGGCAGATCATCCTGAAAAACAATTCAAGCCGCAACCAGCTTTTACAGATTTTTAAAAAAGAGGTCAAAAACTGCAAAAGACTGCACGATCTACTTCTGTGTTAAAGATGATTTTTCTGCATTCTGATTAAGGAGTGCTACTGAAGAAGAATACAAATTCTACTCCTACTGCTGCTATTTGTGCTATCTATGCTTGCCCTGTGAGGAGACAATGCATTTCAGTATGTGGGTTTGCTAGCGAAGCATATATTCTTCCATTAAATTTTCTATTTTTTAAAAAAGACAGCAGGTAATTGTGAAATGGTAATTAGAGAAAGAAACCTGGAAGATTTTGAATGCATGAGTACTGAGACTTGAATAACTTTGTTCCTATTTCTATGCATTTTGTATTTGAATACTAATGTAAAATGTAATCCTTTTATTTATGCAAACTCTTTATGCTGTTTCTTTCTAATATTGAGAAAATGGGTATTTAGCTCGTATTTGAATATTCTGAATGAAGATATGCAGAAATCTCTCTCTCCCACATACTAGTTCTTCATTCTTGGTGTGAAGAGTTAGTCAACGTTATTTATTTGTGTGTTACTTTCCAAATCTGTTTTCTGTACAAGAGATGATTTAGCTAATAGGGTGGAAAGAAAATGTTTTCCTTTTAACTTCAATTAAAATTCTATTGGTGTATAGTTTGTCTTATTCATAAGCCAAAGAACAAGATGTTTTCTATTCCTTCAAGTATTGTGTGAAAGTTTCAGATAATTTTATTATATATTGTATGCAGCAAAGCTACCTTCTAAAACAAGGGTTAAACCAACGGAATTTTAATAGCACCGTTATTGCTTCATTATTGAATAAGCAAACAAAAAAGCAAAACCCAACACCCCCCATAATTTTTCTTAGTCTCACATGACTCTGGACCTCTCAGAAACAAGGTTGTATAAATTAATGGGAGGAACCAGAAGTTAGAAGATATGAAAGGCAATGATCCCTTCAAATTAAACAGACTTCAGCAAAGATGATAGGTTTGGTTTGTTGTCATCCTGTCTCCCTCTCCTCTTTACCTTTATCATTTTGACTTTCTGTCTTTAACTGTTCATTAGTAACTGTTTTTCACTCTATTTATTTTGTGTTATTTATCTCCTTTTGACTTATAACTTCCATACATCTGATTTCTTTTATTCTCCTTTTTTCTTGATGACGTTTCAAAATATTGGTCTTGAGTTCTTGTGACTAATACTTCAGTTTCTCTGCTGGTCCTATAACACCCAAAAAAAAAAAAAAAAAAAAAAAATCATTCAGTAATATGTACTGGGAATGGGACCCATCACTGAGAGTAGAGAAAGCATGCAACATTCTTTCCAGCATGCTGCGTGGTTCAGTAGTCTATGAGGTTAATATCTTGATCATCCAGAACATTTTCTGAGTGGACTGAAATAGAGATGAATTCTAAGATTTTTATGTCATTAGCAAGGTTCTGGTAAGAGATCTGGCATAGTCAATATATTTTGGAGTAATGGTCAAACATTTCCATAAAGAACTATTGGTCTTTGCTGCAGTATTTTATGTGTTTTGTCTGCTGTTCCAAGTATCCCTTCTTTATAATTTTATAAAGGAAGAAAGCTGCTTTTCAATAAAAATCTGAGGACTATTGAGCTGTCTGAGTAGAATACTATGTTAGAAATTTTATAATTAAGCAAAAATGAGCTTTTAATTGAACTGATTTTATTATACCACATTATTATTATACAATTTATAGTTAGTAGATTTTATAGTTTCATTAAGTTTCTAAAAAAGTCTAAGCTGCTTAGGTATTACTTTTTCTGGAAGGCTGAGCCTTTTTATTTTTATGAAAATGCCAGAAACTATGGAAAATTTTTAGTGTTAGGATTTTTCACTCCTTCAAATTAATTGCAAAGGTAAAATGAGACACTTCCTAACTGTTCAAATATCAGGGGTCGATTTGTCTTTGGGTACTTCGATGGCCTAGGTAGGTATTTTTATTCACTTTGAAGTAGATTATGTCCGAGTCACATAAGTTATCTGATGGATAGGAGTTAAAGGCACTGTGGAATTTTATGAGTTTCTGTTGTTGCTATCCCCATGCATCAGCATCTATATCTGTCTTACATTTTAAATCCCTGAAAATTTGCTCTCTGTACAAGCTCGGGAGAACTTGTTAGAAACTTCAGTTTAAGTGACTTGAACGGAGCATGTTCTAGTCTTGGGACTGCCCTCAGTAAATTCCAATCTCAACAAGCTCCTGTATACAAATGCTTGTCAGTGGTGAATTTCATGGTAAAAACAGACACTTGGATTATGAAGAAGAGCCCTTCAGCTCAGGGCAAATTGATTCTGTCTGGGGATTAGAAAATGACTCAACTTTCTGATTTCATCAGTTCCCTGACTTCTCAAGTCTTTCACACTGTGTGTGAGACTCCCGCTTCCAAAGTGCCCTCCACTCCTGCACTTGCAGAGCATTGCTAACTATTTTTTTTTTTCCTGGGATGCCATCTCTTGGATACCAACTAATCAGGAAATAATAGTTGCCTTTTCCCTGGCTGTAGGCTTACAGAGGAATGTATTTATTGTCGTATGGCTGAAAGAGGGGATTGAACCTCGGGGGGAGCAAGCTGTGTTATATGATCTGATCCATAAGTGCTCTGCCTCCTCTTCCCTGATCAACTGTTAGGTCAAAAAATGTTAAGAAGTCTGAATTCCTCGGATTGCTCTAACAATTTAGTGTACTTCACAGTCCTTGAAAATTGCTTTATAGTCTAGCTCTCTGAAGCAAATGGTAATCATAGGCATGAAAGTCAGAAAAAGGAGGATTCTTATAAATATATTGGCTCAAAGGCTATGCCCATGAAGGAATTAAAACTCTGAAATGTGTTAGGGTAAGGAATTTATGCCTTGAAAACGAAGTAGTCTGTGAATTCCTTTCCTATTGCCTATAGCCACATTATATTTTATATTTTGATTTTCAAATAAATGTAAGATGTTTTACTGAAGAGGTTTAAAATGCGTGACCTTATCTTCAGCAAGGGCTTGTTCTTCATACCCAAGTGAATTAATCTACTTGAAAAAGCAGCAGAAAAATTGATATGGTGAAATTTAACATAGTTTGTAATACAGTCAAGGTTTCTATTGTGACAAGACTTACGTGGTTAACAATGTTATTTTTCAGACTGTGACTATGATACTATATACGTACTAATCACTAGAACACACTCTGCTGAAGTATTGAGGACACAATCCAGGACTTTGGTTTCCCATGTTCTTCCATTGGTGAAGCTAGTTATAGACACCTAAAAAGTGTGTCAGGCAGGATCTGGTCCTGGATACCTTGGTTTTCTTCAGGGGAGTGGGAGGAGAGGTTCTTTCAAGTTTTATTTAAGAAACACAACACAGAACCCTGTAACGTAAAACAGGGGTTAACTACTGGGAATAAAAACTGTACATTTGGATGTTAATACGCTAATATATAGCTGGGGATAGGTAAAAAAAAATTGTGAAAAGAAATTGAATATTGCTTTCTCTGTGGCTTGAAGTTTCAGTACCAACACTTCCTCAGCTCCTCCTCTTTCCATCTTTGTCACCTGTCCTCCTGCTGCATCTCAGCAAAGGAAGGAGCGAATAGGTCTGGCTGCTCAGTTCCCTGGGGCCTGACAGGACCTGGGATGGTTTTGGTTTTGTTAACAAACTACAGCCGAGGAGGGATTCCATCTTTCTCGGGAAGTGAGAAGGGAGGGGGGGGGGGGGGGGGGAAAGGAGAGAGAGAGAGAGGACACTAAACCCCACCAAGGGGGTGTTACTAAGGTGTTACAGTACCTTGCAGTACCTCCGATTTTTTATTTTTTTATTTTGTGTGATGTAGGTTAAGTGTACAGTGACTATACTGTAAACCATGGTCTGAAGAGTGAATATGTCTAGACTTCCCGTTGCACTTCTCCGAGCGCTTTGTGGAGGGAGGGAACAATTGATGAGATCTCGTACATGAAGCCTGGGAAATTGTGGGAGGGTCAGAGAGATGTGAAGAGTTGTAGAAATTTGGCAAGGTTAGAAATTATTTAAATATCCGTTTGTGCAGATTTGAGAGAAGTTTCTTCACTTCAGTGCCAAGCTGAAGATAGTATGGGGTTGTTTAATGAAAACCTGTCATTTTAAATATTTTTATAACTTTTGCAATGTTCAAATATTTTAATATGTTAATGTGAAGTACAAATCTAATCCAGTGGCTGTTTAAAATTTGCAGGTTACTGGAATGTATACGTGCTATACTGATATCTATAAGTCGTCTACACCAACTCAACAAATGCTTTCTCAAGCCACATTTTCAGTCTGAAATACTGTATTGAGTTAGGAGTTGTAAGCTATTTTTGTGAAAAGAATGGAAATCTGCCCAATATGTTTATGTTAGCATATATATGCTAAAGTAACAAATTATTATCGACAGCAATAGGATTATAAAAGTCTCATGGTTGGTTAGTTATGCAAGTTAGTCAGTGGGACTCCAAACACATAGCGTTTTCTTAATTTGGAACACATTTTCTAACACGCTTGCTTTATTTATAGGCATTTCAAGAAGATTTGGAACAGGAACAAGTCAAGGTCAATTCTCTAACCCATATGGTAGTGGTAGTGGATGAAAACAGTGGAGACAGAGCTACTGCTGCACTGGAAGAGCAGCTTCAGGTAACGACTACACTTCTGACAGGGAAAAAGCTATCAGTGGTATTAAGTGTTAATAAGGTTGAAGAGGAACTACTAGTAGTATTGGGTGTATCTCAGGAGATATTTCTGAGGATGATCTTAAATATTTCTGTAGGACGTGACTTTTGCATAGATGGTTAAATGCATGTATTTTGGAGGAAAAAACCCAAATATCTGAGAGCAACTTTCTTTTTATTTTGTGATTCCTTGAGTATCAACCTGTTTTGTCTATCCAGGGACGAGTGTTTGTCTTTTATTTCTTAATTGTATTTCATTACTCCTGACAGAAGCAATATGATTCTCTGTTGTAGTTAAGGAAAAGGATATTGCATGTAAGAATCTACACAATTCAGCAGAGTATGAGTTATCGAGAATGGGAGATTTTTCTTCTGATGGGAAGCTTTTGGTATATATGGTGTATTTTGGTGTTATAGTAACGTGAAGTGTCATTATCCACTGGCAAGTGCTTAAAGGCACATTCATTTTAATGAATTTAATTCATTTTAATTAAATGCCCAATATATGTGTCTTTTAATGGCAATGCTGGTCCCACAAAATTGAAACAGGACTTTTTAAAAAATAAGCAAAACCAAATACTGAATGTGTGCAGGATCATATTTTGTAGACAAATAATCATTATCAAGAAATATTAAGAACATGTCTTTTTTCTAAAACACTTTTTGGGGAAGAGTCATAACTCTTTTCCAATTAGTTTCTTGTGGACACGTTTCCTAGGAAATGAAAGGAATCATTTCAGTCTGCTCTTAGTTTTATTTCTCTGTTTCAGTGTATATCCTCTTCAGTATACATGGTTTTTACAATGGTTTATCATTTAGGATTCTTATGACAAGGCTTTCTAGAACTGGGAGAAGTTAGCAGCAACATCCTTGCAATCCAAACCTGTTCTAAACTTCATTTTGACCCAAAGCCTGAACTATCAACAGACAAACCCTTCCATATACTCTATTTTCTAAATACAATTACTTGAGTATCCTAAAAGAATGTCACGTTGGAGATATATTTGTGATAAAGCTAGCAGCCAAGATGTTCTAAAAATTTGTCAAATAGTAGCTTTTATTATAAGAAAGTTTAGTATTTCCCTTGCACCTTTAAAAAGTTGCTCTTACTGTATTATTTATATTGCAATGCTCTTATTGTAACTTCTGAATGAACTTAAATGGCTAATTAGCATTGAGATACACTGAAGAAGGATACTCCTGTGTTGATGGTCAGATCTCCAGGGTCACTGCTCAAGAAGTGTGGCAGTACTACAATGAAGACTCCTTCTATTTTTCTCTTTCAGAATGGAGAAAGTAGTTTTCTTTCATTTTGCTTCATTACCCAAGAAAATAAAAGGTTTCTGGTTTTTGAATTATTAAAGCCCAAGGTTTCTCTAAAGAAGCCATCAATACATTCAGCTGGAAGGTATTGCTGTAGCACAGACAGATATCTGTGTGCTATCTTGAATCTAGCTGATTTGGGTACCAATACCAGTAAAACAGGAATCAGTTTGGAAATTAGAGTAGGTAGTGCATGTTTTGCTAAGATGCTGAGCACTGCCACTTCAAAAATGAGTCTCAGGTTTCTTTACTGCAACTTTTTAGACACTCAGGGAGCACAACCCAGCCAAGGTAACAATGCAGCCTCTACTGATCTGTCAATTATTAATTCCTTTTAAATTCATCTTAAGTGTCAAAACTGTGGTGTACCTGCTCATGACAGTCTTAACCTTCCAAAATTTCTTGCCAGCTCCTTGTATTCTGTTCAGTGGAATAAAACAGTTCCCTTGCAAGCACAAGGTTTCAGAAGCTAGACTAAACTAGGAAAATATCTTGAATGGAAGAGGAAGAAAAATGAAATATAATAATAAAAAATAAATTACAAAATTAAAATAAATTAAATTAAAAAATGAATGGAAAGAGGTTCAACCAGGATATTATTCTATGGTGGTAAAGAGTAGGTTCTTGCAAAGAGGCCTATGTTAAAGTATGACAAAAAAAGGGAAAATTATTAATGGTATTTGATATTTACTGTACTTCATGAATTTGAAGATCTACAACTGAGATTTTTTAATATTGCGAAAAACAAATGAAAGGTTGGTGGATTATTGGACGTTTAATCTGACTGCACATCTTCAGAAAGATATCTGAACAGTTAAGAGCACATCAGGTGATACAGCTGCATCCCCCTATTGTTACACTGGCTGCAAAGGAACCATTTGTATCCCGTGCAACTTCTGTGGCTCACCCATATTAGAATCCAACCTGAAATAGAACCTGGACGTTACTGCAATACATCTACCCCATTAAAGAAACATAAAGAATGACGAGTGTAAATGGAACACAATGGAAATACACCATTGGTAATAGTGGAGAAGGCACCTGGTGTTGGGATAAAGCGTGCCCAATTATTACTGCCATTAAGAAAGTACATTCCTTGAAAGAGGCCAGTAAGGCAATTCTGGGGGCACCGTACCCCGCAGCACAGGCATGCTCTGAGCAGAGCGCGGGGCGGCGTGGAACACCCCAGGTGCTGTTCAGTTCCCTCCTTGAATCACACCGCCTGTGTTTTTCAGAGAGCTGAATTACCAGAGTCCACCTACTATCCTAGCAAAACGTTGCATCTCCTTTTTTGAGTGTACAGAAAGATTGTTTGGCTTTTTAGTTTTGTCGGTTTTTTTTCAGGTCACTTGCAAGCTGAATATAAGCACGGGAGATCTGATGTGTTGGCAGGCACAACCATTAGAGCGTTTGACAAAAAGCACAATGGAGCAAAGTTCAAAGCTTGATTACGTATCTGCCAGTCTGACTTTTAAAAGTAGAACAAAACAAGAGCATGCACTGTCAGACAAAAGCGCTTAATAAGACTGCCTGAGTGAGATACTGGTCAGGATCAGATTTGGAAGAAAGTGACCAGTTATTGCTATGTAATAGTCAAGGCTGCATTTTCCAAGCAGGTGCAATTCAGTTATGCCTTTCTTCCTGAAAATCTTTTTGAGGTGGTGATTCCTGAAATATTCTCATATATAAAAATACATAATGCATATATTTATGCATGCATGTGTATAAAACAACTTTAAAAGCCATGGAAAGTTCATTTACAGAATCTAAGTCTCAGTAGGATGGCAAGAATCTATATTGTCTTCAAATGAACATTATAGAAGCTCTTAAGATTTATTGCATATGCCAAAAAAATAAAAAAAAATCTATTTAAAAGGCAGTTAATGGCATAGAAGCAGAAACTGTCCCCTGAAACAAACTATCCATAGAAAAGTTAAGCTTGTTTCTCTTACAAACAGCTGTTGCCCTAAGGTAGTCTGAGAGATTACAGCTAGCCTAGGTGAGTGTGACTATTCAAACTGCTTTTACATAACATTGGTTACTTGACATATCAATGTGTGACGTGTTGTGAGGCTCTGTTTACGCTGCTGCTGAGAACTCACTGTTTAGACTTATGACTTCTAGACCCCCATTAGGCTCAATCCAGAGACTTAACAAAAAACAGATGCTGAGTAACGCTCAAATCTTTAGTGCTGCAAAATCAGAAGACTATACTAGCAAATCTGTTGCTGTAGTCTGACTTATTTCATTTCCCAGGGAAAACATGGGAAATTATCTTCAGCCCAGAGAAATGGCTGGATAACAAAGAGAAGCCATGAATGCAGGGAGTTTTTTCTCTAATTATACCCAGCAGACAATAGGTCCCTTAAGGACTCTTGTGGGCCAGCTCAAATTAGAGCCCTCCCCAGGCTTCAGGGGTCCGGATCTGTGCTGGAAAGAGAAGTGCATTAAATGTATCAAATGCTTCTTGATGGCTTTTTCCCCTGCTGAGGGAAAGGAGCTGAGAGTATAATTTACACAATTATATATTCGCGTTATTTGGTGTACTGTCCTTTGATTGAAGATGATGTATGGGTAGTTCTTGTAACAATATGTCAAAATAAGTGAGTTAAAGAATGGAATGGACTACACTATTTCAGTTGGAAGGGACCTACAAGGATCATCTAGTCCAACTGCCAGAGCGGTTCAGGGCTGACCAAAAGTTAAAGCACGTTATTAAGGGCATTGTCCAAATGCCTCTTAAACACTGACAGCCTTGGGGCACCGACCACCTCTCTAGGAAGCCTGTTCCAGTATTTCAGCACCCTCTGGGTAAAGAAATGCTTCCTAATGTCCAGTCTAAACCTCCCCTGGTGCAGCTTTGACCATTCCCACGTGTCCTGGCACTGCACCCCAGGGAGAAGAGCTCAGCACCTCCCTCTCCACGTCCCCTCCTGAGGAAGCTGTAGAGAGCAAGGAGGTTGCCCCTCAGCCTCCTTGTCTCCAGAGCAGACAAGCCCAAATTCCTTAGCTGTCTCTCACGGGACATGCCTTCCAGCCCTGTCACCACCTTTGTTGCCTCCTCTGGATGCTTTCAAGGACCTTCACGCCCTTCTTAAATGGTGGGGCCCAGAACTGCAGGCAGTATTCAAGGTGAGGCGGCACCAACGCTGGACACGGCGGGATCGTCCCCTCTTTTGCCCGGCTGGCCGTGCTGTGCGTGATGCCCCCCAGGATGGGGTTTGCCCTCTGGGCTGCCAGGGCACACGGCCGACTCGTACTGAGCCTGCTGTCGGCCAGCCCCCCAGGTCCCTTTCTGCAGGGCTGCTCGCCAGCCGCTCCTCTCCCCGTTTATGCTTGTGCCCACTGTTACTCCATCCCAAGCGCAGAATCTGGCATTTGGATTTGTTAAATTTCATCCCATTAATTATAGCCCAGTGCTCCAACCTACCTAGATTCCTCTGCAAGGTCTCCTGTCCCTCAAGAGAGTCAACGGCACCTCCCAGTTTGGTATAATCAGCAAACTTGCTAACGGTGCATTCAAATCCTGCATCCAGATGGTTGATAAATACCTTGAACAGAACTGGCCCTAGAATTGAACCCTGCGGAGCACTGCTGGGGACCAGTTGCCAGCCAGATACAGCCCCATTCACTGCAACCCTTTGAGCTCTGCCCTTCAGCCAGTTCTTCACCCAGCGCACCGTGAACCCGCTCATCCCACACTTGGACAGCTCGTCCAGAAGGATGCTGCAGGTAAATATCTCCCTCAATAGCTTAAAGTTTACTCTCCTGAAGTCCAGGGTAGCAACTCTGCTGTCCTTTTTTCTCCTTAGGCTGAAAATTTTAAAGTCGGGATCACTGTGGCCAACACAGCCGCCTACCATCACATCCCCCATGAGTCCTTCTCTGTTCACAAACAGCAAGTCTAGGGAGGGCATCTTTCCTGGTTGGCTCGCTTAGTACCTGTGACAAGAAGTTACCTCCTACAAACTTCAAGAATTTCCAAGACCTGCTTGTCGCAGCAGTATGATATTCCCAGTTGACGTCTGGGAAGGTGAAATCTCCCATAAGGACAAGGGCTACCAATCCAGAAATTTCTCCTAATTGCCTATGGAATAACACATCCGTGCTTACATCCTGGCTGGGTAATCGGTAGTAGACACCCACTACAATGTCTCCTTTGTATTCTAGCCCCCGAATCCTTACCCAGAGGCTCTCAACCACATCATCACTAACTGTAAGGGCTGTGTGATCAAACCTCTCCTTGACACCTCCACCTCACGTGCCCTGCCTATCCCTCCTGAACAGCCTGTAGTCCTCCATCCCAGAACTCCAACCATGGGACTCATTCCACCAAGTCCCACTAACACCGATGATATCATAGCCCTGGGACCCGACCAGTGCTTCCAGTTCATCCTGTTTGTTTCTCGTACCGTGCGCGTGGGTATACAAGCATTTCGGAACTACACACGTTGCTTATTGCTAAATGGGAGAAATTCTATGAATGTGCCAAGTATTTCTTTTTTTAAAAAATTGATTTTACATATAGACAAAAACACATTTCCACTATTTCTCATTACTTTAAAGAGTGGATAGCCTTATTAGAAAATAATAAACTTATTAGAAAAGCATCTTTCAAAAAACCCTCTCCTGTTAGCTGCAGACTTGAGGCATATTATTTCACTTCTTACCCATTCACTCCAGTGTTCCCAAGAGTTGTGTTGGTTTTACTCATTTTCTCCTGTTCTCATGTTTCCCTGCTTTGACCTTTTTGCAGACTAGGAATATTTTATCTTCTGCTTTTTGTAGTCTTAAAGAATTTTCTTTCAGAGTCCTCTCAATACAAAAAAAGTTTCTTTTACATGCAGATTTCTCTGAAAATTCTAGCTAGGGCTGTAAAAGGAGGCATTTCAAGGGAGCAGGAAGGTATTTTACTTTCTAGTCTGGTTTCAGTCAGTTTCTCTGGAGATTTGTTTTCCAAGGTGTTGGGAACAAAACCCTTGGTGCAGTCTGGGTTTCTGGGCATTACACAGGCTATTTACAGCATTGACTTACTATCTGATGTAATAAGGAGGTAAAGTTAAGCACCGTATGATTTAGTAGTTAATATCTATTTTCTAAGTAGACAGTCGTGACATGATATTTCTGACTTGAAACTTTGTGTCTTAAACCTATTCAACCAAACAGTATATCTTGGTGTCATTGTTGTTACGATCTCTCAGGAGAACAAACAGACTTAAGGCAGGTCACAATGTCAGCCCTTTTATCAGTACAGTTACTTAGTCGTTTTACTTATTTTATTAAAATAAAATGTCTTGTCAAACTATCGAGACAAAAAAAGGTAGGTTTTGTGGCTTTTCGTAATCATATGCTGAAAATAGTATTTTGTATTGACTCAGCAAAACTTTTTCGTGTGCAAATCAATGTGTTCCTTAGAGTAAATGCAGAACCAGGTATTTGATCTTGCACTCTTGAGGGTTTTTTGTTTTCTAGAGGACCAAACAAAAAATCTTTTTCAAGGTATATCATAGTGATAAAGGCAAGTTGATAAGATGTTACTGCAGACATTGAGAGCAAACTGTATTCCTTTGTGAGGATTGTTAAGAAAAGTCAACTGCTAGAATGCGAGTTATTTAAAAATTACTCAGGTATGAGGATTTTTATAAAATATTTTTTATCAATAAAAGACTTACCACTTTATTTATAAAACATTAGAAAAGTACAATATAATAGAAGTCTGATATAAAAAGTAGCATAGACATAAAGATAGGGAACTGAATTTGAGGCTTAGTCTATGATTAGCATAACTTACATTTAAGCAATCAAATACAATATGCTGACACATATGGAAAAATTAATACCAATGACCAGGACATTCATTATGGGTCATTACTTGATTTATGGGCAGTTATGTATGGTATGTATTCATATAGAACTGTGCTGAATTGCAGTTAGTGGTAGAAAAGGAGACGTGTAAGTGTAGATTTAATGATCCTAGGACTGAGTCTATAGCTCAAACCAAGCTGAATTTTGTAGATATTCCTACTTAAGTATCTAATGTGGTGCTGTATTGTATGGAGTGGTATACCTGAAATTAAGTTTGGTTTGCTTCACATTCTAATAGAGAATATTTAGGGTGTTCTCCTTGAAAAGAGTTTAGAAAAAGAAATGTAACCAGTCTTTGG
This sequence comes from Astur gentilis, assembly GCF_929443795.1. NCBI lineage: Eukaryota > Metazoa > Chordata > Aves > Accipitriformes > Accipitridae > Astur > Astur gentilis. The sequence continues at coordinate 14,718,090 of NC_064911.1, forward strand.
GAAGTGATCTCATATGTTGAAATATGATTTTTCAGTTTATCTCAGTATATTAGCTATCCCATGTAATTAATTGATTATTTAATAATTATTATTATTAAATTAGTAATAAGTAGTTTGTTACTTGTTTAAGTAGATTAGTGTATGTTTCCACCAACCCCAAGTTTTCCTCTGCATCCATGCATGTATATATAAGCATATATCCATTATATAAGTCCCTGTGCAAGGTGGAGATGTAAGAGCTTGCATAACTCATGGTGTTGCACACTTTAAGAATGAAGTTTTCTTCAGAAAAATGTGGAGTCTACAAAAGTCCATTCATTCTTTTTTTAGAGGTCCTGTTTGAACAAAATATTTTTCTTGTCAAAGACCTTGTATTTGGCTTGTATGAGAATTCAAAATTTCGGGCAGGTATGAACTATTGGTTAGATATGTGCAGTGTAATTTATTCTGATATACACCTGCGTTACCAATGGAGAGACGTCTGGTCATGAAAAGATTTTTTCTAAAAACATTAATCTAAGTCAGAGGTGTCAAAACCTTTGCTGCTTAACTTTGGGATGATTTATGAATCCTTCAGTAAAAACTGTACATGTATTTTTAAAATGCAGTACATAATTAGTATCCACGAACTTCAGTGTAAGTCAAGCACCAAAACAACCAAATGTGATTCACCTCACCATCTGTATATATAGAATTTTAGAAATTAAGAGATTTTTCTCCTACTACAGTGGGAAGAAAGGGCATATAGGGAAAATTAAGTACTTCGGCTTAGACCTTGTTAAAGAGTAACAAGATGTGATGGGTTGACCCTGGCTGAACACCAGGTGCCCACCAAAGCCATTCTATCACTCCCCCATCCTCAGCTGGATAGGGGAGAGAAAATATAACAAAAGGCTCGCGGGTCGAGATAAGGACAGGAGAGATCATTCACTATTACCGTCACGGGCAAAACAGACTCAATTTGCAAAACATACTCAATTTATTACAAATCAACCAGAGCAAGGTAATGAGAAGTAAAACGAAATCTCAGAACACCTTCCCACCACCCCTCCCTTCTTCCCGGGCACAACTACCCTCCCGGATTTCACCACCAAGCCCCCCCAGCGGCACAGGGGGACAGGGATGGGGTTTATGGTCATCACACGTTATTTTCTGCCGCTTCACCTCCTCAGGACGAGGGCTGATCACACTCTTCCCCTGCTCCAGCGTGGGGTCCCACCCACGGGAGACAGTCCTCCACGAACTCCTCCAACGTGGGCCATTCCCACGGGCTGCAGTTCTTCACGAACTGCTCCAGCATGGGTCCTTTCCACGGTGTGCAGTCCTTCAGGAGCACACTGCTCCAGCGCGGGTCCCCCACGGGGTCACAAGTCCTGCCAGAAAGCCTGCTCCGTGGGCTCCTCTCTCCACAGATCCGCAGGTCCTGCCAGGAACCTGCTCCAGCGCGGGGTTCCCACGGGGTCACAGCCTCCTTCGGGAACCCACCTGCTCCGGCGTGGGGTCCTCCACGGGCTACAGGTGGATATCTGCTCCACCGTGGACCTCCCTGGACTGCAGGGGGACAGCCTGCCTCACCAGGGTCTTCACCACGGGCTGCAGGGGAATCTTCGCTCCGGCGCCTGGAGCATCTCCTCCCCCTCCTTCTTCACTGACCTTGGTGTCCGCAGGCTTGTTTCTCTTACATGTTCTCACTCCTCACTCCGGCGGCAGTTTCTCTCCGTCCCAACTTTTTCCTTCTTAAAAATGTTATCACAGAGGCGTTACCACTATCACTGATTGGCTCGGCCTTGGCCGGCGGCGGGTCCGTCTCAGAGCCGGCTAATATGGGCTCGCTCTCTCTTGAACACAGGGGAAGCTTCCAGCAGTTTCTTACAGAAGCCACCCCTGTAACCCCCCCCCCGCTACCAAAACCTTGCCAAACAAAACCAATACATTCCACCCCTCGCCTCTGTGCATCACATTTTTAAGAACTATCATTAAAATCCACATTCATCACACAAAGTCTTCACTCACATCACAAAAATAATTCCCCACACCAAAATCAAAATAATATCATCACAAAACTGACAAAAGTGGACAATTTACACACACAATCCACCCCTCATCCCTTCACCACAATTACAACAATAAAGATTCCCCACTCATCAAGCAGCTCTTAACTCTCTAGCTGCGTTCAGTCCATGTTTTGCCCGTTACCTCTCTCAGTTACTATCCTTATCTCAAATTCCTCACATTACCCGCATCCTCCACCAAAAAGACTGTGATGGGTTGACCCTGGCTGAACACCAGGTGCCCACCAAAGCCATTCTATCACTCCCCCATCCTCAGCTGGATAGGGGAGAGAAAATATAACAAAAGGCTCGCGGGTCGAGATAAGGACAGGAGAGATCATTCACTATTACCGTCACGGGCAAAACAGACTCAATTTGCAAAACATACTCAATTTATTACAAATCAACCAGAGCAAGGTAATGAGAAGTAAAACGAAATCTCAGAACACCTTCCCACCACCCCTCCCTTCTTCCCGGGCACAACTACCCTCCCGGATTTCACCACCAAGCCCCCCCAGCGGCACAGGGGGACAGGGATGGGGTTTATGGTCATCACACGTTATTTTCTGCCGCTTCACCTCCTCAGGACGAGGGCTGATCACACTCTTCCCCTGCTCCAGCGTGGGGTCCCACCCACGGGAGACAGTCCTCCACGAACTCCTCCAACGTGGGCCATTCCCACGGGCTGCAGTTCTTCACGAACTGCTCCAGCATGGGTCCTTTCCACGGTGTGCAGTCCTTCAGGAGCACACTGCTCCAGCGCGGGTCCCCCACGGGGTCACAAGTCCTGCCAGAAAGCCTGCTCCGTGGGCTCCTCTCTCCACAGATCCGCAGGTCCTGCCAGGAACCTGCTCCAGCGCGGGGTTCCCACGGGGTCACAGCCTCCTTCGGGAACCCACCTGCTCCGGCGTGGGGTCCTCCACGGGCTACAGGTGGATATCTGCTCCACCGTGGACCTCCCTGGACTGCAGGGGGACAGCCTGCCTCACCAGGGTCTTCACCACGGGCTGCAGGGGAATCTTCGCTCCGGCGCCTGGAGCATCTCCTCCCCCTCCTTCTTCACTGACCTTGGTGTCCGCAGGCTTGTTTCTCTTACATGTTCTCACTCCTCACTCCGGCGGCAGTTTCTCTCCGTCCCAACTTTTTCCTTCTTAAAAATGTTATCACAGAGGCGTTACCACTATCACTGATTGGCTCGGCCTTGGCCGGCGGCGGGTCCGTCTCAGAGCCGGCTAATATGGGCTCGCTCTCTCTTGAACACAGGGGAAGCTTCCAGCAGTTTCTTACAGAAGCCACCCCTGTAACCCCCCCCCCGCTACCAAAACCTTGCCAAACAAAACCAATACACAAGAAGACACTTCTTATGACTTCATTGAACCATGCGTAGTGTTTTTGAGTAGTTAACTAATGATAATTATCCTGAACTGTGGGAATTATTAGGAAAGATGAAGTCTCAGATCAGGGTTCAGATTAGAAGCATCTGAGCTATCAGGAAGGATATGCTTATGATTTTTGAACTAGTAATTAGCAAGCAAAGCAGTCAAGGTAAAAAAAAAAAAAAGTTCAATTGAACATAAAAACCAAAATGAGTGCTAGATACTGCAGATCTGCTAGGTTTTTTTCTTTGCTTGGAGAAAAAGGAGGATGGAAGTGTTGAGACTGTCTTGAGCTAAACTGGAAATGTAATCAGATTCAGGACAAATGAAACTAAATATAATTCATCATTTTGTTATATTAAGATTTTTAGTTTTTCAAGTCAAGTTAGTCAAAATATAATTTTTGCAGAAAAAGCGTTACTGAGTACACATTACGGGATACACAGTATTTAGCCTGTGAGGATAATAAATGCTATTTATGAAATTGTGACTTTTTTTTATAAAAGGAAAAAAGTAATTAGAAAAAAAAAAAAGAAAATTTGGATTAGCTGGCTGTGAATGATTTTCTGCACTGTTCTGTGTCACACAATTTGGCAATTATATCTAATGATTGGGTAGAATATGTTGTACTCTATTTCCTAATAAGTTGAGGACATAAATGTTTCACTAGCAAGTATTTGTTTCTGCTAATATTGAAATTAGCTTTCTGAAATATTCACATTCAAAACCTGAACTTTTTTGTGTTTGAACTGGTGATCTTTAATCACATTATGTTTTATGGCAAGCAAACACTAACACCAAACTTGATTTTAATGTGAAAAGAAATCACATTATTAGATTTGCAAAATTGCTTGGTTTTTGTCTAGATCTAATTAAGAAAGAAAGCAAACACCCATTACATAATTCCAAATATATACCAAAATCATGATTCTAAAATTAAGCCTAAAAAAGGCAAACAAAACAATTTCCCCCAAACCTACTTTGTATTTATGCAGTAAGTGACTGAAAGGGAATACTGCCCTCTATTACTGTGTAACATATTTGAGCTGTTTAAGAATTGACATGTTTTTAAATTAGCATTATTATGCTACTTGATTAGAGATAGTCTTCATTTTTCTAAATTGAGCCAGTATTTAATATGCTATAACTCAATGGCATGACAGCTACCAGTTTACTCTGCAAGATTTGTTATGGTTTTAGCATTCACCTAAATGAAAAACATGGTATCTGCTGACCTTTTACTTTGATGTAAAATTGGTAAAGCCACAAATTGAAATGGCATCCTGAAATTTTACCTTTCATTTCCTAGGCAGTGCAAATTAAAGTTCTTTCATTCTTGATAGAAAATACAGTTTGAATTTTAATCCCTTGGTTTTAAAAATCCACCATTTGCATGCTACATTTTTTGCTAAAATTAAATTATAATCTCTATGAGAAATATGTAAATATGAAAAATACAGAATCATGGAATATCTTTAATTATAAGGGACCCATAAGAATAACTGAGTGAATAAATAAATATGAAAAAGGAAGAAACTATTTATCCCTTTTGTCAAGACATGCTTTTGAAGAAGATGAAAAAATAAGAATGCATTACTATAGAATGTCTTGCAGGCTTTATAAGGTTTTTTATTTGGGAACAGCTGAATAATTTGCATATGATGCTCAGGGGTAATTAAATCATTGTAAATTGTTGCAATTAAAGTTTTGTAGCATGTCACACCATCGCAGCAGTATTAAGTCTTATCCTCTGTCTTCAGCATTTTTCAATGAAGGCTAATAGGAAATTAAAAGAAAGTAATAATGCTTGATTTCAACTAACATACGGGAGAGGAACAAGGTAGTGTTTTGTGTAATTTTATAATGTATATAGTAGCATATGCTTTAAATACCTGGGAAACCTCAGTGGGATTTGTGCTGGTGTGTTAGCTAATAAGGTGGTTTGGGTTTTTTTTTCCTCTGCAGTGTTTTAAAAGGGGTAAGAACTTAGAGCAACTGCACTAACAGGGAAACTTAAGAATCAGATACTTCTTTGCTTTGATCACATGTTTGGGCCACCATAATCAATTTTCAAGCAAGTAGTTACGTTTTGGGCATTGTAAAGTTTTGAAACTGAGGGGTTTTTTGAGAGCATAGTGCCAGAGACTTAATAAAATACTGTGTCTTTAGATTAGTATTAAAATTCTCTGCTTTTGGCTCTAGCGCTTTTCCTATTCTCTCCATTTTGATGATATTTCAAATGGTGGTAAGATCCATTTCAGTATGACATGCAACATATTTTAAGGGCTTAAGACTGTAAAAAGTGAATTCGGAAAGTGTTTTTGCGAAAATTTGTACATTCCAATCCTTTTATTATTACTATTGTCATTTTATCAGTGTCATCATTATCGTTATTAGTTTCTTCTTTTCTGTTCTATTAAACTGTTCTTATCTCAACCCAGGAGTTTTACTTTTTTCCGATTCTTTCCCCATCCCTCTGGGTGGGGGGAAGTGAGTGAGTGGCTGCGTGGTGCTTGGTTGCTGGCTGGGGTTAAACCACAACACATAGGAAAATCAGATTGCCTTGTTTTTAAAAAATGTAAACAAATGCAAACCTCTACTGTGTGTTTGTTTCTTTCTAGCGCTTTGGAAACCGGTGGGCAGCCATTTGCAGATGGACAGAAGACCGATGGGTCCTTCTGCAAGATATTCTTCGTAAATGGCAGCACTTTGCAGAAGAACAGGTGAGTAGTTTTAGCAGTTATAAATTGGAATGTTCTTCAAAAAATTGCAGTAGGAAAGGCCTGACTGAAGCTTTTTCACTCTTCTCTCCAATTTTCTTTCAGTGCCTTTTTGATGCATGGCTTACTGAGAAAGAGGATGCTGTGAGCAAAATTCATACCACTGGCTTTAAAGATCAAAATGAAATGCTGAGCAGTCTACGCAAATTATCTGTATGCATTTTTCATTTTCCTATTTTATGTTCAACTTTCTTATTCGTGAGTCCAAGTACGTGTGGCTTTATCCCACTCTCAGACAATATGGTTTAACAGAACAGCTGTTTCATACTTTGGGAATGGATGTTGTCTCACGTGGATGGAATAAGTTGGTCCATGGCCTTGCTGATAAAGGAACCAATAGGTACAGATGTTTTCCTTGGTTGACTCTTCAGTCAAAAGTTTATGAACTGAAATAGCATTTAGGTGTCTTAAAAATATGTATACTATTATACCGAAAGCTTCTTTGTTGATACTATTGATGTATAGAGTGTGTGAGACTGAATATGTATATATATGTACAGACATATGCATATGAGTAAGTGCTTATCATACAGCAAAACCTATTATACATTCCTTGAACTTGAAAAAGCGAAAGATTCAAAAGTTGTGAAATGCTGACATTAGTATTGCTTTACAACGATACTTCAACTGTATTTCAGGGATCTAGTAACATACATAAAATGCACTCTTTTCAACATGTCCTCTACCTCACTCTTCAGAAAATACTTCACTACGCGTCGTCTTTATGGAGGGAATGTAGGTCTGACTGGCCTAGAAAGATGCTGTGCCTGTAGAGGTGGAAGACTTCACACAGCCTAGACTTGCAAATGGTTTTATAGCCTTAGGGCCTTTGTGAAAAAAAAGTGGTATGGTATGTGCTGGTTTTGTATGTAACAATGATGGTTTATGTATTTAGAGGAAAGGAAACATTCATGGCCATGCTTTTGTTAAAATAGGTAAATTATTATTGCTGTAAATAGGGACTACGTTTCTAATTTTCTGTTTAAACATGTCTCTGTAATTATTATGCTACCACACTCTTACCCCCCTGCCCCCCTGCCTCTTTTGTCCCTCTGTAGCTTTTTAGGTCTGATAAAAACATATCTTTAGAAGTACAGACTCAGATTTTGATTAAAGATTACTTAGGATTAAGTCACCTTCTTTGTAAAAGAAAGGAACGCTTCATATAGTCAGTTGTCCCAGTGTATACGCTTCTTGGAAATTCTGGTAATCTAACGTGCAAGCAGTCTTGAAGTTGTCTTCAAGCCAGGCTTTTATAAATGCATAATGAACTAGAGGCAACTCAGGATGTTTTAGAGTACCTTCATGAAGAAAAAATTATGGAAGAAATTCAGATTTATTCAGTAAATTATTACTTGTGGATTTTGGCAAGTTGCTGGCGGAAATAGGAACTGGGGATTGAAATGTTTATCACAAATTGTGAAGTAGCGGGCTTTTAATGGTTTGGAAGTGTTAAGGGTAAGACCAGTTTGGGTACCTTTCAGAATCGCTTGAAAATATGATGTTAAGAAGGCAAAACTTTCCTTTAGTAGTATTTTCATAGATTTGGTTAATGAAATAAATACACACTTTTATGAAGTTAGTTATGTTGCCAGCTTAAATTGTTAAGCATTCCTCTCATGAAAGCATTGCGGTCTTTCATGAAACTGAATGTTTGAAGACCAGAGTAAATGAAGTGATTCTTCCATCCCCCTGAACCTCAACAAGAATCATGTCATCCTTGGCAGATCAGGCGGGGTTTAATAATAGCAACTTAATCTTTTTTGCACATGAATAACTTTGATGTTTTCAGAAACAGCTGATCCATAATGCAGTAGTTAAATGTTGATGGTATGCTAGAGAAATACTGCCTCTTTAGTCTCTTTGATTTGTAGCAGAAAAATATTTTCTACTTTTGGAATTCCTCTATCACGTTTTAGACCTCATAACAGTCATCCCCAAATTTCAGTGAGTATGTGTTTTTACCTTCCCACAGTGCCAAATTGTCAGCAGTTTTGTGGATGAAGATTTACTATTTCAGTCTTCTCTGAATCATGGGGACAATACAAAAAATTGTATTAATGCATTACCCACATGAAAATTCTTGTCAGGGAATATATTCTTCCACTCTTGGACTGGCATTTAGAGAGAAATAAGGTCATGGTATCCTGACCCTGACACGTAAATCATGCCTGTCTTTTGGCGTATGTTATTTTGGACATGGAGATGTGTTTGGATGTAGTCAAGGAGAAACTGTCATGAAAAATCACCTTTATAATTAGGCCAGCCCATTCCAGAATTGTAAAGGTGAGTCTGTGATGCAATAAACATACATTCTTTTACTAATATAAAAATGTTTATAATCTTAACAGTATGGTAGCTCGGTCCCTCAGTTGCCTAATCATTTCCAGCAGGAAATTACAGTATTAGTTTTCCCTGTTAGCTCTTAAGAATTTTAGGTTTGATATCATGATATGGCATAAGAGCTTCCAGCCTATTTTTCTTGTCTCTCTCATATGCACAACTTGGAAAGACTAAGGTCATGTTCTTTAGCCAGATTTCAGTCTCTTAAGCCTGAAGGAAATTTCTGAAGGTATTTTATTAAACCATTTAGCATTATGACTGTTCATTTGAAATTCTACAACCCTCCTACAAGGTCCAAAGCCTTCTGTAGTGATATAGGTCTGTTGAGATGCTGTTCACAGTATGAAAAAAAATGTTGGCTCTTGCATCATATTAATCATTACATCACATAGTAAAAATAGAAGGTAAAATAAGAAAGAGCAGCTGGTAGTTTTCATACATACTTGCAGTTCAGGATACTTCTGAAGAAATCAGGATTTAACTACTGCTTGCTGATGCAGAAATACATCAGTGTCTTCTCCACAGTAATTGTATCTCAAGTGGGGGGAAATACACTCTTAATTTTAGTTAAGACAGGATTTTTGATAGTAAGCACAATTACTGCTTAAAAGTAAGCTTTCATTTCACAACATTTGTTAAACTGATAGTCGGTATGCATATATTTTCAGAGAGTAACAAAGATTTTGAGTAAGCAGAAAGATTGGGTCTGTTCCTGAACCAAAATCTCCATACATGGATTTCTATTTTAGGATTGCTGGAAGATTTTTACAGCCCAAATTCTGATTATTTGACTTGGTATGAAAAAGTATGCAATTCCCCCAAATTTGATCCTTTCTAATGATTTGACTGCAGGCTCAGCATTATTAACAAATATTAGTTCTCTGTAAATTCCTTCTCAGATGTGATTCTCCCAAACTGGGAGAAGGAGGCAAGTTAAAACATTTCAAATAAAACTATGTAAATTAAACTTTGATATTCAATTTGGTATAAGAATACTCTAATGCATGGAGGTTGGGATACACTCTGGGCAATGGAAGACAAAATGTTTTGAAATCTATCTAACAGAAGAGAGATTCAGGATGTCCCAAAGAATTGTGATGCTGTGGTGGGTTAGCCTTGGCTGGCTGTGAGGTGCCACTCTCTCACTCCCCTCCCTCAGCAAGGCAGGGGTGGAAAATGAGATGAAAAGTTTATTGGTCAAGATGAGGATAGGGAGGTCACTCGCCGGTTACTGTCACAGGCAAAACAGATTTGACTTGAGGAAGATTAATTTAATTTATTGCCAACCAAATCAGAGTATGATAATGAGGAATAAAAACAATTAAAATGCCTTCCCCCCACCCCTCCCTTCCTCGCAGGCTCAATTTCACTCCTGACTTTCCTACCTCCTCCCCTTGAGTGGTTCAGGGAGAACGGGGAATGGAGGTTGCAGTTGGTTCGTAAGGCTTTGCTTCTGCTGCAACTTCTTCACACCGTTTCCCTGCTCCACCGTGGGGTCCCTCCCACGGGAGACAGTCCTCCATGAACTTCTCCAGCGTGGATCCTTCCCACGGGCTGCAGTTCTTCACAACCTACTCCAGCATGGGTACCTTCCCCAGGCTGCAGTCCTTCAGGCACAGCCTGCTCCAGCGTGGGTCCCCCGCAGGGTCACAAGTCCTGCCAGAAAACCTGCTTCAGCGTGGGCTCCTCTCTCCGTGGGGCTGCAGGTCCTGCCAGGACCCTGCTCCAGCACAGGCTTCCCACGGGGTCCCAGCCTCCTTTGGGCATCCCCTTGCTCCGGCGTGGGGTCCTCCCCGGGCTGCAGGTGGAGATCTGCTCCCCCGTGGAGCTCCCTGGGCTGCAGGGGGACAGCCTGCCTCACCGGGGTCTTCATCACGGGCTGCAGGGGAATCTCTGCTCCGGCGCCTGGAACATCTCCTCCCCTCCTTCTGCACTGACCTGGGGGTCTGCAGGGCTGGGGCTCTCATGTATTCTCACTCCTCTCTCTTGCAGCTGCTGCACAGCGTTTTTTACCCTTTCTTAATGAAATTATCACAGAGGCACCACTGGAGTCACTGGTGGGCTCAGCTTTGGGCAGCCATGGGTTTGTTTTGGAGCTGTCTGAAACTGGTTCCGTCTGACATGGGGACAGCCCCTGGTGTCTTCTCACAAAAGCCACCCTTGCGGCCAAGCTGCTGCCAAAATCTTGCCGTGTAAGCCTGGTGCAGATGCTGTTCCTCCTCCCTCAGCTTTAACAGGCTCATTTTCATTGTCATTGAAATGAATGGGTAAAATATATTTTTGGTCAGTGTAGCAATTCACCCAGTTCTACCATTGTGTTTAAATTACTAACAAGTCAGTTAGATTTCTTCCTAATTTATGTACTGTACCCATAATATCTACTTGTAGGGGGTTTTTGTTCAGATAAAAGTGGGTTTTGCAGGAAAGTTTTGTTTTAATAATCTCAAATGGCTTGTTTCAGAGGATCATTCAGTATTTGTATGTGAAAATTTATGCCCTTTGTCATTAACTCACTTCAGGGATCTGCTTAGTCTAAAGGTCAGAAAAACTTTAGGCTTTACAACTCTGGGCATGTATTAATATTGACTTTTCTTTTTTTTCTGATGTTGATGAGTAGTTGCTCTAGTTCTAAAAATATTTCCTTAAAACAACGGGGTTGTGTTTTTTTTTAAATTTTCCACCTACCATTTATTGACTGTCATGATAATTGCCTCTGAATTCTTACACAAGGTGAAGGGTGACATAGAGCATGGACTAAGCTGGAGGATGTGATACACTGAGAATGTAGAGCATAAGTGGACAGACTGAGGTGGAATTTTTACTGTCATTTATGGCGTAGGCTTGATAGGTTGTTTTCATGTCCTGCATGTAAGTTTTGCAGCCTGTGAAATGAAGGTGATGGTGTTCCTCTTTTTCATAAAACATGTTGAGATCTACTCCAAAGATATACAAGATCTAGGTCTATATATTTATATATATGTGTATATCCTTCTCCTTCTAGTGTTTCACTTACTGATTGTGCTCCATGTATCTGGGATTGATGCTGAACTCATTTGTGTATTATACAGCTGTTATCAGCTGGGGAGGTTGGAAGTAAAACACTGCTGTCCAGAATTCACTAATCATGTTTTTTAGGGCACCATTTTTGATAATTTCGGTCAGTGTACCTGGTGGCTTTCACGTGACCTTTGTCTGACACTTGTAGGCAAAAAAAAAAAAAAAAAGTCTAATACGGCAACCCTTAAAATGTTAAGATGGTAAATTGGTTTACATCTAGTCTGCTCCTTCTGTTAGATCTGCTACTATGCAAACAGATTCTTAAATATAAACTGTTAGCTACTATTTCTTAGTGACATGTGAATTTAAAGTTTTATATTAACTGTATCTAACATTAGTAATTATGATGTTTTAAACCACATCTGAATGGAAAGAGTACTGATTACAAAGACTACAAATCTTTTTTTGCTGAGCTGTGTTTTAGATTACAATTTTGGATGATAGGACTGTAGGAAAGTATACGTAGACTAATTTCTGTTGCCTTAATATTTAATTATCCCTTTCATGTCTTGGGGATTAGATTGCAATCCTTGACTGCATACAGAGTTCAAAATTTTGCCGTGGTTAGCACAGCTTAGGATGTAGAGAATGAATGCTTAAGGTATAAAAATCAATGGAGTAATCCAGTAAAGGCATTAAAAAATAAACCCAGGTGAGAACTGGAGCTATGGATGACTCTTGGATCTGCGAAGAGCCTACTTCATACAGAGGTTTGCACGTGTAGATCTCAAGAGTTTCAAGATCCCTTGGCAGTTTACTGCAGCAGAGATGTGAAGGCTGACGATTTCTCTTTTTCCATTCACGTCCATGGGTTCCAGCTGTATGGCAGCTTGCAGAGCGCAGAGGTTGGACACGGGAGTTTCCAGGCTCCCAGCTGCAGGGCCCTTTCCTCGGCACGCTCAGCAGGGCTCCTGGGGTTCCCAAGGCTTCCCCATCCCATGGGAGGCTACTGCCGTGTAACCAGAGCCTGCCAAGATCCGAGGAAGATGAGGAATGTATGATTCTTCAATACTGCCAAAACCTAAGTCATTTACTTTGAGCTTTCTTTTTTTTTTCATCCTGGTTTGGGGTCAAATATTATTTTTCTAGAAAACAGGTTTTTCCCCATGACTTTTAATATGCAATATATGACAAAGTACAACAAAACTTTAAAGAAGCGTTGTTTGAAATGTTGGTATAGTTGTTAACATTAGTGCAGTTTTAAGGTTATTAATGTCACACAGCTGTTAGCTTTTTGATTTATGTCACCACCTGAGGCATACTGTGCTCTCTGGAGTTGCTCCACCTGTCATGTTACATTGCTTTGTGAAGTGCAATGTGTCCATTCCACTATGTCAGCTCTGCCAGCAATTTTTACAGTAACAACAGCATGGAAGTATAGGATTTTGGATGAAATACCCATACCCATTTTCGGTTCTTTATGATGCTCTCTTAAGGACTTTTTTTCTAAGTGTGGTGCGTTTGGTTTGGGTTGGGTTTTTTGGGTTTTTTTTCCATGTATGAATTACTGTTCTTCCTGCTGTTACTTTGTTTAACAGATCCTAAAAGGAGATCTAGAAATGAAAAGGCAAATGATGGGTAAGCTGAAATCGCTCAGCCAAGACCTCCTTGTAGCTGTGAAAAATAAAGCAGTGGCTCAGAAGCTGGAAAGTCGTCTTGAAAATTTTGCCCAGCGCTGGGATAGCCTTGTGCAGAAGGTGGAGAGCAATTCTAACCAGGTTTGTTAAAACCACCATTTTGTCAGTCGGTGACAGTCAAATCCTTTGCCAGTGAAATGCTTGAAGTAGTTTTGGTGCAGCTTGTCATATTGTTTTATTTTTTTTTCCTGCGTGATTCCTTAAGACATATTTTATTTTTAGGACAGCATAACACAACTGTAATATAACTGTCCAGAATTTTATTTATCTGTTTAATTTTTGATCTCTCTTTATAGTGTTGATTACTGTCTTGGGTTGTTAACTATGTTTTCAGGGATGATACAATCCATAATGAAAATACTCTTTCCAGTTAATTTGTTTTTAAGCTATAATAGTTGGTCACTTCAAATGTACTGTTTTTATGGCTCTGTGGAATAGCACTTAGTCTGAAATTAGTCTAAGAACTGTTTGCTAGTTAAAGAGAAATTTTTAAAATTTCTTTTCAACAGTGAAAGTTTATAATAGATTACTGGTCATTAATAGATTAAAAATATTAATAGATTAAAAAGAGATGCCATAAAAAGAGGTTTCTTGGCACAATAAAGAAATCCATCCACACCTGTGGCCAAAATGCCAATGAAAAAGAATATAATCTGTTATTATTTTGCCCAGCTCCTTTACGTTAACTGTAATATATTGAAAAAGAAATTGAGATTTTAAAGTTTCACATTTTTTAAGCCAGATAACAAAAATCAGTGCTCTGGTGTAGTACTCAAAACCATAACCATTTATTTTTCCTAGCCATCTGTCTGCATCGCTTTGTTATTGGATTTAAACTCAAATCAGCTCACTCTTTTCCGTTCCATTATCTCATTAATATTGACTTATTTTTGTGCTATCATTGTACAACTGGTGAAATGGAAATGGACTGTAAGACTTTTTAATGTTAACACAGAGCAGAATGTTACCGCGTGCACCTCTGTCCTGTCCCTGGAGGGCCTCTCGTCGTTCTGGTCAGTTTGAGTCAATTCCCTTGACCATGCTGCACTTTTTTGTTGCTATATACTAATGCTTCTACCATCTTTTGTTTAGGTAATTAAATGAAAGCTGCTATACTTCCTGTAGTGACCTGAATACCTCTCAGGTCCAACCTTGCTTCCAACTCTTACGTTAATCTTTTAGTTTTCGCTGTGATACAGTTTCTTGTGTAGCTGAAGTTTTAAAAATCAGTTTGGGAGAACAGAAGAGAAGAAAATGGGGAAAGGGTACAATGTCACTTAGTAACAGAAGGCAAAACCAGTTTGTGCTACACAGCATTTATACCAGTTGAAAGTTTGATCTAACTCTTGTATATTTGCTGTAGGAAACCTGGTGTTTCAAAGGAGAGAAAAATCCAGAGATGCATTTTGCATTTGGGATGGCTAGGGTCACATGATTTGAGGAAGTTAGTAAGTCACTCCAAAGTGTTCAAGAGTTAAGATTGTTGATGGGTCCTAAAAGCAGGTACTAGTTTTGAAAATGGAACTTAGATTACAAAAGAGATAGCCTCCTCATGAAGTGGGCAATCCTGAGGCTCTACATCCATACATCGTAGACCAGCACAGGTGGGAGATGCTTTGGATTCCCAAAACAGTCTGTCTTATCATAGTAGCACGCTGCAGTTGATAAGCTTTTCCTCCAAGGGGAAGCTACTTTGCTCGGCACAGAGTTGGTATGCTGCTGCGGGCATATTGCTTCACATTCTGGTGACGTTGCGCATTCAGTGCTAGCTGAAGGACCCCTTCCTAAGGCACTGTTACACGCTTTAGATATGTCCTTTATGAAATACTGATTGTGTACTTTTTGCTGTGGGTTGCTATCTAGGCAGGGCAGGTAAGGTTAGTGGGGTTTATGTGTTTATTCATTACAGACCTCATTTATAAATTTAGACTGCAAGAAAAAAGTGTCACTAAAGGTCTAATTGTTCTCTCTAGTCATGAACTGGGGAGGAGGGGAGTTGGAAGAGGGTGACAAATACAACATTTTTCACTGTAATCTATCAGAAAATGGACATTTTATTCATCAAACTTAGATATTGACTTCAAAATGAACTTTGTTCCATTCATTAGTAATTCTCATAGTACCTTCAGAATTACATTTTTGTCATTAGTTATTTCTTCTCTCTCTCTTACTAAAGTGTCACTAAAGGATTAACTTGTTAACAAAATAACAAATTAACAGGAAGAGACAATCTCAGCGTAAGTTCAAAGCTGATTCTCCAACTAGACAGAGGAAGCAGTTATACATCCCAAAGGAAAAGTGCAGAAAGTAGAATGTGAGTCCTCCCACATTTGGCTGAATTCATTGCTGCTGAATTTAAGCATCTAATCAGAATTCATGGCTGAAGCTTCTGCTACAAATGAGTGGATGGAAGGGTGAGAGAGAGAGAGAGAGAGAGATACCTCTAAAAAGCAGTTTGTCCTCATCATGAAAATGTCAACTTTCCTTCATTGACCACACAGTGGAATCAAGGACAAGGACAACTTGCTTAGACTAGATGCATAGCTTTTAGAAACTCTAAACCCACCTTTGGTGAGCTCATTATGCTTCACTAAATTGTAGTGAAAACCTTCCCAAACTAAAGAAAACACCATTCCTCATCTGAACTTCCCCGTTCACATACATACATTTCATCAAAGAACGGATGACAGCTCCAAAAGTGAGTGTTAAGGAAAATTATGAGTTTATCAGGACGGAGGGCACTTCCAAAGACAGTAATAAATGATGGCATTAAAGGTAGGCTGCCGTATAAAAGAGAAATAAAATGACATAAAACTACTGAAGTGCTATACACACATTGTACGTACATTTGCCTGTAGAGGATGAAAAAGAAGATTTAAATTTGTCCACTCTGAAAAGAGATGAGTTTTAACATGTTTCTAAGATGAGCTTGCTGATGTGAAACTGCGGGCAAGCATTGTATTTTGAAAGCCTTTTAATGTGCAGCCTTGTGAGTCACCTTAGCACTTTCCATATGATTTTCTAGTGGGTTAAAGGCCTAGTCTGTATCGCCCCTTCTCAGATTCGTATTCGCTTGTCAGGAACTGAGAGGGATGAGGAAACTATACTGTCGTTATCTGGACCATCTTTGAATAATACATGAAACACGCCACTTCAGTGATTAGATTTATGAGGTGGTTTTTTGTTGGGTTTTGGTGGTGGTGGGTTTTTTTTCCCAGGGAAGCTAATAAAAGCTACTTCCTTTTTTGTACTCCCTTATATTTTTAAGGATTGCCCTTTACCCACTAAAGGGTGTGCAGTTTTTACATGTGCACCAACTTTATCTTGCAGACTTACATTGCAGTGTAATCTTCAGTGCCTTTTAGTCTTACCCAGTCTCTAATTAGAATGATTATGAACTTCGAATTCACATCTCCATTCTCCTTTTGAAGTAGATAGTATTTAACCTCCACTCCTATTGATTAAGCATGAAAAATACTTCTTTTGACATGTAAATCATTACCCCCCCACAGCACCGTGACTTGACTGCTCTAAGCATATGGTAATTGCGCTGCCTACTTTTGAAGCACCAGCACCAATCGCCAGCTGAAACTATTACTCCTGTGTGATGGGTAGTATGCGGCAGATGATTCCTACAGTGCCCTAGCTGTAGTTTATTTTTTTACACCATCTTCACTGTAAACTGTACCCTGGTATTGATTGGCAAATGGAAACATGACAGGATATGACCTCCGGTGTGAGAAACATCATCCTATCATTGATTTTTGGATAAAAGCAAGTGTAATAAGAATTTTGTGAGAAGGAGAAAGGGAAACTGTACCCAAAACTGCATATAAGGAGCTAGCAATTATTTGGAATGTTCTTAGCTACAGAGTCAACTTAGGGAAAGATGACATCAGGTGTTATCCTCAAATATCATAGAACCCTAGACATCGGAAGCTTTAATTTGCTTTTCCTTTCTGCCCTCCCAGCAATTAAATAAAAATAAAATTAAAAAGAATGCTGTATAAAGTTTTAATAAAACTAAATGGAAGTGTTTACTTAATTGTCATGATTTCTGTAGTAGAAAATACCAAAGTCAGTACATCTTACTGAGGGAACTAAAACAAGAGCAGTAACACATAATATTGTAGTGATTAAAGAGTCAACTGGGTGTTTCTCTTTTCCAAAGAATTTATGTAGTTCATGCATTAGCTAAGACCCTGCAGTTCACAAGCGGCTTATTCCAATTGACATAATTAATCCAGAGATTAAAAAAAAAAAAAAAGAAATTCTGCTCTGAATCTTAATTTTGTAGTCTTCTGAGTGGTCCAGATTCTGCTCTCAAGCCTACATGGCTGGTTGTTTCTAGAGGGGGAAGCATAGCACTGAGCCGGCTCCTCTAAGAAAGTGCCAAAATTAGAGTGGTAATGGACTTCCCTACTCATTGCTTCCACTGGCAGACTGGATAAAGAACAGGAAGATTTTTTTTTGTTTAGAGGACCATGTGAAAGATTCAGCAATGTTGGCAGGAATTTGTTGGGTTTTTCAGGGTTTTTTAGCTTTATTGATTTTGCCTGCTGAGAAGAGGCTGATTGCTAACAGTATCCCCCTTTCCTTGTCACTCTATTTTTTTTTTTTTTTTTTTCAAAATAAGAAGGCGTTGTGGGGAGAGGGTTTATAGTTAATTACCTGGTATGCCTCTTCTCCATTGTTTATAGAAACACTAATGTCTCAATAACTAAGGTAACTCAATTCTCTTACTGAGTTTGTGATGCAAGAACTAATAGATAATTTATGTATGGAATTTTAGATACTGGCATTCCTGTCGTTGAATTTGGAAAGTCTTTCTAATTCTTTCACGCTGGCAATAAGCAAAGAAGCAGGGCTCTTCTGGTGCACAGCTTTTCCTGCTCCTACTATAACTTCTTCCTTTTATTTTCCATTTCACTGCCCCTAAACTGTGAGGTGGTCACTGGAGCTGTAACTAGAGCATTTTGACAAATGAGCCATCATCTGACAGAACCAAAAAAAGAAGTGACCCATTTCTCAGGAGTTAAGGGACTTCAGAACAGCTGCCCACATTTAAGTGGAAACTTTGTAGTTTGGTGTTACATGGAAACAAACATAAACAGGTGGTACTTGTCCAACCAGTATCTTTCAAACAAATATGAGCAGAAAATATTTGTCATCATTCCTTTTTATTTTAATGCAGCTGAACTATATGAAGGGTTTGGTTTCATATTACTGGGCAAAGTTAAATGCATTAGCTTGGTAGCGTTTACAGTGTTACATATTATGTGTGTTAGTATCTGTTATGACCCCTTAACATTAGTTTTTAATTACGGAATAAAACTGATGCAAATTAATTTGCCTTCTAGTGCATGTTTTCTAATTTAAGATTTCCTGACAGAAAGCTAACTGCCCTTTCGTGCAAGCAGGTTGTGATGAATTACGTTCTAGTTTGAAAATTATTATAAATGGTAAAAATAACAATTGGTAATTTAGTGCCATTACCATGCGTTTATTGCTTCTCAAGGAATAAATTTTCAGAATGGAGGCAGAGTAACATATAGTAATAGTAACGTTTTTATATATTTGCCATCATTCAATTCCCTCGTAAAATTGACCATTCATTTCTTTTCTTCATTCAGCATGACTTACAGGGAGCCATAAGTTCATTCTGTTTAGGATCCTTTCGGATTTTGATATTGACTTCTGCAGATATCTTATTCACACAGCATGAGGCAGATAAAACAATTTGTTTTGAGTTGCGTATAGTGTTGGGTTTTTTCTGAAGGTCAGCCTATGATCAGAAGGGAGCAGTTTCTCATTATTTTCTATTGCTACTCCAAACAGTCCTTACTGAAGTCTTTCAAACAATGCGTGACCTCTGTTTTTATACTTCTCACAGATTTCGCAGGCTGTCACTACCACTCAGACATCACTAACACAGACAACTGTAATGGAAACTGTAACTATGGTGACCACAAGAGAACAAATCCTGGTTAAGCATGCTAAAGAGGAACTCCCACCACCTCCACCCCACAAAAAAAGGCAACTCCTTGTGGATTCGGAGATTAGGAAGAGGTGAGAATCATTAAGAGACAGACAATACTGAGAGAGTTTGGATGAGAATGCAAAAATAGTCATTTGACTGCAATAGTTTGCTGTATACCTTTTTGAGGTTAAATTTATATTTCTGTCCTCTATTAAGGTGCAAATTGATTATTATCTTTCCTTACTTAGGATGAGTTATGATTTTTTTGTGTGTGTGTCTAGTCCCACTATTTTGCAGTATAGAATGCTAATCATTACATCAATACCATTGTAATTATGTGATAATTATAGTCAGTAGAAGTCCTCATGTATGGCATTGTGGGGATCCCTCTTGACTGTAGTCTTGAAACTTGAAGGACGAGAAGTGTTCCATTAGTTCCAAGCCTTTAAAATTCTTTAAAAAGAATTTTTTAATAGTTAGAATACTAGTAGTGCAGATATTGCCTGGTTTCTAAAGTTCAAGTTTTATTCTTTCTGGCTTGTCAGTCAGCAGTAGAAATAACGGATCTACAGAGGCAGAGTTAATATTTGGTGAAACATGCAGTATCATTATTTTCAGATTTTTTCCTGTGTAACTCAAGTACATTTAGACAAATACTGAACACTTGTTAAAGTCACAAGGAAAATTTGTGATGAGTTTAAGCAGGGTTGGTTCGAGCACTAAATTTCTGAATGAGGTTCTAAGAAGCTAGACTTCAAACACTCATAGTAGCGTTTGTTTTGGAAATGTTTTTTTGATATTCAGATAAATGTATGAATTGCAACGTAACAGATTCAAGGACTGAAAGGAATGTGAAACTGCATTCAGTAACTCATTTCTATAGAAAATATCTTTGTTTAGTTCAATGTGGTTTTAATGATAAGTCATTTTCTTGTAAAATAATAGTCTTTATCTTATTGGGAAGGATGAAATATACCAATAGGAGCAATCTGACTTTTTTCAATTGAAGGAGTATGTCATTGATAAAACAGATGCTTGAAGGCACCTTTTTTAATACACAAGCATCTGAAGTAGGATTTATCTTCCCCCTCTTCGCCTGTTCTGAAAGTAAGGTTTCTAGTTTAGCCTCATTATTTAAGAACTCTGTATGTGATGTAAGAAGAGTGATTCACCCCCATTTTGTTAAATTGGATACCTACTCTTCCTATAAAAAGTGCTTAGGCTAAATAAGTAACTTCGTTAGCTAAATTTCAATCAATTGAATCTAATCTCCAAAGTCCTGATTGGGAATCTGTTTTTTCATGTATCCTAGGTTACCATTAAATAATAGCGAGAGTTACATTTTGCTAATATATTCCTAATCACTCAAAATAATACACAGCAATGACTATCAGCAGACTCACAATTCTCAAATTTGTTCAAGGAATTGTTGGATGGCAATGTTTTTACTTAACAGACATTATAAGCATTAGTACTCTTGTTAATATTTCAGTAGTAATGTGTAAAGATCTCAAACGGGATCAAGGCCCTGTTGTCTTATATGCAAGAGTAAACCTATAGTAAGGCATGGTCCCTGCCTTGAAAATATTGGTATTCTTAATCTGGAAACTGAAAAATTAAGAATGAAAATTCCCCTGAAATTTTTAACTTAATTCTAAAATTAAGTCTTTTAAAACTTTCCACTTTATTTTTTTCCCAAGCTGAATGTTTTAGGAATCATCTTGCTTGACATAAATATCAGGAAGTGAAATGTGAGTCTACTGTTTCAAAGGAAAGCATTATCTTAGTTAAAACTGTATTAAGTAGAGTGATTTTTTTTTAAACTTTCGCTTTACAATTCTTCAAGAAAGTTGTTGCTAGAAATAGTTATGCATTATTATAAAATTGGACACCAATTTGCAGCAATAGTTCCCTTCTCAGCTACTAAGTATGTAATGTTGGTCTATATTTTTCTTCTTGCTCGTATTCTTTTGATTTGCCTTAACACTGAAAGTAAAATTGGCAGGGTACAGCAGACTACAGACTTCTAAGTCATCATGTGAGGAAACTACTGGTAGGCAGGAATTATTTATGTTCAGAAATACCTCATTTTAAACAAAGTGAGAATTATAAATTCTTTTAAGTGTTTCAGCTGTTGTCTGTCTAAAGCATTGCAACTAGCAAGGTTATGTATAAATGCAATAGATCCTTGTACAGAAGATGGGATATATTACCAAATTTGAGACTATGTTTGCTTGCAGCTGTATTATTGGCAGATCTGCTACCAAATTTACAGAGTGTTAATGTTTTTTTACCATTGCATACTAGATTTCAAGGGGTTTTGATTTATGTTTTATGCTATCTAAAAGATAACTCATTCACCATTTAAGCGCTGTTTAACTTTATAGATAAGAGTCAAGATATGAACCTTGGAACAATCTGCAGTTCGCAGGCTTTGTCTAGGATAACTTTAGATAATTGAATAAGTCGTGATTTCTTATATATGCTTAAAATCAGAGTCCTTTTCATTGCTGCGCTGGTTAGATTTTTATTTTGATCTGGTAGGAAAGCAAGCTGAATTCTAGCAGGAGGAAGGGAGTTCATTGTTTAATACACTTCATTATGGTCAAACTAGCTGGAATATTGCTTTGTGTGCAGGAGTTACTAGATTTGTTTTAATAATGCAATCATACCATCGCATGAGAACTAGTTCAGTATGACTGTTCACTGAATACTTGTGAGTGGACCTACAATATGGTAATGTGCAAAAGTAAATGATGTTAAAAATGTCCACAGCTGTGAAGCAGGATGAATGATAGTTACATAATCTGAAGGCAACGTTTTTCCATTTAGATAATTGGGGGGGGCATTTCTAACTGAACAGCCAAAAAAGGACTTAGGTACCTTTCCTCTCTAGAAAGCCCAGGCGGGTGTTCCAGAGTGGGAGGACCAGTCAATAAATAGCTTCAGAGAAATGCCTTTTGAGAGGAAACTTGGGGGAAGGAGTTTCAACTTAGAATAACAGTTATTCTGTGCCTACTTTTATTAAAACATAAAAATGCAGTCTTAGAAACTAATACATTTGACAGTATGCTGTTGTCTTTCTCCAGCATAATGAATTTATACTGAATGTAAGGATAACAATTGTAGAAGAAAACTCATCTTAAATTTTGGGTGCTCAGCTAAAATGTCTATGTGCATTGGTGACTAGACACCTTTTTCATCAATGCATTTTTGCTGGGAGAACCTCATGGTTGCATTCCCAAACCGTCAGTCAGTTATTTTCTGGGTCCATTGCTGGCTGCAAGATCTTTCAGGGGGTTTTGTGTATATTTAGGTGTACTGACACCCACGGACAAACAAAGCAGTAGTACTGCATAGCTTTTGGGGTTTGAAATAAACTAAGAGAATGGGGGTTCTCAGCCTACCTTTCCTACATTGTTCTATATTGCGTGTGTGTGCTTATGTTCAAAATTTTCCCCGAGTACTTAGTGACTAAGAGTTGACAATTCTGTACTGCTTAGTTTTTGTTTGATTAAAAAACCACAGCAATTATTGAATGCTGGCCAGGAGCTTCTGAAGGTGCATAACCAGATTGTGCTGGCCACCTTCTGCAGCCACGGTACAACACACTGCATGCTCCTGCCTGGTATTTTGGGGACCAGGGGGGAAAGGCACAATGAGGGTTGGGGCTTTTTTGAGGTGGTGAACAATGCTTCCAGGTTTCATCAGCTTCTTTCATCTGTTCTCAAGGATTAGTCAGCGTTGTTGCTGTAGAAGAGTATGCCTGAAATAAATGCATCAGGCTCCGTTGCCACATGTTTGGAAAGATTTGTGCTCCAGGTTTGCTTTCCTGTGATCTCAATGTTTTAGAAAGACTAGAGGATGTCTTAAAGATGCACCGCAATTGCAGTGTGAATTGCTAGGCGCTTAGTTTCAAGGAGGAAGAAAGAGTAGTTTGGCTACTCTGTGAATATTGTGTTAGTGGACTGCATTACAGTATGCTCTCCAGCTACTTAGCTGAGGAGAAACAACGGATGGCTAAGATCGAAGCATCAAGTTCTCTACAATGCTTTTTATTTTTACATTTCCAAGTTCTTTGGAAGGATTAGAAGTATGAGAATCTCCACTTAAACTGAAGAAATTGAGGAGAAGCAATTTGACTTGTAGACCAATAGCATACACAGGAGTGAATGTCACATTTCCATCGCCCCAATTCACTGTGGCATAAATGCATGAGAAAGAAGCTGTTGATTTTTCTTGCTTCCTAAAGCAACTTTTTACCATAAGTGGTGAAAAGCAGAGATAAGAAACAGATGACTTTTTTTTCCTTCCTCCTCCACCCTGCAAAAAAATCTACAACTACTGCAAATATAATGCTTCAAAATGTCAGAATAATTCAAGCATGTGCTAAGTTCTGTTACTGGTCATAGGAAAGCTCCTTTTCCCAAAGGAATTAATTTGAAACTGAGAAGGAAAAAATACTTGGAGCTGTATAATAAAGGTCTGGAAAGTATCTATTAGGACTAGAGATAAATGTAACACAGCTGAAATCTTAGGACAAAATAAACAACCCTGTAAATGGCAGAAAGGGTTGTAAGGTAACATTTTCATTTTCATGGTATTTACATATTCTGGGAAAAACAGGTCAGTTGTGTAGCATAGAAAAATCTGAAAATAACTCTGTTCACTGTAGGTTTTGAAATAGCAAACAGGTTAGAGCTGCTTAACATTTAATTTACACATATTTGAAATATTAATATTCTTGAATAATGTCCCAAGATATCTTTCTTTGCCATTTAGTAAATAACTTTGCACATGCTTCCTAATGTTTCCAAGGAAAGTCTATTTGTCATAACATTTATTATAGATATAATGTTAGTCTTCAGATTTGAAAGAGACTTTATGCCCTTTGAAGAGAAAGGCATGCTAAAATAGGATAGTTGCTCCATCTAGTGTTTTTTTCATTTAACAAGTGTTAACAATTTTTTGAAAAGAGAGTATCCGTCATTTCTCTGAAAATTACTATATTTGGGATTCTAATGCTTCATTACTTAGAAAAGTTCGGATTTTTGTAGAAAAGTGTATCAAAGGAAAAATCATAATGACTTTTTCAAAGTATTTTTTCATAGCTATTGTTTCAAATATCCCACTGCTGTCCAATGAATTATATTAGAACTAAATGCTGATAGTTTAACACTTTTACAGCAACTCCATTGGGCTGTTTGACCCTTATCCTCTCATTGAAATGCAGCTTTTGCTCTTGCATTGTTGTCTAACGTTACTTAGCAAATCTGAAAAGAGGAAAGCAATGTCTTCAGTTTTCCTGGTGGTCCTTGGTTTCAGTGTTGTATCTGTGTAGCCAGTGCCAGAGGAAAGGAAAAGGTAACACTGAGACACAACAGGACAGTTTTCTGTTGCTTAGAGGAAGAATAATTTACAAACATTTTCATTTAGAGTGTAAGAAGTAGTGTGGGTACGTCGAGGTCTGTAAACATGGACAACTTATAACTTCTTAGTGCTCATTGGTTTTTAACCCTTTTTCCTGTTTGTGAAGGGAGAAATGGTGTAGAGACAAAGATACTGAGAATATATATTCTTCC
Source organism: Astur gentilis (assembly GCF_929443795.1). Lineage (NCBI taxonomy): Eukaryota > Metazoa > Chordata > Aves > Accipitriformes > Accipitridae > Astur > Astur gentilis. Next base: position 14,742,896 of record NC_064911.1, read on the forward strand.
TCACATTTAGTGTCTGAAATTACCTCCTGCATTATAGGAGTAGTACCAGCTGGCACTCGCTGGAAGGCATGGTGACTGGATTTAAAACTACTTTGCGTCTCTAGCCGCTGGCTGTTTGCTGAAGGCAAATGGTGTTAATGAACACACTCTACAACCACCTCTAGATTTTCATTTGCCTTAGCCATAAATTACTTGCTTACAGAGGAGAAATGCGGTGGATCTATCAGAATTTCTGCAAAGCATTCCATATTAAAATTCAGGAATTCCTGCTCAGGCTGGGGAAGAGTATAGTTTATAACCATATCTTACCAGTGGTAAGATGGATAGTTGGCTAAAGAAGGAGAATTGTGAGGCTAATAAGATGATGTTAGTGATGTTTCTGAAGGAGATTTACACTTGGGATTGATCTAGTATTTTCTTTAATGCCTTGGTGTGCGTTACAGAAACGTGCTGGTCATAACGTTGATGAGGCTAAACTGAATAGTATCACAAGTGTAGAGGGAGGTCCAGAATGTAATTCAGAAAGGAAATAAAATTATTTGAGGACTGAATGAAAAAAAATAGGAAGGGAAGAATATTTATTAGAACAAATAAGCTGTTGAAGTAGGAGATAAGAACAAAGCTATTTATCAACTAATGGCTCATCAGCTCCAAATATAAAGGAGGAAGACGGACAGCAGGGAATTATTTCACCACAGAATAATTCTGCCAAGGCGCATCATATACTGTAAAGTTGTTCTTTGACGTGTTCGAGGCATTAAAGAGCTACAAGCTGAGGAAGACCGCTGGTGAGCTGGGCATTTCAGTCCAGCCATGGAAATGCAGTAATTCAGTAATGTGGTTCTTGGAGCGGAGCTGTATCGTTCCTGGCCAGCTTAATATGTAGGCAAATGGTCTTGTGTCTGCCCAAAATACACAGTGGTGACATGCCCAGTGTGGTGGTGGTTGGGGAGGGAAGGAAAAAAACAAATAAACAAAGGAAATTGTGAGGCAATTTCTATTTGTTGAAAGAATGAAGTACTGAAACCACTGCCCAGTCATGGTAGCAGTAACACAGTAGCAGTTTGAAGATGAAATTAATTCGGTTTAGAGAAAAGATTACACACTGTGACGGCCACATGACAGCAGGGTACTCCATGACTTGTGTTCCTATGTGAACTTGTACAACATTCAAGTTGTTTGTATAAATATGTGGAAGGTCGGTGCATGCACATTACTTCACTGTCATCGTCTTACTATGGCAATGTGTAAGAAAAGGCAAAAATTATGAGTTTAAAATATACCATTGTCTTTCACTAGATGATGTTGGCTGTAAAAACCACAATAGGCCTTCATAAGGTACGTTGTGCAATTGGAAGGTTTATGGTCAGTCAGGCCTTTGATTATTAATAAAAATTGCATTTGTTTTTATTGTGAAATGAAACAAATTAACACTTCCTGTTACTTAGTGGCTTCCAGAAGGTATTTGATCTGATAGGAAGCTTGTAGTACGATTTGAGTATCATACTCTGTTGGATATTTGGGTTAGAAATTCCATGCACAGAAAAAGGAAAAACAAAATGCAATTAAGTTGTGAAATACCTTAAAGGTGAGGTTTATCATGTATTTAATACAGAAAAGGAAGGGAAAGCTAGAACAAGGAATCCTTTTTGAACAAGTACATGGGGTGATCTCAGCAAGAGAGTTTTGAATGGGAATCTGAAGTGGGCATATGGCTTAGCATGATCCAGAAAATCAATTTTTGGGGGACTTCCATGAAAGTTTGAATGGCATGGATTAAAAATGTGAAGATGGTTTTTCAAACGTGCTCTGGAGTAAGAAGAGACTGTGTTTTAATTCAGCTGAAATGTGCTAGCCTGTAGAGAGAGGGCAGTGAGAGCAGTAAAAGATAGCATCTCTCTTGTGGAATAGCAGAAGGAAAGACTAATTGGAAAACTAAACCATGAGTGCTGCATAAAGAATAAATCCTCTGCTGCAGATTGAATTTTTAGGTGGGGAGCAAGCTAACGTGCACATTGAAATAAGGTAATTATTTAGAGTAATTGTCTCAAGTGATTTGGTTTTAGTGTCTTCCATGGATTTATTTTAACAAATTCTACATGCACTCAACTTTACTGGGGCAGAAAGGTAATATTGCATTACTTTTTATGTCAAAAGTATTGTTGTACTTGGGAGATTTAAAGACCGTATTGATCCTTTGATATCAATCTAGAGTTAATATAGTTTGTAACTGCAGCTGGGCTCAGAGAGGAAATGTCCAATCATCATAGCGGAATGATTAAATGCCACATTCTACCTGTATTTCCTGCTTTTATACAAGCTTAACATAAGAGAGAGGATAGGGTTTTTTCCAAGGTAATTGAAAAATGTTTTTATGTTAGGGATATTTATGTGCTGCAAAAAGCTACTTAGAATTAACTTTCATGTCTTTTAATCCTTTTCTGCCCCCTCTTTGTAGCCCTATTTTTGGGCAGGAGGCTTTGTTTGTGGAGTTATATTTATCTCCAGAAAAAACTGCAAGTGACAGAGCAATCTGTTATCTGAGATCAGCTCTGTCAAGACACTGTCTGCTGTGGCTGATACTTACCACCAGCTGATGAATCTCTGGGCCATGGAATGTGCTCCTGATTATTTTGTTGTACTATCAGAGCTGTCCCAAATTCTCCCGTTCCTCTTCCAGGGAGGATGTTGCAGAGGGGATGGCTAAGTCCTTTTGTTTAAGAAATGATCACTGTAAACATTTTGCTCTGTGAATTTCCATCCTATACCAGGCTAATACCAGGCTATTCTTCAGAAAGTTGGTCTCACTGGTCCTACTTACCCACAGCTTGAGAACGCAGCGAACACCAGAAGTAATTAATACAATTGTACCTGCAGCCAAGGGACTGTAGTACTGAGGGACTGGTAAACTCGCCTTCGTTGTTATCAGATGTCTGATGTTCTGTCGTCATTAAATATGCAGTTACTTTATGCAGAACAGAGGGATAACATTATATTTCAAGAATTACAATTGATTCAATGTCATGCAGGATCAGATATAAAGCTGAGGTAGGAAGCTCTTAACTGGCAGTGCAGTTCGTTTTCAGGGATTAGAATCTGGTACCAGCACAGAGATTCCCTGAAACATCTGGGGATTTTCTTCTGCATTCCAATTCTGAATTTGTAATTCTTTATAAAATGAAGATTTCTGCACCTTCTGTTACTTCACAATCGTATTTTTTCTCCTTTAATGGGTGTTCAAATAGTATTATTAGGAATTGCTTTATCAAAATTATTCCTAGGAGTTTATAACTTGAATATAGACTATTGGGCTGGGATTAAGGTGGGTGTGTGATTCTTCTTTCTTCTGCTTTCATTATTTATTACTCAGTCTTTCACACCGTGTTGTTAAACAGAGTCACAAAGATCACAGTGGAGAAGGAAAAAAAGGGAGGCATAAATATTAGATCAAACATGGAACTCTTTCTTTTATTCACTTTTTGTTTCTGTATATGTAGATTTCTGTAGCACCTGATTTTGCCTTACCTCCTTGTATGTTAGCTCTTGTATATATGGATTATAGTTTTATAAAAGAATTAATTCCTCCAAAGATATAATTGTTGTTCAAGTTCTTGGTTTTAGTAGATTTTCAGTTGTATGTAAATGATCCAACCTGCATTTACAAAGCAAACTGAAAGATACAGCTAATTATTTTTTTCTAGGTCTTTCTGTTCCATTGCTTTCATTGTATTGTTGCAAAAAGAAAATCAGTTAGAGACTAGATATAAATATTAGAACATATAGTGCAACAAAGAAATGCAATCAAGAATACGATGTGGCACAACTAAGAAAAAACATTGTCTTAAGCCGCTTGTTTTAAAAACTACAGTAGATACTGAATCACAGTTTGATTTTTGTACACATCAGTAACTTAAATATCTGCGTATGCTAACCTTCCTTTTGAGCTGCTACCTTCTGAATAGGTAACAAAAATTAAGGTCAGTTTTAAAGAAGTTGATGAAACCGTCCAAACGATAAAAAGGACTGTAGTGTAAAAACTAGTTTAAAAGTATATACAGAGAGTTAGGGATCTTAATTTGCAGTTTCTAAAGTTCTAGCTGTAGGAAAATTGTAATTTACTGAGATTGATTAGTCATTACATTATGCAGCAAATGTGAGGCAGTTGGAAGAGACTCCTTTCTAATGGTTACATTTCCTGCTTGAATGTCCTTCATCATGTCGCCAGCACAAGCTGGGGCAGAAATCGTGCAGGTACGAAGGCTGGATTCGGTCAGCCAGGCTGAGCCAACAGGACTTGTGGAACACTCTTCACTGAGAGCTACTCGTTTCATGCCTTCCAAAAACATCAGCTTGTACAATTAGAATCCTTATTGTGAACATTGTTGCATCTGTTCAGCTGTCACATCAGGGTCTTAAAAATGAGAAAGTATTTCTATGTTTCCAAATTTTAGAGTGAATGGTTTCATGAACTATCTAATGAAATATGGGGGGTTTAAAACTGTCTTTTGCTGAGAGAAATTGCGGCTTCGTCACTTGTTTAAACAACCAGTTAAACGTGTTTACTGTCAATCCTATTTTCAGAAACTCTGTGGAAATGAAATGTCTTATTGCAATTCTCTGTCTCTTAGGTTTGACTCGGATACAACAGAGCTCCATAGCTGGATGACCCGCTCCGAAGCAGTGCTTCAGAGTCCCGAGTTTGCAATATATCGAAAAGAAGGCAATCTCTCAGATCTCAGAGAAAGAGTCAATGTAGGAGAAAGTACTCGTATATATGTCTGTTAGTTTGTATAAGCTTGTCAAAGTGCTTTCAAAGTCCAAGTTTAAATGAGTTCAAATGTAGACTGACAAGCACCGGTGGTCCGAATGTCCAAGAGAAATTTAGAAGTGCTCACTATTTCTGTGAATTGCAGATTTTGGCACCAAAATTGCTCCTCAGGCTGCCTGAATACAGAGATCTTTTTTTATTCCTACATACTCATATTTAATTAAGGTAGTCTAGATTCATCAAAGTCTTTGGTAAAGTTGAATCAAAGCCTATATATTACTTCTTAAACATGCATCACCATTCTATATTAACAGCATAATTTGACATTATGCATGCATAAATTGAAGGATGTGAAAAGTGTCATCTTTTAGTGTATGCTAAAGGAAATCTGTATCTAATTCTTTTTACAGCGCTGTAAAATATATCTGAAAATCACCAGTCTATTTTTCTTTTTTTCTTTTTTTTTCTTTTTTTTTTTCTTTTAAGTCTGTTGTAGTACCATGCCTGAACTAAAAATTTTCTACTTTTGGCAAAATGAGTGATTCTGCACTGCTTAAGGAGTGGCTGTGTTTGTGTATATGTTTCACATACTCTGAATTTAGCCCTTGAAAACTAAACTATTATAAATTTTCTTCCATATTTAATTTTTGTAGACAGATGCAAAAATGCCTGTCTTCTCTGAGTAAGAGTGAGGGGAGTTCTTTTTATAATTAGCTCTTATAGTATCATAGTATATCATAGAATTTCATTTAAAAATATGGTGATACATACTCCTAGAACACAAACAGATGGAACAAAGTTACTGTGTTGAAGTTAGTTTTGCTGCCATTTTTTCTCACTGTCCCCTTGTCCATCATAAATCAGCTATGATAAAATTGAGGAACACTGAATTTTGTGACTGTAAATATACATTTTAAAATTTCATGTTAAATCATAGTGTCCTTGCAATAACTTTAATTTCATTGTTAATGTTGTCATAATATTACTGCTAGTAAGTATCCATTAGAATGTAATATCCCAAATTCAGTTCATGGCACCACTTCCTGTTATGTGAAAGATACATAAATATATATATATAAAAAAAGTATATGCAAAATGGATCAAATCTACAGAGTAGATTTGATGGGTTCAAAAGCTTCCATACTGAGGTAAGGATTCATCTAATACATAAATAGATATACAGTTAATTTTCTGAGTGCTCCAATCTTCATTGTAGGTAAAATTAAAAAAGAAACAAAGGAGAAAAAGAAAAAAGAAAATGCTCTTGTCTCCCCTTCATATATTCCTATTTTGAGGAACATAACAATTTCAAGGATGGCAAATTAGCTCATCTTGACTTACATATTACGCTGGATACCTGCACTGCCAGGTTTCCCTAACCAACATGAATGTTCCACCTGAGATTATCAGTTTCTAAGACCTGATAAAAGAATTAAAGGATCCAGGACCCATGGTTCACCTTCCTCCTTCTTTCCTTTCTTTGCTTCCGAGGAGGTGGTGATCGCTGCAACTAAAGGGGTGGAGGTAGGTGAACCACAGACCTTCCTTTGGTCCTACCTGGAGTTCCCACTAGCTCTTGCCTTGCCTTTGTTGGTGCTGAGGAAGGACACGGGGGCTCGAGGCCACTACCTACCACATTTGTCCAGATCTCGTTTAGGTTGGTGGAAACATACATAATACTGGACGAAGTGGGAGGAAGGGAAGAGAGGTGTGGAATTTGACCAGTGCATGAGCATTGTAAGTTGGAATTCAAGACGCTGCGGATAGCAGGAGGTGTTTCAGACGTTTCAGGGGTTTCTTAGACCTCCTTGGCAACTGAATAACTGGATGTTTAAGAAACTGATTTCCAGCTGCTTTACTGAAAAGTAGTGCACAGAAAGGATCTGCTTTGTATCGAGAGGGGTCTGAGGCAAACCAGTAACACTAAATAGAAATAAGAGAAATGAATGTGTATCCTTCATTAACATCGAAAATATTTTTAAAGACCAAGACTGGTTTTTATTTCATAGAGTATTACTGCTTTTAAAATGAACATTTTGAGAACATCAAGTTACATGTAGAAGTTTCTAGATCTTTTTAAGGGAGAAAACATTCTGACTGCATGTATATATTTGCTAGAACTCTGACAGATAGCACTTGACAAGCACTACATGGATTCTGTGTTGAACGGTTTTCAGTTAATGGATGTCTTTGTACATGCTTTTCAAAAAAGAAAAAAGTTGAGTTTTTTAAAATGTCAGGTTTTAAAGCTTGTCCTGACCTGAGTTTTCCAAGTCTGCTCTCTGTCTCCGTCCATAAAACTAACAGCCAAAGCAGGAAGTACTGTCCAGTTCATTGATTTGAGCAATTTCACTGTTGCTTGTTAACACTTTTTGTTTCTAATTCCCTCAAAATGAGCCTCACATCAATGGAAAATAAGATAGTGTGGGTTTTAATATATTATAATCTCTAGTAAAGTTGTCAAAGATATATAAAAAAAAAAGATTAAATGCCAAAAAGGAAAACAGATGTTAGCGATAATTGAAAAAGATTGTATTGTACTGACATACCTAGTCATACCCCAGGGTTGTACTTATACATGCATGCATGCGACCATGTGCACATGCATGCAGAAGTCCCGTCATACCCTTACTGGCTATCATTTAGTTTTCTCCCTATATGATGATATATATTTTGGTGTAGCACAGAACACCTGTGCTTGGCTGACGTCAGACCTACCATTTATTGCCCACCGCGTTAGGTGCCGAGTCCTAGCTAGGGCTTTTTCCTAACGGCGTTCTTTTCTGCTGTTCTTTTGAGGACAGGTTACTATTTGGATGATTTTTTTTCTTGTTGTGGCAGCTTGCTCGTACTCATTGTTTTTCTTGGATGAGGGGTCACTTCCGTATGATAGAGTGGAAGTGCATCAGCTATATGATGGAGGGACGCAGACTTCAGAAGCAATGGCCACAAGGAAAAGCTCTTTTGCCATCATTGATAATTCATCAAGTTCAAAAACATTCTCCCATCCCAGCTCAGAGGAGGTCTGGGGGAGACAGAGCCGAGAGTAGGCTGTATGAAATGCACTGACTGTTTGCTACGCCAGGTGCCCTTCAGATACTGGCGGGAAATTAGCCTTTGGCAGATGTGTTACGTACATTGAAAATATTAGACATGCACAGAAAGTCCATTCCCATATGTGGGGAGAAACAAAAATAATTATAGCCCTTCTCTGCTACAAAAGAAATATATTTGCCTTACCTGGCCAGAGAGACTGGATGCTATAAGTATAGAAGTTGCACTGTGGAACAGCCATACTACTCCTAAATAACAAAGCCATCCAAACATTAATGCCGTAAACATCGTTACGCTGTATCACCCTGTTAACATTTTCCAGTCAGTACATATATTTTACTAAAACTAGACCTAACAATGACTCAGGCCTTTTTTGTTTTTCTTAAGCTATAATGAGCTTTCAATATTGCAAGTTCAAATAGATGAAGATTCAGGTGGAAAAAATTAAAACCTGCTAGATAGAAAATCCTGCTTAATAAGAAGTCAGATTTGAGACTGTACATCAATAAACTGGGAATAAAACCCCTTGGAAGGAATTTTGGTTAGCCAAGAAGAAGGATCTAGAAATTCAGAATCAAAGGTAAACACAAGGAACAGATGTAAGGGAAAATGTCAAATATCCTAGACAATTAAATTTGTTCTCCTGGCATTCTCAAAAGCCCGCTTCTCGTTTGTTCATTTTGTTTTGGTGACCTTTTTCAGACATGCTTTGTTGGGCCTGGGTATTTGAAAGCTGAATCACTGTCAGAGCCAGAGATGAAAATGTTGCCATCTCCTGCCCTCGGGGTTAATTGGGCAGAGTCACAGGAGGTCAGGGAGTACTGCTACCATGCATCCTTCCAGAGAGCGCTCAGAATAGGATGTTGATTTGATATGAATAACATCCGAATTCCTCAGACCATCAGTGTTTTCTAGGTTATGAAGTCATTAACTGCCAGCTAAAATCTCAGGGTCAAACAAAACGCTTAGCATTGTGAAAATAGCCTCTTCACCTTCAGCTGACATTTAGCTAAAGGTGAATTTTTAGTGTTACTCAATCTGTGAAAACTAGGCTATTATACATTTGCATTGCCAGTTACAAAATAGTCCAAAAGACAATTAATCTCTGATTGGACAAAAACCTGTAAAGGTAACGTTTTTTCTCATATTGGTGTGTTTTTTCTGAAATATTTTTTACAGAATAAAAGAGTTTAAAAAAGGGAAAGTTTTATGTTTGGAAATATTTGGAAGGGACTTTGCCGCTACCTTAACTTTTCATCAAAAGAAGCGTTGATTAAAATGTACAGAATGTAAGAGTTTCAAAACTTCACAAACCTCTTCAAACTTATCCCAGCCTACTCATGTCACGAATGAACCTGAATCGAGAGCATAGCCCCTTTCTCTAAAGGAAAAAGAGAACAAAACAGAGCCAAAGGGATAAAGGAGAGGTGTTTCCAGGACTCCTACTCCCTTCATTTCTAGGCACTTTGCACATGCCGATGGCAATCTTTCTTCTGCCGGGCTTAAAAATCAAGACACAATTTGGAGGTTGGGCAAACAATGGCAGCGTGTGCAGGGTAATGGCAGGACTATGTGATTAGTGCTATAAGTTAATTAGGGTGAATTTCCTCCTTTTTCCCCGGCTCAGGTCATTTGTCTTTGTATGAGGAACAAGAGGACGGTCTTTTCTCCTTTGGCTAGCGTTGTGCTTTCTGTGTGCGAGCATACGTCTTCTTGTAACCAGGGTTGGAACTTCATTTTTAAGATATAAGCCAATTGCATAAAAATTAATGGAGAGAAGTACTTGACAGAAAGTTTGATATATCCCAAATTTTCATGTTTATTTAAGGGCTTCACATATAGTGCTTCTGTTTTCAATCAGGGCCTGGAAACTTTAATCTTTCAGGAGAAAGATGGACATCTCTCCACATTTTTCTGCACACGTAGCATATTACTGGACACTGAAGGGTTCATTGCCTCAGGCTTCAGTGTCATATCATTTTTCTACTTCAAAAAGCTGATTTTTATTATATTGTAGGGGTTTTTTATGATTCATTTGTGCTCGCTACAGTTGCACTCATGATGATTACACATCTGGCATTACAGACGGAGTAAAATTATTTTCAGTATATTTTAGTGTTTTAATGATTCCTTTGAGTTCTCTGTAGTTAGACTCATGCTAATTATACCTGGCATTATAGGCAGAGTAGTATTAATTAAGATTCTATAAGAAATTTTGGAACTCTGCAGAGAATTAATAGACTATTTTATTTTTTTAAAATTTGGAAAATATTTAAATTGCAGAGTGGAATGGTAGAAGATTTTATTGACCTCCAAAAACTATAAATAATTAATACAGTCATCTTCAACTCATTGGGATTAAACTTCATAATCTTTCAGTGATTCTTTAGGTATCTGTTAAAGATATGTTTATAAAATCTAAAATACTTCCATCCTTAATTCTTCTCTAAATATCCTTTCTTTATATTTTATATTTACACAAAATTGTATTATTGAAAGCGATTGATAGAAGCTTTGGCATATTGTTAGAAAGCCTGCCGTTTAATCATTTCTACATGCACAAATGAATGGCAGTAATAAGTAGGCTGTGGAAATGTGTGAATATAACTGAAAATCTCTCTTTAAAGTTCTGAGCATCTCCTCACCTAGGAAAGTCTTCCAGGGAGCTGCTGTTTATTAAACTGAAGATGTTTTAAGCATCACACTTTAAAAGTTCTTTTAAGAGAAGTTATTCAAAGGTTTTTATATTAATTCTTCCCAAGCATAGCAATCTATTTGAAAAATAACATTTTCAAATGTAATTGTATAAGGTTGATCTACTAAATGCATTCTTAGACACCTACTTGAGGTTTCTTTCCAGTTGTAAGGAACCTTTTCCCCCCGAAGAGTCAAGTCACACAGAATATACCTTTGCTGTGGAAATAATCAAGGTGATCGGGAAGCCTAGCGGGGTCAGCCAGACTGAGAAAGCCATATCCAGGGTTGTGTGTTATCTTTCCATACACGTCATGTAGGATTTGTGGCGGCATATTCTTTTGTACGTGTGTATCTGCTGCCGTAAAGTGAAGGACTCTGATTTACGGGAGCCTGTGTTGGTCAGGGTCTCTGGGAAGTATATAGTCTGTTTTATTTTTGGTACTAAACCTGACTGTGGTCCCATGCTGCTTCTTTGGGCTTTGGAATTAGAGCTTCTAAATTACACCTAAATTATACAACTAAATTAGTTTCAAATCAATGGAGTGACTTCACGATGTTAATTATGAGACAGCATTGAGGGGCTGTCGGATCTAAAATGATTTTACTTTCCATCTGTATTGCTACCAACCCAAAATGAAATTAGAAACTTAGGTTCCTACTATATCCTGAAACTTTAGCAGGTAGTCTTTACCAGCCATGACCAGCTAGCCTGAACGTGGGTGAGAAATTTCTTAGTACAGAAAGGTGAGTTTGAGAGTATTAGATACAATACATAACTAGAAGCCCGTGTTAATTCTCCAGTTAACTCTCATTCTTACTTAGTAGCTCATGCATGGATGTCTGCTATATATGTTCATCTATATGTTAGATATCTACTTCAATATGCGTTTTACAGGTTTGGGTTTTTTTCAAACAGACGAGTAAAGTAAGCAACAAAATGGTATATGAGTTCAATACTGTCGTATGCTATGAAACCCCGTGATTTGGTTAGCATGCTCAATTCTTGCTGTTATCATGAGAAATGAGCAAATTTATTCCTCCACAAGGAATTTCTGTTGAACAAATATATTTATTCTGAAATATTGGGCTTTGAATAGCTCTTAATTTGTATGTCTTTTATTTGTCTGTAAACTACTGAGGTGCATCATCTGTCAACTCTGCTGTGTTCAGACTCTTGGTTTATGTGTTTGACTTTATGACTGACTCCCTTCCTGATGGTACGTGGTACTTGCTGCTTTCGTTGCAAATCGGGAGGCTGGCAGGGCAATACGACAGGTTAAATGGTCTCGAGAAATCAGAAGACATCCCTGAGATTAATTATTTTCTTCTTCAAAATCCCTCTGTTGAAATACTCACCTTTCCTGTCATGCTGCAGGCCATCCAGCGAGAAAAGCCTGAGAAGTACAGGAAACTGCAAGATGCCAGCAGATCAGCTGAGGCCCTGGTGGAACAGATGGTGAATGGTAATTACATGGGAGTTGATTTAGATAATCTTCTTAGGGATTTGATAAACGCACAGGTTCATATTTATCACGAGAATTATATTAGCAAATACTGTCTAAATGGAACAGTAAAGTAATATTGCCTTATATTTCTTTTATTATTTCTGAATGTTATATCTGTTAATTAGAAAAGAGAAAAAATATCTTACCACTTTAGTACCATGAAAAGTAATGTGTGTAAAACGTGCTTGCAGTAATGAACTGTATATTAACAATCTGTTCTGTGCAGAGACTTAAGTTGTAATCTTATTTTCTGAGTATGCTGACTTTTGAAGGTACATTAACTCATCTGAGTTAGTAAGCTCTGAAGGCATTACTCTGAACGGTCTGAAAAAAGTGCTTTCGGACTTACACAATGTATGTTTTGTAATATACATATTGATGTAATCTTCTGTATTATAGAAAATATAACATTATATTGGGTTTTGGAAGAGGTTTTTGGCATTCAGCTTTTCAAAGATAATAAATGTCAAAGCTTATACGACTCTTAGAAAATTAGTTGTAAGTTTTTTATTTTTATTATTGATTTTTCAAAAAGAATTATTCTGTTATGTCATTCTTCTGAACTTTTAGATATTTTTAAGGGAAAAAGAAAAAACAAAGAAAGGGAGATGGAAGTGACGTTGTAAGTCATGCCATTGTCCTTGATATTAAAAAATGTCTAACTTTGCAATAAAACATTAAACTCGGGCCAACATCTGTCATACTGATATGATTACTAGAAACATAGATGTTGAATGCACTGAGCTTCAGAACATAAATTTTATAGTAAATTGTTGTAATGAAGAACCAAGTATTTAATTCCTAAAAATGAAATGCTTTGAGTTTGGGGTACTGACTGGCCAAGCAAAACGAATTTGATGGAATCCTAAGATTATCTTGCTTAAGTATGAAAGTGTAATATTTAAAAGTGGCCATATTTAATGTGTGGGGTGTGTTTAATTACCATTACTGTAACAACTGTTGCAAGGGTTCCCTTCCCAGGTTCAGTGAATGGACTGAAGGGAGCCTGGTAACACTTGCACTCTCTTTGAAATCATTTGGGCAGTTTTCCACGGCTGACCATATAAAAAAATCTGTCAATTTTTTGGGACATGTTTTTGTGCCTGGGAGAACTGGTTGATGATTGTCATGCATTTGCAGGGTAATCTGTAGTTAAAAGACTACACAAGGCAAACAGATTTAAGGCATAGATCAGTTGTGAAGTCAAGTGATGACAAGTTTAACTGCATTGTTATTTTTTACTTATTGTGTATCGATTAGGTCTGGACTAACAATGATTAGACTTTTAAGATTCCAGTTATGCTATCACTAAATTCTTGGCTTTACTTACGTATGAAATGTGCTTCCTCTTTGCTCGTAAACAAGATTCTGAATGTAACAGATGAAGAGCATAAAAAGATTAAGATCTCTGGTGGATTACAGGAGACAGTTCAGAATGGTGGTGAATTTCATTGTCGTATCATTTATATCTATTTTCTTTCTTTTATTTTTACTGTGATAGGAGGGGGAATAAATAAAAAAAAAAACAGGATTCAGATTCTGGAGAGAATTGGATTGGTTTGTTTAGGGTTTCATTTATTTGCTCTTAGCACAGAGGAAAACAGCCTGAGGAAATGTATTTATACAGGGCGCTATTCTTGCCTTAGGTAAATGCTTTCAGCCAATGTCAGCAAAAGTATTTTGCACTAGAAAGAGCTGCCATCTCGCACAGCGTAGCTATTCTGGTGTTTGTAAGCAGCGTGTCTGCACGTTGCCCTTTGAAGGACTTTTCCCATCACGGAAATCATTGATGCTTTTGGTGAATGATTCCTTACCCAGCCACCCATCTTCTATGTGGGCCGTGCTCTGCCTCTCCTTGCCCGCGCTTTTAAAGAAGTCTGATGATTACAGTCAATGAAAACTTACATCTTCTGTTTGCCAGTGTTTCTAGGAAAAAATTCTTTTCTGATTTTCTTTTCTAAATTCTGCTCTAAAATAGAATAACAAATCTGTTGATGTACGAGTGAAGCAGTTCAGCAGTTTGAGAGGACACTTGACTATTATAGTAATTTAGAATAAAATAAATAGGGCATCAGAATGAATACTCAGAGAATTTTGATAGGCAGCATTAAAGTGAATACAAATGAGTTTGTTGTGATAAAACACATAATTGTCAAGTGCCACTGTTCTGTGGAATACATATATCATCTTGTGAGTTACTATTTCACATACGCTTATGAGTCAAAAGCTATAAAAACACAGATAATGCTACATTATTCTATCATAGAACTATAGCAAATGATAAATGCACTTAATAAGATATACTTCATATTAAGTGGCAATTCCAAAGTACTTGCATGTAAGGTGCTGCACAATTAAAAATATTCAGACACAATTTGTTATGCGCAGTACACAAGGTAATAAAATTAATGCATGCACTTCAGATAATGATCTGTTTCATCTGGGTACAGTATATTTATTCACTGATTATATATGAAGCTTTTAGAATATGAAACATGAAAGGATTATGAACCATTATTCCTAAAATAATATTGTTTTACCGGAGAATGGGTTTTATATTGTTTCTTCTCCCGCTTGTCAACTTTTGGTATGTCTTGCTGCCATGAGAGAAGCAGAGTAAGGGGATTGGTATTAACATCGTGAATGAAACCTGGTGGTTGCTAAAGATAATGAAGAAATCAGTACTTATCATGGAAGTAAGTTTCAAATTCTTGATTTTCACCAATTTAATGAGCAAATAAAAACACTAGAATTATGCCCTCATTGCATCAACTACTTCAAATAGTTACTAATTTGTCATTTTCAATAAGATGGAAGACTAGGTTTTTTTCAAAATAAGACAAAATTTTGACAAATTTGCCCAAATGATTTCAAGTGCAAGTAATGGCCGTTTTCCTACATCTTTCTGGAAATGGCATTCCAACATCTGATAGACAACTTTGAGTTACCAAAGCAGACTGTGAATTAAGAAAGTTTTAAAAATTCATCCTCTGGAGATTTTCAGATGGGTCTTCCTTTCAGTAGGATATTGTGTTGCCTAATGGAGGTGCACCTCTGCAATCTTTTACCAACCATGGCTCTGGACACTCCAGTCTTGTACTGTCCACTTCAGTTACATGAAGAGCAAAAACATTTCTTTGTGGAATCACATTTAGACTCAAAGTTTAGATAATAAAGGAAAGAATTAAAGAAAATTGAATAATTTGGGGTATTTGCCCATATTCAAATCTTATGTTAAGAGGGACATGTGAGTGAAAAGAAGAAAAGAGGATCTGATTAATCTCGGTTTTCATCTGAAATACAGTCCTCTCTGAATCCTTGAAGAAAATAAAACAGTGAAAAGTATTATTATGTAAGGAGAATCCATGACTGCACTTCCCCTGCTAATCATAGTCTTGCCTAAGGGTACTTTGGAGACTGTGGCAGCTGAAAAGAGAGGAAAGGAGGAATAAATAAAAGTAATCTTTTATATCTGCTCTGCTAAACTCCTAGGCAGTGTCTTCCAGGTTCAGAGGTAATCATGGACACAGTGGCAAAGATGCCTGCTCTCTGTTATGAGTACACAGCATTTTTATACCCAAAGTCACAAAAGGACAGAAGCAATTGTTGAAATATAGCATAGTTAAAGGCTTATCTATATATATGTTTGTTCTTGCTGTTGGCAAGATTCAGCATCTGTGTGCCTGGTCATCTTTGATTGTGCTGTGCCATTCAGGTTTATGCTGCCTCTTCCCATATTGCTATATGTTCATTAGATATTACACTTTAAGAAAATGTAGTTATGCATATGACATCTCCAGATGCAAACACACACACACACACAGAAGACCAGATCACCGTTGGATTTTATTAAGATGTGTCAAAATACAGTTTACCTCTTTATGGTATAAGATTCCTTTTATACCCTTTAAATTGTGCTATCCAGTTTCGGGAGTATAATGTGTGTGTATAGCCACTCCAACCACCACAGTTGCCATTATCTCCCAGTAGTACTGGACTTCCTGCCTTTCTACGTTTTTGCTTGTACTTCTTGAAATCATGTATAATTTGCTTGTCTAGGGCAACATCCCAGAAACAGAGCATGTCCAGGGAACTTCTGTCAGGTACTGCGCAGTCTGATTCCGAGTGGGCTGTTCCCAAGTGAATCTGAATGGAATAGCCCTGAGCTGAATCCAGAATAGGATTTGCCAGAGAAGTATGGTGCTCCGCAACAGACACGATCCCAGATTATCATTTAGTGCAGTTTACCATATAGTATGCATTATAGTCATTCCATAGAAAATTTTATTATAATGAAATTCCATTAATTTTTTAAGGCATTTAGCTGTAATTAGGACTCCAGTTCTGATGTTCTGCCTTCAAACATTGCTCGTGAACTTTACTATTTTTTATCCCTGATAAAGAAATTCTCCTGCAGATTGGAAGCACAGGTTGCAAATAAGGTAAACCATATTGACGGCGTATCAAAACTCACGAAGTATAGCACTGAAGGCTTTTGTCTCATTTGTTTTTAAACTTATTTTTAAGAGAGAGAGAAACACTCTAAACTTGATTATTTTTATAAAAACGTCCCTTCTGTTTTACTGGTTAACTACTGTATGACTAAGTGGTGATGATGTTAATGTCTTAAGCGTATAGCATTACTGAATGAATTGAGAAGTTTCTCAATTTTGAAATCAATATTGATCCTATTGTTGTGTGCATCATTACATGTCATGCCAGTAAAAAAGGTTAGGGATTACATTTAAAATTCCTCTGCAAAATAAATGAGATGCTTAAGTTCATATTGTTTTGAACTCAACCTGAGTTCAAGTTTTGCAATAATTATAAATTATGTTCTTGTAAGACCCCTTTGATTATCTTTGGCATATATTGCCTTCCTTTCTTCACAGAGTGTATAGAGCTCTTTTGCCTTTAAATAGTTCTCAATAATTGCCTTGTCTGCAATAACTAAAGTCAGTTTTCTTTTATGAACTTTAATTTAAGCGTGATTATTGAACAATAGACAGAAATAGGCAAACTATATCAGAGAAACCAAACCTGTCTGAAAATAATCGTAGAGAAGGGTCACCCATGGTTTCCCAGCTCTCAGTCTTTGCTTAATATTTACTGATGGTCACTGTTGGACACACGGGACTGGCCTAGATGGAGGTTTGATCTGATCATATGTTTATTCCTTAGTGTTTATGATATTTCTAAAGTAACATGTAATGCAAAACTTAAGGGTTGGATTATCAAAAACATCAAAATAACTGCGGAATATAGTTCCCATTCATTTGAATTGGTCTTTTTATAAAAAAACCCAACAGTCTTGTACATTAAAGTCTAATTACAGTCCAGACGTAGTTTTCAAAATCCAGCTGTCAGGCATTTTCTTATTTCTTATGGCAGTTTTAATTAGCTTTATGTATTGTATCTCTACTTTCTGCTTTATTCCCATTCTTGTACTTTAATGCACTTTATAATTCATTCCCATAGCAACAAAAGTACCCTGGCAGCAACTTAAAATATTTTTGAAATGCTTTCTCCACTAATGTGTAACATCTGTATGTTCAGGACTGTTGTTTGATGATAAATCATTAACTGGATTTATGAGCTTTCAAATACAGAAATTGAATTTTTAAATTATTTTACTTTTTTCTTTGTGACTTATTTAAGTGTTGTCTTCTCCTGTTTTCTTTCTAGAGGGTCTGAATGCTGACAACATTAGACAAGCCTCAGAGCAGCTGAAGAGCCGCTGGATTGAGTTCTGTCAGTTGCTGAGTGAAAGACTGGCATGGCTGGAGTACCAAAATAACATCATTGACTTCTACTCCCAGCTGCAGCAACTGGAGCAGACAGCAATTACTGCAGAAAACTGGCTGAAAGCACAACCCGCACCAGCAACAGATCCTGCTATAGTAAAAACTCAGTTGGAAAAATGCAAGGTTAGAGATTCTTCTCCAAGTTTTTTATGGTATTGTACTTCATAGGTGTTCCAACTGTGGGCCAGATTATGACCTACGCTATTTCAATATAAAAGTGGAAAATAGACTCCTTATCTTTCCAAGGTAATTATTGAAAATATTTATTCAAAGAAAAGGAAAGATTGGTAAAGAAATAAAGAGGCAACAGCACCTAGTATATGGGTATTTAAAGCTCTGCCCCAAATATTTAGTTATTAAGCTACTTAGATACATAAAGCTAGGGAACTATGCCCCTAAACTTTTTTCCTGGTTTTTTTTTTTTTTTTGGGGGGGGGGGGGGGGGCCTGTAAGAATCTGTGTCTTTGGTTCTTCATGAGGAAACCATTGCTCATCACCTCTGTCATAAGGATCTGGGCCAGAAAATTGTCTTCATGGTCAAGTCCAAAATTCTCCCATTGCAGACCACTTGTTACATATCCTGTATTTTGATGCAGGGTGGATTGTGTAGTCAAATGGAGGAATATTCTTCTGTCATCATATGACAGAATTACAGTAGTTGTACAAAAATGGACACACCAATTCACTTATTATTCCCCCTAACTGTTTTCATTTGTGTTCTGCACCATCACAGAAATTTGCTTATCCCTCTTATGCAGACAAGTCTGTGGATGGGGATTACTTACAAGCTAATATTGACAGGAAACTATTGAGATGTAATGATGAATTATAAATTGCATGACATGCTAGTAGAAGTTTGACGTTATGAAATCTCTGGCTCCAGAAGCTCTCAGACTGAAAACAATGTTTGAACCCCAAATTTAGATCTATGCTATTACTTCTATTTTGGGGGCATTTCCAAGCTGTCATTGTGCTTACAAAGGTTCTCTTTTTTCTTGCAGAAAGCTTCTCTTAGAGTAGCTCTAGTATGAACTGTACATTTGGCTTACTTTCCTCATTCCTTTTTACTCAGTAGTTGCAAGTGTCACAGTGTGTACAAGGTTTCCTGAAGGCATAAAAGCACAACCTCCTTGCTCTCTACAGCTTCCTCAGGAGGGGACGTGGAGAGGGAGGTGCTGAGCTCTTCTCCCTGGGGTGCAGTGCCAGGACACGTGGGAATGGTCAAAGCTGCACCAGGGGAGGTTTAGACTGGACATTAGGAAGCATTTCTTTACCCAGAGGGTGCTGAAATACTGGAACAGGCTTCCTAGAGAGGTGGTCGGTGCCCCAAGGCTGTCAGTGTTTAAGAGGCATTTGGACAATGCCCTTAATAACATGCTTTAACTTTTGGTCAGCCCTGAACCGCTCTGGCAGTTGGACTAGATGATCCTTGTAGGTCCCTTCCAACTGAAATAGTCTGGTCTGTTCAATTCAATTTGATTCTAACCTCAACCTGCAAAGTGTTACTGTGGGGCTGCTAGAAATCACTGTGGGTCTTCACCTCTCCTTTTCCTGCATCGTGCTATTTAGCCTGGACGTAATCTAACAGGGGTGAGCCCAGGATTATGGGACATGTGGAGTTTTTATCTTCCCAGCTCCACATGAAAAGGATGCTCCTTAGGCATGGAATATTAATGTATAATCTATCTCATTTTCTTTGAGGGTTACACTACTAACATGATAATGTCGTGTGAAAGTGACTTTAAACAATGGTAAGAGCATCATCTGGGGAACAGAGGTATGGATGTGGTGATTTCATGGCACTAGTGATTTGATTTGTCGGACAGCTTTATCTTGATGTTTTTTGTTCAAACTCGCAGGACGAAATCATCCGAATGTCAACCCTTCAGCCTCAAATTGAACGGCTAAAGGCTCAAAGTCAAGCGCTCAAAGAGAAAGAACAAGGGCCAGTGTTTCTGGATGCTGACCTTGCTGCTTTTACCAGCCATTTCAAACAAATACTTGCTGACATGCATGCCAGAGAAAAGCGACTACAGACCAGTAAGTGTTCATGACAAGAAGTCAGTTTGCCTGACTAGCATGCAAAGAATAGGTGTATACATTTTGCTTTCCTACTTTTGTATTTGCTTTTGTCACGCTAAACTAGTAGTGCAGCTTAGGTGGTCTTTTTGCAATTGAATTAGTCTTTCAGAAATTGTCAGTGTGTTAGATATTTTAAATTAATAGGAAAACAAGGGAAGGTACCCTATTCAGAAGCAAAGGTTATACTCAGTGTAGTTCTACCACCAGATCTCCTCTTGTTAGCATGTTTATGGATGGATTCAGTGATTTTTTAGGAACATAAAACTGTCTTTGTTTAGGCGGGTTATAAGACAGGGCTGTTGTACCTCAGTCAGTGGAGAGGAGAGAGCGCTTAATTGCAGGAGAGAATCTGCTCTGCATTTTCATAGAATAGAAATTTAACTCCGTAAAGCTCATCAAAGCAAGTAGCTACTTTAGTGTATCTAGTTTTTCATCATGTGGTGAACTGTTCGTTTTGCAACACAGAATATATCACTACCAGTTATAACATTATTTACAAAACTTGTAATAAAATGCGTGTTTCAAAAGGGGGAAAATGCTAAACCAAAATAGAAAGTTGTCTTTATTCCTTATTAAAGCTATGTAGCATGTCAGTGACTACTGTACACTTTCTGTAGTTGATTATGACATTTAAAAGACAGTATTGGACAAAAAAATATAATTTTTCTCAGCAGCAAAGAGGTTATTTGCCCCTTAACCAATGAATCTCTAAATGACTGTACTGTTTTGGTATTAGACATAGTGCTAGCTCCTTCTAGTGGATCTTTATAATATTCCTCCCAAATTCTTCGATGGAGAGGTGTGGATTTTTTTCAACAACACTGCATTATTGCGCTGCTGTAGTTATTTCACACATGCACACACACTCGAACTGGAGAGGTGATGACGCATAGCAGAACTGAAGAAATAAAATGCAAGTGTGCTATAGCAAGTGATGAAAGAATGACCTGTAGAAATTTAATACTAAGGAGCGTAAAGTTTATTCGTAACTCTAAAGTCAAGACATACAACGGGTAAGATATAAAAACTGTTAATGCCACGCTGTTTTATACACTGAAATCAGTCACCATTCTGCCCACAGGAAAAATACGGTAAATGCTAACTTCTTTATGATTTCTTCTGTACCTAATTTTGCGTAATTGCTGGTTTTGCCTCACCTCAAACCTCATGAGAGGTGAGACCTCATGAACTAACCAGTTGGTTAGTCCTGTGAGATGAATAGTGTTCACTGCCTGACCTGTAATGCCGCAAGGCAGGGGCTTTGGAAAAGTTCTTCCTGGCAGGAGCTGTTCATTCCCACTCCCACACCTGTAGTGATATTTTAGGTGAGATTATTGGGTCAATCATATTTTATCTTCTGAAATGTTATACACTGTTTTATCCAAAGTGCGAACTGCCTTTCATACCTCTGCTGTAGATATGAACGATCATGCTTGGGATACTGTGTTAGGTCTGATCCCATTTCCGGAAAATCTTATGAATCAAAAAATGTGAACCAACACCCCCCCACACCCCCCGGAAAGCTGAAGCATAGAAAGTTTGGCTCTTTGAATCTGAGTTTCTTCCGCTTTCTTCAATGACTGTTTTTCTTCTGTTGAACAGATGGAGAAAAGGCAGCATCCTATGTCTTTATTTTAAGATATAAATAGTTTAGTTTAATAGAAAATGTTGAAATTTTGATAGAGCATCTTAGATATTTCCATCTTTTATTTCCATAAATTATTTGCAATTAATTATTTTCTGTGGATAGAAGAATTTCCTAATGACTGAATAGTGTTTTGCAGATCAATGGTAGTGTTCGCTCCTTTGCTCCTTTTTTCCTTCCCTGTACATATAACCTACATGTGCTAGAAAGATTATTTATTTTTTTTACACCACCACACCCCCTCCCCATAATTGGGGGGTTTAATGTTAAAAGGATTTTTGATTCATCATTAGGGGTTTGGGGTTTTAATGGGGGGGGGGGGGGGGGGGTTGTTGTGTGGTTTGGTTTGGTTTTTAATGTTCCATTACTCCATTATCTTTTCTGATGGATAAGGTTATTTAGCTATTCTGTTCTATTTCCCAAGGGAATTCCCCCCCGCAAAAAAAAAAAATGTTTTCTCCAGTTCTAGGAGATTGTCTCCCTCAAGTATTTTTTTGTTTGGTGGGTTTTTTTGAGGATAGTGGTGTTTTTGTTTGGGGTTTTTTTGTTTTTTTTTTTAGGTTCAAGAGTGCTTAGTAGTTTCTCTATGCTACACAGCAGATTTCTTAATAAAACATTATTAAAGATGAACTCAGATTTTCTCAAATGTTTTTCTCCATGATTTGATTAGCATTTCCAGTTATAAAACCTAATCTAAAGCCAATTCTAAAACCTATTTGGTTGTTTTTTCACTATTTTGCAATGTTGTTTATGAAAGCAATACAACCTCATAAAATAGGAGGAAATATGACCCATTTTTCTTACTTTATAGAATGTCTGTATATCCATAGGTAATTGATCCTTTTGAAGATGGCGTATCCATCATTCTAGCTCTCCCTCCTCCCCAACCACACTTAGAGTCATTTCTAGAATAGTGGAATATAGACAAAATAGAGGTCAGACAGTGCTTTGCACTATTCGGTAATGTACACAAGGCAGTGAAATGGACAATCACGGCAAGGAGTCGAATACAAATAATGTGATTTCCCAAGGAAATTCTTAGTTTTATAATTGCCCCAGTGAAGAATGAGGGATTGAACTTTATATTTACTTGTCTTAAAATTAACTGCTGCTGTCAGAGAGATTTCTGGGGAGCAGCCTGGTCAGCCTCCCATCCCCCCTCCGCCCAGGGAGAGCTGTCAGTCAGTGTCAGGTAAGTGAATACTCCTGGGGTCAAACTACCTCCCAGGTGGCAGCTGATTCATTCCAGCATTCCTCTTGTTCTGTGACTGGACTAAACTCCATTTAAGGTGCTTTCTGCTTTTTAGTCTTGCTGTGGTGAACTCTTATCCAGCTGTGGTTTTCAGTGAGATACATGTTCTCAATTTGACAAGACTGTTCTTCGGGGGGGATTTGGGGAGTGTCGTTAGAGTTTTAGAAAGTAACTAAAAAAAAAAAAAAACTAAAAAAAAAAAAGATTTTCTGGCAGGTGAAATTAAGAATATCAGGGTGGAGATAGCAAAGGAAAAGTCATATTTATTTCCATTTCTCTCTGCTTCATAAATTCATGCACTGTGCTTTGCTTTCAAATCCTGATTCTACCTTTGCAGGATCAGTAATTCCCAAAGGTGAAGTCATCGTCATCATTATTGTTGTTGTTATTATTATTAATGATGAATTATTCATCGGCATTCAAATGAGGTTTTTCCTCTTTATTTCAAAAAGCACTTTAGAAAGTTTTTGCCTTCTATATCAACTCAAGATTCTTTAGACTTTTTATTTACCCACCCCACGCTGACTGACAGTTATTTTGCAAGTACACCACTTTTCACCCTAATCCGCTAGTACAGTATCTTAAAGAGGGTTGCATTACTTAGAGTTCACGCAACTCAGTCTTGGCATAATTTTATAAGACAACAAACCCCAATAACCGTAACAGTATGATGACCATTTGGAGATTTAGTCTGTCGTTTGTCTGCTTTTGCTTAAACTTTGAACTGCTAACTTATTTTCATGCTCTGAGTTGTAAGTGACACTGAAATTGTTATGGTATCTATAATAATCTTTCACCAATCATTGCATACGTGAAGAAGAAAAATTTTAAGTCCTGTAAATGTCATAACTAATTCTTCTTAAGAGCTGAACTGTGATTAAGTAGCAATAATATTCATTGCTGTTTGGTTTTGAGGGATAAAGTTTGCTTAACTTTCATTCAATGTGTCTTTTGAGCTGAAGATACAGCTCAGATGTGTGTGTGAGAAAATACTGTTTTAATAAGTAACATGCAAGTAATTTCATTTTTCTTTTGCATCCATTTCCTCTGGTAATTATTTTTTATTTAAACAAAGAATGAAAGGACAAAGCAACCTGTGACATGAATGTGTATGAGATAATCTCCTCTACTCCATAGGTCACTGTATCCTTTTCCTCCATGGTAAAAGTGAAAATTTATAAGAATGGGAAATAAAACCACCTAAAAAGTTTTGTATCTTTAAAAGATATTTATTCTTACAATAGATCTTGTAGAACTGGAGAAGGGCTTCCTTTCTGTTTCTTTTAAGAGCTTAATAAATAAGAGAATTCAAAGTGTTAAACCACTTGCAGAACATTGATTATAAATTATACAAGATTCCTTATGATTCCACTTTAACAGTTTCTGGTGAAAGATGTGAGAGAAGGGAATCACAGCGTTTATGAAGTCATCAGTGTGAAGACTTTGACAAATAGCTTCAAGTATTTGTATTACAAAATAAGCAAAAGAAAGCTGTGAGAAATTCAGCATGCTTTTACACTGCAGTTACTATTGAGGAGATTTTTATGGGAAACACATGCAGCTCAATCTACTTCCTTCATTTCAGGGAATAAGTCTTTACTAAAATGATCCCTATATTTATTGCCTTTCTTCTTCTTTCACAATGACGTGCTGAACAGTGGGATTTGTCCTGACTGTAGGAGATACATATTGCAGCATATCCAGTGTGATTTGATAACTGTGTTGAGATAATTGTATTCTCATTTAATTTCTGATTTGGGAAAAGATTTTTGACTGGAAAATCT
Organism: Astur gentilis; assembly: GCF_929443795.1. NCBI lineage: Eukaryota > Metazoa > Chordata > Aves > Accipitriformes > Accipitridae > Astur > Astur gentilis. The sequence continues at coordinate 14,767,487 of NC_064911.1, forward strand.
GGTCACAAAAAAGGAAGCTGGAAGGAAAAACAAACAAACAAAAAGTATTTTACTTATTTGGAAAGCTATTTTCACATGTTTAAATACTTCTACTTATTAAAAATATATCCTAACCAAATATCTATCTGCACACTGTATTTCCAAATTTAGGCACTTTCTCTAAAATAAATATGCAAGTGTAAATGTATTTGCCTGTCAGTTCTCAAGGGTTACGATGTTAGTCACACCCAAATGCATTCCCTACAAGTGGAAAAGATTAATGCAACAACATTTTCCTATTATGGGATGGGAACTGTAGTCTGATATTTCACAGTAACATATTTGTATTTTCCCTCTGTGGTATTTTGTTACAGTGCTGTCATGGGCCTAGTTTAGCTAAAGCTTGGGTTGCGGACATGCTATATATTTCTGACTACCACTTTAATTTTTCATATAATATAGCAGGATCCATATTAATGCACTGTGCTTATCATGTGGACTTTAATCCACAAACTTTAGTATCACAAAGCAAATTTTAGGATAAAAATAAACAGGCCTGGCTGTGTGTTTATGTTGTGAGCATGGGGAATTTAGAGATTCATACTGCCCACAGAGAGACCGTAAATGCTTTAGCTTATTTAGACAGCTTAAATTAGGTAACGTGAATCCCACTGTAGGAGTTTGAATTCTCACCGTTGGCGTGATGAGTTGCAAAACCAATATAGGCTCTTCGAAGTGTCATCTAAGATGTTAATATGCTTCCTTGTGGATGAAAATGCTGACACATTGTCTACCTTAAAAAAAAACAAACAAACAAACAAAAAAAACCCACCAACAACCAACCATCCCCCACCCTGCAAAAAACCCACCAAAACCAAAAAACACCAAACCAAAAAACTAACATGAAGCCCCAAAAACTCTAGGTAGGCAAAAGGCTTTGAAAACTAGTATTTTACTACTAGGAACCTGGAAAAATGAAATAGGAAAACTATTGCTTCACTGAACTTAAAAGTGCTTTTTAAAAGGAGTATTTAATAACTGAATTGGAAAGCTACTAGCTTGATTAAATCAACATCTGTGATCCCACTTGAACTCTTATTTAGTCCTTCAAATAGTAGAGAACATAATTTGTTAAAAATCGGACAAAGCATCTGCAGTGTTTGGACGGGTTTAAAATTATTATCATTGGCAAACTTTCAGGATAAGACTTTCGTGCAGTTTGGTGGAGTTTGCTGTAACAGCGCATCTTGTGGTTTTACCCGTTCTGAGGTACTCCTCGCTACTACCAAAATAGCTATTCTTTTATATAGCTGCCTGAAGTCATACACCAGTCCTAAGATTTGTTTGTCATTTAAAGGAGAAAATGATTTATAGAAGTCATCAAACATTACATCACAATACTGAACTCCATTTCATATTTCTAAATGAAACTGCAGATTAAAAGTTGTATCCTCCTTTAACATATCTGAACTGTTGAAATTATATCTCCATTCATTTGGAGTGATGTGTTTAAATGCATGTTTTATGCTAAAGTAGGAATTGTTTGGATTAAATGAGTCAAAGACAATACAAATCTCACTAAGGAAATAAAAAGATTTAAAATGGTATTTGATGAGATGGAAAATGTTTTCCTTCTGTGTTTCCAAGAATGTATTACTATTGGTTTCTGTGTAAAGAAAATACATCACAAGGGAAGAAATTCTTGTCTTTCCTGGTACCAAGTCCTATCTTTTGTACATCCCCGGATGCGTGTGATAAATCAGATCAGCCAAGATTTTTGTGAGGAAAGTATGCCATAAAAATGTGCATACTCCACAAGAGACAGCCTAAATTGCCCTGATTTTAGTATGTCGGTATGATGCCTAACTGAAAATACAAGGTTTTTTCAAGTAACATTCTGTTGATCAACTGAAAAATTAGGTTAAAACCTGAAGTACATTCTGCCAGGTGTTGCTATATGAGAATGTAAGCAAGCTTGCACTTAAAAATTTATAACTGTGTTGTTTGTCAAAATTGCTTTTTGGACAGCTCTATCATTTCTCAGTACAGTTCTTTCTGAAGCACCAGAGACATACAGGAGATCCAAATAAGCGTAACATTTTTTTGAGCTTTTATATACTTCATTATTATGTGGTACAGGTTGGAAATGTTTTGTTTCCAACCAGCCATGCTATTTGTCTCTACTTTTGTCAATGAGTATAGAAGCAACTGTTGTTGAGGGCGGAGGCAGTATCTCTGCTAATGAGTTGCTCACATGTGTGCCAGATGTTGTCTATTTACAGCAGCTGTAATGTTGGCACAATAAGCACAGTTCAATAAAATTCAACTTTAATGCAGAAGAAAGATTAATTTTCTAAGCTTTTAACAGATGTCTTAAACAGAACCTTTTACTTGAACAGAAACACCAAACACACAAACGTGGGCCTTAAAGGGGAATGCTATTTCTTAATGCATTTCTGAAATTAGATTTTGGGTTAAGTACAATAGTTTGTCTGTTGATCTCTAAACACACATATTTGAACTAGTTGTCGTGTGACCTATAACAAGACAGTCAAATGACACACAACTGACAAAATGATGGAGATACCAGGAACATTAGAATGAGTGCATTCATTCTTCAAAAGTTTTCAGCTTCCACATTTTTTGGAAAAATCTGGTAGTGACATACTGGGCCTGTTGCAATCTGTTGCAAAATAGCCATTGACTTCCATAAGGCTCAGTGTTTTATCAGACTTCTTCTGTCAGCAAACCAAATAATGAAGCACAAAATGATTTTCTTTCTTTCCCCATTGAACGTAGTTTCTGACAGCTTGCCTCCTGCACAATACAAAGAGACAATGAGCACTATCCTTGTGTGGATCCAGCAGTCGGAAACTAAACTCTCCATGCCTCAGGTTGCGGTTGCTGAATATGAAATCATGGAGCAGAGACTCAGGGAGCTCAAGGTGAGTGGTCAGGCTGTGGGGAAAAAAAAGTCTCAAATGTAAAGTTTAGAGGAACAGAACCCTTAGTCGTCATGAGTTTGCTGAAGCTGATGGATCTTGAGTGAATTGTAGCCATTCGGGTTTTAGGCAAGGGCTTCAGCAGACGGTGGATACTTACTTAGGATCGATTCCTAAAGTTAAAGGATTGAAAGTGTTCTTCACCATTGAAACCAATTTTATAAGATACCAAACATGTTAAGGAAAGGCTGTTGTTTGTCCCTGTGATATACAAAATATTCCTTTTATTATAGCGCTGGTAGTTAAATGTAGATTTAGTTCATTTCATTTTCCAGAGCTGACATGGAAACAAAGGTGATTTGCAAAATGCAGCACGGGCTTTGTCAGATTTCCTGTCGGATTTACAAGCAGACACAAATGTGGAACAAGTTTTGCCAGAGGGTACAAACCTTCCCTGCATGTCAATGTTTGATATTGTTCTACTCTTGGATGGCTAATGAGCATGTTGTTTGGTACAACTAGTAATGGACATTCAGAAATAAGAAGTAGAATACAGAAAAAAAGTTAGTTGCAGCAAATTGGGGCTAAGAATTGCAAAAGTTTTGAGAACTTATCAAAAACTTTAAATCACAGAAGCTGTTCTAAGTTTATTCTTTTTCTCCGTGTATAGTCTCATTCTTTTTGAAAGTGTAATCACTGGGGCCATTTTCAATTCCAATCTCAAATTAATGAGGTGAATGTAGAACAGCACTATTAACAAGTATAAATACCTCTGGTTGTATTTTCAGTTCAACTAAAAAAAATCTACTTTCTAGTTTGTGTGAGAAAAGCAATTCCAAATTGCTCAGTAGAATATGTCATTGGATGTTTTACCAAAGGTGACCTACATCTTTAGTTTTCAGTCCTTTCTTCAGCAGTCTCACCTGTGTTTGTGAAACAAAGAGAATCGCCCGACACATGAATCGGGATACTATTTGCTTCTTATCCATAGGCTCTACAAAGTTCTCTGCAAGAGCAACAAAAAGGCCTCAACTATCTCAGCACAACCGTGGAAGACATGTCCAGGAAAGCCCCTGCAGAAGTCAGCCAAAGATATCGATCGGAGATTGAGGTGATCCTTGGCCGCTGGAAGAAATTATCGGCGCAGCTGGTGGAACATTGCCAGAAACTTGAGGAGCTTATGACCAAACTCCAGCGATTCCAGGTTAACCAAGCTTTTTTCAGCCTCAACTACTATGTGGTGGCTTGTGGCTGTGGGACAGGCACAGAACGCATTTATACACCTCAAGAAAGTAACACTGAAGTGAAATATCAAAACAATACATAAAATATATTAAAATGTTCACTCGATTTTGGTGGATCCAAGATTGTACTTTGAATTCTGATTTTCTGGCTGTTTCTGCCTATGTTGTTTCAATAGCAGAGCTTAACTTTGATTTCAGTGCAATTGCTACTAATATTCCTCTACTTATTTTTCATGCAGCTGAAGTAGCTGTAACTATATTGACTTTAATGGATTCACTTACGTAATTAAAGTCATTTGTAATATGGTAGTATCTTGGCAGCAGTTGCCAGAAAGCAGAAGTGTATATGACTTATACAACTGTGTGAATTTTCTGGTATTTAGAATGACAGCATTGGAACCTTACACTCTTTCTGTCATTGTGAGGATCTGCTATTTATACTTATTTATAAATCACATGTATCAGCATTACAGGGGATGTCTATGACTTAGGTGTTAAAAGATTTAAAAGAAGTCCATTTTTAACATATTCCTGTTCTATTTCTATATAATTTCAAGGGACAGGTTTCAAAGGAATTCAGGTCAACCAGTCACAAAAATGGGGAAAGTATTTTTAAATTTTTTTTAGATCTTTTTCTTTCTTCACCCCTATGCAAACAAACACTTGCATACTCATGGGCAATATCACAAAGAAAATTCTGAAGGTTGAGGTCCTGCAGCCATACTCAAAGCTGTGTTCTCACAGCGTCTTTCTTCTCGGTGTTGTTGCTCTGTATTTCTTCTGTTTAGAACATCAAATATTTCTGTCCTTGGCTTTGGTTTGCTGGAAGTAGAACATGATTAGCTCCATGTTGTGAATTATAATACAGTAGCATGTGAACTGTAATTGTTATTTTCAGCTTAATTCAATAGAGTTGTCTGGTCAGGAATAAATCTTCTGTCAAAGTATTCTTACACTTCTGCTTTGTAGAGGAAAAAAACCTCATTATAGAAAAAAAGTAAGACATTTTATCAGTACCATTTATCATTTAGCTAGTGAAATGCCACATTGCTCTAAATTGTAGCTTTGGCTCCATAGCTACATCTCTGGTGTTTGAAGCTGGCCATGAAATGAAGTTTAATGGTATGGTGGGATAACCTTGGCCAGCAGCTAGATGCCCCAGCTGCTCTCTCTCTCTCCCTGTCCTCAGCAGGACAGGGGGAGAAAATAGGATGGAAAAGCTCTTAGACTGAGAAAAAGACAAGGAGATCACTTTCCAGTTACCATTATGGGCAAAACAGATACAACTCGGGGAAAATTAAAATAGATTTGTGTAGTGAGAAACAAAGACAGACATTAAAACACCTCTTCCCCTCCCTCTTTTTTGTAGTCCGCACTCCCTTGCTTTACTCATCTCCTCTCTCGCCCAGGGCCGCAGGGGGACGGGAGCTGTGCTCAGGCCATACCAGCTCCTCTCTGCTGCTCCTTCCTCCTCACTCGCTTCCCCTGCTCCAGCGTGGGTCCTCCCACGGGCTGCAGTCCTTTAGGAAATACCTGCTCCAGCGTGGGGTCCTCCCCAGGCTGCAGGGGGACAGCCCACCAGGGTCTTCCCCACGGGCTGCAGGGGAATCTCTGCGCCGGCCCCTGGAGCATCTCCTCCCCTCCTTCTTCACCCACCTTGGGTTGCTTCTCACTTTTTTTCCTCTCCTCCTTTGCCTCTCTGGCGTTTTTCCCCTTTTTTAACTATATTATCGCAGAGGTGTCACTAGGTGACCACGGGGTCAGCTGTGTCCTGCGGTGGGTCCATTGGAGACAGCTGGAACCCAATATAAGTAGGAAAACTGCAAAGCAGATTTTATCAGTGGTATAATGAAATATTTGTAATTGCCTGAGAAATTAAAACTTCTGTCTCCCCCCTCTCTCCCCAAATTTTCTGGACAGAAGTTTAGAGGTTTCCCCACTACTCCTAAAAGGAGAAAGTCCTGAACATCGTGACCATGCAGTGTGTAGAGCACGTAGTTTTCAAGCTGTGTGAGCTATTGTTGCGTACAGATCTTAGCCTTTATATTTATTGCTGAAGTCACTGTAGTACACAGTTGAAATAAGTCATTGTCTTTTCAACTCCTTGAATGACTTCTCTTCCAGACGATTGGTTTAGCTGTTGCAATTTATGGAATGCGTCAGCATGGGATACGATGAAATCAGTGTCAATAAATAAAATGCATTTACAGTCTGATTCAAAGTGCAAGTCATACATTTGATTTTCATTGGTAACTGGAGACTGATCTCTTTAAGTAAATTCCATCAGATCTATATTTTGCAGCATTAATGAACTATACTTAAAGTATTCTTCTAAAGGTATTAAAGTTTCATCATGAAATATGATTCTGAACTATTTTTACTGACTGATAATGGAATGCACAGTAGACACTTTAACAGTGTTTTAATAATTGCCATTCTGAAGTATACTGATAATTTCGGTATAATTATTTCTATTAATTCAGTTCATTTTCCATGGTAGCCTGTTGTTATTAAATATATCAAGCACACTAGGAAAATGTTCCTTTTGGTTATCTATCGTAACAGTCGCTAAGGTATTTTTGTACATATTTTAGGGCACAGTCTGTATTCTAACAAAATGTCTATTTTTGTGCTTTAATTCAGCTTTTCAGCATATAATATCAATCTGTAGTTTGCTGTTGATGAAAACAGTTTGATGAACAAACGCTTTATAATTTTCCTTTCAAATTTTTGCCATTTGTAATTTTTATTTTAACATCTGCATCTAATTGTTTACCGAAGGTGGCATTTTAAGGGACATTTAAGAGACATTTTTTAAATCTCATTCTACCTTTCAAGGTATTGGATGATCTATGAAAAGTTGCCTGGGACTGGTAGAATTCCCTCTCTTCGGGCATTTTGTGTTCAGCTTTATTTATTAATTTATTAAAAGCAAATTACTGATTACAAATATTCAAGTGTTAGAAACAGTAACTAAATTACTGTTAGTTCAGAGACTAAGAGCCAGTCTCTGAAATGATTCATTGAGTCATTATATGATTTTAGTTTCTGAAGTGAATTTGTTTCAATTACTGTTTCAGTTACAATTAATATTTTTTTTTTTCATTCTGAGTAGTAAGGGAGTTTTTCTGTGTTGTGTTCCGGTAAAGAAATAGGCAATAGAGCATGCAACTTCCAAAAGGAGCCTGAAATTGAAATTGAAGCACAGGAGGATTTGATAGGTGAACCTGAATTAATTTCCCATTATAAGTCATCTGAAGCTATACAAGGAACCAATGAACACGCATGCAGCATCTAAGCGCAAGTGATATTTGGAAGGCAGAAATTTGAGAGCCAGAAAGTTGCCCACTCATAGACACGTTAAACTTGGGCAGAAATGGTCAGAGTGCAGGCTAAAGAGTCGATGACAGTCCCAGATAAAATTGGGTTTGCTTGTTTGCTGTGTTTGTATTTTTCAGACAGTTCAATAATCTTGAAATTACATTGCGATGAATTTTAGTCATAGTGCCAGGATGAGTTACGCTATTGCCAGTCAGGTTCTGGGCAATGTAATAAAATGTCTTTTTAATAAACAGAACGACACTAAAACGCTGAAGAAGTGGATGGCTGAAGTGGATGTTTTTCTGAAGGAAGAGTGGCCTGCCCTTGGTGATTCAGAAGCACTGGAAAAGCAACTTGAGCAATGTACAGTAAGTATTCCCTGCCTGCTTGGCAATTATTCGATTCTTCTCTGTGAGCCTGGCTTATACAGAAGTTACACAAATGATTACTGTTCCTAAAAATAAATCTGTGTTGTAAGGGGATTTTCTTCTGCAAGCTGTTTGAACCTCCTGCATTTCCCGGGTTTGAAGGAAAATTCTGTTAAAAAATTGGGAACTTTAATACAGAGAGGAGGCATACGGTGACTGTATTATGTATTTATAGCAGGAGCAAAACATCAAAGAGGGTACTTGCAGCAAATAAGTTAGTAGCCTTTTAAGATAACTGTTTATTTACTTTGTTGCGTTTACAAACATTGCATGTTTATTTGTTATAAGCTGTGTAATCTGTGCCAGAAGATCTTTCTCCTTATCTATTATTCAGACGCTTTTCTGACTGTACCGAAAGAACTTGCGGGTGTTGTGAGTTATGTCCATTTTTTTTCTCACTACACTTACAAGTTCCAGGACTTTGTCCCAGCAGAGTTTTAAAGCATCATGAAGTATTGATACTTCCATCACAGGGTTTACAAATTCTTCTGCCTTTCCCAACAGACTGTGTAAGTGTGGTGAATCTTGTAATCCATGATAGTCCCTGTCTATATGTTCCGTGGAATTTACAGGTTCTGTAAGTGTTCTGACAGGATGTGTAAATATTATGAAACATACATATTGATCTTGCAGAACTCCGAGCTCCTCAGACTTTCTCTCTTACCCCTTATTTAAATAAAAATGATTATAAATTATATAGGACAGGTCTTATCTCTACAGAGTAGTAAGTTACATGTAACTCCTTTAGAATCTTTCACCTGAATTTATGAAGAGTTTGTACAAATATTAGCCATTACTGTCAAATATATAATAAAGCTACCAAAATCTTCATCATCTTTTATGTGTTTACGCTTCCAGCCTTTTCCACTGTGTAGGAAGCCCAGGTAACATCTGCAGCACTGAAGAAGGCCTTAGGAAATAAAGTTGGAAGTGGCAATTTAGAACTAGCTCAGGGCTTAAATAATATTCAACCACAAATAAAATTCTAATAACTAGACATAACCAGAAAATATCACCAATCAGATCATTTTAAGGAAGTTACCAGGTGAATTACCAACCCAAGGGTAATGCTGGTGTAGTTAATAAGGTGGCTGTTTTCCACCATTATGATGGGATGCTCTTTCACAAATGTGAATAAAAGATCTAGGCATTGTAATAGATATGTAATATAGCTTTATAGATAAGTGTATATATAGTATATATGTAACGTTTGAAAGTTACATAATATATATTTTTGCAAATAAACTTTATCTGACATAGCATAGCTTACCATATTACAACTGCTTATTCCTTTTTAATTTATTTTCATAGTTCAGTCTGTTACTTGTGCTCATTTGACTGGAGATCTGGACCAAAGACATGTCAGAATCTCATGTAGACATGTTTTGATAGGGATAGCATATCTGAAAATTTGTGTGAATGCTGCTTGCCTAATCTTCTGCTCTTCCTTTAGGCTTTAGTAAATGATATCCAGACAATCCAGCCCAGTTTGAACAGTGTTAACGAGGTTGGGAAGAAAATGAAGAGTGAAGCAGAGCCAGAATTTGCTTCCAGAATAGAGACAGAACTAAAGGATCTCAATGTTCAATGGGAACACATTTGCCAACAGGTATCAAGTCTCCCTCTGTGACTGGTTAATTTTAAATTCATAATCAGGTTTCTTATTGGCAGAATTTGTCTTTCTATGCATATCCAGTAGATATGAAACAGAATTTAGACATATTTGGTTCACATTAATTAAAATTCTATTTTAGGAATTTTATTTAGCATGTAGCAATGCATGGAAAGTATATTTCTTTATATTATAATACAATATCTTACGATTTTTATAACAAAGTTATATAGTAATATCTTAGATCTTAACAGCAATGTAATTTATGGTTCCTGCAAAACTAGCTTTCTGAAAGTGGTATATAGGCATTTGCCGAAAAATCCAGTTCTGTATTTAGCGTTACATTTTCTTTTGCGTCATTGTACTCACGTGTCAATGCTCCAGAAGAAATAAGACACTAAAGCAGTGAAGAGTTCAGAATTCAATAACCTGGAATTAAGAGTATGTGCGCATAAGCATGTGTGTAAATTAGTCTCCAATGATCACACGAATTTGGGAGAATGGGGCATAACAGGAAAGGACCATTCTTTTGTTTTAATTAAAGACATTCTTAATAAATAATTTTACAGATTAAGGAAGCTTAAAATTGCTATTGTTTCATTGATGGCATTTGGATTCTTTATGATAGTTCAAAAGAAACGTCTTTCATTTTGTATTTTTTTTCTAATTGTTCATTCTGTTTTCTACCTTTTTTAGTGTGTATTTGCATAATAGTAAAACTATTACCGTTCAAGGTGGTCTAATGCTTTCTAAGATTTTTATTCACTTTACATGTGAAAAATAGCCTCTGTATATTGTTCAGATAAACAGTTATCAAAAAAGTTCATCCTTGAAATCTGTAAGACATTTTATTGATCCAGTTATGTAGTCCTTCCCGTCTGACTAATGTGGAGTTTTTAATTGCTTCTTTTTGTAACATTAATAAATTTGATAACTTTGCAGTTCTCTCACAGAAATTTCAAGTGATGCCTTATGAGTTTTAGAAGTCTGTTACAGTTGTTTTCTGACTTCCCTGAAAATTTGCCTGCAATAGTTCCATTCAATACACAGCACAAATTATTGCCTCTCAGTGGGCATTTCTAACACGACTTCTTCAGTAATAGCTATTAAAACACAGGAGTAGTGAATACAAAAATCGGTTTGGTCTGTGGGGATTTCTTGGAAGGATTTGGACTGTGAGAGCTAACAATTGGCATTCGGGTGCTCTTTCCAGGTGATGGAAGAATACCCTCTTCTGGTGCTGCGACTGAGGGAGAGGCAATTTTGCAGGGCCCCATACGGTTCTGCTTTGATACTTGTTGAACATCCCCTTTTTAGTGTTACTCTATTTTGTTCTGTAACACAACATTTATGTAGAACAACATTTATGTTTAGCAGCCAGTCCTGAAGGATGAGTAACAAAACCAGTAACAGTCAGAAACGAAGACCAAATACTAAGACACAGTTCCTCCTGATGTTACTGAAAATAACATTTACTGAAGTAGCTTCACAGTGCAGGATATTGGAGCGATCAGCTCTGCAAGCCCAACTCTGAAAAACAGTACCAGTACAACTAACTGGGTTTTTTGCAAACTTCTTTATACCATTGAAAAATGGCTCAGCCAGTGGCTGAATCAGTTATGGACAATTTTGATAAGTTGATGCACAATTCATAGAATCATTTGGGACAGAAGGGACCTTAAATATCATCTAGTTCTATATGTGAGCTGTATGACATAAGTTATATGACCACTATATAGTGATTGGCAAAGGATTCAACAAAAGTATTTTTCCCTTTAAGAGAAGTAGTTTCTTCCAGTAGGTGATTCCTTTTTCACTTACCTATTTTTAGGATATACACCTTTCTGAGAGATTCAATAATGGCTTCATTAGTAGAAGAAAGTAGTAAAGCATATTGCTTTATTCTCTAGCAAGCTGCATTCAAACTGGTTTGAAGGTCATCTGACTTTAGAGCTCAAGAGCCTCTGGCTTCATCCTTGGATGCACTTTTGCGGTCTCCTGTGGTTGTTCTTTTTACATCTTTTAGAAAATAGTCCCTGGGTGATGTTTTTTCAATTTTTTTTCTGATGACCTCAGCATATGGTGTAGAGTGCTGTTCTAGGATTATTGAGAGTTCATTCTGCGCAGCAATGACTCACTAAAAAAAAGGATGTATGCACATGTGTAATACTTTTGGGACTATTTATTATTAATATCTATCTAATTACTTGTTAACATCTGCCTAATTACAGCAATGTTATTAGTATAGGATTTAATTTGGTTCTTTTCAGGCTAAAATATTGTCATGTTTGTACAGTAGCCTTGCTTCAAGTACCATGTAATCTCTTCTTTCTTAAAGGCCTATGCTAAGAAGGCAGCATTAAAAGGTGGTTTGGATAAGACTGTGAGTCTCAGAAAGGATTTGTCAGAGATGCATGAATGGATAACACAAGCTGAGGAAGAATATCTGGAAAGAGATTTTGAGTATAAAACACCTGAGGAATTACAGAAAGCTGTTGAGGAACTGAAGGTAAAAGATGAACTAATTCCTTGAGCTGCGTTTAAATTCTTTCTGAAGCTTTCGTTGTAGAGAAAGTCTACTCTCTCTTTCAGGAAAGAGCCTTTTGACATCTACTTGTTAGCCTAAAATTTAAAGTAGTAGGTGGCTTGAAGTAATTTCTATTTGGAATATGTTGGAAGGTATTTAATCTTTTGCCATACTGCATTGCTTTTTTTTTCTCTGCTTCATTGGATACTTGATTTTGATGCAGCTTCAACATTCTTTTACGTAAGGAATTATTCCTAAGATTCAGTTATTAGGAACAGTTAACTGATAGAATGAAATCAGGTTTTTGTCTTCTCTTTGTATTAGAGACAGAGAAGAAAAAAGATTTAGGGCTTCAGGATGCATGTTGATATGTACTAAGTACGCATGATTTATTATTTTTTCAATACAGCAATATAGGAACAGCATATTTTGGTCTCAATAATGTTTCTTTCATGTGGGATGAATATGGCCTGCGGACAAAAACACTAATATACTCTTGCTCAGCCACTGGATGGGAGCTTGATTTTTATTTCAGAAGTGAATTGTTTGGTTTGTGCTATTCAGGAAGTCAGGTTATATGGTCTTAACAATCTATCCAACACTTTGTTTGCAAACTCTTCATTGTCGATAGGGTTTTGCCAGTGCTTGAGGGTATCTGACCTGGCAACTGATGATATCTTTATTGACTGGCAGAAATGACTTGATGGCAGTCAGAATATACAGAATATATGGAGATACGTGGAACAAGTTCAATTCATTGTAAATGAGACAAATATATCAAAAGTAAACATCTGCTCTAGAGATACAGTTCTTTTTTAGTAATTAAATAATAGAACTCACATTTATACATTGCACTGCATAATAAAACGGGTAAAATGTACGAATTTCGACACAACCCCCACGATGGATTTCCTAGTGAATATTCTGTGCTTCCAGGTGAAGTACAGGTATGTCAGCCTGTGATACCTCGACCTATGCAGATAACCAGATCATTTATCACACATCCCTTCACCTGCTCCTGGTGATCCTTTCCCCAAAGGCTTGCAGCCACCTCTCCTGTCACACAACAGGCAAAATCTGGACCAGAATTCATTGTGATCCCAATTATTCTGGTTCATGGACTCCCTCAGACCCAGAGAGAAAGAAGGTTGTCAGGAACAAGGTTTTGGTTTAATATTTTCGAGCCAGGGAGTTCTCAGCTTAAATTCCTGCGAAGACCAGTACACACTGATGACGCTCTGTATACCATCCCTCTGTTTCCAGTACTGGTATGACTCCAGTCATAGACACGATCCCATTGTAAGCACTCAGAGGAAACAACGCTAGGTATGACAATCTTATTAATGAGATGGCTTAACAAGGGGGAGAGTAGCGAAAGGTGGAGGAAGAAAGTTGGACATTGGATTGATCGGTTGTTGTGGTTGCACCGACTAAAACAGGGAAAAGGTGGCAGGTTGGTGGATCCTGATCATTTACATAGGATTTGTTAATTACTGGGTTTAATTCAGCATCCATTTGTGATTCTCTGTGTGCCTTGGATCTTTGTATTTCCTATGTCTGTCCTTTATTAAACGTCTCTGCCTAGGGTCTAACACAGAAAGTGCTGTTTAGGAGGATGCTCCCTTTTCACTTTATCCTCTCTTCGTGTTAGGTTAATGTTCACTGGCGGTGGATAATGGCACTGATTTTTCTGCCTCTGTAAAGTAAAAGAATGAAATCAACATTAATGCTCTGATAAAAGTGTGAAATATACACTGGAGAAAAATTATTTCCGCAATTTCTCTTTAAATGCAGGTTAATGACAGTGGCAAGGAGAGGAAAATCAGACAGAATTATTTTCTTTTTTTTCTGTCTTGCTGCTTTTGATTGTGCCTTTAAACCTGGGTACATGAATTTGTAACACAAAAGATTTAATTTTTTTTCGTTTTTTCATTTGTGGTTCATAAGGTATTAAGGCAAAAGTATTTTGAGCATTTCTTGGAAAAAAAATACTGAAATGTTTTACTGTTCTGGGAGCTCCAGAAAACTAAATAGTTTTGTGATCTTAAATTGTGTTGAGTATTGAGCATTAGCAACAAAATGGAAAAAAAGGGGGTTGGGAGTCAGAAAGTCTGAGAATTAATGGCTCTTGGAGTTGTTTTTTTGTTGTGGGGTTGTTTGGGTTTTTTCCCCTCGGACTTAATTCTGTCAGAGAGAATTCTAAGAGTTATTAGAAATAAATTTCCTTCTTAAACCCAGACTACAACTTTTTTTTTTTTTTCCAGAGGGCAAAGGAGGAAGCCATGCAGAAAGAAGTAAAAGTGAAGCTTATTACTGATTCTGTGAATAATTTTATAGCAAAGGCTCCACCTGCAGCTCATGAGGCTTTGAAAAAGGAGCTCGATGTTCTAATTACCAGCTACCAGCGACTCTGCAGCAGACTGAATGGAAAGTGCAAAACTTTGGAGGTTGGATATCTTGTCAGTCATTGTACTTATAGCCCTTCTAACTGCAAAAGTAAGGTAGAGAGCAAAGATGCGCTATCATATGGGATCATGAGTATCCCAAGGCTCTCATCGCTTTATGAGCCATATACCAAATACTACATGGTATGAGCCATATACCTAAATCTTTTTGAGAATCATACATGCTGGAGAGAAGCCTCAGATATGTCCCTTAGGTGGGAGACAGCAATGGCTGCTCAGGGTTCTTATCCCTCCTGAGATTAAGCCAAATATCTGGCTTCTGTAGCAACTCTGAGACGTTGTTTTCACCAGCTTTTCTAGGCTGCTTTCTTCCATGGCTAAGGATTTTGATTCAACGGCCCTGAAGCTGGACACGTGGTGTTATCTCAGCACGGGAGCAGCATTTGATCTGCTGGCAAGCTGAATATGTCTTATGCGTTTTGAGTTGACCCTGCCACTTTGGCCAACTCCGCTACAGATTCTTGCCATAGGACTGTTTGCATATTATACAGTGGTCACAGTGAATTCAGTATTATTTTTCCATTGTGAACTAATTTGCGATGGCTGACTTTGTACAGGACAATCGTATACCTGGGTAAAATTTATCTCCTCTAAATTTCACTGTGGAAAAAGTGTGTATACTAAGCTGGTAATCTCTATTTCCCCTGATCATTGATGATGATGTTGTGTGAATTGCACTCTGGGAAACTTGATCTACAAACAGCCTAATGCATCTCAATAAAATAATTTCAACTTCTACTGACATAAAAAGGAACAATGAAAAGGTGATTTATGGAGAGTTTAAATGTTTTGCTTGTGTATAAAGTGCCGTTTTTATCTGCTTATTTAAGTATCTTCAGGCACTGTAAAAATAAAATATTAGGCAATAATTTAATTCCAGGAGAATGAGAACGTAATTCCATTTTACAACATTATGTTTATTACTCCAGCACTTAAGTGGTCTATAAATTGCACTAAATGTGGTTTAGAATTAATTTCCGTAGAGATTTCAGTCAGAATTTTTGAAAGCTGTTTTTTAGATATTTTATGAACCTGTGCTTTAAGTAATTAATATACAGAATATATAAGCAACCTAACTACATCTTGTAATAAAGACATAAACTTCTAACATGAGTCTTTAAAAATTCTGATAATTTGCATTTTTACATATTACAATAAAATTTTACAGAAAAGCATATAAAGTGGATAATTCATGAGACGGAAGATTCAAGTTGTATTTTGTTTGCAGAAGTGATCACTCTTTCATGTTATCTTCTGTGGTTTTACTCTGTTTAATCAAAATGTTTTGGTTGTGTATTATATTATCTGGAACGTGTAATTACTGGGGAAAAAATCAACTCTAGGGCACTGTAACCATCAGATATCAACCATGTTGTTTCGGGCATAAAGCATGCAATGTTTTCAATGTTTTATTAAGTTAAAGTTAGTTGTGAGCTTTTCAATCTCAATAAACTTTTTTTTTCTCCATCAGGAGGTATGGGCATGTTGGCGTGAATTATTGTCGTATTTGGAGGCAGAAAATAAATGGTTGAATGAGATTGAACGGAAACTCAAGGCAACGGAAAATATCCAGGGAGGTGCAGAAGAGATTTCTGAGTCTCTAGATGTAAGTGCTGACTTAAATAATATCGCATTTATCAGGTATTGATAAATTGTAAATCACATTACATGCAAAACAAATTATGAATCAACATTACATATGAGTAAGATGCAGAATATTTGGAAAGTCCTATGTTCTCACTTGATTCAACAAATGAAGTTTTCAATTCAAATCCACCTAAGTGAAACGGAGTAATTAAATGTGTTATGCCTGATTTCACAGACAATTTTTGGTGACAAGAAAATACATGTTCTTAAAACATATGGCCTCACTTAAGCCAGTCAAAAAAATGCTGAAGCCTTCAGAGAGAGCAGGCTTTCATCCTAGCACTGCAACTCTGTTTATTATTACTTAATTTTTATTCATGGAACCTTTCAAATCTGTAGAAATTAAGTTAATACTCTTAGTGGATCAAAATACAAAACGTTACATTGATAATGCATTTTTGCTGTCAAATTTCATCCATTCAGATAATGAAGCAAGTTTTTTATTTTTAAGTACACAAATACTCCCACTGAACTATTTGGGCAGAGTCCATGTTTTTAAAATCAAGCACCCAATTTATTGCTTTGCGAAAAATCTTTCTTTGTTTTCAGTAATAAGTAGTACAAAACATTTGTTGTCAAGATGTGGGACATAGATATTTTTATCTTTTCTCTCTACTTTTATTGTGTATGAAATGCGAAGTTTCTTACGTTTTTAAGGAGAGTTGTGATGGTTCTGTAGAATCTTATTTGCAGAAAGGAAAACAAACTACTTTTTTGGCCTTGTTTCAGTCTTTGGAACGTTTAATGAGACATCCAGAAGATAATCGCAATCAGATTCGGGAGTTGGCTCAGACTTTAACTGATGGTGGAATCTTGGATGAATTGATCAATGAGAAACTTGAGAAATTCAATACTCGATGGGAAGAACTTCAGCAGGAGGTATATTTAATAATTGACCTGTCTTTCCATTAAGCAGCTGACAGTCTAGCACCATTAAAAAAAAAAAAAAAAAAAAGTTATTTTGCTGGTATAGTTCCTAAATAGTACACAAATAAAGACTTACTTTAGAAGTGGACAGTTTGCATAGGTGTGGTGGGCTAATTCTGGTAGGTAGCAAAGCACCACATAGCTGCTCGCTCACTCCGTACGTCTCCTTTGCGCAATGGGGCAGAGAATTGGAAAGGCAAAAGTGAGAAAACTCAGGGATTGAGATAAAGACAATTAAATAAGTGAAAGAAAAAAAGGGAGAAAGCAAGTGATGCAAAACGAATCTCTCGCCACCAGGAGACTAACGCCCAGCCAGTCCCCCAGCAATGGCAATTTTGGAAAAACTGCCCTCCAACCCTCTTTTATTGCTGAGTACAGCTCTGTGTGGTACAGAATAGCTCTTTGGTCAGTTCAGGTCGGCTGTCCCGGCTGTGTCCCTTCCCAGCCTCTTGTCCACCCCCAGCCTACTCACTGCGAGGGGCAGAGCGAGAACGAGAAGGCACCGTGCTCGGCAATAGCTAAAACATCCCTATGTTATCAACGCTGCTCACCAGTCTAAACCACAGCACCACACAGGCTGCTGTGAAGAAAATTAACTCCATCCCAGCCAAAACCGGTACAACAGGGAACCCTAAAATTCCAAAACTGAAGTGATCATCTAGTGGATTTAATGTTCAGTTGCATACTTAGACATGCTTTCTCTGACAAAACTCTTACTGAGAAGCAAACTATTTTCAAAATTAAATATAGGAGTAACACTCTCTTACAGATGTATTCCTTACTAAACACTAAATAAGAGTCTTTGTATCAATGCAAGATTTTATAAAGACACTTCAATACAGAAACGTGATTAGCACAAGGAGAGTCAAATCCAGCAATCTTTGCTACAGACTCCATGAAAAAAGTTTTACTAGTCCTTTGACAGATCCCGCTAGTGGGACAGTATACTTTTTTGCTGTTAAATCAATTCAAAACTGTGATACTTGTGCATGAATTTTTACTTTTAACACTGGGAGTTTATTTAACATATGTTTATGTGCCTACTAATACAAATGTGTGTGTATAATGGCAGGATCAAAGAGAATTCACTAAGGAATTTTAAGACAACCAAAGGATACATCAGGAAATAGCTCAACTACTAGTAGCTCACTAGTGACAAAGATGGGAACAAACTCTAAACAAACACAGAACAACCTTACAGGACAAACTAACAAGGCAGTTAAATTACAGAAGTATTCTGTGCAAATACATGAAAAAATGAAACTTATGGAGGACTTCTGACTTCATATAGGAGACTGTAACTTTTGAGCTGACTGTTCCTGTTCAGAAGGAAGATCTTGGAGTTGGGAAGAGAAATATCAGGAAGATGTCAGCTCAGCACTTGGTAAAGATCAGAAAGAAATTATTAGGGAAAGACCTAGCAAAGGACACGGAGACCCTCTTTATGATTGGAACCAGAACACGTTCAAAGATGAGCTACAAAGACAGTCAAAAGTTACTCAGTTTCAATGGGATAAACGATGCACAAGTAAAGATTTTGGGAAAGCAGATGTGTTAGAATGATAACAATCTACCAGAACAATGATGACATTTTTGCTTCTTCCTTGGTGCTTGAAAGGTACTTGTTCATGAAAACAGTGGAAGTAAAAACACTGCAGTAAAAATTAAGGAATGGTCCTCAGCTGCTCTGAGCTTAAAAACTTGAAGGATGGGGAGGGATAGTGCCTGGTTCCCTCTGCTAACTACCCGGTGGTAGTTCTGGTGCAGTGCAGACGTTCACGTAATGCCATGTTGCTGGGCAGTGTCATAATAGAAAACTAAACATAACTTTCTGTGTACCTGCTATTTTTTTTTCTTTTTTTTTTTTTTTTACATCTGACTTCTGTTTGAAAGCAGATACATTCCCTAGAATTCTGCTTCTTGGCATCTGTTGGTTTTTTCCTGTCTTGGAGGAGAAAACTAGGAATATGCAGAGGGCTTCCAGTGTGTGAAAACAGGATTTTCAAATAGTCTTGCTGAGTCATGTATGAATACTATGAATACTATTCAGTCTTCACAGTAATAGGCATTAAATCAAAATTCATGCCAGATGTAGGGGTTAAATGTGAAAGTACAACATGAAGACGTGAAATTCTGGAAAAAATGTGGATGAATATATAAGCAAAATAGAAATGTATCCACTGCTTTCCAATTTAATTTAAATATAGACCAAAAGGGGGGGGAGCCCCCTCCTTATTTGAAAGCTTGATCTGATATTTAGTAGTCAAATACTAATAGTGAGATCTGTCTATGAATATAAGAGCTGTAAAGAAACTATTTCAATCACAAGTGAGTCAGTCACACTGCGTCTTTACTGTATGATTTCTACAACAAAATGTTTTATTAATTTTTCCACTGAAGTGTCACACAGTTTTTTCATAGATTCCCGACCCTGAATCTTCTGCGCTGTTTGTGTAGCTCTGTTGAAATCCAAACAGCATGCACTCTCCTTGCATAAAAATACATTGCAGGCACATAACACTATTCAGCTTGTGTTCAAGGTCACTTCTACTTCAGACAGACTAATAGGCTATCCTAATGTGGTTAAGTTATTTATTTTTATTTGAATAATTGTGCAGGTAATTACCAAGACAATAAGCTCATGTGGGCAGAAACTGATATGTGAAATATTTAATCACTATTAATAAAGCAATCAAACCAACCACTACCATATGAATGATGCCGCAAGAAAATACAGCATTGCTACTGAGATAGAGATTAATTTTTAAAGGCAGATAATGGCTTTATGTTTGTATGCCTTATCTTCTTTAGTTAACAAAGACTGAGTGTGTTTAGTTTGCTTTTGAACATCTGGGGCTGATCGATAAGCGACATATACCCTATCTTTCGTTTTCAAGGACTGATTCGCTTACAACTCTATATATTGGATCTAAAAAACACTGTTGCCTGAAGAACTTCAAGCTAACGTTGCAAGTGGCTATCATCCCCTGTAATGCTGAAAGTGATTTACATCCTGTCCAGCAACTTCAAAAACGTCAGCTAGATATTCTTGACTACGCTTGCAAAAAACTGTACAAAACATCATCGTTCAGATGAGCTCTACACTAGATTAGATTTTTATTCTTGGGGACTGTCTCTTAATTTCTTTTTGGACTCCCCTCAAGATTACCCTTTGTTTCTTTCAAAGAGCACACATCCATCATTTGACACAATTTTTCTGTTTTGTTCTCCTCTCAAGAGGAGAGAGAATTCTTCATGCCCCATCTCCACGCGATTGCTTTGAAGGCTGCTAAGAGGGCTGCTTTTACAAGTTCTGAGGCACCATCTGTCTGCAGTGATAACCTAAAGAGATAAAGAAGTCCTCCTTGGTATAGTTTGCGGTTTGGAATACAGTTGATCAAAGATGAATATCACTTTGTGGCTGAAAGGTCAAATATTTGTAGCCGCTTACTTTAAAAACACGCTGTGAAATATTACTAGAATTTGCAGAAGAGTTAGTTCTGGCTTGGAGGGTATTAAAAATTCCTGGGCCCAAAATGAATGCTTTGAATGATATAAAAGGTGTTTCTAGTTTAAGTCTAAACAGTAATCCACTCTGATTCCAAACACAAAGCGGAGATTAACACATTAACAATTTGCTGCAAAACGTAGAGATGTTGTAGTATATCTCGGTCACAGCCATTGTAACACCAAGAATTAGGTTACATTTTAAAGTAATTTAAACAAGTTAAGAAGGAATTTTAAAGTTTTCTAACTTTTTAACTTTACCCTGCAGTAACATTTCTCAATAATTAGAGAGCATAACTGAGCCAAAAAAGAGAGCTAACATATTTCTGCCTTTAACAGACCCATTTCCATGAGCTATAACGTACAAGCTAATTAATGATTTTGCTTCTGCATTTCAAATAAATATACCCTGTAGTAAAAGTGCTAAAATTTTCAGAAGGTTTTGTTCTATTTTTCTCCCACAGCACAAGTACTGAGTACTGCCTCAACAACAGAACTCCACTTGGTTTTAACCATAAAACCCTAACCAACATCTTAGTAACTGCATGTGTGACTAATGTCATTAAATACATGAAATGTATTCTTTAAGGAAAAAGCAGCAATGTCTGTAAATATAGCTTTATAACATTCAACATCAAAGAATGAGCTATAGTCGTAAGCAACTGTTTGAGCACCTCCAGCTTTCCTGATATTTGATCGCCTCTCAGTGCAGCCTTTCCCTTAATACGGGATTTTATATGGATACTATGCAATGTTACCATCTCCTGCCTTTACCATTGATCTTTGTTAAATTGTAAAAAGATTTATGCAATACCCCATATTATAAAAATGAAACCTTCTGCTTAATTATAAAAAATAACTAAAAATCTATACAAAACTGTAGAGAATTTAATACAAAATTCAGTCCATGAATATTTCTTCTTTTCTCTTTCATTTTGATAGTGCCTAACAGCAGATATTTTTTTTTGTTTGTTTTTATTTTCCTTGACAGCTGTCAACATTTCACTGGCTCAGAAATAATTAAACAGT
The DNA here is from genome assembly GCF_929443795.1 of Astur gentilis. NCBI lineage: Eukaryota > Metazoa > Chordata > Aves > Accipitriformes > Accipitridae > Astur > Astur gentilis. The sequence goes on from NC_064911.1 coordinate 14,789,115, forward strand.
TGGTTATTTTCCTGAGATTTCCTATTTAGCAATTAACTGTCAGACACTTCCCTTTAGAGACCAAAGCCTTCAGCTTTATTGACTATGATCTGATAGCAGAGCTAGAGCTTCCTGTTACGTCCTCAGACCCATTTATACACTGCGATGTTAAACCATCTATTTTTTCCACAGAGGAATAGAAAAACCGTAATTTTTCAGAGGAAACAAAAACCAAACAAACAATAAAACCCAAACAAAACAAAAAAAAAAACAAAGAAAAAAAAAACCAAACCAACTCCCCCCAAAACAGAACACCATAAAATATAATATTTTTATATTGTAGGTATCTAAAATTTCAACTTTCATGTGTCTTTTAGAAATATGCATATATAGATTTTCACATGCACAGACATAGCTTTATGGACAAATTTGAAAGTCATGTTTACAGATGCGTGTAGTATGTCTGCCCCTTTTTGTAAAGCCCTCTAATGCTTACCTCCGTCAGTAAGTCTCTTTTCTACCGAAGGAGAGGCAGAAACCTCCTCCATATTGTGGCATTCTCCTGATTGAATTGATAAATATTCTACAATACCAGCGGTAGTGCCAGGGCCCGACTGAGTGAACAGGATTAGGTTTTTGAGTCAGCTGTTGTGTGTTGTAGAAATATCTTACGTTATACGAGCGTATTGTACCTTTTATAAGATTGTTGCGAAGGCTTTTTCCTTACATTTGTTGTGTGAATTGAACGGGGTCAGGGTAGAGGCTTGACTTTAGGTGAGCGTGCAGGATGGAGTCTGTTCCCAGTAAGCAATGTGGACCAAAAAATTAAAGCAACACCCGCTTATATCTGAGAAAATCATCATAACTGCGGAGGTACCATTTCCCAGCATTTGGCTGTGTGGTTCTGCTCCCACCGCCAAAAAAATCCTTCTCTTGTACCACTGCGTTCACATCTTGCTCTGATATCATCCGTTCATTCGTCTAAACTGTTCACGGTTTTTGGAAAAGGTGTACTTTCACCCCACTTGGAAGATACAAAATATCGCTCAGGTTCTCAGGCTGTAATCAGATTCTCTCTGAGGACAATGGAAGGGGAATGTTTTGTCTTTGTGTGTGTGCGTGTACGTACTTACTTTGTGTGCGCATAAAGATATCACAAGCATGCATATACATTTCTCTGATTTCATATTTGTTTGAAATTCAGCCAGACTCAAGCGAGGATTTGTTGTAATTCTTTCTTAACTTTATCTGCTTTAATATTTGATCAACGAGCTTGGGAATGTTTTAATTTTTCCAGTTGTGTTCTAAAACAGGATGGTGATATACATAGTTTCTGCTGATATCAGCAGAGAGATGACAATTTTTCAATCACCACGTATTTGTCATAGAATTTTAAGACTTTTTGTGAGTTTCCATGCAGTGATAACTGCTTCATTGCATGCATGCAGGCTGCTCCTGAGGCTGGCAGCAAATTTATCTGTACTGAAGCAAGTGCCTAGCTGCAAGCAGTAGTTTGCAAGGGTCAGAATTTAGCAAAGGTTCAAAGCTTCAACTATTGCTGTAAAAGTAGTTTTTCAGAAGGATTTAGCACCAAAATCGTGTCCAGTGTATTGAATTCTCCAGAAAGTACAAGTGCTTATTTTAATGACTGATAAGAATGGAACTTTCTCTGTGTCTTATTTTAAATGGTGATTTTTTTCTGAATATCAGGATGCTGTAGACCTCGGTATGAAGGGACTATGTGTGTAGGTTAGTCCTGCTAGTTATCCAAAGAGGTCGGTAAAGGCAGAGGTTTTCTTCCATGCTTCCAGAAGGATGCCCTTACCCATGGGCTGTAGAAAGCTCCTTACCCTGTTTCTGATCGAATGTGTCTTTCAATCTACTGTATAGTGATGGAAAGGTAGGGAGTGACTGTATCTTAGCCAGGCTTACAAATTAGTAGTAAGGAGTGCCAAGGTAAATGGAAGCTGTGGTTTTTAACCCCGCTGCTTTGAACAGGCTGAGAACATTGTAATAGAAAAATCTCAAATCAGATGAAGGTAAAAGTCATTTAAGTGGCAAGCCTTAGTACTGTACTGTGAAGTTACACTGTTTTAATGGTTCATTTGATAGGGTAATAATACTTTAGTGGCTCAGATGCTTCCATTAACAGTGACAGCGTGGGTCTGATATGTAAAGCTGCTCAGTTCCACAGAAGGTTCCTGGAACTGGCAGTGATACAAGATTATCTGATCAGCTGTTTTGAAATAGCACAAAGCAGCTTACAAACACAGATATAGTAAATACTGGTTGGATCCCTATCCTTTAACTAAGTCAAACAGCTAGCAAGAATGCTCACAAGAAATAATCTTTTCCATTTGTTAAATGTGAAGCTCTATAAGTATCTGAGCTCCGTGAAGAAGGTACAGATATATCAAATATTCTCACTGAATTGCTGAGAGATATTTTTGTTCAAGGCAAGAGTTTCGTAACAGATACGAAATCAAATTAAAGTATAGCTGGCTCACCAAAGAGAAAAAGTGTGATTTGACTTGAAAAATGACAGGACACCTAGCAATGTTATTTAAAGAGTGCTTGCTTTCTCCCTTCTCCGCGGATTCATCTCAAAGAAAGTTAGTCATTTTATTCTGTTGTCAGCAGTATGGCTGGGCTTGTACAGAGAGAAACTGTATTGCATTTGAGATTTTTGGTGATTATTATTGTGTGCTTTGTATAAAGCAGAAACTCTGCTAGGCAGAAGCTGTAGTCTAAGTAAAATATGACTCCACAGGTGGACACAATAACAGATGGAAGAAACATATTAAACTGTTACAAGTAATAGTTAAAGCTAACCCATTTACGTCAAGTGTTTAAATATAAGTGTGTTTTAAGGACAACTTGGAAGGAAAATTTGTTATTCTGATTTGGTAAACTATAAAGTGAGCTCCTTTGAAAGGAAAGCATCCTCCTCAAAAAAGGATTTTGTAAAAGGTGATGGTAGGCAATCCACTGTGGCACTGGTGGTGGACTAGAAGCAAAAGTCAACTTCCTAGGCTAGAAGAGACTATGGCTAGATTGGGAAGAGATTGGGCAAGTGCAGAGACAAGAGAAGAAAAGGATCCGTCTCTTTTTTTTTTTTCCCCCGAGTAGGCATTGCCTCTGTTCCAGACAGCTATTTATACTTCATATAAGAGCGCTCCTTCTCAAGAGAGTCTTTATCCCTCTCGCTTACTGAAGTGGATTGTCTCAGATGGGATTGTGATGACAGTAACCCTATTCTCAGTAAACAAAATCTCTTGAATTATATAATAAGACCAGGAGGACCGCTATGCCTCCAGAATGAAAGAATGCGCTATCAGGATGGTTTTATTATGCAGCTTTGCCAACTACCGCTCTGTATAGAAATTCTCAATGCATGCATTGGTTTTTCAGGGTCCTACATTTTTTAGAATTTGTCTGTACAATCTGGGGTTTTGTTTGTTTGTTTGTCTCTTACTAAAAAGAACTGAATGGGTGGCAAAAAGATGCGCAACTTATCATACAAAAAGGTGGATGAGCACAAGTCAGGAGTACTATGTTTGATTCTTAGCCTGCATTCTTTGGAAAAAAAAAAAAAAAAGTGGGAAAAAATGTATCATATGCATTATTACTGTGACTATTGATAACCCTGTCATTTTTTTTAGGCTGTGAGAAGACAGAAGAGTCTTGAACAGAGTATTCAGTCTGCCCAAGAGACTGACAAAACCCTCCGCTTAATCCAAGAGTCTCTTGTTGTTATTGACAAACAGCTAACAGCCTACATAGCAGAGAGAGTTGATGCAGCACAGGTCCCTCAGGAAGCACAGGTAAGTTACAAACAGGTTGAACTGGCGTGCTTACCGGTTTTCTCAATCAACCGAAGAGTGTTTGGTTGTCCATTAATAACAGGGATTTGCAACATGATCAGTGTGAAAGTGCGAGTAAATTTTAGGTAGGATTACTTTGAGAAGTTCAAGATAATCTTCTAGTAAAGTCAAATTTTCCTTCTGATTTATATTATATACCTGTCCAGAAGATGTAAAGAACTATAAATGTCATGGAAGACGATGCAATAATTTTAAAATGACAAAGGTAAACAATGTGACTCTTTAAAATCCAGTTCCCATCCTAGAAAGAAGAAACTCATCATCTTCATTACTCTTAGATGGCTCTTTTACAAAGTTGATTACATGATCTGGGATTGTTACTAAATTATTGAAACATAGACAACATTGTTAATTTTTTCGTGATGTGCACATAAATGTACTTATATTTCAATTTTTACAGCTCATGTAATTTTAACAGAAACAGCTTTTGCCATTCTTTAGAAACGGTCTGTTGAGCCTTTGAAATAAAAACGTACATCTAATTCTCATTTTTACTCTTTCATTCTTTCGTCTGTAACATCTGCTTTACTGCAGCATTGAAATGGTAAGAATACAAATTAAAAAAAAATCCAACATCTCTGGTGTAAAATTATTAATACTTTACAATATTATGTACAGCAACTTTTCTGTAAATTCCAGCTAAATTTCGGAAGTCAGATTACAAAGTAAACAAACAAACAAAAAATGCCACAGGGAAATTGAGAACAAATGCTTTAGAAGGATTTTAGAAGAGGCATTCAAATGTGTTTTTTTCTGGCATGCCTATAGAGTTTTAAATCATTCTAAAAAATGAGTTTCTTGTATGGAGTAGCTTAGATAATCTTAAATATATTCCAAGCTGAATATAAGTAGCCCTGAAAATCATGTTTTCTCTCCCTTCAGAATAAATGTTTCCATGTCTTTTGAATTAAAATGTAGATAGATGTACCTTTTAGTTGCTTTTCTAGAGTGTGTGTGCTTGCAAGTACATGCAGGTATTTTTATGTGTATATATTAAGAAAGTTGTATTTAGAAAATAGGATCGTATTTGCATTCAGTCTTATTTTGAAACTGATTCTAATTTATTTGCTTCTAACTTCTGTCAGTATAAGAACAGGATCAGATTCAGACAAATTATTGTTTCACTTTGAATCCTAAGCTACGTTAGCTATTGGTTGACTCTTTTGAATTATTTTTCTCCTTCCTTGAAATATGAATAATGTAAATATTTTTTTTCATTAATAGGATATGAATCAGCATTTGTTAAAGATGTATCAGTTTAATTCTTCGTCTTGTAATTCTACAACACTAATACATAAGAAAAAAATGATAGGAAAGTGTGCTTTTTTTTCTGGTGTGCTTGGACCTGTACTTTGTAGCAATTTTCGGTGGCGCTTCATATATCCTGTGGATGCATCTGGTTTATGCACGGCCTCAGGTACATTATTGGCAATGATTACAGACTGTGTAAAAGGAAGTAATTCAGAACTTGAACTACTGAAGCAGCACAAAACCAATTGGCACAGTTTCATGGGAAAATTTCTGCTCAGTTCTTTTGCAGAACTTGTTTTTGTTCTTGAGATTTTATTATCTGATGTCAAGTTTACCTGATTATACTATATCCACTGTAGGAAAACCAGCATAGAAGCTGCTGAGGTTTTCCCTTTAATGTTTTTATTTTAAGATGCTAGTGGGACTTAATGAAAAAAACTTAATTAATGACTGAACAGATTTAATGCAAATATTGAAGTTCTCTGAAGTTCGGTCATGAAGTTCTTTAAAATCCTTAGAGGGAAAGGGAGTAAACAATCAATTTTACGCGGGTAAATATACTGAGCCATTCCTTTAGTGAAGGGCCATGCCAGCCGGTGGCAGAACAGGCACATAGTGAATGACCACATCTCCTGCGGAGCTTCTGCTGGCACAGCTCTCTTGTAGAGCTGAAAACACTTCATTCATATAAGATACCCTACAATAGCGTCTGCACAGCTGGAATGGGAATCTTTCAGTCAGTAATGTTGGTTTCTGGGCAGGGGTCAGTTTATCCATGCTGAGGGATTTAGCAAACTGTTCAGCAATATGTGTTGCATTTGTAAAAGAGCATACGGGAGAATTTATAGTCAGGAAGCTGTTGAGGGTTTGGGAGCTCTGCGTGTTTGCTTCAAAAATTCAAATACGTTTAGAGCATTGATAGGAGGAATAATCTTTGGTTCAGCTGATCGAAAATGAAATTATATTTACCTTCTCTTTTTAAGTGAAAGGATCAGTTTAGTTTGTTCAGAAAGTTGACAGAAAGAAAGGGGAGTTAAGTATGTGCTGTTCAACTTCTCCCTTGGATCATTTTTTGAATGTAAGTTCTATGTGCTTCTTACTCCACCATGTGGCACTGAGAATTCAATGCTAGAGAGCCACTGCCACCCAACTCATTTTGAGTACAGCTAAAGATGCTGTATTCGGACAAAACAGTCCAACAGCAACCACACAGATAAATCAGTTCAGACTCCTCGAGGTGTAATGATGAAAAAAGCTGGAATGAGATAAAGTCTAAAACAATATTCCAGAAGGAAAGATTATTTGTTTGTATGCTTGATCTCATGGTCCCAACTGAAGTCCCTAGTTTCTCTAAATTTACCAAGAAAATACAGGGAATGAAGTCATTGTCACAAGAATTTGCCAGTTGCTGACTTTTTTCCAAGTACTTTTTAAATGACAGGGAGAAGATAAATCTGTACTGAAAATATTACATTTATATAACAGAATAGTTTTCAGATAATTGTTTGTAGCTTCGTTATTCTCTACTTTGTACTTCTGTTTAGTCTGTGCGATTACATGGGCGGTTTTATATTACGGGACAGAAAATAGACTTCCTTCACTTATCTGCATGTGACAAATCGCTTGTCTGTTGTTCTCCCTGTAGACTTATGTAAAATGCAATGGGGAGTATAAATGAACAACACTGTGTTTCTGAGAAAAGCAAAAGAAATGTACTTTGCCTTTTCAATTAAATTCCTTGAATAATTTCAGTTCTGTAGTAATAAGCACTACACGCCTGACTATTTTCTAAGTGAAGATTGTTATTAACCTGTTTTTAAAATATCGTGCTGTGTTCAAAACCCAAGTTAATATGACGATATAATGGCAGAGTTGTTCAGTTGTTCAATGTGTTATTTGACAAGAATAATGCCATGCTTCATTGCCTTCAGACTAATATTTTGGGACAAAGAATTCACAATTGTCTACTTAGTAAAATGTCTAATGGTAAAGGTGTTTACACTTACTTTTCCTTTGCTGGAAATTGTGAGAATTATTTTGTTCAGCCATGTGTAGATCAGTGGTCAAAGTGGGAATAGCTGATAAGCGTTACTCAGAAGTGTAAGCTTACATTTTGTTATGTATTAAGTTTTGAGTATCTATGCAGATTTCTGTACTATACAGGTGCTCGCACTCTATACCTCTCCATAGGATCTGAACACTGCATTAACTGTGTTTTACCTGCACAAACTGTGTCTGTCATGTCCAACTTACTCAATCCTGCCTTGTCAATCAAGTTTCTATCCTCTGATGATTTGCTCTTCTCCTTTGGACTCTTGCGTTAATCTTTCTTGAAGCGTAGTGTCCAAAACTAAGTATGCGGTTCTTGCTGAGACTTGTATGTCATTCCTGCTACAACATCATCTTCCATATGTATTGTATGCTTTTCTTATTTTTTTTGCAAAGGTGTGACATCATTGGCACATACTCTTTGTACTTTTAAAGATGGGTACTTCAACTTCATTTTTCTAATCTGGTACTTTGTTTATCCTTTCAGAGTTTTCAAAGGTAACCACTAACAGTTCTGAAATTGTTTCAGATACGTTCTTTATGTCTGCTATTATGATCTTGCCATTTATAAAGATTAACTTACCAGAATGCTCTCTAAATGTTTTATTTTCTCTATACATTAGGCTGAGATCTGACTCTTTAGGCTTTGATAGCAATCGCGAAAATAAGCAAAATTAGGTTAAACTGAGCACCATTCTTGCGAGCTGTTAGGCTACTTAAGTAGTATGTAGTGAAATACAAATCAGAAAACTTAATACACCAAGAAGAGCTGGCAAGCTGTTCTCTACAGTTCGAGAGCCAAATCTGCAAATTCCTATCCAGCCAACTTTAGCATAAGAGTTATGTGAAGGACTCATTAATTACAAAGGTAATCTAGTATAATTTGAGTTCATAATGAATTAGCTTACAAACAAGTAGAGAACAGTCACCATTTTGCCTGAATCATGCCATATTGCCATCATCTTCTTGTGCAGAACTCACAGGGTTGCTGTCAAGTCCAGGCCTTTTTATGCAGTAGATCTGAATGAAATCCATAGTAGAAAAGTGATCTTCTAGGCTAAATTTAGACCTTGTTTTCCCAGAACAAACAGAGGAAGAAACTTAAGGTAATGTAATCGCCCTTGTCTTCAGATCCACCACTCACTGCTGAAAGATTTACTACTCTGGTTATGTAATTTTAAGTTCCTGAGAATTAAACGGTGTTCAATTGCCCAATAGCAGTAGTGCCTGAAATATTTTCTTGGAGGATATGGAATATGGATAGATGAATGTGGCTGTAATAGAGGATAGCATAACCGCTTAGTTTATTTCGTACAGCACGTTTTGCATAGCATGTTACGCTTAAAAACATCTATGAGAAGGAAGCAGCGTATTTATTTTCTGGCAGGCTCCAAACGAGGAGGAAACCCTTCTCTCTGAGAGCAAACAAATATGCTGAGCTGGGAGCAGCTTCTGGGAGCCCAGTGGGACAGAAAAGGACATTACCCTTGGGCTGGGGCACGCCACCTCCCACTGCAGGAGCGCCTGCGAGAGCAGGGGAGAGTGCCACAGCCAGTCCCCTACACCTCCCGTCTATAGATTCTGCCTATAGCTCAGGACGCTGCTGGAAGTTGCTAGGCAGGAGAGCAATCTTGTGAGGAAAGGACCAACCCTGCAAGGTCGGAGGGAGGTATAAAAAGGTTTTTCTGTTACTGTGTATAACCCAAGAGCTCCAAGTGTCCTCTCTTTAAGGAACCTACCCTGTCTCTAGTGTATCACCTGATGTTTCCACAAATCTTTGCTCTAGAATGGAAAGCCTTTCAATGTCTTTCATTAAGCTTCCCATGGAGAAAATAGGACATGTTTCTCCTTGAGGATTTGGCCGGTTTTTTTGTCACAGAATGAAAATAACCTTTTTGTACAGGAGCGGGTTTTATAAATCAGGGTTTTAATTAGTAAACGGGACTTTAGTGAATCATTTTTCTGCAATGGACTTTAAAGAGAAAGAGAAATCAGAAAGAAAAAAAGGAAGAAGTGTGGTTAATTCTAGAACTTTATTTTAGCCTAATCCCTTTGCTGCCACAGTGTTTAATGAACTATAATTTACTATGTTCAGTGTATTTTTTGTGGAAGATAAGTCAAATTGAGACTAGTAAATTGGCCACTCTCATTACAGTGCATGCCCATAGAAAATATTTCACCTATTTGTTGCTCATTCTAAGTTCAAGTGACATCAGGGTTCCCTCTCCTATCTTGAAACGTATTAATATATGTATCACTTGTATCTTTCTTCTTCTGGATTTATCCAGCTTTTGAGAACTTATCAATTTGATGATCTTGGCGGTATAGTCAATATTGTCTGCAAAGTAATTCCTCCCTGTATTACGAATTTCTGGCAACTAATACAATACAATGAAGCCTGGCAACATGAAATTAATATGTCTTGGAAGATAATGTGTACCATAATACATATCTCCTGTGATCTTGCCCAATTCCTGAATTAACAGAACCAACACAGTCTTCTTTGTTCTTAAGGAGCAGACAAAAGAGAGGAGAAGTTTCTTCAGTTCTGGGGTGGGAAATGGTATTCCTCACCTGCCGTGAGACTAGTATGTTTTCCAGGATGTCTTTCCAACTGTTTTTCAACTTGCTGATACTACATCAGCTGGAACTGTCAGCTGTTTTTATAGTGTAGTCCGTTCAGTGTTACTCAGACTAAAATCTGTGTTTGCATATTAGATGTGCACTCCACCTAATCTTGCCTTTTCAGCCATTACTCCACAATATTAGTTTTACGTATATTATGGTTTCATATTTTTATTCTTTGATTATAAATAAATTACTTCCTTTTAATTAAATACACAAGGTTGGGTTTTTTTGTTGATTCTCCCCCCCCCCCCCCCCCCCCCCAAAAAAAAAAACCAAACAACCCAACCTCTCCATTGTTATGATTTTTGCTGAATATTTCTGACTGGCATTTCTTTGTTTTCTGTAAACATGGCGTCTGTTTTTCTAATTATGGTAGCAGGTATTGATGGGAAGTGACATATAATCAAGACTTCTAGTTCAATTTTCTGTTGCAAATAATGTTACAGAGTTTGCTTATATGCCCTGTTACCTTTTTCCTAAATGCTGTTCTTGAAGCATGAGACTGCAGTTTGGTTTGTGACAATTTTCAAATGAGACAAATAGTCATGTTGGTTCTTTTGGCTTTCCTTTCTCTGATTCAAGATAGGAAAGGTTTTTCCAAGAACTGGCTACACAGCCAATTTTCTGCTTTTTGCTGTCAATATAACAAGACAAGACTCTCTGCATTTCACTGTTCATCTTCTTAAAATTAAGACAAGTAATTAAGAGAAATAATGTATTGCATGCCCTTGGGACTGAAATCTTTTTGTTCTAGAAGCGGTCCTCATGAGAATAGGCACTATCAGTGCCTTGCCATTGAAAATATGAATAGGTTTTATAGCTATGTATATTTTAGTTTATATATATATATGTTTTGCAAATTAATAATCTTCCTGAAAAAAATGCCAGTGATGGCAAATCAGAATCCTTAACCTGTAGGACACAGTAATTTATGCACAGTAGTATTTATTAGTTACGTACACTACATTATATTGTGATGTTCTAGAAATGAAATTAAGGCAGTTTTTACTCTTTATTAAAAGATAAAATAGACAGGAACCACTGAGAAAAGCAGAGGTGGGAATGATAGAAATGGAAAAAGAAGATCAGTGTTTTCTTGTGGATATTTAGAAGAAGTTGATGTAATAAATTCATGAGTCAAAATGGACAAAAAAGTCAAAATGGTCATGTCAAAATTGAATGAAAAGGGGCATCATAGGCAGGTATTATAAATTCTCTTATATGTGTTCAGGGCTGGTTTAATCTTTCTGCCTGTGAGCAGCAGCGGGGGAAAAAAAAAAAAAAAGGAAAAAAAACCAAAAAACTTTTCTTGCTATAATCCTTACTAACTTTTCTTTTAAGCTTTCCTCTACTGTGTTTATTCTCTCTAATTCTGCATTTTCATGTCAGAGTAGGTGATACTTCATCTCTCTCCTGCCGAGCAATTTAAAACCACAAGATAAAACAATCTCCCTGCAATGTCCCATAACACCTAATTGCTTAAACACTACTCTTATCTGTACTGCGCTCTTCTGACCTATTCAGATAAGAACTGTTCAATTATATGCTTTCCAGAGTGATTCAGAGGTTGAACAAAGTAAACTGGAAAATACAACCAAAAATTGGTTAATTGATGAGATAGTATATTTTTCTAACATTCAGACTTGCTTCTTCCTTGTACGTACAGCTCTGACTTCCAAGACATCAAGAACTGATTTGGCTTCAGGAGCTAACTAATGCTGAGTCACCACCCACAATTTGGGGTGTGCGCTGCACAAACACGGAACACAATCCTGTTCACAATTCTAATAAACTTCAAGGGGGAACTTTTAAACTTGGACGAGGAGGAAATAAATACTCCGGAATAGACTATTAAATAAACCGCTCCTTGATTGCATTGTCCTTTTAATTGCTTTGTTTTCTCAAAACTAAAATACCATATTTAAAAAAAAAAAATAAAAATCTATTACTTGCTTCAAATACTGCTGGCCATTCAGTAAATGGACTTGACAAGGAGAACTCAAAATCTGAAAACTAGAAGATGTGCAATTGTGATAATTTTAAATGAAAAATTTAATCAAAATTGACAGCTTTCTGTCAGTCGTTTTGCTTTTACAAATGCTTTGTTTCAGAAAAATATTTTATCTCTCTAAATATTACTGGATAGTTTAGACTAGTAAATTTATTTTTGCAATGAAATTCAGTAGTGACTTAATAGTTTTCTGGTTTTTTGTAAGTCTTTTTCCCTTAAAATTTACTTGAATATATTTTCAATATAACTTGTGAAAAAATGCTTTCAACGTAGTCTTGTAATATACAAGACATTATAACGTTGTACAAGTCATTATAACCATGTAATACACCTATAAAGTAGACAGCATACAGTGTACACAGCTTTATACTTAACCTATAAAAATGTGATTAAAAAATACCTATATTTTCATTTTTACTTAGAATCAAACCTTAAGGATTAAATTGTAATTTAAAACCCCCTTTTCTTCATTTGCATAATTCTTTGTAGTCTTTTGAACTACACAGTTTTCATATTTTACAAGATACTGTAGTGTAAGACAAATACATGTGCATATATTTAAACTTATAGCTAGTCTTTAGAGTATCTGAGAAATCCTTGTATACAATAGAAAAAAAAAAATTAAATCTCAAATAGCTTTTTTATGCAGGAGTAATGGCCTCAAATACCTTTCCTGGTGGGAACATACCTTGTCTTTATTTCATAGAGTAATTGGTCTCAGAAGTACTTGTCTAGCAATTCTGCTAATAACAGTTTCTCATTTTCTCATAATTTAAACATAAAAATATGTGAATTGCTCTAAATTATATTGTATCAATATACTTTATGGGAATTCTTTTCCATTACATTGCCCTAGCCAACACTGCTAAAGTTAATTGTTTCTTGTAAGGTTGATTTATGGTGAACCAACAAGGCTGATATTTTTCTTGTGGTGATTTGATTGCACACTGGGTTTGCAGAAAGAGATAACCAGAAACGTGTGTTGGGAAATGGATTAGGTTAGTGTATTAATGAACTACATGCCATTATGCATTTAGCAAATCTGCAGATACTGAACATAGATTCTGGTCAGTAATATGCCACAAATAGTATACTGGTTTAGACACAGCACAGCTCTGTGAGATGAAGATGTTATACATACAGGATACTTTGATCAGTTTTCTCTCAACTCACCTGATGATACTGTAAAAATAATAGGAATAGTGAAGCAAATCACTTTTCTATTTGTATTTTTCTTTTCTGTGATTAATTTTTAATTTTCTTCCCAATGAAAATAGTTGTTTTCCTTTAGAAGAAAGAATTATTTTTTTTTTGCCTACAGTTTAATCACCATTTCCTTCGCAAGATTATGCCATTAGTCACAATGGCAGAGGTATATATGTTTGAGCAGCAGCAGATTGTATTACAATTGAGAGAAATTAAATTGAAAAATTTACAGGGTTGTGAACAAGAAATTCTTTGAATAATTTTCTCTAATGACCCAGTATATAGTGTAGTACTTATCTTTCAAAATCAACTGTTCCAAATAATATTAACAACATAAGCGTTTTCTTCAAACCCTGCCGATTACTGTCTTTGTTTTTCAATAGAAAATACAATCTGAATTAACAAGCCATGAGATTAGTTTGGAAGAAATGAAGAAACGAAACCGGGGTAAAGATGCTGCCAAAAGAGTGCTTTCCCAGATTGATGTGGCACAGGTATGCATATTTTACTTCCTCCAGTTTTCCATCACTTGTGCAAACAAACAGCAAACAAGCAGTAGTACTATTACTATAGTACGAAGTGTTCTTAAGGCATCTCTTTTTTTTTCAGGACATGGTTTAGTGGTCATGGTGGTTTTGGGTTGATGGTTGGACTTGATGATCTTAGTCTTTTCCAAACTTAATGATTTGATATCTTCTGATTTAGCTGCTTCTTTCTAGCCTGGAAATTCGTGGCTAACGCACACATCCGTATCTTCTTACTGCTCGTTTTTCTAGTACAGCCTTCCTATCTAGTTGGCAACGGTTCTAGGGTACCCAGAGCTGATGTAGCCAACTGGTAGGGACACTATATAAAGGGTGTTTTCAATGTGCTGCGGCTGTAAGAAATAAAACTACAATGAGGGGTTTTGGTACACCTTTTGAGGTATTTGAAAACATTTACAGTTAGAAGGATGTTAAAATATTTGGAAACATTTGGTAGAACTGCGTTGAAAGACAAATCTATACTAAGCAGTTCATTGAAGTCATCAGTTTAAAATGTTAGCTAATGCTTTATTTCATCTAGCTTAATAGACAAAGGGAGACCTGTTTGAAGAAGATTTAATTAATGCTTAGGAAGAATACACATTTTTACCCATTAATCTGTGATGGGTTCTTGACTGTTTTGCTGCTTTTGTTTTTGGCATTAGTGCCAAAGTTCCGCAGGCTGCAAAACAAATTGTCATAATTCATTAGGAAAGACAAAAAATTTCATTATGGTATTAACAGTGAACAAGGCTGTCTTTTTCTTGATCTCTGTCAAATACTTCTAGGTAACTTAGCTTCAGTTTTATTATGGATAACATTAATGGCTTATAACAGTTAATTAATTTGAAATGAAGAAGTTGATTTTCTTTTTTTTAATGTTTCCTCTTATCTGCAGGTCTAGATTTTCTTTGTTGAGAATATTTACATTTCCTTATTTTTCTGTCATCCTTCACACTAACTCACCTTCTGATTGTCTCCATGGCAGCTGTGATGTTGCCCGTATTTCATTAGTAAAATGCAGGCATCAGATGACTTCGTATCTGAATGTTTACAAATTCAACAGCATGCAGGAGAGCACTACCCTTTCTAGGTGCCTGGTTTTTGTTGGGTTTTTTTTCCTTAATCCATCTTTGTGCAGGAATTTTTTAATTCAAAAGGCTTCTCTAGATGACCATATGCATCAGTCTGAGTTTTGACAAATTGGTGGAGTCGCTTTGAAAATCTTTTTTGCTTGCATTAGAGAAAATATGAACAAAAAGTAGCAAATTTACATGCATAATGTAAATACCAACTACCAAAAAGGGTAAAAGCTTTGTTCCAAATATTTATTGACTATATTTGATTTTAGGCCAGTGAACTCTCTTGAATTCTCTTCCATCATTGTGCCGCACCTCTAGTGGTAAATCACATTTCACTAGATTTGTCTTCACTTACTTTTTTCCTGAAGAGCATTCTCACTTACAAATAAATACTGCATGCATTTATCTTTTCTTTTTTTTTTTTTTTTTTTTTTTTTTTTTTTTTTTTTTTTTGTGCTAAACAATATTTCTAATTTGGCATATATTTTTCTAAGATTAGTTCAATTACCTAGACAGAAAGTAAACAATTGTGAAAGTAAGTAATTACTATGAGGTTGTGAAACAACTGTGAAGTGACCAAATTTATCTTGACTTTTTGGATTACTGTAGGTTGAGAGTTAAGTTCCATTTTTTAAATTTAAGGGAAAAAGGACAATTAGCAAAATAAAAATCTATTTCCACCACAGTGATTTAATACCTAGTTAGTCCTACTAGGGAAAGAACGGTTACATGAAAGTGGAATCTTATCTGAGGAAGGGCTATTTTTGGAAATTCAATAATAAATTATTTGCAGGAAAAAATTACACGGCAGACAAATTACATTCTTGTTTATTACTTTCACCTATCTTTTAGGGTGAACACACTTGTCAGAGTAAAAAGATAGCGAGTTGACTCCCTTTACCACATTACTAATTCCTAGTGATATTTTAACATTGCTTAATGTAATAAAATATAAAAGAATGTTAAATCTCTAAAAGTATTTAATTACCTGTAATTTTGCTTTTGAATAACAATGGATCATTTGCTTCTAAAGAAGGCATTTTCCTCATATAAAAAATTAATAATTCTGACTTAGCTGTGGGCTTTCCTTTTCTCCCACCAGTTGTTGCTGTGCTATTTAGGCCAGCCAGGTTTGCCTACTGCCCATGAAGTTTGAGTATTGCTATCAATTCAACTGTTGATGTGAAGTAAATTCAGCTGACTACACATTTTAAGTATTTAAGAATTCTGATGTTGCTTCTCACCAAAGATCCATTTAGCCCCAAACCATATCTTCAGTAGTAGCCAGGAGACAGTGACGAGGTACAGCAAGGTGAACATTTAGCGATGCTTCCCGGTGGTTTGCAGCTAAGCAACTTCTGGATCAGAGAGATTTAAAAGCTCATGTCTAAATACTTTCTGAAGTCTTGCAAATTGCTGGAATCCTCAACTTCATTTAACAGCTAGTTACACAGTTTAACTGAATGCTGTTCTTCCTTCTGTTCATTCTGGTTTCCCTACATAAGAGTTTTACTTAGTGCCACCTTCTTTGTGGATTTTGAGAAACAGCTAACAATCATTTGCTACTCAACTTTTCGCATACTGCTAATTTTACTTGTCCTCAGTTGTCTCTCTTCAGACTGACTATTATGCTAAAGCATACTGAGACCTTTAGCTATATAGCTTTGATGGTCCTGTCATTCTTCTTTATACATTTTCTATTTTTACTGTAAGTTTTTTGAGATGAGGGTATCAAAACTGCACACATTATTCAGGCACAAAATAGCTTTATACAATGACTTTTATACTGTGACAGGTATTTTCTTTTTTTCTTCTTTATGTTCCAAATCATTCCAAATACCCACTTTGCTTGTTGGCTGCTTTTAAGTATTGAGCTGATATTTTCCTTTAAATGTTGGAGATAAATGTAAGCATATAACTTTTATAGTTATCTATTATAACTCAAGTGAGAGTGCTAATAGATAATGTAGATCCCACTTGTATATCAAGCTTACTGTTTCTTTTGTGATGTGCATTACTTAATGTTGGGATGAATTAAATATAATTTGCTTGGGTTTTTCCTACAGATCCTCAGTACTGTGCAATCCTTCAGTGACTCTTCACAGATAGCTTTAATTTTCTCTACCATTAATACTGTCATTCTCTCTCTTTTCTGGATCATTTTTAATGTATTGACCAACACAAATTGTAACAGATACTGATGTGGCATTGCATGCTTCCCACAGGACTTGATCTTCATCAAGTTGAAGTGTCACAAGAGGATGGAAATCTAATTAAGTATGAATTTAGTGTATGCAAACACAGTGAAGAAAAGCAAGCCTATTTATTCCTACCATCTGATTCCTATTTTTATTCAATTGTTCACTTATCTAGGGAGAGACTTCCTTTCTTACCGCATTGGATCTCAATTGCATCGAGTATTTAATGAGGAAAGTTGTTGGAAGGAGCTGCTGGAAAGCTACACAGTTTTCTGTCTTACCCAGAACTGCCTTCTGCTCATGATTGCTGCCTCCTTCACAGAAATCTGATAGATGTGGGAAGCATATTTACTAATGCCTATGTATAGGCTAATTCTATTCCTTATTAGAGTTTGTTTCAAGTTTGTATAGCACAGACAACACTCTATTGGTATAAAGTGTCCAGGATTTGAAGAACATAAAGTCAAAAATGTGTTTGCAGATGCTGAGTTCCTATTTAATTACTTACCCATTTCTTAGTGACAGTCTTCCTTTTTTTATTAAACAGTAGAAAAGCTTATTTTACTAGTACTTTGCTCTGTACTTCACAGAGAAATCAGCTCTTATTCAAGTAGATAATTAAAATGCCCTTTCTTTGCTTTATTTTTAATTATTTCCCCTCCCCCTGAGGTAGGGATCATGTGAGCAAGCAATATAATTAATGCACAAAGATAACAAATTGTAAAAATTGTGAAATTAGAAGCCATGCTTGTCATAGATTTTTCTGCCTTCAAATTACTTTCTTTTTACTCTAGGTTATGCTTTTTAAAATGGAAATGGAAATCAATTTTATACTCTAAATCTCAGGTTTTGTGCTAGACCTACTTACTGCCCAGCCACTTTATTTGGGTTTCTTTGAGGGTCTAAAAGATTCACTCCTCATACCAAGAAGCAGCAACGTGGTAGAGTTGATGAGCGTCCACTCTGGAATGTGAATGTGTTATGCTCAAGCCATTAAACCTCCATTCTCTACCCCATCCCCCACCATTTTCATGTTGGACAATACAAAAACCTCTCCCTTGCTTCACTTGAGTATATGGGCTCTTTTGTTGCTGGCTCTGCCGCATCCAGTGCCCTGGATGATACAAGAATTTTCTTCCTCCTGTGAAGACCGAGATTCTCTGCTGCTGGTATTTTCCCCAAAAGTTTTAAATTCTTTAAATTAGAAACTGGTGACTGATAATGGATCCTAAGTATTCTGAAACAGGTCTAAGACTTGTCTTCAGTGTCGATTTGATTTCACATTTACTACTCACCCATGCTTCCTTTTCAGAAAAAGCTGCAGGATGTCTCCATGAAGTTTCGCTTGTTCCAGAAGCCGGCCAACTTTGAACAGCGCTTACAAGAATGTAAAAGAATTTTAGATGAAGTGAAATTGCAGGTGCCCAAGTTGGAGATGAAGAGTGTTGAGCAGGAAGTAGTACAATCCCAGTTGGATCATTGCATGGTGAATATTTAAACATGCTGTCTTTCTTTTTTGTTTCCTGTCTGTTCTGGCTTTCAAATTTAAAGTATCTTCAATGACAATGCCAATATTTTGGGGGAGATATTGGAAAAGATTCCGAGAAAGATTTAAGAGCAAAGTTACACAATGAAAGTTATAGGAACCTTTTTAGTTAAAGTTTGATTTTCTCAAGGAGAGGAGGGTAGACAGAAGGGGTTGATCTTCCTTGTCCTACTTCTCTTGGTTGCAAATGACGTTAGAAGGACATTGTACACTTAAAATTGTATTCAATTTCAAAGTTTGCCAGGATACAATAACATGGTGAAATAGTTGTAACAGCCTTACAGTAACTTTTTCATTTCTGTAAGTTGTCTCTTCTTCTGTTACGGCAAAGAACTCTCAGAAGCATGAGGTGCCAATTAAACAAGTGAAAAATTTTGAAAATATGGATTTATGTGGAGAAAACTAAAAATTACAGAATGTTGTCCTGAATTCATCATGAGAAACAAAGTATCAGTTACTCATGAAATTGAAAAAAAATAAAAATAAAAACATTCTCATTTCAGTGAACTTTCAAACAATGGTCGTGCACTGCCACTATGTGAGAAAGCCACTTAGGATCCCATTCTAATTCCCCCTTCCCATCTTGCATATGAGTTTATCTCCCTGGATTGGCTCTATTTTCCACAATATGGTCGTCGTGGAACTCCGTGATGTAGCCAAAAGAGATGTTGCAGTGCTCAAGTCTATTCTAGCCAGGAAACACAAAACATAAAGGAAAACCATAGATTACAGCTTCCATGCGATGGCATGCTATGAATTTCTTACAGTTGAAGAGCAAAAGATGAACTGAATGTGGCCTAAAGAATATGGGAGAAATCTACATGTTTCCCTTTAATATCCCTGTAATCCTGTACCCCTTTACTGTTGAAGGAAAGTAGAGATAAGGATGAACATTGTGTGTTTGATGATAATAAAACAGAGATTTTAACAGCACGAATCAGAACAATCAGATCCTTGTCTTCAGCTGGGTTTTTTTCTGGGGCAACGGCATGCCTGAAGTTTTGTGAGGGTTTTTTTGTTTTTTTGTTTTTTTTTTCCCTCAACCTCTTTCAGATCTAAATGTAAGAATTTAAATTAAAAAATAAGCATGGAACAAGCCAATGTTTTGGGGGTTGTTTTTTGTGTTTTTTTTTTTAATCTTGTTTTTTTCTTAAATGCAATTACCCGTAAATTCACATTCTTATCAGAATGATGTGGTAATTAGTAATCCTGTACTGAATTAAAGTATCTTCACTCAGCAGCTAGCTTTTCCAGCCCTGTCATATTGTGTGGAAGACTTACAGTATTTTTAAAGCATTGTGTTTACCGATTGCTTGCCTGCTGTCACTTGCTGAACACTTGTTTATCCCTTATTTTTTACTTATCATTGAAATAGTGCAGGAAAGTCCAGTGAATTATATAGTATATTTTTGCTTAACCTCATCACGTTGCTTTTTCATGTTAAAATTTTAATTTTTTTTTTTTCAATTATTTAATTTTTTAATAGTATTACAGTTAGTAAATGTAGGGGAAATCCTCTATCCTACTGATTCAGTCTCCTGATTCAGTAGTATGAAAAACTGTTGGGTTTTTAAATTAGTTTAGTGGCTATTTGTAGTTTAAATACATCCAACAAGCTGTGTGAGTTGACAGAAGACATCTCTTGTTGTTTTAAATACTGAATTATCTAAATCAGTTTGAAAACAACCTTTGTCATACCTTAAAACAATTAGCGATGGCGTGTACTTTCTTATGTATACCATTTCTATCATTGGTTTTGGTGAGAAGTCTTTGAAGCCAATATTAGTAAAGATAGGCTGTTCTGAATCTGTTCATTTGAATTCTGATTTAGAAACCGATGAATTTTTCTTACAAACTTTTTTAATACATGCGCAGACTCAGGGTGAGTTTTCTCTATCCTGAGGTCACACACCATGGTACCTCTCAACTCCTTCAGCTTTCAAACGGGAGTGGAAGGTGCTCAGGGTCATGCGTGATGGTGGTTTTATACGGCAAACGATGCAAAGCCATCTAGTGCGTCTTTAGAATACCTTCAATAGTCCTTTCTCTTGTACTTATTTTAACGGCGGCATTTCACTTTCATATTTCTATTTGATTAGAAATTATATAAAAGCCTGAGTGAGGTGAAGTCTGAAGTGGAAACAGTGATAAAAACCGGGAGGCAGATTGTTCAAAAGCAGCAGACAGAGAACCCAAAAGAACTGGATGAAAGGCTCACAGCTTTGAAGCTGCAATATAATGAATTGGGTGCAAAGGTAAGCTCTGTGCTTTTAATACAAAACTATGCCCTCTTTTTAACTGGCAAAGTGAAGAATACTCTTGGTATGGTAGGTAAATTGGTTCCTTTCAAGGCCCTCACTTTTTCTAAACAGTGGGACAGAAAGAATGGAGGCAAAAGCGATCATTAGGATGGCCGTTCAGTTGCTCTGAGAAAAAATAACCTTCTAGAAAACTATAAAATTCCTTTATTACAATTTAAAATTATACTTTCTTAATGTTTTAATCTATTTTTTCTTTTACTAGTTCATTGGGTTTAGGGGTCAGAGGGAGATGTTGTTTCATTTTAATACCTCAAACAATCACTTGTTTCAAAACACTTTGGGTCAGAAAAATACTTAGATTTTGTTTGTGATTTTTTCACGTTTTATTTGAAGAGCTACTTCATAAAAGAGAATTCTACCTTTTCATTTCCTTCTGCCTCTGACTGTACAGATCTTTAAGTATATCATTTCCATTTGTTGCTGTTCAAAAATCCATTGACTGAAAATTCTTGCTACTGCAGCTTTCCTGAGGAGGCATTTGTGTACCACTCTGCTTTGCTCCTTCGGCACTCTGAACTACACATATGTTCAGTTATTGTTGCAACTGTTCTCTGGTTTAAATGTCAGGTATAATCCTGACTTAACCTTTTCACTGTATCTTAATATATAAACCATGTAGAATATTGTTTAGTTATCAGTATGTGGAATAATTCTCCCATTGTTATACATCTCAGATACCAGCAAACCCTTGTTTAGAATTTAGTCATTTGTCATCCTCCATTACATAGGGATTATCAAATTTCTTCACGTTAGGCAAAACTAAATCATCATCCTTTGAACTTTGTAATGAGGAGTGTATTGCCTTGGAGTACAACATTTTGTTTTGTTTTAAATCTAATATTTATACAGTGCTCGGTTTGACCACTTAGTGAATGTCGGCATATGATTAGGAGGACAACATGAAGGCTTTCCCAATATTGCTTTATATAATCTTAGCTTCACCTACAGAAAGGGAAATAGTTCTCAAAATGTGGCAGGCTTTTACCATGTGATGCCAATGATAAGGTATTTGTATATAATTAACCTCGTAGAATCAATTCCTATTAATTTCCCGAGCGCTGCCATTCCCTGTGTAAAATTTCCAGCTATACATCATCTATTTCTTTATTGATTCATGTACACTGAAATGCTGCTGCATTTCCTAACAGGAAAAAAGTTTTGTTTACTCAGTTCTTCCTAAAAGTCAACTAAACAGACAGTAGGAAAGACAGACTACTAACCAAAATTAACAAGACTGTGATTGGAAAAAACCCCGTACGTCAGTCCCTGAAGGCATTTTACTCTGGGTCTGCATTACCTATGGAGCGCGTTGCCTGCTCCTGACATACAACGCTCTGCAAAGACCTTTGAGCTCTGAAGAGGAGTTGTGGCTTTGTCCTAAAGAAGACTTCATGCAAACAAGTCAATTACCAACTGTCCTTAGTTACTCTGTTTTCTTCTTGCCCTCATTAGAACTATCTGCAGGACTTCTAAAAGTTCTAGGAGTAGAGTAAATGTGGTGCTGTAACTGGCTGAATGAAGATTGTGAATGACAGTTCTAGCTGCCTATTTCTAAAATATATACACTTCAAATACACGAAACAGGACAGAATGCAAATTGTTTATTTTGTCAGATTATAAATTATTAAAACCCTAAAGTATTACTAGCTAGGAAAAGGAGTCCATGGTAACAGTGAGAGTCAGTATGTGGTTTGAACACATAAAGATAATCAAGCCCCACTGACTACAATATGATAAAACAATAAGAGTTATGTTACTTTTGACAGAGATAATACTCATTTGGGAACAGTTCTCTCTCGTACTAGAAGATAAAGGTATTAAGAGACATCAGTCTTTGGGTGTCAAGAAAACTGAAGAGTCTGCTTCATTAAGGTGCAGATAGCTATCATTCGGGATTAGATAAAATATTTGGTTTCTCCGTTATTTTAGAAAGGACTGTGGCATTTGTTTCCACGCTAATTTTAACATAACAGCAGACAGGTGCCATTGTTTTAGGAAACCTCTCAACTAATGAAGGGATAAAAATGTACCATTAGGAAGCCATTAGTGATCTGAAGTGAGCCATATTGCAAATTAATGTGTCTCAAAAATCTGCAGTGCTGTGTTTAGCTTTGTTGGCCTAGATGTAATTTCTCTCTTTTACTTTTAAATAGCATGGTAGTTACCAGTTTTAGAGAGAGTCACAAAAGCCCAGAGATATAGAACTAAAAGAATCAGCCATTATCAGCCCTAATTGATTGCATTCAGCCAAAGTCGTCTTAAGAGAAAACTGGTAATAGTTATAACTAGTAGTAAGGCTTAGGACTGAAATGTATAGTCTGAAGGAAAAAGACATCTTCAACCATAGACTCACTTTTGTGATTTCGTACGCACTGCATCAGGAGGTCCTCCCATATTTAAAGCAATCCTTAAGTACATTTTTAAGCATAGACAGGAAAATTATTATTGTATTTTCTGATAATTTCTGTACATACTCTGGTTTTGCTATATATTTTAGATATCCTAACTTTAGACACTCTTTAATTTTTTCCCTTAAGAAGAGGGGGAAGGTGTGTGAGAGATTTTTATTTCTTCCTTTTTTTTTTTTTTTTTTAGCATATACACATGGATATGAATACCTTAAACCTCTCTTTGGTCTAGGAATGAGTTCTGTCTGTTCAGCCCATCAAGGTTTGCCCCTCATTTATAGTCAAATATGCTTTAAAAGCATGAAGGATAATTTTGAGACTTTAGCAGTGGCCTCAGTGTAAATAGGTTTGAGATGAAATTGCAAGAAAACCAAATGTCATGTGAATATCGTGGTGTAGTGGCTACCTTTATGATAACTATTCCATGCCTGGGCTTGCTTACGCATTCCCTTGCCCACATTCTCTCTCTCTCTCCGACACAAGCATATATACATTTATACATGGAAGCAACTAGATTAGAGCTTAGGTAGTTTGGTCGTTGTGAGTGGCTGTGAGGTAGGGTTTGTAGCATACTTGTGTCAAATCTGTCAGTGGTAATTCGTCAGAGCGGGGAGCTGGACTCTAAAAGAAAGTGGCAGTAATAATGTTCTTGCTGCTCTCCTAAGGGCATTGCATGCAGTAGGGGCTATTACTTACGAGGTCAGGTCTTTCCTCACAATCCCACTGCGGCACAGGGATTTTTAGCCGTGCGACTAAAAGGCTGTAAAATACCGTTCCTTTGCTTTAAGTACCTGCTTTTCTCATTTTACTTTTATTTGCTATATCCAAGACTTCTCGCGAGTAAACTATTTAACATAGCCTAAATAGCTTTAAAATACAGACCAAATTTATGGAGATACTACGTTTGATATCCCTTTATGATACAGAAGGCCTTTAGAGGGCACTGTTTCCTATTTTTCTTTAGAAAGACATCTTTACATTTGAAGTACAAACAGAAACTGATTAATCACTAACCTCTGGATATTTACAGTGTATATGGAAATAGTGTAGCATTATTGATATTATATACAGAATTTAGAGATGTATATAGCAACACAAATATTCCTTCTGTGTTTGGGCAGGTATCAGTAACTTCATTTTATGGTATAGCAGGTGGTTAGAGTTCTTACAGAGGCAATCATGCTCGGGGTAGTGCACTTTGCATTGTATTGCTGCTAAGTACCTGCAAATAGTTATTTACAATGGCTATTAATATTCATCAGAAGAAGTAGTGAAAAACATGTGTAAATTCCTGACTCCATGTGTGAATGGAGCTCTAAAAAGCTGAGTTTTATCATCCTTCTCAGGGATTTACCTCTTGGCCTGCCTGTAAGTTCTGAGGTCTCATTTAATAAATTTGCCATACAAGAAGGCATATAAAGCACATTCGGTAAAGAAGAAATGTTCTGAGATTTTAGTAGTAAGCCTCTACAGAGTGGTAATACGTGATCAGGGACACTTTATTGCTTATTCCCTGGGCAAATCTGATCTGTTTACTCAGGGATAGCAAAAGACATGTACCTAACCTCATAACATCCTATTACATTTTAAAACCTCAAACTCTCCTTGGCAGTAGAGCTAGGAAGCAATTTGATCATTGTGCAACTATTTGTACTCAAACAGTGTCAAAGCCCGAAATAGTTTTAGTAGATCTTGATACCAGTTTTGAATACCTAGCACTACTGTAGACAATTTTTTCCTATTTAAAAATACTTAAATAAAAATCAGTGGCTACAATCTCACTTGATTACTAATTGACATGCCAGGTAATTAGTAATTTCTTTTAAGTGTTAGTGACCTATGGAATACTTTTAATCCACCTTCTTTGGCTGGGCTTTTTTAAACTTCAGCACAACATAATTTATTCATTTGTATTTTCTAACTACTAATAGCCTAATGTCTAACGTGGTATATGTTCCCATCTGAGATCTCTTCATTTACTCTTCTGCCTTCTCCACTAAGTATGTGGAACCTTCTCTCGCTCTCCCTGAATCTGCTTAGGGGCTCGCAGGGAAGATTGTATTTCCCCTATTCCCCTGGGTTACACAAAAGTGCAGTGTAAGACAGTGAAGAATATAATTACTCAGCCTTCCTTCTAGGTACCATGTACTATGCTTAAAAGAACTTAACAAATAAAACAGAAATTGTCCATAGCACTTCACATCCAAAAGTTTCAGCAAACTAAAAACTGAAAAGTTAACTGTGCTGCCTTAGTTTGACATCGTTCAGTGACTTCTATGTTTCAAGATTATGGCGTTCCTTTGGCAGAGAATGTTTTTCTTCTGTGTAGTGTAGCTACATAGAAAAAAACTTGAGGATTTAATATCACTAGCTGGCCATCTGTATGAAAATATACTCTTTGAAAGGTTTGGACATCTATTTTGTGTCTCGGAAAGCCTGTTAATTCAATTGTTCCAAAATAGTTTGCTAGGCATGACTTCAAAACGGAGGAGGAGGAGGTTTGCAGAGGTCTGCTGCTAGTTCAAACTCAACGTGTCTTTCTGCACATATTTTTTCTTGTAGGTGTTTGCATTCCAGCAGCAAAATTACAGATATTGAGAGAACTAAGGCAAGATATAACTGTATTAAAAGTGCAACTTGGCTTATGAAATTGCGAGTTAAGCTTTTCTAGAAAAATGGCATCTAGAAAATGATGTATAAAAATCATTTAACCTGTTTGACTGAAGAGTTAAGAAACACATGTTTTCTTTCTGCAGGTGACAGAGAAAAAGCAAGAGTTAGAGAAATGTTTGAAATTGTCCCGGAAGCTACGAAAAGAAATTAATGCTATGACAGAATGGCTTGCAGCAACAGATGCAGAACTGACAAAGAGATCAGCTGTGCAGGGGATGCCTAGCAATTTGGATGCTGAAATTGCCTGGGGCAAGGTAACAATGTAACACACACTGTACCTTTATGCACGTTACAGAATGATAGATTTCTTTCTTGATAAAGAAAGAGAATGAAAACTCTGGCATTTTAATTAGTGGAACTTTGTAACTGTTATGGCAATGTCTCACCCTGCCACTAATGCTCAGAAAAGTTTGAACCATCTTGTCTCTGCATATATCAATAGCACAGTTCACCTTCATATTGCAATAATCTTCACTGAGATGAATTTAAAGTTAGATTTTCATTTTTCAGAGTACTATAAATTATCCATCCAGTATCTATGTAAACAGAGATCCATGTAAATAGAGATCTCTTTTTCTCTCATTCCATTCTACTCATGATTAGGAAAGTATTAAACAGTAAAACAACTCCAGTGGATGAAAGCTTAAGGAAGTCAGAACACTATATATTCCACGTGTTCAGACAGCAGCCAGGAGGTGGGATATTTGTTTTCTTACCCTTTTTGGTTTGTAGCTAATTTGTTTTCATTCCTGGGGCTTCTTTCTTCCATGAGACTTCACCCTGAACTCTTATTTTAGGTTAAAACTCAAAGCCTAAAATGAAACTTTCCTCAAAATTACTATGTGTGCCACAGCTCAAACATCTTACAGAATCACTGAGGAACGCAAGGGTTCCGCATCAAACTACGTATCTCTGTGTGATGTTAAGCCTTAGCGCAGAATCATTCAACACTAGGTAATCTAGTTTATATTCTGCATATGTAACAAATATCCAGTCTAACTCAGAACATAAACCAAGTCATCGTTGTACGCACATACCATAATCTCTGCTTTAGAGGAAACGACGCTCAACATTATCCATACCAAAATCTGTGCTTTAGAGAAAACTACGCTCAACATTATCCAAAGCATCAAAATTTCAAATAATTATGTGTAGCAAGCAGCATTTTGGCTAAGTGCTTCTATGTAATTTCAAAAGAAAACTACAAAAAAACCCCTTAAACAGTATCGGGGTTTTGTGCAAAAGTTTACCACTTCTGCTTTTTTCAATAGTAAGAATCCTTTAAACATTTCACCAGTTTCACCATGCTATATAGAAATAGTCATGAATAATACACAGGCAACCTTACCCATTTTTTTAAAGGCTGTGCAGATTAAAGGCACTGGAGTAAAATGTCGTTTGTGGTTTGTTTTGTTTGTCTTTGTCCTTTTCAAGCTTCCAAGCTTGATAAAATGTCTTTAGCCTTGAAATGCACTGATGATTTACAAACTAGTAACAATAAAAAGAAAGTCTCCAAGTCTTTTGTGAGGTTTGGAATTGGGTTTTTTTTTGGTCATCAGTCTCTAAGAATGACAATATTTTAAAAGTAGTATCCAAAAATATATAAAGATCAACTTTCGCTATTATTATCTTACAGTTCCTGCTTTAACTATCTCTGCTTTGACTTTCAAATCAAAACCGCGATCCCTAAAAAACCCATTGCTGCTTGATGTTCTCTCATTTTCACTTGCTGCTTTTCCTACAGCAATGTCTGTGCAGTTCCTCTCGTTACTTTTGATTGATATTGTGATCTTAACACCCATAATAAAGGACAAGTGTCAGATTTTTAAGAGATGGGTTAGACAATCATATGGTGTTAATGCCCCAAACTAACCTGCCAGTTACTCAGTCCATTTAAGTAAGAATCATCTTTGGTGGTGTTAAACTACGCAGTACAGTTCTGCTGACACAGAAAGGTACGCTGTATGTTCCTGCGTGCGTGCTCAGGAAACTTAATCCAGATGTATACAGCTTCACAGCAGTTTAAATAGAAAGATTTGTCCTTAATATCACTTAATTGTTAGATATGAACCTTAATGCTTCCGAAGTTGCATAATTAGAACCTACAGCCTGATGATCAGCGCAGTTACACCGTGGGAAGTCCTTGTTATGTCTTACACTTGCTACAACAAGTACAACATATTTTTATCTTATGACAATCAAAAAAGATAACAAGAGCTAATTAAAATAAGAAATAGTAACATGAAAAATATGTCAAACAGGAACCACTCCGCCTACTAATCTTAAAGAAAGCCATTGAGTACTGTGAATTCTCACAAGGAATTGACACATAAAGGGTTGCAGGAAAAACTGGTAAAAAGCATATTTTGGCTTCATATTCTGCCCAAAGCCTTCACTGCAACCTAACCTCATATAGTACCTCATCTCTTCTCCTTCTGTCAGTTAGCCACTAAAATAAGAACAAACAACTTTGGATGAGAGCAGCTGCCTCTTGTTGAGGTACGTATGTAGCGAGTGAGTGCCTTTCAGAATTCCTTTATTAAGATTTTCTGTAGGCAATATAAACCAACGTTCACATAAATGTAAGCAGACTTCTATTTCTGAGGAATCCAACAGATAGTGTAAGTGCAGATCCTAGCCTTCCAAATGTACACATTTGCAGAAATATGTGAAGCTAGTATACTTTTTCCTAAAGAATCTGCTCCCACTAAGAGGCAGGAATTGCTGCGTGTTATCCTGGACGCTTTAAAATTCTTGCGAGGACTTCATAAATAAGTTCGATACTGATACTCCTTTGTGGATTTCAGTGAGGCATCATACAAAATTGTACATCAATAATTCAGTCCCCAGAACCAGGGCCTCACAGTATCTGATTAATGTCGCGGCTCAGGGCTGCGGACTTCCCAGGTAAGTAGGCTGCCGAAGACAGTAACTGATCTAATGAAATGCACTGGGAGATGAATGAAGCCCAGCAGATTCCCATTGTGAGGAAAGTCTGCAGAAAAACTAAGGTGGAAAATGGAGGGGGAGAGAGGAGAACTCAATAGTGCGAATGAACTGAAAATTGGATGTCTGCTGCTGTCGATAGAACTAAGCAGAGAGCTCATAATCTTTTCTTCTTTACAGCACAAGGAAGCAGTTACCTTTATTACTGCACTTATTTCTAATTCATTTTCAGTACCCAAGACTTCTTAAAATGAGAAGAACTCAGAAGGTTTCAAAGATAATTACAGAGGTTAAAATAAAAAAAAAATCATACGTGCGAAATTGTCTTCAAGCTGTAAACACCTAGAAATAAAAAGGAATGTCCATCTTGAGTAGGAAATGACATTAACGAAACATAGCATTAATCTGGACATGAAGGGAAGTGTGTTATTTATTTGTTCATGTCTAGAATTTTTCTAAGGAGGGAACAAAAACTTGGCTGAGCTATGTGAAATGAGATGGGCAATATACTGAAGACTGTAAATCCTGCCTTTTTACTCAGTAGAGACAAGCTAAATCGTTCAATTTGAATTCAGTTCTGTTATAATAGATAAGAAAAATGACATGTGGGTGGAAAGATAGTCATTAAGCATTGTATATTAGAAATCCGTTTATAATTAGAAGTCTGATTTAGTGAACATATTTATCACTGAAGACATTAACCATTGTGGGGTTTATTTGTCTTTTAATCAGGAACTGGCCTGATAAGAATTAGATTGCCAGGAAACCATGTTCTCAAAAAGGAAATGGCAGATGGTATTACCAGGAAAAGTTCTGTATCACTCCCTGCTATCAGCAGTATGAGTCTGCCAGTTCTTTAATGTTATATTTTAGCACAGTGTATAATACCAGTGAGTATAAATTTGACTTGAAGTACTTAGAATTACATTAGATAACACATTTAACAACTTATTTCCTGTCAGTAAAATCAGTAAAAGAAAATGATCTGATAATTGTGTCAGCTGATTCATAGTCAGGGGCCAGGACGCAATAAAAATAAAAGATGTGCTGTGAATAAACAAATAAATATGTATAATCAGCCACTGAGAAGGCCGTAATGTCAGCTTCTGATTAATTCTGTAATCCCACCCGTGAGAACCGAACCACCTAACTAATTTCTTTGGGAGATTCAAATTGCAGAGATTACTTCTGAGGAATCCACAGCGTACAGGCAGCGTGGAGGCACACAGAACTTTTCTTCAGTTGTTCATTGGTGTTGATTTTTTTTAATCTACATATGTTAATAACCAGCACAATTAAAATACTATCCTCTGCATTTGGTCACAATTTTTTGAAAAAACATTAGCAGTTCAACTTGATACCCGGTAGTTTTATCGTTATAAAATATAGCTCAGAAACCCTCTGCAGCACGTCCTCAGAAAAAGCCATTCCGATGTAGCTTCTGTTTTCGAGCATAATTCGTGCCTGGTTAGTATTTGCTAATGTGAAGGAGGTCGTGATTTTCGCTCCCTTATGAAACATCAAGTGAAGAAAACAAAACCAAACCAGTAGTATTTGTTAGTAAGCTGAAAGATAAAGAGTATGGAACAGTACAGTGGGGTCAGAGAGGGAGCTGTGAACCCCACTCAAAGCGTACATGGCTGCACAGGGACCTGCAGTTATTTATACTGAAATGATTCATCCTGTCATCCTATGGCTCCTGATGTAAAATAGGTGAAATACTGTTGTATGCAACTACAAACCTCTCATGAATTCTCAGTGAGGCTTGCCCCCATGCCTTTCAACACTGCAGAGTAATCTGGCTTCCACCTGGGTTTCAAGCCATCCAGAGTTGTTTTTCTTAAATAAAACTTGTATTTTGCGCTACAATTTCTCTCCTGAGGTTTCGATGGTAGAGACTGGTGTAAGGGAAGCTCAGCTGGTCTTTCTCTCTCCCTGTCTCCCTTCTGGTGTTCCCGGGATGGGGATTAGAAACCGGTCACCTGAGCATGCCCCGCACGCAGAGTTCTAACGGAGAGGAAGGATCTGATTGCTTTCATTTCCTGGGGGCCAGGAACCTAAATACCATTTCTCATGGAGATGTTCAGGTCCTGGGGATTCAGTGGCGATGCGACGTCTCAGTTGTGATTAAGGCATGCTACGAGCACTTTTTCTGAGCAACACAAGTGAGAAAAGAATAATGGTTCCTTTAAGAGCTAAGGAGAGATTTCATTCAGTGAAATACGAATTTGTCACGTCAAAGAACTTCCATTGTGGTATCCTGTACCACATAGCCATAACTGGTGCTTCAAAAAAGTGGAAGTACAAGAGTTTCTTTCAAAGAGACATTTCAGAATTATAACAGAAATTTGAACAGCAATTTGAATGGCGAGATTGCCATCATCTTTAACTCTTGTATCTGCTAGTAGTTGTGATCCTATATGGAGTTATATATAAAGGAGATGACCATATATATATACACACATATATATATCTCGTTAATATAATCTGTATAATTTGTATACACATTTTAATGGTGCTGTCTTTCCTGAAAGTATTTATGGAACCTTTGTCTTCCAGCAAGTAATACACACTTGAATAAACTTTTGTTTTATAACTAAATATACTAGTCCTAAGGGGGGGTTGGGAAGTGAATGTACTAACTTCACTATAATGACACATAGCAGAGTGAATGTAATCTGTTTTAAAACACTGTTAAACATTGCTGACAAATTTTCACAGCTGCAGCTGAATTCTGGGTGTTATGATGCTTAATTGAACCTTTTATTTACATATTTCTGTTCCCCACAAAATGCAATGTGAGATTGCATCAGAAGATTAGCTTCTACCCAACTTCTAACTTGTTTATATATTTTATTTATGTTTACATAGTTTCATCCTGATAAACACGCAAAATCAAAATGTATAAATTGCCTAGTCCTTCTGGGAAGATTTTCACCACTTTTAATTGTTAATGTTTCATATTGTACCCACCGTGGTGGTGTTTGGGATTTTGGCGTTTCTTTTTTTAAGGTGTTGGATCTTTTAAATGCCATTCTTAAATTACAGAGCTAACACTTTTGATTCGGTAGTTAAAATTAAATTTCTACGTCTTTCTTACATATTTTGAAATAAACTGCACAGCTGAAATGCAATTTGACATTAGGGTGACGAGCAGGGAGTTTAAATCCAGCAAGGCTGGGGTTTTTCCCTTAATTTTGAAATATGCTCTTCTATTTCCCAAGAACATACAGGGAAAGGGTGATGAGTGAAGGCCAAGTCACTGAATATTGTAACTTTGTCTTCAAAAATTAGCAGATTTTGAAAGCCACTCGCTCAGTTTTAATGAAATAATCCTATTTATATACTGGCATCACAACACATTTTTTTTATTTATTCTATATAGTGTTGTTAAATTAATAGCAGTTCTTTTGTCTTTTTAATACACAAAATTTACCAATGCTATGCGTTATATTGCAGTGGATGAAGTATACGTAGGCTGTCACTGTCTAGTAATACTAAAAAGAGAAACAGAATTCTGAAGAATATAATGAAGAAATGTCAGATAAAAAACCCAATCGTGTTATCGAAGTTGTGAAAGAACTGAAAAAAAGTTGTTAGTTTACCTAGTTTACATATGGTATGATACAGAGGAGGTCTTAGCTGATAACGCAGTGTGGAATCCCACTGTCTTTACAGACGGTGCTAGTTCTTTCACTGTGTTCTAGTGGGTCCAGGATTTTATATGTCAGAACTTTGAATAATTGAGATTTTGAAGTATTGCAGAAGATGGCTTTTTCACTTTGACATTTTGTTGAAGGCCTCAATGGTTTTTTGGTTTTTTTAAAAGAAGGTGGGGGGAAGTGTGATTGTGTACTTATCTCGCTGGTTATTTATGTTCCTTACTTGCTAATATACAGGAGCGTTAATATTGCCCAGAGGTACACCTAGTCTTTGGTTTACATTATTTCTTTACTTTGAAAGGAGCAACTCCTGGGATCAGGCAAAGCGCAGTTACATTTTTTGATACACATTGGGAATTATACATTCAGCTTTTGGGTAGCAGTTCTATTTACTAGTCATTTAATTGATCCATCTGTTTACATTTCTGGTTGGGATTAATATTTATATATGTATAGCCCAAAACTGGTCTGAGTTTTCCTTCATGTAAAATACAAAGGAAACCACAACCCATAGTAAATATGCCTCAGGGATTCTTTTCCAAATGGAAGTAAATTGTTCAGAAAAGGTAATAAAGCTGATCAAAATTTTCCATCCTGAGTTGGAGGTAAATTATATTCTTTGTCTTATTGGTTTTTATGATGACATTTTGTACCTGCTGTGAAACAGGTAAAATTGTACTAGAAGAGGGCATGTTTTTCCTTTAATCTGACAAGAACCTGTTGAAATTTGAAACTGTCCATTTTAAATTCTCTAATGCTGTAGTTTGTAGTTAATGATTGGCATTAATGATGTCTTGGTTCTATTACAAAACCTCTGTATTTGAGAAAATTGGTAGAATCTGTAAAATTTCTCGTACTTGCATGCAATGCAAGTGTAAAACCTTTTCTGTGAAATAACATTACAAAATTAGATCATTAATTCTGTTAATCACAGGAAGCGAGCTGCTGCTTTAAGCATAACATATGCCAAGTAAGTTGGAGGTACTATTAAGATCGTATTGTACCAAAAAGAATAACTCCTATACGGTCTTTATCGCAAACTGAAAAGTCTACGTTCCTTAACAAGACATTATCAACAAAATCATGCTGACGTGTGACCGTGAGAGGGGTGTGAGTGTGGAGGCGATAAAGGTGCAGATCTACTCCAGTAACAGTGCTGATCGGGAGATGGAAGGGTTGTGATTGCCGTTTGATTAGAAGTGGTTGTTCTTTTAGTGTATGCAAGTTATCTGTGAGAAATCGGTGTTTCTGGAGACTAGTGATTCTTACTTTTCTCCAGACTTCTGTTTGTGTTCAGTTTGGACCACTTCATTTCTAGTTGGAGCTTTATTTTATAAGCAGAGATCATATATGTCCGGATCATTGCTATCAGGTGCCAAGGAGCTCAGATGAATTTCTCTCATAAAACTGGTTATATGTAATATTAGGTGTAGAGGAATTTGTGCCTCTCCTTGAGTATTCAGCAAGATTGTTATACTCTGCATTGTGTCTTGTCGGTATTTCATATTAAATTCCTGGTTTTTTACATGTTGCCTAAGTATGTTGGGATTTGCTCTTTTTGTTAGGCTTTTCGCATGTGCAACAAATATTAAGACATAAATAGTGAGTAAATTACGTGACCTTACGTATCATTTAAATCTATTTATATAAGGTAAGATAATAGTGGGAGGAGATGCTGGAAACCTGATCTTGTAGCACTGCATATGTATTTTAGTCATTCAAGCTCAGAGGTGCTATGGACAATAGCTAATTTTAGTATTTTAGTTCGCAGAGTGAAATCCCAAGTGAATGTAATGAAAAGATGCATTTCTACAGTTAGGAAACAAGAACTCTAACAGGAGAGAAGAACATGGTTTCTGCTGAAAAAAATTGCATTGAAAAATATTAAAGGAATACTAAAATATTTCCCTAGAGTATTTTCCATGGAGTTCTCTCAGTCTTAAGATGGATGTCATCATGATGTTTTATTACTGTTCCATTTATTATGTAAGCTTTATGTGCTATTTGTTAACTATGCCATTTTATTATATGCCAAGTAACTTTAAACATCTCAATATAAATATTGTAAAATGTGGATTCTTGTTTAATAATTAAGTATTAAAACTATATTTTAAACACTGGAGTGTGAGAGAGAGAATTCACAGTTTTTAAAAGGAAACTATTACCAAAAAACATAGCGAGAATATGAAGAACATTTACAATTTTATCAAAGCTGAAGAGGAACAAATTGCTTTGTACTCACTGCTCTTCACAGAATGCTTTCCCTTCCTACAGGAAGCAAGAATATGTGTTCTAGTGTGAACTTACTGGTGGTTGTACTTAGGGTGGAGAATTTTTAATTTCCTGAATTTATTTTTTTTTCCTAATTCTGTTCATGTAGGCAACACGGAAGGAGATTGAGAAACGCCAGGTCCATCTTAAGAGCATCAGCGATTTAGGAGAGAATTTGAAGACAGTGCTGAAAGGACAGGAAAGTCTGGTGGAGGATAAACTCAGCCTCCTGAACAGTAACTGGATAGCAGTAACTTCACGCGCCGAGGAATGGTTCAATCTGTTACTGGTAAGGAAAATGCATTTGTTCACACGGAGGAAATGTTGGTGCTCAGCCTTATAGGAGTATTTTTTCTGGTGCCTTGGATTGTGCTTATTGAATACTTAGGTACACAGACAATCAGATTGATTGTTGGTTTAGTATGCTATCTATATTTTAAGAATCTGACTGCTTACAGAGTGATGGTTCTGTGGAGGCTTGATTGTTAGCGCATCCTGTTCCTCTCTGCCGCAGCCGTTCCCGGACTGTTTTCTTGGGTTTTTTTCCCTAATGAATGAAATGCAGTTTCTCCCCAAGGACCTCGACTGCTTTAGGTGAAAGAAATAGTCAAACAAATTGAGTAGGTCTTGAAAATTATACCAACAACCTCAGCTGCTTTTGGCTACAGTAACATTTCTGTTGGGAACAGTCCAGTTGGGAAGTAAGTCCCCGCTTGCATGTTGGTTTGGTGCACAGGGTAGCTTTGGGGTGTGCGTGAACTAGATTCGCTTCAGAGGCAACTAAATCAGCAGCTCTGCTCAGGGTGCACACCTGATGTGCTCAAGGACTATGATTTGGTCTTCCAGAACTACACGATGCTCCCTTGGATAGCTTTATAGTGCATGTTGTGATGAGGATAATTACTTAAGGGGACCAGATTAAGCCCAGTCAAAAGTAAAATCCCTAATACACATTTAATACAGATTCGGGAGCCTCAACCCCAGCTGCTTCGAACTGCTGATAGTCACATACCTATGTTCTCCCTTAAAATTCATTCTGTCATGAAGAGATGACAGCTTGAACCCTTAAACGCAGAAGGGTCTTAACCCCTGGGCTGCCAGAATGCTTTGGGAAATCTTGTACGCTGTTTCTGTTGCTGAGAGCATGGGAATGCAGTTTCAACCCGGAGAAACTGGGGTGGTTCTCAAGGGTGTGCTAGCCTTTATCATGACTTTTCCAAGCTTGATGTGTTGGAGCTCCACTAGAGCCTGTGTGGCGACATGACGAGTGCTTCTGCGACGGATATACAGCATCACTACGGGGCTGCTTCGGCTGTGTGCAGTATACAAGTGAAAGCATCTGGTTGTGCCTATTCTGTCTGGAAAACTTAAGCTTTTCATTCAGTCTGATGTAGGTGCTCAGCTTCAACGTGGAACTGATTGTAAGAAACATATAATGGAGTTTCTAGACTGGTATAGTTATATTCCTCTACTTTCTCTCTTTCTCTGCTTTGGATTCTTTGGTTAATATTTACTAGAACCCATGGTAAAAGGTATGAGAGAGGGAGTTGGTCTTTTACTGATTTTAGAACAGTGTCAAATAAAGGTACATGCATCCAGGGGCCAAAAGGACTGTTAAAATCTTTGCTCTCAGGTGTGTGGTAATGCATATGTATTGTGTGGATATGCAAAGGTCTCATTCTAGTGAGCTCACTGAAAAGACAAAATGTTTTTAAATTGAGGAGAGAAAAAAAGGTTTCTCAGAATATCAACTAGAATAGCTTTTTAAAAAGCAGTCCCAAAGCAGAGAAGCGAGATGAAATGCAAATATGACTTTTGGATACAAAGCTCCCGTTCTTGACTGTGACTTTGCAAGTGCATCCTCGTTACCGTCTGAGTTTCAATCAGCTCAGTGCCTTTCCAAAATGAGTTCTGTACCCGATTCTTGGGAAACTCTTCTTTCCACCTCCAGCAGGTCTGGCTGTCACCCTCCTGTTCCTCTCAGCAGCCTGGCTGAGCTGCAGACACCCGCGTCTCGCTGTGACTTTATCACCCTCCTGCCTGTCACTTTGGAACCTTCTCTCTTTCCTAGAATGTCTTTTTAAAGAAACTTAACGTATAAAGTGAGAGCAAACAAACGACAGATTCTAGCCTTCACGAAAGAAGCAGTTACTGTGTAAAATAAAGAAGTTTAATTTCATAATGTATGCATGTTTGCCACAGTTGGCATAATTACTGCTATTATTTCAGTTCTGATTACTTTTTTTGTATGCAGTATTTACCTTTTCCACATACAGGAATATCAAAAGCACATGGAGGCTTTTGATCAGAATGTAGCTAATGTCACAACTTGGATGTATCGTGCTGAAATACTGTTGGATGAATCAGATAAACAAAAACCCCAGCAAAAAGAGGAAATTCTTAAGGTAAAAAAATGCGATTTTCTGGAAAGCATTAATTTTATTCTTAAAAGGACTGTGTCAAAACTAGCGTATTTTGAAAGGTGTCACAAATTGATTAACATTCTTTTTTTCTGTGATAAAGCTACCCTCTGGCAGCTTGTAGATTACTTAATAAATTTGCACTGCATTACAAAAGTTAAATCCCTGCAGAAGTAAAACCAGATATGTTATTATAAGTCTTGGGGACTTCCTGGTGAGTAGAACAGCAGCTTATTAAACCTGTGTTTGCTGGAAAAAAACTCCTTAAAACATCTGGTTGAACAAAACCCTTTTTTTTTTCTGTGTTCTTCATTTTTAATTGCTTTTCTGTGATACTTTTCTGATATCTATGGTATCTGCATTTGATGTCTTTGTCATATGATTGTTTTAATTCTATAAATACTGCTTGCATTGCTGCCAGACCAACACCACAGACAAGAATATTATATGGTGAACAAGCTGTATAATAATGGGTTAGCATATCGACCAGGAGGTTTTATTTGGCCCATTGCATCATTTGACCAACTGATGAAAAATTAACTTTCAAGGGAGATGTGAATTTGAAAGTACCTCATTTAAAATACCTTCTTTGTTAAGGTTAAACAACTTCAAATTATTATCTGTATGGATTCTTTTTTTTTTCTTCTGAAATCAGTGTGAAGTTTTACTTTGTGTTGAACTCCACGGTCAGAACATACTATCTGAGGAACAGCTTGCAAGTCAAAATCAGAATTGTATTGCTGGCACTAACATAATGATACCATTTACTAAAGCAATACTTTACAAATTCCAAGGCAGAGCATAAATCGGTGCTCTCAATTGATCTCAGCAGGATTGCGGGACAGACTTTTGTAGTTGAATGAACAATTTTGCCACCATCAGGTACAAAGTACAATTATCTTTGCCATCATTAGAGGTGTATATACTTGTACTGCCCAGAGGCATTTCATACAGACAGTGAAATGTAATTATTAATGCCCAACCATGTTTATGATTCCCGAATACCGGCTATCTTTTTCGGCCTCTGCCCATACTGGCATCTACTGTTAAGATTACTATTGCAGAGGAAGAAGGTATTTGCCCTCATTTTTTTTTTTTTTTTAATCTGTGATAGATTGACGGAAAAAATTCCCACTGGTTTTCATCTGGTCATTTTTTTCCCTGCCTCATCTATGGGCATGAACAGTAATGAAAGCAACAACTACACATCCAGTTCCATAATACATGAATTAGCAGCTCTTCCTAGCTTTAGGAACGTAAAAGAATTTAGCGTATCCTGAAATATGCTGAGGATTGTATTATTGCAGATAAGAACCTGGCTAGAAATAATGTTCACCATTAATTTCCTCTAGGAGATATTAAAACAGACATGTAGATACATTCCTGCTATAAATTTGAGGGCTATGAGTAGGAATGTTATCTAACATGTTTCTACTGGATTTACACACTCATGCATAATTATCTGAATTTGCTTTGTGGTTTTGCTCCCTATTCCTTTGCACACTTTCTCTCTCTCTCTCTTTCTCTCTCTTTGCATTTATTACTAACTTCAAGCCCTGTCTCTTGCTCACGGACTGTAGCGCTTAAAGGCTGAGCTGAATGATATGCACCCAAAGGTGGACTCTGTGCGTGACCAGGCGGTAGACTTGATGACAAACCGTGGAGATCACTGCAGGAAAGTAATAGAGCCTAAACTGTCAGAGCTCAACCAGCGATTTGCAACTCTATCACAAAGAATTAAGAGTGGAAAGGTAGGAGGACTTGCTTCCATATGGAGAGGCATACAAAATGGTGTTTATATAAGGTGCACAATTACAACTACATAGCGGGCTGCAGTTTCTCCCAAACCTAAGCTTTTAAAGGACAAAAATGTAGATCCTAAGAATTTTCTTTTTTTATAAAGTGTGAAGGTTTGGGGGTTTTGGCATTAAGGTCTTTTTTCACTGTTTCACAATTAAAAGTATTCGATGGCTTTATATGAACGTAACGATTACTTCATTAACTTATGGAGAATGGACAACATCTAGGAATTGGTAAGATTCTTAATCTTATCAAACTACGAGTAGCCTTTTTTTCTATAGATTGACTTTTGAGGACTAATTTTTCATTAAATGCACTCAGTCTTTGCCTATGAGGCTGTGACTCACCAAGGTTTGAGATGGAGACAGATATATATACACAGATTATATCAATTATACTTCAGCTACTCATCGGTACAACTAGCATGACTACTGAATCTGAATTCAGTATGACTAGGTAATTTTTAGCCAAGTTATGACTTCTGAATTGGAATGAGGAGGGACATAAGCCACCTACTTTCTCCACTGTATTTGCTGCCTTTATCGCAGAGAGCTATTCAGCAGATTAAAGCAGGCAGCCATGCAAGTTGGTATATAGGATAATGGGAGTGCATGGATCCTCATCTTAACTATTTTTGCTGGCTACTGTAATAGCACGGGAAATAAATGCACAGAGGATCACTGGCAGAGCAGGAAAAAAGCTTTGCAAAAAGCATAAGCAAGGAGACGTGGTTTTCATGACTGGTTTGGGGTTTACGCAGGGCTCAATACCCTGTGTAACCAGCACATTCTTTGTGGGTTTTTGAACAGAATAGAATATGTCCTATGAATAAAGGTCATCTTTTTTCTTCTACTGGCCATCAGTGGTCCTTCAGCAGTTCCAAGTGCGCTTCTCACTTCTTACACAAGTACAAACCGTAGACAGAGAACATCTTGGCGCAAAGCCCGAACGACTGTGTTGCGTGATGTTCTTTATTCTGAACATCTGTTATCTGCAGTCTGGATTTCCTTCTCAGTTTTACCTTGCACTTCCACGACGCTGTAAGCATACAGGGCTGATGCAGCCTTTGATAGGGTTGTGTGAAATTATTGCTTGTCTTAGGAAAAAATGGGACTGCCTGAAGGTGGTTTATCGTGGGTTCGCTGTTTGCATTGCGTGTTGTGGGCTCACTCAAAAGAAGGGGAAAAAGATGCTTATCAAGGTGAAGTGTCTTCAGAGCACAGCCTGTAAACCCCTTCCACCTGGCAGCCTTCTCTCTCAGGTGTTCTCCCATTTAGGATTGTATAGGGAAGATGAGCTGGAATGGCAGCGCCTCACTGAGCTTTATACACCATGTACCTAGCAGGATGAGAGGAATTACTACAGCTCGTAATTTTAATGGTAAATGAGAGGTTAGGGGAGCTTTTCCAGGACCTTAGGGAATGGACAACTAGGGTATGATTCACAAATGATATCTATATTTAATAGGTATTGCATAAGATAGAGAGGCAAAAGCTTGTCTGAACTCTTGGCACTTCTACTGACTCACTGTATGCATTTGGGAAAAGGACTAAATTGCTGGGTGCCTCATTTTGTCCACCTGTATAATGTAGGTAACTGTACTTCCCTTTGTCGTTATTTCAGCTTCATGGGCTCAAAGATTATTATTCTTTTGGGGTGATATTATGCTTCCTAAGTGTTTTGGGTTTTTTTTCCTATTGAGGTGAAATTATTCACTCAGTGAATAATAGATTAAAAAATCAGTTCAAGAGGACAGTAAGCTCTCATCATCTATTTTCAATCAGTTCTCATCTATTTTCAAATTATCTATATTTTTTCAAATAATAACAATTATCAGTACAACAATGAAGTAATAAGAAATGACCTGTCATGTCGGTAAACAGTAGTACATAGTTGTTGTGTCCCGAGATATCAAAATTATCATAGTGTACTAAAATGAGATTTAACCTTTTCAAGTGTTTTCAAGTGTCTTTAAACCTCACTCAGTTATTGGAATTTCATTTAGTATTTCTCCTTCCATTTTCCTTTTTGCTATTTTTTTTAAACATTTGTCAGAGATGAGTAATTTTATATTCCAGTTTTATTAGTTGATTTGTCTTTTAGTGAGATTTAAGTACTTTTGAAGATATCCTTCAGAGCATTTGAGAAGAAATTACTGCGTACTACTTGCTACTATTTCTACCTCAGTTGAAGTGCCTGCTGAGTGTAATGCCGAGCTTCTTGATGAAAATTTGCGAGCACAGTATTATTCTTTATGAATAGCATACATTATTGTATTGCCATGAATGTTCGTAAGTGCACAAAGTCTTTGTCATTAAAACAACGAGATACAATTAAGGCATTTTTACCCTAATTGTCCCAGGTATCTGTGGAACAGCTGAGCACAGATTACAGTTGATGTCCAGTCTCTCTTGTTTTAACTGATTAACTTTGATTGTTACCACCTTCA
The DNA here is from genome assembly GCF_929443795.1 of Astur gentilis. Taxonomy (NCBI): domain Eukaryota; kingdom Metazoa; phylum Chordata; class Aves; order Accipitriformes; family Accipitridae; genus Astur; species Astur gentilis. The sequence goes on from NC_064911.1 coordinate 14,830,423, forward strand.
TTACAAATTTTTCCTTTATAATAAATACCAACTGTACTGGAGGGAAGAGTAAAGGAGAACTGATTAGAATATAACGTGCTTGTGTCTTTAGCATGAAGACAGTTGTATGTCCGAGAGTTCCTAGAACATCGTAAAGCATTAATTACCTTTAAATTTTATGCAAGAATCATCAAGAATTGGTTGCTTGTTCTTGTGTTTAAAGCTTTGACAGAAGAAAGCTTTCTCTGTTGGTCCTTTGCAATGCACGTAGTAAGTGTATTGCATATTGTACATTGAACTATCCACAGGCACTAGGGTATCATGCAGATAAAGGGCAGCGTATTGTTGTTAATAAGTGGCACTTGTTTTAGAGTTTAAAACTGAACGCTAAGCTAAAGCACCATAATTATACTGTGATTCATTTTGGAGAAAATCTGCCTGTTTTGTTTGGTTGAGGGTTTTGTGGTCCTGCATTTTTCTTGAGGCTTTTTTAAAACACAAGCTCTTTTAATGAAGTTTTGTTCATTTGTTTTAATATGTTACAAAATATTGCCAGGGGAATATCTTACACAAAGATTATCTGTCTTTTGTGTTGTATAATTCACCTGACGTTTTTGCTATTCTTTGTGAGAGAGCAATGATTTCAAAATGCTGAAACAAATTATCATGAAATTTTTCTCAGTTGGTAGTAGTAGATGGTTTTTCATCTGAATGGATTGCTTGTTGCTGTGTGATTTCTGACAAACCAGATATAGCCAAATAGCATCAACATTTAATTTTTTAGACAAATCGTTATCTTACACTGTTTATGTGAACCTGTTCTTACACACAAAAGAGAGAATACCATATCTATTTATTTTTTTATTTTCACTCACCATAGAATTCTTATGTTTTCTTATATGCAAATTCTACAGTATTATTAAATAGCTATCTTCACTTGTATCTTTGGGTACTTTGAGTTGTATGGTGTAGATATTTTTCCACATGATGGAAAGTCTACCGTTGTTTTAGCAATAGGGGGGAGAACAGATGTCTCTTTTCATCTGTGTTTCTAATAAAACTATTAAGTGTGTGATTTAAATAAACAATCTTTGTATTTCTCCCATTTTAGCCCTTCATTCCTTTGAAGGAATTGGAGCAATTTGACTCCGATATACAAAAAATGCTTGAACCACTGGAGGATGAAATTCAGCAGGGGGTGAATCTGAAAGAGGAGGACTTCAATAAAGATATGGTAATTTGGTTGAAATGGAAGTCTGAGTGAAGTAGGCAGGGAGATGAAAAAAACAGAGTGAAAATTAGAAACTTCCATATTTCTGTTAGAATCTTTAGATATGACTTGGACAAAATTTTATTGTGCTAATATATTATAAAATCAAAAGTCACAAGTTAGCATTAACTAAAAGTTTTAATGATAAGTTCATTGTTAGTTTATAAGAAAAACATTTTTCGACCCTTGTGAAAACACAAAGTAAACCAGGAATATTATCTACGGGTCCTATATTAGTACCAACAATATTACAGAATAGGGAATGAATATTAAAATCTCTGTAGCAGTACAAAGACCAAGAAAGCTCAGAATGATGTATCTAAATGGGCAATATAGAAAAAGAAGACATTCACTAAAACAAATGCTAGGCAATGATCATTGAAAGAAATGCCACTAGCCAATTAAATTCCTAACCAATCTGATTATACCATTTATTGTAAATAGGTTTTGTGGCTGTGGTAAGCTTTATTACTCACGCTTGCTCTTTGCAAGTAGTAAAACTGTTTATCCATATTGGGGGTGGGCAAGGGGGGGAGAAAAAAAGAGAGGAGTAAAATACTGCTGTGCTTTGCTACTGTTACCACTGTAGTGTGTTTTCTCCAGAGTGATTTTCAGAGGCACGATGTTTCTTGGCTGGGCAATAACAGAGATTCGTCTTTAGGACCCTCTCTTTGTGAGTCCACAGCGAGATCAAATATATATTTCTTTACAAGCAATATAAAGAGTCAATATTCTTTTCCTTTTAAGGAGTTCTTCAAAGATAGCCATTTTAGATCAATGCTGAAAGGAATCTTTACAGGACTCTTTTTCTTTTCTTTTTTTTTTCTTTTTTTTTCTTTTTTTTTTTTTTTAAAGCGGGAAAAGTAAAATCTAAGGTAGTATGTACTGCAGTGGAAAATTTGAAGCGAATCAAGTTTGACGGGGCAGTTTCCACTACTTGAGCATATTTTGTTCCCTTTCTTTATGTAAAATGTGTAGTGTGGCTCAAGAGGTACACTCCCCGAAGCTGTGGCATAAATTCAGCTTCTATCTAAAAAGTACTTAGTGGTGTCATTTTCCCTGCCAGAATAGCTGTTTTGCACCGTGATGATACGTGCAAATGGTCAGGAATTACTTGGCCTCCTAGTGTACTGGCAACTTCAGTGACTACTGAGAGTGATTTAGAATATTTTAGATGTATCTGTTTCTTCCGGTTTAAAGTAAAATATATTTTACCTTTTTGCCTTTAATGCTTTCATCTTGTTATCCTGGGTGCTATGGAAATTCTAATCTCAAACAGCTGTAGATTTTCAAGTGCTGTTTTATTTGTACCCCTCAAGTGTCTACATGTGTTGTAGAAAGCAACCGAAAGTTATTCGGTCTTCAGTATAGAACTGCAAGTAGCTGTTAGATGTTCACCTTAGCAGAGGAAGTGTAGTTTTATACATCTGTATCTCCTAGTACTTAAGTAATAATAAGATTAAAATGCCCGTTATTCTTGGGTTTGTGTTTTTGTGGTTTTTTTTTTTAAATCAGAGCGAAGATGATGAGAGCACGGTGAAAGAATTGCTGCAAAGAGGCGACACGCTTCAAAAGAGAATCACAGATGAGAGAAAACGGGAGGAAATAAAGATAAAGCAACAGCTGTTGCAGACTAAACATAATGCTCTCAAGGTATAGGAGCTACAATTATAAGCACGTGCTACTAAACCCATTTTTTTCTTCATTTCAGGCTGTTGTACTGTTAAATGAATCTTCATTCCTATTTAGACATAAGTAATTTAAAATTATTTGGCTATAAACATCTATTTTCTTACATACTTCTCTTGATGCCGTGGAAAAGACATTTTAAATCTCCAGCTCAACCAGTACTGTCTCAGTGTCCTCAGTCCACAACCATGTGATTGCCAGCTGGACACAATGATTTCTTTAATAATAATTGCTTTTTTAACATGTTATTCATGTTTGGTGTTTCTCCAACAGCAGTCCAAGACCTTGGTTAGAATCAATTCTCACAAACATATTTTCAGTCATATAACATACTTCTGGCAATGAATAAGTTGTTTTATCCTTTAGTAAAAGATTTACATGCTATGTTCTTTAGCGGGAAAAGTGGCTCCAGCCTCTTTAGAATAGGGTAGGTGGTAGTACCATTAGACCTAGCAGCTAAGAGGCTGAAAACCAAAGTCATATGTCAAAATTCTGTGTTACCACACTCCTGGAGCTATAACTGTATGATACTGTTCTGAGAAACATCCACAGTGAGACCTACTTGGACAAGCTAATAGTCATAATTGGGAGAGTCATCTTTCCAGGGGAAAAAAAACAAAAAAAAAGTGAGGAAAGAAAGAATCTTACAGTTGGAAAGTCACCCTGGTCACCTACCTGGAGCTGTAGGCTCTGGCAACTATAGAAGACTTTTTCATCTTACTGGCAAGCAGAATTTTTTTCTTTCTTCTGAAAATTTTGATTAAGTTGTTCTTGGCTTGGGGAACATGGCATGGTTACATTTTAGTATTACTTTTCTTCAAGCAGCATCTTTCCTTTCCTGTGGATTTCATCCTAATTTTTACAGGTTTGCAGATCTGTTTGAATTCAGTAAAAGAATAGCTGGAATATACCATTGTTTTATCCTCGTTTAAAAGAAACTTGAAATCCGCTAGGTGTGTCTTTTTTCCATTTAAATGGAAGTAATTCATAATTTTTATGGAGAAGAAACAAGAAAAGTATTTCTAGAACTATGCCATTGACCAGATCCTTACTGGCTGTTTTTATGGAATAGAGTGATTGATTCTCCTTTGGGTGACTCAGTTAAGGCATTCAACCTTGTCAAATAAAATTCAAGAATGGCTGAGGCATATTCATCTGAGTATTTTTATATAAATTGTACCAGTAATTTTTTAATTTACTTCTTAATAAGAAGTTACAGTAATGAAAATATTTTCTGAATTCTGTATGAGCAAAGTTAAGCAGTTAAAGCAAATGCAAATGGAGTATATTTAATAATATTTATATGAAATAAAATAACATTTTTTTACCTTCCTCTTGAAGACAAGTTTTAATAGTTTTATAAAGCTGAGTCATAAACACAGGGCATTTGTTATGTAAATGGTATTCAATTTAGAAAAAGAAAACCTGCCTTTGCATACATTTTTGCATTGCAATTATTTTCTTGTGAATAGCTAGAGTTTGCATGCAGGCTAGAATTTCACAGGACATCACAAAACACAGGAAGCCCACTTATGGCTAGATACTAAGTGGGCTGTGTTTCCATCTGTCCAGTAGGTATTCTGAGCAAAAGTGTTTTATATAAAATATTGACATTTATATAAGAGTCTTAACTTCTGCAGATATTGGTGACTGTCTCAGTGGCTTATTCAACATGTGAACAACTCTGAATTAGGTAACCTCCTTTAAAAGAAAAAATAGTCTGTTCAGCTGATGACAATATGCTGTGTTCAGTTACTTATATGCTGTCAAACTGAAGAAAATATGCTGTGTTGCGATACTTATATACTTGATTTAAATGTCAAGGTTTAATCAAAAAAAAATAGTGGCCTCGTGCACTTTTTTCCCCGTCACTGTGCACACATACCAATTCATATTTTATAAGCCTTTAATTCATACTCTAATAATGTCTGCACTGTGAACAGGACTTGAGATCTCAAAGAAGAAAAAAGGCTTTAGAGATTTCTCACCAATGGTATCAGTACAAGAGGCAGGCTGATGACCTAATGACATGGCTGGATGACATTGAGAAAAAGTTAGCCAGTCTACCAGACCACAAAGATGAGCAGAAGCTAAAGGTAATGTTGTTTGGGGATGGCAATGGTACATCTTTTGAGTGATAGTTTATGAATTTAACAGACAGCAAATGCAACAAATAATCCAATAGATACAGAATATTTTCAGTTCAGTTCTTTATTGCTATTTATAGTAAAACAAACTGTGTTCAAACTGACATTTCTTTGTTGTACTGTATCTTGTATTTGTCTGTTATATAGAATGTTATAGATAAATAATTTGAAACACGCTAAATAAAATTTTTTATCAATAATATGGAAAGTGTGCAATGTATTAAGAAGCATCAAATGTTTTCTAGTAAAAATTGTAATTGATTTTATGTATCTTTGTTCCAGATGAACAAATGACTTACCGATATATGGATGACCTCTATCTCATGTTAGCACATTCATTTTCATCAGAACATATTCATATGTCACTGTCAAACTCTATAGATTTATTTACATACTGTCAAAGGTTTTCCTAGTTTATTTTGCATCGTCTTTCTTTGCTTCATTCTCTGTTGAGTTTCCCACAGAGTAAAATGGGAGTTAAGTAACATATTGAAGAGTCAAATCATATATTCGTAAGCTGTCCAAACGCTATTTGTCCTGAATATGCTGACCCTTATTGGGAAAAGAATTTCTCCAATTGCCCATCGCAGGGTACTAGCAAGAATCTGGAAGCGGAAACTGTTGGCCTTTGCCAACTAGTTTTCATTGCGTACGAGCTGTTAGTATCTCTACAGCCAAACTCCAAGAAGGTTCTTCAATTTCAGTTATTTTTGTTTTGTTTAAATGTAAAATAAGACATGAAATAGCTGTAAATTTTAATTGTAACAATAAAATGGAAATGGAATTTCTGACAGAAGTGTTTTGCTAATTTTCAGTTGATTGATCTAGTTAGCTAACTGTCCTGGGCCCTGTATTGGTTTTGCTCACTAGGAGATTGATGGAGAATTGGAGAAGAAGAAGGAAGATCTGAATGCGGTGCACAGGCAGGCTGAACGCTTGTCTAAGGATGGGGCTGCAAAAGCAGTGGAGCCAACCCTGATACAGCTCAGCAAGCGCTGGCGAGATTTTGAGAGCAAATTTGCTCAGTTTCGAAGACTCAACTATGCACAAATTGTGAGTTGTTACTGGCAAACCCAAACGTTTGCAACTGCTACTACTAACAGCATCCTACTAACAATGAGAGCTTCAGGGTCAGTGTCAACTCTTCAGATATTAATAAGAAAAACCCTATTGTCTGCAAGTGGGGGAATCTTTACGTTCTAATACAATAGTTCTCTGCTTTGGTCTTAAAATTGCCCTTAACTTAAATCAGCCAATTACCAAAAACTCAGCAATGAAGAATTCATGTTTATTTCTGTTGCCTCATTATTTTTCCATAACATCTTCCAGTTTAAAAGCGTCAGTTTGCCATGCGTCTATTTTGTTCAGTGAACGTGTAAAACACAAAAATTGTCTTTTTCAAACTACCCATCCCATGCCAATTTTAATTGGTTTTTTATTTGTCCATAACCTGTTATACCCACTTTAGGATGAGATTAAAAAAATTCTTATGACACTATATACACATGGCCTTTTCTTCAAATGCTTGAATTCTCAAAGGAGTTTTTGCAAGAAAGTGTACTTTTAACATTGACAGGATAAAAACATAATTTTATAAGCCAACTTCGTGTCTCCTCATTTTGAGTTGTTTAGTTGTATATAAAATACAATGAGGCTCACTGGTTTATATGTGCTGCAATAACTGGATAAATAAAAGGGAAATAAACTGTCACTATTCCAGGTTTATGTTCGAAATACGTATTGGGTGTTACCCATTTAGAAGGTTACCAGAGACTGCTTTTGCACTTACATGGCAGTTTTTCCTTGCCATTCCTACTACTCTGCTCATTGTCTTAGGGGCTTTGGATTTTATGTGAAGAAAGATAAGATTTGCTCTCAAGGAAGTTGTTGCATTACGTGCTTTTCTGTAACATTAAAAGTGCTAGTGGTGAAGGGGTGTTTCAACAAAATATAATTTTATATATTTTTGAATGCACCTAGATTACAGAGGGGACATACTGGCAGGTTAATGAAAAATTAAATACAGGAAGTGTTATTTCTAATCGATATATGGTGACTATGTTTTAAAAAAGAAGAAAAAAGTTCCAAAAATCAGCAATCATGTATAACCATTTGGTCAATACAGTCCTCTATTTAATGTACTGAGTGTATTGCATATTTTTAACTTTTCTACTATTAAGTTACATAATGTACACATAAAAATAATAATTGGGATAGCTATGCAGTTAATGGAAACAATCAGAGAAACATTAACTTTGGTTTGTATGTTATTAAATCTTGTTCCATCTGATTACTCTTTTCAGATTACTATGCTTTATATTAAACTTGATGGATGTAATCAGTTGCAAATCGTTTATACTGGCATGGAGCTAGAGCAGGCTTCACTTTGTCTTGTAAATGAGTCTTTTTTTTTTTTTTTTTAATAATGAATATATTTGTTCCTTTGATAAACAAGTAAGAAATAAGAATGTGCATGCAATTTACATAAAAACATTCTGCTGTCAATGTGCTTTTTATGTCACCCACCACCTACCATGACAGAGGATGGGTATATCCAATATAAAATTTTACTAGCAAATCAATAGAACTATATATTAGCATATTTTTCTTTAAACTATATAAGGTAGATACATCAGCACATGTTCTTTTGAATTGGCCAAAGGAATACAGTCATTGACTTTTTAAAGCCATGTAACCATTACATGTAGTTTTATTGTTAAAATATATTATTTATCTAATACATTTCTATCCTTGTAATGGTTAAATTTTTAAATATTCTCAAATATTTCATGCAAGAAGGCTGCTTGTTAGTATTTATCTGGGGAATAAGGTCATTACTCAATGAAATTTACCTATGTACAGGATAATTACTGTATCCTTCTCATTTCTCATGAAAAATATCTTGCTCTGTTGACAATGACCAAGGTGTGATATTCATATGGAATATTTTAGAAGTTTTACAGAAGCTACTGAAACTGGTGTGAGAGGCAGTATATTTTCATGACTGAAACCAGAGCGAAAAGTACATCTGCCTTGTTACTGTTTTGGCTTTGCTGAATCAGTGAAACAAAGTGAATTTCTCTTGAGTCTTTTTTTTTTTTTTTTCCTTCTTTCTTTCTTTTTTAATACAGCCTAAGTACCTACCTACCTCACAGGGATGTTGTGAGGATTAATTACTTGTTTGTGCAAGACTTTAAAATACAAAAGAAAAAGGAAAATTCAAACTATTCACTTGAACACATGCATATACCAGCAAACATAACTTTCACAGAGATTTTCTATGTTAACCACCAATTGAATAAAAACATATAATAAAGATACAAATAGGAATTTACTTTTAAAGCAAAAGAAAGAGAAAACTGCTGCATTTTTTATTTATAATTGATGATGTATTCAGTAACAGACTTATTTAACAATTGAAAGTTGTTATTATGAATCAATGAGGATTTAGTTGTACTGTATATCTTGCAATTCATTATGATTCATTGAATAAACATAGCAAGACTGCATTGAAGAAGACCTTTAATAATGTGGCTTGATGACAGATTTGCATGTCTTACCTTTGTTGGAGCCAATATCTTTCTGATATCTAAGTGTGAAATTAGAGTGATCATGCTTCTCTGGATTTTACTTTTCCCTAATGTTTTTTGGGAAGACCTGTCAGAAGGATATAGGAACCATAACCATGTAAGAATTGATTCTTTCTAGCATGGTAGATTCTCATAAAATTCTGATTGTCTCACAAATACAAAGCACTAAATATCCAGCAACTAACTGAGAAATATATATGGGTGTATATTTATAAAAAGGAATTTTCTGTCACCGCTTTTGATAATAAGGTACGATGTAGTTATATTACCTCAAACACTGCATCTTCTGTTTAATGCCGATTTTGAGACATTATTCAGTTTGTTAGAATGGTCATCTCTTTATGTGAAAAATTGTCAGAGAGTAGGGTGTGACATTCTGTAGGGAAAAAGGTGGGTTTATTGCAATAACAGATTAAACATGGTACGCAAATACATAAATACAACTGCACAAAACCTAAAATGACACCGAGTGGGAAAAAGTTTTTGGAGTTCATTTTGTCTTACAAGTTTTTCCTCCCACATGTTGTCTTTATTCATATGTGGCAAAATAAACAGTGGGCAGAAAATTCAATTTTTCAGCCAGGCAAATTTCCAATTCCTGTGTTAAGAAAAGTTTAACGTTCTACTTCATTTCTGCTAAAAATTTCTGTTTGAAATCAGTTGATAGTAACTTCAGTTGTGAAATCTGAATAACTTATTGAAGAGTGGAATATTCTACGATCATGTTCTAAAATTATGGTTAACCTCTAAATCCCACTGAAATGCATGGGGAAGCCTAAAATACTCTTCAAAAAACAAGCCATTACAATTTAATCCTAGAGCAGTGTGCAATTTTTGCATATTAAAATTACATGTTTGTATTTTAAAAAATTCATTTCAGTAAGAATTATAACATTAGAGAGTTCAAGGGACATTTATTTCTAGATTATCTCTGCAGAATCCAAAATCATTAAGCCTTGGCAGTCGCACAGTATTTTCAGAGAAGTTATCAATCCTCTTTGCTACAGTCTAAACCTAAATCTTCCAGTTACTGTTTTTTCTGCAACAGTTCACACCACTGTTCCAGGGTGATGGAAATAGTTATCTGTTGCAGAGAATAAGCTAGATTCAGATAGTTTAATTCAAATCCAGTTATTGATATATTGATTACATTAAATTAAATTAGCTTTAGTTAATGCCTGTTTTATAGAAGGTGGTTTTCCATGCTTTCATTTCAGCAGTCTAGGAGCATGTTTGTCATGGCTCAGTTTAGATTTTATTGAGCTGACTGAAATTACTCTGTGTATACAGAGTACTGAAGGCCTTTATCATGAGAAAACATTTTCTAGATGAACACAGGTGCAGAGCCTACACTATAAATTCTTATTTCATATGGGCTGTTACCATATTTTATGAAGCTATCCAACATTCTTTCAGCTGTCACATATGGTGGGGTTTTTTCTTTTCCTCTCCTAGCTGAACTATGCATGCTGTAAATAGTAAGCCAGAGTATTTTTAGGACAAGAGGAATATTGTTCTTGCAACCTATTAACAGCTCTCAAGATTATGTACTTATAGATTTATATACAAGGAAAAAAAAAAATAGGCTTACCCAAGTCATTTCAGTAAATTCATTGGCGACACACACAAACATTCTATTGAAATCTTACTACTGAAATATTTGAGCCTGGATTTTGGCCTTTCTGGAAAAAATAATAAAATTGATTAAATTATAAACATCAGGAGAGACTGTCTTTCTCATACCAATTAGACTATGTGTTGAACAGGAATTAATAAGGAAAATGGCTATACAAAACATGTATTTATTCCTATAAGGTAAGTGATTTAGTCTGAGCAGTTCAATAGTTTTCTGCAAGATGGATAAAATACCAGTACGCTCAGTACTTACTATGAACTAAATATCATAAACTTCATTTTTTCCTAATAAAAGGCATTATTCTGTTTAAGATTCTGTAAAGCATTCAGAAATTCAAAATACCTGTCTCCTAACTGGATGATCACTTCGGGTGAGAGAGTATGTGATCAACTTCTGGAACCAGATTAAGGACTGATCAAGTTTACAACTGAAATTCAAGAGTTTTTTTAAGTTCAGCCTTTTAAGGGCATCTTGCAGTTTTCAGTTAATATTTCCCCATGGAGCTCTATTTAGTTCATTTAATGACATTTAAATATTTTTTTTTAACTGTAACAAGTATGTTTATATATAAAGATATTTTCTCAACTATAAATCAAACATTAATTGAAATAAAAGTTAGATAAGCACAGGACTTGGTGTCCTAATTACCTGTCCGCATGTATATAACATGGCTACTTCAGTGGTAATGTGCTACCATTGGTTTTGATCGTTGTTTTCCAGTTTTCATAAGGAGCAGCATTGGAATGAAGTAGTTTTCTTCTCTTATCCTTGCTTAAATATTTCTTGGGGTAAATAAACAAGTAATGGTTACCAACAAGAAGGGGCAGACTAATTCATTATTCCTACAATGACTGGGAGAGAGGACGAATAAAAGAGAGAAAAGGCAATAAAAAAGCAAAATAAGAAAATATCCACTGGACAAAAGAAAAGAACTATACAGTGATGGATTAGTATCTGTTTCACCTCTGCGCTCTGGGTCTCTTAAGGACAGGACAGAGGTGATCTTGTGACACCATTTAACTCTTCTGACATTTACAGTGGCAGCTTTTTAAACAAATAGCTTTACACCGCCCAGCCCAAGACTGGGCTTTTCTGACTGTGGTCTGCAAAAGGGGTGAGGATGAATGAGAGTAGTTGGGAAGAGAATCACGGCTGAAGGTTTACACCTATTTTCTAGCATCTGTCAACCTGGAAATTGCTTTTAGAAAATTTATTCCTAATAATAGAATTCTATTTCAAATACTTTAGTTTTACGTCTAATTTAAGATAAGAAAGGTATGGGAAGTACGCTGAGGATAGGTAGTGTCTCCGATATAGCTGAAGAAGAGCTAGTTTTGTAGATGCATTTTAAATGCGCTTTACCTTCTCTGTGTCTAGAATGAATGCATACGGTGTTGTAGTAATTTAAGTGAAGACCATGTATAGCCTGGTTTTATAAAAGTGGACAAGTTTACTACAGTATTTTGAGGTCTTCTAAAGCGTATTTGTCATCTTTGATATTTACTTATTAATTCTGTACAGTATTCACTATCATCACTGCAAATCTATAGTATTTTAATAGAGAGAAGTTAAAAAATCCTGTCTTGTAGATGACAGAAATTTACAGAAAAGGTTTTTTCTCTGGCATTTTTCATTATCTGTTACAGACTTCAGTGATCTAAATTCCATATTCTGGTTTAAAAGTGAAACTCGACATCTTTACCTCATCACGTAGGAATGAAAACTTGCTGCAACTCGGACTAAGGCTGGTTTAGGATGCTGTCTTTAAATCATACGAAGTGGTTATAAGAATGTAGTCTTAACCATGCCACAGGCTTTTCTTACTGTTCTCTGTGTTGAGATGGAAACAGGACCAACAGCCTTTGTTTAAAGAATCATGGGCGACGTAGCGCCCATTTGTCTCTCATTTCAATTTTCTTTGGACAAACCTGAGCATTATACTAGTATAGTATTTTCTTCCTTATAATTTCCTAGCTATCTGGGAAACAAGGCAGCTAATTACCATCTTATTTTCTCTGATAGAGTATATCATAATTTATTAACATAATAAATTACATGGTGAGAAATTTGGTGTTAAAATTACTTGGCTATAATATTGAATTAAATAATAAGGGAAAAGACCTGCTGCAGAGTGATCTGGCCCTAAGTGACAGTATCTTTTGAAGAGATGATGTTCATCTGTCTACAATTCAGGATGTTAGCATCACTCATGGGTTTTTTTCTGTTGTGGGTTTTTTTTGTTTTATTTTGGGGGTTTTTAATGCATCCGAGTATACTCCTCAAGGTGCAGAAAGAAGTAAACTGTATCCCAGCCGAAACCAGGACAATGTACAGTGTGAGTGCTGAATATCTATGTATATATACTTAATTAGTTTCCAAAACTGCTGGATTGACAGCAATTTCATTTCCATTATTTAAAAAAAAAAAAAAAAAATTATGTCTTGGGTTAACAAAATCAGCCTAAGTGACAAACCCTATTATTATTCTGTATGATTGCATTTCTATAAATTTAGATTAAGGTTATTTTAAGAAACAAAAGATGGAAAATAATTAGGTAATGCCTTTTAACATTTCTGAAAGGTGTCAGTGTTTAAGCTTTGGGACCTTGCTCTTTGAAGCTGTTAGCATTCAACAATAACGTGGTAATTTAGTGGTGTTTTTAGAGTATTTTCTAAATTATCTCAAAAAACAGCTGACGTAGTTTGCATAAATATCTGGAAAGTTAGCATCACAAATCAACAGTCAATTTCAAAATGAGTTAGACAATTTAGATATCAGTAGACTGTATTCTAACATATCTGTGCTTTATTTAACATTAATTGGTTCCTTGGTGATCAGTCAGTAGAATTACACCTATTTTTATTCAAGACAGCCCTAAAGCTTCATGCATAAATGCTGTCTAAGATTAGGGCTCTTCTGTAGTCTTAATAAATCAGCTGTTAAATAAGTCGGCATTGACCAAAGTCTGTTCCTGGGAAGGCCGCCTTCCAGCAGATCGTGTAGAAGCTTGTGCTCCCACTGTTTCTTCTCTATAGCTTACCACTCTCTGAGAAACATAATTTTGAAGTTGTATTTTGAGTAAAAAAAGATAATTTGAAATTCCTTCCATTCTTTTGGGTATTTCCTGCAGTGTAGGAAAGTTTGAGTACATAAAGCTGGTTTAACAGACTCAAAAGAGACTGTCACAATTGGACATCGTGATTACAAAGATACAGGACTGTGTAGAAGAGTTTAATCCTGTAAAGCATCAACCAGATCCTTCCTTAAGCATCCTTTATAATGTCTGTATGTATTTTTTCAGCTGTGAAAAATATTACAAGACAAATACAAGAAATGGTTAACAATTCTATGGATTTATGTATTCTGTAGTTAGCATCTAAAAGCATTCAAATACGTTTTGTCTACTGGAAGGTTAACACATACAAATCAATTACAAAAATATTTTGCAGGTAAACCCTTCTAAAATTCTAAATAGCATTTTAAAATATGTGTTGAAAACCAGCCTAGGATCTAGATTTTGCAATATGTTCTGATGTCTTTCATTCCAAAATGTAACACGAGTACCTAAGTATTTGCTTATTTACTGATTTCTAATACTGAGAATGGCTGTATCTCTTGACTCACTGGTAGCTGAAGGCTTATTCTTCCCCCCCCCCCCCCCCCCCCCCCCCGAATGCTAGGGACTGTACATGGCCTGAGCAGTGTTTATTAAATGGTTATGAATTATAGTCTTTAATTTTTTTCATAATTCCTTTTATAACATTACAAATACCCATTTAAAGTCACATGACAGATATACAGATTTCCTTTTACTTGTCAATTTTGAACTACTGCAATTATTAAGACTGAGATATGCCATCTTTATCAGAAGTAATTAACATATATGCATAATTTATTTAAAACAAGAGACACTTTCTAAATCCCAGCAGTTCCAATTAGTCATTTATGCCATAATGCTACTAGATTTTGTTTTTCTTCAGGACATGGTAACATTGCAGCTGTAGCATAAGATACACAGCGCTCTATTTTTTACTTTTATTTTCTGAAAGAGCTGGCTTATATCACACACAGTATAGCGTATGAGAGTCTTATGTCCCAGTCTCATCACAGTTGAAATGATTTTTTTTTTTCCTCTTTGCTTAACAAATAGATAGCGATGAAAGTTGTCAGTGTTAAAAGTTTACAGCAGAACTGCTAGAATTTCCAATTTGTGCTAGTTGCGTTAGTCTATTATTTGCGTGAATGCTAGCAGGTCCTTAGTAAGGAGCAATGGGTAAGTTTTCAAATAAGCTCCAGCTAAATTCAATATGCAGCAGTGCCTCAGCCTGAGGAGAGTCCATATCTGGAGGTAATTATCTAAGCCAGAATAAAACAAATGTACTGTTAAGCAACTGAAAAAAGGATTGCTGAAGATGTTCATTTTACGGCTTGACCGAGTGTACCTGACATCTTGGAGGGCTCTAAAGGCATGAGGGTGTGCAGAACACAGACAAATGGCTGCAGCACCAAAATGCTTTGTCATAGTTTTTGAACTATATTATCTCCTGGGGGGAAAAAAACAAACAAACAAACAAAAAACAAAAACAAAAACAAAACAAAAACAACCAAAACACCAGAGTTACATTTATTAATACAACCAAAATAATGATGAATTACTCTGGGTTTAATGTTTAAAATTAAGTGTTATAGCGTTTGTCTGTATCTTTCTTTTTTTTTCCTTGTCTAAATGTGAAAATAACACTCTCAAAGAAAAAAAAAAAAAGAAAAATTGGGGGTGGAATAAGTAGTCATCCAAGTCTTTGAGCCAAGCAACCACAGGTATCTATCCAATCCACCATACAGAGCTCATCAGAGTGTAGCATGACTATCTGAGTTTCTGGGAGATGTCCCAAAATTTAAGCCTAAAAGTACAGGGAACAGACTTTTTCTTATGGAGAAAACCTTTGCATTTCAATCAATGTATGAAGGTCAAAAATAAGACAGCGGAAGCAAGTTCACACTGGTTAATGCCTGTTGATTGATGGTTTTCAAAATCAAAGCCTGCAATTTTCTATTGCTATTCCTAGCACGTAAAATTTACTGCAGTGTTTTCTAATTAATGCTATTATTAAGAATAGTTTCATTCAAACTGGCTTTATTTCATTTTATGTATAGATAAAATAGATTCATTTTGTCATAGAATAAAACCCGTTAATGCAACATTTCTCAACCAGTAAGGTGTACCTTAGCAGGGAAGAATTGTGAAGCCATAGAGCACGCTCCGTGCAAGACCAGTGCTGAAAATAATCATGTGTATTTTTAAAGTTTCAGTTTTTATATAAGTTACTGATAAAGTCAGATAAACTACATGTTTTAAGTATTGCAATGTGCAGGTTTTTGTGGACTGCAATCATACATGGGTGGAAAAATCACATACATGAGAAAATATTCACATTCTTGCTTGAAAAATATGGTTTTTGAAGAAAGTTTATTATTTTAAATAGATTTTTATGCTGCCAGGTGCCTTTTAAGGCCTTGCCTTCATGGAATTATGTAAGCATTTTATAAATTTTTAATCCTGTAGTGAGGATTTAGGTCTCTCTATACTTGAAAGAGATGCTTCTTTTTGTACTGAAAGATAACTTCTTTGTGATTGACTAAGGCCATCCAATCTCATAATGAACATTCCATGTTATTGGTGTAATTTTGATCTGCTTTCTACATATATATGCACTTACAGGCAAGATGTGCTAGCAATACCAAAGAGAACATTTATTTTTCTGTTACCTGACATCACAGCTGACATCGGAAGGTGTGAATAAAAGCTTCTTTCTATATAAATATGTACTTGAAAGTGGTTTTATTGATCTCTGACAGCATTTGATCATACTTTTGCATTTTTAATTCTTTATTTGCTGCATCGATGCTAACCACGGGCTAGCAAATAGCACGTAGTTTACAGTTTGCTCTAGAAAGCAACAAACTGTTCCAAAGTTTCTTGGACTCTTGGAGGCATGACTTTGGCCAGGAGGTGTCTGCTATCTGCTGCTTTTTTTTTTTTGTATGTCTAGCACACCTATGTTTATTCCTCAGGTGGGACTGACTTTTTACACGCTCATATATATCTTACAGCTGCTTGTAAGGAATACTTTCTCAAGCATTAGTTCACTTCAGGAGGAGACACGTGGTTGTCTCTTTTTCCTGAACTTCTCAGCAGGATGCTGCTAGGACCAGTGTCACGGTACAGTAGCGCTGATAGGTGTGGTTTGCCACTTTACTCCTCCCAATTATTCTCTTTGTGTGAAGTTATTAACTCAAAAGCACAGCGGAATAAGGTCGCTATGAGTTTGGAGGCCTAGAGCTGGAAGGGACCAAAAATGGAACAGTTGTGAAGGCCTAACGCAAAAAGGTTGGAGGCTTTCTGGGTGTAAACTGTTGAACGGCAAAAGTGACGTTGGGGTTGTTCCCTCTGCAGAAAGAGGAAAGGAAATGGATATGCTGAGGTGGGTGAAATGTGCTTTAACACTGAGTTGTCCAGTGCTAAAAGGCAATTAACAGCATTCTCCAGGGCTAGTTAGCTCTGATGCCACCAGGTCATCTGTTCTAGACGTAGGCAATAATCATCACAGATACTTCTTGGGAGGGATGTTTGATTCTCTGAGCAAAACCTGTGTTATTCCTGTAGTTCTTTTTTTGTTGGGTTTTTTTTTTGTTGTTGTTTCTTTGTTTAGTTGGGGTTGGTTGGTTTGGTTTTTTGCTTATTGGCTTTCTCTGTAAGGGCCAGTTCATTTCTTGTCTTTGTGTTGCACCTGGTAGGATGTGATAGCTATCAATAAAATCAGTTTCTCACGTGTAGGTAGAGTCATGTTTAGGGAAAGATCCTGTGCCTTAATTAAAAATATGTAATGATGGGGAAGAAAATCCAATTTACTATTCTAGAGATGATAAAGTTTGGTGAAAAGCAATGCACGAAATGTTAAGCCTTACCAAAAGAAGGGGGTTTTTCCCAGAAACTAGAAATAATTTGCACGTCACTATATCACTGACAATCAAGTAAATAATATCAATAAAAATGGATTTTGCAGAAATAACCATATAGGAAATGGCCACTTACACCAGCATTTCCTCATAATTCTTAAGAGTTTATTTCAGTTATGTACTATTTTAAAATATTATTTGGTTTTGAGTATTTTCAAGTAACTATCTAATGTATTCTGCCACTGTGTCAGATTCAACTTACTCAAAACTATTCTTAAATGATTATCTAAAACTTTAATTCCCATTTTCTTAGTTATTTTTAATCCTTACAAAAATGTTCACCTACCTTGCTGCTTATGAACCGTTTTGGCATTAGTAATGACATACGTGTTTACTGAATGAATATTATTTTTAATGGTAGTGGTTCCCAGCTGCTAGAATTTCCTTTTTTTTTTTTTTTTTCTCTTCTCATTACAGTGTTAGTATATGACTCAGTTTCAGCTATGCATTTCTAGTAAATTGTCCAGAATATAGGAAAGGATTCTGCCTGTTGTATCTTCTACAGTAAGGCGATTCCAGGAAACATAGGGACAAGCCAGAATTTTTTCCCTTTCTTTGCTGATTAAAATTGTCAATTCTGGATATGCCTACCCTCCATTCCTTAGTGCAAGATGCCAACTTCTGCCTTGGCTTCTGTTATGCTACTGTCAATGAGGGAAGGGTAGAAGGAAAGAAACTCCTGTGACCTATTGAAAAACCCACTAAAGTCAAAGACATTTAATCCCTGATTTATAAAGTTGTATCAAATTTCCAACTCTTTTATTTAGATAATATTCAGAAACTCATTAATTTGGATTGATACTCTTTTTTTTAGAATAAGGTGTTAAATGATGTTGCCAAATATGAGGGCAGGTTCTGGTAGGTCTCTACTTTCAAATATCAGTCCACTCATTTATCTGGTTGTAGTACTTTACAGTTTAACTGACACTATAAACATTAATGGTTTGCTTGAACTAGAAAACTCCTGAGTCTTGTTTCCTGTAGAACTTTATGTGTAATCATCCAGCTGTGAGAAATATGAATGTAAAGTTTTCTGTAAAGGGGAGTATGATTATATGGTTGCATACATGTCATTAACATTGATGGGAGTTAAATATTACACGTATTTTGAGGGATTACTAAACAATATATGTCATATAAGGTTCAGTCCTGTCTTCAGATTTTAATTAACTTTGCCTTGAAGAGTCCTTTTATGAGTTCTTTGTGGCAGTGATTGAAAGATAACCAATTTTGGCAATACTATAAATAATTAAGCATGATATTCATGAAGTGCTCACACATCAGATTTCCGCTCGACTTTTTTCTGGTTTCAGGAATTATTTAGAGCAAGAAGGCACAGATTTTATTTTGTGTACACACATATACATGTAGGTATACACACGTACATAGTTATTAGCCTAAATTTGGGTTGGAAAAAAAAAATAGATTAAACTAATACCACTATAGAAATTAATTATATCTTGTGTGTCACTTTACATATTCATGTGACCTCATTTTGAGTGAATAACCTTGCACACCTAGCATGCTCTTTTCATTACTGCGAACATAAATATTCTGTCTTCTCAGTCAAAAAGAAAAATACAATTATAGTTAACATGTTCCTCATGTGGGTCTAAATTTCTTTGCTACAAGTAGAAGTGTCACAGTGTGGTCTTGAGGATTGAAAATATATTGCTGCATGCCTCAGTGGCCTGTTGAGAATCTCCCATTTTTTAATCAACTGGGACAGCTTTTTCTTTAGGTTTACTGGGGTAAAGTCTTATTTTTGCAGATCATGTGATTCATGAAACATATGGGGGGGGCAAACACAATTTTTTTAAAGCAATTTAAATAATAAAAATGATGGCAGTGATATGGTAATTAGAGAGGTTTCAGTGTTAGCAGATGTACTGAGAAAGTCATTTAGTGAGAAAAGTGTAAGCTAAGCAATTAAATTTGCATAAGAAGTGCAGCAGAATAACACAAGTCTACAGATAACTTCATGGGCTTTAGATGTGATATGCATACATCCTCTAGAGTGTGTATATGCATATTTTAAGATTCTAAAGAAAACTGAAGAACCAGATGACTCGGCCTGGTAACTGAAGGGAGAAACAGGTCATGAAAGGATGGACAGGGCAAATACGTAAACTAAAATGAGACACCTTGCTGAGGTAGTATGTGCAAGAGTGTTTATATTTGTTTTCTTTTACATGCTGTATAGTTAACTAATGATGTTGTTTTCTTCAGGACCATTGATCCATTGTCTTTCATGTATATGGCTCCAAAATCCGTGATTATCTGTTATTAGGACTGAAGCATCTAAATAATACCATTTTTGAAAGAAAGTTTACCAGCAATTGCTTGTAAAAGTTCTTTGAGGTCCTCAATACGTAAAGTTTCTATTTTTGAGCAGACAGGCATCAAGCACAACGGATCTTGGTCCCACACTAGGAATCCTATGTGATGTAACAAAACAAATAATAACTTATGCTTACGGAGTCACAAATACTTTATATCTTTTAAATTTTGCCTTTTTAAATGGAGATGCATGTGATCATGTTTTTGGAGTTTAGTTAAGAGAAGCAATCACAGTTCTCCCTGCTCCAAAGCACAATTTTGTTATTACTTTTTATCTATGATCCATAAACATATCAAATCAAAAATGCAGAGAATTTATATAAACAATCACTATTTTGTCACCTTATATGTTAGTATCTTTCCAAATGCCATAGATCAACTATCTATTTTCTTGGAACCAAAACATTCTGGGATTTCTTTACATTGGTGTATGCATGTGCTTTCAGAATGGGGTGTCTATTTCATATTTGTCCAGATTAAAAGAAATAAAATCTTAATTTCCTGAAGAGGTGCGTTGCTGGGATTTCTTTTAGAAACATAGATGCATTAAAGTCCTTTCAAATCATGAAATTCTAGATTGTACTTTCTAGTTTAAAGAGAAAGGTTTTAGTATAGTGTTGAAAGCGCTGAGTTGACCTATTTGTTTTGTGTTGCATGTTATTTAAGAAATTGTGTCCTTTACACAAGTCATTATTTTACTTGACACCTTGAAATGATTTAGTATTTTAGACCTGGCATGCCTGGAATTTCTATAACAAAGGACAGATTCTTAAAGAAGTGTGATGACTTAAAATGAAAGGGCTAGCACTGAAATCTCAGTAACATTGTAATCTCAGAGTACTCTTGCATTTCCTATCTTCATTTCTTTGGAGAGTAGGAGAGGAAAAGTTTGTGCACTTTTGCATGGATTAATTTTAGTACCTGCCATTTCAAACAGCCTAGCGGAGCACGAGTGATCTACGTCAGAACCCTCAAATATTTCCTGCATTTGTCCTTAGAAATAATTTTTAATTGTTTCTAGGTTGTGAACTGGAAATTGCATTAAGTTATAGGTTTGCGTAGTGTTAAGAAACTAAAGGAAGCATTCTGTTGTATATCTATACTAGCAAACAGTTCCTGAAGATACAACTTTTGTGGTGACTGAAACTATGACTGTGGAAACCACTCATGTGCCTTCTACGTACCTGGCAGAGATCCTTCACCTTCTGCAAGCCTTGTCCGAAGTAGAAGAGCGCCTTAACTCACCGGTTCTGCAGGCTAAGGATTGTGAGGACCTCTTCAAACAAGAAGAGTGTCTCAAGGTAAGATGGAAAGCTTTTCTTGCAACGATTGGATTCCGTTATTTTGGGGCTTCTTTGTATTGGCAGCCTGCGCTCATTCTGAGAGACATCTGTTTTGTAAGTGCACAGCCCCTCTCTGTCATGTATGCATATGCAGATGGTTATATATGAAGGCACATTGGTGTAAAATTTAGGAACACTGTGGGTTTTTTTATTTTTATCTGTTTCACCTGTATTTGGAAGACGAGCATTAGGGTATTTGCAAAGTCCATCCTTGAGTGGGAGAGAAAGGGTGGAGAGGGGCAGTTATATACTTAAAGTTGTGAATTTGTGGTTAAAGTTTTGGGTTTGTGTTTGTAATTTGAAGGAATTAGTAAGTAACCCTATCCACACCCAATCTTGGCAGCTTTATTTTAGTATTTGATTTTAAAATATTTTTTATTAAAACAGCAACAAAACCAAGTAAAATTTAGCTGTTCCATTCCATGCTAAACCAAAAAGTTCTTGACGTCTGATTGGGGCTGTACTCTGTGCAATTGTTACAGTTTAATTAGCTAAAGGGAAAATATTGTTCAGTAGGTAGATAATGTAGTTAAGAAAAAGCTAATTCAGTATTGTTGATATGACTTTAAATTTACTGTCTGGTTTCTTCATCGCTTGCAACAGAGAAATCCTTTGAAAGTAGTGGAATTTTTCCAACACAGAATTGACGTAAGAAGAGAATAAGATTAAAGTTGTAAGCCTAAGTAGATGAATGAGTTATCACCTTTTGCAGAATAATGTTTGTGTGAGGAAAGCCTTGTAAAAAATCATGCTTAAGCGCTGTATGTAATTACAGCAATTTCAAATTGTCATCCAGCATGAAGAGAAGACCACACTTCTATTTTTCTGTGATTATTTTGGGGAAGGAAAGTTTTTAACAAAAGGAAACGTTCGCCTAAAGAGGCTGGAATTTGCCTACAGTCGGCTATAAGACAAGCTCAGAGGGAGAATCAGGGCAGGGGCGCTGGCTGGGTGCTCTGAATTGTCCTCTGTAGGAGCCCATTTATCCGTTTCCGTAACAGAGAAAATGTAACAAAACCACATCCAAATGCTGCTGTTAGCTTCTGTAAAATCACATCTATTTATAATTCTTATACATGCATAGATCTTATACATTTTAGGCATCTGTATACACACACACACACACACATATATAAATATTCTTATTAGCTCTTGAAAGCTAGGGTGTCTTCAGTTTCCTAGCAAGGCAGTATAGTACGTGTAGTGAAGCGCAACAGTGAAGTATCGGAGCGAAGGAAGCATGTAACTGGTAATAGGACTGTGTGAAATAACGGTAGGCCGTTTACCACTTCTGATTTGGTACCAGTAGATGAAAGTAGTTCTGAGTATTGAAGCACACAACATGCCAATGTTATTGTCATTCTTCATTTTAAACAATTCCTTTTGATAGAATGACTCTTCTGCACAAAAAAAGTCATAGACCGTGTAAATCACGGCTAATAAGCTACCACTTGGTCCTTGTCTATGAACTTACGTTCATTACCAGATTGGATGGAAAAACAGTGACCTATCTCAAGCAGTTTACTGGCAGTTGACTTCCTTTTAGTGCTTCTTAATGCTTTACATTTGGGCTATCTTGATCTGATTTATATCCGTAACTAATCTGTTGTTCACCCACATATATTTGGTATTATTGGAGTTGACACCAACTTTAATAATATTGATTACTGAGGTTACAAGTAAGTACTGCCATAGGTTTAATTTGACTGAACTATTAAATTGTTACGAGATGCATTTGTGGGCACAGTTCCATCTTCCTCCCAAATAAATCTCTTAGAAGAGGCAAATGGATCTTGCACATTCGTGGGCTTTTGGAAGGGTACAGTTTTGATCTGAGCCTGCTTAATGAATATTTATTTCCAAGGAAAAGCATTCATCATTGTCATTATCTTGCAGTAAAAATAGAAAAGTAGTGCATAAATTGTTCAGCAGCTGGTTGGGAAAGGTTTGAAATTAAATTGTGGTTGATTTTTATCCCTGACAGATTTGCATGAATCAAATTACAGAACTGTCATGAATAGCTCTGTGTTTTAAAACTGAGTTTGTGATTTTTTTTTTCACTCCCATTCAGAAAGAATCCATTCTAATGAATCCTCAAAAGGAAAAATAAGTTTATTTAAAAGAATCTTTCAGTGGTAACTGCTTTGAACATTTTTCTCCAAAATAAATATGCACAGTAAGACTTAAACCTGATTGCTCATTATCCAATAGGATAAATATCAAATACAAATTAGAAATTGCTTTTATTAATTGCCATAAATAATTCTAGCACTGACTTTTTATATCAAAGGGATGTAAAATAGCAAAATACGAGTTTTTGCAGCAGAAATCTGATGGCTTCTAACGTTTAGTAAATTATAATGGGTTTATGGGCACATTTAGTAAATCTACTGAAATCAGCTCATAGGAATGTTGTTCTCTTCATTTTAAGCTTTAGGGAGTGGAAAAATCAGATAGAGAAAACAAGTCTTGTCTCTTTATCTCATAAAGTCAGCAACTTCAATGTTTCCATTATCCTATTACAAGCTCTTTTAAGTATTAAGACACGTAGTACCTCAGTTTTTCTTCATCACTGTACCTACAGTATTTAACAAAGAATTTAAATATTACAGTTCTGTCAAAGATGAAACTCCAATTGATTGTATGGAAAAACAGGGTTCATAGGTTGAAGGATTAATAAATTTGGCTTAATTATATACTCTCAAAATAGGACAAGCACAAGCACAAACATTGCACTTCTCTCTGCTATTGATGATGTTCATACTGATAGAGTTCATAACCTTTGAGCTGCCCATGTACAATTGGTTGGAATTGGTTGTCATTGTTCCATGATTGAGTGTAGGGATAAAATTCTTCAGAATTTAGCTAATAATCCTTACTTGCAATGGATGTCCCAAATGCTTCCTGAAAGTTAAATGAATATACAAATTTGCATATATTCAACTTACTCTGGTTTTAGAAAATCAAGTTTTATTGCTCATACTAAACCAAAGGTTTCCTGTGTGGTGATTATCTCATGCAAGCTACTTGTCTTGTTCAAGCTTCAGATTATTTAGTGGAAGATGTATACACTGAAATAAATACATTTATTAACCAGAGAATTAAAACTAACATGTACTTCTGTTTGCTAACACATAGCAAAAATGAGTGTGCTAAAATGAAACAGTTGGTCTGGAATTTAAGAAGTCTAATTTGCGTTTATAGCCATATGTGAGAAAGTGTTTAGTAGAATTTCATGTTAAGGATCACTGTCATAATCATGGCATAGTCGTGCCTTTTGATTACTTACTTATATTAACTGTGAATTCAAAACTTATTTTCTGAGGCTACTTGCTTTATATAATTAATGCTACAAACCTGCAGTAGGTCCCATACATATTAGGCATTTTTATTATTATTATTTTTAATATTCTTAATTTTAGCAGGAACATTGTATTGTAGAATATGATTATACATTTAGGTGTAAAATTTTTCAATGATGTAATAGTTTTAATATGGAAAGCCATCTGAGAAAGAGGTTTCTTATGTATGTAACCTCTTGCATAATCACTCACAGGTCTTTTTCTAGTTCATCTTCTTGCGTGTTTCCAGTAGGGTCTTTATTTAGTTTGTTAAAAATTGGGTTGTTTGCTGTTTATTTTTTAAATACAGATATTTTCACACTCTGATTCCTCCCACCCCTTCCCCCCCCCCCCCCCCCCTTCTTTTTCCCTTCTTTTGATAATTCTTCATCTACTGGTATTCTTTTGCATAGTTTTCTACTGTGTCTTATTCCAGGACACAGGGAATTTACTGTACACATTACACATCCATGATTGCGGCAGCCAGAATCCCCTTTCAAAATGGTATATTTAAATGAATAATACCCATACCAGACAGATATTGTAACTCATAGTTCTATACAGACTTTAAAATTTTAAGTAATTTGTAGAATTTTTCTAGCAATTCATGATTACTAACAACTGTGCTGTTACTGGTTTTCATGTTAGTACAAAAAGCATGAAATATTGTAACAAATCTGCTAGATATATAATTGTGAACCATCATTCTACAAATGTTTGAATTGCCACAAGTGTATTTTTAATTTTGCACATTGGAATACATATTTGGCGTCTATTAAGTGATTCTTATCAAGAAACATCACCTAACATGACATTCAAAGTGGTTTTCTCCTGCAGCTCAGTAAAACCCAATTAACCATAACTTAGAACTGAGTGTAATCAAATGCACACTCCAAATAAATCTGTCAGTAATGCAGTGCTTACTGGCTGATTTGTACACAAATAGCCAAGGAACTGAATTTTACAGAAAGTTGTCCTTCTCTGGCAGATAAAGACAACTTCCAGGTAGTGAAAATGAACTGGTGTTCAAGTCTCTAGCACTCAGATTTCTCTTTTCAAGAGTAATGAGATGGATCATTCCCCAAAGGCTTCTGTCACTTCAGCTGCTAATGATTTTCTGTTATCCTTTTTTCTTAAAAATTAAAGCTTTGTGCCCTTCTGTTAACCATGTTACAAAATCTCCCAAGGCATTGTTGATAACTAACTGCTTGCAGCTATTCTCTTCAACGTGAAAGATAGATGGGGTATGTGTGTGAGATACATGGGTTTGCGCATAAACAAATATACATTATCTCTTTTTTTTTTCTTGGCCATCAAGTTGTGGATTTCATTTATAGAAGGTCAGCTGTATTATCTTTCTTTGTCTGTAGCAGCTGTGCTGTAAACGAAAGCAACAATCTGACATATAAATCAGAAATTATATGCCTGTTTGTAGGCCACTAATACTAAACATTTCGGGATATGCCTGTTATCAATTCTGAAGTCCATAAATGTATTTCAGCTATTTTTAATATTTAGAAATTTTATCTACTTGGTTAAAAACCCATACAATTCCAATATAGGCAGGCACATATATTACTTTTCGTTTGATTAAATAACCGTGTCAAACACAGTAAGTGCCTTCTTGGGCGGATGAGATGAGCTGATATGAAGACCTACTGAAAAGAAGGCGACTTAACTTAAGTGCTTAAGTGTGTCCTGGCAGCTTTTAACATTTCAATTACCTTTTCTCCTGCTCTTTAAATAGGCAAAATTTTAGTCATGGATGAGGTTTTGTGAAGATGCTGCCTCCTTTATGTTCAAGGGATATAATTGTGGAAGATTTGGAGGCATTTAATGTTTTTTATCCCCTGATATTTCTTATGTTCAGATTAATAACATTGAACACCTTAATTATCCATGGCCTGAGTGTATAAAACCAGGATTTGGGTGGACCTGATTAAGGAACCCTGAGTGTGAGACTTTATGCTGGGAAAGTCAAATGAGGTTTGTTGAGTAATAACACAGACCCAGCCAGCTTTCACTCTAAATGACAGATTGCTGACAAGGGAGGAAATGTTCCTTATTGTGAATCATCCCAGAAACAAGACGTCTGCCATTCTCTTTTTATTTATAAGTATTTCCTTTAGTCTGCTAAATGTAAGTCACATTTCTCAGGACCTATGGATTCAAATTGCTTGTCATAAGGGGCTTTATGGAATGTTCCTTTATCTATCTATCTTTTTTTTTTTTTTTTAATAGTATTTGCAGCCCTAGAGATTTAGGAACCCAGAGTATTTTTTTTCTTTAGTTTTCTGTGGGTTTTTTGTATGCAAGTATTTTCAGAGCATTGCTGTCACATTTTCATAAGGAACTTGATTCTTATATTTTACAAAATAGTATTATTTTACAAAATAGTAAATACAGTGTAATAACTTTAATAATTTAATGAACTTTAATAATTTAATTAATAACTTTATAAAATGGCAACCACATTTTGTCACTTAGAGGCATTCAGATTTTGTCTTAAGTGCTTGTTGTTTCTAAAATTTCTCAAGTAATTTGGAGGAGAAAATGATTTGGATAATTATCATTATCTCCTTGTCACTTCATATTAGTAGTACTGATAATATACCAGTACACTCGGTTATACCCATTGTTTTAAAATACTGATTTTATTTGATTTTTATATCAAATTCATTACAATAGAATTGTAGAACATGTTATCTAGACATGAGATGTTGTGGATGATGTGTTTAAAAAAAAAAAAAAATAAAATCCATTAGTAGAATCAGAAGAATTCATAAATGCTGAATAGAAAGGAATTGGTAAGTATAGTTTACGTAGATATGTTAAAAGTTTCTTTATTAAGAAAAATGAGGAGTTGCAGAGTTAGAAGTCAAGTCAACAGAGACAGAAGGCACCTATTAGAATACAGAACTTATAGGGAGGAGAGAGAGAAGGCCTCCCTACTCAGGGACTGGGAAGAGCTTCAGTTTAGTTCAGACTGTCCATGACGTCTGTCCAGTTTATAATAGCTTTCTACGACTAAAAGCTTCTGCCTAGTAGCTACACACATCTCTGCAGCAACTTTATTGTATACCAAATTTTATACATGGAATAAGGTTGCTAGTAGGGTGACACTTAAAAACCTGCATGACAGCTAGTATTGTTTGATGCAGCTATTAAATGTTTGGGTAGAGTGTGCAGTACATTGGAACGAATTGAAAATGACAATTTAGTTTGATTAAAACCAGGAAAAAGGAATGAACATCCAAAAAAAATTCAGCAGTGCTAAACAATGGAGCAGAGCAATGATAGGAAAATGGTGGCAGGCAGGTAAAATATAAGGCATAGTGAAAGGAATAAGTTCAATTACACCTGACACTTAAGAGTCTTGGATAGTTCAGTGCATTGTGGACTGAATTATACCTCAAAAATATTTTCTCAGTCTTCATTTTTTATCCAGAAAGCAGCTGTTGTTCTGTAGCAAGAATTAAAAAATTATATTCAGAATTGAACGCTTTCTCAGCAAGTAGTACAGCTTTGCTGTGTATATTATGTTTCATTTTGAAAGACTGTTAAATATTTTGAAAGTATAAAAAAAATCAGAAAACATTCAGAGAAGTGCAAAATAAAGGTCAGCACCGTGTAAATGAGACCTAAAGGAGAAGAGACTAAATTGGTGAGATTTTTGGAGAGGTAAGAATAATTGGTATCATGACAAAGAAGGTCATTCATCAAAATTTTTTTTAATAACACTGACACAAGTGGATATTTGTTTAAATTAAGAGTGACTCATTGTTTATGAAAGGAAATAGATTTTGGATTACTTGGTTTCTATTTTTCATTCTGAATTGTTACTGAAGCTGTGTGATATTCCGTATAGGAAACCCCAAATGTTTAAAACTATGGTATATTTGAATCACCAGGGCTGAAATTTCCTTTGCTGAATGTCTGTCTTATATTTCTTTTGTTTCATCTGTATAGATTTCAAGAAACTTGTTTATTCCATTCTAGGGAATGTGGATAGGGAAAAAAACCCCATTGATTTCCAAGTTTAACCAAAACCCATCAAGTGACATGCTTTTTTTTAACTGTCATTTCCCAGGGATGTGAAATTTGACACAGTGTAATTTTTGTACTAGGTTTATGCTTTTTGCCATCCCAGTGAAATTAGTGGCCAATTTTGACACTTCATCTGCCAGATCATTGTTTTCATATTGGCAATTAAACATTTTCTCCCTGCAGCTTCCTCAGTTCTCCTGCAGCTCCTATCAGTGACCACATTATACACACACGAGAGTCTCAGAACCTCAGCATGGTCCCCCTGGGATCATAGGGCTCAGGCTTTTTTCCTGGTGATTCCTTCGGGGAATGGTTTCTGAGTGGGGAAGTAAAGGGGAAAGAAAGGACAGGAAATGTAAATACTAACATGCAAAACTTTTGAATTTTTGTCTTTTCCACATTTTGAGTACGTGGAATTCTAAGCTTTTGGTTTTCTTTCAAATACTTATTTTGAATATCATTTTTAGTTAGCCGGATAACATACATAAACTCTAAGGTGTATAACATGAAATACATTTCTTGGTCCATGACTTAAATTCCTATGTCAGAGAAATAATGTTCCTAGATACTTAATAGTAAATCATAAATATCTTGCTGTCTGAATATCACATTATATTCAGGACATTATCAGAACTCATGACAGAAGGCAATTAATCCAAACAAAAATAAAATCATTCAGAATTTCTAGAATTTCATTCCTTTGGTAATAGCAATAATGTGGAAAAATCTGCTGTCACTATAAACCCTTAATTTTTTATTTATTGGTAATTTATGTCTTATGGTATTTAAAAAATTGTTGGCCTATTTCCTACTTCTCTTGAGTAGCACCTGTTGAAGCTGTTTCCATATCTTTCTTGGCGTATTAAGGTTAAAACCAACATTTTCTGGCCTTTTAATAATAATTTTCAGATTTAAAATATCTTTTTTCTTACCTAATTCTACAATGTATTTTACTGAATAATATAGTTATGCAAATTCAAAGTCCATTTCTGTTTCTTACATTACTTTGTTCAAAAAGCATATCATTTAACAGATTTAGGGTTGGAAAGTTTTCCCAAAGATCATGTGTTGGAATAATAAATTGAAATGTGAGGTAGCAGATTCCTCAAGCCACCCTCTCTTCTTTACAATTTGATTGACTTTGTGCATCTGGCTTAATTCCTGTTTGCTTTCAATCTACTCGCTAAATTCTAAGCGTAGCACTATTCATGTTATGATTGACTTAGCTCAAGAATTATAGAATGTTTAAAGTTAAAATAATTAATACATATATTAATTAAAATGTGTATAATATTTTAAAAATGAATTCCATTTAAAAATTGAGCACACTACCCCCCCCCCCCCCAAATTTAACAAAGTGAACTGGAGCTGTGATTTTTAATTTTGTATTGAGTATTATATGCTCATTATTTCTGACAAAGAACTATTAGAAAGGAGTATACACCCTCATCTTCTGTTCAGTAATACTAGTAAACCTTAAAGATGAAAAATAAAATCTTGTTGTGAGGTTTTCCTAAGTAAAACTACCCTTTAAACTACATTTAAATTGTTATAATTTGTGAATACTACGCTTCTCAAATAGTTTCCTTCTATGATATAAGATCATAAAGGTCTTTTTAAAACGTACTATTTGAAATTTTATTGCCTTTAAAATATTGCAAAAAAAAAGCAACAAACTAGTATAAAAAGGACCCTTTTTTTCTAGCTGTAAAAGATACTATCACGAGAATGTTCTCTGGACTTCAGCTTATATAGTTGAGATTATTCCAATGAGCAGAAGTTTGCAGTACTGGACCTTTATTTCATCCTTTTTGTAATGTGTTGGCATATAAATGAGATGCTTGTCCTTCGAATTAAGTGAGCAGAAGGACACTGAACAAGCAGAGTTATCCTTTTTTATAGTTGTAGTTAAAATAGATGAAACCATGTTTTTTCATACTTTTTTTTTTCCCAAAATTGAATCGACTAGCTGTGTTTCTGTCTCTGGCTGAAACTAATAAAAGACAATTCTACTTTTCATTTGTATTAGCTATAGACACAAGCTGTATATCTGAGATATAATTTTTAGTGGAGATGCAAGGAAGGCAAAACAATGTGATGGAATATTGTGCTTGTCAATGCTTAGTACAGCTTTTATTTTCTTTAATAACTCCATTGGATAGCATGTGTGTAGACTGGAATTCTGTTGCACCTAAATAACTACAGCATTCTTATTCCTAACCACCCATGGGAAATTAAAACACAGATGTTCAGTGCTGACTTCCCATGTCTATCTGAATCCATGTGAGAGAATGGCTGAGGGACTCTGGGGATAGATTCATTTGCCATGACAGGATTGGCAGCAGATCGAGGAAGAGTCCACTCATGCTAATGGTCTTTTTTACTCTATTTCTGGTACATTATAACCTCCAAAACCTTTCCTGTATTACTTCAAATTGGATGCCTGCTCTTCATAAATGAAGGAAAAGCAAATCTGATTTTTTTATGCATGGTGAAATAGAACCATTAGATTTTAGCTACAGGCTTTAACCAGACTGTGACAGAGTGTTAGAGGGCAGTCTTAAATGTCTGGTTTTTGTTTGGCTTTCTACCACTGATTATTTTTCTGCTTACTGTAAAATAACACAACATCCTTTGATCACTGCCTCCTTTCAAAAGTGCTGGTAGTGTGAAAGACCTTCTTGCACACAATTTGTGCTTCTCGTAACTCTGTCAAATCTGCATTCTCCTTTATCTCTGGAACAAAGTTGCTGCAGAGTTGTGTGCAGCAACTGAAGAATGTTTTTGTGTTGAACGAGACTACGAGCCTTTGGTCACTTGGTCTGGTAAGTTCTCAGCTACAAGTTCTCAGTATTCATTCTGAGGCTTATGTATTTCAGAAGAAATAAGGGACAGAAACACAGTAGAAGAGTTACAGGTAGTGGCATTGGAAATTTAGGGAGTTTGGCAAAATGGTTGGAGAAAGGCTGCGCACAGAAATTGTGGGTGCCCCATCATTGGAAGTGTTCAAGGTCAGGCTGGATGGGACTTTGGCCAACTTGATCTAGTAAAAAATGTCTCTGCCTATGGCAGGGGTGTGGACTAGATGGTCTTTGAAGGTGCCTTCCAACCCATCCCAGGAAACATTCAAGGTCAGGTTCGATGGGGCTCTGAGCAACCTGATCTAGTGGAAGATGGTCCTGCTTGCTGCAGGGGGGTTGGACTAGATGACTTTTAAAGGTTCCTTCCAATCCAAACCATTCTGTGATTCTGTGGTAAGAGCTGAATATGGCTGTAGATTTTTATCTGGAGAATATTCCTTTCTCTGTGCAGCAGTTTCAGTGAGACACATGCACGCCTGTATTAAGAATTCATTAAAAAGCAGGAATGTTAAGAAATGGCTAAATATTATGACAGTGAAGGGAGTAGGGAGACATTTATTTTTACACTGCTGTTTGAATATATCTGCCTCAAGAATTATCTGAGGCTTTTAGTTGCTCAGTGGTATATCGGATCCTTCGTCTTGGTACAAATTTTTTGTGAGCTTTGTCTGCATCATCCAAATTATTGTTTCAAATGCACAAAATCTCATAGTTGCTAACCTTTTGTTAGAGAAAGGAAGAAAATCTTAACTTTAAAAACTTTAGGGAAAAAAAGTCTAACTTTAGACTAAAACCAAAATGATGCAGTCATCAATCCAAAACATTTGAATTCTTTCATGCCTGGCTGCATTTTATTCAGGCAGCAAGAAGTATATTGCAAAGTTCACCGTTGTAAGGACCCACAGCCATAGCTTTTCAAAAGAATGGACTTCAGAGGGAAGGATTTTTGTTTGGCTAAGGATATCAGCAATTGTGATACACTCTTCCTTTATGTTGATGTCTTGACTAGTCTGGAAGAGAGAGCATTTTCCTTCCAAACACAAATACCACAGAGAGAAAAATAAAATCCCCATAACAGCACAAGTATCTTGTCGCACTGAGGCTGGAAAAGGCTACCTACAAGAAATAGAAATGAAAATTTAAAGAATTAATGATTAAGTGCATTTCAGAAACATTTGTTTTGCTTGTGTTTCCTCTCTGGTAGTGCTACATATAAT
Source organism: Astur gentilis (assembly GCF_929443795.1). Classification (NCBI taxonomy): domain Eukaryota; kingdom Metazoa; phylum Chordata; class Aves; order Accipitriformes; family Accipitridae; genus Astur; species Astur gentilis. Next base: position 14,862,900 of record NC_064911.1, read on the forward strand.
GTATGTTACCAGGACTGTAAAGAAATGACACATGTATAAATTAGTTGCATAAAAGGCATGTTTTTCCTCCAAAACCTGCATTTATTTCTCTGGTTTTGATACTCATAATGAGGAGCTGAAAGGTAAGCTTATGTAATTCACAGGTTTTAGTTGATTCAAAGAAATATTTGTGTCATGTTTCTGATAAAGAACAAGGAAATCACAGAAGTACCAAATTATGCCTGTTTGGATGGCAGACGGAAACGTGACAGGAAGTCCTCTGCTTGAGGATTTAATTGCATCCGTCTTGTTTCACAAGGAGGAAGTCTCTGCTATTTTGTGTTACATTTAATGCTTTTATCCTGAAGTCAGTATGACTTCAGTTTATGACAGTTTATGACAATATTTTTCCTCAATGTTGGGTTTTCTAACAAATTCAGTCATTCAAATGATCCCAAAGGATTTAGTAGAAAGAGAGAGGTTGAACACTGCCTAGTTCACAGAATAGAAATAGCATATTTATTTATTGCTTTATAGAGCAAAAACAAACCCTGTATAATTCAGTCATGGAACTGAATGGATTGATAAATGGATAATTAATGGTAATTGACAACATATGTAGTTTTAAGTGCTTTCACATTTTAAAGATGTTAAAAGTCCAGAGTAAATTCAGGTTTTCTTCCTTTTGATCTTCTAGCACATGACATTGTGCAGTTAGGTAGGTGCACTGTGAAGTATTTTGTCTTTCTCTGAAAGAACAAAGGACTGACTAGTTGAAGAATGGTAAATGTTGGGATGCGAATATCCAGCAAAGACAAAGCCAGCGATACCTGATAAACTATTTTTTTCTTGCTGTTACTTTGTTATGTTTAATACCTGCTGAAACAAATATAAAAGAAGCATTAACAGCAAAATAAAGAACACTTAAACATAAGTCTGTAAAATGGGACTTTGTTTTGCTTTCTTAAGAAGAAATGGGGTTAAAACAGCTGTTACCTTGGCATAGAGGAATTAATGAGTGCCTGAAGTCAATAGCAGTTTGCTTCCCCTCCAGCCATCACCTTTCTCAGATATAGTTTATTAAGGCCTCAAAGAAAGGATGGACATTCAGTTGTTACTACCTGGTTATTGTAAAACTGTTATTATTGTCAAAGCTATTGTTTAATTAGCACTTTCATCTTTTTTTTTTTTTATCAACATTTTTTTATTATTATTTATAAATACAATGTTTTGTATTTCTTTTCAAAAATCTTGATATTACAGAGCATTAAAGATAGCCTGGGGAGACTGCTGGGTCATATAGACATTATTCACAACAGGAAGATACCGGCTTTGCAAAGTGCTACACCAAGAGAAGCAGCAAATATACAAGAAAAGCTGACTCAGCTTAATTTCCAGTGGGAGAAAGTTAACAAGATGTACCGGGACCGACAGGCGTAAGTAACTTTTAAAAATTGCTATTTCTGAGGGCATCCATTGGTACTTGGTCTACTGTTGGTGATTGTTTCCTAGTCTTCTTTTGTGGAAATATATTTTTAAGTTGCAAATGATACTTTCTTGTAATTAAGCATAGAATAGGTAATTGTAATTTAATTTATGAGCGTTTTTGTAAAATTGAAAATATTTTGACCAACTATCACTTGCATTGGACCAAAATCTGGCATGATAATGCATACGTATTCCTACGTCATTATAAATGACATACCTTTAGCCTGAGATAGTATTAGGCAATTTACTCTTCAGTACCTGTACTATTGATTTAAAAATTTGAATCTGTGATGGGTGCATCAGAGTAAAATCCCTTTCAGTTGCAAAGGATTTACTAGTTCAAGGAGCAGTTCTCACTTTATGTCGAAGGAGCACAGCTAGAATTGTTAGCAGCTCTAAATCCTGTGTCATCTTTTTATAAGTCTGTATATTAGACATTATACAGCAAGGCAGGACAATCAAGAGAAGTATAGAAAGGCATTAAAATGATAATAAATAAAGCTGTGATCTCCTACAGTATCATATAATACCTATTATTATTATTATTATTTTTCTCCTTGTATTTTATTTCTGGTGTTTGTAATCCGGGAATCGTATTACGATATAAAATACAGCCAAACCTGTTTTATTAATTCAAGCATGGCTCATGTTAGTAACACAACAGAGACTAGCAATCCAGTAATTTATTTACATTCTGTAGTAGATATCTTTAAAATTCTTGGCATTGTGCAATAAAATACCTATACTTGCCCTTGTATTTTCTTTTATTAGAAGATATATCAGATGTTACTGGTAGTGATAGAGAAATTTTTATGATTTATGGGATATACTTTTTTTTTCCAGTATGAGTAATTTAAGAGTTAACAAATAAGTTTGCCTTAAATAAAAAGATATCATTTGAAGCTTTTATTGAATTACCACAGAAAAGTCCTTGACGATTCTTCTAAGAATGTAAACCATTAATCTGATAATGAAAATCATTATATATTTGACTAGTTCCATTCATTGAAATTGTCCATTCATAGGAATTTTACAAAATTGGCTCTTCAGACAATGCTGAAAACTTGACGTTAAAAGTTTCATTTTATATTCTACCCCAAAAGACAACAGAATGGCATTTGCTAGCATATCACTTTTTACACTACACATATGTTTAGAAATATCCCTTATCTCAGAAACTCTTCTTAAAGCCCTTATAATTGTTCTGAAAAAAATACAATGTCCAAATAATTGATATGTTGTATAGCAGGAAGAGATAAGAATCTAAACATGTAAGCAGTGACTAGAAGAAAAAAATTCTTCCTGTGGGTTTAGGCTGCACTGATTTTGTCCTACAGTCCGAGCCTTGGTAACTTTTGTGTTTTCTTTGTTTAGAAATATTGGTCAAGAACTATCACTTTTCAGGTTTGTAGAGACATATTATTTCCACTGTCAGCCAGTCACTAGCTTTGATTTTAAGTTGCTGAAGAGAGTAAAGTTTAAAAAAATAATAATCAGAGAGAATCATAGTAAAAAAATATAATTCTGTAATCTTCATGTCATCTCTGCTTTGTCTCAACATTTGAAGTGTAAGAAACAGAGACAGATCTATAATCTGGTAAGGTTTCCCGATTCTCCCATGCCCAGTACTTTATTTAAAAATAGTAAGCCTGGCTCTGGTGTGGTAAGAAAGATTCTTCTGTTTGTCATGATGCCATGTACAGAAATGGAGGATAAATTAGAATCAGAGACTAGAGCCAAGCTGCACATACGGATAATAAAAAGTGGGGATATTTGGTGTTGCACTTTTCCCAGAGACTGGCTTTGCCCAAATTCTTACTGGTGCAGTAGACCAAGCTCTGAGAAACCTTTGGAATCTCCCCATATACTTTTTCTACCACTGGTGCGCAGCAAGGAGAGTGATTTACAGTCAGCTGAAAGCTTTAACCACCAGCACCGCCACTCAGTTATCGCTTATTTAGACTATAATGATATTTAGCCAGCAGCAGAAAGTATTCTGAGGTGAAATGAATTAATGTTTGTCAAGTATTTTGAGGTCATCAGATAAAGGCATAGAGAAGTGTAAAGTATGCTTACACTCCAGCTGGTGTTTGCCTGGGAGAGTCATCCTCTTTTAGTATGAGGGACAGCAACTCAAGGTGATGATAAGCTTGACTGCTGTCTGGATTGCACGCCTCTCTTTTTCTTCTAATTCTTTTGTTTGTGGTGTCAGTCTCACTGTGTCACTGTTTCAGTGGTTTTGTTTGAACTCTGAGATGATCCCTATAGCTTCTGCCGTTTTGTGAGGTGCGTTTGGACCGCACACGAATGCTGGGGAGGAGATGAAGGAAGACAATATGGCCTTTAACATTTTGCTTCTAGCAGTTTGTGTCTGTAAGGGGTGAATTTATCAGTGTAAGTCTGCCCTTGAGACAGGGAAGAAGCTGTGTTTATGAGATACGCTATTGATGATGATGTTTTAGGACAGTTTTGGAATTATCATTGGAGCTCTGTCTTGCTTTCAAGGGATTGTGTCTAAGTGAATGTGAATATTCCATGTTTGAAAGGTTACAGAAGCAAATATACTATACTATGTTCATTTCTGAATATTTGGTTTAGGAAATCAAAGGGTTGTAATAATGCATGAATTATTATTTAAGTAAATGCAAAGTCAACTATCACCATTAGAGATGGAAGAACAAAAAAACTTTCCTTACCCCTGTAGTTACTAGCAGAGAGCTTACTCTAAATCTCATAGAAATCAATAGAAACATTCATGCTGAATTCTTTTGTGTGAAATAGATTTCCTGGAAGTCCTGATTCATATCCAGATACTTTGTAATTAACTTTATAGTGAGTCCCTTTTAATTAGAAATCAAAATAGATTTTTCAGTTTGTTTTACAGCAGAGCACATGCCAGTTTGACAGAAATTCATTGTGATGATAAATACTCAGATAACTTTACGAGCCCAGTTCTTCCGCAGTATTTGAAAACCTCGTTTCCCATTGTCGCTTTAGCATGTTTCCTGTATTTGAATAAGTGTTCAGACTGTACTTACTGTAAGATAACATGCAATATTTAACTGAAAAAGTATAAGCAAAAATGCTCTGATCATCTGAGTGTACTCTTTCAGTTGTATTAGAAACCTAGGATGAATGCAAATTTTTAGTCTTCTCACAAACTTATTGAAACACTGGTCTTCAACTGATTTTTTTTTTTTTTTTTTTTTTAAGTAAAGCCTAGATCTAGCATGGTTCTTTGACAGGAGTTTCTCTTCTGTACAAATTCATTTCAGGACATGGTAATTGATTGTGTTTCCAACAGATACATGGGGGTGATGCCATCTTATACCAAGTGACATTTGTTTCTTTGGTTTTAGTTTTCTGAGTGCACAGCAAACTCCAGGAAACAGCAGCAGTGGCATGATTTGTCTTTTGTGAGCTAAGGAGTAATTTATGATTTCATTTATAACTTCAACCTTTGACCTCATGATAGTAAATTTCTATGTTACCTTTTCCAGTAGTCATTCCAATAGTCACATTACGATAATACAATCTGAATTTTGTAAGGTAGAGTTATGTTACAGTGCCAGTAAGAGTAACCATTCAGATGCCATAGTCGTCATACCAGGATTTAACAATAGTCTCCCTTCTTTGCAGCAGCCTTAGATACTGTTTTTTAATATTAATCGTGACTATTTAGGAAATGACACTAACACCAGGTCCCTGTAGATCTTCAATGAGAACATATAATATTTGGAAAAAAAATGAACTATTATTCAATAGATAATAGAAAAATAGATTTTTAAATGATGGTCTTGAATAACTATTTATCTTATCAACTTACCACTTGTGGAAGACCTTGTTTCTCTTGTCAGGATATTGTCTTCCCAGGATATTTATACCTCAGCCTTGTTTCTGTGAACAACAAGTACTCTCTAAAAGTATTCCCTTCTAACAGCCAGAAGACATTGAATCAATAAAGTGCAACAAACATTTCCAGAATAGACCAATACTACATTAATTTTAGATATTTCTAAAGCAATTACAGATCACTCACAATGTAAGACAAAAAAAAAATTAAGCACAAAGCAGAAAAAATAGAAAAATACTAAAAAGAATCTAATTTAAAAGCAAAATACTTAAATTTAATGATATTGTAGACCTTGAACATTTTTGAAACTGTTTCTTGACCATGAGTTAAAATTCTAATGGATCCCTCATATTAATTTCAAGCAACTAATTTTTGCCTTTTTCATGTCTTATTTAAGAATTATCTTCCACGGCATACATTGTAGATTAGATGAATGCTCTTCTAATTAATATGAAATCTACTAAAAAATTCAATGTTGTGAGAGAATGTGGGAAAGTTGGTACCAGATATCTTTACAAAGTGTTTCTTGCTAATTCTGAAAAGAGGAAAAAAGTGATATGCCAGTCTTCTATCAGAAAAGAACCGAAATCCATAATAATGGTGCCCAAACAGATTGATGGTTTTCATAAAAGTCACAAACAACTAACTATTTTTATAGTAACAAGAGCAAACCATAAAGAACTAGTTAATAGGTTTATACTAAGAATTATTTTCATTTTTGGACAGCAGTACACTACACTGTCAACTATTTCTGAGTAGCCTTAAATGAGTTGTTGATTAGCTTGATAAGGCCTAATGAGAAAAGTGTATTATACCTAAAGAATTGGCGGAAAAATAATATTTTGTGGGCATATTTCTAATACCACGTAGTAGCAGATGTTGTAATGCCTTACTGATATATTCAGTCAAGTTGGGAACTAATATGATGCATGGATCAAGATATTAGGGAAAAAGAAATGTGAGACATTATTTTTTTTCAAATTTAAGTAACCTGCGTATGTCCTGTATGGCTGCAGAACTAGCCACCGGTAAGCCTTGAGGACTTGCCTGTCTATTTTATCTGAATCAGATTCAGCCTCTGTGCTTTGCTCGCTTAGATAAAAATGTATAGATATGACACCAAGACATCTGTATTCAGCCCAATTCACATATTCAGAGTATAGTTCTCTTTTCAGAATATGAGATATCATCTTGGAGTAATACCTATAAGCAACTGATGAGTGGAAAGCCAGGTAGTATTAAAATACCAAGGAAATCTACTTGCTTGAATATAGATTTCTAGAAATGTTTAGATGCCTGAAGATATCTTGCATGGCCTCAACCTCTTACTTCAGAGGGGCACAACTCTCTCATTCATCCTGTGCCAATCTTGTATGGATTTCTCATTAACATTCCACTATAAAACTATGTTTCGGACTGAATCCCGCTGTGACTGTCCATTATACAACTATTTAACCTTGCAAAGCATCCAACTATCCAAACTGAAAACAAGAGATAAAACAGTCACATTTAGAACCTTTAAGAAAATGGGTTTGTAGCCTTGACTGTCAGATCTATCTTAAGGAACATGAAAACAGAATTCCTGTAGGTGACTTTCTCATGATTTGTTAGATATCCTGATGGGCTGTTTAGGCCATTTATGTTTTCCTTCTCCAAGTTTCTCGGTTGTGGATTCCCATTTTCCACCTGTGGCACCAACGATGTTCTGCAAAAGTGAAGTCATTGAAGACATCTGACCTATCTTTAGCTATCCAAGTTTTAGTTATCTATTTTACAGTACTTGTCTAGATGCCTTCTCAATGAGATACTCCCAGGCAATTCTGTCACGGGTAACTGTTGCACTATATAGTGGGTCCATTGACTCTTCAGGGAGATTAGGTAAGATAAGACTGGACACATTACTTTTAGATAGATGAAATTAGGGGAGATTAATCTTAATCTAGAAAGTATAACAAAGCAATATAATTTAATTTATATCTAAACATGTTGTTATATATCTCTTTTTCACTAAGCCCAGTCAGCATTTCTTTGTTCCTTGCCTTAACTCAGACAAAGTGAATGACAAGCATGAATGCTAACTGGCTTTGTTTCAGTACAGAGAGAAGAGTAACTTGTGGAAGGCCTAGGTATTTTGAGAGAAAGGCAGAAATAGTGGCTGCTCCCTCATCTAAGAGTATCTGCTCACATATTTCTGTTGAAGTTGTAAGTCTTGTTATTAGACTTACCCTTGGCTCTGGAGTCAAGATGAAAGTGAAAACCAGAACAGATTAGTTCATCCTCAATGAGAGAAGGAAATTATTTCCTTTCTAATGTTAATCTCAAAATAGCTACCATGCTGTAGTTACATGCAGGGTAGGCTTTTAATTTTATTTTTTATTTTATTTTTCCCTTCTTTCACAGCAATTCAAATTGTTCATCTAGATTTTGAAAAGGGCAGAATGGAGACGGCTTATAATTCTTGACTCTTGCAGCCAATATTAGTTGTTAATTTATTTCCATACCCTATTTACTGTATAGAAATGTTTTCCATGGCAGTTGTCTTACAATCTAATTCTTGCAACAGCTTTGCCACTTCATTTGCCCCCACAATATCACACCATCAAGTTAACGTATTGGTAAGTTTAATTGGTTCCTTAATTGCTTGCAAATAGGTATAAAATAATGTATAACAAATAGGTATAATATAATTTAAAAATGCTTTTCTTATGGGCAATCTGTATAAGGCCTTCTGTCAATATTTGTAATATAAAGAAACCCAAAATGTATCGGAATATTTTTGTTGCTGAGTTTGTAACTAGGAAGATTTAATTTACAGCATAAGCTGGAAAATATTTTTGCCTTATATGTGGCCATTAAAGTGTCTCTTTTCATAGGGCAATGTATGTAAGAATATCTTCTAAATGGAATAGCTTCAAGAGAAATTTGAAATTTTTTGTTAAAGCTTAAATAGCAAATCTGAGGCAGAATGAGAAATAATACTGTAGCTTTTGGGAAAGGAGTCACGTTTATTAAATCTCTGTCATACAGCTGGTTTTAGAGCTTAACAGACAATTCTTGATATGGGAATTGAAGGTGTCTGTAGAGTAAAATGAGGTGAAAATAACTAATTCAGGATTTCTTTTAATGAGTAGATCTGATTGTCTCATCTGAAATAACATGTGTTTGTGCTGTGAAAGTGTTTCAGCTGAAAAAGAATCCTGAATGTTTTTAAATCACCAACCCCCAAGCCTGAAAATTAGCATAACTTAGCATAACTTTACTGTAAAATGCTCAGTGACAAAAATACATTACATTCATACAAGAATTATTTTAGAGACTTTTTCTGCTGTACAAACTAAAAGAATTTCACTGAAACGTCTGGGAAATGTTACAGCTTAGTCATGAATATGTGGGCTGTAGAACTGTGGGAATGCAAATATGTATGAAGACAAATATGGGCAGAGGCCAATAGGTTCTGAGCTGTCTGGCTATGAACTGTCTTGGGCCTTCATGTCAGATATAAAAATAATATGACATTGTGGTCAGTGTCATAAGCTATGAAATGCAGTGTATACTTGCTCTAGGGACAATGCTATGTTAGTGCAGCTATGTAGTTTCCCAGATAGGCTTGATTTATATCCAGCCATCTCAAAACACTGGCAGAGCTCATTCATGCTTAGCTATATCCATCTGTGTAGGCATAGCCTAAGAGAGTTGCAGCATATCCTGAGGTCTGAAACTTTATTTGCAATGACTTCTCTTACTTTCTGGAAGTGTTGACAATGAAGGTATGCTTTCACTGTTGGTAATGAATCATTACGGTTTGCTGTGCAAGAATTTCTTAGCTGGGTGAATATTTAGGTGGGTCACCTGTGCACTAAATGAAGGATGATGTTGCAGGAACTGCCATTAGGTCCAACACGTGTCGGATGTACTAAGATGAGCTCCTTTGCAGAATTCCCTTGATGCTTTTTAAGGAATTGCTGCTCTCTAGTCACCATGGTGCAGTGTACACCTACATTTAAGTAGCTCCTGGGAGAGCATTTTTTGACAGTAGAGGGAGCCTAGTCTGTTAACATCTGTAGCTAAATTCAGAAGTTACACTTTTCTGTTTTATTCAGTTTTCATCACTGTCGTTTCTCAGCTGTGTTCATGTTGTAGCTATCATCTAATAAATATAGCTTTTTCTTTCTTCCTCCAAGGTAGTTTGAATGCAGTTTTTTTCTTTTAATAAATGTTTTACATACATCCCTATGTGCCAAAGAGACAAAGAAGACACTTATTATGTTTGGAGCAGAAAGCAGCAAGTTTTGTGGTGGTCATAGAGCTTGGTACTAATAGTTTTGAAGCTTAGAAAGTTCAGTCTTCTGTCCTGGTGACTTTCAGTAATTCAGTAGTCAGCTTTCAAAATTCCTTTTCTCAAAGGGCAAGTCAGTGTTTGAGGTTATTTGGGCAAAATGCAATCAATACTTCTGATTTGAGCCAGAATATTATGGGAATTAACCTAAAAAACCTGTTTGCATTGGCTCATTGTTATAGCATTAAATACACTGCACGTTGCTAGAGTAGTCTCTGTTCCAGAAAATTTTGTAATCTATGCCCTTGAGGTTAATTTAGCCTTGTATTTATTTATCTGGGGGACCAAAAATATTGTTTATTTTACACAGAAAAGAAATTATCTTCTTAAATCGAAGCAGAGCATTCCAGAAATTTTTTTGTAAAAGTAAGAAAAATGCCTGTTTTCTGTTTATTGTTCTTTTGGGGGGACTATACCATTGATCCATTGCAAGTAGTTCTTGCTGATTTGATATTCTTTGTTGCTTCCTGGAATATATCATTTCCTTGTAGATGAGACTTTCACTTTAAGATATTTCATCTGATTGGTAATTATCTTAAGTGTCCAGTTGCTTTTCCAGTAAAAGAGGGATTAATTCATAGCATGAGATTGAAAATGTTCTTTCAGAAGTTACACTAAAATAAAATAAGAGCGACAATTATTTTGCTGTTCTTCTATATCATTATGCCTGATATCACTCAGGAAAATTGGGTTTAGTAATAACTTCATTAAGACCTTGAGGCAATTCTCTATCTATTAGGACAACATGAGGATAATACTGTAAGATTGCATAGCCTCTGTTCTGGGCAGATGATCTGATTTATTCTTCCTGTCTGCAAGTCTTGTATGACAGCAATAAAATTGAAAAGAAGTGGGGTGTCAGTGTTGGAAAACAGTAACAAAATTCACATATACTTCCCACAGAATACAGACCATACCTATATTTTGGAGCTGTGCATGTGTTAAGTGGATGGCTGGAATACAGATGCCAAACAAAATGGACCACAGTGACCCTCTGCTTGTCTTTCTGGAGTGGTAAAACAAATAGGGCATTCTTTCTTCTCTCCCGCAACCAATTTTTCAAAATCCTATAACAACACAATTACCTTTGAGAGTCATACTTCCCCGCCAGATTTGGTTGAAATTGGCTGAAAAAGCCAGAAAATTTATTGTTGGAAATGAATGAGGGACAGCACAATCACTGAAGTCTCATTTCCTTAGGTTAAAAATAGAAAGAAAATACATCTTTTATTTGCTTAGCCTGTTGGTCATAAAGAAATTCACTAGAATTTCTTTTAGGAACTTATCTCTGTCCTAAGCTCCTGATCAATATAAAAATCTAGCTATGGTGACTTACAGGAGATTTTCATTTCCTTAATTAGTGTCATAGAATCACAGAATAATTCAGGTTGGAAGGGACTTCAGGAACTCTCCCAGTCGAACATCCTGCACAAAGCAGGCAGGGCCAAAGCCAGCTGACCAGGTTGCACGAGGCTTTAGCCAGGCAGGTCTTAAAGACCTCCAACAGCAGAGACTGCACAGCCTCCTGGGAACCTGTTCCACAGCTTGACTGTCCTCATGGTGAAAATTGTTTTCCTTACATCTAGTCTGAACCTCTCATTTTCCTTTATGCCTCTTGTCTTTCATCCTCCCACCATGCACCCCTGAGAAGAGCCTGGCTGCATCTTCTCAATGACCTCCTCGTAGGTGTTGGAAGGCTGCTGTTGGGTTCACTGAAGCCATCTCTTTGCGCAGTTCCCTCAGCCTCTCCTCACAGAACAAGTGCTCCAGCCCCGTGACTTGCTTGGTGGAGCCCTGCTGAACTCACTTCAGTTTGTTAAGGTCTTGTATTGGACCAAAATGGGACACGGTGTTCTAGATGTGGCCCAATGACTGTTGAATGAAGAGGGGCAATATTTTCTGTCAATCTGCTGGCTGTGCTGCTGCTAATGCAGCCCAGGATACACTTTGTCATCTTTGCTGACAGGGCATGCTGCTGGCTCACGTCCTGCTTGCTGCCCACAGGACCCCAGATCCTTTTTTGCAGAGCCGTTTCCCAGCCAACCAGTTCCCAAACTGTTGTTGCTAGGGGTTCTTCCTTCCCAGGTGCTGGACTTCTCATTTGTCCTTGAATTTCACAGGGCTCATGTTGGCTTGGCCCTCCAGCGTATCTAGCTCCTTCTGAATGGCAGCTCTATACTTACACATATTGGCTTTTTCACCTCTGATTTCACCCTGATGGGTGATGAATGGCTTGAGAGCAGCCCTGTGGAGAAGGACTTGGGGACATTGGTAGATGAAAATTAGATATGAGCAGGCAGTGTGTGCTTGCAGCCCAGAAAGTCAATGGTATCTTGGGCCGCATAAAAAAAGCATGGCCAGTAGCTTGAGAAGGATGATTCTCCCCCTCTACTCCACTCTCATGAGACCCCACCTGGAGTACTGCACCCAGTTCTGGGGTCCCCAGTACCTGGGGGTTGGACTAGGTGATCTTTAAAGGTCCTTTCCAACCCAACCCATTCGATGATTCTATGATGTAGATGTCATCTGCATCTGGTAAAGGTGCACTCTATTGCTAGCTTGAGGTCATTGATGATGGACACCTCTTATGCTCCTCTTTTTTCTGACCACAAGGTAGAGTACAACTCATTAACAACTACCCTCTGATCCTGACAGTCCAACCAGCTCTCTACCCATTTGGCTGTCTACCCATCCAAACTGTAGCATCCCAAATGGGATACCAAATTCCTGGGCATGGTGGGGTGGAAAGCCTTGCTACAGTCAAAGTAAATGATATCCACTATTCTCCATCATCCACAAACCTCAAGATTTTATAGTAGAAGACGATCAAATACATCAGGCATGCTTCACCCTTGGTAAACCCCTGCTGACTGCTCCCAATCACATTATTCTTTGTGTGTCCAGAAAAGTGTTCCAAGAGGTCTTGCTCCGTGATTTTCCCACTACTACTGGCCTGCAGTACCCTGGATCATCCTTTTGGCCTTTTTTGAAGACAGATGCAACATTTGCCTTTCTGAAGTTGTCAGGGGCCTCTCCCTGATCTCCGTGAGCTTTTAGAGTTGATAGCAAGCAGCCTTCCCAAACATCAGCCTGCTCTCTCAGCATCCTGAGGTGCAACCTGTCTGGTCGCAGGGACTTGTATGGGTTGAGTTCTCTGACATAATTCTCTACTTGCCCATCATCTGCCTCTAGGAGTTCCCCTTCTCCTTCAACCATGCTTATAAGCACAGAGGCTGTGAGACCTTGCTAGTACTTCTCCTTTCTTTATAGCTGCATTATCTTTTTCAGACTTTTGGAAGTTTTATTTTTATGGAACTTTGATGTTATACTCATGAAGAAAATACATAATACTTATCTGACATGGTAGGAGTACTGCATCCGGTGGAAAATTCTGCAAAGAAATCAGGACCTTCTAATATAAGTATGCCTCTCTTAAAACGTCCAAAGTCTCATTCATTCATCAGTAAGATTTCCTGCAGTCTCTGCCTAGAGCTTACTTGATATAGACCTCTGGAATACATTAATAATCAGAGGTTATTGTTGTGTGGTCCTGAGGTATCTGCCCATCTTATTTAACAAAGGCAGGCCTTGGATTTCTTGAACTTTTAAAGATTTGAAATGTGCTTCAGAAGAGTAAGCACCCGCTTCTCAACAAACCAAAAACTGTGAATGTCATTTCTAACTATGCAGATTTTCAGAAATGTCTTCGAAGTCTTCTTGTCCTTCATCATTTTACTCACACTGTTTCAGACATACAAACTCTTTACTGTCAGTTCTAGTTAATAAAATTCTAAAAGCAATACTGTTTGATTTTTCCTTTATCGCTGTTCAACAAAGGGCCCCTTTCTACCATTTTTGTTAGCTATTATTGTAAGGTGCCATGTGTGGCTTTTCTTAGCCATAAATTTGTCTTCCTAAGTATAATGTGTGTTGTTATAAATTTAACCCTCTGTACACGTATCTGTGTGTGTGTAATTGTATGCATATATGAAACTGCTTCTATTCACTCACTTTTATTTTTACCATCTCAGATTGAGAGACATTGGTGTTGTATTTGGAACCATTTTGAGAAAGGAAGGGTAAAGAAACTGGTCGTCTTTATAAAGCCTGTGGTCCAGATTTTATTGACAGACACAGTCCCTTCTTCTTCAGAACTGGAAGTATAATGGTTTCAGGTTAAAACATATATACGCATATCACTTGGATGCCATAAAGCTTAGCTCTGTGAGTGGTTTTGTGAGCTTAGTCTTGAGGTATAGGGATTAAGAGCACTCACTCCTAGGGCTGTCTTCCTGGGCAATAGGAGTCCTTTAAGTGGTCCATCTGACACATTACTCCTTTAGCTCAGATCAGAAGAGAACCTTTGAAACTGATCTTCCGATGGTCCCCACCGTGACTTGATTCATGCTGAGAAGGGCTCTTTGAGCATTTGAACTGGATTCCTGTTGGATTAAACAAATTTGGAAGATATGCTCCAGGAATGCGCCTAATGTGCTTCAGCTGTAACTGAGCATTTAGTCTACTGGCCCACACTAGAGAGCTTGAAGTGAAACCTTCAGACATATCAAATGTGTAAGCTGGCCTCATTGGCTTAAAATTAATCATGTGTTTAGGCAGTGGTTTGATGCCAGCCTAAGAAAGCAGTGACTAGTGCCACTTCCTGGCCAAGAAGGGGAGATTTTCCTTCTTCCCTCTTCCCTTTTGTCTTTTGCAGTGATGCTAAGTACTTGAGCTAAATTTCTGCCTAGTGGCCCAATAATACTATTTTCAGTGAGATTCCTGCCATCTCTTCCTGCCCCCCCCCCAAAATACAAATATGAGGAGTGTCAGGTCCTGTGCGTCCATCAGTCAGTATCTTATGATAATCCCTTATCTTTTGAGAAAGAATTCATATGGACTATGAATGTGATTTGATAATATGAAACTGAATTTTCTACAAACAAAATTATCAAATACCCTAAAGAACAAAATAAGCTATCAATAGTTGTATGTTTTGTCTGGTAGCATAGTTACTGAAAAGCAACATGTAAGGAAAATGAGGCCGAAGAATATTCTAAATATTGTTTGAACAGCCATAAAATCAACAATTTGTGGGATATATTCCCCAAAGTAGAAGGAAATGCTTATGCTTCTGTTCTCAGAGAAAAAAAAAAAAAAAAAAACCAAACCAAAACAAACAAACAAAAAAACCCAAAACAAACCAAAAAAACCCTCACAGTTTCAATATTTGTTTAGAATAAGCCAGCACCTTTTAAAGAATTCAGATGACTAGGATTTGTGTATTTGGTATTTATACAGTAGCTGTCACAGATTTCATCTGTTATCTCAGAATTGTATGCCAAAATCTAGGTGCTTTTAAAGCTTTCAATATGATAAAATTGTCACCTTGATTTTTAAAAAGGATGTCTGAAAGTAGGATGCTGGCAAAAATAGTAAATCTCAACTTCCAGAATCATCATTGCATTCTGAAAGAGTAAAAACTCTGAACTCATTAACTCAGGAGATTAATAGTTTAGGGATATAGGCTGGAAAAAAAAGGTTTAATTGTTTGATTAATAATATTTTTTTCTGAAATATCAATTAACATGCTTCAGTGTTTCATATGGGCTCTCTATATATTATTATAGTGTGTAAAATGCAGTAATTGCAATTTCTTTCTGTGTAGTACTAAGAAATAATCAAAATCAAAATAATTTGCACGTTTTGCCAAATAACAGAGTTTTCTAAGCGTTATCAAGACAATTGTGGAACATTTTGGTATTTCAAGGCCAAACTCTGCCCTTTTGTAAGGTTATGCACTATTCTGTCTTCCTAAATGGTACACGTTCTGCAATTCAAGTTTTAAGCCATGGTATTGTAGGGACACTCAAGATGCATTGCTCTCATGACCCGTGAGATTCATTCCTGACGACTTCTCTCTGACAAAACCTTTAGTCATGTTTTCTGTCTCTGTAACACAAGACTTTTCTACTCAGGTGTCCTATGGTTAATGATGACCTGCGAAGATATCATAAGCAATAATGGGAGCTGTCTTACATATTAAATAGCTCTTAAATTAATTCCATATATAGCCCTATTGGCCTCTTAGTTTCCCTCAGAAGCCTCGCTAAGCAGACTGACAATATCCTACAAAAATCCATTATTGTCATTTTATAAGTAAGACGGGAAGAGCTGTGATACTGAAACACTTTTTTAAGGTCAGATACAAATATTCCGATTTGCCAAGAAGAGAACCTTAAATTCCAACCCAGCCTCGTACCCCCAAGAGCACCATTTCTCTCAAGTACCGTCTTTACGAGCACGCAGAGATGCTGTGACAGCAAGTGCTAGAAATACCAAAGTGTTTGGAAATTCTTTGCATTTTAACGAGTAGGGGAAGTATTGTCAAGTTACACTAGGTGTCGTGGATTATTTCCCGCTTTAGAAAAGACGGCAGTCTTCGCTTACCTTTTGTAGGGTTTGGGTTGGTTGGTTTTTTCCCTTTTTTCCCCCCTTTTTCCCCTGCTTTTCTGCCCGTTGTACCCGGGGGGGGGGAGGAACCCGCCCGCTCCCCTCAGCGAAACTCCGACGCAGCGTCACGCGATGGCCGCTAGGGGGCAGGGCGCGCGCGGACCCAACGTCACGCGGCCGTGGCGCTTTTTCCCGCGTCTTTTCGCCTTCTGTCAGGAGCCAAGATCCCCTCTGAGGAACTGGAAGCTGAGGTAAAACGTAAATCCCGTACAGCAAAAAAATGTAGCACGGGCACCTACTGTTACAGGCATCTTTTGCTCTGGACTTTTTAAGGTTCTTCCATCCTTCCTGCCTTATTTCGGTTTTCCCTCGGAGTTCAGGATGAAAATGGTGGGATTAAGAATTTACGTTAAGGCTTTAATATCGTGGAACAAAGTGTTGCTGGTTTTCCTAAGCAGCTGAAAGACTGGCTAGCCTCTTACGATGAATATTATTTTTAGAAGCCATTATTCTAATATAATCAAGCAAGAAAATGAAGTTAGAAAACTTAAAGCTCCAGTACAGATACCCTAGGCTCAAACACATTTTTATTAGGATTCCTTTAGGGATTCTTCTTTTTTTCCTTTTGCACTACACACAACTGCGCACTCTGTGTTTATAGCATTTGACGTGGTAGATCAGTGAAAAAACAGAAGGCATAGAAATACTTAACAGAATAATGTCACATTTTCATATTGTCAGGGTGATTAATGAGAAGCACTGTAGTTTGCCCGTAACGGAAAGGAAAAAATGTTGCTGCATTTCTGAATTGATACTCTTTAGTAGACACTGTGGGAGTCTGCAAGCCTAGAAATAAATTCCTCTAATAACCATGAGAGTGTCTTTGTCCCTGCAGCGCACTAAACAGGCCAACAATTCTCTTTACTATCTTTAAATCCTCTGGCACAATAGTAATGCCAGTTAAACTGCATTTCTTCTTGTTTCCAATTTTGATGCACAATCATTTGGTCAGTTCCCCAAGTCTTTATGCATCCTATAAACTGATGTCATTCTCCACATCCTGTAGCAGGGAAGAGCTTATTTCCAAGATGCCTGCCTGGGAAGTACCCCTGAAGCATGGTGATCCTAAATATAACCTTAGAATATGGACTGGAGGAATCTGACAAGCTGGAATTCCCTCAGGTCTCTGGGGACAAGGGGCCACTCAGCTCCTTTGATATATCTTGAAGCAGGACTTTCCAAACAGTGTTGAATTCTCTTTCCTGCAAATATGTAAATATATGAGACTGTAATTTCTTCAAGACAATAACTTTTCAAATGTCAGAATATCCGATGAAATGTGATTTTTCCCATTCAGGAACACAGTAATTTTGCTGTCATTTCTTCCCAGGTTTTCCTGCCCTAAAACCTTTTCTATTATGAGACTGGGAAACAAAACTCTCCCCGTTCCTCACTGAAGGTGAGGGAAATCCTAATGGCAGAGGATGAAGTTGTAGAGGGCAGTGTAGTCTGGGAATGGAGACATTTTCTACTTCCTTTTCTGGAAGCCTGACAACCCATCCTGTATTCTCTCTCCCAAGGGGGTTGCTAAAGAGCCAGGCAAGAACATGAATTGGTAAGTGGTCAAGCAGGATCCCTAGATTGCTTCCTAATGCAAAGGGGCTTTCAAAGTTCTGCCAGATATAGGAGGGAATTCCAGAAAGATAAGGTTAGAAGGAGCTAGGATGGAAAAATGTGAAAGTACTTTGAGTTAAACTGTTTAGGTACCACTAAGATGGGAACATACCTAGACATGAATTTATTAGCAAACTTGTTTCTATTATCCATCCCATAAATCCACTAATGATGTGTATAAAGCACTACTATAGTCACCACTTTGAGCCTCTGATGCTGTCTTGTTCCTTACTCAAATTTTTCATGAAAAATAAAATCAATATTTTTGAATGATAAGAAGAGTAAGTGACATACAAAGAATGGTATGTGACATTTCCTCTTTCTCCTTTTTTTGCTCCTGATTTATCATTCAAACAAAAAATGGGGGAGAAGAAAATTGATGCAGTTCTTTAGCATCCCTTTTTCAAAACTATAAACTTTCAGGAAATGCATGTACATTGAGTACACTTCTGCCCTAGAGTAATCACATAGTGTAATAACATCAGTATGGAGTCTCAATAGCACATACTGAGCTGTTCATGATGTTGTTTTGGTACCAGTTCTCCAGTCAGTTCTGAAAATGCAGTTGGATTTCTAAACAATACCTGGGTGGTTTTTCTGTTTCACTTGCAAAAATGGGAGGGCAGTTGTCCATACTAGACTAAGAGATCTATAGTTCCATGGCAAGAAAACACAAGGGCTCTTGTAACCACTGGCCTTCTGTGCTTCTAATGCTGATTCTTCTCTTTCTTATGGCACTATAAGTCAGAAGCAACTCCACTGCTATAAAACCAGTAGGAAAAGAGAATTAGAACTCATGACTCTTGAAAAATATAGAAATCATTTTGCAACAAGCTTTTATTTCAGCTTATGGTCTGTGGAGCAATAGTGCACAATCATATGAAAACATTTATAGAGACTTATCAGCTTTAGTCGCCAAGTCAATTCCTGCCTGGATTCACCCTTTTTATTAGGCCTCTTTTTCGGAGTTGTCATCTACTGCTATAGTAGAAATCAGCAGAAGTTACAGACACTTAGTTTTTTAAATCACTTCCATGATATTCACTGCAGAAAAGAATCTGACAGACGTTGCATCTTGTCTGGTGAAAGACAGGCAGGAACTAATCACAGTCACCACATCCTTTTTCTTTACTAATTCAGATTACTTCGGTAACGCATTACCATTAACTCTCTAGTCTAGTCCTCCTCCTCCAAGGTAGTTAAAGCAAGCAAGAGGCTGGCATAATAACATAGAAAGGTGGAATAGGTAACACTGAGAGTAGCTGCTAGAAATGTTGAAACAGTAGTATAGAACATTCTTGCTATCACCTGAGTGTTGTGTAACATGCTAAGCCAGAGCAGAAATGATATATCAGCATTTATAGTCATTTGGGATACCTCAGAGAACTGCCTTTGATCTCTCCCTGTGCTTAAATGGAAGACAGACAGGTGAGACTGAAGCTGAGAATGGGATTCTTGATTCAGCTTGCCCTTTGTGCTAGCATAAATGGTGACTCTGGGAGCAGGCTATGTGTAGCCTCTCCACTCTCTCTAAGGTTCTGCTGGAGACAGAGGAGGTGCACGTTGTTTGTGAAGATTACCACACAGTTGACTTCTGCAGTGTGCGTGCTTCTGCAATCTTGAATATGTTATGTCCATGAATAGAGCAGGAGAAGGTCATATTGGAAAAAAATAAAAAGATCTATGAGCACCTGGCAGCTTTCTAGGACTTACCATTATCCAAGATTTTTATATCACATAAGCTTGTAACTTTGATCAAAGAGCATGCAACGATTATTTTCTACCTTAACTTTGAATTGTCTGGTCATTAAACAGTGGATTATATAGCAGACGTTTAAAAAAAAAAAAAAAGGCAGTTTTACCTCTCTAAAATTTTCTCTTTCTTTTATTTGTAACTTCAGAACAACACTACTGTCTTGCACAAGACAGCCAGGAAGCTAAGCTCATTCTGTTCCTCCTTTTTTATTTTCTTTTTTTTTTTGATACTGTTCTTTCATTATTATCACCTATGTAAATCCTGGGATGCAGTTGGGGTTCCTCGCCAGTTAGGCTAAATGACAGCAGGTTGTTTGCTTAGCACTTTTGAAGAGTGCCAAGCTCATAAGATACTCCAGATTTCTTACCTGTTTACAGAGAAGGAACAGCAATAGCTAATGGGATAGCTTTGTTATACTCTGCTTTGGTCCCAAGTGATGAGAAGGATGAGTAAACAATGCATCACTGTCGTTAATGCATAGTTATTTTGGACATTTGGTATTTCTAAAACCGCCCAACAGTATTCTTTCTGCTGCTGTCAGCAGCATTTGTAAAGGAGGCTGGGTATACAAGTTCATCTAATCATCTAGTGAGTTAAATGTGACCTCAAGGCTGTTGATTGCTCAGCCTATTCCTACATTTGCTGAAGGAGAGAAGGACAAAGTGCAACTTCATATTCCTATAACAGGTAGATGAGAACGAAGATCTACTGACAGTTTTCAGCCTTCTGAAATCAGAAGCCAAGATAAGGAGCAGAGTGGCCTATCTCAGCTTACCCTTGATACTGAGGACCTCTTCACCCTCTACAATAGAAATCTGTTGGCCTCTTGTTTCTTATTTGTGAAATTGCTAGTGCCACAGCTTGTTAACGACACCCTTTTAGGTTTAAAGACTTGCAGCAATGAGGTTGACTCACACTATTTTCCTGTGGAGCACATCATGCTCAGTGGAGTTTACAACTACAGTACTAGATGGTCATAGCAGATGTGTTCTTACTTGTGTAAGAACTTACTACTTAAGAACTTACTACTTGAACTAGCTTCGTAGTTGTAGGTTTATTGTACACATAACATACCATATTTATGATATTAACAGAAAACCCTGATTGCAAAAGCCATGTTAAACCAGGGTATAATCACGAAACTTTTTGCATTGCACAGTTGGTCAGTATTTATATAATATTACCGTAGATTAGGAGCTCTGTGTCAGGTAGCAGAAGCAGGACTCTTCCACAAGAGAGGACAAGCCAAGGAGCCAAGGGTGACCCCAGTACCTGCAGTGCCCTTACTGGGGCACAGTCCCGCAGCACCTGACCTGAGTGGGAAGAGGAGGGTGCAGGTTAGCAGGGTCTATGGACAGTCCCAGCTGAGGCAAAGTGATGAACCAGGACCAGGGCTCACCCAGGGCGCATATTCAGGAGCCAAAGGAGACAAGGCCAGAGACAGGACTGGAAACAATACTATAACATGGGTCCAGAGTTCATCCAGGAGATGAGGCCAACGACGGGAGTGGAGACAAGGGGTCCTTCCAGGAGACAACCTGCAACGTAGGTCTAAGGTCTGTCTGCTGTGGAATGGGGCTCCCGGGCCCGTGGGCAGGGGTGTGGGTCCAAATGAGGCTAGTCAGGGCCAGTGAGGCCACGATATCCACGGTCCCTGGCACTCTGCTGGTTTCATTGGTTCCAGATCAGCTGTCACCTTGGGAACTTCGTTTTACTATTTTTTTGGTAAGTGTTTCAAAGAAGAGGCCTGTGAGTGTACGTGCTGCTTCTCCCTAAGCTTGGTGACTAACAAAGGTAGAAGGATGAAGCCTGACTGCGGCCTAAAGCCTTAAAGCCATGAAGACCATCACTACACAAGTGGATTTGGAAAGCTTTACTGGATTTGGTTTAATTTTTACAGCTTTCCCAAATTTTCAGCCGTTACCCAGTTACACAACCCCCGATCTAGCCAACCGCCTGACAAATAGTGGAGCTGCTGCAGATGGGCTATTTCTGTGTGACTAGCAAAGGTGGAAGGCTGCGCAGCATATGTCCACCCTGGACAGGACCCAGCACCCAGTCACCTCAGCCTTGACAGTGGTAAACGGATTTAATCTCACGCTCCATCTGCGCAAATCTTTTGCAGTTAGGTTTTGCGTTAGTACCATTTGAGTCACAAAAATGTAGGTTACTAAGACAGAGTGACACACAGATTCTGAATGGGAAGTCTGAATTTTAGTCTTGGGCTCTTACTGCATCACTGGTTTTGCCACTTAGTGGTAAAAAGCACAAGAAATCTTGGCTACAGTGGTGTGATAATCCTTGAATTTAAACGTTTTCTCTAGTCAGCATTTTTGTACCTGAAGTATGTTCTGAAATGTAAGGCAATTTTGAAATTATGCACCAAAGTCATCAGTATATACTAGGCAAAGACTGAAAAATTGAAATAAAGCCTTTATATATATACAGACAAGTGTACATACGTATATTGCACATACACAGCTAAACTATTCTATGGAGATGGCTGTAGAATTAAATTACTAGTAGAAAAAAAAATTATTCAAAGTTACCTAGAAGTTGTTAAGAAGATTTTACTTGCGACAATGAAGAATCTAACAATTAGGATTAAATATGGTTTTAGGGATTCTCATTTTAATGCTCTTGATATTGTAAGTAATATAAATGGTGTGTTGTGTGTGATTTCTGCTAATATGCAGCTCCTTCTGTCATCCAGTTTTCTACTGAGACATATTTATAGTAAGTAGAATAAATTAATTACAGAACCTTGTAATACAAGGATGTAATTCCATCTAGTAAAACCCCCTGAAGTGGAGCCTTGAGATGTTTGCCATGTAAGGGAAGCAAAGAATAGGTAAGTAGACTTTGCTGCTATGTCAAAGCTTTTCCCTGGGGGTGATGTCCAAAAATAAGAAAGATTGTTTTATTCTTCTACAGCTTGTTTTATTGAGCCTTTTCCTGGCTAGCACAGAAAGCAGTAGGGTTCCTTCTACCTTTCATCTCCCTCCCTTTCTTTTGTATACATGTGTCTATAAATGAGCAGCGCCTTTTCTTCCTGCCTAATTTCAAGCAATCTAAACACCTGCTCTACTTTTTTAAGTAAACACAGCCATAATTTCTGAAATTTAAAAACTATTTTCTTAAAATCTCAATCTACTTATTTGACCTTCTGTTGTTAAAGGAACAATTAAAGTAAGATTTCTCTAAAAAATATAAGGCAGATCTTGGGGTAAATGCAGTATTTTTATCTGTATTTACGTAGCATGATGTGCGTAGTCAGCTATTTCTTTCTTCTGCAGTTATGCACCACTTTCATAATAATTTCAGTCCCTTCTGTACAGATGCTTTACTGCAGAAGCGCCATTAGGATCAGTACGGTTCTTTGCTGATGCTGGAATATGCCTATGACAATCACTAAATTTACCTGGGACTGAACCAGAAATAATCAGGGCCCAGAGAACTAAAATATAGCTTACCACAACTTGACCAAAAGGAAGTGTTCTTCTCTAGTTAAACAACTTAGTGTGTCTTTTCCCATAGCGATTTGGGAGAAATTAGTTGAATGGGAGAATGCTGTATTGATCCCAAGTAATTGGCAGGAGACTGGGAGCCTTTTTTTAAACTACTTTAAGGGTTTTCTTTTTTTGGAAAAATCAAGCTGACTGTCATCTTGTAAATGGAACTGAAACAGCCCTCCCCCCTCCCCAAAAGGGGAAGCTGCTGTAGCTTAAAGAGCTATTTTGCTGTCACTACTTTATCCTCAGGGGACTATAGCTTTGTGTTTCCTAGTTACAGAAGGAAGGGGAATAAAGTATCTATGGAGAACCAATTGCAGAAGCTTCCACTGCAGTTAGCTGGTTACTCTGGCTAGCAAGAAGGGATTTTCAACACTTTCTTTAGTGCTGCAGACAAAGCAGGGGGAATGTCAAGATCTTTTTGTGAAAATCTATTTCAGTGCTGTTTTCTGCTGATAAGTAAGTTTGTGCCATAGAACTGCAGTTCTGCAAACTCTAAGCAAAATGTAATGTTATTTTGAAATTATTTGTTATTTTTCCAGGAAGTCTTAGAAGCAGTAACGATTCTCTTGCAGCCACTGGCAGGTCATGTGCCATGAATGGGATTGGGATGTCAGGTTGTCTTTCAGGGACACACTGCCATTTCTTTCTGGCTGCTGCCTAGACTGCCAGTTGTCTCTAACTCGTGTATCTGGCAAGTGCATCTGAAAAGCTGGAGAAAAACTGTGTTGCTAGGCACAATCCCTGAGAAGCCAGCCACAAAGGTGGGAAATATGATTAATAAGGGCAGGGGAATTAAAGCCTCTTTAGCCCCTGTTGTAAATCCATACTTTTTTAGTTGCACCTTATTGCTCTTAAGAGCATCTCATTTTTTTCGTGTGAAAGCTGAGTTGTTCATTGTGCTGAGTATTAATAATCATAGATGACATACTTCCTTCTAACAAAGAATATTGAAGTAGAGAAATTTATATTATTCCAGCAGAAACATTACTACTTCTTCCCCATGTGTTGCTCACAGCCTTCCTCAGTATTCTTTCCAGCTTAGATTTTCTCTTCCATAAATTCAGTGAAACAGTGAACATTGCTGCAGTCCAAGCTATCTAATTATTGTGTTTTGAGGAAAAGTGCAGACTTTCTTGGAAGATTTATTTCTGAATTCCAAACTCTTTGATTTTATGGGCAAATTAAAACATCTACATTAAATTCAACAGAAGTCTGTGCTCCATAACAAGTAAAACTCTTGTTGTGGATTCTGGACAGTTTTCCTAGAAAGAGTTCTCAGGGGTTTTTTTGTGACACAAAAAAAGCTATAGCCCCCAGGGGCTACAGCTGCAGAAAGAAATAGGCCAAATATACATCATTCCAAAAATGTTCCTGGACTTATCTCTCACAGTGCCTGATTAATGGTTTTGTATGCCGCAGAGGGGCGATAAAGACCCTAATACTCTTAGTGCTGTAGACATACTTCCAAACTCAGTATGTGCCAACTAACATGACCACGTTTGCGTGTTTAAAAGATGGGCAACTCCATCATGCTGCCCAACTCTTTATGCTAATAAAACACTCAAAGCTTTCTGCTATGATATAATACTGAAAAGATTTATAGTTGTGAATTTTCATACCAAAGTGGGTGTCTCTAAAGCAGCAAAATATGAGTTATGAAAAGTTCACTTAGTGAAATATGCACTACAAATACTCTGTATAGCTTCATGCACCACTTTTCATTGGTTAGTTTCCCCACAAAGAAGTAAAATAAGCTTTATTAAATAGTTAGGTCAGAGTAGCAGTGGCAATGTATGGGCATCTTTATCAAGTCTGTTTTAATATACCTGACAGTTCAATTAACAAGTATTAACTAAAAATATCTCCATCTGGGACACTTAATAACTAGAAATTAATTGTAACTGCTTGGAAATCTCATCTCTTCCTCTTCTTTGTAATTTCTTATGCCTGGAATCTTGCTACAGTTCTTTAGGATCATAATTGCATGTTGTTGTACAAGAACGTAAAAGTTACTGTACTGAAATCAGAAGAAAATGGAACATGTTCATTATATTATTAAATAGAGCTTTAATATCTTCTCAAGAAAACTAAATTGACTAGTAAACAAACGTATAATATTGTTATGACTAATTTAAACACTGCTAATCTGAATACACATATATTTTACTAATTACTTTCTTTACTGTGAGAGTATAAATATTGTTAAAATGAACCAGTCAGTTTTAAATTAAGCTTATTTTTAGGTTTCATTTCAGATCTTTTCTTCTGTGACTAATTCTCACTGTCCAGTGGGACTGACATATGGACTATATGAAAGATCAGAGCCTCATAATATGTGAGCTTCTTTTCTCTGATAAACGGGCTATGTCTGTTCAGCTTCTATTGATTCTTGCTGTACTGCTGTGTTCCCAAAAGAACTAGATTTCTGTTTTGCTTCTATGTTGTTAAAAAAAAAAAAAGAAAAAAAAAAAGAAAAAAAAAGAAAAAAAAAAAGAAAAAATGTGTTTTCAGGTAGGAAATAACTGAAGACAGAAACTGCATTAAACTTACCTGTTACAGTCTTAATCTGCATAACCTTAGAGTCTGTTTCAATGATATTCTGCTTTTTTTCCCCTGGTGATTGAAGAATAGGATGTGCAATGCAGGCTTTCCACTGCCCAGAAAGATTTATTGAGGCCTCTGCAGCAGCAGCTGACCATCTTACATTGTACAGAGCTGGCCTCTAGCATCACCTCAGCAACAATTTTTTAATTAATAACTTGCATAATTTCAGCTAGCTTCACACCTCTTTTTATTCTTTGAGATCAATGATGAACAGGTAGAAGGGTGATATGAATGGGATTACTAGACCTGTATTGGACAGCCACAGTTTATGCTTCTGAGAGCTACCTCCAGAACTGATAGTGATTTTCTGGAAGCTATTCCATCCAGTCGTTATAAACTTTCCTAACTGAGTTAGATCAAGTGGTTGTTTCTCAAAATGAGCATTCGGTGATGGAGTTAAGTCTTCTTTATTGCAGCGCTGGAAGCATGGGGGATCGCTCCTCCAAACGTGCTTCCTGGCTGGGACTAATTATATAGGTTAAATACATACATATTCATAAAATTTCCAAGAAATAATACACATATTCATTGATTTTTCCGAGAAGTCATTAGCATATGTAAATGTCCTTTATGCATGCATGTTGAAGGTCCTCGGTGGTCTTCTGGAGTCCTCTGGTGGTCTTCCATAGTCTTCCTCACTTGTCCACTGTTTGAACTTTGTTGTATGAGTTTGCGCAGTACGATCCCCTTCTAGGCCCCACAAACAACTTCTCTGCTTATCACCTAGCTTTTGGCTCAGTCATCACAAGAGACAGAACATATTTTCTTATCAAACAGAATACCTCCTCAAACAGAGCATGTTATTTTGTCTTATATTACAGACACAGGAATCTTGTGCTTTATGTCCTTGGCTTGCCTACGTAAATCAACTTACGGAGGCAGTTGTTAAACCTTCTAACAAATTCCTGAGTCTTTTATTTAGCAATACACTGAGTCTAAACATACGTTCTATTTCTACATCTACTAGGCTGAGTGTCATTCTCTGCATCATGGTAGCATATACTTGCATTGCTGACTCCACCCTTATTTGCGCTCTGGCATGGCTTCAGACAGCCCGAGCCAGGTCTAAGTGTATATCAGCTCCGCTATCCATCATTATTTCTGTACAATGGTAACAAGTTGAGCCTTCTGGCTGCCCATTTGTCTTCAGTAAGCAACCAGATCCAGACACCTCGTTCCTTGTCTGCAAATGTGCTCAGCTAGTCTGTGGGCAAATGGTCTTTGGTCTCCAGATTTTGCATCAGCATATTGGTTTTTCAGATCATGTCATGCATTCCTCTCAACTTCCAAAGGCAGCATGTTACAGAACTCCTAAATTGTGCTGTACAAGCAAGTATGGTGACTGGAGTCCCTTCATCTGCACTGAAAGACAAGTGATTTCTGAAATCCATACGTTCAGTGTCTGTCACTTCTTAGGAGTCTATTAATCAAGAGTGCTTAGGATGCTAGAGGATCTGAATGATTTTGTCATAAGTGGGAGGTTGAAAATTATATACCCCAAAGCACTCCGGAGTTGTCAGTTTTTGGAGTGGTCTCACTTTAAGTCATGTACAAGGTGACTGTAGACACACAGGCAAGCATTTGTGGGAGAAACAAGTTACTTATCAATATTCATCAAATTCCTGTTATAGCCACTGAACATGTTAAAGTCACAACTCCCTGCTTTTGTATGGCTTTGGACTCCTTTTGACCAAAGAAATGTTGGACCAGGCAAAATACTAGATGCACAGAATTCACTTTGTCCTTTCTATACCACATTCAGAGAACAGGAAGAAATGTGAAGGTTTGCTTTGGGTATTGCTAAGATTGAAAGTGTTTTCTGTATCAAGGGAATCGGTGAATACGCATGCCCCTGCAGTGTCAGTGTACCTGTACTATACCACTATATCTGTACTGTCTATATCTGAATTTAGATATTCATATTATCTGTTCTCTACATTGACTATAGAGGACGCTTAAAATGACCAGATGGCTTTCTGAGATATATTGAGGTCCATTTGATCAGATAGATCTCAATCCCAATTGCTATAGAGTTAATCTTCTTTTTGTGCAGTTTCTGACTTAAAAGTTTTTTGCGACTTCATGATCTGAAAATGTCTCATCAACTTTATTTTCCTCATTGAGGTTATTTGTCACATCTCTTCTTGCTGCAAAGCTTTCTAATCTGGTGGATGGATGTTAGAAATATAGTATATATAGTACAGTATATACATGTGTGTACATATGTATTCATATATATTTATATATGATAAGATAGTATACATAAAGATATATGTGTACATTTAAATAAGAAATATAGTGTATGTATGTGTAATGCTGGATAACCAAGTCCTACTTCGGATTATTTAATGTCAGACTCAGCATTTTGTGCCTCTCTTAAGTAATCTTTTCTAATTACAGATACCATAAACCCTTAATGATGTAGGTTTCCAGGAAAAAGGTGCATGCACCTCCGTCCATAGACCCCTATGTCATGGTTTAAGCCCAGCCAGCAACAAAACACCATAAGGCCGCTCGCTCGGCCATCTTCGGGGGCATCCCTCTGCTCCAGTGTGGGCTCCTCCCTGGGCTGCAGGTGGGCATCTGCTCCCCCGCTCCCCTCCATGGGCTGCGGGGGGGACAGCCTGCCGTCTTGTCTCACCACGGGCTGCAGGGACATCCCCTCCTTCTGTGCTGACCTCAGTGTCTGCATAGGTGCATAGTGGACAAGTGAGAAGGAAAGGATGGGGGTGGAACTAAGCTTGAATTAATTTATTCCCCAAATCATAATTTAACAAAGTTAATAAATGATAAACTGACAGATTATAATCTTACAAATCATAGTCAGGTTGACAGAGCTAATACGGGTAACTATTTCTTACCTCTCAGTTGGACCCTGCGTGTCTACATACCTGTCTTTCAGTTAGAAGATCTCAAACCTAGGGTCGAGGTGCCACTGCAATATATGCTGTCCATATGCAGCAAATTTAGTCCATGTAGACACTGTAGCCTTTCATTAGGGATTCCCGGACATCCAGGCTACCCCAGTTGCCAGAGTGTGAAAACCTGATAAAAGAGTACAACAATAATTATGCCTAAAAGCAGTAGTCTGCTGCCAGAATTGGTAGGGCTGGCAGGCTGCTCTGAAAATACATTTGAGATTCTTTACTGCCTTGCATGTACCACACACATTAAGACTCCACTTTCCAAACAGATGCATACAGTCAATCATGGAAAAACTGAAGGGAAGGAGTTTTGAAGTATAGAAATTAAAGTCTTTTAGTGATTTGTTATTTTGATAAACACAGTTATGTAATCAGAAAATGTATCAGCATCAACATGCTCCAAATCAACAACATAAAGAGGAAAGTAATTTATGAGCAAATGTATTTCCAGGTCACCAAAGAATACATGGGTTTTGTCATTAGAAGGTCTTATTTTTCTAGGACTATATTACATTAACTTGAAAATAAACAACAAGGCAAATGTTCATTAGGTTTATAATAACATGTAGGCACTTTGCTCAGGTCTTTAGTCTCCAACTTCATAATTTTACAGGGACAGTGAAAGCAAATATTCTTCTATTTTTCTCTAAGTTATCAAGTTGCTGAGCAGCTTGTTCTCTACTTCATGTTATTTAGAATATAGATAGTAACTTCCTGATACTGACCCTTTTAGGCAGCTGTACATTGTTTAAATTCTCCTATTACCAATAGTACAATCAGGTATAGCCAAAATGGCTTTTGCTATTTATTCATGAAGAACTTCTAGCTTGATAAGTTATAATTGACAGTGTTTAAGGTCTTCCGTTATTCACAAGACTAATATACATAATACTCTGAACATTTATTTTTGTAAATTAAGACATATAATTAGCATATATATATTTATAGAGAATATATATTTGTATATATACTTATGTATAAAATCCCTCATAACCATCGCATTTAATTTTTTGAGCTTTTAGATGGCAGTAGTTGCCAATGTTATGGTAATCTCTACCATTCAGCTACTTTTCCACAGAATGCGTTGTATTTTCCCATTTATCCTGAATATTACAAATACTTTATTTAACTACAGTAGATCATTGTTCACAGTAGTCAAAGGTAAAAAGCAAGTTTTCAAATGTCACCACTCTAAAACTACTTATCAAGATTTAATGGTATTGAAAAACATGCTTTCTGCATATAGTAGAGGTTTTTGTTTTTCTGTTGTACTAACTGGAATCTGAATTAAGATATTTTTGTAAAACATCGAAAAGATACTGTAAAGGATTTTATCTGAACAGGCTCTTTATGACTGAGAAATATTTTCTGTTGGTTAGCAGTATGATGCATGCTCTTATCTATTAATACAATTTTCTCTGCTTTTCCCTTTCCTATCATTTCTGTGAGATTCATCAACATTTCAGTTTCAAAAAAATAGAGCTGTTTACTGCATGCGACTGTTACAATAAGACTTAGTAACTGTTACTTGGAAGTAGGTTTTTCATCTCAAATGAACTTTCCAAATGAAAGGGAAAAGGTGTTTTAAATGAAATTTTATTGTAAACTTTTTAAAAAATCCAATCACTTATTCAGAAGGCTTTTAACTGACTGAAAAACTCTAAAAGGTAAAAAATGTCTACGGCAAATACAGGCATCAATATTTTAAGAAGATAATGCCAAGTACTCTGTTATTGCTATAATTTTCAGTGAAATGAGGAAGTCTGATTTTCTTGTGCCAGTATATATATTTCTGTACACGTCTGCCACACCTTAAAGAGGATAAATAACATCTTTCAGACTTAGGGAGTCAACAGCCAGCATTAACTGATATCATCAGTTTCCTGTTATTCCTTCTGCTCTAAAGCCACCATTGTAGGGGGATTTTGAGATAGGCAGTGAAAATAGTTGAACAGAACAATTTTGGAGCATGAAACATGTTATTACAGGTTGAACTAAGAATTCTGTCATTGGAAATTGTAGGATTTAAGCACTTCATAGTAATTACAGGGGAATACTGAGAGGACATCCTGTAATACGTATCTCCGATATTGCATTACACATACTTACGCTCTGGCCCATGAATTCACAGAAATGAATTTTTTATTTATGAATTAGGATGGTAGTGTCGTGGTTTAAGCCCAGCCAGCAACAAAACACCATAAGGCCGCTCGCTCGGCCATCTTCGGGAGCATCCCCATGCTCCAGTGTGGGCTCCTCCCTGGGCTGCAGGTGGGCATCTGCTCTCCTCCATGGGCTGGTGGGGACAGCCCACCATCTCACCCTGGTCTGCAGGGGCATCAACCTCCTCCCCTGCTCCTCCTCTCCCTCTTTCGTCACTGACCTCTAAATCTACACAGGGTTCCTCTCACATTCCAATCCCCCTACTCACTGCAGGTTTCCCCTCCTAAATCTGCTCTCCACAGGTGTTTCCACTGTCGCTGACGGGCTCAGCCTGGGCCAGAGCTGGGTCCAATTTGGAGCCAGGGAAGCTTCTAGCAGCTTCTCACGGGAGCCGTCCCTGTGGCCCCTCCCCTGCTACCAAAAACCTGCCACACAAACCCAGAGCAGGTAGTTTGAGGAATCTGAAAAGTGCACTGGATTCAGTTCAGATGAAACCAGCCTGGAAGAGTCTCTCCCCAGGAGCCTGTCTAATGCACTTGATGGGCGCTTGGTCTGTGGGACGCAGGTGCGGCCGGGCAGGCTGAGGCCCCTTGCTAGAACATGGCTGCGTCCTCTGTGCTGGCAGCCCTACTGTCTAGCCACCATCCTGGAGTCGCAGGTACGGGGATTTTGAAGGATTGTGGAAATACCTGCTCTGTGTGTTGTTGAGACTGCAGCATGCGGGCCGTTTGAGGCTTTGGGCTCCGGTAGAAGGGCACTGGAGCTGGGCAGAAGGGGTGTTTGAGAGTGTCGGGGCTGGGGTAGGGGTCTGCAGGCAGGGACCTCTCCCGGTGGTCCCACCACACCTGGAGGCAGGCAGCAGAGCCAGGCTGGGTGCAGTGAGCAGGGTCTGCTGTGGGCATGCCTGCAGAGTAGCCCAGGTCAGGGCCTGAGCTTAACTATGGCTCCGAAGCCTCTGAAACCCAGATGAGGTTTCTCATAGTCGTTTCTTGCCAGGGAGCTGGGCTCAACCAAAGCCTGATGACAGGCCACGCTGCCGTGCCACAACAGAGCTGGCCTTGAGCAGGCCAGATCCCCTGAGGTGAGGGAAGGAGCCCGGAGAGCCAGGGATGAGGGGGGGGCACAGCGCCCTGACAGTCAGAAGTGAATGTGATTTTTTTCACGCATAATTCATTTATCAGATGGATGCTACTGTAGGGTGGGTAATAATAATTCGCTGGAGTATCCTGGCTAGAAGTGCAGTGTACGCTGTCACCCGTCGTGAGGATGAAATGTGTGCATACCCTTTACATGCAGGCAGAAATACTAGTTTGGATTTCTGTAAAATTGAGCCACTGTTCTTTTCAGGTAAAATGTTTGCTTTAGGGATTTCTTATCATGGCAATTTTTGATAGTTTCACTTTGGCAAGCTATGAAACTTGTAGTTTTATTGTCAATTGCATTAATAATTTATTTTGTATAAGGGAGTTGCAATATACCACTCTCACCTAGGTCACAATTAATCAAGTACTTCTTTATTTTCTCCGAGGAAAAGTTCTTACCTGCTTTTAATCCAGGTGTCTAGGTAAAGTTCTGTAAAATACATCATTTCATCTGTATTCTGATGACGGAAAGCTTTTTAGGAAAAAAAAAAAAAGTGGAACTTTTTAGGAAAGAAAAAAGGTGGAACTTTGGAGTTCAAATTCATATGCATAGTAAATAACCTTATTTAGTGTGGAAGAATAATGTATGTTTTATAAATTACATGGAGTGTTTCTTTTTACACTGTTGAGACATGGCATCCATTAGAACCCAATGAAGTTTTTGTGTAATTATTAATTGTAAATGGTTATTAAGTTTATTGGTCTCTCATGCTTCATAAAGATGAATTTGTATGTCTAAAACCAGCAATGACTGACACGATCTTGCTTTTTCATGGCCAATTTAATTGTCGTTGTCTTTGGTACAGTGATTGACACTGAATGGTATGATATCAATAACTATATGATGGGAAATTGAGTTGCAGACTACTGGGGCAAGATAATAATACAATCAATACAATTCAAGATATAAAAATGTTTGTAATGTAATTTATAACGGTTTTAACTTATATGTAATGCTGCAGAACCTGCTTTCTGGGAAGAGGAGAGAAATTCCATTTTGTAATGATGGATGGCATTGTTATGGTTATTTTGGTTGCAGTTTATTTTTTATTTCTGATCATTTGCTATTTTGTGGGTGAAAAGCAGGGTGCAGGGGGGTGAATAGGTTAAGTACAGCTCAGTCTTGTCCCAGAATGGACCTACAGTAAAACCTGGGAGCAAGATCTAGATGTAGCAGTGTCTAAAATGAGATCATCACTTTTAGTCCAAATGCAGAGGGGATATGTAAATTAAATATAAATTAAGCACTCAAAAGACATGAATTCTGTGAAATAAAATGAAAACATCAAAACCTCTGAAAATGGGTTAGCTGTTTCTTTAAGAAATTTAATCGTAGAAGTTGCTTGACAAAAAAAAGTTTTCTTTTATTATCTGTAAGAATGGCCTGAAGTATTAAAGTTAATGCTCTCACATACTAATACATAATTATTTATACTACTTTGATGTTTTGTGTATTTTTACAAGGTGCTAATTGTGCTGAATCAAGTTGACAAAATTGCATAATTTGTAGGTTAATATTAGCATAATCCTACAGTGCATTGTTTAGCAACAGTATAGAAATGAAGTTTACTGAATGTTTTTGCAATGTGATGAATGAGAGTGTTTGTCTCTAACAATAATAATTTCCATTACATAAATCATGACTTTTAGGAAAGTTTATAACTAATAGTGTTCTTTTTCATGGGGGCCAACAGGCCGTGTGGTTTTGCTAAAGCAGAATGTGTCATAGAAGTGGGTTTCATAGTTTATCAAGGAATGTTATCAACATATCAAGGAATTAATTGAAACACAGATGCAAAATGAAGATTTGGTTTACAACAACAAACCAATAATAACCTTTTGCACACCGTCTCTTGTTTGTGACTTTCCTGTATTCAAAGGTCTTTCCTTCCACCTTTGCATGACTTCTTAAAAATGGCAGCCTTGGGACTTGGAACATCAGGTTCAGTCCCGTTGTACAGAGTTCCACTGACAGCATATCCAAATTGGCATCTGTAAATCTTTGTGCAATATCACATACGATACTACCAAGGAATATTGAATTTTGCTTATAGCAAGTCAAGTCCAAAGGTTTAGTAGAGTCATAATCTTTGAAGGAATGAAATCACTAATATTTTTATGGCTTAATGTAAATTGTCCTGCATATTACCTCAGCAGTAGTTTTTGGTTGCTTTTTTGCTCTTTTGCTTTCCAGAGCCAAAATAAATCTGTTACATGCTAATGGGAAAAAAAGGAAATCGCTCCCTCAAGCAATCGCTTAACATGTTCCCTGCTGGAGTGTCAGTGCATATAGATAAAAATTAGGCTGGTGTACCCTTTGGTTTTCACTTGTCAGCTCTAACATGCTCAAGTTAGAGGAATAAGGCTATCTCACGAAGTGTCACAGCTTATGTACAATGCTTACGCCCTTTGCAATGTATACAAGTTACACATTCTAGTCTGGAGTCTGTATGGAACCTAACGCTTGGCTTCAGGGTGCCAGCTTGTATCTGCTTATCCAGCATATGCTAAGAAAAACAGGAGGGGAGGACACATCAAAGAGGAAATACTGCCCAAATATCAGACAGTCACCTACTATCCACACCATTTTCACTTATGCCTGTCAAAGGGAAAGGGATTAAGTAGATGAAGATACAGATGAATGGATACACTGTGGGTTTTTTTTAGCTCAGTGACTTGTCTCTGACAGCAAACAAGGGTGAATCCCTAAGTAAGAATATACAAATCACAAGGCCTGTAATGACACTTTCCTAACCTCCACATTGTGTGCTTGCGGTTTCCTGAGGCAGCCGTAGTCTTTCTAAGTTTTCATAGTCCTCAGAGCATTGCTCCTTTTATGAATTCACTTACGAATTTTTACCATGTACATTCTGCTGTGCCAAGACTTCAGCAACTTAGCTGCTCAACAACGTCTGTAGTTAATTAGCCTTCTCCTTTTGTGGGTTTTGAACTTGCCACCTGGTAACAGGATTGCAAATGGTAAAACAAACAAACAAACAAAAGCCACTTTGTTTTTAAATTTTAAAAAGCTCTTTGAAGTAGTACTGTGAGTAAAAGGTTGTAATACACAGATTTGGCAGGGGAAGCTCTCGGGTATACCCAGGAGGGGTGTCCCATAACACACAGTGTGAGCATGAAGCTGCAGGGTGATGTCCCCTTTCACCCCACATTTCAAATGAACCTGCACCTGCCGCTGCAGCAACAACTGCATTTTCTGTTATCATTGTAACACTATTTAAGTACAGTTAATCACTGAAAGAGCATTGAATTTTAGTGGATTTTCCTGTCCATAAATTTCCTCTCTTTTTTTACTGATGCCTAACATTGGTTTATACTTATTATACTGAGTAACAAGTTTTATTAGGACATGAGAAATAAGCACTAGCATATAAATTTCTAAGTTTTAAATATACATATCTTCTCACTGCAACTTTTCTTCTCCTTGCAACTCTGGTTAGCCAAAGCAAAGGGAGGAAGAGTGGAGAGTGATGGGATATTCAATTTGCAAGTGCTGGAATGCAAATGAAATGATACTAATATCAACCCCTACTGAATTTTTGCTGCTGATAAACTTCCTCATGCTGAGAAGAGTAATGTCATTTTGTGAGGAGCAGGAGGAAAGCTGTTTTAATGTAGTGTCTGAAATGAGAAACCATACTGGACCAAAAGAAATTGATTTTAACTTTTATTTTCTAGGTGATTTTTTTAAAATGTAAAATAAGGCTTTTCCTTGTAATTCAGAGTAAGGTAGTTAAAAAAAAAAAAAAATATAATGTGCCTTTCAGTTATGGTTTGACTCGTTTTCAAAAATAAAATATGATAAGCATGATAAATGATCACTGTCATTTTAATAAATAAGTTAGGTGAGTGAGTACAGTTTTTAACTGGATCAATAGTCTGTTTGCTTACAATATTGCTAACAAATGCAGCACACATGGCAGATCTTGAACAACTCCTGTGTTCATCTGCAGCTAAGCAGAGGGGTCATAAACATTAAATAGGAATCTAAATGTATTTCTTTGAACATAATTTAAACTTATGTAAGATTTTTACTGTGATTGTGGTTAGGTTTCATAACAGTAATGAGAAGTAGACCACATTCAAGCCAGTGATTTGAAAACTCTGATCTCTCCAGCTGGCATTGCTTGATAAAGAGAGAAAAATGCACAGGACACAATTGATAGGGCAGAGGTGGAAACAAATGCCTAACCATCTCAAGAGGGTTATACTGTTTGAAGGGAACAGATCATAGAAGAAAGTTACAGTGGTATAAGATGTTATAGCAGTGTAGATGTTTGATTACCATAACGCTTTTTTTGTAAAATGTGTTTTCAAATGATACTTTTCCCTAATGTATTCAACAAAAATATTTTGAGTGCATGAGCTGTGCTTATTCTTGAAAGATGTTTTCTAGTACTCAGTTTGATGCCTCAACAGCAATATTCCACCAACTGTTACTGTGTAGAAATTACTATAAATCTCTGTATCTATTTTTCATTCTTAAGTAGACCCAGGTTTTGTGTGCTGGTTATTTTCTGTTTGGTCTTTTCTAACAATTTCTGAGATGGTTGATACTGGGTTCCAAAATAAAATCTGTGAGAATGCTATTTAAATAACAGCTTCACAGTATACTAAAAGCTTACTACAGCTTGAATTTACAGGGAGCAAAGAGACTTATGTCAGCTTCTGTGGGAAGCTGTCAGCCCATAAAGGCTTAGGGGAGTCCTTCCATAAACTACTTTTTGATCTTTATGCCTTTTTTTTTTCTTAATTAGTTTTTAGTTTTAGCGGGTAAGATTCTCTATTCTGAATGTTATGACGTGTTGTTTTGTCACAGGCTGCATCTCTCTCCATTTTTATCTGTCATCACTATTAATGTCATGACTGATCATTTGGTTAATCAGTGCAGAGCTCTGACACCTTCTTTACCGTGGCTTTATCAGACAAGCAGCCATATTAAAATCGATAGAATAAAGACTACCTGATCTATTCTGATAGTTTGTCTGTGTCCATTTCCAATGAAATTTACTGAACACATTGTCATTTATTAGAGTGGTTTGGAATGCATGTTTGGACTGCATAGGACTAAGCAGTAACTATTCTCTTTTAAATCAAATAAAGGTTCTAGTGTTTAGCAGCTATTAACCTCAGGGCCCATGAATCAAGTTCTGCTTGAGGAACAAAAAGAGTTGATTCACAGAGAGTTAGAGAACTACTCTTATACGCAGAATTTAGACTCCAGCAAGTCTTTTCTGTTCTTTTAAAGTGTGTTTTTAAAGATTTTAATTAAATAATTATTATTTTTCCTTCAGCATCTTATGACCAACCTAGTAGAACAGTACAAGGAATACTTTTGTCTCAACTACTTTCTGTGATCAAATGCTTTTAAAAAAAAAAAAAAATCTCATAGATTGCCAATTGTGGAGGGCTTCTACGCCTTATATTTTCTCTATCTTATAGTTAATGTAACAGACTAAGTACAAAGTCACTGTTTCACTGCTTGCTAGTCCAACTTTATTTTGTGTATTATTCATCAAAAGTGATTACTGTATGCAGTATGTTAGAAGTAAGAAAACTGCATCTCTGTATAGGTGTGTTCAGCAAAATAAATATTCCTTGTCTACCAGAAAATGAGGTCCAGGGAAAAGTATATATCCTTCTGTAGATGGTTATGAATGGATATAGTGCTATTCATACTGTATGGTATTAAAAGATTTTTAAATGTGAAAACAAAGGTGGGAGCACATAGCCAATAGAAGAGAAAAAAACCTTACATTTTTTCTTCTAAAAAAAAGAAGAATCATCAGTACAATGGAAGAGGTGGTCTGTATTCCCTGATAACATGATTTTATTTGGTGAATTAAACTCTTTTACATTCAAACAATCATATAGTTTGTCCATACAGAACCAGATTACTTCCTAGAAAAATAATTGAGCATCTTTGGTTTTATCCTTTAAGTACACCCTAAAACCTATTATAATCCTGTAAAGGAGGATTATTAAACTAAACAACAGTAGTGTGTTTAATGATGATCTGCTAGCAAAACATTCTAGCTAATCTCTGATTAGGGATCATATTTTGACACCAATCCAAAACATAGGATAACTGAATTCCTTAAGACATAGGCCACCTGCAAAAAAAAAACCCAAATCCTGTCTTTGTTTCATTTCTTTAGTACTTGGCAGTTGCTAAGGCAAACAGATCTTGAACCAGAAGATCAGTCAGTCACTTTGGACAAAAACAGATTAGATCTTCCCAAAGTGCCAGAAGTACTTACATGGTCTTTTATGAGTGGACTCTAGATTTGCAGATGTGGTAGTTTTTTTCATCCTTGCTTATTGTACAAAACCCTATTTTTTAATATTTTAATTTAGTTTCAATCCTTGTATTTCAGGAATTTTAATTTTTGCATAACTATCTTTTTCAAATGCTCAAAACTAAGTGAAACTTATATAGAAAAAAGGGTTTACTAAAGGGTCCCTTTACACAATACAAGTAGAAATTCCTTTGAAGGGAGTTGCATTTTCTTTGCAATAATAATAAATGGACATTTGTATCCATTGGAGAGGCAGACAAAATGAGTTTCAGTAAAACTGGAGCAGAATTGCAGTATATGCCTGTGATCCTGTGGGGTAGTCTCTCGCTACAGCAATTTCCATTAAAAATAATAGTGTTTTGCATCTGTGTTACATCTAATACTACAATTCATATTTCTACAAAAACAAAAAAATTCCTTGAATCATAATAGGAACATGGGACTAAATTTGGGAAGTAAGGATTTAAGAATCTGTCTACTGTTTTTTCATTCTTTGTCTTATGATATGGTAGATCAGATGCATCACAGATGTTTTAAGCTATTTTCCCTTTGAAAAGGGATCTAGAATCATTGTATCATCATAACACAAAGCCTGTATGTTAGCCAGCAGTGACTGTTTGCAGTGTTGGTAGCTACAGCAAATTACTAAGGTGTTTTAGGAGCCTTTTATCAGCACTGGTGTTTTCTTCACGCTAGGATCCAGGTACGTTGACGGAGGGGTATGCCCAGTTACACTGGGGCCTGTGGGTGTTGTACTTATGATGTGAGTTAGTGTGGGTTAATAAAGCTGTAAACTGCAAACATGTTTTGACCATGGAATTCATTTGAAACATTGAAAAGGATTAAAAAATTGATAAGACACTGATTTGTGACACAATATGCTTAATGATAATTTCACCATTCAGAAGTGCCACCATGTTTCCACTCAATATTACTGTTAGAAATGTTAATATACGATGCCATCACCATCACACCAAATTTAACCTGAGACATCCAACATTATTATTTTTCTTTTTTTTTTTTTTTTCTGTAGTCAGTAAATAAAGTATCCAGGTAGTTATTTCATCTCCTTTTTATACTTGCAGACGGTTTGACAAAGCTTTGGAGAAGTGGCGGCTTTTTCACTGTGACATGAAGAGCTTTAATCGTTGGCTAACTGAAACTGAAGAGAAGCTGTCGAGAGCACAGGTAGAGGCTGGAGATGTGGGTCATGCAAAAACCAACCAGTTTCTCCAGGTATGATTTGATGAACCCATTTCCTGTTTTTCTGCAGCGATTAGAAATTTGCAGGTCTGGGTACTCTGCATAGTTTTGCAGTTCATTTAAGGATGATTTCTAGTGTTGAGTGGCCACTGGCACTTTTGGTCAGATATATCTGTTGTCCTTGTCAACTAAGAATTTTCACTAGTTTGTATTAAAAAAAAAAAAAATTAAAAGCAGTAAAATATAGGATAACATGGTATATTGTGGTACTTCCATAGTTACGTGTTTGTTTGGTCTTTATTTAAAGTGCTCATTAATTTCTATTTGATGCTTATCACCAGCAGAAGTATCAGACTTAATTTTAAAATCTTGTGGAAGAAATGTGATTAAGCACTGAGCTGTACAAGAGATATTCCATGAACTATGCCTTGCAACTTTTGCTTATTTTGCCTGTTTCATGTTTTAATCGAAGAACCTTGAGGATGCTTTTTGAGAAATGCAGTGTGACAGAATAGCCACTTAGTTCCTCTGTGTCCAGTTCCAATTTGTATGCTTTTCATCTTGTAAGCTCTTTGAGCATCGTAAGGAAAATAATAACTCTAGTTTCTTGGTAGTTTATTTCATTTCCCTTTTGTATGATTGAAATGGTAATAGGTGTGAAGAATTAATTCTAAACTGATGTTTTGCAAGTTGATAGGTTCAGCTGAATAACATGGCTTGACTAAATTCTGGATTCATGTTATAAATTACTACCTGTACATAAGAAAAAAATTCTGTTAAACTAATCGGCGTTTGTACGTTTGAATTATTGGATTGAATTACTGGATTTCAGGTTGAAAGAAGTTAGGTCTATCTAATATTAAAGGCACAGTTTTGTTTTGAATGCAACACTAATCTACTTTTTGGCCTGCAGTTAAAAAATGTTAAAATAATGTCTTTTGAATTTTAGTATTTAAAGTCACCTGTTTAAGATTTAGGCTGCTATTTCTTGACTGTAAAACTGCTGAACTGAAAAGCAAACCAGATCATGTGGTGCAAGTATAAAAAAAAAAAAGATACACCTCTTAAGTAATACAATAAGCTGAAGTAGTTAAAATAGCAGGTAAATATTTTTCTGCAAATGACTATCAACGCTTTGAAGACTGAAGAAGTGTATGATCTGGCTGACAAAATAGAATGTCATCAAGGTATTAAAGGTGTTCTTTATTGTGTATGTAAAAGGTAGGCAGAGCTTGTGTATTTTCACCAAAATTTTGTCTCCCTTTCTCTGTCCCACAGTTTTCTGCATTTATTTGAAAAACACATAAAATACTAAAGACAGACATGAGTATCTATGTGATGAATAGTAATACAGTGTCACAAAGCCTTACCCTTTCTTCTTTGCTTTGTCTCTGCTCCATCACCCTTCTCAGTACTATTCTGGTACCCTTGAGCAGCTTCAAATGAGCACTTAGAAAAAA
Organism: Astur gentilis; assembly: GCF_929443795.1. Taxonomy (NCBI): domain Eukaryota; kingdom Metazoa; phylum Chordata; class Aves; order Accipitriformes; family Accipitridae; genus Astur; species Astur gentilis. The sequence goes on from NC_064911.1 coordinate 14,903,764, forward strand.
AAATGGATTTGTGAAAAAAGTGTTTGTCTCCTTTTTTCTAACCCTTTCTAAAACAGTATTTTCTCTCTGAAAAGAGGTTGATTTTTGAGAGTGCCCAGACCAAGGTAAGATGTATCGTAGATGTTATACATGCACCAGGTGTGTAGCACATTTCACAGTCCCAACAGATTAGAAACATTATTTTCTTGTCATCATTGAGAAGGAAGTTCATACTGCATTGAACATCACACTGAAAGACCCTGAGATAATGCCTTGTTATGCAGAAGGTTAGATTTCAGTGTAGAAGACTGCTTCTGTTTTACATTTCCCTTTGACCTAGCCTCCTTCTCATCTGTTGTCCATTTGTTATTTTCTCTTGCAATATATGAGAACGTTTAGAACATATGTTTGCAGAATGATTTCTACCAAGATTTTCTTTTTGCAGTCCATCAAGCTTTTTCTTTCTTCCTTTTTCCCTTGTGTTAGAAACCTCAGGAACTCATGAATTTGTCTCTCAAACATTTCATTTAATTCAGTACAACAGACAAAACTACCTTTCTAATGAAAATTCACAATGTGAAAATAGTCCAACTAACCTCAGGAATGCAGACCCAATGTTAGTTGTGAAAGAATGTTTAGTTTGAAGTTGCGTTGTTCCCATTCTCATCGTTGGTTCTTTCTTTATTTTGCTGGGTCTTGTCTGAAAAGTGTTAGGCTTCTGTGAGGCTGATAGAAGACATCATTAGAATTTCCATTAGGTAAACAGTCAAAACAGCTGAGCATTTTGATTTACTAGATTAGCAACTTGTTTCATTAATGAGATCATGCTGCTTAGTGAACCATGTTCAGAATTAACAGGATTTGTTTGAAAATGCTTTCACAAGCAAGTGAATAGTCTTGTATTCAATGAGGAACTCTTTTAGAAAAAAATTATACAAAACATTCAGATGTGTAATACTATTTCTATGTAGGACTACTTTGGAAAAGTAAAGATTAATGTGTTCATTAACATTCAGTAAATACATAGAGTCAAATGTTAATGTAAAATGAAACAGTCAACAGTATGATTAGGTGATTATGTTAATATAGGTTAAGAGGTAATTACATTCTTTCAGGTGTATTTGGGGAGAGGAGGTGTGTTCCTTTTTACTGCACAATGGCATGATATTAAACAACATTTATGCATTATATATAAAGTGAACGAAACCTAATAATAGAGTTGTTTCATTTCAGGTCATGAATACTTAAATACTCTTATTGTGAATTTTTTACTAAGACTGTTTGAGAGCAGGACTTGTGGTGTTGAAAAGAAATACCACATTTCAGTTTTTAAGAAATTGTAATTGACTTCTTTTATGATTAGGAGACACAGGATTTAAAAGGATGTTTTACAGATAGCATATCATATAATCCCTTTGAAACATATTGAACTCTGTCTTGAAAGTAGCTAAAGATTTTTTTTTTTTTGCTTTCATTATTCTGACTGAAAGTTTTTTCTGTCTCTTCACTCCTTAATGCTTGGTGACTTCAACTTCCTGCATTTGTGCTTAGTTTATTTATTTTTGTGCCAAGACTGAGTTGTAGTTCAGTTTTATCTCCTCCCTGATGTTTATCCCCTTCTGTTCTTATAGGCTGCAGTCATTTTCCCTATTGGATCTCATTTAGTAAACTAAAGCCACAGTTTTCTAATCTGCTTTCATATGATAGCTAGGCAACTTGACTCGTATTTCCTGTGCCTATTCCTCTTTTTAGAACATGAGTTCTCAAAATAGCACACTATTATCCAAACTGAAACACCATCCATACCATCATCAAGATAGCTCAGGTGCTGTATTTTATGGATGGATCTCACCACGGCTGAATGTTGGAATATCATTTGCAGTCATCTAACTAAAATTTGTTATTTCTTTTTTTTTCTTGTGGTCTGCCTTGCAGCCCCAATCTACATTACATTTCGTATGCAAAAAAAAAAAAAAAGTAAAGGTTGTACTGGAAATTAATGCCAGGCTAATATGCAGCAAAGAAGCAAACAGAGGTGGTGGTGGTGGGGTGTTCATGTGCCATAGATAAATGCTACAAAGACAGCTACAAAAAGGGGAATTCTTCAACAGTTTCAGAACTAAACTGTTAAGTTACATTCCTGAATCATTACCTGAGAATTTAAAAATAGTATTCTTATTTAAAAAATATAGAACATCCAGAATATTTGTTCTTTACAGTGGTATTAAGAATTGCTCAGCAGTCTATATTTAGTATCCACTTTTGGGTTGCAAGTTTAACTTTACTTTCTTATTTTAGGTGGTGCAGGTTTTTTTAATAGTAAAACAGTTAGGTTCTGGGACTGAATTTTGAAACAATTTCTGTGTGTTCATGATGTTCATCTATTGTGACTGGTCAGTGATGGGTACTTCCCACTAAACAGGCAAGGGCTGGACTTTATTTTCTATAATTTCATTGTTTCAAAAATATTGCTATTATATAATTATTAATTTCTCAAATATTTACTTTCATTTAGAGACATAAATGTCAAAGTTATTATGTTTATTTTTTTTAAGTTCACAGAGTACCTTAAATAATCAGTAATATTTTGAAATTATCGGGTAGTGGCCTTGCTAATTATAGTCAGGCTTCCGAGGATACTGTGGATATAGAAATTGCTTGTAAGTTACAGATCTCTCTTAAATTGTTCATACATTGATTTTTCCAGCATTTACATTTTAGAGTACTTTTCCAAGCCTGCAAAAGGCTTGTGAATGACTCATGCCTTCTCTAGACCTTCCCTCTACTGCACTATAATGTCAGGAACGTCACATTTTTGTCTTGTAGATGTTTAAAGTAAAAAGATATAAAGAATCGAGGCTTCGGTGCTGAAAGTCATAGTCATGCTAATAATATTTCTCTTTTATATCTAAATTGGATTATATGGATATTGATGATTTAGTAAGCACTAAATTTAAACAGTTCTTTCTGGACTACAGCACAAATGGAATCAGAGCATATGGGAGAAAAAAAAGTGTTTCAGTGCTTGAGGCCACGTATTATCTCATACCACAAAAACACAGTGTTAAGTGGGTGGATAGTTTACTCTGTTTTCCCTCAAATATAAAACTTGCAAAAATACATTTTTAAATATAATAATTGTGGCTTTCATCTTTTAGAATTTGTATTTTAGATTTATTTCCTGCTTTACTGAGTGATAAAGGTTATACCAATAATCTCTGATTCTTCTTGTTCCAGTTTGGATTCCGTTTGGATTCAAATGGTTCAGTTTTGTTCCATTTGGATCAATTTTGTTCCACCTGGTTCAATTTTGACTAGTGATTTTTGGTGTTATGAAATATTTTCAGATAAATAGTAGAAATGTGGCAAAATACTCTTTCTCATCAAAGAGATGTCTATGATTGCTTAATGATTCTGTAAGAGATAGAGAATACAAAACGTGTAATCAATGAGAAACCAATTTAGCATTGGTTTAGAGAACTATTTAATTAGAATGATCATGGTACATACTACAATGTTGTTCATATTGCAAGGGCATATCTGGAAGGATATATATCTAGCAGAAATGTATTATTGGCTAATATTTTGTTAATAACAAAAGCAGACAATCCCTTGCTATCATGTTGAAAACAAATTCTACACTGTTTATTTTATTTATTTTATTTTATTTTACATTCTTCTTACAGTTTTACATATCCTTAGTACTTTGATTAATGTTTTGAACTAAGGACTAAAATGTTCTAAACATGATAGCCAGCCTACACAAATGTCCTCAGTTCTTAGTTACATATTGACTGGATCATTTATTCAGAGAAGCTTACTGGTTTTCTTTTTACTGAATATCACCCTCTTATCAAACAGCTCTGAATGAAGCGTGCTACTGCCCCTAAGAAAGAAAACCTAGACACAGCAATATCCCATGGATTTCAGGTTTTTGTCCATAGTTTCTAAAGTCTCAATAGAACTGTTTCAAATAATATATGTGAGCTCTGTGTGAGACACCCAGGCCCAAACTGAGCAAAAAACTTCTTTTTCTGGTTTAAGGTCATCTTAAAAATAAATTCATGGGCCTTTCTTGACTGAAGTGCTATAACAATGGAAAGATTTCATTTTCAGTTAATAAGGGGAGGATATCACCATTCCTAGTAAAATAGTTACTGCTTCTTTCTTATGCCAAGCAAAATATTAAATACTGTAATCTTTACAAGTAATAAATTTCTAGATATATAAAATTCCCCAAAACTTCTTTTACTGTTAAAAGATTCCTCACCATTTTTGCTACTAATGGAAGTGATGAAATATCAAAATAGTTTATCCTGAATTTGTAGTAAAAACATTTTCTTGTCATGTCAAGCCATAAGAAGTATTATTTCATAATTATATCAGTTACTTAATTCTTCTTTACTGCACACGTTCCTACTTTATTCCTAATTTACTGTATCCTATTAAAAGTTTTTAATTAATTTGTTGCTACTTGTAGTAGGACATTAAAATGTCTGAAGGCTATGAGAAATAATAAATTTAAAGTTGCTTGTGTGGTTCTGCCTACTCTTGCACCATTAGATGACAACTCATAGGTTATATTTAGGTTTTATTGTAAATCCTGCCTTTGTTTATTCAGGAAACCGCATTAAAACTTATAAGTAATTGATTAGGATGCATTTTTCAAACATTTCGTTATGAAACTTTTTGAAATAACTATTAGCACACATAGATGCATAGTGATGTAATTTTTATTCATGATGAGAATGAGTAAACATGGGGGTTTTGTCTGTCTTGGAGAAATTTATGTTCTTGGACTAGATCAGTCAAATTTCCTGATACCTGACTGTAACTGCCTCACTGGGAGATTCATCCTCACCAGTTCAAGTGGTTATGGAATACTAGCACATGGGGATCTGGGAATGAGGCTGAGTTTTATACGCACTTCACAAGCGTGGGGTTTTTTGTGTGTACAAAAAATAAAGGAAATGGAGAATGCAATTTTTTCATACTAATGAATTTGTTTTACTTTCAGGGCTTATCTGGACATTTATAATAGTGACATGTACAGATAATGCACTTCAGATTCAGCAGATTTATTAATGCTTTTGCCATGTTATAAATAGAGTAGTTAATCTGACTGCGTCTTGGAAGTTTTGGGGAATGAGTGTCTAAATGAATGACTGCTTTGAAGGAGGATGATATTGGTACCTTTGCGTAACAAAACATTTACCTGGTTTGCTTCCATAAGTCTTTCAAACGTACATCTCATATTGTATTAGAGATGACTATGGCATATGATTAAATCTCTGGGTGTTGATGCATAGATGTGAGGATAAGACAAATTTATGAGACTTGAACTGTGTCACTTAATGACTGGTCAGCCTGGGAGTCTTTCTAGGTCTTCTGATGTGAGTAATTAGCCATTAAAAATGCTTGCATAAAACAATCAGGGAAAGGTAAGACTCTTGGGGAATAACTTTCTATATACATATTAGTTATATAAATTAGTACAAATATGTCTTGCTGTGGCCCTTTTCATGGATAGCTTTATTAATCCTACTTAGAACCTTTCATCCCAACAGATTTTGCAAACTCTATCCATCACATACAGGTTTTCATTACCGTCTCATTTTAGACTAAAGCCATATAGTAAGCACACTGGACAAGACAGCAGGTTAATGTTACATTGCTTTATGTTATGTTGCTTTAAAAAGTGAACTGTTTTAGAAAAAAAACCCCTGCATTATGAAAACCTTAATGTTTATGCAGAGCAGACAGCAAAAGGATCATCATCTGCCCTTAAACTGTCTAAAAAATACTTTAGCTAAATTTACTTATCCTAATTTTGGAAGTCAGGTTTTGTCAGGTTGTGATGAACTGTCTTTTGCACTTAAGTGTTTTACAGTGAGTTTCTTTTTACTGACAACCTTTACAGGCACCTTTGTGGAGGTGTTTGTTTCTTAATATAAGGAGAGGAGTCAAGGGAGTTGGGATGAGTTTGACCAGTGATGGGTAGATACTGAAGAATGGAATTTTTGGCTAGACTATATTACTACTTATTGTTCATTTCAGATAAACTTGTTGGTCCATTTATTTCTCCAAGGTGTTACATTATACAGAGAGACAGAATGTAGGAGGTGTGGAAATAATAGTAACATGCTTGAGTTGTTTAAATAAAATATTTACTTCTGCTCTACAGTAAACTTCCAACATACTTCTTTCCTACTTAATGTTTGGATGTGAGATCCATCTCACCAAAGCAGATCCAGAGTAGGCATCTGTATTTGAGCCTGATCTTCCTTTGTAGACAAAGAATTAAAACAGGCACTTCTAGGGTAAAGGTCACCTGACCTTTCTGAGATACCCAGAATATTTGAAAGTGAACTGTGACAGCACTGGATGTGTTAACTTCTCCAGAAAAAAAAAAGAAATAATATTTAATTGGTAAATTTTATTTAGTTGTTTGGATTTTTTTTAAAGAAAGGATAAGCAGTCATGAAAATATTTAAGAATTAATTTACATCAGGTGTGCTCCTTCTTTCCTTGAATGCATATTTCATCAGGTTTTGAATATTCAGGGGATTACTAGTACTAGTGAACCAGCACTGATGCTAGCCAGACTGTATTACCAAGTAATGTATTCATGCTGAAATAAATATATTTTCATAATTGGACTAGACATTTTGTCACAGTACAAAGATCAAATTCACTGAATGATTCACTGCATGTAGTAGAAAAGAATAAAAAATATTTAAACTGTATTTCCAGTGTGTTCTGTGAACACCAGAAGTACTGAAGCTAGAAAACCTAGGGTTCAGGGGTTTGTAGTTATCTGTAAGTTCCAGCTGAAATGTTTTCCACCATGGGGGGCTTTTTAAGGTGTTTATTTTCTGTGTGAATTCTCAGCTGTTTAGTAAGGCCTACACACTACACCTGTTCCCTTGTTAGTGACCAGTAGTATCTGGTTTTCTTTATCTGGTTGCCTTTTTTAAAAAATAAATTGTAAAATGTCATTATTTTTTATAATTCTAATCTTCTGCCCTGCCAAATTTGTTTAAAATTAGTCAGAAAATTAAAAACTATTGGGGGGATGTTAGGGTGGAGGATAGACCAACAGATAATCAGAGAGCTCAATCGTATAAACTTAAAAAATCAGACTGAAAACTTGATTAATTATTTTCCAGAAAGTAGTTTCTTTAAAACTATTTGACTTGTTTTGTTAAAGACTTATTAAATACTTCATTACCAATAATTACTTGTCAGAAAACATTATAGATGGAGGCTACTTCTTTCTTTTGTCCTTTTTAGAGCTCCCTGAAGAAATTTGTTCTCACTTTTGTTGCTCACGCTAGCTTGCAGTGGTGTATGCAATTAATTTTCTTTCTAAAACTAAAAACAGAGAAAAGTTGTATTATTTCAGTAAAGCTTATGGCAGAATTTCAGAACAACATTAGATATTTATAGTAGACACTGTTTGATCTCAGTCTTTTTTTTTTTTTTCTGTTCTACAGGCAGCAAATATTATATTGCCTAGTTACCCTTCTAAAAAACGAACACAATACAGATATGCTGTAGCTTCTCACTCAAAATCTAAGCTTGCAATGGATTAAAAAAAACCTATAAAATCTACATTTTTTTTTTAAGTCTGTTTGACTTTTCACAATGGAAGTGAGAACACTATAGAAAAAAAGATTTTATTTGATAGATCTAAGTATTTGGCATTTGCTGAATATCTTCTAAATTCAAACAATAATTCTGCCTTGATTCCGATTACAAGGAGAAATAAATGTTCTTTTGCCACATATACTTAGACTGTTTAAAAGCTTCAATTTTTTATTGAATGATTTAAGGATGTGTAATGAATTGTGGAGTGTGGCAAATTCCAGTTTATGCATCGATTGGAACAAGAATATAATAGACTCTTGTACTCATCATCTCACTATATTAAATTTGAGATGTACATACATATCTCAGAATTTTGCTGATTTCAAAATGGTTTCTTGAGTTTTGTGGGGTTTTTTGTTGTTTTTTTTTTTTTTGTGAAGGCAGCAAGCCCTTACAGTATGTTAATCTGTACAGGACACTCCTGTCAAAAAATGCTAGGAGAAGGGAAAGAAGAAATGAAAGAGAACATATTTTGAGCAGTTTTTCCAGTATACAATTACTATATTAGGATGGCAAATATCTGCCAATTTCACAGTATTACGAGGTGTCTCACCATATCCCTTCAGAAATGGACAGTCAATATCAGCTATTTTTTGTCACTTTTGTGGAAATTTAACATAAGAGAACATTTACAGAGGAGATGTACTGAACCTGGGCAAGGTTCTGCTATTGGGATGGTATTAAAAGTGAAATTAAAATATTCAGAAAGCAATTTGGTTACACAATAAGAATGTTTCTGCATAGCAGGGTCCTAAGATGAGCAGAGGGCGCTCTGAATGTTAATTTCCCATTAGTGCCGTGGAAATGGGAACTATTATTCACCTGTGTTATGTAAGACAGTTCATACAAGTTTTATTTTACTGAAAGCTGGAAATGGGTGCTGATTCTTTAATATAAGTTAGGTGATCAGTTTTATGCATTTTTCATGATTTGTTGGCACTGGATAACTATGTTCTATTGCCTTTCATAGCAAGACAAGGTGATTCTCTGTTCCCTCTTAGTGTCTAGACTCTAAGAACATATTAATGCCAGCTGCTGCTTTTTTGCTAAAATATCTGGCTATTAATCTCTCATTATGAAGCTCATCCTGTGTCCCATGGTTCAGTCTTTACATGTCTTGTATGAGAATCACATAGTGTTCCATTTTTCCAGACTTTGTAGAGCCATTAGATCACAGTTCATTTCTGGAGACTGTAAGATAAACTAAAAATTCTGATGACAGAAATTTTCTTTCTGTACTTGTGCAATAAGCATGACACCTATCTGAAATAGTCTGCACAAGACATTTTTTCTTTAACAGTTTAATAGCTGAAATGGAAAAGATCTGTTCTGTACATAGTATGTAAATCATTGGATTTAATGGCAGAGTTTGCTAATAAGTGTTTATGTCATGGTTTTAGTACTGGTATTGTAGTAAATTGACACCTTTAAGAAAAAGCACAACTAGGTGTATTTTGTTATAACTGTATCTGAGACTGAAAACAGCAAGAAAGACTTCTGTTTGTGCCTTCAAAGGCAAAATCCTTTTTGGAGTAAACTTTTAAAAAAAAAAAAAAAAAGGCGCAATCTGGTTTAGTAGACCTAAGTTTCCAGAGAGCAAGATTCAAGGCCATTCAAGAGCTTTCTGTCTTTAAGTAATCTACCAGAATCCTTAGCACACATTAAAATCTGTTCTGAATGAATGAGTGTTTTGTAGCTCTTGCATAAGGGTACAGTAACCCTTACTCAGGAACCACTTTGATAACACAAAGTACTGTTGGGTTTTCTATTAGATTATAAAGGCTTCAGGACAAGGAGTGTTTGTCTGTAATTGTACATTGGCTGGTGCAGTGGGGCCTTAGTTTTAGCTGGGCTTTCTCTCAAGAGCTCAGAGCTAGAATCATACTGATTGTGAACATAGCATTTATGATAAATGCAGAACGAAGAATTTAGGAGTAGACTGAAAATACTAGTTGTGATTAGTTTTAATGGTTTTGTGATCTATCTTGATGGGTTTAGAATATTGTCAAAACTATATACTTCACTTAAAGTGGGTACTCTAGCATAGTGGACCCATAGGGTGTATTATTTCTGTACTGGTTTGATTTTTGGAAGATACACCATTCTCATTTATGATGACTGACAACATCTTTTCTTTTGAGTCTTTTGTTAGGCCTTACATTGCTACTGAGTGTTACAGGATTTAGAGACGCAGAGCAACTCCTGCACCTGGGAAGGTACCTTGTGATATTGCTGCAACCCTTAGCTGCCTCAAATAAAGCCTACTCTGGTACTTTCTAAATTTACTATCACTACCCAATTTCATTACCTCTTTTGTAACGGTAATGCCTTCAGCAATGGCTCCTGTTACACAAGACTGATGTTTCTCAAAAACCTTCTCCAAACCTGCTGTAAGCAAGGGAAGGTATGTGAGAGAGTTTTTGTGTCTGAATGCTCTGCAACATGACACCAGGAGTGATATTTGTAAGTTTGAATAATAAAGACTTTGCCAAAATATCAAGTCAATGAAATTAGGCAGACAAACTTGCCATCTTTGCGTTCATTTGTTTGTTTCAAAAAGAAAAGAAATGTAATGACCCAAACAGTACACATTTTGTTTTAAAAATAATAATAGAAAAGCAATCCAACAATTACTTCTTGTGACTTGATGTTTTTGCTAGAGGAAATCATGCTTTTGGAGCATAGCAACTCTGACAGTTTGAAAATCTTAAATTATTAATCAGCAAATATCAAACAGAGGTAGTGTTTAGTGTATAGCCAAGAGCTTGTTGTGTTATTGAGGTTTTTTATGTCGAAACTCTGTGGATCTGTTAAAATTACTGCTGTAGTTTCTTTTATGAGGGACGAGACTAATAAAAAAAGGACTGTATGGTGGTCTACTATAAGCTTTAAGAAAGTTAGAGAAATAAAAGTATCATCCTGATAATCACTTTAGTATAAAAGCAAATCATATAAAAAGGAGTAGATTTATTTTATCTTTTTTGTTTCTCCAGAATCCCCAAAATCTATGAATGAGGCAGTTCCATGGAATACATTGACTATTTCTTATTAATAAATAAATATTTGTTATTAAACTGAAAGCTAATGGTTTTTAATCAATATTTGTATTTCATTTATAGTTTAAATGCTTCTAACATTATGTCTAGGTTACCATGTTTTTCCACAATAGAATTCCAGTTTATTTTTAAAAGCTACAGGAAACACTAGAATGAAAGTTTTCCATGGGTTTTTTCACATATTTGTAGTCACTGTTTAATTTCATAAAGAAATGAACAGATCTTTCAATATTGTTTAGTATATGGCTAAACCTAATGACTTTGTAGATGGCTTGGCGTTCCTGACTTTGTCCATCTTTTTACAACACCTTTCTTGTACTGTAGGTGCAGAATTTCAGTGACAACTATATTTGAACAAAACACAGAGGAGGCATAACCTCCCCATTTCTTTATATGCCTTTAAAGAATTTTGTTAACTCCTTTGTCTATGTCACGATGAAAACTCCAGGCATAACTGATTCTTTGCCACTTTCCTCTGTCCACTATTCTTGTGCTCTCAGATCTTTTTCAGAATTGTTGTTTTCCATTATAAGAGCCCTCAAGGCTGTGAGCAAGGTTTGAATTCCTTATTCCTAGAGGTAGACTGTACTTTCAATTATACGGATGCATGTGCTCTTTCGTTTTCTCTTTGGTTACTAACTGATATATATTTCTCTACTGGTGATGGGTCCTTCACATCAGTCATCCATCCCCTAATCTTCAAATTCTGTAAGAGCTTTATTCTGCATTCAGGGCTGATTTACTTGTTTTTCCCTAAATATAATTTAAAATGAGAATGGATTGTATACAGACTTTGAGTTCTCAGGCTCCAACAGACTTCCTGAAATCCTTGGAGACCAGTCAATGTAAATGCAATGTTTAGTTAAAAAAAACATTCCTGTCAGTGTAAGTTTTGAGAAATGAAGAACAACATTAAGCATTTAAAATTAGCAAAGCTAGGATTACTCAATAAATACTAACATTATTTTGATACTGGAACATCGGTCTGGACTGAGATTAAATTTTAAGCAAGCTGCAGTGAAAAAGATCAGGTAGGAACATTGCTGTACCCTCATTTCCCCAGCTAAGTTATTTTTAAGAGCAAATAGCCTCCTTGTCACATTTTCATTTGATAAATCTAAAAGAGAATGTGGGATGAATTTAAAAATCAGGAAAGGAGGCAGGGCAGCTCTGACAACAGTGGATATTGCTTGGTGGAAGTTCCAGTCCTGTTTTCCTTGGGAAATTAGAGAACTAATCTAGTGATAATATTGAATGCTTTTACAGGTTTATGTTTGTTTCTTTTCAGTTGATTGGTTTCTAGTCAGATCTCGGCAGACTTTATGCATTTTTAAAGACATGATACTTTCAGATACAGCCCTTAGGGTAACCTTCTCAGTGCATTTTCAGAAGACAATCTTTGAACAAAACTTTTGTTCTTGATCCAATCTCTAATTAAAAAAATGCATACATCTTGTATTTTGACAGATAGAAATTACGACTTAGTATATATTTTGTCCTGCCTATGTGTTCAGATCATTTGCAATAATACTGTTAGTGATTGGGGGAAAGAATAACACATTTAGGAATAAAAATCACTTTAATGAAATGTAATTATCTCATGGCTGTTTGGCTTATTTGCAAATTTATAAAAGCATCCCAGTCTACTTGACTCTCATATTGGTATCTCTGAAGAAAGCATGTGCTTTCTCGAAGCAGGACTGATTATACTTAGCACATGGCAGCAGGTGAAAAGCAAAAGATAAGCTTAGTGAAGTTACTGTTAATATATAAGCTGAGGTTAAATTTTACAATTAATGGAAAGACAGCAAGTGAAGTTATGTTCAATATGATCCCATTAAAAAAATGTTTTGAACTGTGTTATAATATGATGGGATGTGTCCCATTCTCTGAAGTTCATTTGTGGCCAGAATATTTGTAGAAGGCATGTATGCATATACTATGCCATATTTCTTACATCTGTTCTGAAATTGTTCACACTCCTCCAACAACAGAATAACAGCATACAAACTTGAAATAACATTATAGAGAGAAGCTCAGACTATAACCTTAAATTCTCTTTCTAAAAGCTCAGTATATGGTAAAATTTATTGCTGTGTTTTTGAAGCATCCTTATGAGTAATATCTGATGCAGAAAATAAAGCATCAGTTAAAAAGTAACAAGTCTAGAAATTTTAGTTTCTACTTTAGCAGGAAAGTTTTTCTAAGTTGCATTTTAAAATCAAAATTAGCATGATACAAGAACTTAGTGTACCCTATTTTATTATGTATTGTAGACCTGACAGTATTGTTCACAATAGCTAACATGTAGACTGTTTTACCATTTTGTTTTGGCAGTAGTTTCTGTAAGAGAGAGAGAGAGAGGTGGTCAATTTTTTTTAGAATTTTAAAATCTATTCTAAATTGAATGTATTTAGAAGCTATTTTATTTCATTTTAGGTGCTTACATTATCTTTGTATTATTCATAATACTGTCAGGAGTACTTCAAATAGTATATATATTTTTAAGTATTATTTTTATGTTAATAGGAGCTATTATATAACATTGATTTAAAATCTTCTGTTGAAGACCCTTGACCTCAGAGACAGTTTATCATGATGGCAGAAATTAATCATGTTAGCTACGCTTGATCTCATGAAGACAGTAAAAATTTAGAAACTGTATAAACAGAGGTAGGTAATAATTTTGAATATTACTAGACTGTCATATTATAATAGCTTCATAATAATTAGGCACATTAAGCAAGTGATGAAGTAATATAACAGTAGATTAATTCTTTACAGAATTGTGCCGCACAATTGCTAAAAAAAAAATTCTAAAAACAAAAAACCACTGTGACTTTAAAGCATTAAAATATATGTTTGAGTGTAAGTATGAAACTTCAAATTTAGACTGTTCTCACTTTTGACTTTTCTCTACTTTACTATGGTTAACTCAATCCCTCTTGATCTATTATTCTACCGTTATTAGATGGAATGTTGGATTTGATTTGTACAGTACTATATAGTTCTTAAGATCTTTGTTTTTAAGTATCTATAGTTTTTATGATCTTTTTAAGATCTCTAAGATTTTACTTCTCTTTTATCTTCTGACTTCTGGTAATTTTTCTCAGATAATAAGGTTGAGAAACGTGCTTTTAAAGTGTTTTATATAAGAAAGATTCTAAAGAGAGTTTAAGAACTAGCAAAAGAGAAAAATCACAATATTAGAAATTAAAATTTAAGTCCTTTGCTTGCCATTGATTTGTATAATACAGGTTTTAAAAATCTGGCAACAAAGAAGAGCCAGGGCACGTGGTGCCCTGTGCATTCAAACAAATTCAGTCTTGCACAGCTACGATTACAGCAGTGAAAACTTCAGATCTCAATTGTCTGACATGAGAGCATGGACCAGTGATTTCCACACATATATCTGAATATATACATCAAATATATCAGGTTTTGAACAATGACAGATCAGGACAAGTACCAATTAGAATTCAGCAAATAGTAACTAATGTGTATATTTCAGCATAAAATATGGTGTGTGGATGAGGATGTGGTCACGACACAGATTGGGAACATTCCCTTTCTGCATGGAATTATTTCTGAAGCACCTCTTCAGCTGTAAGCATGACTTAAAGTAAAATTATTCCTATGACATTATCATTACCATCAAAGTTGTTCAGAACAATGACCAGTATCTGTCTTGGAGGCAAACTTTTCCCCTCCATTCCATATTTCCAATCCACTATTATTGTCACACCAATGTATGCGATCCTAGTGTGGATCAGAAATCACCTGCCATACTCTATCAAGTATATACAAATTGTGCAATTGTCATAATCAAAAAAACATTTGGGGGTAATCTATAGCATTGCCTCCTAGCTGATTATCCTGTTGCCTATAGTCAACAAACATCCTAATTTAGCTATAATCTAGCTCCAGAACTTTTTTATCCAAGCCTTACCCAAAAGTGCAAAAACCATACAGAGAGGTTCTTTACTGTGTTTTATGCCATCTCAATTTTTTTTCCATTGGAAAAATCTCAACAACCTCTCTTTGTTAAATGGAGTGACATTGTGAATGGTATTTTGTCAGGGTTTTTTGGATGGTATTCTGCTTAAATAAAACCAGTGCAGAAGAATTAAGTTTCTAGAGGCTTCACTGCTTTTCTCTTGCAATTAAGTGAACTTACCAGTGCAGATCTGAGGCTGAAGCCATTGACGGAGAAGTAAGACCACATGAGAATTCAATTTACACTTTTCTCTATGTCCACAGCAGACTGCGCAGAATAAAATTATTCCTGGTTCTGTAACGCCATTTCCTAATGATCTTGGAACATGGCAAAAAGTATTTAATAGTAACTAAGGTTTTGAACAATCAATTTGAAACAATGCATATTGACTTTTCTCTGGAATAAGACCAAGTTTGATTGAAAGCTAGGCAACACCACCTGTATCCTTTTTTTCTCCTGAAAGTTTTAAATTAACTTCTGTAAACAAGCAGATTTTTGTTAGCCCAGTGGGACATGATACAAAATGGATCTTCAATTCAGAGGTGGCATATTGTGATTAAAAGTCCCCGTGAGGTTCATATTTCTTTTTTCATAGCACAAACTGGACTCTGATCTGTTTATGGCTCCTGGGAGAACAATATCGTAGTGTAATTTTCACATGTGAATGTAGCACTTTTTACACCTTGCATAAATCATTCTTTGAAGAAAGTTTACAAGGCTATATTGGAAGCAAAAGCTGTGCAAGATACAGGTGATGCGTATATGAGACATACTCAGATATGAATCAAAATCACGCAACACCATACTATGCAGAAAATATGGTAGAAGAGCCAGAAATAGAAGCTAAGATAACTATTAGTTTATAAAGATGATGATGATGATGTGGAAATAGTTTCTTAAAGTATAACAATATGCTACATGCAAATGTTTGCTTTTTCCTAGAATTTTTGTGTGTTTCAACATGCACGTGAATGTCTAATTAATTTCTGAAAGTTAGGACAATGCACCTTCAAGGGACGGTGCCTAAGCATGCATAGCTTTCCTTGTAGCAAAATGGTAGCATTCTGGAACTTTTAGTCCAGATAAAGAAAGAGACAAGTAAAATCTCCCACAGCTGGGAAATTCTAGGAAAGGCAATTTTTATTTTAAATTAAATATATTCCATAGCAGAACCCAAAGCAGTTGAAGTTGACATGAATGTTAGTTTAACTGAGATGTTACAGGCAGAAAAATCTCTTGCCAAATGCAAAAGCTACCAAAACTATTGGGCTGTCATTTCCAGTTGCTGCAATGTGTCAGCATGCCTAATTATTGTTTCCACCTTTGGTTGCTGGTTGCCATGCATTGCTACCATTTCTACTTCGTTCTTCCAGAAGATGGGTATAGTAGAGTTCTGAGTGAATGGGATTGTACGTACAGGAAGTTTATACAGGCTCTTAGCCCTCTTGATTTATTTTATTTTTTTTCCTTCTACCTAGGCCTTCTTTTATAAGGTTTCTGGATATCCACTCATAAATGAGTGGTCAAGATGTACCATTTCTATTTGGCAGAAATTTGTCTGGAAGTCTTGTCTCCACAATCTATCCTTCACAGGATGACCAGAGTTTTGAGAGACTTGGTCCCTGTGTCCTACCACTGGGCATGAAAGTATTTAAATGGTGTCAAACAAGGCACCAAAAGTCAAATATGAACTGTCATCTTTCCCTGCAACACATCGATCTATTTTCATAAATTAGTATTATAGCCAGTAGTGCAAATGTAGTCTTTTTCAATTTCAGAAACGCATGGCCTATGGAGAAAAATCTCGTAAGATACAATGTAGGACTCAGGTTTTTTTCAAGCAAAAATGGGAGGCTTTATCTATGGAGGTTAAGTTTATTGTTTATCTTTTTGAAAATGGTTTGCTAGTTAAGCAGGAATGCTCAGACTATGCTAAGGCATAATAAAAGTAATTTCAAACTTAGCACTTCATAAAAGTGAGACTCAATGGAAAGGCAAACATGATTTTGCAATGTGCTAGTGACATGTGGTAAGAAAACACACTTCTTTGGAAGTGAGCATTAGAGTAACTCCATTGTCAGATTTGCCTTTTCATCTTATCTTTCTATGTTCTCCTGGAAAAGATCTGTTTCTACCATGACAGCTATTTTGCAGTCTAGGAACAAGGGAGTTACCTGAAGCTTTGAAGAAAATAAGTTGTGGATTTTTGGAAGGGATACCATTAGGGTTCTTTGAAAAAGTTTCAGGAAGTCTTTTGCAATAATCATAGCAGCCACCTATAAAGGAAATATTAATCATTAATTTTGGGTCATTCTGCATCTCTTGTAGTTTAGTTTCAAATAATCAGAGCTAAGCAAAGCAGGACTTTGCCAGAAATACTTATAGTAGAAACTTGTCTTCCGTTATTTCCACTCTATCATCCTCAGTCAATTCTAAAGCTTGACGGATGGTTATGTTTTTTTCTTTTTCCCAGCCTTGGTTATTATCATTTGGTCTTACAGATTCCTAGGGTAGGTCTGCAGTGATGGAAGTAGAAAACTATTGAACTTAAGAAAAAAAAGAAGAAAATTCCCTTATCCCCTGCGGACAATGTTTATCATTAGATATCTATTTAGAGAGCCCAAAAAGATGCCAAGATTAATACAGTTTCTGAAGCATCTTGGATTTAATGCAAACACAGATACTTATTGCCAGGAAAGTTGATAGTGAGAATGACAGCTACCACTTAGAAGGTCTCATTTTGAAGAGTATTTACAGAAGGTGATTGCGACCATGATACAGTGAATATAAGTGTTAACTTCCTACTCTCCAACAGATTTTATGGTTGCAAAAAGCAACATAGTCTAAGACGTTTTCAACAATTATGTGTGCATATAAAACCTCAGTGACAAATTTGGATTTTATTTTTACTTCTCAGCCTAACCTACTCAAAATGACAAAGGTCTATTTTTACACTTTCCTACTTTTCATTAGAAGAAAATAGATTTTTTTTTTCTTTCTGAGTTTGTTCAGGGAATTGGTACTACAGAGACAATTATTGCATTTTTGTCAGTATCACTCTTCTATAAGAGTAACGGCATCATAGAAAAGGTTTTTGTTTTGTGGTTTGTTTTTTTTTAATAGTTGCATAGGTCATGGTCAACCTTATCTCAAAGAGGGAGGGATTTTCCCATTACATGCAAAACTGCATCCTTCAGTTAGCACTGCCTACAGAAGGGATATGGAATATAAAGACTTGAATGACACAGCAGAAATTGGATTACAAGTGGGTTTGTGTCCAGGAATTCTTCTTTCTTAGATTAACCCTGTCAGTTGGAAATTACCCTTTTCTGATCAGAAGATCAGAAAGATCATTCCATAGTTTTCATGCGTAACAGTCCCATGACATTAAATGTCCAATGCTTTGTGAAATGAAGAAGTACACTCAGTCTAATTGTTAGGTGCAATTAATTGAGCTTTGGCTCTTCAGATAGCCATAGTTCATGTAGACCTATGCTTGTTAAATCCAGCTTCAGCTTGAATGGCTAAAGCTGGATTTTCTTTTTTTCCTTATAGACCCTAGGTAGGAAGTCAGCAAATACATTTTATTATTTCTGGTTGGTGGGAGCTATCCATTTTAAATGAGTGATTCATAAGTTTTCTGCAGGAGGGCTTTACTGTAGGTGGAATAGATGATCAAAGCACGGTATTCAAGACTATGCTATAAACACATTAACATGCTCAAGCAAGGGGTATGCAAGGAGCAAAGCAGCATGCAAGTATTTTAAATTTACTTTTTTTTTTTTTTCTAAATTCCAATAGTAAATGCTTTCTTAAAGCATTTATTTTCCTAGTCTGCAGGAGCAACTGACACTGAAACCTGATTTATTTCATACATTATTATCCTTTTTATAATACTTAGTTTTGAGAAGAACAGGCCTCCCAGTAATCAGGTCTGGGTCAGTCCTAGTGAGTGTTTCAGGCAAATCAAACTTGAGGACAGGAATAGATGTTTTCTTTTGTTGTTGTTATTGTTCTGGAAAAAAAACACTTTAGTTTTATAAACCTGGTTATATTTATCTCATCTGAGGTGCCCTGATAAGGAAGAAAAAAAATCCATTTAAAAGATGTGGGTTTTAACACTAAGTTTAAACAGCTACTTCACTGCAGATTAGAGATTGGTAATATTTACTGGTTGAAACCTTCTGTATGTTTCAAATGTCAAATAGATCTGCTAACTGGATGGACTAAGGTCAGAGGGCTTTATGGTTACGCTTTATGATCAGGACATTGAGACTTTTATATTTACAGTGGAGGAAGAAGCTTGGCTATACATGATGCATTCTTGACATGGACTTTAGATTACTCATAGTTTTCCTTCTAAAAAGGTATTAAATGATAGAGCTAAGTGCTAGTTAGTGTGTAGTTCATTCATCATAAAAATAGTGACATTTTGAGAATATTAATCTACAAAGGTTTAAAGTATGTTACAATTATAAAAAAGAACTAGTGAATATAGGTGATGTGATCAAAATGACTGCTTGGTAGTTTTTGGCTTGGTGGTTTTGGTAGTGTGGAGCTAATTCTGATCTAACTGGGGCAGAGTTAATAAGTTGTGATTACATTGCATAAAAGGGATTCCTGCATCAGCTTTTCCCAATAAATGCTGTTGAGGAAGGTGTAAAAGTTCTTTAGTTTTCCCAAATGTATCTGGTTTTGTCTTTTCCACCAATTTTTTACTTTGTTAAAAACCTTTATCTGTATTCTATAGTTTCGACCAGTTAGTAGATGACTACTGACTTCTGTCTTTACAGGGTCTTTCTTGTACTGAAAGGATTCAGTATTAAAATTGTTGTTCTTTTGGTAGATGCCATCGATTGTCATTTCATGATGTATATCTAACATTTGATATAGGTCAGATTTCCTTCATTTACTATTTGAATTGCTGTTTGTTATTTCAGTATTAATTTTTATTTACTTACTTTAAATGTATTTTTCTAAGCAATTTTATTACAACATGAATTATAAAAGATATATCCTTTGTTCACTGTTTTATTCTGTGAATAAAACAACATAAAACTTTGTAACAACATAAAACTTTGTAGCACCTGTTGCAATCACTCTAGGTCTGATGTCAAAATCCATTGAAGATAACCATTTTTCTTTGAATCAGACTTTTGAGGTGTACTGCAAAGCAGATATGAAAGTGAATTTCTAAATTACTGTGGTATTCAGTAATTTTTTTAAGGTCATGAACTCCACTAACTTTTACTTCTGGTAAATTTTGGGGGAAATTCTGAGGACCATACTGATACACAACATGTCTAGAAGCTAAAAGTCTCATGTAGTTATATTCAGGGAGAAGATTGTGCTCGAAATTCAAGGAACACAACTGTTTGAGTAAAACATAAAAATCCTATCCCTAAAATGCTCTGAACCAAAATTACATAAATTTAAAAATTTATATGGGGAAACTTTAAAAAAATCATAATGAAGAAAGCCATTCCGGTGTATGGAAGGCAAGAAGTATTCTCATTCTTTTTAACACAGATACCTAAGGTGCGATTCCTCTCACTTAACTTTACACGTCTACAGAGTAGACGGGATCATTCTGAACTCCATTTATAGCTAATGGAAAGTAAAAGGTGCATCTGAGACAAAATTCATCTGATGTATTTTAAATATCCACATTAACATGAAACACATTTTGCCCTAGAAGTATCTATTTACTTCTATTTGCTGTAGTTTAGATAACTGTCTCGGAGATCTGTGCTGTAGACATGAGAAGTTAGATATGAGGGAAATTCCATTGCCACATTTTCCATAAACTTTGAATTTTCCACTTTTGAATTAGCTTCAATATTTATCTGGAAATAAACTGTGCAAAGGAAACAAAGGTGTAAGTAATTGTTTTTAAGGTATGCAATTACTGTCCTGGGCAAAGATGGATTGGAGGTGGATGGTGGAAAATGAGGACTTGTCAGCAGTGTAGTGTTAGATATCAAAAGGTAGTGTAAAGTAAAATCCTAGGGCAGGATAACAAAGTTATTCATGTGTTGGTGTTCATTTTACCCGAGACATCAGGAGAATGGAAGGCACCCATTGTCTAGGACAATGGAAAAGTTAGAGTAAAATAGATCTGGAATACCATATGACTAGCCCTCCCCAACTGTTGAAACTAAGGCAGAATTAAGAAAATAGCTGTATCTTTTAAATTAGGCAGGGAAAGATACTACTTCTCGTATATCTTCTGGCATGTCTCATGACCCTTAACGGATGAACTTCCTAACTAGCTCTCATTAAAAAACGTCTGCCCAAAACATTAGGAAAGGTAAGAATGTCTCAGTCTAACAAAACAGAGATCTTCAGCTGAATCATCAGTCAATTTTAAATCTAATTTTATGGTCTTCATTGGTGTCTTTACTTTTACATGTAAAAGGCTGTGAAGTTGTTTTCAGTAATAGCAGATCCCAAGGCATTTGGAATTTATATAGCCATCCAGTTTCTTCTTTTACTGTTTTGATGTAATGGAAATTTTTCAGTGTGTTCATATGCTCTGCATATATGTAAGAAACATGGAAAATGTTTAATCTAATTCAGTTTTTATATAGGCTTTTTCTACAACTGTGACTTTAATTTTCTCCTTTTTTCATTTCCATGATCTGTTCTACTGTATTGTACTTAACAATCTTCCTAGGGTATTTTGAGGATTAAGGAGTTAATGTTTCCATATTGCTTTCAAAATGCAAATACCGTATAAGGTTTTATTCACACTAATAAATTTATAGCTGTGATGTATCATTTTCTGACATTGCAGTATAAGCGATACGATGTCAAGTTTACGTTTGACCTTGAGGATGCTCAATGACTCTTCTGCAGCTTTTCTAAGATGGATAAAACTGTCTATTATCTGCAACTGTATTATCTAGCCAAACTGTGGCAGTATTCTATCCCTATTATGATTTCTGTTCAAGCCTGTAACAATGAATTTATTCAATTGAGATGCTATCTATTTTTATTCACCTTCATAATACTAACACAATACACAATGATTTTATTTATTTTTATGTATATATCTTCTCAAGCCCAATTCCAAGCTTTTACAAGGAATAAAGGCATACAATAACAAAAAAATTAGATGACTTTGATAATAAATTGCTAGAATATCCTGTCTATTTTATTTCATCTAAAAAAAAAAAAGTAGCTGATGTTTATTTCATTAGAAGGAGGCAGCAAAGATTCCAAATAGAGAAACTGAAAAAATAGTCATGGCACTATAAGAAATCTATATTGAATAACTGTAGGTACTTTAGCAGAAGTGTTGGGGTTTTTTAATTGATAGACTAAACTGTTGTCAATCATAGATACTTTCAAGTAATTAAAAAGTAGTTTGCATTAGCCATGCTTGGAATTCTCTGTCATCAATATGTAAGTTAATTAGACTGAGAACAGAAATAGGAGCTACTAAGTATTGGCTGTCATTTGTGTAACAATTTTTTTCTTTGTGATATGAGATATCACTTTTCACTGATGAGCTAGCCTTGTAATATTCCAGCTTGTCACACTGGCCACAGCTATGACACAAATAGAACATAAAAAACTTTCTGCTCCTGAAAATGTGGAGTTTCTTTAGGTGCGTTTACTGTCTTGTTGCTGCTGGTGGTGACTGAGTCAGAAAAGAACCAGAAGCAAGAAAGCAGGGGAGGAAAAAAAAAACAACAAAAACAATAACAACAACAAAAACCAAACAAAACAAAACAATGAATGGAAGAATTTGCCTTCAGTGACTTAACTGGCTGTAATTTGAATGGCATTGTATTTACTGTAAGATAAAGCCTTATAGTGGCCTCCATTTCTGCTAGTGAAAAAAAGTAGATTAATTTTTTTAAACAATCTCGCGTTCTGCTAGGAGGCAGTCAAATTACCTCTGTCTTATTCCTGAATCTAACCCTGTGTTTCCCTATGATCACATTCACATCACCATCATCTTTCAGCAATGTGTGCACATTTTTCATATTGGATACTCCAGATAAGTAAATTTTATGTCCTCTTCAATAGATGGATAATCAGGGAAAGGACATAGGATTTTCAAAGTTGTCAAGGGTCTAAAAGATCATCAATTCCACTGACATAAGATAACTGAACTCCTTTAGATTCTTTGAAAATCATGAGTAAACAGACTGATTCTGCCCTAAGTCTCAGCAAAAAAAATCTTGTTGACGAGAAAAAATTCGGAGGTCCTGAGTCCTTTTGTACTACGCTGCCTTTGTAACTGAGACACCAAAATGAGTACAAACAATAAACAGACTTTACAAACCATTAAGTAGCAAAACCGATATATCTCATTTTATCTTCTTATCGACACTCATTAGGGTATTGTATATCTCTCAGATGATATGACCAGTGAGCTCTCTAGACATGCTCTTGCTTCACTTTTGATGTATTAAATCAAACATGAATACTGTGTCGACTTTTCATTTGCTATGCTCATTCCTAATATTATCCACATGTCTTCATATAATTCATGGATTCATTTTCATAATTAAGTTGTATTTTTTTCAAGGAAAAAATTATGCTTTAGTGTGAGATTAAGAGAAATTTGATTTTCTTTCTTAATTAGCTATTTTGATGGAGGAATTTGGTGCAGCACAAAGAGATAAGATGTATGTAACAGCTTAAATATATCCATTGAAGTTGATCACATTACTATAGGAGTGAATTAATGAAGGAATAAATCAGTGAAATAATATATAATCAAAATGAATATTTAACATCCAAGCCCAGTGTGATAAAATACAAGTCTAAATAGAACATACATTTCTTTGAAGTAGAATAATTTCATCTTTCTAACTGGTGTGCACACTTTGAGTGATGCTCTATTTCATCACAGAACAATTTCTCATGCTAAATTTCATCTTGGATGGAATCAGCAGATGCGCAGAAGGAGCAAAATCAAATATTAGTTTTAAAATGTGCTTTTCACTGGTAAGAGTATATATATGAATTTATATATTGGAGCTAGTGGATCTATTCAGGGTGTTTAATGTAGTTGACAACCTTCCTGGAGTGCAGTTCATCATTTTCTTCAATACATATGGCAATTGGTCTAAAAATACTAAGCAGTAAAACAATTACTGACTTTTTTTTTTCTCTCAGCTGTAATAATGAAAATTATAATTTGAAGATAAAAATGAAGCTTTTTTATGTTTGTTGGATGATAAGAATAAAGCAATTATTGCCATGGTAAATTACTGTCTTTTAATAAATCTTTCTCTAAAAATGTATTCATATATAAAAACTTGTATCTGATGTCCTTGTGTGACCAAGCCCATTCCAATTGACTGAGATGTTATGATGTGAAGTACAGGACAAGAATTCTGTGTTAACTCCTCCTGCCTAATAACTGTCTCTCAGGTAAACAGTCACTTGATCAGGCAATACGGCAGGTAATCAATATCGGTGATACCAACAGAGCGAACATGGCTAGAGCACCCCCTGCCCTTTGCAGTCTCTACTACTCCATACACAGGCTTTTGGAAAATTTATTAATTTGCCTGGAAAGAAGAAACATTGTACGATATGACCATATTATTTTTCAGATGTAGTAGTCAAAGCAAAATTTTGAGATAAATAAACTCAGTATTACATCTAGAAGTAATCTGTGCATGTGCCAAGAGCTGAAGACAGGGGACGGCAGTCATATCAGAAGAAGCAGGCAGTATATTGGCAGAAAGATCTACAGCGCTGATAGCACAGTGGGTGCTGTAGCAGGTATGGGCAGTATTTTTTGTTAGAGGTGAAAGAGCAGTTTCCACTTCTCTCTGTGTTCAGCTTTGATGTTGTCAGTGTATTAAGGAAATACTTACATATCTAGCACTTTAGAAACTTTGCTAATAAGTTATTATTGGTAGGTTGTACTAATATGCCTTAATATACTCTTAATAATGTAACTTTTAAGAAAAATAGGCATCTGTAATCTAAGCCATTTTCCCTGATGGTAACAAAACTCAGCTTACTGAAAACCTTTGCTATTTAGAAGGAAAAATGAAAGGTGAAATCAACAAAACAAAATATTCTTTTCAGTGAGTGACTTGAGAGTTCACCCATAAGAGTTTTTGAGTCTTTGGCTTTATTTCAAATTCATGCACACCTGAAGAATATCTCACCTATTATGCAAGGATTTCAAACCTTGGGACACACAGCATAGCGAAACCATGGAATGATGCTTGACAAATGATACAAAGCAAACATCCATGTAATTTAAGCACGTATTTTTTGTTATGGCACCTAGTAAGTGCCTAAGCTCATCTGGATGATCTGATACAGCTGGTAGAAATGGGTGTAGCTCTGAAAGGTGATGTGCAAAGCCTAAGGTTGAGACTGCTGACTTTCCTCCCACAAAAGTCACTCGGAATGAACAAGAAGAAAACACTAGGTAGAGGTAAGTCCTGCTCCTCTATAGCACCTCCTGCTCCAGGTTCAGAAACACCTGCGCTGTCAGGAAAGCCGATAATGGATTATAACTAGACCTGTTCTTGCCTAATAGCTGGAAGCTGGAGATATCTACTTCCCAGTAGATAAGCAGTCTGTAAAATGGCAAATAAAACGGGGTTTGCCTCCTTAGTTTGCTTGACACACATGGAAGGGAGGGAGCATCACTGTATTTTTTATACAATGCTGAACAGGGACCACTGCTGTGCAGGGGGGTACTTTTTCAGGGCTAACTGAAGGTTATCCTTTTTATTCTTTTTCTCTTAATTTAGTTTTTCATTCCTGCTTGTGTCCTTGTAGTACTTGTAGTGCCCACTTGTGTAGTGCAGCAGCAAGGCCTTTGTACCTAACTATGGTAACACCTGAATTTCTGTCACAATCATTGGAAGCAGGAAACATGGATTTAAGTTCTAAAAGGATAAAGACCACCATGAACCTGCAACTTTCAATGGTAATGTTGCCATTCGTTCCATCCTATGTGCCACAGTAGCCTATAACCTATGCCAACTTCAGGTGTGACTGCATCCTTTGTATAATTTCTGTTTTCAAGAATCTTTGGCCAAGTATGACAAGAGTGCCTTAAAGCCAAAATGGTAGTATTTTTAGCAGTAAGAATAAAGAATTAGTAATAGAAAGGAGGCTTTTGTAGATCATCTATCCATCTATGTCTCCTTTACCTGTGAAGTCTTAATACCTCCTGCAAATAACCTAGACGAATATAATACTGGTAAAGTGCCCCTTCTGACTGCCTTATACTTCTGTGCTGTTTTTGCAAAGAATGAATGCTGTCTTTGAGATACAGTCCTTTTAATGCTGCTGAAATTATTTTTTCTTCTGCATTCCTATTATGATACCTGTCTGACCAAAACCTGTCAGGCTCAGCGGGACAGTGAATGAAAATTTTCAAAGCTGAGAGATCTGGCAGTCTAATTTAGTAACATTCATTGCCTCTGACTTAAGCCACTCTTTTCCCTAGAGTTTTCCTGATTTCTAGTGCCTTTGGCTACCCATCGCGCTGCAGACTTGTGTTGACGTGGAAAATATAATCTCCAATATGGTCACGAACAGAAGTGTCAGTAATCAGGGCAAGGGCAGTTGTATGCTCATCACAGAGTTATTCTAAATGATGATCTGAGAGCAATGAGGAAACTCTGAAGGGGTTTGGCTGGCCACAAAGCTCTCTGATATGGACCTTCTACACTGATGCATGCTTCTTTTCACATTCAGATGAGTTGTTTTCTACATTATCTAGAATTTGCTGTGGATTATCTACATCTGTTTAAACATGCAGCCGCCTGTCTTGTAGGATTGCTCATGGCAAACACAGCTATGTCTCTCTGTTGAATTCCTATTCATTTGCTAAGTCAAAGTATTTGTTCTCCATACACTTAAGCTTAGATAATTTAGAAACCATTTTATCTCCGTGTAACTCCCTGATAGCTGCAATCAACAGGGTCATTTCAGTGATTTTTTTTTTTTTTTTTTTTTCTTCAGGGTCTAGTTCTGTGGCTTTCTTAAAGAGATGTGTTTGATTGGGGAGTTGGGGATGTGTTAGCTTTTATCCTCTGCTGAAAGGCTGCAAGACGTCAGGGATGAAAGTAAAACTATTTTAGGATATGGCATACATCAAAATTGGGATAAGTGCGTGAACCTTTTTGCAGGGAAGTTGCTTTACATTCGGTCCTTATATACTACAGTCAAAAGGAACTACGAATGTGGTTTTATTATGTGTATGGAATGTTTCTGCGTAGGACACAAAATGCACGAAGTGCACATGACTAGTCAAGAAATGTATGTGCAATGTGATTCCTGAAATAGTACTGTCGTAGTATAACAGCTACATAATGAATTCTTTGCCAAGAGGTTATCTGGATTCCTGCTTACTTAAAGAGTCATCAGACATAAACAAACAAACCATTTAAAGTGTTGGGCTGTTTTGCTTTCAATGAGTTTTATGGACAGGAAAGATGATGGACTAACAGCCCTTAAATGCTAAATACTTTAATCACTGAGTTTGCAGCTGAGAACTATCTTCTGTTCACAACCCTTTCAATGGCCTGTTTTCTAACCTTCAGTTAATATATTTAAGTATTTAATATAGTAACATTTTTTTTTGGTATCTTTGTAATCTTAACTAACATCTAACAAGTACTGAAATAAAATCTGCTTCTTTAAGGGAAAACATTCTATCACTATTGTAAGCTTTAAAGATATTTACTTGTGATGAGTGTATGGCCAATTATTTTTTCCTGTAATTAATAGCTACATTGTGCATTTCAGCTATTTCTTTGAGAAGTTCCTTTCATTAGGTGCACAGATTTTACCTGGTTTTAAAATTTGCAATACAGTTTCCAGTGCATTACAGATGTTTGCATTATAAGACAATAAAATGAGACAAAACTGAAAGAGAGCTAAAGTATTTCAGCATTCTAGCTAGTTTTCCGGAGCTGCTCACAGGAGTGTGTTTGAGTGCTGATAAGGCACTAAGTATATTAAAAAGACAGAGGCAGAGCATAAGTATTGTTTTTCCTTTTCAGTCACTAGAGGATGATTCCTCTATGCATTAGCAAAAAATTCAAAACCTAAAGAACATTTTGTACGTATTAAACTTAAAATTTTCAAGACGTACATCTTAAGAGAGTTCATTTTTTTTAAAAGATAAATGAAATACATCTGGCATTTTAACTTCTGTTTATTGTTTCTAAACTCATTAGAGACTGATTGCTTAGAAATCACAGCTGTTTGATGAGGTCAATAGAAGCCAAAAAACCTATACAGGCCAATTTAGCGCCTCATAATTGGCAATGAAATTTGGAGTGTGAACTCCTTATCATTTAGACAGATACAATGTTTGTGAAGAAAAAACAACAACACTGAAATAGTTGTGAAAGTTGCCATTAATTTTACTTTGATGGTCCTTTTTCCTGCTTGTCCTTTATTATGTGTCTTGTTTGAATGGAGCCTGAGACCTTGGAGGTGACAGAGGCATTCCTTCTCACCCAACCTCACTAAAAATAGGTACTACTTGAAATAAACTGTGCTATTTAAACTATATATTCAAAGTGCATTTCTTGCCAAATGAGGTCATCACCTCTATGGTACATCTGGCCTCTTATCTTCCTGGCGCTTTTACTTCTGCTTCTGACCTGAAAATGCTGTGCCAGTGCCAAACAGTAGAGCCACTAGAAAATGGTATTTTCATTGTCAGCAAACAGAAATAAATTCGTACACTACTGTGGTTTGAGAAAGAATATATGATAAAGCATGTATTCTTCAACGGTATTCTTCAAGCGGCAAGGGGCAAATATGCAAGGAAAAAAGCTGATCTTTCAAGATTCATAAATTAAACTTTGTGTTGTTTATCGTGTGTACAACATCGGCTATAAGAGACAAACATGTTCCATTTTAGACAGATTCATCAGAACCGTGCAAGCAGCGTTCTGCTGAAGAACGCTTAAAGCCTCATCATGGCGCAATGTGCCCAATAGTGCCTCGACAAACTCTCTGATTCATTCTAGACTGCATGTAGCACGAAATGTGTAAAGCCAGGACTTGGTGTTACAGGTAGATTTTCTACAAGGACTCGATAAGTATTGCAGGTGCAACAGTCTGTTACGCGGGCACATCAATACCTCTGTGTAACAGGGAAGAAAGGCGAGATTTGTTTATAGTGAATTGAATCTAAACTAGTAAAGGAACGATCCACAGAAAATTGGGAAAATGGAAGCCTAACTAGATCTCAAATGATTTTTATTAAGATATTGCAATTTCTTTATGTAACGGGAAGGCTGACATGCTCGTGTCGTTCCCGAATACCTCAGTTACCACCTCCTGTATGGAAATACCAGCTGTTAGGCTGGCGGCCTCCTCTGGTACCCAGGGCAATCCGAAGAGCGCCGGGGAGCAGCGTGGCAAGTATCCGCTGGGCTCGGAAGCCCAGCTTACACTTCACAGGCGAGGCTTATCCACTCCGGGCGGGATTTTTTTCCTCTCCCCCCCGCCTTTTCCCTTTCAAACCCTTGCTCCTGTCCCTGTTGCTGTGTGCTGCTGAATCCGATCCGCAAGCGAGGCGAATTTCAGGCCGGCTTTTTCCGAGAGCCGCGGCTCCACACAAAGTTGGCTGATGTGCCGTTCAGCATCCCGGCAGCTCTTTCTCTTCACACTCGCAATGGCAAAGCTTTGTGCGGATGCGCCGCTGGATGCTCTGAACTAAAATCGGCCGGGGGAACTTAGCGGGTTTCGGACAGCCTTTTAAAGGTAAGGAAGCGAAAATAGGCGTGCTGGAGAAGGAATGTGCCGGTGGAGAGCGTGGCGTGTTAGTGCCGTGCAGGCTGCGTCTTAAGGCTCCCGTTCTGATGCAGGAGTCTGCGAGCAGGAGGTGGGAGGGGATGCTTTTGTACTTGAAATAAGAAGCCCCGGCTGAAGTGTTATCGCAATGACTACTTTCGAGCTTGTCACAAACGGTGCGGTGATCAAAGCTTTCGGCAAATATCGCCGTCAATTATTTATCCGCTCCCAAGTTAGGTTTAACTGTATTAAAAACAGCGGCAGAGGCCAGCAGCCCAAAGCTGCAAGGTGCTTTGAACATCTCTTGTCTTGCTGCTTTTTGAAGTCCCCTTATTGCAGTCAGTTTGGTTGAATACTCTGGAGAGAGCATTTCATGCACACTTATCTCTACTGGAGTCTTTTCTTTTTCTATAATCCACCAAGGAGCAGTATGTTTTAACAATAAAAGGCCATTTTTAATGCTCAAATCTCGTACTGTGCTTAAATATCTTTTAAAAGACTACTTTTAGAGCCATATAGATGTCTGTGCATTTAGGTTATAATTGACTTTCCATTCAGATGTTGGAATAGCTAAGTGCTTCACAAAAACGTATTTTAAAATTTAATTCCACTTGTAAAGCAGTTCAGGCTTTTTGCTTAAAATAACCTGTATTAGTAATGCCGGTTTTACTTTTGGGTGGTCTGCTTCATCCATTTATGTATTAGTCTGCCTCAGGTTAATGGTATATCAAATGTCAGAATAACACAAGAATATCCTAATATTGATGCTCGTAGACTATTTGAATGTTTTCTACTTTGATGATGTAGTGGGGTTTATGCTTTGCAATATTTTCCAAGTATTTTTTTTCCTCAAAATCCAGTGTGAAGTGCACAATGTTTTTCAAGTTAATCTGGGTAGTGTTTTAACAAACAAACAGCACCCCCACTCCTGTAGATTTCTAGTAGTATGCATATTAGACAAATGTTTGTGGTAGCATGCATACTTCCTAAAAAGTTTCCACCTGACAATAACTCTGAAAACCTTTTTGAAAGAAGAAGTACGGAATAGGGTTTTTTTTCACCAATGCTTTAGACATTTATTTTCTAGTAAACTTTTCTTTTGAAATGGATTGTAGAATTTATATCTTCTTAGAATTGCCTGTGTTACCCCAGGCTGGTACTTCTTTCTGCTGTTACTTAATGAAGTATTTGACAGTCATTCGCATGCATTTTCTAATTTGAGTCTAGAGTAAGTTAAAGAAGTCTGAATTCATATCAGATGAGCTTTACATTTTAAATGAGGCGTGCCAGGTAATAGCACGAAGCAGAAAATATCTGTGTATGATTTTTTGCATGCCACTGTTAGCATAGTTTATAGAAAGTATGAAAAGAGATTCTACATTTTAATATTTAAATGACTTGTGGAATTGCAGATTGATATTTTCAGTGGTTTTTCATTACAGTTTCTGCCATTGAGGCAATGTGAGGGCTTTGAGAAAGATGGAGTGCTGTAATTACCAGGTGCACATGTTCATTAATCCTTCCTGGCTAGAAAAAAGATTCAAGTTCTTCTCCAGTGGCATATTCGTAAAGCTATAAATATCTAAATTGTGTCAGCCAAGAAGTCACACAGAATGGAGGCTCTTTTTGAGTTCAATTTCATGCACTGTTGCTTTGGTCTTGTGAGGGAGTGCTTTGCATTCCTCCTGATGGATATTTGTCCTCTTCCTTATAAAAGTTCAGAAAACAAACTGTTAGGCCATTGATTATTTAGTTTAAAGTATATGCAGATAGATTATAACAAGTATTCCTCAGGATAAAAATATGTAAAAATAACCTTAAGTGAAGAACCAAAACAGAAGAGCTGCCAAGATAATTTCAAATCTTAAACATAACATCTTAGTAAACAAATTAGTAAAGCTAGAGCCCAGACTTGAGAAAAGGGATTTTAGAGGAATGTCTCTAGCAATCTGCTTGCACCGTTTTTCATTTAGCTATATACTGGCAAGTTAAATGGCATGGTACTGGAATACTGCATTTTTATCCTCTGGCTTTCTTTTGAATATTCTGATATAATTGTCAGTCTCTAACTTTATAGAGACAGAAAGGTTTGTAAATCTATTTGTATCTCTATCTATTCCCGTAGGGATATCTATACATAAGCATATATGTATTGTATTTAATTACAGAGCATGTAAAGGTAATCTTCATCAGATGCTAGTTTTTTAATAGATATTTGAAATATACAATGGAATCTTTAAAATGCCTATATATGATTTCTCTACAAACATGTATGTATGTATGTGCACCTTTCTGGAAATATTCTTGTAAGCATGTACTGGAACGGCACTGAAATGTTGATGTTACAGTCAATTCCATGTCTCCAACCTGTCATTTGACTTATAGGACTGTTTCAGGACTACACATCAATTTAAGTTTGAAAAGCACTAAAACATATATTTCATTCAGTCACAACTGCCAGTAATTTCAGACTCTCTTGCACATTCAGAATTAAGATCTTTGCTGTTTGAGAAATTATGTAGCAATTTTTGTTTGCTTGCAAGGAGCTCAGAGAACTATCAAATAAGAGGGATAGAGAAGAGATCATACCTTACTTGCACATGCAAATAGTACTTTTTACCAAAAAAAGGCTTGAAAGAAGGTACAGATGTTGCCTGTAGATAGTGCACTTCATTCACATTACCGATCTTTATGAATTGCTGAGAAGATTCGGTGCTTCCTTTCTGTCCTACAAAAGTGGATAAAGATTGAGTGATTTTTTTTTTTATTATTATTATTTTTTTTAATAAGGAAAAGAATAGGTCTGTATCTATGCATTATTTTAAAATGAACGCATACAAAAGGTGAAATGACAAAAATGGAACTCCCCAAGTTCTCGGAGATCCAATCTCTTCTGGCAGTGCCGTCCCTAACGATGCTGGGGAACTGTCCAGCAACGGAGCCGCTCGCCAGAGCATCCCAACTCCCACTGCCCTGAGCCCCTTGTCTAAGGGTCTCAAAAATTTGGGCAAACAGGAAATAATTAGGTCTCAGGATGTTCCCTTCTAAGGAGCTGAGAGGTAGATGGGATATATTAGCCGGTGTGGATCACAGGCAACTTTTTAATGGTATGTGGGATTTGGGGAATGGATTAAGATCACCCTGTCTGACAGTGTCATGGTGCAGCTCCTAGGCACTTAGCATTAGGGTACAGTACAGTGACATGGGTTTAGCCTAACATTCTTATCTTACGTTAAATAGCAGAATTTTTAATAAAGATTTGTAGTTATCAGTATAGTTTTATATCTTGCATAATAGCATTTTTTACATTGTGGTATTGATTATCCCAAGAATTTCTTTTTTGTACCAACAGCCTTCTTGTCTATCTGCTTTTGCTTTTTTTTGTTTGTTTGTTTGTTTTAAATTATTTCTAGCTTAGTAGCTACTTGATTATTTCTCCCTGGCAATAAGTTTGTGGCAAGACTGGAACTGCTTTTGGGCACAACTTTTTTCAGGTTCATCAGTTCTAATGATTTTCAGGGAAAAAACAAACAAACAAACCAACCCACACCCAAACCTTAAGTCACTGAAAACATCCTTCCTTGCCTTTGAGACATTTAGCTAAATCTTTGTTTAGTAGACTGAAAAACCCCAGATATCATTAATGAATCCATATTAGGTGGGTCTTATAAACATGTTGTCCTACTCATGCTATTTAGAGACACAAAACCTCAACAGTGTGGGCCATAATCTGACCTGAATTATATCTCTGCTTGAATTTTTGACTGTTGCTATGTGTCATTCATATCTGAAAAAAAAAAAAATGTCATTAATACCAGTCAGGTATCATTTCTCGCATACATATCATCATTCACATTTCTCATGTAAAAGCCTTGCACTATTGAGTTTCACTAGTAGAAAAAGTTCATTGTCTGTCAATAGAAAACTGTACAACTTATATCTGACAAAACCAATCAATATATATGTCCTCCCTTAACTAGATTAGCTAAACTGTTATGAAAGAACACAAAACAAATTCTGTATTAGATGGAAGACCTGTCTAGCCTAACATTCTGTTTCTGATGTAACCAGTAGTAGGTTTCCAACAAGGAATAGAAGAAATGAGCCCAATATGGAGTGGTACTTCCCAGCTATATCTCCTCATCATCCAGCAATCAATATTTTAGTGACTTTGTGAGGCACTGCTTTTTGTCAAAGGTTTTAGTGGAGTTTAAAATCATATTGTGTAATGTTTCTTTGTTTTGTTAGCAAAAGGTCAAAAATCAATCTTAAGGCCACTTCATCCTATTGTTTTCCTGCTTAATGTATCTTTATTTTCTTCCCTGCTTTTGGTTCTGGCCACTGGCAATAATGACTGGCTAGATGTCGTCTTAGTCTTGGTTGATCAGAAAACAGCTAAGACATTTCTGCTAGCTCCAGCATACATTTAATGAAGATTAATGATGTCTTACTGAAAATATATTCAGCCTCGGACACCCTTTCTTGGTTTATTTTCTTTCTTTTTTTCTCTTCTGTACCCATTTCTTTTCAAAAAAGAAGTTTGATAAAACAGATGAGTGCACACTTTTGCATTCTATACTTACGTATGGACAGCATAAGGGCTGTAAAATTAGCTGAAATTATTTATGGGTAAATAGAGTTTTCCTGTCGCATTTTTCCATAGAGTCTTGTTTTTCATCCTAGTCTTCCAAAATGCTGCCTATTTACTCAAAGCTCTGTGTGAGGACAGAATGAGAAATTATATTGTGCAGAAGCTGTAAAACACATTCACATTATGCTAAGTACACTGGTAAGCATGCTGTTGCAATTTCATTGATGGACATTGAGTATGTGATGGATTTGATCAAGTTAGAGTGGTTTAATAAATGACCATCGCTTTTGCAAAGTAATGATTTTTAGTCTAACTTCTCTGTAGCCAGTAATGTAGATTTGCATTGCCTCTGGCAAAAGAGGGAGTTCAAGCTCAGCCTCTCACTTCTTGGATGAATGTAACTTACTCTCTAGGCTATAACATAATAAGGGAGGCCCCTGTTTTTTAAGAGAAAATGGCAGCCATAATTGCTTTTTGCAAGAAACCCAATTCTATCAGTTTGTGTTAGGCATAGTCTGAGAAAACTTATGGGTTAAGCCCCCATTTTTGGCAATGTTTAGTGCAGCAGGCATTTTATATGGCAGTAGCAGTATGCATGTGCAGGATTAGCCTATCTGTACATCCAAATGGCAGTTATGTATATCTCTGGGTAAAATCTGAGAATGGCATTCTAGTTGTGCACAGTCATATGGTAGTCATGAGACTTTTCTGATATACTACCGTTAAAACGGTAGTATATATTATTGTGACTATATAATTATTTTCAAATGTGTTTCTCCCATGTAAGGGGAGAAAAGAACATAGATGGCATAATTTTGTATGCCAGAAAGGCGTTGTAGTTAGCAATATCATGTAGGTTGTGCTACCTCCAGTTCTTTGCCTCGCAGCTTTTGCTTCCGTTTTCAATAACTTACTAAAACTCTGACACTGTTGTATATCTATGCCTTTTTTCTTTTCAGCTTTTAGTTTGATTTCATTACTTATTTGCTTTATGTTTCTCCTTTTTCATTTGACCAACCTTCAAAGTTTTCTGTACAACAAAACCCACAAGAATTTGTCTTCTGTCTTGACAAATCATTCAGCCAAGA
Source organism: Astur gentilis (assembly GCF_929443795.1). NCBI lineage: Eukaryota > Metazoa > Chordata > Aves > Accipitriformes > Accipitridae > Astur > Astur gentilis. The sequence continues at coordinate 14,938,882 of NC_064911.1, forward strand.
GGCTGAGGCCTTTTGCTACCTGTGTTGTGGTAAAAGTTGTGGTTATAGTGCAGCATGAGCATACCTTGGTCTGGTTAATAGTAGCAATGTAACCACCATAATACACACCCCGGTGTGGACGGTAAAGCAATCAATTAAGCTTTTACCAGTGGTTCTTCCCGACTGCATAGTAGGCAGCCTTGAAGTTAGCTGATAATATCATCTGGGCTCTGACTGGCTTTATGGATGTCCATGACCAGCCTGATGCAGCTTTAGATCATCTAACTTATGCACCTACTTTGATTTCACAAAAGCAGTTTCTGTTGTCTTCTCTCTGACAATCAGTATTGTTGCAAGGAGCCACAGGGGAAACCTCTATTAAGTTTCTATGCCCAAGTTAGAACGGAACCAAAAAGCTCTTTTTCCTCTCTCCTTTCTTCAATTTAGGAAGTGATGTTTAGAAAACATTGTGCTCTTTTCCCCATCTTGCCCTGTCCTTTCTCATCTCCTGCCTTAGATATAACATGGGTATATCTGGGAGGAACTACCATCTTGAAGCCTCATGCCTTTCTGTCCATCATATATTAGCTTTTTGTTGCTTCTGGAAATGAAGATGGACATGCACACACACAAAAAATCCCACAGAGGCTGAATCACCCATAAATCCTTAAACAACTAAATCTGAGCTTTCAGTGTCTTTGACACTGCTTACAGAACTATAGGTATTCTGTTTGGAGACCATATACTCTTTCTCTCCAGTGGAATGGAAGAAGATAAAAACTGTGCCAGAAATTCCATATGCAAAGTAATTTTACCTTATTTCATCCTTTTTAGACTTTGTGTCATATGATAGTTTTTTGTTTTTTTTTTTGTTTTTTTTTTTTTTTTTTTTTTTTTTTAACAGAAAGAAGCTATTCTCCAAACCTTAGCAGTAAGAGGAATAGAGTATATTTTTTTTAAATTTTCTCTGGAATATTAGTGAAGTGGCCAAGATGAGTGATGAGTTAATACCTCTCATGCCTTATTACATTTATGATCACAATCATCCTGCAGATAAGATGTCGTTGATTATTTAAATTATGTGGGAATTTTAGTTCATGGACACAAATTGCATTGGATATTAGCAATGTGATGAAAGAAGCAGGGTGAGAAAAGACAGGAAGAAGATCTGAGATCCATCGAGATGTTTTTCTTGACCTGGAGCATCATTTTTGACAGTTACAGGACAGATACAAAGGTGAAGTAGCAGATACATGCTTTCCCTTGTGTTGGCTCCTTCTACAATATGTTATCTGGTAAACTGCAGTCTGACCTTTGTTGTGTTTACTTTATGGAGATTAAAAGATCGTGGAGGTTTTGTGAGGGGACAAAAGAAATGTAGAGGACTAGAAATTTAACACGAATTAAAGAAATGTAAAATCAACCAGATTTTTTAGACGTCCTTATGCCAAATGATATTTATAGATAGAACTTTTAAATGTATATTTTACTTATAGCTTTAACATTAGTGAAACCGTATAAATTCCTCCCACTTTCACTTTTTAAGCTATATATTTATAACAAGTGTAATCCTTATAGACAACTAATTACTAATCTTATTTTTTGAAAAATCTGTGAATATGTTTTTTTCATGAAAGTAATTATAAGTTAGAATACTTGATTCCACTGATGGTATTTTTTTAGGTGTATATATTAAATGTTCAAACTGTGAGAACCATGGAGAAATTCATCTAATGGTCATACAGACTCTTCACCATATTTTGAGATTATTTGTTCACCCTAGAACCTTACAGGGAATCAGCAGAGCCGCCGAATCTTAGCAGTAGCATGCTCTGTTGAACTTAAAACACCTCTGCTTTCTAGTTTCATGAGAACCAGCGGGTTTGATGCCAGGGAAGTTTAACTGATACTAAATATAGCATCAGTTAGAGGGCATATCTAGTAACATTACAGTGAGCTTCAAATGTTACCATCATTCATAAGATTTTCTATGTGCCTAGTCTATTATGACTTGCACATTCTGGCAGTGTTGCTCTTATTATTCATGACAACAAATCCTAACATCAGCAATATTTTGGCAATGACCCAGTTTTAATAAAGAGACCATACTAGAACTGGTCTTAATGTGTATGCTTCCTAACCCCTTTATTATTGCAACATTTCATGCAGTGCTGCCTTAAGTTTTCCCTTGCCACCTGCTCCCCATTGTATATTGTATTGTATATGGCATTATGCTTTAATAGTGAGTGAATGTCAGAACTGAAAATCAGTTCATCCAAACATGTATTTTGTCTCTATGGTTTGACCAGTATAGAAATGCAGTTAAATACGCCTCCATAGTATGCAGTGGGTAGCCTACACGCCATTTCAATTTTTCCTTTTGAAAAGATGATGGTCAATTTACTCTTCTGGTTCCTTGCTTAGTGTAGAAATAAGCTGTCACAGGTGGTACACATGACATTGTAAGTAATCTTTCCATAAACACAAAACTGTATCTTTTCTTTAATGGGAATTAATTTCTAGATGATAGTTTCTGAGCTATCAGGAGCAGATTCTTTAAGATTTTAATGTGGCTTTTCATTCAAAGTTTCAAATTAAATGTATCTACCAGTCTTGTTCACATGCTTTATGAATGTATAGTTTGTCAAAAAAAAAAAAAAAAAAAAAAGGTATATTTCAAAATTTTCTAGGCACCTAATTGATTTTATATTGTCAGGCAAAAGGCCTAAAATACTAATCTCATGACTTGATTGATTAAATAGTTACTTTGATTTTTACTTCTTAAGCATCTTCAAAGTTAGGAAATTGTAATTAAGTGTTATGTGCTTTGCTTTACTGTTTTATTCCATCTGATGTTGCAAAAAGGGAAAAAATGCCCAGATCAGCAAAACAAAGTCTAGAATTTATTCACATATTTACACCATAGGAGGAATCAAATCCCTTGTTTCTTGATCTTGTGTTCAGTGTATCTTTTTTCCACTGAATATCACACAGTTACTTAAAGCTATTGATCTTGTCAGAGTGTACTCAACCACGGTTTGCAGAGACCTTTCTCTTCAACTGCAGTACAAGGTGTTAGCTTCCTGATTTATTTTCTTACACATACAATGAAAATTAATAATTAAGGAAACTTAGATGCAGTAGTTTTTATTATTTGATTGCATTTTATAATGCTACCTTAGTATAACATGATTAGACATTTAAATGAAATGTGAATTATTCCATGGCCCATGCAAGCATGCTAAACATTCTCCTGACTATTTTAAATCACTGCAGTTGAATTTAAATACGTATATGAACAGGAGTGAGTGAGTGGTGTGACTCAAGAAGCAGGAAAGGATACTACTTCTTAAAAATACACATATTTAGAGAAACAGACGGCAGCAAAGTCAGTTTTAAGGAAGCCTGTGGATGGCAGAGTGGGACTGGAAGGAAATGCAAGATTTACTGTAGCCTATAAGGAAAATCTGTGACAAGAAATAACATTAAAAGAGCTGCCTGAAACTCCAGGAGGCTGAGGTCAGAGTGGCATCACATTGGAGGGAAAGATGGGGAGGGCTGTATCATGTTCTGCCCTCCAAGCAGTCGGTCAGCAGTGACTCAAGGATTGGTCTGCTGAGAATGCTGTCCCTCAGGATGACTTAGATGGAAGGGATCCCATATTTCATCTTGGAAAGACACTGTGGAGCTAAATAGATATTTAACACATCACCAGGGCAATATGTCCATTTTCTGAGCTGACTTGTGCCCTCTTTCTTCTCCCAAGAGAGGTAGCACTCTTCTCTAAAGGAGCTTTATAGCTGCCGATTGTGTAGTGTGGAAAACACCCTGCAGATGGGAACAGCTTCTTTAGCCCCTTACCTTCCGGAGACCATTTTATTGTTGCTTACACTATATGTGTAAATAGCTGCTAAATAAAGCGTGGTTAGTTTCATATTGACTCAGAGCACACTGATCTGTGAAATGGAACATTTGTATTTCATTTAAAATTGTTTACTATTTCTACACAAGAGAGCTATGTAGGCTGTGAAGGGATTGTTGATGAGGACATAGTGAGGCCCGTGTTACGTTTTGAGAATATTGCTGAACTTTTTTGACTGTAAACTCTACCCATCAAGAATATAAACAGGATTGTGCTGCAGCTGCAGATTGCATCTGGCCTGCATAAGCATATTTAGACAAATTGTGCATGATTTGCATGTTTTTATTTGAAACCTCTATCACCCATTATACAGCATTTTCCTGTAATACTGGGCTGTAGCCAGACAAAGAGAATGAGGAAGCTGTAGAGAGGCAATCAGATATTTAAAGGGTTGGGGCGCAGGGATCCCCGTCTAGAAGATTTTGATAAGCTGGATACAATTTTGTACAATTGGAAAATTTAGAAAGGGATTGGTAAGAGATGCATGTCTCTGTGCAAAATGTAGCGTGAAGACTGTAAGTGAATGTAGGTGTGCACTATTCATCCCTCAGAGGTGCTTACATGCCTGCTTTTTGCTCCCACTCTCAAAGAAGGTGCACCTGCAAAAGAGAACTGAGGTGGGAAAACAAGAGGAAGGAAGAACAGATGAAAGAATGTGCATGGTGCAGTAAGAAGTAGGATAGAGTCCTGAGTTGTCAGTGTGGTAAGAGGAGGAAGGATGGAAAATAGATGTCAATGAAATAAAGAATTTTAGATTGTGTTTAGTGGTGTAGAATGGAGGCAGAAGGGAAAGAAAGACATGGTCCAGAAAAGATGTGAACACTTTGTTTCTTGATATCCACTGTCTCAGAGGGGAAAAAGGAAGGAGGCAATACAGTAGACCAAGGGGAGGTAGATATCTACCTCTGAATGTGGGCCAAAGTTAGCTTTATGTATGGGGAAGGTGTTCCTGGAAAGAGGTAGTCTGAAACTGTTGTGAGTTAAGGACAGAAGGGAGAGATACGTGGGTGTTTTGGTAAAATGCTGGAGCCAAGCAGTTGTTAATTCACAGGACTGTCAGAGGATTGAGAAGATGGGATTTCTCAAGTCCTGCTGTATCCGTCAACCTAGAGAAAGTCAACTGCTGTGCAGCTTACATCTGTCTTGCATAAGTATATTGAGACAAATCTTGCAATATTTTGGTTACACATCTCTCACCTAGAGGTTATTTTTCACTGTTATTTGAATGACTCTGCCTAAGTTGCTGCTTACGGCACCCATCTAAAAGTTACGAGTAAATGACTGAAGAGAAAAGAAATCCTCCCTTTAATAGCTTGAATAAAGCTGTTGTACCATTACTGTTACTTGGTCTCTCAAGTCCTTTTTATTCAAGCTACTGCAGTACTTATGCTCCAATTTACAAGGGATGGGATTAGCTTTTCTTTTTACTTATCCTTTCTGCCTTTCTCCAGCTGGAGGACTGAACCTATTAGCTCTGGTGCATCAAAAATGCATCCAGTATTAACATCTGCCTAGCTTCTTCTTTTCCCCCCTGTGATAGGACCTTGAGTTGCCCAGAGCCTTGTAGTGGAACTACCCCCACCTTTTCCTTTGAAGTGAGCATAACAAAAGACATCAAACAGCTCCCAGTCTTTAAAGCTAAGTGTATTAGAGCACAAACTAATAAGCTAGAATAAGGTGGTTGTTAAGAGAGAGAAAATTCAGATCTGCTGAGACAGATGAAACAAGAGTATCTAAACCAAAAATTACTCTTTGGTTACTATGGGATTGTGTGGTGGTCCTCTTCTGCATCCTTTCCTAGGACCCATGACTTTCAGTGTCTTCCCAGTTGAATTAACTCTAAAATATCCCTCTGGGTTCTTCGGAAGCTTTCCTTCCCTCCATCATCTTCGGGCTGAAAAGAAACCTGCTCACTGCTGATAGCACATCCCTACTCCACTCAAAGGCTTGCAGTTTGCTTTCTTCTGGCTGGCTTCAGTGTTGGTTGTCTCTGTGTGCCCTGCTCTGTGCCCTGAAGCTTTGCCCCGCAGAGCACGCTGAGATCCTCTGGGGAATGAATGCAGCAGTCTGCTTTTTCTCCAGACAGTGGATACACAGTGCCGTAGCCAGCACCATGCAGGAAGACTTCTTCCCTGCTGCCCAGCTTGTCTTGCATTTTAAAGAAGCGTAGCACATAGTACATGCACAGTAAGCTTTAAACTAGCAAACAAACACTGCTACCATCTGTTACATACACCCTCGTACTAGATAGTGCTGCTTTTTATTAATTTTATCTCATACGATGATGGAATATACAGGCTGATGAAGTAAAGGTTTTGGATCGTGTTTAATGGTAAGTTGGGCATTTTAGACGAGGTTGGGATGGATCGGCAGGGTGCTTACAGGCATAAAGAAGGATAAGATGTTTATAATCCTGGCATATGTCAGAATATGTGTCCATAACATGCATGGAGTACAACACATGGAAGATGCTGAGCTATGGAAAAAGAAAGAATGGCAGTAGCTAAAACAGAGTTGATCGTTGTGTGATTGGAAATTTGGAAAAAAGAATAGGAGGAGGAATAAGTGGAGTAAAGGCCACGGAGTACAAGGAAATACTTCACAACAAGATTTGAGAGAAGGATTATTCTAGCCACAGAGTTTTCCTAAGGTTATGTAAAAAATGATGTAGAGGGCAGAGAAAGATTCCTTTCTGACTGGTGAGATTAAGAGAAGTAATTTAGGTAAGGATTTAGTATTTTCTGGTTCGAAGAAAAGATGGTATCCTGATAAAATTAAACAAAAACATCAAAAGAAACATGCAGTTGTGTCTCCTCAAAGGAGCAGTAAGGTTTGAAGCAAGACATAGCCTGGGAAGATAACTACAGAAAAGAGTGAAGGGATTTAAGATGCCACCTCTAAGTACTTTAACAGATCATATGGATATTGAAGGTTACTAGCGTCTCAGTAGAACCATGTGTAAGATTATGTGAGATTTTAACTGCCGTTTATTCAACCAGCAGATGAATTACGCCACACATTTTTGTGAGAACTTATTTATTGCACGTACAGTTTTTGAGGCTCTAGTGACACTGGCAACTTTCCAGCTGAGCTCACCCTCAAGAGGAGATTTTAACTGTGCTGACACTACTCTTCCAAATGTAAACCAAACAAAAAACCCCCACGTCTTTCCTGAAGGTAGCCTGTACTCTGCCTGCAGGAGCAAAAGCCTGAGAGAATGCCTTTTTGTAGCTTTCCCCCAGGAGGGACTCTATACCACTTATCTTATTAATAACTTACAACAGATACAGATGTGCATCATTTTAATTCTGTATTGATGCTACCACCCTCTCAGGCAGTTAACACCAATTGAAAAATACCTGCCTGAATCCCATTGCGGGCGCTGCTGGCTCCTTACTTTCCCGTTGGAAAAACTTCACACATGACTCCACGCAGTAGAAATGCACTCCATAGGAAGCAGCAACCACTGAATATGCCTTAATGCTAGCGTTTGGAGTGGTGTAAGTCTGCACCCCCTAGGCTCTTCCAGATCACTGCTAAATGTCAACCAGAAATAAAGTTTCACAGTCGTAACTGTATTACTTAAATGAATATTATGAGTTCCTCAAATTCATCACAGCAGCGGGAGGGAAAACCACCTTTGGCAGTGGGCATTTAACCTCCACAGAATCCAGACATGGAAGAGCAACAGTCTCTCTCCTTTTCAGAAATCTATTCCTTATGCTATGGTTGAGAGAAGAGCCCCCCAAAAAGCTATTCACGTTCTACCCTTCTCAGAGGCCGTGCCTTGGTGAGCTGCTGCTTAGCGTGTGTGGGGCAGGCGTCCTGCCTGGGAAGGTGAGAAGCATTGAACCCTCTGCTTGGTGCAGGCTCTCTGCTGGGATCAGCTCCAGCTGTAGCATTCAACTCCTTTTCCAGCATGAAATCAGGCAGATTAGTGTAAACCTTCAAAATTACCTATTTGCTTTGCAACGGGTGGCAGAGAAGAGGAACGCTCGTTTAGTCAGGCACTGATCTCAGTAGGGAAACAGCAGTTTGTTATTCCTCCTGAATGCAAAAGTGCATTTAATCTACCTTGAGAGCTGTGGAGTGCTGCCACACCACAATCACTTTAGAGAGCCAGAAACGCGGGCTACCATTGAAAGCGACGGTCCCACCCCTGCTTTTGTGGTGGAAGTACTCTTCTCACTGCTGTATGCTGGGTAGAGTGAGCAAACTGGAATTAATTTTCCAGCTGAAAATTAGTCTTTTATTCAATCTGTCTGAAAACTACCCAGGAGAAGAAGTTTTTTGATCCATGTGGTAGTAGTACCAGTAGTACTAGTGCCGGCACAAGGGAGCGGGGTGAAGGGTGCCTTTTGCAATAATAGCCTGTGCTCGCCTTCCTGGGACAGGGTATTCCTCCAGAGGTGTGGGAATTTTCAAAAGTCTACTGTAGGACCCTCAAATACCATGTGTACTAGTCTAGTTTAAGTAGCTGCTGTCTTGAATAGGTTATTCTGTAAAAGGACAACGTGCTTGTGAGACTTACTGAGCATGAGTGATGTGTGTGAAAGGAACAATTTACTAGTGTAAGGTACCATCACTCCAAATGGTTCTCCCCTCCACCCCCGTTGTTTTATTAGCAACATTCATCACTCTATTCTCTGCATAAATAATTTAATAGTGTCCATTGAAAAGGGGGATAGAATATTACTTTAATAAATTAAAAAAATTCTCATGATTTTTAAACTAAGAATGCTCTGTTTTCTTGAGCTAATACTCAACAATAGAATAGGTAGTAATAATAATACACATACTTAATAATATAATCCTTCATGCAGCAGGTTAAAGTAAACATGAATCCTGTTGTTATTTCTCCAAGTTCTCTAATTTCCCTTCTGCACTGTGTAGCAAAAAAATCCCCAGAGATGCTGAAGGTAGGAAAAATAACATACATAATCAGTATTTTAATTTCAGGGCACAAGAGTATATTTCTAGTGCAATACTACAATGTTGTATAGCCTTTTTGTACTTTTAAAAACAAAATACCAAGATGTGCATACAGGAGTGAAACAACCAAGGGTAAGTTCTAAACTCTGTAGGGATCCACACAAAAAGAATCGAGCGCCTTGTCTAATCCCTAGGTCCAGCTGATAAAGTTTACTCTCTTGTGAAGCAGTGAAGCAGAAATTAACCTCATGTGTTTTCAGACTTTAATTTCCAGTTGAGATTTAATAGCCTGAGAAACAGAATGGCTTGTGTAGTTCATAAAAATGAAGATTAGAAGTTTGGGGCCCGTCATCCTACCGTATATCTGTCACGCTGGGATTAGTTGTTAGAAGGATCTTCAATGTTTTGGTTTTACCAAATCAGTCATGCCATTCCACCTCTATAACCTGTCTTGTTAATGTCATTTATTTCTCGCTTCATGATGTTTGTCAGACGCTATTTTGCAAGGAAAAAATGAAAACTGTGCAGAGGTACTAGCCGAGAAGGCAAGGTAAAGCAAGGATTTGTCCATCAAGATCTGCAGATTGGTGGAAATTTAAATAACAATGTAGACCTTTTTCCTTTCCGTAATCATAGTCCATGCTGAAAAATACCCTCTGTCGGTCATATTTTTGTGCTTGTCAGTAAATCTTGAATCAAACTAGGAATAGAAATATTAGATAGCATTGATTTGGGATTTCATTTTAGGATGTAATAGGAAAAGGAAGGTTTGCTTATAACTTGTATCTGGCGAATTGTAGTAGTAGTTGTGTAAATAAATATGAATCATTCTGTAACTTCTGAAATAATAAGACTTGCTATTAATAAACTTAAAAAAAATCATTCTGAAACCTGGCTTTAGTAAAATACTGAAAACACATATTTTGTGTTGGAAAGGATTTTTTATGCTAATCAGTTAATATGGTATTGTTAAAAGTTTTTACGAAGATCAAAGACTTAGCCTGTGGCATTACAAGAGTATGTCACAAGCTTTCAGGAAAAATTAGAAAAGATCAGCAAACATTTTTATGGCACTGGCAACAATGGTGGCATTACTCTGTGGTACTGTGAAATGCGTTTCACGTTTTGTAATTTTTTTTTAATATGATATGCATCTTTTTTGATTCTTTTTTGCTTCAGGTTTCTTATGTGTATTCTAAGTTTAAACAAAATATTTTCTGACAAATTATAACTTAGTGAGAAGGCTGCCTATATCATATTAAACTATTTGGTTCTGATTATAATCTCAAAATATATCCTTTCAAGTTAGTATAGCCTCTTTCTTTTCTCAGTTAGCATGTTTGCTCTGAATAGAGCATGAAACATTTTAACTATTTTGGATAGCATGTTGGTAATTTTTTTCCGCTCACCTGCACAGTGCAGCAAAGGCTAGTGTTATGTGAACCAGGTGCAGTTCATATTTTTAAGTTCTTTTGTTTACTGTAACTAGAGGCGCATGTTTTGTTAAACTTGTGAATCTGGAAAGCTGCAATCATCTGAATTTAGGCACCTATATACCTTCAAGACACTGGCAAAATTTAGCATGCCATTGTGTACCTTACTGTACCTGAGTCTTCTCTCTGTCAGCTTTCCTCCCTTCTGACTTGGTGTATTGTGCCAGGAAAAGGATAATTTGTTTGGTCTGTTTCCTGATGCGCTTTCAAGAGATTTGGCTTTAACAGAGAATGATTGATAATGTTTTTAGTTCTCTTGTTTACTTTGAAGGGCCATTTTCTATTCTTCCTCAAGGCATATGCTTTTGCAGGCTTGTCAAGAGGCCAATGCTCTCTGGCCAGGTTCTTCTAGATATTCCACACGAAGAGGGGTTAATTTTTTAATACCAAATTCATTTACTTGAAGACGTTTGATGTTACATAAGATTTTGATTTAGCAGAGCGATACAACAATGTACTGAAATCACAACGCGAGCATAATACAGCAATTGCAATACAGCGGAATCACAATACCAGTATGATTCCTGTTACTGGTCTCTGCATGCTTGCCATCACGATGCTGCATGTCCCTAGTGGCTTGGGAGGCATGCATGGCTCGAAGCCAGCTCAAGCCTGTTGCTGTCTTCAAACTCCATTTTGTTGGTTGTTCAATTTTTGTGCTCTGGGTTGAGCTGAGCTGCATATATACTTCCCCCACACTGGTCTGGCTGTCTCAGGAAGAAAATACTTTCAATTGATTATTTTAGGGAAGGGCATTTGCTCAACCCGTTGACCCCCTCAACCAGTACAGCTCTTTATCTACACAAAGGCCACCCTCCGGTCCCGTTGGCATTGAGATGAGTTCAGCTTCTTTTACAACAGCGGTGGTGACTCCCTAGATTCTCTGCAGAGCTTCATGAGCCCATCGTCCCCTGTGCCCATCTCCTCTGTGCTTTCTGCCATCGCAGGGGTTTGTTGATCAGTTCATTGATTCAGGCAGAGCAGTATTATGTGAGGTTCTGCTTTTTTTCAGCTTAAAAAAGGACTAGACAGTGAACACTAAAATACCCATTGTGCTATAAAGCTGTTGTAGTAACTGATCTCCCGTGCTTAGTAAAGGAAAAATAGATCCGAATTTGCAACGTGTCAATTCTAATCACATCTGTATTAAGGAAGGGCACATTAAGATGAGGAAAACTCTTCTAAACAGATATTTCCCCATTCTTTCTGCCATATCTGTTCAGATAGTTCACTCGTGAAGGTATTTTGCTAAATATGTATTTTTTCATATATATTTCACTGGTATCTAGCAAATCCAAATTTGTTATCATTTTCCATGACTTTTATAGACAACCTTAGTTTTCAAAAAGATAGCTTGTCCTAGTGATACCTTGCAACCCATATGACAAAAAATTTAGAACTGGAGGTTCTAGCATTTTTTCCCTATTTTAAATCAGGAACGAAAATGAAAGCTTGAACTCTTCCTTTAATTAATATAGTGAAACAAATCAGATTAAGGCATATGAAATCATTTTGCTTTAGAAAATGGTAAAACATAATAAAATATTAAGTGCATTGCAGCATCTAATATTTTATATATTTCAGTATTTGAATTAATATTTTACTGTATGTCAGAAGTAAGTGTATAATTATGTTTTATTTATCAAACTGAATATTACTACTATAAATAAATGAAAATTACAGGTTTTTTTTTTCTTTTGAAAAATAGTGATTTTCCTGATCACATACAGTAAAAAAAGAAGTTAGACTACATAAAATTATGTAAATTCACCTGGACAAGATACAGTGCAGACTAAACAAAAACTTAAAGGTTTTGGTCACTGTGTTGATCAGTCATTACTCTGAATTCATCAGTTGAGATCCTGATCAGATTAACAGTATAGCTTTATCTAAATGCCATTGATTTCATTGAATTGGACATTATCTTATTAATCAGGTATGTTTTTTTAAAACTACCTGTAGTATAATTCTAAAATGTATTAGATTTTTGCTGTTTTGTTTTGATGCTGTTTACTGTATCTCTTTCAAAGGAGAAGGAGAAGTTTTAGACCAAAAATTTACAACATGCAGGAAGGAAAAGAACATTCCTTTCCAGGTACTCAAGACTCTATTTAAAATAAAAAATAAAAATTAAATGCTGATCACATTGAAGTCAGTGTGAACTCATGTATTTAAATAATAGTTATAAATGCCTTTCTCTCAGCAGTGGGTCTGTAGGAAAAATGAGATCAGCTACTTCAAAATGTCATGATTATTGCCATAAAATAATTTGTTACTGAAAGTTTTGTTTTCAAGACACCTTTGTGATCACTGAAGCTAGAGACTTTGAAAACCTATTTTTACTTTCATTAAAAGGGAAATTGCAGGAGCCCCAAAGTGTGGATTTTTTAGTTTCTCATAATCTCATAGTGTGTTCAACCATGAGCAGAACTGAGATGAACAAAAGAATAGCTGTGCTTGTTCTTGTCTACAGGCTGAAATTAGTGTAACCAGTTAGATGAAAAGTCATCACAGTAGGTAGCGTTGAGTTCTTTTCCTTTTTCCTTTCTTCTATCTTTGTAATGGAAGTCTCTTATCTTTCAAACATGGTTACAAGTACTTTGTAAATAAAATACAAAGTGTTAACAATGCTTTTAGTTTGCACAGTGCATTTTTAAATTTGCCCTATCAAAATATATGTTTAAAAAAGAAGCCAACCAAAAAATCCCCAACCAACCAACCAATTCACATCAGCCAGTGGTCCAGAGAAAGTAGTGAGTAGCCTTTTAGGCACCTTTGTGCAAACACTCAGAGCTCTACAAAAATGCAAACTTGTTATGATTGAAGGCAATAAGTCCTTTCTCCATACTTCTGCTTTGTATCCTTTAGTGATGTGTGATGGCTATCCAGATATCCAGGGGAAAATAAATGGGAAATATATTCATTTCCACACAATGGACTAATATGTTAAAACTGATGATTCTGCCTTTGCCAATATCATTACTGAATCCTTTAACGGGACCATTACTGATTATATAATAAATTAATCATTCTCCTCACCGCACCCATCTAGACCTTGAAGGATTAGGTCCCAGTTCTAAAGCATCCTAAAAGTAAGAATCTGCAAAAAATCTTGGAGGAAGATTAGGAGAAAGTGATGTGTTGAAACAAAAATGCACATGTGAAAAAAGGATTGTTGTTTTTAATTAGTGTCCTAACCTTAATCATATGGGGGTTTTGAACTTTCAGAAGTCCAAAGAATTTTTGTTCACTTTAGTTAGATTTACAAACAGCAAATACAAAAAATGAGTGCTAGAAATATGAGTTGTGCTGTTTTGTTTTGTGGTTGTTAACTGGTAAACACATGGCAGCAGTGTGACCAGACAACAACGAAGGCTAGCAGCATCCTGGGCTGTACCACCAGAAGCAGAGGCAGTAGGTAATGGAATTGATTATTCCTCTTTACCTGTCACTCATTGGACTGTATTTCAGATAAGGTACCTAGTTTTGGGATGCACAGTGCGAGAATGATGTTGATAAACAAGTGCATTCAGGAGCCACCGAGGTGGTCAGGGGGCTGGAGACGTTGCCCTGTGAGGAGAGGCTGGGGGATTGGGGTTTGCTCAGCCTGGAGAAGGGACAGTTGTGGGGAACCCTAACAGCCACCTGACCATCCTTACGGCAAGGTCACCAAGAAGACAGAGGCAGGCAGGAGAACAGAGGACCATGGTCATGAACTGAAAGGGCTTGGTCTGACTGGATATAAGGAAAAAAAAAAATCCCCATGAGAATAATTAAGCACTGGGTCAGAGTACCTGGAGAAGTTGTGATATCTACATTCTCGGAGGTTTTCAAAACCCAGCTGGATGAGGTCCTGAGCAACCTGTCTGCATTCCGTGTTGACTCTGCTTTGAGCAGGAGGTTGGATAGGATGACCTCTTGAGTGATTCTGTGATATTAGGGCTATACTTTGCATTACTGTACTTACTGATAGGACTGAATTTAGCCCTTCAGGCCAAGTTTACAATTGGCCTTAAGCTTTCTTCAGTTTGCATATCATTTTGTATATATAGCAGGCAAGTATTTCATGTACAGGTGACCAGCATTCATTGACCTGGTAACTAAAAAAAAAAATCACCTCCTCTGAAAAATGTGAAGCACGGCTTTGAATTAGGATAGATACCTCCTGGCTTCCTGGAAAGAAGGGAAAACTAACTTAATTGTTTTCAGCCCTTCCCCTCCTTGAGTCCAAAAGATCTGGGTGATGAGGCTTATGCAGAGGTTGCCGGCCAGCTCATGAAAAAAAAGTGAGATGTGTGATTCTTCCCTGGACTGCTCAGTGCTGTGTGTGATACATTTCTTCTTGTCTTAAAACAGGCTGGATTGTGTTTTGATATCTAATTGTTCAATCCACCAACCAGTTTGGAGATCCAGAGGAAATTTTGTTCACAATCAAAGACTGGCAAATTGCCTAGTGTGACTTTTAGGGAAGTTAGTTTATTTTTTTTGGAAAGGTGAATGGCATTTGTTCTCCTGCAGCATTACAGAGAGCTAGTTTAGGTTAATAAATATAGCAATTTAAAAGCTTGATGTTAAAAGTAGAGTTTGTAATTTTGCTAATATGCAATCAAATTAGATAAGCCACTTACATGTCTATCTGTTTAAGGTGACATAAGAATATCAAGGAGATAATTTAGGAGTTGCATTTGCCTGGAGGCAGAGATGGAAAACCAAGCCTTTGCAGCCAGGGTTGCTCTTTATGTAGACTCTCATTTTCTTTAATAAGGGGAGGGAGGGAGGATGTGCTGAAAGGATAGTCTTGAGTTCTGACAACTGACTAAGTAAATTATAGTGAAGCTGAAACCATGGTATCTATGTATTTTAATAAGAACTTCATAATCCTGTTCTGTAATGACTCCATATTTTGCAGAGAGATACTATGATTATTATTAATCTCAAGGTCTGAAGTCATTTGGAGTTACTCAGTTATGTTCTATATTTCTAAATTCCAAGTGACATTTCAAGGTGAGTAGGTAAGATATAATTGATTTTTTTTTTTTTTTTCTCCCAAGAACATTTTTGATGAAAAATGACTGACTGGTGTGATATACAGTGTATGAAATTTCCTTTTTCCTGATAAAGTGGAAAAAATAGTAAAACCCACCTATGACCACTTGTTAACACTGTACATTCTGCTTAGGTTTCAGTTAATTCCTGGGAAGCTTAGCTTCAGGTCCAGTGCACAGAGAAAGTACTAGTTCTCTGTTATAAGGTATGGTTTTTTCCGCTTGTGAAGAGTGAAATTTCCATGGTGTCATTCATCAAGGAATGAAAGGAGACAGTAGGCATTTTTACTTCATTTCTGATATTCTTAGCATACGTACCTGAGCCAGAGTTTCAGTGAAGTAAACTAGATTTCATAGAAGAAAAGCAAATCCAGTTTGAAACTGTAATGCTATTGTCTTGTGCAGTCTTTATTGCAATACCTTATATTTCACGGAAGAACCACAATAACCTTCAATTCAAACTAAAAAAAAATCAGCTTCATCACTGAAGTGTCATACCGCATACAACCCTAAATGTGTTCTTTCTTGGGTATTGTTTTTCTTGTAAGATTCATCTTCGTTTCCTATTTCTTTTAGTTTTGGGTCAGTTCTCACTCAACTTTGGAATCTGGGCCAACAATAAACAATATATTCTTTGTAATAACAGAATTCTGAACCACTGTAGAGTTAAGAAAGGAAAACAAAAAACCCAACAAAATCCCGAAAATCTAGATCCTTAGACAACTCAGCTGTAGTTCAGTATTTCTTTTTCCTTTCTGATACATTAATTTCTTCTTAGTTTTGAACCACTATCATGTAGCAGTTTACTTTTTCTTTCATTTATGAAGTAGCATTCTTAGAAGAAATTTTATAGCTAGCTATGGATTAATTACAGTGTAGAGTCACAATTTATTGTTTCACCTACATTTAACCAAAGCAGAGGTAAAAACTATGGTAAAAGATATTTGAGGTGCATATCCAGAATTCAGACACACACACATTGGCTGATTGCAGTATAAAATTTTAAATCTCCATTGGAATTAAGATACCTCTGTTGTGTATTTAAGAAAGATAATTGAGAATAAGTGAATTTGCAGAATTTGCCAATCATCTTAACTTCTGACAAAGATAACCTTACATAATTTATCTGTGATGGTTATCTGAAGAAAGATTTTATATCTTGCCCATTTTTCCTACTATTTTTGTTTATCATGAAGACCTGGCTTTTTTGCAATACTTGCATTTTAGTAAATTCAGATAACCCTACACATGTTTATTTTTATAAAGCTGCTTACCTTGCTGCACATTAGTAGCTGGTCAGAAACTGGTCCAACATGTCTAATGACGAAGTTAATAGTGAGAGACAATCAGCAGCATATCTGTTTTGTTTTACATCAACATTGTTACTAGCAAGAGCAACGCTATGAATATCATTATGCCTTCTTGCCAATGACATGATCAGAGGTAGTAAATAGAGAATCAGACTCAATTATTTTAACGTAAATCTAGGGCTTTGGATATTCTACACAGTCTTCACTTTCAGAATATCTTGCTGGGGCAGGATGTTCTTTGAAATTATTTATTCGGAACCATTCAGGCAAAAATTTGGAACAATATATACTCATGTTTGTTCTTTAGATATAATTACAAAGGATGATAGCACAGTACATTAGCATATATTGATTAGAATTTAAATGTATTCAGTAGTTCAGAATGTGCCAAAACTATATGTAATTTGAGTGAAGTTCCAAATTATGAGAATGCTGATATAAATCTAAAATTATTCATCCTGTAGCACTCAAATACTTTTATCTTCCTTCTAGTGTGAGTGTATGTGCAGGAATAATATATCTATCTTGAAAGACATGTATCTATATCCCATGTGGTCAGAATTTGCATTGACTTTCAACTGACCTTGTAAGTTAGTTTTGTTCCTGTACAAAGGTTTGACTTTGAAAAGTGGATCATAACTACAGTTTAGTTTTACCTCCACTAGAGGGACCTTTAAAAAAATCTTGATGGACAGTTTAATTAAATAATCTGAGTGGTCTATGAAGCAGTCTCATTCTCTCCTAATTACTGCTGAAGAAATGATGATACATACTCAGGTGACTTTAAAAGTTTGTTTTACAAGTAGAAGACATGCACAACAGGAGCTATGAAGACCTATTTTAAAATGCACAATATTCAAATATTCCATGGGATAAAAATGAGTCTCCCTGAACCTCGAGAGTAGACCAGTTCACTTGGATAAATTCTTGTTTCTGGCTACTAGGGCTTTTTCCACATACTTAAAATTAATCCACTATTATAAACAAAATCTTTAAAAATTCTAGGCCCATCTTGTGCAAAGTCAAATGTCTTTTTAGAATGTATTCATGCATATAAATCCATTCAATTTCAGGAAAACATTGACCACATTCTAAAAATACTAAGTAGTCAAAGACATAATAAAATGGAAAGTGCATACAGCTAACTATAGAAGGTATGCTAGAAACTTACGTGCTTCAGGTAAGTGTTAAAAAACTAGAAATGATGGAGAGAATCCACAGTTGCTGTTTGCTCTTGTTGATGTGCTGTTGATGCACTCAGTTCCAGTATGAGTCTCATTTTATATGCATGAAAGCATTTTATATGCATTAAAAGCTCACTCACATAGCCACGTCTTTCAATATCCATGTCTCTCTTTTGTGTTTTTTGGTCATGAAGTTTTCCCTGTGACTTCGTTGTGCTAAAGGTAAAGCTTTCATGTGGGGTTTTTTTTCCAAAATACCTGGGTGTTTTCTGTAAAAAGTAGATGATTAAAAATGGTCTTTGTGGTTAATTTTTTTGCTTTGTTGTGGTACTGACTGCATTACAGTGCTCACAGATTTTTATATCCAATCCAGCATCTTTAGGCAAGGAGAAGGTTCTGGCAAGTTTGTTACTTATTTTCAGTATACAAACCATACGTATTTTCTGAGGTATCTTTCTTCAAGTGCTGACACAGAAGACACTTAGAGCAACTTCAAGCAACCCTCCTTAACAGTATTGTTTATCTCCTTTTAGCTTTGCAGTGCTGTTTGTGAAACTAGTGACACTTCTCTTTTAGGACTTAACCATTCTGACTGAGCAGCTTCACCTACCTGATGTGACTTACACTGGTGATCTCAACTGTAAATCCTTAGCAGACCGACTGTCAGTGACTTACACTTTTAGTTTTGACTGAAGAAGTGTGTGGCTACCAAATCAGTAATTATCCTGCAACCATTACCTCTTACAATTTGTTTTCAAAGTTCCTTCTTAGCTAAAAGGAACTACAATAAAGCAGTTCAAATGCAGCTATACTTGTCATTATCTTAGTACAGCTGAAGTCCAGTTTTACTCTACAATTGAAGTACTGATAAGGGAAAACAAGTCATTTTTCATGACTGAAATGTTTGGTGCAATTGACTTCTTACTCGTAACTGATGTGTTTGTGTGACAGAACAGTAATACACAAACTGTATTGCACAAGCTTTTGTGCTTTCAAGTTCCAGAGGGTATACAAAGTTTTTCCAGACCACTTTGGTTTTAATAGAGAAACCTTATATAACCAATATCCTTAGACCATCATGGCAACAAGCCCATTGAATGTGGCAAGCATACAATACAATCAAATAACCTAACCATTTCCAAAAAGCAACCTCAATTGAATGTCTTGCTTGTTCTTTTTTTTTTTTTAATCAAAAAATGTGGATTCATGTTTAGGTGTCTAAAAGTACATAGCCCTAAAGTCACATCAGCTGCTGCCTACAAAAATTCCACCAATAATTTCCCTCTTTTGTGAGAATTTCAGATTTAAAATTTTAGCTTTTGCTGAATTATGATTAAGAAAAAACAAACAAACAAAACCAACCTCCAAAATTTAGGATGGAAAAGTAAGTGTAGGAAGTCAATTGCAACCCCTTTGCTTTGAAAAGTTTACTAATTATATTTCACTTCAGATCTTTGTACATTTCTAGTAATTTAAATAATGTACATTTTAACTTATTTGAAAAATCATGCTTTAAATGAACAAATGCACAATTAATTAAAAATAAGATTAAATAGAACATAATTTCAAAATAAGGAAGAAATATTTTACAATAAGAGCGATCATTCACTGGAACAACCTCCCAGAGACACGGTAGAGTCCCCATCGCTGGAGGTTTTCAAGAGGCGATGCTAGATGATGTCATCTAGGCTCCCTTTCCCATGAAAGGCTGGACCAGATGATTTTTCAAAGTCCCTTCCAATCTGGGCTGTTCTATGATTCTATGACACAGGATAATGTTAAAAGAAAATGACAGGTTATTCCAGCAGGAAATTAATTGAAATTAGTCCTTACCCATGGAAAATACTCAGTTTTGTTAAGTTTACGCTTCTGATCATTTGGTTTTCCCAGTAACTCTAGCCAGCTGGTTTGAGTTTTAACCTTAGGTCTACAATTTGCTGTGTAGTCTGAAGCAAGTCAGTTTACTTCCTTTTGTCCACTTTTCTTTATGATTAAAACAAAAACAGTATTTAAACTCCTTTCTGGAATGCTACGAATTCTTAAAAGTATTCAACAAATGCAAGCACTTGATAGAAAGCATGGATGATAACACATAGAGATGGTGGTATTATCTTATTCACCTTAAAGAGAGACCTTTCTTTTCTTTAATGTCTTCATGTCTTTTATTGTAAATGTGCCTTGTACTTCAAAGGCAAGGTTAATCATGATTCAGACTTTGTACAGTAAAGTGAATTTTTTTTTGGAGACTGTGTTCTGTAATGCTTCTTTAAAAGGTAGAAGCAACAAAACAAAACAGGCCTACAAAGGAGGACAGTGTTCAGCTTCTTTTGCATAAGTACCTAACAAAAAATGAAGAGGATTTTAATGTGATTTAACGCAGTGATCTTTGTAATGGCAAAAGCCTTATCCTGCCAAAGGATGAGTGTATAAGGAATTTCTATACAGATCTCTGTGGAGAAAGGGACTAGAATAAGGATTTAGTAGTTTGCAACATGAAGGAGGGTTTTATGCATGGGAAAAAATTCCACAAATCTTTAATTAAGAAAAGGACATGGCAATTGATAGCTAGAAATAATCTGTGAATATTCATTATGTTCTTCTATTGCTAAACATGCTTTTATATTCTGCCAGTCAGTGGTTACGCTATCTCTTGTTTTGGAGTTGATACAGTTCTTAGTGAGTCTCACAAATCCTAATCCACATGAATGCCCAGATTAGAGGAACTGATAGAGGACATGAACCCATTATGGTGAGTGTTACATGGCTTGTTTTGCATAGAAACCAGGATATCAGAAGGAAGACATGAACCCAGGTTTTATAGCAACATTATGTTTCATCACAGCAGAGACAAACAGTTGGACTTGAGGACAAGGAAATGCTTCATGTCCCACTCTAAAGATGTACACTGAGAGCAGTGCCTGGTGCTTTTTATTGTGGGATAGTTGAACAGTAAAATTATTATCAGTGAAAATGTCATCAGTCATGAATGTGGAGAAGCCAGTTAATACTTTTTAGAAGATGCAAAGTTGGATTTATGATCTCTCAAGCTTTTGATAAAATCTGGTCCTCAACCATGTGGCTGAGGATACAGCTTAGAATTGTTGACAAATGTCTGCTGAAGCCTTCCCATATTTAACTGAGAAGTGAGGATCGAATATATAGTAATGAGTCTAGGTCTAGTGAGAAAATATTTTATTATTTTTTTTTTTTAGAAAAAAATACATACATCGCTATTACAAACACATTTTCTCTCTGACTCCAAAGTTGGAATTTTTAGTAAATGGATATAGTAAAGAAGGAGTAGCTCAGCTGGCATGATAAAGTTCAAGACTTTTTTCAAGAATTTATAGGTAACGCCAATTATTCCTACAGCATTTAATGGCATAAAAACCATCTTGGCAGTCTGTCATGTCAAAGATGAAAATTCTGAAAAATGTCCAGATAGGTTGTAACAAATATGATGATTGTATTTGGGCTATTATAGCCTTTTTTGTGAAACAAATTGCCAAGAAAATTAAATTCATGCTGACTTAGGGTAGTGCAAACTTATATACAATAAAATAAAATTGGAATTGATTCCCTATTTCTTTTTCACTACTGTAAATGCATTGCATTTGCTTTAATACATGTATAAAAGTGGATTGAAATGGCTAATTGTATTTTGAAAATTCTTTATGCACTCAAGTTTTTCAGTTAGAGTGAAGCTTTCTTATATGTTAAATTTGATTAATAGTTTTTGATGTCTCTTAACATGCCCCAAACTCATCAAAAACCAGAAGGTGGATGGGATCTTGAAACTTAATCCAATTCCTTCGCTCCTTACAGCAGCATCACTAAACCTGTGTCTTTCCTCACAGATTTTTATCTGTTTCTCTGAGCAGATCACAGCCTCTCCAGGCTGTTCTACAGCTTCGCTACCTCAGCTGTTTAAAGTCCCAATGCCTAGCATGAATCTTTCTTGCTACATTTAAAAGTCTGTTACTGTTTTATGCAGATTATTCCTATCCGTTTTGCAGTGACCCTTTATCTACCTGAACCTAGCTCTTCCTTTCTTCTTTTGTAGGTCATGTTTTCTAGATCTCTGATCTTTCTCTTCTTTTCTGCATCCTCTTCACTTGGGTTACAGTACTTCATCTTTCTTGAGGCACAGTGTTTGAAACTGGGTACACTATTTCAGATGAGTAAAGTGCAAAGATTCACTTATCTTTCAAACCTCTGCACATTCCAGCAGAGCATTTGATTTCTTTCTGTTGCAGCATGAGAACTTTATTCATACTTATTCCTCTTTTCTCCACTGTAATCCAAGATCCTCTGCTGAAGTAGTGTGATGCATCCAGCTGTACCCTAGTTCACAGTTGCACAATTTATTTTTGCTATGTGTTGTACCATACATTTATATGAATTCAGGGGTTTTTTAATCTTTTCAGATCACTTCTCTAATTGGTCCAGATCAATTTGAATTCTTATTTTGTCCCCCTGGCTTTGTGTCATATGCAGATTTACTTAAATGGTCATTAATGTAAAAATTGGAACTGCGGTAGAAGCAGGACAGTCTGCAGAGCCATATTCAATGCGTTCTTCCATTTTAATATTTGACTGGAGATAAATATTTTCTGGAAAGAGTTCTCTAATGATTTTTGCCACAAACCAATAAACAGTTTTATTGGTGCCACGTTTCCTCAATTACTTATGAGAATGTCATCTGAAAAAAATGTTACAAACCTTACTAAGGTAAAAAATGTATGTTGTCTTCACTGAAGATTCTTGAGGACTAGTGAAGAGTTCAAGAACTCCAACGTACAGGTTAATCAAGATGAAAAGACAAACTGAACCTTCATTTCATCTTTCTCCTTCCTGTAATTTTCTCCTCTCTGCTTCTTCCTTGTCTTTTTGTCTTTTGGTCAGAATGCAGAAGAGCATAGAACTGTGAGTTTTAACTATTACCTGATACAGAGTTATTTTAAGATTTTTAAAAATAACGGAATTGGTATATAGTATTCAGCTTGAACAGCATTTTTACTAAGTACTTGCCAAGAAATAATGAAGAGAAAAAGTTTTAGTGAAGGCATTATTATTTTTCTCCATTAGCTATTTTTAAGCATTATCATGGACTAAGAATCCTCAAAAGTCATTGCTGGTCTTGTCTTATTTTTTCCAACCATTTCTTGCTGCAATTTGACTTAAAATATCTACTTTATGCAAAATTCCTGTAGTGAGACAACCTCCATCCCCTCATCCAAACATGCGCTTCTGTCATCCTCCCTATTCTGACACTAAGATTTTTTCTTCCTTTCAGTGTATGCTTTGCCTCATTAGTTCTGTCGGCAGCCTACAGAAATGTTGGCATCGGTCAGAAATCAATAATTTGGACAATATAAAGTAGTAACAGTGTGTGGCTATATTTTAATTTTGGTGCCATGTGGTTACTATTCTGAAAGATTTGTTGAATAACCCCACTAATTTATTATCTCTGTGGGTTGTTCTATTCCAAAGTCTTATTAACCATTGCCAAGAATTTCCCCAGCGATATTACATATTTATATATGTTAGATACTAAAAAGCCAGCATGCTAGTTTGTGTCATGATTTCAGAAGACTGCATACATGCATTGAAGTCAGGGGAGGTATGAACCCCATGTGTGTCTCTTCTACGGTTGGGTTCTGACATCTTTACAGATGATGAGCTGCTGGAGTCTCCAAGAAAATATGTGCGTGCAGCCCTGTCCTTAATGTGTCCTTCCTCATATTTCTGTCCACACACATTTTCTATGTCACCGCTTTCACTGGGCTTTAAGGACATATTTATATTAGTGCCTTTTACAGTATTTCCACCAGAATAACTTTCTTGGGCACAAATATGGTGGTTTGGGTGTTACGGGTGGGTTTTTTTTGAGCCTGTGTATATTGCTTTTCTCTAGAATAAAATAAAAAAGAATAAAATCTGTCATTCCTAAGGGGTACAGATAGCTTTTAAATGTAGCCAATCCTGAGAGTTTTTATATGGATGGATGTTTCTCAGCTGCATTTTAAAAAAACACTAGCAAATTTAATATTCTGCTGGCACTTTTTGTGAAGAGCACCAGATAAAGGAATGCCTTGCTGCTCACAGGAAAAAAAAAAAACCCAAACACACACACACAAAACCAGTCGGTGATAAATTATATATTATTAAAAAAGTGAGTTTTCCATGACATTTGTTGAAGCTATACTTAAATCTTTGAACAAGGCAGGAAAGCAGTGGCTTTTCATAAAACTGATTGCATCTGTTTATTCATTTAGAATAAGCTATTGCTTTAGTTCAAAATATACAAGCAGTGGCAATAGAAGTTGCATTCAGTTTTGTCTCAATGAATATATTATCAGCACTATTATTAACTTCTCCCCCCTCAGAGCAAGGAAATGTTTTGTTGAGTTCTTTTCCAGTATACTTAAGGCTGAAAGTGGTTCATTTTCTATATGCAGATATGCTTTGTCTGCTTATTTTTTACTTAGTTTTGTAATTATGACAGAAATTGCAGTGCAGTCATGTTTTACTATAAGTCCTATTTTTGTTAACTCTGGTGATCTAGGTTGCCCATATCTTTTAAGATGGGCATCCCAACTCTTCTGTTTTCTAACAATTTAGTGTCAAATATATTTCATCAGTGTGCTCTTATTACTTAGGTAGTCATTAAGGAAAGTATCTATTCAGATCAATTCCAATTTTGATCTTGAAAGAAATCAGGGATAAGCCTGCTACATTTTTCAATATTTTGTCAGTTCTACTGCACTAATCCCAATTTCTCCAACATACATAACATTTGTTTCTGGTGGCATAGTATCATATTCTCTCTTGAACTCCAGGTAAGTGAAATATACTACCTTTCTTTTCTCTACAAAAGTATTATCTGATTACACAAAAAGTATTATATCAGTATAATTGCTGCAAACTGCCTTTAGTAGCCCCATGTTGATTCTTGCTTCAGTTTCTACCTACCTTCATATCCTTAGTGTTAATAGTTTTCTGAAGTCTTATATATTATTAGCATCAGAAGAAAAGCAACCGGCACACTTTTTTTTTTCCTTTATAAAATGTGTACTACATGAAATGGAAGTAGTTTTCTGTATACCTAGAATTACACACAATGACATATCTTACATAACACTGGAATTCTTTATGGCTATTATTAAGAAACACTCAACAATATATTCTTTTGGGGAATAGCCAGTGTTATCTTTGTTACACTTGTACCCCAAGACTAAAAAAAAAAAAAGGTGATAGCATTGGTGCAGACCTGACCTTTATCCATTGTTTGCAATCTGCAAAGTATATTTTTGCCTACAGTACAAAAATACAGAAAGAATTCTAATGAGAATCATGAATTATTTACTAACAGAGGCTTTGTAAATCCCCAAGCTACAAAACATGAATAAATAAGTGGCATTGAAACTAAGTTCAGTTACATCATTATTGGTTTCTGTTCATCCTACGTCCTATGCTGAATGCTGTCTATTTCACAGAAGTGTTTTTTTATTTTGTTTTATTTTTCAGGAGTGCAATTTTATCGCAAATGTAAATTACTAGGTAGATGTGGATGTAAAATGTATGCACATACAAAGATACACTCACCAAAAAAAAAAAAGCTAGAAATGAGAATCCAGTTAATACAATGAAAGATGGCATTTAAAACATAGTTGGGTTTTTATGGTTTGGTTTGATTTTTTGTCTTTTAAACTGAATAAGTAGAACTTCATTATCAGGGATTTCCTCTCAATAAGGCTGTTAGGTTTTAAGGAATGCATGTTTTAACGAGGTATCATTCACTTCTGAAAGAGAGGGGGAAAAAAAAGCCTTACTATATTCTGAACTGTCTGGGTGAGTCAGAAGAAGCTGTATTTCTCTTCTATATTCAAGCATCTCTGGAGAGAAGGAAAGTCTGTAGTCTGAGGAGAGCCAAAAGGTATTTGGGAGAACAGTCTTTACTTAAAGAAATGCAAAGTGTTACAAGGAGTCAACCTTTGACACCAAATTTTGCCTGAAATGGTGTCAAGTAGAATGCATTTAATCACTGTTGACTTGCTGGCTGACTTGTCAAAGTTTGTTCTTACAGATTTATCAGTAAACCTCCTGAGATCTAGGCATAACTCATCAGTCAGAACTTATATCATTAGCTATTCTGTTAAAATATTTTTTTTTCCTTGCAGTAGCTTCTGACCTTGTAGTCAACTCAAACTAGAAATTCAGAGTGACACCCCAAACTGCCAGGTTTTTGAGTAGTTGTATAGCTTCCATGCTGATGTCTGTCTTAAGGGTACATAAATTGAAGACTGTTCAGAGTATAACTCCTTAATTTCTTCAATTTCAGACAAAAATGATAAGACACAGACTTCAGTTTTAGCATTTTAGTGTATCAGATATGTGTATCATTAAAAATCTAACATTTGACAGCACATAGTTCGTTGGTGCCACAGAAATTTCCAAACAAAATGTGTAGGAAAATGTATTACACAACTGATACTTAGGATAACTTTGCAAATGCTAACTTTTTGTTAATGAACTGGTAAGATCTGCCTGTATTGTCTGAAAAAGAACAGAGCTCTAAGCAATAAAATATGTTGAAAGACTGATTAATTTTAGCTTTTCTCATTACCAATAACAAAAGATGTACATGCATGATATATAACACACACAAATCGGGGTTTTGCATAGTGGGTTTTCTTTTTATCCACAATCATTATAAAATAATGTATTTGGGGACATAGATTTGCTAAATGAAGATGTCCTCTTTGGGATTTTTAATGTACATTAACTGTACAGTACACTACACTATAAATATATTTTTCTCTGTAAAGTTGTTAAATTACTGTTAGGAATGCCTTTTTTTTTTTCCTTTATGACATTAACATTAATTAATCTGTCTCTATCATCTTAGTCTCATATACATGAGAATGGACATAGCTCTTTTATAATACCTCTTTGGCTGTGGACTTCATTTATATAGCACAGTAGTATACGTGGGGAAGATTTTTTCCCTATTTATTTCTTTACTTAAGACAGCTAAACTTTCCGAAGCTTAAGCATTGTGAGGAACAGATCTTTACATTTTTTTTTTCGTTGTCGCTTAGTTTGTATTTTGATCCCGCTTCGAATTATCAGTGATTTTACGTTAGGAAAATCAGCTGATTCTCAGATTTTTGCAAGAGGCTTTTATTCCTCATAAACTCTGATGTGTGATTATTCTTTTTTTCAGAACATGGCTCAACTTTAAGGAAATAGGATTTCTTGAACTTTTGTTGTGAAGTGCTTCATTTGTAACAATATCTGTGGTTGAAATAGTCCTGTGTTCCTCATTAAAGATGACTGATGTTAACTTACAAAATTTTAAAAAACAACCTTTGGCATAGGTGCCAGGGAGTTTAGCAAAATATTTCTGTCCAAATTCATAAAGAAAATTAGTCTTTGCTATGAGAGCCTATTTTCTCAGTCATGTTGTGGAGAAGAAAAGAAGTGGTGCTCAGTGAGCAGGAGGTATCATTCCAGTACAACTAACAGACACAAATGTGGTACTGATAACAGTATTTATGTGAACATCTTCAAGAATTTTGTTACATGCCCTAAGCAGGTACACTTCTGCGGTGTTTGCACTAATTTAAGTCCTCTTTCTCTCTTGCTTACTCTGTCTCACTGCCACTGGGTTTTCTAGCATGGAGAAGTGCAAAGGAGCAGAGGATTCAGGCCTCAGCAGAGAAAGTCTGACCTAATAATTGATATGGATCCCCAGTTATTCCTTTCCTTACTGGAAATATTTATCCGAGTCACCATCCCTGGAGGTATCCAAAAGACGTGAAGATGTGGTGCTTAGGGACATGGTTTAGTGGTGAACTCGGCAGTGTTGGGTTTACTGTTGGACTTGATGATCTTAAAGGTCTCTTGCAACCTGAATGATTCTATGAGTCTATGATTAATGAGGAAGCATGTTTTTAAATTAAAGATTCAAACATTTCTTCTCTCCTTGTAGTTTTTTTTAGATGCTGAAACAGTTACAGGAGGAGATTAGTCTTCCAGTTCAAAACCTTCACTACTTGGAACATCGTTTGGGTTACATCAAAATAATGAGCATTTGACTGGCATGTTATTTAATTTCATTATCTCCAGTTTGAGTTGCTGTAAGTGTTAATTACAGTAGGTGAGATTTTTACCTCATATGCTCTAATTCAGTAATATTTAGGGGAAAAAACCATACTTAGGTTCATTTTAGGGGATTACAGGGAAAGGTGAAATGTTCATCCTTTCTTCTTCGATTTTTAAGTTACAACTTGTCATTTTCATTTTTGAGGTATCTCACTGTCACTAGGTCTCTTGCTTTTTTCTCAGACAAATTTAGGTCAGTATGCCAATCTAGGACAATAAGGCTTCCCACACTTTTTCTGTTTAAGAGGCATTATGGCAGAAACTTGATTTCTGACACGTACAATGAAATTTGCATTGACTTTGGTGAAAGAGATGAAGCTGGTTACTTAAGCATTTTGTCAAGCCTCTTTTCAGACTTTTTTCTCCAGATAATTACATTCTATAGCAGCTTTGATTGTTTATAATTTCACTTTACATTTATTTATCTGGAAAGGAGACTTTAGGAAGCAAGATTGCTCTGTAAATATTTATATGTAGGTATAATTTAATGCAAGAACACAGTTACATATATTTTACAGACAATCAAATGATTTTGTTTAAGGATTATTTTACCTAGCTTTCATTTGTGGTGAATAAAGACATGCTACACTAATAAAACAATGAAACAGAGTAATTTTGTTCTACTGAAGTCTTTGCATGTTATTGCATCAATACAGACTCTTGACTTCTTTGAAGTTCAAGAATGTTTTCACAATACAGCTATTCTAGAAATAACAGTTCTGAAGTCCATCTTCCCAAAGGACCTGCAATTCAATTGAAACCTCATTTAAAATACCAAAGAACATGAACAGTCATATATTGGAATTGATTATATTCAAATTAACTCACTTAATCCCCCAAAATATTCAGAGTATGATTTTTATGACAGAAAATGCAGAACTTGGGACAAATACTTAGGATTCTAAAGCAATAACCGAAGGAACAGGATAAAAGCTAAGTATCAGTAGTTCAAAGATGATGTTTCACTTGAAAAAAGATGTAGCATTGTGTGATGGAATTAATAACATAATAGTCATAAATCCTTTTATAAATATTTTTTGTATTTTTTTGTTTCTACTGAGAGAGGTGATACTATGATAAGTTTCTGTCACAGAGGCATTTTCTGGAAAAAAAATCCAGTTAAAATAAAAGGTGTAATTGTAAAAATTAAAACTTCCTTTACTTTTATGTCAGTTATTTTCCTAAAACAATAATATAATATTTTGTTTGAGAATAAGAAACCTAAATCATAATAAAGAAAAGTAGCATATTTGGATAGTGAGGAGTATGTTTTAGAAGACAAATTCAGAAACCTGCTCCAGAAAAGGTTAGAAATGTTCACGTATCTCCTCAGCTTGTATATAAAATCTCAGATACCTATGCACAGGTCTTTTATTGCATTACGAGTGCATCTAGTCAATTACCATTGTCTACGATCATTAGATTTTAATAATGTTGGGCTTTTTGTAATAAAAATTCAGACCATGATATGTTAGTAAATGTCTAATGGTAAATTTCAGTAGAGTCATACTGCTTTGGAAGCTTCAGCGTTGATAGTGCTGCTGCCCAAACCCTTCAAGGGACAAATAATTATTCATTGGTCTGGACAACACACCCCATTCATATAAATCACTTAGCGTCTTAACTTTAGTTGAGATGCCAAGCATCTTCCTTAAAGCCTGTGGCACAGAGCAGTACAGGGAGAACATTTTATTACTGAAAAAGCTCCAGATAAGAATATCTTCTCCAAGTACACTGCACTGTGTATTAACCTTGTGTATTATGTAGAGTAACTTCCACATTCCCTTTCCCTGCTCACTGGTAACTCAGTAGAGTTTAACTTGTATCCCTGTTAAGAAAAGAGAAAACCGAAGCAGTATTTCTATAGGTAGAATTACTACCAAGGAGACCACACCTGGTTATTTACAAGGTTTTTAACCTGCACAACCTTAAAGAAGGATTTTCCATTATGGTGCTTTAGGTTTATTTGTTTCTATCTTCTTTTGAAAGTGTTAATTTTTATTGATTCTTTGACAGAGGGCCATACTGGTGGCCAGTGAAGGATTTCTTGTTCAAAGAAATACCTTGCTAGAATTACTTGTGTGGTAATCCCTACTCTTTCCTGTTCATGACTTGGATATTCCACCAAGGGTCAGCAGGACTTTTGATTATGGTGGATTTATAAAATCTGCATAAACTGTCTGGAAAAGGAAGGTAGTCGTGTCATGAAATCAAGGAAAGCCATAAAATCTGGGCTCTGTGCTGTGTATTCTACCAGCGTATTGATAACCAACATACACACCTATGCTGCGACAGTTCCTCTTTGTTAAAAGAAAGTGTTTGTGTGATTCTTACCTGAGATGGAAGCACATACACAGCATTACATATCTGGGTGAAATGGAGGCCAAATCTTTTGATGTAATACTAGTGAAGACACCTTAAAATTCCCATTTTTAGGAGACTAGAAAAATTCATTGTTTTAACACATAAGTTATAATAACCATTACTCTCCATGGATCTTTTTCAATTGAAAACAAGACTCTTTGGGCTCCCAAGCCTTCACTTATTTAACATTTTAGAAGATTCTCTATCAAACATTAACTTCAGTTCTCCAAAAGTGGGCACCTACTGCCATTTTACATACCTTTGAGTGTCTGAGGCAGCCACATAGGGCTGGTAGATGTATAGAGATTACAGGTGAGACAATTTGTAGAGCAGCAGCTGGAGGCTAGCTGGGATACCTTGGAGACAGGGTCTGAAAATTGGAACTCAATACTTGTGATCAGGCAAGCAATTCTCATGCCTTGTGACTGAAATTAAAAGCTAGGGGAAAAAAAACCTGCTCACAAAAAAAAACCTGAAAAACTTACGTTGTTAGTCCAAAATGTTAGACTACTGATTATTTAGTCATATATTTAAACTTTAAGATCTTTAAGTTACGTATAGCAGCCTACTTTCCTTACAGTCCCGTAAAAAGAAGAATTAGACAAACATGGTGGTAGAAATGTATGCCAGGTGCAGCTAATAATTAGCAAAAATACAGCCTGGGAAAGCATGGGTACAGAATATATATAAAATGTGTACCGTGAGATACTCCATATACATTTTATACCTTTATACTGCAGGTTTTGTAGTTCTTGCTGAAAACATTGAACTGATCTGAATGATTTGTAGAGAAGGTAAAACAAATGGAGCTGAAGGACCGTAGGTTTGGGAAAAGAAGTTGGGGAGTAATAGAGGAGGTTTCAGCTTGCAGTAGATGACATACATGACCTTTGAAGTAGTCTCTGTTACATGGGCTAAGGAATGCTTTTTACAGGCCACAGTACTCGACTACCCAGGCCACGAGAATGCAGCAGTAAGTGCAGTATCTGTTTCAGCCCTGTGATGATTCTCGCTTAACTCCAGAAGTCAGTGTTTTAGGCATTTTGTAAATTCATTGCTGGACTAAAGTTATAAAACAGTTCTATTAAAAGAATATCACCAGCAAAGGGTCCACTTAACATCCCTTGACTAGTTGCCTAATGCAGGTTTCATTATGGAGGTATATGCATGCATGCATGCCTGCATTATGCATATGATGTGTAATGAAACATAATGGAGACTGTAAATAATGTCTGAGGTATAATATAGTAAGAGATTCCATTTGAAAAAATCATAAGTTACTTGAAAGTCACAAGAAGTGACTCATTCCTAACACATTGTGCTACTTTTCTTTTTCATTTGAGAAACTGGGGAGATTTTCTGCTATCGTTTCTTTAGCTGAAGGTGGAATCCACAATGTGCTAAATGTTATCCAAGTGTTCAGGAACCTCAAAATGCTTCCTGCCCGCTGGCAGGCTAGGGGAAGTGAAGTGTCACACACAAAAATTGTTTTAAGGAAATATGGATGGGGAAGGCTTTTGGAAGGCTTTAAATGATAACAGAAAGGGACCTTTGTGGATGAATTTGTGAATCATAGAATCATTTAGGTTGGAAAGGACCTTTAAAATCAAGTCCAACCGTAAAGCTAACACTGCCAAGTCCACCGCTAAACCATGTCCCCAAGCACCACATCTACACGTCTTTTAAATACCTCCAGGGATGGTGACTCCACCACTTCCCTGGGCAGCCTGTTCCAATGCTTGACAGCCCTTTCAGTGAAGAATTTTTTTCCTACTATCCAATCTAAACCTCCCGTGGCACAACTTGAGGCCGTTTCCTCTCGTCCTATCACTTGTTACTTGGGAGAAGAGACCAACCCCCACCTCGCTACAACCTCCTTTCAGGCAGTTGTGGAGAGCGATAAGGTCTCCCCTCAGCCTCCTTTTCTCCAGGCTGAACAATCCCAGTTCCCTCAGCCGCTCCTCATCAGACTACCCTTCAGGAAGTTGTAGAGAGTGAAACAAGTGAAACTACAATGAGACAGAAAAGTTTTTTCCAACAGTAATTTTGCAAGAAGCAGCCAATGTGTAACCAGATATAGGAATATTGACAGAGGCTGTATAGCAAAAGATTTAACAATGTAGGTAAGTGGTGACGCATAGAGATTTTCTCAAACTTTGGAAGTGATAACGACAACCTGGACTTGATGGTTGGTAGGCTGCTAAGACAAATGTCAGTGGGGGCCGTCATAGGGAGTGAGGTGTGGCCATGTGTACTGGAGAGCAAGAGAAATAAGTGGGGAAGGAGATGAAGACAAACATCAATTCAGTCTTGATTATGGCACAATGCAAAGAGAAGTATTCATGGCATCCAAATAGAAAACAGCTGCAAATGTTTCTGAAAGACAAATAAAAACTAGAGGAAAAAAAACCCCAGCATGTTTGTTCTGCTAACACTGAAGGTGAGGTTTTGCAGTACGTTCAGTCTGCTGTAACACAGGACACTGCCAAAAGGAACAGTCCTTCTCTGCCATCTTCCTCTCCAGCAGCATGTTCCCAAGTACGCTCTTGTATCATTTCTGGTCCTTGTACTTGCCTGTTTTAAGTAATTGTAATCCTTTCTTTACCTGTCTAGTTTCATTTGATTGAATCAGCAGTTGCAGCATTGCTAGATTCAACTTGGGACAGAGGGACTATAATGCCAGGATGCCAGGAAAGAGCAGGACCATCCTTTTTAATGGAAGCCTGCAATTTGGTTCAGTTAAATCTGTACTGTGCAATCACCTTCCAAAGTAATCAGAAAACTCTTTCTCCCCTTCTCTCAAATGTACTTGCTTTTTATACAAGGATCATATGTTTCTGCATGCCTTATACTTCAGGTTGTATCCATTACAGAGAACCTCGGGTTCTCTAGCATGCTGAATGGTTTTACAGCCTGCTGTTTGGATTTTGTTTTGAAGTCCTCCAGTGGATCTAACCAGATTAAACGTTTCCTCCAGTTTTTTCTTGTGCAGTGGGAGTTTCAAGACTGAAAACCCCTATACCTATAAACCGTAAAATTTGTTTCCCTTCATGACTCTTGACTGGGACCACATATAATGGTAATCAATGATTTTGGGCTAGCGGTGGACTGGGGACAGTTGATTCTAAAATGTATTTGTTCTAAGTATAGCATGTCATGTCAAAATCACCTCCATTTTTAAAAAATGTAAATTCATCTTATCATGACATTCTATCTGCTGGGGATAGCTGTGATGATTATAAGCACTCTGATTGTAGAACAAAACATTTCATTTGGAAGTACTGCTGACTGCATAACAGGATTAGTTCTGTGGAGGAGACTTAAAGCAGGGGTGCAAACAATTTTTATTAATAAATAAATATATATTAAAGCATTTGTTAATCCTCATAGTCTTGCCTACTAAGATGGCCAACCTCACTTCCTGAAGCTATTCTTAAGTACAGTCTGATCTCATTGGAATACTTACATGCACTGTATCTGTGGATTTAGTACAACAGCACTGCATAAATTCCTACAGAGGTTACTGCAGTGACTATTTAAATTAGCGGACTCCAAATCTAATTACTGAATAGAATGGCCAAATTGTATCCATTAAAGTCTTATGATCAAAAAGGAGAGAAGTTACAATGTTTCTACACCAGGTAATTTAACCTTAATAGCAGTGAAATAAAATAAATAAATTTAAAAAAAAGGCAAAAAAAGAGCAAAAACCCCAAGTCCTAAGAGTTTTTTTTTTTTTTTACTTCCAGAGAGGAAACCATTCTCTCTCTCCATTCCAGCTAGACTGTAACTTCAGTTTACAAGGCTGTTACATGCATGGAGTCTAATAAATAAGGAAACTACAAAAACAAAACAACAAAGCCCCATAAATTATTTCTTTCTTGCTCTCAAGAAATGTTTTAAAGAGACCATTTTGTTGTGACTTACAAAATATAGTGACAATGGAATTATTTGCACTGCACTCTTTTTGCTACTTTCAGGATCAGAACAAAATGCTTTTAATAAAAACATTGAAGGTATAAATGAGAATTGTCCATAAAAAGTGGTGAAAAGAAAGATCTCGGGCAAATAATGTTGATGCTCCCACATCCCTGCCTTTGCCCTCAAAGATGTGAAAAAAGGTGGAAATTTAAAAAGAAATTCTTTTAAAAGAGTAAATATCTGTCATGTGTGCAGAATCATAAACACAATAATGTCTTCTCATACAATTAAAAATTAGATAAATAGGCCAGTTTTATGTCGGGTAAAACTTGAATCAGCTTCACCTTTCATTAGAGGAAGTTCTGTCTCTCCACGAATGAAGCTATACCTCAAATAAATTTCTTAAGCAATCAGAAATTCTCATAATAATAATAATAAAGTATTTTTTAAAAATAAACATCTCAGGAGCTCATTTTGGACCAGCTTCCAGGCTTCCTAAAATTTAGTTTGCAAGTAGTTGTATGTTATGTTTTGTTCTATCTCAGAGCTAACTCTTCAAGTTGGACAGCCTCAGGTCTGAATTTAAAAGTGTCAAACCACACGTTCAAATGCAATGGCAACATCTATTTTGTAACTTAGGTGAAATACCTTTGCCAAAGCTATATCACCCTTCTTCCTTTGTCTTGGATGTCTTAAATTTACGGACAGAAAGTTAAGCTCTTTATCTTTATGCCTGAACGCTATTTTCTACATTTCTTTGTCTTTCTTCCTTCATTGGCTTGTATTGCATTGCCACTTGCCCATGTCCAACATTCTAGCCATGCTTCTTACTCCTCCTCTGTGTATCTAATAGAAATATTCTCCTTTTAGTTTCCAGTGGAAACTAATGCTTATAAAGTGATCTACCTAAAGTCCAGCCATATGAGCTTGAAGGAAACCAAGCAGATTTCATCAGAAGCATTTGCAGTTGTCAAGGCTATGTCAAAACCAAGTGGTCTCACTGGAATGTTCCTATTACCAAGCATTACAAATTCCAGTGAAAAAAATACTTCATTGCATTTTTGGTCTGCAGATGTCTAAATATAGGTAGACATGCAGGATCTATGATGACATTTTGCAATAGAAGATAAAATAGAAGATGATAGAAAATATATTTGGTAAGCGGGACAAAGGAAATGAAAACAGAAAATCATTCCATATAGATATATGAATTCTACTAAGTGGGGATAGAAAAGTGGAGTAGTGCTTCCATCACTGCGTGCTAAAGTAGTCCGAAACAAACAAAAATAAAACTGTATTCCTTTGTAGTAGTTAGAAAAGAATCTACACAGATTTCTTATTTCTGCTATGTGTAGTTCTAAGCACATAATTTATCTGGCACATTTAACAATTCAAAAAATCTAACTGTTGTCTTGAATGAAATATTGAAGTTAATTTCTGAATTAGGTTGTGATGAAGCATCACTATTTGTGATTAAGACTTAAATGTATAATCTTGACAATCACTGTGCTTGTACATTCTTTTCATGTGCATGCCGGGGAGGCCTCTAGTCTGAAAAGGCCAGGAAGAAGATGGTATTGGACATCTCTCTTTGTCAGGCATTGGTTTATAGATCCTAGTCTCTCTTCCTAATGTAGTATGGATATAAAAGATTAATAAACTGTGATTCAAAACTATATGCACAAGAAAGTAAAAAGCTTTTAAAGTTCAGTTTATCAGTTTTCATTTAATTTTATTTAACAGTTTAGGGATGTAGATCTTGTGGGGTTTTTTTCCTTTTTATTTTCCCCATATGTTTATACTGATCCTCAGAATATTGCTGCATTTAATACAGCAAACAGCACCAGACTTGAGCCGGCCTGGTAATTAAACTACATCATTATTATTACTATTTGACGTAGGAATTTGTTTATTATGGTTTACTCTTTCCCATTCACATCATCAATATTTACATTTCCAAAGGTATATCTTTTATTCTTGCCTCCTAAAAGTCTCACAATATATCTCTCCATTTCTATTTTAATAATAATATCAAATACTATTTCAGTGGAAAACTCCCTTATTTTTGCTATACTTACAAGTTATTTTACATATCAGCTAGCTTCTTCAGAACCTACAGTCTTACTCATATCTTCTCATTGCACGTGACTATGCAAAACATTATGCAGAGAAATTAGTAAAATTGAAATGGTAAAAAAATGTGTGCTACTGTCTGAGAACACCTGCACCAGCTGCTTATATTTATCATTATCTAAAATGTGCTGAAGTCACCAAATTCATTTGTTAGAACAGCAGTAATTATTTTCACTCATGTAATGCAATTCATCTGCAGTCATGAGACCCTCTTTTCGTTGGTGCATTTACATTACAAAGCATAACAGCTTCGGAAAA
The DNA here is from genome assembly GCF_929443795.1 of Astur gentilis. NCBI lineage: Eukaryota > Metazoa > Chordata > Aves > Accipitriformes > Accipitridae > Astur > Astur gentilis. The sequence goes on from NC_064911.1 coordinate 14,975,593, forward strand.
TGAGAACTCTCACTTCGTAACATGGTATTAAGCATCCTTAGTGGACAACTAACTGATATTTCCCTGTTCTTAGTGAATAACTTTGTCTATTTGCATGTGAGGAATTAGAGTATGTTTGGTAAAATACATAATATGTTGCCTATACTGGGTTCTGTTTGTTCTAGAGTGATGGAGGTGAATACATGGGGATAATTGGTAAAAATTCTATGGTTTGGGTTTGCTGTCCCAATTAATGCAAAAATTTTTGGTAATTAAAAATGAAAGTGAATAATTTAAAATATGCAAAGCTAAACCTAAATATAGGATCCTGAAAGGGTTGGCCTGATTTTTTTATAGTGCTGAATACAGTGTTCCTGTTCAAATTGTGCATTTCAGACTGGGTTTTTTTATTTAAATATAAGACAGTATTTTTAGAGTGGGGAATATAGTACATTTATTAATTTCCTTTCTATATATATTACTATTCAAAATCTCTAGCACAGAAGGAGAAAGTTAATTGTGCCAGTAAATCAGGCATCTGCTCATATGATGCAGATGTGAGGAGGGTGGGAAAGGAAAACATTTTAGCAGCTCTGTTTAAACAATCCTTAACAATTCAAGCTCATTATGTTACCTTTATCTTGATAATCAATTATTATACAATAATTATTCTAACATGTGATTTTAATTAATGCAAAAAATATTATTCCTAAAGTATGTCTCCCTTTTAAAATCACAAATTGGGGAATATGAATAAAGATTGGGTGAGACAGAGAGGATTTTTGTCAAAAGTATAGATTACCTTGAGTTGGTTCACAGGACTGTTCAATTTCACAGACAACAAGGTAATGTTTCTACCTGTGTTTTGCTCTTACTCAGTCTAGGAGACATTTACAGTGTTGTAAATAAGATTGGAATTTGACCCCTAGTTTTTATAAACACTTATTTTTCTCTAGCATTGTTGCATGCTATTGAATAATCTCATCTATGGGGAGATGCAAGCCAGGCCATTCTGAAAGAATTGCTCCAGCACCAGGTGCTTCTGATTCTGGGTCTTTATTGTTGGTTTTGGGGGCTTTGATTTGGGTTGGTGGGTTTTTTTTGTTTGTTTGGGGTTTTTTTGAGACCAGCTGCAGTAATCATCTAGAGGCAGGTTGAGTGCACAATCAACTGCCAAATGCCAAAACTGTGTGATGTGAGCTTGCCTTTTGGTATAGGAGTATGAAGGGAAAGATGAGAACAGGCTTTTCTGATTTAGACTGATTTAGGACTACTTTTCTTAGATATGAGGATTCTCATAAGTCATTGTCAAGCCTTCAGAAATGGTTTTGAGCTATTTCCTAAAGACAGGGAAAGACTTCTTGTTGTTGCTTACTTTCCACTTCATACGGGTAAACTATGGGTCAGTTTTGTCTGTTTGTTTTTCTAATAATAAGAGATGTGTTATTGTTCTGGCTAAGGAAAAGAAAATAATGCTATCACATGAAGGAGAAGACTTTAAAAGGCAGATTTAGCATAAATTAGTGGTTGGTCTTCATAACGAAAAAGAAGGATTGTGTAGGGAGTCTGTTAGAGCTTTGGGGTTATACCTACGTTACTGCGGTAATGCCAGTGTTGAGTATAAAACACAAGACTTTGTCACCCTTTGTGGTTTTGATCCCATAGCCTAAATTATAGGGTATGGTTTTCAAAGTATGGTTGAGTCCTAAGATTAGTCCAGAAGAAGAAATAAACACTTTCTGCAGTGTTCAATGTTGGCCTTGAATTACTGGAAATGAGGACTTGGTATGGGGAATGTCTTTGGTAAGTGTCTCTACCATGGTAAGAATCTCTTGTGGTACTTAACTACTGACTGAAATCAGAACAGGCTGATGAACTTTACTTTCATGTTTTTGAGTGTTTGCCTCTGGGATTGTTTGCCATAGTCTTGACTTTCACTGTGATGATGCTAATGGAACTGTGGGATTTATTCAAGGCCATGAGTCTTCATTTTCTATTAGGGTTGTGGGGCAGAGTTGTCTGTGGTGTGTCCTAGACTAATAGAAGTTGTTACTTAAATATACTTGTAAAGAAATTCAGCTTTGCAGGCTTTATATTTGATGTAAGACTTTCTCTAATAGTTGATTATGCTGCTGTAACTCACAGTTTGTACTTAGCTATGGGAATATTTGCTTTGAAAGTATGCTTATCTTTGTTTTATTACTTCTTTGCTGGCCAGCAAAGAATGCATAACTCCTCATTGCCTCAATATGCTTACAAATGAGAATATTTGCATGTCTAGATAAATTTGCCATAAAACTTGTAAAGACTGTTACAAATATTGATGATGTTTTTATAGGTATGCTTTCTCTTGATTCTTTGAGAAGCATAAATATTTTAAACAAGCCACTATTTTTTCTAAGACATCAGTCCCCTAAGTCTGCCAATACCTGTGTGATCTCTTTAGCGCATGATACCCCATGTTGCAGTCATTTGGTTTCCTTGTGCTTGAACCTAATGAAGATAGGAATTGTCAATTCTTGCCTGTTATGCTTAACGCGTTTCCTAATAGCATCTATTACCTATGAAAAATAAGGGAAAACTTTGATTAATGTACATATTTAAAGAGAGATTGGGGCAAAGAAAAACAGACTAGGGTCAGTCCTGCAGGGAGAAGGAAGGTGAATTTCATAATGGACCTGAATTGCAGGAAAAAGAACGGAGGTAGCTTTGATGAGAGGAAGGTAGGAGAGAGGAAAGATAATTACATTAGGTGCTGACAGACAGATTTGGGAACTCCAAAGTCCATTAGTGACCAGGTGTGAAAGGAACAGGCTGGAGAAGGGACATGGGAAACTTAGAGCAAGAGTAGCTCATGAGGGAAACCAGAGTGATTGCTAAGACTTTTTCTCTGCCTGGTTATCTTGGCTGGTGAGAGTAGAATGAGGTAAGTAAGAGGATGGGGGAAGAGGTGATCTTCATGGCCTTTAGCTCAGTCCCTGAGCCCTTTAAGTTTAACTACTTTTGTTAATGAGAACTCTGATTTGGGAATATGAAGTGGTATACAGTAGTAAATGATCACATCCCATCTGTCTCAAATTAGGTATCCAAAATCAGCAGGTACTCTGACCTTATACTCCCTTTGTCTTAACTCCTTTTCTGTGTAATGGGGATAATAATAGATCCTTGTCTCAGTGAAGGCCTGTGGAAAATAATTAGAATTGGGAAACACTCTGATGCTGGTGTGTTGCATGCCACCAAACAGCTTATGAGGGGAGCTGATAATTCTTCCCTATTCACAGTTCAATATTCATAGCAAATAAGGCATGAGGTCACCTATTAAATGATGTGGGTAAAAATTAAATACTGACTAGTTTCATGTTAAATGATGCGACTGTGTATTTAAAATCTGTATCAAAATGCTGTCTGCTCAAGAGGTGTTACTGAATTTGCAAAAGCAATCTCAATTCTGTTAATTCTTAATTCTTAGCTTTTGGGTGTCTTAGTTTACAGTCTGTTTTCACCTACACTTTGGGGAGATGTGGAATGCGTATTGGAGTATGTGGTTTGTGACAGGTAACCTGAGAGGTGACTTGGTAAATCTGACAGGTGTCTTTCCTATATTTGGTGTAATTTGGGGATTATGTAACCTCGTACTTAAATAGAATGTGTCTTTCTCAGTGTGCATTAGTTGTATGTAAAACCTGTTCTACAGGATGTAATGCCTTCTGAATTCTTAAGTATATGCACATAAACATATGGCTGGATTTTAAAAGTAAAACAAGCTATCTCATGGTTAGTCTCTCACCTTGTATTATAAATCCATGTACTGCCAATTGTAGTACGGCTTTCTGGTAGTACCACCAGTGTAGTGTTACTGGGACACCCAAGTGCAGAAGTTTTGCTAGCCTCAGAAGTCTATGTACCGTCTGGTTGCAAGTATGAAACTTCTGGCTCTGCTTCAAACAAAATACAGTATCTGGTATGTAAGATGTAGCAAGGAAAAAGAAATTTCTGTAAGGCTATTTGTAATTGCCCATATGACTTCAACAGGTAGTAGGCATTCAAAAGATGTAGGCATTCAAAAGATGTGTGCCCTGAAAAAAATGATGCATTCTTTGGTTGTGTGGGTTTGTGGGGTTTTCTGGGTTCTTTTCCCTTGTTTTTGGGAAATATGAGATTTCTGAGTTGGAGGATCATGTATATTCTGAATCATCTCAAAACAGAAAGTGGTAAGAAGACAAATGAGTAGTTTGAGCTGCAAAGGGGAGTACTGTGTACTCCATCTGTGTGCCTGTACTGAAATGATTACGATTACAAGTCTCTTGAGAAATACACTTACTTCTGGGTGGTGGGTTTTTTTAATGTCACACTTCTCAAACTTTTAATGATCTGGTTTGAAATTTTTCTCTGGAAATGTGGCTTCTGGAAAATCAATCATTTCTTATAGAAAACTTCAATTTTCCTGAAATTCTAGTTTAGGTTGCCATCTGCTTTTTTGTCCAAGTTGGATGTGTAGGTGGGCCCCTTATTCTTTGCTGGGAATGATGTCTTTGGTTTGGGGGGTGAGGGGACATTAGCTTTTACTTTATCTGTGTTGCATTAGGTTTTTTTCCCTGTAAGGTAGAGGGAACGTTATGTGAAATATAATTTGTTCACAGGAGAATAAAGAGAAGAATCTGATATAGATGTCTCTTGAGGAATCATGGCACTCCAAGGAAATACTGTTTAATCCTCATGTGTCTTGGATTTTAGTTTTCTTTTCTAAAACAAAAAAAACCCCACTAGTTTGAATTACCAAACAAACAAACAAAATCTTCTTACTACTTGTTAATGTAAAAAATTTTCACTTACTTTAATTAAACTATGAAAGTTAATTCACTACTTCTGCATTTCAGCATTTTGTCCTGGTCTAAGATAAAAGCAAGTGTTGAAATACCAAATTTTCTTAACACTAGCCATTCCTACTTCTGCAGTTTCTCCAAATTCCATTTAAGTGGCCAAAATCAGACTTCCCCCCAGTTATTAATGTGAGTCCTTGTTATATTTCTTCCTGTCACACTAGTTTCCAGACCTTACTTCCCTCAGAAGCAGGACTTTGAGGGAGTGGGCTCTGAGGCTGGATCTCTGCTGACCTGCTGGGATGCGTGGTCTTTTCCCACAAGCCACTGGTCTCTGCTGGCCCAGGCAGGGATGGGGATGTGGTGGGGGGATCCCTCGCGGGCAGCCTGGAGGTGTGCTTCCCATGAGCCTGGATTTGGGACTTAGGGGAGATCTGCCAGAAGGAGTGATTAGTAACAGATACAATCTTGCCTGTACCTGTGGAAAACGATAGCCAATATTAATTTCATCCAGGCATCCAGGCTGTAATCGTTATGACTGGATAATTGAATATTTTCTGTAATTAGCCTCAGGACCCGTTTTATACTTTCTGCTGACTGTTCTGTTTACAACTGTTCAACTAGCGTGCAAGAACAATGACTGGCTGAGTTCAGAAAGAAATTGTACCAATACCGATTATTTTTTTAATATAATAAATGTTGCAGTTACAGATTTGCTTTACTTTCTTTGAAGTATACTATTTGTTTCGGTGATCAAAGAAAGAAGAAAAACCTCTGTGTACATTAACAGCGTACAACAGTGGTACTCTAAATTTCCTTTAAAGCTTAATGTAATTACTAACAACAAGTACGTATAGATTGTACTGAGAAAGATTAAGGTTATTTGTAGTATCTTTGGCTCACAGGAATCCAGTGCAAACAAAACACTGAATAAGCGGTGCATAGAGTAATGTAGCGGGGCAGTAGAGGAGGGCTGCACACAATGGAGAGCCAAGGGTTCATTTATATTCCAGCTGGTTGTTGAATGCTTATCTGTTTCATAAGCTTTTATTTTCCTTGTTTTCCCAGTAACAGGCTTACAAATCATTTCTTTCTTCTCTTAATCTCTGTTTGTTCTTCCTTTCACAATCTATCTGCTTAATTTTAAATGGATTTCTTGGTCAAATCTAAACTTACAAAATCTTTAGCAATAATACTGAATACTTCCAAAAACTTAAAAGGTGTATTTTCATTATTTAACTAGACATGCATTTGCTCGTACTGAAACCTTGAAACATTTCCATACAGTTACTATGATGTATCTCTGTACTCTAGGTATTAATACAAGGAGCTCTGCTTGTGAGCCAGATCGCTGCTGGTCTGAGTACTGTACAAATACTAAAGACAGAGTTTTCGGTCTAAGTATAGTACAAGAAGCAATAGCTGTATACGACAAAAATGAACCAAAAAAGCACCATGGTAAAGTAAATGATACCTTGAGACTTTACTGAGCTACACAGCAGACCATGGTCGCTTTCTGCTGCCATCAGACTGTTACTAAATGCCAGAGACATGACACTCAACACTGGACCACTACTGTCTTTTTAAGTCTTTGAGACTCCCAGGTGTATGTCATTGAATTATAGAGTCAGCCTGCCCCTTCAGTATAATGAATGTTTCATTTTTCATCTGAATTAAGCTAGTTTAGTAGATGAGTTTGAAGGACAGGTGTTACAGCTCAGGTGGAAAAGCCCTCATGCAAGATCAAAAAAATAGGATAAAGGGGACTTAAATGCTAGTCTTATTTCCTGTAGTAGTCATTAGACTAAAAGATACAGTCTGCCATAGGCATGTGAGTGGCAGGATGTATATATGCATATGTTTATATTTCTTATATATATTAAAATATGCACATGCATGTGTGTCTGTCTTCAGTGCCCCTACTGGATTAATTTGGAAGGATTTCTTTGTGAAATATTTGCATATGCTATAAAGCTTATTTTTTACTTATTTTAGCCCTACACTAAGACCTCAAACTCAATTGCAAATATGATTCTCACTTCCTTCTCAGAAGTCCATAAGGTTTTGAGTAAGTTCTTTCACATTCTTAAGGGGCCTTTAATTTCAACTGTTGCTGTAGGAGCCACAAATTAATTTGTAACTAAAAAAAAAAAGGATCAACCACGTAACTTATGTTGTTATTGGAGATTTGAAATTCATAGGCAGTTAAATTTAGGTTCAGATGGCATTAAACTTAAAAATTGCTTTATCCTCTAACGGTATAATTTAAAATCTTATGTTAAATTCAATGCAATTATAGGCAAGAAGCTCATCATTACCCTCATTAAGATGAAGAGTTGCTCTTCCTGCAGAGGAAAGGGGGAAAAATGCCAAGCTTGATAACTGGCCTGGGAGGAGTGGAGGGGCACATCACATAAATTATTTTTATCATTGGTTCCACTTACGGATCTCTCCAGAAGCCTGGTGAGGCATGAAAGTTCACTAGTGTTGCCCTGTGCTTCTCTTCCAAGAAGATTGTCACAAAAAGAGCATTTTATTATTAATATGTATCAAGAGCTAATGGTTTTATCTGCTCAGAGTAGGGATAAATTCATGTCTAGGGCTGCCTGTCTATGTTTTTCCTCCTGATTAAAAATAAAAGTTGAAATGGTCACCATTCAGTTAGGAACTTGTGTTTCCTGAGAAGTTACTGACTTTGTTGTATTATAAAACTTGATGCCCTTTATAAAGTTCCAGGCTGTGGTGTATTGTAAGAAGTTTTAGTAAGTAAGAAGTGAAAACATGTGTGATCACTTTTTAGTGTTCTAGAATATATTGGGGATTTTTCAGTTAGATGTAATCAATTAAGAAAAAGGGTATGAATGTGTCTAAGTTTTGTGTAAGAATGTGGTGCCCCAATAACTAGGGAATGGTGGTGTTAGGGTTCATTAAGATAAAAAAAATTCTGTAGGCAGTGTGTTATGTACACTGTATTTTCTATGGTAGGAATATTTCTTCATGGAAAAGGTATTAATATATGATTTGTCACGTATATCACTGTACCATCACGTGCTTTATGGAAAAGGAAGACCGAGAGGCTACTTTTTCCGATTCTTTTTATCACCACTTGCAGTACCATAGAATACCATGTTGGAAGGAACCTCAAGGATCACCTGGTCCAACATTTTTTGGCAAAAGCACAGTCTAGTCAAGATGGCTCAGTGCCCTGTCCCACTGAATCTTAAAAGTGCCCAATGCTGGGGAATCCACCACTTCCCTGGGGAGATTATTCCAAAGGCTGATTGTTCTCATTGTGAAAAATTGGCCTCTCGCATCCAGTCGGAATCTCCGCAGGAGTAACTTGTACCCATTACCCCTCGTCTTTCCCAGGTGACTCCTTGTAAGAACGGAGTCTCCGTTTTTTGTAGCCGCCCTCTAAATACTGGAACATGGTGATAAGGTCTCCCCAAAGCCTTCTTTTCTCAAGACTGAACAAAGCCAGTTCTCTCAGCCTGTCCTCGTGGCAGGCTTCCCAGTCCTTTGATCATCTTTGTGGCTTTTCTCTGGACCAGCCGGTCCACCCCTCTTCCAGCCTATCCAGGTGTTCTTCCTGCAGGGTGTCTCTCCCTTCGGAAGCATCTGCTTCCCCACTCAGCTTAATTTCATCAGGGTACACTTGATCCCATCATCCAGATCACTTCTGAAGATATTAAACAACATTGGGCCCAATATTGATCCCTGGGGAACCTCACTTGTGGCAGGTTGCCAGGTGGAAAAGGAGATATTTACCATCACGCTCCGGGTGTGACCTGTCAGCCAGTTCCACACCCATCGCACAGACCACTTGTCTAGACTGTAACGCAGTATTCAGTATTCATGTTATATGGAGGTAGGTGCCTGTTTATTTAAAGCAATTGTAATTAACCGGAAAAGAAAAAAAAAAAAAAGGTAGTTTGAAGGAAAACCTCAGCTGGCTGTGAGAATATAAAGAACACTAAATCAAATGCTTTTTGAAGGCCATTTAAGAAGTAGAGATATCAAGTCTGTAAGAACTATAGCAACATAAAAAATCAAATGCATCTTCAAATACAAATTTGAAGACAATCAACAGGTATTTATTGATTTTTATTTTTTTAATGTAGAAATAAGTTTAACTTTATATGATTTTGACTGTTCCAAACATTTAAAATAAACAAATGGCCCCAGAATTATAAGACACGATTAAAAATATTTTAAATAGTTTTTTAAAAGAGTACGCTCTGATGTAACCTGTGTCCTTTCAGATTTTAATAAATACTTCTAAAATGAAGTAAAAATGAAATTTTGTTATTTCATGAGCTTTAAGGTAGGAGAAACATAAATGCCATAGAGGACAAAGCATGTGATGTAAATTTCAAAGGCACCATACTGCTTTTTAATTAAAATGTTATGTGGTAGCTTGAGCTTTTAAAGAGAATTCTTGAATACTATATGTATTGAATATTTTAATCCTGAGTATTTACACCAAAAATCTGTGTGTTACTTGGGTGGTGTTATATATTGCCTTACTGACAAATAATTAGTAGCTTAAATATCTTCTGTAACAATTACTCTGAATTGGTATGTAGCTGTACTGTATAATACTTATGCAAACTCCTTAGTGGCCGTGGTGGGTGGGAGTAGTTGCCAAGCTCCCTGGGCACAGATTTTGTCATATTTAGATCGCTCCGCTGGCAGGTGGTGGCAGCGGCAGTTGCGGTGTTTCACATTCTTGTAATCTACCCTTTCTCTGGGAGTTTTGTGGTAAATTGCAGTTTCTTTTGCCTTCAAAACTGAGCGAATAGAAATGTTCAGAGAAGCCCCAAGCCAACATGGGGCTGAGCCGCTCTGGGATGAGTAATGGTGCGCAGAGATTTCCCTGCCTACGGGCTGACTGCAGTATATGCTTCTTGCAGGAGGAAATGGAGATTGAGAAATGCGAGTGTTTGATATCTAATGAAGGAAATGTGGATTATCTACCCTGGTCTCAGGAACGTAGTCTACTAAAATAGTTGAAAAATATAGATAAGGTCAAGGAGATTGTGAATCACTTGCCCACTTACATGTATTCAATGTAGACGTAAGGCTTTTCACTGGGGAAAATGTGAGAATATTGAAAACTTTGAATGGCGCATTCCATGCTGTCCTGGCTGGAATTTAATTTCCCTTTCATTCATTATCTGCCTGCACACTACAATTATATCAGTACAAATTTTTTTTTATTGATTAATTTTTTCCCTAGGTCTCAGTGTACCCACAGAGGCTGAAAAAGCCAGTATAGGCTGCCTCACAATTTGAAGGGGGAAAAAAATTTTCAGAAATAGTTTTAAAGGTCAGCATAGTCTACAGAAGTATATATTGGGTTTTTACAGTTTTTGTTGGTTTACTAAGTGCACAATATGTGTATGCTAAGTACACATCAATAATGAAACACTATTTCCTATTTTTACTATGAAAGGATTGAAATCAGGGTAGCTGTGTCAGTTTACATTCAATAAGATTCTAGTCCTAATACTCAACTATGGATGACTTAAAAGCTCAGAAGACCCAATAATGATCTTTTGTTGCTTTCACTGAGGTCTGAGTAAAGCTCAATCTGACCCAAGAAGGTGCTCTGCCTTGAGGAAAGTAGTGTGACCTATAGAGGAGGTGCTGAGCCCCTGTCTGAGGAGGTTTCTTTCCCAGCAGTGCAGGAGCGAAGCTTTCCTGGGAGGAAGGCTGGCATGAGGAGGCTTCCTCAATTACAGTTTTCCAGTTAGGCAAAACAGCTCCAGAGCCTATGACATCTGTGCAGAGGTCAATTTTTGCAGCAGAGGTACTCCTTGCCTTCTGTCTTCTACAAACAACCAATAATTGTTGGCTGTCGGCCGATTTCTGCTTTCTGAGTAGTAGTTCCTAAATTAAATGTGTTTGCCAGGTTTTCAAGTTAGCATCAGTTCCTCAATGATTTTGCTCATGTTTCTCTACAGTTATTTCCCTCTCTGTCAAAGCAGCAAATTCTAATTTTATTTAGAAAACAAAGCTACTTATAAAAGTAATTCTAAAGGAAGCTTTGGTAAGGTTCTGATTAGAGAAAGCTATAAAATCTGTGAGGCATAAATGGCAGTGGTTTTGTTATTTTCATTATAATGACATTATAATCAGTAACTCGGTAGTTAGGGAAATTCAGATTTAACACTTCCTGATTGTAAGACACTAAGAAATGTCTCTTATTTGTTTAAGAAATGACACGGATCTCGAACTCATTCATCTGCTTTTTTATCTTAACTATTCTGCATCTGCTGCAAAGTTTTCTGAAATGCTTGCATGAAAGATGCTGTATAAAATAAAGGAGACTGATCCTTGAGATACTTCCTTTTGGGCTTCAAGCCAGTTTCCTCAATTTTCATAAAGCCTGAGCCAGAGCTTGAGAATAACCCTCAAATGTGAAAGTGCCATAATACTGTCAATAGAATATACCTTTCGTAGCAAAATTCACACATATATTCATACATATATGAACTTATAAAAATATTTTCCTTATCCATCTATACACACACACACACACTTCAAGTTTTTCTTATTAGAGGACTTAAACTGTATGCTAAAAATTAAATGGAATATGCAGCTAGGCTTCACCATGGAACTAGAATATTAGAAAATCTTTCTCGGTAAAGACTGCTCTTTTTGGTCATATTGGTAATGTAATTTCATAGAAAATAATGGAGTTAAAATGGAACCAGGTTAGCTGAATGGAAAATAAGATGCTAAGGTTAGTTCTGTTAAAAATTTCAAGTGCTCATGGTCACTGCTGCAACTCACTGGTTACAGTGGACAAAGCAGTCTATTTTAAACTGTCAGAATGCTTCTGTTTCTGCAAAATGTTGAAGTGTATCAAATACTGTCAGTTAGCTCATGCTAGTCGGAGTTATGAGAATCATAGTGATGCTTTTACATATATGCCAATGGAAAGAAAAATGGTGTGGAGGTGTCTTAATGATGTAGAGAATGCAGTCTGAGTCTCCGGTAACTTACTTTCTTTTCAGTTTTGATTTCATCTTAATTTTACATTTTACTAACTACTTAGGCTATAGACAGGGGCTGAGGAAGGCCCTATCTCTCTGGGTTGTCCAATAAATATTAATTGATGTTAATTGTCAAAGCAGCAGGCCTTTAACCCTAACACAAAATCTAGGGGGATCTCAGTAAATGAGGAATAGAAAGGACAGGGACTAGCCTTGTGACCTTACCTTTTAATTTATTTATTATTTTTTTTAGCACACACTTGCAGTCATCACTGCTGCTTCGCTAGTCCAAATGCACGTGACTCAGTGCTTAAGCTAAAGGTGATCTTGTGGACCGCAGTCATTTCCATAGGTCATACCGTAAAGTTCCACGAGCAGCTGTTTGCGGAGGCTGCAAAACTAAGACTGATTGAGAAAAATAGGGAATGACTGCACAAGGGCAGTATATTTCTAGGGGGTTGTGGTGAATTGACCCCAACCAGCAGCCGCTCACACATTCGACCCTTCCACCTTGTGGGACAAGGGAGAGTACAGGAAAAGCAAAAGCGAGAAAACTTGTGGGCCAAGATAAAGGCGGTCTAAATAAAAGGGGGGAGCAGAACATAAGTGATGCATAGGCAGTTGCTCGCCACCTTCCCTAAGCCGATCGATGCCCGGCCAGCCTCTGAGCAACGGCTACCACCCAGACCAATACCCCCTGCCCCGTTCTTCACCTTATGTGGTGCGGGACATCCCTTTGGTCACTCGGGACCATCTGTGTCCCCTCCGACTCCTTGTGCACCCCCAGCCTGCTCACTGGGAGGAAGAGTGGGGAAAAAAGAGTTGATTCAGTGAATGTACTGCTCAGCAGTAGCCAAAACGCCGGGGTGTTATTGGCGGTGCTGTAGGCACAAACCCAAAGCACGGCACCATACGAAGAAGATTACCTCCATCCTAGCCAGACCCAGTGCAGGGGTGCTCATGAGTAGTCTTCTGGATGAGTAGGACAGAAAAAAATGTGTTGCCATCAGCCATACACACCCAGTGCATACAAAACAAGGCTGTTTGAAAAGATCTTTAGAATGAAGGGGTGGGAGTATAATTTGTGTATGTTTAAGTGTAATTGAAGATGAGTGCAACTTCTACCAGGCATACATGTGATGTCAGAAAGTCATTTTGCTTAAGAGATGCATACATTTTAAAATTATCCAGTTGCTTTGTAACCCCAAATTTTGTATCTTCCTTTTTCTTGCTGTGTTTAAAAAGCCAGCTTCCTACTTTCGGAATACTCGGTACATTTCCTCTTTAGTCTTTTGCCATGCAGAGTGTTTGTAATTGGGTATTTAACCTATCTAATTCCATGAGATTATGATATGGTAACCTACTTGCTGTGCTCATCCTCTTGCACTCTAAGGTCAGGAAATTAAAAGGCAATTTGCATTCTCAATAAGTAAGAATTTCTTGAATTTAATGCCTTGTGGGTTTTGTTGTTGCTATAATATCTGGTTCAATTACTGTATAGATAGTAGCAAACCTAAAGCAGCTTGTTTCTTTGCTGGTGGTGATTTCCCGTTTTAATCTTCAGAAAATGATTATCAATTGCTTGGATGTATCTGCAAAGGTGCTAACCATATGTACTACGGCTAGGGTCTTTTCAGAGCTCACGTAAAAATTAGGCTCCTCCTCAATCTATGCATTATTCCCTCACACTTTAAATGTGGGAATAACACCTTTAAGGATGTGACAAGACTGTATTTGTAGAATTTGTTAGATTTGTTATGAGACCCTGAGTTTTAAAAGCATTTTATTACTAATATAAATAGTATTTTTAATTCTCATATAAGTACCGATGGGGATAATTGATACCACATGGGCAAAAGTAACAAAATCTGATCCTAAATGAGTTAAGTAGCTTTGTACTCTGCTGTAGTTTTGCTGTTCTGTTGTCTGGCTTGTTATGTTTCTTGCTCAGATGGCTGGATAGGATGAGCAGGGTAATTCTTTTTTGATTGCCTTTTAAATACTGAAGTATGTACTCTCCAAGCTGAAACTAAGTGTTTTTAAAGACCAAGTTTGAATCAGAAGCCCCAAACCCCAAGGATTCTTTCAGATGCTGTGAGAAATGACAAAATCTGTGAAGTGATAAGAATGGATTTAAAAATAGATACTAATTAAAGTGATACATACTGCAGAAGGGAGATAAAATAATTCTGTCAATTTTTATATTTTATATCAAAGGATCTCCAATATGATTTTCAGGAAGTAATTAATTTTCCTGGAAATTGGCTGGATGATAAACTGCCAAACGGAGCAGTTTTAATCAAAGTTAATAGCTAGGTTCTATGTTATTGTTTGCTTGCCTATTTGCATTTATATTCATTCCCATGGAATTTTGCTAATTTTTACCAGATAGGAGTCTGATTCTTAATTATTTGCCTTTAGTTCTAGCAAGAATAAATGGAAATCCAGGGGTAACAGCTGCTTTTAAATGTACAGATATGAAATTGTTGTTTTAGAAGTGTCATTTAGTTGTAGTCAGAACTTACGTGATGAACATATCAATTTTGTTTTGAAAAATGTAGAAGAATGTTAGTCTTGCTTCAATATTTTCAGAAGAAAAGAGATTTCTTTATTTTGAAACACCTTTGAATTTTTGCTTGGTTTTAGATTTTAATGACAAATAATCAAAGGGCAAAGTTAAAATGGGTTGATTAATCCAGATTATTTTTAATTAAATGTGTTAGGAAATGTTAGTATTTGTTTGCATTTGGGTTTAAATTGCAGGATTGCAGAATTACAGCCTCCTGTGTTTCTGTTCTTGTGAATTAACTATTATTACTATCGTGCTTGCATCCCAAACAATGGTAAAACTCTAGAACTAAATGAATATAATATTCAATTCTCCAGTTAGAAGTGATGGTGAGGGGAATGCAACGCTATAGCAAATCTCAGAAGGACAAAGTAAAACTATGACCTAAATCATATCTGGTATATTTAAAACCATTGAATGAAATATGAGGAAAGCAACAGAAGAGATTTTCTCTCTGTTTAGGAATGTTTTTTCTGGTGAATGTGGTGGTGTCAAAAGGCATTGCCAGCAGGCTGAGGGAGGTGATGCTTCCCCTCTACTCGCTGCAGATGCAGCCTTGCCAGGGCTGCTGTGTCTGGTCCTGGACTGCCCTGCGTGTGAGACAAGGACACACATCTGTGTGTCTAGAAAAGGGCCCTGGAGGTGATTAAGGGACCAGAGCGTACGAGAAGAGGCTGAGAAAGCTGGGACAGCTCATCCTGGGGGGATCTTATCCATGTGCATGAACACCTGATGGGGAGGGAGTAAAGACAACAGAGCCAGGCTTTGCTCAGTGGTGACCAGTGGCAGGGTGATGGGCACAATTCCACATAGAAGTAAGAGGAACCTTTTTTTTGTTTGGTTTTTTTGTTTTTTGTTTAGTGGGAGGGTGGTCAAAGGCTGTCACAGGTTGCCCAGAGGGCTTGTGGAGTTTGGAGATAGTCAAAACCTGCCTGGACGTGGTCCTGAGCATCCCGCTTGGAGTAGGGGTTGGACTGGCCGGTGTCTATAGGTGCCTTCCAGACTCCGCTGTTCCGTGGTCCTGTGGCACAGGAGCGCTGTGTAGCGGCACAGACTGAGATGTAAATGTACACACTGCTTTCTGCTCTCACCGTGCTTAATCAGTTGTTTAACAATTGTGCAAGAAATGAGAGAAGGAATAACTGTAGTAGAAAACAAAAGGAATGCCACTTTGACCATGTCCGCATTTCAAGATTATTTACACATACAAACCACAGGACCAGCACTAATAAGTAGAAGCTCAGTGTCCCTGCCTAGTGATGTAGCAAAAAATCCCAGGACACATAACTGAGGAAAAACTCAACTTTCAGATCCGCCATAGGCATCATAACCCTTTAAGATGTGCTGAGCGCAGCGGTAGAAAACAGAAGAAGGTTATCTGAAGCTGTACACCTGAATGTAGCAAATTATACCTTAAGAAGATTGACATTTATAGCTGAAGTTTTTACAGGAGTAGAGCAGCAAACAAACAAGCAGATAACCCCTCAAAAACTATTATATTGTAAATTAATTATAGTTATGCAGCATCCTTCTGGAACGGAAAGGCTGTTTTCCTAACTAATGAAAATCAAAAGTACATCTATAAAATTATCGATGATATTTCTTTAGGAATTGCTCCCCCGGTTAAGGTATTGTACCTTAAAAGGTGCATAAAGATGAAATGAATCAACGACAATATTAAGGTATGTACTTTCAGGCACTCATAACTACGCAGTTGTAAACCATACAGTAATACGCATTATAGAGCAATGCTTGTTTTGATCATGGAGATGCCTAATCCTTCAGTTTGGTTTTGTAACATTTGCACCTGTTTCTGTTACGTTTCTTTTGGTTTTTACAAAATCCTGACCTCCATTAGTAGTTCGTTAGTTTATTGCTACCTCAGACAGTAATACAGGTTTTTCCCTAATTATTTGTACATCTCAGACACCTATTAGTTATTAGAACTAAAGGAGGTTCTAAGGCAGTTGATATCTAGGCACTCCCTCAGTTTGTAGTAGCAGGACAATCCTTAAAATAAAGCCTAGCTAATTGATCCAAAGGAAATGCAAATGTTTTAGAGCTACTAACTGTAACTTGCAATATCAAGTAGTAAGTTTAAATTTTATTTTGACTCCAGGGATGTGTTAAGGTGGCAGCTATGGTATTTTGAATCAACTGTAAAGGGTTTTGTTTATAAGTTTGATAGGAAAACAGTACTAAGTCTAAAATATATTTGAGAACAAAATGGCTAATTATGGAATGACTGAATAGTCAGTAAAGTAGCTTAGCTTGTATAAATGCAAAGCATAGTTGCTGTGATCTCATATCTTAGAAATAAGAAAAAAGTGAAGTTGGAACACTGCTTTTGAATATGATAAACTACAAATAAGCAAATTACATGGATACAATTTACTCTATATGGCATAATTTTTCCCCATTAAAGCTGCTGTTTGTCTTGTCCTGTCTTCTACCCTCTTGGCCAAAGCACAGTCTTTGAGAAGATGGGACATAGCTGGTAACTCAGCATGCTTAGGGGAGAGGAAACCTCTAAAGTGCAGGCTGAGAAAGTGGAGGAGAATAAGAGTCTTTGCAAGGGAAGCCTTTATTAATTTTTAAAACTAAAGCATAAATATAAATCACTCAGTACAGGTTTTTTTGCTGAAAATTAAGTAGGTTTATCTCCCCCTCCCCCCCCCCCCCCATTTGCTAATAAATCATAAAGCTGCTTGTTTTCTGATTCACAAAGTAAAAATATACTGTAAATTATAAAGAAACTTGGAAGGCTAATAGATTATGCCATTATTTATTAGCATTCTGTTCATCTTACAACTTGGCAGGTTTGCAATTGCAAAAAAATGCTTTGAAGTAAAAGGGGAGACGAATAATAGAAATGACTTCAAAAACAAACGCAGTGTGCAACCACAAAATAAAACCAATTGTTTGAGCTGGTAGACAATTAGAAAAGGTAACTGAGTAATTTTGCTGAAGTTTTAATCTGCCGGTGCAGGTAATTAAAGGCAATTACACCTCTAAAATTGTCTGTGAAGATGCAAAATATGGAAAGAGCAGTGTATGGAAATCTTAAATACTAGTTCACATGATTTATGATTGTCTAGGAACAGCAGTAAGATGTCTCCCCAGTCTGTAGCTTTGGAAAGCTAATTGAAAGAAGCAAATTAAGTTAATAAGATTGTATGCAATAAGATATTTCCATGTAATCATAGCAAAAATGTTTAATCAAAATTTTAGACTTTAAATTCTAGTTTGTGTTAAATCTTTACGGGAAGATGAATGTCACTTAAGTTTTTAAGCAAAATCTTACTATCACAGATACATTTCAGAAAAAAAAAAATCAAGACTTTTGGATAGCATTTAAAGTGACATTATTTGGCCAGCAAATGAATGTTGAAAACTACACTGTACTTCAACAAATGTAGCTGACACAATTGACTTCTGTGTGGGGCATGATTTTTCCATAATGCTTTTAATATTTTTCTTGTCTTGTTATTCATAGAGAAATAAAAAGTTCTTTGCAACATGATTTGGGGAATACGACTCTATTCATTATAAATGTCACTGGATTGCATAAACAGTGTTTATTTTGTGAAAGTTGGTGTGGGTTATAACTTAATTTCTATGAAACAAACCAGAATGAGCAGTTCAGACAGGTCTGTTGGCCTTTTTCACATGCAAAGAGAGAAGCAAAAAGTGGCACAAGCTGAGGCATTCAGTCATTCTTTGCCACAATCCCATTTGAGAGCTGAAGAGCAGGCAATATAAATAGACGATGAGGAGCAGCAAAACTTGTTTGAGGCTCATTTTTAAAAGTGTGTACTTTCGGCATGGCAAGCACCCAGCCTGAAATGTGGTTTATAAAAGAAGAATGGAAATTGAATTCTCTGGGGCTACCGTGTCCCAAACACCCCCCCCTTGCCCCCTCCCCAAGAACTATAGTTTTTTACTGTTTTTCTAAGGACCTGTATCTTCTTGTGTGCTTTCTAAGAAAAACTATGCATGTGTGTATGCGCGTGTTTCAAAAATTCCCTGGCAAATGTTGTATTACTGCCTTTCAAACAGTCTCCAAAGATTTAAACTGTAGACTGAAATTATTATATCAATTAAGAATGTTGAACCCTAGGGGAGCTCAGATGTTTCTGGGAATGTGAAGTACCAAGGGAGGTCCTGGTCAAGATCTTGGGGCAAGAGTGATTTGTCTGTGGAGTCGTGTCAGGCTGGGTGTCCACATTGCTGCAATACGCCTGATAGACCAGAGTATGAGACTTGCTCATGCCATTAGCGATGCTGAAGGTATTCGTCACAGGTAATATGCAGATGTGATTTGACCCAGTTTTGGGTTCTGTGTTTTTATCCACTCAAAAATGAAGTCAAATGATGCAGACTGCTGAAATCAGTAAGAGCAGATGTAACCAGGTCTGTAACACATTATCCATACCAAGTATTTTCCACTGCTGGCAATTGACCCTTAACTTGCCCTTTATGAGTACATTAATATCACTATTTCAGTGGTAACTGGATGAACCGTCATGCTGTAGATTACTGTGCCACAGACTGTTAAGCTGTGGCCTGATGACCACGGTAGAAATGCTCATATATAAAATCAGTTTCCTTTGGGAGGATAGTTTGGTAACATCATCTGCCCTGATTAGCTGGTGTCACTCTTGCTAATATCATTAGGAAGGGACTCTCACGACATTTAAGGATAAAGTTTTCTCTGAATAAAGTACTGTACATGTAGATATTGTTTTATAAATACAGGTAGGAATTTATGGTGATATTAATAATTTAGTATTAGTAATTTTCTACGGTAAATGATTGAAATAAGATTTGTATTTATGCAGTAGAAATTTCTATCAAGTGCTACGATGGAAGTTACTACATCTTTGGAATAAATAACCAAATGCCATTTGTTTTATTTTAAGAACAAGTGAACTCTCACGAGGTCAGTGAGGTAGCATTGAAAAGAAAGGTTGAAATACAACATATGGTGTTCATGGAAAAGGAGAGATGCTCCCACTCAGTATTGCAAGCGTTCTTACTAAGTTTTGGACAGTGTTTGCAGAACTGAAAGATACAGTATCAGATTTACAATTTAGCTTGCATTTCATGTTATGATTGGAAAGTAATACTTGTTAGTGCATGACTTCTGACCTGATGTTTTTGATAGTTCCCACACGATCGGTTAGGAAATAGGACAAGGAAATGTATCCCTTGTTCCTTCCAGGAATGATCACAACAGCGGTTCCTAGGAACACAAGGACACGGGGGGGTTGGTCTTGGGCTCTCCAGCTGTCTGTGCAAGGGGAAAAATGAGAATTCAGGATGGCATATATGACAAATAGCCCACGGAGAAAGCATATTTTATGAAGGGTGGTTGTTACTGGGCTCACGCAGCTTGACTTCTCTTCCCATTTAGAAATGTGTATAAAAAGTAAAACAAAAGCATCTTCATCATCTTTTAGAGTTTGGACTCCGTTTGTCCTGTTACCAGGCTTTGTGGATCTGGGATCACACGCTGCCTGGAATGCTGTCATAGCAACTGAAGATACTATCCACATTCTACTCTTTCTCAAATTAGGTGAGTCAGTCTATTGGTCCTTGTATCCCGCAGTAGCAGAAAAGAGTTACAGGTCGTGTTGCTATAGCTGTACGACTGAAAATAAGTCTAATGTCGAGTGACATTCATAGTCATCGGTTTGACAACTGGTGCAGATGCCAGCAGTGATATGTCTGGCTGTTGACAGGCTTAAGTAGCCCTCAGTCTTCTAAGCATATGGTTTCATACAACTGCACCACTGAGTCACACTAACAGTGTTCTTGGATAAAACTGGGAGCGAGCAAGTTGAAATGATGGAAAAAGCAAATAGCTTGAAACTGACTTATCTACATAACAGAGAATAAACACATTCTGGTTTTCATAGTTACTTGAGTTTTTTTTCAGTAGATAATTGTCTATTAATCTGAATTCCTCAATATTTATGAAAATAATTTCATCTGAAGACAGAGACAAACAGGGAGAGTTACAGCCTAGTTGCTTAGTATATAGTTCCAAGACTGATGGAAGAGTGTGATAAAATATATCAATACCATATGTGGTTTCAGCTTTCTCTACAGTACATGTCTTCCCTCTTACAGCTTGTTTTTGTTTGGTCCCCGTCCCCCCCCCCCCCCCCCCGTCCCCCCCCCCCCCAGCCCCCGGCATTGCTACAGAGAGTAATGTGTCTTCTATATCTGGTATATTGTTCAGGAAAATGAAAACTTCCAAGTAACTTCTGTCCATTACACTTCTACTTCTTTTCCAGTTGCCCTTCTCACTTATCACAAGCACCAAATCCTTTGTCTCCTTTCTCTGTTGGTGGCTTTGCATATGTCATACCATTATACTGTTTCATTTAATGATTTGGCAGTTTATATGATTAATCCTGTTACTTGCTGTTATAACCTCAAAACATATTGCTGTGTATCAGAAAGAGCGATAGAATCCAGAAGTCCACTTACTTTCTCTCTCCTGTTCTAAGGTAATAGATTTACACTTAAGCTACTGTTGTAAAATTCACTTAATATTTAAACGTGGGGCAACTCTCCTAAGTAAGCCAGGGCTGGTTTCAATGAGGTCTCATGCAATTACTTTTTGACAATCTTTTTTTCCAGTCATAGTTAAGTATTCCAGTAACAGTGGATCTTTATTGCTGCTGTTGAGGGAATACATAATTTGATTAAACAGATAACAGTGAGATATGACCTAGTATGTACATAGGTCATTCAACTCTTTGTGGTTTCTGTCTTCAGTATGATTTATTACACAGAATCACTTGATTGTCTCAGGTTTTATATCGTTATGAACATTTAATGAATTTTCACTGGAATTTGAATTTCAAATCTAAGGCAAAAAGAATTCTGATGGTTTCTGAGAATTGGGATAGGGAAGAATTCATCTGTTGTCCTTTTGTATGTTTTCTTGTTTACCATTGGTTGCCTTGTAGGTACTTAATTGAGGGTCCTCTGATTATCAGCAGGGGTTGATATCATTGCATTCCAGGAATTTTAAACAATGGGGCAGATGTTTTAAGAGTCAGGAGTCAGCAGAGGCATCAATAGCTTACTAGCGTGAATAATAAAAAAACCCAACCCGTCTACAAAGAGCAAATGAAAAAAATCACAGACTTCCTTCTCTTGTTCTAAAGGAAAAACTCATGCTGAGGCACATAATGTGTTTAATGTGTTGGTAGATAGCAATAGACTTGTAAGCTTCTTCACTTTTATTTGGCTCATCAGGTGGTAGGATGTATAAACTGTAACACTCTCCATAATAAAGGAGCTAAGGGTCTTTTGAAAATATTTGAGTTCAGTGTACAGATGATTATTCTTCCAAGACTTGCCTTTGCCAGAAGGGATAGTTCCATTTATAACCTTGCCTGTGACATTGCCATATATTCTGGTAAGGTGTGTGCAAGAGAAGAATAGGAAAGAGTAATAGACTTAAAAGAAAGGAGGGGCCTTTTCTTAACTTGTCAGAAAAATAAATTTCAAAATGTCAGGCCTCTGTAAATCAGGATGTGATAATAGATTGAATCTTAAGGTGTTTAATGTAAGGCAGGTACAGAAATTTTTAAAATTAGGTAGAATAAAGAAAGGGGGCTGAAGCAGAGTCACTGTTTTCATAATCAAATGAAAAAACTGTCTTTATGCTAAAGTAACCCCTATGTTCTACTGGAGTCTACTACCAGTAGTAAGTGAGAAGTAAACCCATTAGCATGTTTTCTTATAATTTCTGTTTACAATACCTTCTATACAAACCTGAGTTTAGGTATAGATTACCTTTTGGACTGACCTTTTCTACAACAAAGGTCTAGCTGAGCCTGAATAATTTCGAGATTTTCAGTTTATTTGCTTCAGCACATTCTCAGGATGAGAAAAGATGTTTGTTTTTTTCCCCATCATGGGAGTGGGGAAAGGAAACAAAACAAAACAGAAACTGATGGCTTCCTTTGGAAAATTCTATGATCATTTTGGAGAGCACAAGATATGTGTATGTTTAAAAGCATGGTCTGTATTGGTGTATTTTCCCAGGACTCTGAAACACCCCAGTTTGAGCAAGCTATGAGCTTTTGAAAACCACATTTTACATGATCTTAGTAAAGGCTTGGTTGAATTTTGCAAGTACATGCCCTGAAGATGCCAACCAAATGAGCTTATTCCAGTTCAAGGCTGCACAGGATTTTCCTTTATAATTACAATTTGAGGTTGCTTCAGACTCTGCTGGGTCCAGGACTGTGCTTCTGCTATGTCTCGCATGCAGTATGCTACATGCGAGATGAACATGACGGTCTCAAACTAAAAAAAAATAATAAATAAAATTGCCTCATTAGTTGTAGACAGTGAATTGAACCTAATATGAGTAGAAAAACAGGCTTGGAGCTTGATGGGGGGAAGCAGTGCAACTCTGACCAGCAAGGGGATTAAGACTCAATGCTGGGTAGTGCCTGTACAGTGGTAGACAGGGTGTTGGGACTGGAAGTTAGGTGAGAATAGGAAGTGATGGCTAGCAGCCAGTTGGCATAGTAGAACTGGTTGATACCGAAACCTTAGAGAGAAGAAAGCTGAGACTGAGATTTCATGTGATAGATCAGATAATGAGAGAATACCAGTGCTTACCAGATGGGGAAGGGACAAGAATCTGAGATTACAAAATTGGATGCCTTTAAAAGGAAAGGGAATTAGAAATGTCGGCTGTAAAGAAAAAAGCAGAACCTTGATTTGGAAGAAGAGGCGAAAGAAATTGGAAAGGGATCCAGGATGGGTCAAGAGAACTGTAATGCTGCATCTTGAGGAGTGGGATGGAAATGAGACACTGCACGATGGAGTGGGATGAAAAGGAGACAGTGGCTCCAGTCCATGAAGAGACTGAGGCTGGGATGGGGAGTCAGGTAGAACTAGGAAAGGACCAGGATCAGAATAAGTGCTGCAGGAATAAGCATTGGAAAGAATAGGTAGAAAAGTCTGTCCCCTCTCAAGTCCCTGCCCTTCCATAGTCCGAATTAGAATGGAGACTCCCTTGGCCTCACTGTTACTTTTTGGCACGAGCAGGTATTGGACAACGTATGACTTCTCTCCCTGTACTGCTAATAGAAGCCCAGTGGGATTGTCTGTCTGGCAAGCCCATATCTAGAACAACGTGAAACGTACCTAGGAGGTGTACTTTAGGGAGAGTTTAGGGCTAGTTATGAAGTCTGCTGGTCATCCAGGGGAGTATTCATTCACGGTTGGACTCAGTGATCTTAAAGGTGTTTTCCAACCTAAATGATTCTATGATTAATCCCCATCTGTAGTAATAATAATCACACAGAATTTGTTTCTAAGAGACTTGCATGAAAATAAGTTAAAATGAGGGAAACCTTGCATGTTTAAGCAAGGGATTTCAGAAGGAGAAAGGGACAAGGCAAAAATAATTTTGTGCTGTTCTGGAGAAACATCTATGCCAAAGAGATCCTATATGATACTGTGCAAATGATTCCTCGGTGCCTGACGTGCAGAAGACCCAAACTCTGCAACTGTACTTGCACTCAGTGGATTTTGACCTTACCAACTGTTCTTTCATTACTGGATGCTCTGACAGACCTTTCAAACCGATACAAGAAAGGAGAGATTTCTGACCTGAATTTCACTGTCTGTCAATTCTCTGTTTTGAATAGGTACATTACTGTGTCCTTTGTATGTAAAGGGTGGTTTGGGATGTACAAGATGTGTAAGGAATGTGCTGCTGAAAAGGTCATCCTCTGAACTGTGAAGGTGAAATAAAATATTATGTAGACCCTCGCAAAGGGAACACCTTCCTTTTTACTCACTGAAGAAAGGTCTTGTGTGGGGGTGGGGTTAAGGGGTACATGGCAAAAGATTTTTGTCATAATGTCTAGGCAGAAGATGAGTGAAATAAGTCCTGGCAGAGTATATTCTGTCAGTTCTGAATCTTAGAGTACTCAATTTTGCAACCCTATCCATGTTTTTTCAACATAGATGTGTGTGTGTAATAATGTCAGCTTAATCTGCAACCGAGTTACTCTTGAAATGAACTATTATAAATTAGCCAGTATGTTAAGTCACACCATGTGAATGTGTGAAGTAGTATAGTGGCAAATCAGGGTTTCGTTAGGGATATTTGAGCATTTGGAGTCTCTGAAGAGTGTACATGGAAGGCCAAGGGCTGTATTTTTCCTTTGTCGTGCAAGTATTTTCCTCGTGATAAATTGTTCCAGTCTCTAGCCCTAGGCTTGACATACACACAGAGATACTTGCTATGGATATCACTTTTTTTTTTTAAAGTTTTACAATTGAGGAGAGTGCTTTTTAACTTTTTTTTTCTGGGGACCTTGATTAAGTTTAAAAAAATATTAAAAGACTTTTAGGTAAATAATATATATATATAGTTATATTATATTAACAGTAGGTCTTGATGATTTCAAAGGTCTTTTCCAACCTAAATGATTCTATGGTTCTATATAGAATGAAGCAAAACAATATTCCCTTTCTCAGACAAAGAAAAATCTGTCTTGAGGGTCTTTTTAGTAGTTTCTTAAATCCACAGTAATAAATGCTGGTAGTGAAGAGGGGTGATCAAAGTTATGCAACTAGTGTAGTTATTTTGACACTTTGAGGGGAAAGGCTTGGCGGGGGGGAAATATAAGCAAAACCTGGGACTCCTGCCAGCTTTCCAGACTGTGCTTACACCCAAAACATCTTAAAAAATTAGATTGAACATGATTAATACACCTCCTGCTTTATATTTACTCTGAAGAAGCTCTTAATCTTAATTGTCTTCTCTCAGACAAGAGGGTTAGGTGATCTAATAAGGCTGTGTGTGTGGTTTTGGTTTTGTTTTGGTTTGTTGTTTTTTTTTCTTGAATACATTAGTGTGGTGTGTTCTACAATTATTCCACGTCTATCTGTTTTAGTCTTAGAGATGAGGTAGCACAGCGAATAGAGTCAGTGATGGTTTTAAAAATAACATTGCTTTTTTCTAATACCTGGTGGATGGATAGATGCCAAAAGTAAAGTATAGAATGTGTAACGGTTGGGGGAGAAGATGAGTTGATGAAGTCATACTCTTTCAAGTTTAATTTAAGGGGGAAAAAAATGCCATCTTTTCTATTGACAATTTCTCACTCAGGCTGTCTGAGAGGGTAGGGCAGCTCCTGTACTTCTGTGTGGCTTATAATACACAGCCTCAGTCTAGAACATGCAGCATCCCTGATGTACTTATCTTACAAAGCACGTTTTCTTCCACGGCTCTTGGCTTTGATTGCTGTGTCTGGTGTAAGAACTTATCTGTGTAGACCCACATGATACTATATTATGTAGAGATAAACAAGTTAAGCCTATGAAATCTTCTCTATGTTTTGCATCAGGGATATAAGTCAAGTCATAATCCCACCACTGTTGCTCACAGTCTCAGCATCCTTGCCACAGGTGATCCCAGGAACTAATTTCTATGCTTTTATTCTTTGAATCCAATTGACTGTTGTAGTAAGACCTACCTGTGTAAGACTATTTCTTAGTATGAATTCTTGACTTTGGAGTATATAAATGTATCTTTGACTCCAATACGTGTGTATACATACATACACTTGAATGTATGATTCCAGTGTAAGTAGATGCTTTCTCTCAGGCTAATGATGTCTTTGCATCCAAAGAGATTTGTATTAAGGTGAAGTAACTGAGCAATATCTGTAAACTGCTGCATACAAGAAGCATTACCTAATATTTCACAAATATTTGAATGTGTCTCCATTAAGGTTTCTATGTCACTGGTGAAAGAACAGAGGAGAAGGTAGGACCAAAGAAGAATATTCTGTCCTTATCTAGAGCTGCATGCTCTAGAAATGTTTTCTTCCAGTGCCCTGATAAAAACAAAGAAAAAGGAAAAGTTATATTTTCTGATTACACCTTCAGAAGGACCCGATTCTGATGCTGTTGGCAGGTAGTTTCTTTTAGTCTTCTTACACTTACGAATTAATAGAAATGCTTTTTCAGCAAATGGACCTGGACAAATGGTCTTTTTGTAGTAGTCCTGAAACACAGAAGCAGGTGAATCAAAGATGAAATGTTGGGTAGACAAATGGCAACAATTTTCTAAACATTAGTTGTTACATTCAAAATAAAATATGATGAATATGAAAAGAATATAGAATATAGTGGGAATAAAAGAAGGGATTGAGTTGCTCTGAAACAACTTTTCAAGTGAGAACTTTCAGATCTAGTCTCACTGTATCACATAGTGCTTTAGCAGAGTTGCTGTCAGCTACTCTAGGAAAAAATGTGCTTAAATCAGACAGCTGTGAAAAGGGAGAACATCAGGTGTGAGTAATTTTATAGCTGTTATCACTAATACTGAAAAGACTTGATTTGCTCATTTACTTTAAGATCACACATACTATAAAGCATCTTTGCATGGACTAGCCTTCCTTCGTAATTATTTCTCTCTGGGGATTTTTGGTTTGTTTTATTTTTTTGTGGGTTTTTTTGTTGTTGTTGTTGTTTCATACACACACCACCACCATCCCAGATTTTCTTATCACTATTGCTTGCTAATTTGCACTGTTATGTTCTGTATCTTCTTAGAATCATCAAGGAAGCCGCACAAATGTTGACTTAATTTAACGTGTATATATGGGGGGCAGTGTATACACACCCTCACACCCCCATGTCAACTGTGCTTTCTATAGGAGAAGAATATGTGACTAGGCAAGGGAAAAACATATGAAGATGGAATTTATATAATATAAGAGCAAAAAAACCCCAAAGAATATTTACTTTAAAAATGTGATGTAACTTTTTTTTAAGTTAGATGATTTCTGAAAAGAGAAAAGAAAGCTCTTCAGTTTCTTAATTGAATGCATTTCTTAAATTGGAGGAAGGATTTGTGATATTGGAAAAACAAGTTCTGTTTCTGACTTTTCTCACAGCTCGCCTGCTTCTGGTGAAGAGTTTCTTCTTCATTCTTCTAGTGTTTCCTATGGTGAAATGTGTTTAACATGGATACACTTAACAACATTGATACTTTACATGAAAGTTGTGTGACAGTAAACTTCAAAAAAACTAACAACAACAAAAACCCCACAGAAAACCCAAACCCCAGATTGAAAGCAAATAAAACTTCAGGACACTGGCAAGACAATGCAGTTTGGAATGAAACTTCAAGCCGTTAGACATTTGAGTTAGACGAGGTGCCTGTACATAGTGTAGGTGGAAATCTAGTGAGAATGTCTAGATTTAGTCCTCTAGTGTAGCCTGAACAAAAATATTTGTCTGACTCCTGCTGGCAGTCAGTATTGTACAGAAACTGGCACTCTCTGCTATGTTTTGAATGGATAAAAGAATGCTGTTGAAATTGCAAGCTAAAGAATACAGAAGACTTTTCATTTTGTGTCAACTGAGAGATTTGATGACTTCGTCGATAACTCCATTTCCAGAATTTAGGGTGGGGTGGTGGTTTCTCCTCAGATTTAGCACATTAATCTGAACCCTGAAATGCCCAAGAGTCTTGCTGTAATTCCTCTCCCAAGCAAGGGTTTAGTAACCTTAACTCTTGCATATCCATTTGGGTTGGCAGCAATTTGTTCACTGTTTTCTCCATCCTGACTCCTGTTCCTAATCTCAGTGGAGGCCAGTCCATTGCTGAATTCTAGATGAGACACATTTCACTATTTCAGGAGAGGTCTTTTGGATCTTAATCTCTAGAACAAAGAAATTAAGAAGACAAGCTAACCCCAAAATTAGCATTTTACTGCCTTTGGAAATAATGAATGCAGGGCAAATAAATGATGAGATTTCTTGTCCATCATTGAATACTAATGCTTTTTAATTGTAAAGGGTTGCAACCCCTTGAAGTTCTTTGTTTGAACAGATACACTTTTTTTCCTGCTTGTGTGAGGAATTTTTTACTTTATTACTTCCTAAGTGCGTAAATAATACATTGTGGGTGCTTCTCAAATGGCCACTGCAGATTCCGGTTCATGTGGATTAAACATGTCCAGGAGACTGGACAAACAGTTCAAGAGATACATCTGGCATCACCAACTATGAAAAACAAATTAGACATGGGAAATCTAGATGGATGCTATGATGGCTTTAAGTAGGAATTATTATCTATGCTTGTCCTAATTTTCTTTACTAAGCATCTGCTTGTAGCCACATCTAGAGGCTGAACAGTGGACTATAGAAATCCTTGCTATGAACAAGAATGACTGTCCATATGATCATATATTCTTACATGAAGAGCACTTCTCTGTAAGTTTCAGCAAGTGCAAAGGATTTTAACATTCAGAGATAAATGCAGGATTAGCTGATTTAAATTGCAGATGATTCTAAAGCTATTTAGTATATAGTATATGTGAATTAAAGATATTAAAGATATTTCCTAGTAATTTAATACTCTGCTACAGAATTAGTCATACTTACTTCTCACATACTTACTTCTGTTGACCAAATGATCTGAATAGTACTTTCTAACTCAGTATAATAAACAGTCTTCACAGAAACTTGACTTATCAGTTTTAGTGGTGGAATGGAGATTGCAACAGGGCGTATGAGCCATTTCAAGTTTGCAGAGTACTATGGGCCCTGCATGTTAAACTTGGTGTGGGTGATGGTGCTCATAGGAGAGCCCGATTCCTAGCTCATAAAATTAAAAACTTTCCAGTGGAACAACTGAGAGTTTAGTCAAGGAGTCACTCTTTTGGTCCTGACCCCTAGAAGTACCCATGATCTAAAGTGTTTAGTTTGAAGCAATTTTAGTCTTTTTTCTGTTGATTCAATGAAGTTGCCACTTTCTCTCTGTTGGCAAAAAAATAAGACTTTTTGTTGTAATTGGATTGCCATGGCAGGAGGTGCAAGCCTACAGAACCTGGGATAAAAATCACAGGCTCCCTAGAAGTTTGAGCTGTACCCTTGTAGTACAGAAATAATTATATCAATATGACTATTAATGGCCTTTAGGAAAAAAAGCAAGTTAAAGTTGCAATTTTTGAAAGAGCCTTGATCAGAAGGAAAGTGTTGAGATACTGGATTTACAAATGTTGATTCTGTGAACACAGAATTAAAATGCAGTTGGGATGATTTACAACACTAACCAATATTTACACTGGTAAGGTAAATATTTATTTCCACATCCTTTTTCTTGAAGTATTTAGATCCAATGATTCATACCATTTTATTTTCCAATGCATAATACTGTTGGAAAGCTTAGCAGGTTGGGGGTGTAATGAAACCACAGGGCCAAAATGCTGTGAATTTGGACGCAGAGAATTTAAAGTATGTTTCTCTTCAGTAGATGAGTAAGTAGAAGAGAGCAAACCACACATATCTATATAAATCCTGGCAAAATGCCAGGAATAGGCAATTGCCCTATAGACCAGTAGAGTGTGAATATCATATGTAACATATGGAGAAAACTGTCACATATCAAACAAAGTAGTTGAATGCAGCAGATTTTTCTGGAGTTTTTGAGGTGTTATGTTCTTCTTTTAAAGTAATGAATGTGAAAATTATTTGTCTAAAATTTCTTAAGGCCAATATTGGTGGATAAGGTGTTGGCCAAGAGGTAGAGGATGTCTTGGGTAGAGAGGTAGGGCACGGGCTGGGAATGGGTAGAGAAAAGTAATGAAGGGGGGGTGGCGGTGGTGAAGGCTGAGTTCTTTTGTAATCTGTGAAGTCTGCAGCAACATTATCTTTCGTGTAGTTTTGCAGATCATTAGTGTCTAACTGATGCTTATGCCTTTGGGTAGGTGGGGAAATATTCTTTCATTTAACAATGGAGATATTCATGTAGGATACCTTCTCTCTCTCTCTTTTATTTTTTTTTTTTAAAGTAAGGATTTCTGACATACAAGCTTGAGGGTGTATTATCCTCTCACTGTGTATGCATAGCTTTCATTAATGCTAATTATCCAATAATGATGAAGGTGCTGGGGATTGTCTGGAGATTAAAGAGCAGCTGGAAGAAGCTGATAACCTGTGATACTGCTGTAGGCCATTAGCCCTGGCAAGTCATTAATCTCTGGAAGTACCTGGTACTGCTATCATAAAATGCCAAAAGGATTTGGAGATGGGGTGGAGGTAGGAATGGGGAAGGCAGGTTGTAGATGCATACAGGATTGCAGGAGGACCCAGTCTCTTATTGTGTACCTGCGGCCCACAGGAACTGATCTTCCAAGTCCTAGAGCGAATGGAAGTCTTCTGGATTCTGTGGGCATCCTAAATATGACATTTCAAAGTTAAGTACGTAGAAAGAAGGAAGGAGTGGGAATATTGTTCACTGTACAGCTTCAGTTCTAGCTTGTGTATTTTAAGGAACTAACTTCTATTGATATAAATAATTTTGATTAATGTTTGGTCGATATGAGCTAAGTAGTTAATTCCAAGGTATGAATTAAGCACTTCACCATTACCTTTTATGTGTGATTCAAAACCTTTTATGATTGCATCATACTTGCTGTCACTGCAAGTCGTTGTGCTTTTATAATGAGGTGTCAAGGAATGGGGTTTGGGTGCAATATTAGCTAGGCTTTGATTGTCTCATCTTTCATCAGTTTGTCCGAGTTCTCTGTTTCTCCCTCTGTTGGGACATTTTGATAGCTACGTTAAATTAAAATCTTCAGGTATGCTAAATTCAACAAAAGCAAAATGGCTGCACTTCCAGTGTGTTAGAACTATTCAAGAAAAGCAGTGGGGCCAGGTGATGGGGTCTTAATTCTCATTGGTAGCATGCTTTTGTAGCAGTCTTTACTAACAACAAAGACCCTTGTTCATTAAAATTTTATGTTATCCAAAAAAACCCTGGCAAACTAAAAGTGTGGTTTAGTCATTTAAATCCCCAACTCATTAGGTACAGGAGTGATTCAAGTATATGTTAGCATTTTAGGGAATCATGAGGCGAACAAAGAAGTAATTGGTTCATCCCAGCTCCAGAAGGCATTTGTATTTTGTAGAAATTCTTAAAAGATGAGTGTCCAAAAGTGTTAAATCACTGACTGCACCTGCAGAACTGTTCTGAAAAGACTGTAAGTGGATGATTTCATAGAAATGTTGTTTTGAAAAAAATACTGAAGTTTAATTTTCATTAGCCATTAGCAAAACTGTCAGGAAGTCTCAGGAGTTCTCAAAGCTTTTTAGGGTAAACCTATACTTTAGACGTTCAGACTTTCTCTTTGACTTTCTTCTTAGTGGACTCCCTTCTGAATAGCCTAGTCTTTTGTGTTGAGATGTCTTAGCACCTGTATGCATGCATACACTAGAGTAAAGGATTTTCTTTTTACTTTCAGTGGACTGAAATGCTAAAGGGCAATATATGGAAGTATGCCTGTGACAGACCTAATGACTTGTTCTCATCATCCTGTCTTTTTCAGCCAAATTTTAGACATCTGTAGTTAATGCAGTAATATTCTTTCAGCTTGCAGCATTATTCGTGATACTGCTATTTGACTGGCACAAGGCTGATGTCTTGGGATTATTATTTTTTTTATTTAGAGAAGCCATTATGTTCCATTCATCGTATGTAGGCGAGTTGTGTTTGGAGAGAAGTCTTGAGATTGCTTTCGCTTCTTTTTCCTTTCTATTTGTAAAAGCTTGTTGTTTGGATTTTGGTTTTTGGGTTTTTTTTTTTGGGGGGGGGGGTAATGTGGGGGTTTTTAGATTATTTTTATGTTTTGAATCAGAGTGTAGAAGCTATATCATAAAACTTCTGTGACCATGAATGTCAAAGGGTTTTCAAGTATGGGAATGGCTAAAATGTGGTTCTTTTTGCTTGTTTACACAGCAGGCTGGGAATATATTTTAGAAAAATATAAAAAAATGTATACAGATATTTCATAGGTGTCATGTACCAATTTGTCAGGACAATGACTCAGGTTTGCTGATTCCCAGGTCAGGATTAAGGTGAAACGACACCAGGCATCCTTTAATTCATAAAACTCACCTTTTATTCACTCACCACAAGAATTGGCATGAAACTACGTCAGTAAACTGTGTAACATATGCTAACCCTACATCACCAAACATACACTACAGGCCCTGCTTATTTGGGAATCAATTCAGGGAAGACAGTAAGGCGAGCCCTCCCGTTGGGTCAGGGGGTTCGGAGCAGACCCCCTTGCTTTCCGGACTCCTTCTCAGAGAGGAGCCTGGGGGTGGCTGGATCCACTCCGAGTCCCAGACTTGGTCAGTGGTTTTATGTCTAAAGGGATTGTGTGTGGGGATTATGGAAAAGGGAAAGGGAAAGAGAGGAGAAAAAGATGTCACGCGTCCTGGGTCCAGCGTTGGTCCCGTCGGCCGAGGCATCTGGTCCTGGTGGGCTTGCGTGCCTGGGGCTTCAGTTTGTGTCCTTTTATCATCCTTGCCCCTCCTTCAGGTGGGCATTGGGCTAATTAGGTGTCACAAGCTGTTCCTGAGCCTTTGGGCTTGGGGGTCATTTGGGGAATAACTTCCCCTTCCCTGCATGGCGAGCTGTCCTGCTCAGCACGTCAGAACAGCACATCAGGCGTTCTACGAACTGACAGAGCACAGCATTCTCCTGCAAAATTTGGTATTTACATGGCTATCTGAAGGGGGTTTTGAGAAACTTTTTTCCTGGAAGAATAGCTGTTGTGCACTTCAAATGAAAGATATGCTGAACATAAACAGTTTATTTGGACTTGTGCACCATGCAGTCTCATGTATTTATTGTTCAGTAGTTCACCTTCCTGGGGATGGAGAAGCTCTCAATTAACTCTGTGCCCAAGGCCGCCAAAATTTTTAAGACAGTTCTGACATCGAGTTGTCATGAAAACATGAGTTAATTTGGCCACTAGTAAAGAGAGTCTTTTCCTTTTTGGATTTTTAGTAGCAGTTCCAATGTAGCTGTGTGAATGTTGGTATTGTTAAAGCAGTAGTATTTCCTACATTGAACAAGTGCTCCTTTGCATTCGTTATGCAACGAGGTGCTCATAAACCAACAGCCACTGCATGACTTTATTCCCGTTAAAGACTGTATATCGCAGGCCTGTAGTTCACCTCCACACCGTGGCTTTTGTGCCAAAGTATAGTTGTATTTGAAGTTTTTTTCCCCTCTTCTGTTTTCATTTGTTGCATGAAAAACTTCAGAGGTCCTCTGTCTACAAGGCTCATCAAATAGTTTGTCTGGCTCAGGTGATCATTTTCCCTGTTTGAGTGAAGGGGGTTTTGTTTGTTTGACTCGAGTTACTTTCCTGAATAAAAGTCAAGCAAATTTTTTATTTTTTTATTTTTTTTGGGGGGGGAGGGGGAAACAAACTGTGTGGTATCCATTAGAGTGGAGTTCTGGTTTAGAGAAAAAGAGAGATCATTTCCATTTGAAGACATCTTCCGTAGCCTTTTCACAGGCTTTCACACAGCCTTTTCATTTGGTCAACTGCCATTCCCACTAAAGTATTTTTCTCAAGGCAGGAAAGTGCTGTTAGCTAGTTAAAGACTTAACTGCAGAGCAATGTGCTTATGGAACTACTGTTACTAGTCTCATTTGATGTATGGCTCTAGATAAACATAGGGTGATCTAAGAGGTGCCAAGTGCAGGGAATTCTTTGTTTATTTAATCCGGTCATGCTGGACTGACCTGTATTACAAACTTTCTCGAAACAGTGAAAATCAACAAGGTACCTTAGAAAATTAGTATGAAATTTATAGTATGAGTCTGTCAGTATTTGCAATTAAATTTCTTGGTATTTGTCCACTAAGGAAATGTAGAATATTGAATTGCTTAATACAGAGCTTTAATTAAGACCAATGTATATTGGTGTTGTGCCAGCAGCTCCTTTTTTTTTTTTTTAAACCTTGAAAAATGCAGATTGAATGCAAATCTGACTTGCATAGGAATTAAATCTTTTTGTGTGTGTGTTTTCTGGCTCTTTGCCCAAATACAGCATTGGGGAGGTTTAAAGAGGTTTTTTGTTGCTTTTGCTTTTGAAAAGAGCACTTAAGTGTGTTTGTTTTCCATTCTAATTGATCATTACTAATTAATTTAAGCATATGTTCTACAAACGAACACAGCCAATAAATTGAGTTTATGTTCCAGTGGTGTATTTGAAGACTGGTCAAGAGAGTAGTTTATTAAATTTAAATTAGTTGTTCTCTTTAAATAGTTAAAGAGCTCAGAAACACATTTACTTACGAAACATCTGTTTCAATTAAAGGTATTGCTGTGCACACACAAGTGATGTTGAATTAGAATTGGGGAGCATGCCTCAACCACTTTGGTGTGAAGTTTGCAATTCAAGCTGCCCCTTTTGGTGGTTTGAGCTAAGCAGCCAGAACTCGCCCTGAGATGGCTGCTAAGTGTTCACAAAGTCAGCCTGATAACGGGGCCAGTGCAACCAGTATCGGAGACAGGGGCACAGTGAAAAACGATGGGGCTAGGGTTATGGCTTAATCTGATGCTACCGCTTGATGAGTGACAGTATGTCTAAGCCTCCAATTTCCTTCAAGTGGATTTTGCTGTACTTTCCACTGGAACTCTGACAATCTTTCCTCTTGATGTTTGATGTATGCACTTTTTTTTTCGTAAACTTTAAGAAACGTTGATAATCTGTAGGCGGTTTTTGTTGAGGCTGGAGGGAGAAATTTCACACTCTTCACTCAGCAGTGCCTTTAAAAAATATATATATTTTATTATTTAATTCATATATATATATAATATATGTGCTATAGAGTCTGTTGTGTAGACTCTTTGGGTTTTGTATCTCTCCAAGGTAGATTTTACACTAAGGTAAAATGCTGATGTATCATTTAGGTACACCAATGTAAGGGTAGGACACCTTTTAGAAAGATAACAGCCTGCCAACTTTCACTGCTATAATATATAATGGGTCACAAAAAAGTTAAAATAATGCAGGAATCGATTCAGGGAGAAAAAGCATACTGATGTGTTATAGACGTACTTAAAAATGACTACTTGGTTTTGAGATAAAGAAAGTAGAAATGAATATAAATTCTTCTTAGAACAATTCATTTTAGCTCAGACACATTTTATATGGTCTGCTGAAGGGTATAATATGCTTTTTCAGTGCACTGTGTTACTGCCTTGCTCGGGAGATTCACAAACCAAAGTTACAGAGTTATAAGAACACTGAGGGAGGGACAGGTTCACCATGGTTAACAGGGATTGAAAAAGAGAAAGGGGGGGGGGGGGGGACGACCCCACACCCACCTCACCTGAAAAACCCCAAATAGCTGCATAGCATAAATAGAGGAGGAAGGCACATAAACTCTTTCCCTCTATCTAAGACAGGTATGTGTGGCTTCACATTTATTGCAATGCAGTTGTAGATTTAGGATATTTCAAATGGCTATATTATTTCTTAGAAAAAGTAATTTTCTTCCCTTATTCTACCAATCAGGAACTGCAATATGGTTGTACACTTTGTCTTGTTCTGAATGTTCTTATGCTTTCTGGATGATGGTCTTTTAAAGAGTCACCCAAATCATTAGTTGCTCAGTGTTTTACCCCATAGAGGCATTTCAGCCTCTATAAATGTCTAAAAGATTAGATATTTAGGGTTAGTATTAACAAGACCAAAAAAACCCTAACCTCTTGCAAGTTTTCTTCGCTTGATTGTGTAAGGCCTGGGAGCAGAGTAGTGGCTACCTTATTAAAGCAATAAAAAAATAATAAGGGAAGAGTTGAAAAAAATAGGGGGATAGCTCCAAGAGAAAGTGTGCATGTGTGTGACAGTATAATTTGAGTACTGGAGTATGTAGGCAGTATTTATGGCAGAGCAGAGAAACAACAGCTTACACTGTCTTGGAGAAAACTAGTTTACTAAGAGATTGTGGCAGGCTGGGAGAGTGGGCAAAGTTTGGGGGTTTTTTGGTTGGTTTTTTTTTTTGTTGTTGTTTTTAAAGAATAATTCTGCGATAACTCGGAAGCTTTGGGAATTAAAATTACTTATTATATTCTACGTGAAAAATTCACCACTTCTAATTAACACTTTTCCCTCACTAGAAAAGAAGATGCCCTTCCCGCTCTCCCCCTCCAAATGTAGTTCAGTATTTAAGAGTAAGGGGATTTTTTTTAAAACATGAACTTTCTGATTCATTTGCCACAATTGCAGTTCATGAAACAAAAGAGAACAATTATAATCAAGGATCCTTGTATTGCCTTGTCACAGAATCTGCTGCTTAGCTGTGCTCCAAAATGCTTTCTATTCTTTGTTAGCAGAATTTAGCATTAAAAACACAAATTAAATGTAGACTTTTGCGCTGTTACCTGCAAATTTAAAACTAAAGAGCATGTACGCCGCCTCCTTCAGGGAAATCCTCCATGAGAAGAAATCTTAATCTGGTACAGAAGTTGACGTTTTCCCCAAATGCCATGTGAACCCTTATTTTGTGGGAGCCGACCACCTAACATTTGGTCTTCTGGTACCTATTTTACTGCAGATCATCCCGTTTTGGAGGTTTCGAGTAAGAGCTAGCTGCTGCTTCTATGCTGGTGGTAGCTTGAGATGCTGACCAAATACAATTGTCTGAATGAGTTGCCCAGAAA
This sequence comes from Astur gentilis, assembly GCF_929443795.1. Lineage (NCBI taxonomy): Eukaryota > Metazoa > Chordata > Aves > Accipitriformes > Accipitridae > Astur > Astur gentilis. The sequence continues at coordinate 15,012,508 of NC_064911.1, forward strand.
GATCAAGACTCCACACCTTGTGCTGATTCTGTGTAACCAAAAAAGATCCTGAGCCCATTAATTCACTAGTATATCTCATGAGAGATGCTGTTTACGTCACTGTGTTCAAAGATGTATTTCAAGCTGAATCTCAATATTTTTATATTCAGCTCATCTTTAAACTATTAACAATATAGACTATAATGCTTGTGAAGCCAAGTACATATTAAAAATCTTAGTGTGGGAAAATATAAGAATATTGCCAGACACCATTTAATTATCTATTTATTACCATTTCTTATTCCATGACAAGATGTTAACCTCTTTTGAGAAACTGAAACTATCCATATAGACTGTTCTAGGTTCATGTTATCTGGATTTCCAAAGCAAACCTTACTCTGTTCTTTTGGTATTATTATACTTGTGGAAATTTTGAGAATGGTGATTTAAGGTGCTTTGAGATGGGTTATTTGGAGGGCAATAGACTTTTGCGTGATCCATTATCTCTCTTATGAATTAGCTTATTGCTGAAGTAAGATTTAGCCTGCTTAATCTCAAATAAAAAAAGCTCAGACAGGTTTAGCTGAAAGTATTGAGGATGAGGACAGAGAGTTACATTCAGTGGAGGTTAGACGATATTAGATGTAATGCTAGAGCAAGAAGAAACCCATGTCCAGCAGAGAATATTCAGCTCTATAATTTTTTTTAAAATACATTTTGCATATAGCGCCTTAAATTGGGAGGCAATATTTTTTGCTTCCATTTTTCATTTTTTTAATTATTTAATAAAATTGTATATTAACTTTCTTCACTTGGTTGTTCTGTTCCTGAGCTGTGTCCAGTGATTATAATGTCATACGTGGAAGACCCTTCCATGGTGGTTCTTTCTTGAGTGTTTATGTGCACCAAAATGTGCAAATGCTCAACTCCAAGAGTGTGTAAATGTTACAATGAATTTGCCCTACTGTCATAGTCATCGTAGAATCAGCTATGTCTGTAAGGTGCTGAGTTATCAAAATGCTAACTAACATGCAAATATCTGCATACCGAACTCAGTTTTTCGGTATGAGCCATCCTATTGTTTTTTGTTCTTCAAATGTAAATCGATATTGGAATAACTGAAAATTCAGGTTGGAGAAGGCCTTAGGGGAGGTGTGGGGGCCCTTCTTCAAAGCAGGGTCACCTGCAGGGTCAGATCAGGTTGCTCAGGTGTTGATCCAGTTTGATCTTGAAAATGGTAGTACAGAAATTCACAATATACAGGAGGTATGGATTTTCCATTCTGAAGCAACACAAGTAATAAACCGACCGAAACTAAGACAAGACCAGTAACAATACATTGTACAACAGGTCTTGGGCAAGACATCCTGAAGTGCATCCTTTGTGGTGTTCCTAAATGCATGCCCTCAGCCACTTGCCCTGGGAGTCAAGGAGGATTTTCCACCTCCTTTTTCTCCTTCGTTGCTCTCATCTAATTCCTAAAAAGAGACAGGAAACTGGTATTCACACACTTCTAAACAAAAAACCCAATAAACCCCTTTGCTGTTGTGTCCAATACCAAACAATACTATTGATGTTCACAGGTGCTGGTAAGTAGATAAAAATCATTCACCTCCTGATTAAATTCCAGCCCCAAATGACAGAGTGGGATGAATTATTGGGTGGTGGTGTGGTAACATGTACAGTGGTGTGCTAATGCTTTCAGGCTGTTTTGAAATGGCAGGTGTAAGCAGTTAGGAATTTAGCAGCCCAGGTGCTACTAGCAGTTTGCAGGATGCAAGCTGATGTACTGTGAGTGAGGAATTGATGGTTTGTAGTCCTGCTCTTGTTATTTCAGTGACATGCTGTGCAGCTTCAGCAAAATGTCTGTTCTCTCTGCTTACCTTTATGCCTAACGGCTGGAGGCATTTCTTAATAGTAATACTGGGCTTTGTACAATATTATTGTTACTATTAATTGGCAATGTCATTGGTAGTATCAATGGAGAAGTAAAAGGCTGATCAGTACTGATCAGCTGTCTCATCTTTTTTGGTTTGTTTTGGCTTTTTTTCCTGTGGTGGCTTGATCGGTTAAAGTACTGGGTGTTGAATTGCAGGCACCTACTAAGTTTTGGATAACATTTCTTGTGTACTACAGTGACATCAGGAAAATTGAGTACAGAAGCAGAACTATGTGGCTTTAAGACAGTTAAAAGTGTGAGTATCAGTACAACATATGATAATGAAACTGACAAATGTGTTTAGAGATAGACCTGTTTTGTGCTGAGGCTCTAAATATGAATGCTGGAAGATAGTAGTGAAATTACAAGGTTTTTTAATAGCCTTTTATAAGGAATATTAATTGTTCTTTAAGTTTGTAAAACTAGCAGTTGGACTAGATGATTGTTCTAGGTCCTTTCTGACTGTAACTATTTTGTTCTAAAAGTTGAAGTATTTACTGAACAACCATGCCTTTATTCCCTTCAAATTTCTCATAAGAACAGGGCATTAGAAATTAAAACACAGCATTTTAAGGGACTCACTACAAGTAACAGTATGTTTATGGTTCAATAATGTAGCTATTAGCTTGCACATTATATTCAGTGTTGTTATAGTTGAATTAATCTTATAATTTTCAGTGAAATTGATAAGATTAAAGTCTTGTACTTGGGCTACCGTATTTTTCTGAAACAAAAAGTAAGTGGACATGAACAAAGGATAATTTGTGCTACTTTCCTTCTTTTCCCTCTCATCCCCTTGCTTTCTCTCCAGATCCTCAAACAGTCCCGATGGAAAAAATTATACTATATGATGTGCAACTCTGTCTTTTCCCCAGGCAGCCTCTCACTGCTGCTAGTTATTCTTTAGCAGTCTGAATCTTTCATCTTGGCATTATGATACAGCCTGAATGAGAAAATTAACATTAATAGCAGCAGCAAGTGTGAGTAGAGCTAGTTTAGGCTGCTAAATTTCATTTCTGTCTAGTACTCTTGAGGGGAGTAGGACCACTGAGACTTGATGTGCGTGGAAAAAGAACGGAGGCAGTGTATTTGGACTTTATTTCCCCTTGTTCTTAGGAAAACATTCTTCTTCACTGCTGCATCTTTCCATGCTTTTTTATGTTCTTTCTTTTTTAAAAAAAATCCTCATGTGAGTAAGTTTATTCAGAGAATAAATTCACCTGTGAGCAAACCTATTTGGATGGATGAATAAGAATTTCAGCTCTTTCTTTTGAGGTGGTTGTCTCCCATGAGTGTCTATAAACAGTAAATGTTCAGTTTTGATAGTTCAAAATTGAGGAAGAAGAGAAGACAATAGATGTTAGAAACTCCCAATTTTTAGGGCAACTATTTTTGGGGTGGTTTGGGGGAGTGGGGATGGTTTGGTTTTTTCTTAGCATCTTGCTCAGAATTTTGAATGCCATTATTACAAATTATATTCAGGCAAACTTTTGGCATGATGATGGATGGTATTGGCAACAGAAGGGAAATGATGATTCTTACCAGAGTCTATTTCAGGCAAACAGGAGTGAAATTACACGGGACAAAGTAAAGGCACTTTATTAGCTCTTGAGCACTTTCTCTGATTTTTCAGAGGCTTTCTGTAAGTGATGAGACACAAGAATATAGTGTGAAGATATGCAGACAGATAATTAGGTTCTGGCCTGAGGTTTAGCTCACTGAACAAACAGTGAGAAACTACAAGACACGATGTGAGAAATCTTTGAGCTACGGAGCAACAAGGTGAGAAGACGACAGGACTTACAGATAGCACCGTGAGGCGTGGCTGGGTTTCACAGGTTCTTCGGGGTTACGAAAAAGGTAGCCAAACCTCCCCAATAACTGGGGGGAGTATTGGAAACCTTTTGGGATGTAAGACCTTGCAGGGCAGGTGGTGGCTTTGTAGTTGTATCATTGATGCCATGGAAGGCTGAGATGACCTGGGTAACAAGATCAGATATCCTCAATTTGGGAACATTGTAGCAAAACTGGGATTAGCGAGAAAAACATAATTGGGTGCAAGTGGCTGATTGGGAGAAGGCAAGTGTAGAGACACGGATAGGGAAGAACAAGCATGTGAAAATGGAGAGGAGGGGGTATAAAAAGGGCAGGTCATATTTAAGTAAGCTGATGGTTGGTATGCTTGTCTTGCACCTTATCACTGCGGTCTGTTCTTAGTTTTAAACTTCGTTCTTGATGACTTTCTGTGTGAGTGTGCTCTCGTGTGTGTGCATGCACGTGTGTATGACCACCAGTGACCCTGAAGCAAGACTGTGCAGTGAGCACGACGAGATGTTGGGGTCCAGCTCCTGGAGAAAGGGCTGGGGGTGACAGGAGGCCGTAGGTCTGGGGGTAGTAACTGTGGGGATAGCTGCTGGGGGGGGACCGGCTGCTGCAAAAAAGCCCAGGACTCCAGGGCCAGCGGCCAGGGATCGCTGTATGTGACTGCCGGCGGCCTCCTGTCCTGATCCCCGGCTGGGACTGGGCTGGCTGCGCCGTTGGTGTTTATGCCAGTGCTGCTTGTGTTTATTTGGGTTCTAGTAAAAGCACGTTTCTCCGATTGCCTCGACCTGTGCGGCCAGACGTGTTAGCACCATGTGCATCCCTGACCCTTCGGCATACGTGTGGACCTGGGCTGGGAGGGGGGAAACTGCAGCATCTAGCCTCCCTCGCTCTGGGTGCAGAGCAACCCCAGGCCGCAGAGCCCACCAAAGTCTGCTTCTGGCAATTTATGACAGATTGTGAACGACACAGTACCTGCAGGGGCATGGCCAACCATGGAGTGAGTGGGGAGCCCCTGGCTATGGGGGGGGAGCTCGGGGCAGGTTGGGGCAGGGACCTCCCCCATGGGCCCTGTCCCACCATGCCCCGAGGTGGGCGAACAGAGCCGCGATGGTGACCGAGGCCGTGGCCCCGGGACTGCCAGGCATGGCCGTGGGGATGGGGGGTGCTCCAAATGCACACCAGGGATAGGTGCCCCCAGGTGCAGTCCCAGCTGTAGCATGGGGGAATGCCTCATACTGTGTCTGCCCCTGTTGGGCCACCACATGGTTGTCACCCCAGAAGCAAGTCATGGTGTATTTATTAGGCCTTGAAGCCACCTGCGATAAGCAGACTCGTCAAGCTGTGGGGATTACACCTGAGATTTTGTCATCTTGTCCCACCCTGAGGAGCTGCTGAGCCCTGGCCTCGTGGGGAACCCTCTTTCCTGCTCTGTCATCTCGTGTGCTGGATGGGGCACGCCTGAGCTTCCCCTGTGAGTGGCTTCCAGTCAGTCAAAAGTAAATTTTTACTTTTCAAGTGTATGTACAGTCCTCTACTCAAATTCTGTCTATGCTGACATATTTGTTTCCAAGAATCTTACAGGGGAATATCTCTGTGAAGCAAGTCGTGTAGCCTACTTTGTCTAGAATTTAAGTGCTTTGATCCCCTTCTCATTAACAGTTTCTTACTGTGTTGGGTAAGCGTTTACAGTTTGTTTTCCAGCCCACCTCAGGTGGCTTCCCTTCAGACAACTGATTTTAAAGTTCCCTGTGATAAGTTAACATTTGAACACCTTTGTCACATTATTTACAGAAATCTGTTCTCAGCTTGCTAGTTGAAGCCTTTGTTGTACAGCAATGCTAACTCTCCTTTCTCCAGAATTGTCTGCGATTATTGTAACCTTTCTACGGTATTGGCAGTTCATTTTCTCGTCTAGCAGGTCTCACAAAGCTCCGAACCTGCTGTGGGAGGTGGGTCTGTGGCCCTTGCGTCCAAAGTGACTTCAGCTGTCTGCCTCATTTCTTTGCTTATCACAGTGTGACAGAAGATGCTTATGACTTAATTATTAAAAATGTTTAATTCAAGTGATTTGTACAAATAAGTGAGACTTAACATAACCATCAGCATTGTGGGCACAACTTTGCTCCTGTCAACTCTATTGCACAGTATTAAAAGGGGAAAGTGGATAACTTGGGGGAAAAATCATGGGGGTATCTTACACTGCAGGTGCTTTTGGTATCAGCGGATGTCCGATGCACTCACACACGCGAGGATCCACTACTGTCAAAATTCTGTAGCTAATAGCATAAGAGGGAATCCAAAGCCTTAAAATCGTTCCTTTCAATATCTTTTGCTAAGACGTATTAAATCATGACACTGCAAAACATTTCTTGAGTAATCCACTGCAGATTGGCTGTTCTGGAAACAGTCATTTAGGAAAATATAGATGCATATATTGCTTGTATTCCCAAACTTTGGGAGCAACCCCAAATTTATGCTTAAAAAGGCAGGTTAGAGTTCACCATAATGTTCCATTCAAAAGCAGTTAATAAACTGGCACAGAGCTAATCAATGATTATAAAATATAATGGAATATTTCACCAATTTAGCATTACTTTCTACTGCTATACCGCTATATTTGTATCTGTCTTTTGCTGTTCTGAATAGGCATCATGTTTAAAACATCAGTGGATTAGTTTTAAACTCTTTCTAAACAGAAAGAGTAATGTAATATAGGCAGGAACATTAAAATATTACAAGGATGCATTATTTAAGTAAAATTGCATTGTAATTATTTGAAGTCACCTAGAATATTATAGATTTGATGGTGTTGCCACCCAATTTTACTAACTCTTCTCAGGTCCTTGGTAGTCTAACTGGAAATGTTGAATGAAGGCTTATCCTATTGTGGATACATGAGCAATTCCCCCCAAACTGGATTTTCTTAAAAATGGTCAAAGGGAAAGAATTAACAGGTTAACTGGCTAGGTTTCAGGGATGTGTGTGGTATTTCATTTTGTATATGTTTTCATTAAAGATGGGAGTGTCATATTTATTTTATTCTGTTTATGATGATTGACTTATCTAAAGTAGAGATAATTCTTTTTCACATTGAACAAGAGGCCTTTGATAAAATAATAATGAGTGCATTAATATTAAGGCAATCTTCTGATTTAATTAAAATTGATAAAAGAAATTTTTAAGAAAGCATCAATTAGCTGAAAAACAAACTGAGTAGTTGAATATTTTTTTTTCCCCATCTTCTGGCATTTACATACTGAAAATGTCACATTTAATTTGAAACTTACAGTGACAGTTCCCTGTTGTTGATGCACATTTGAAAGAATGGCATTATTAAAAGTGTGTGTTGTATTCTCTCTTTATTTGCTGGACTTATGAGAAAACTAAAACCTGACCTTTGGCAGTTCCCTCAGTCTCATGGTTTGGGAATCTCTTTCAGTACCTTTTAATACTTGTAAAACAAAACCTAAAGATGTGATGAAAATTACAGTAGACAGACTCAAGGGAATAACTCCAAAGAATGTGTAAATTTAACACAAAAGCAAAACATCTGTTAGAAGATGTTTCTTAGGGCCAATGCAGCATAAAATGCTGGATACTGAGTGGATGTGGGTGGGAATGGGAGTGGAGGCTGTCTTATACCTCAGAAGAAATGCTACCTCTCTTCATCAAATAAATAATCTTGAAAAAGTTAGAGGACGGGAAGTTTTACCTAATAAAATTTCTACTTTTTGCCTTTCTACCAGTTTAACACTCTTCTTTTTAAAATATATTGCCAGAAATCTCTCTTATCTTGACACGTTGGCTATGTGTGGGTGTGGGGGAGAAAAAAAAAAAAAAAAAAGAGAAAGAATGCATGTTTATGAAGAAAGGGAGAGAGGTATGTGCAGTCTGGGAGCATACGCAGCAAGGTAGGGAGTTACATTAACATAAATGCTTAGGACAGGTAAAAGTTTGGAGAAAGCTTGGGTTTTATTATCCTCTGATACTGCAAGGCAGTTCTCGGTATCACAGTATCCAAGTATAAGAAAGATCAAAGATCATGAAGGTCATTTCCACTTGTAGATCGGAATAATTGAGCTCAATTCTGATATTAAAAGCTTAAGAAACAGGGCTAAACTCAGGAATTGCTGTAGTGCAAAGCTAGCAAGTGTTTTAGGTATAAGGTCAGTGGCAGGGACTTTGTAGTGGGCATGGAATAGCATCGGAAGTATGTCTAAGTGACATGTGTTTTCTGGGCTGTGAAGTTCATAGGCAAGCATGATATTTCCCGGTATCTCCTCTGGTTTTGATGGGGGCTGGTACTCAGCATGTCTCTGTAATGGCACATAGCCATCACGTCACTCTTCTCTCCTGGGTCTTCTCCCCTTCGTGCTGTTTCCTGAAAGCAGAACATTTAGCCCCCGAGACTCTCTTTTAGTCATTTTGCTTATGTAACTATAGCTAGAAGAGAGCCTGCAAGAGCATACAGCTTGGATAAATAGTAAATAAATGACCCTGTATTTGTTGTATTTTTAACTTTTGTGCCTTCTGCTGCCTTAATCTCCACTGTCTTGAGAGCAAACTTAGTTCTGGTTAACTACAATGTCTTCTAAAGTGCTTGAAGGTCACACTGAGATACACCAAACTGTATGCTTGCTTTTTTATAGCTTTTCTTGCACGTATTTGCTGTGGTTATTGGCAATTCCTTATTTTTACAACCAGTAGAAAATGAAGGTAGTTGGACCTTTAGCTTTCATCACATGATGAGAACTTGACTTGTGCCTTAAAAATAAGGATGGTAGAAACATACTTGAAGAAAGGGTCATCCAATGGGGAAGATCACACACGTGTATTTGAAACATCGTCTAAACTCTTTGGACTAAAATACTACAGAATAGTCTTTGAAGTATCATGTTAATGGTTAGTGTGTGAACTGTTTAAAAAAAAAGAGGGCGAGGGGAAGCGTTGTATTGCGAATCTTGCAATGAAGACCCACTCCTACAGTCAGAGAGAGAAGTTGTCACTTACAACAGCAGTCATGAGCCTTCAGAATTCCTGGATGAAAGTAGAACGAAAATAGATGCATATTTTTGCTGTAAATGTGCAGCTAAAGCCAAACTCATGAATTTTTTTGATGGCTAAAACTCAATTAATGCCTGGAAATGGCTGGTGCTTATGGATAGCTAGGTATTCTACAATTCTTTTTGTAATTCCAGCACAAATGTCAACTGCTGAAGAAGACATTACACTGGCTTTTCACATAGTTTAGATATACTTAATATTCAGATGGAATATTTACCCTAGACACATCTACATTTTTAATCAAATGGGAAGAAATTAAATTCTTTCCATTAACCACAAAATTGACTTTAAATTTCTAATAAATAGTTTTACTTAGTTATACCACTTCTTTAAAAAGTGATAATTTCAAGACAAAATATTCTGTGAAAAAAAATTGCTTAATTTATTCATTTTGGACACAGTAGAAGGTAAAAGACCATAGATTTTAACATGAGTATTATAATACACAAGTTAGAGTACTGAATAAGCGTGTTGTGCATTCATTGTAACTTCTACCCAATAGAGTATCTATGACTTAGAAGACATTCGATTTGCTGCATGAAGGGTAAAGTGTTCGATTTACAAATCCTTGTTTGCTTTCAATGGAGTACGGGAGTTTTGCCTCAGATTTGGACACACCCGGAACATGGTGATCTTTACTGGGATAAAGTTTGAATGTTTCTTTCAGACAAGTGTTTAGGGATTTAATTATTTTCCCCCAAAAGTTGTTCAGTGGGCATGTGTAACTAAAATGCTTTGATATTGCGTGCATGCATTGAAAAAATATGACAGACAAATACTTGGAAATTAATTTTTTCCATCTTCTGAAAAGGATTTTTATTCATGCAGACCTCTTAAGTACTGTGTATGGCATCTAGTAGTGCAAATACAAACTTAATAAATATTTAAACATTAAAACTTAGGACTTTATTCGGGAGTAGCTATGCTGATGTTATCATTTCATTATGAAATGTTGTGTTGTTGAGCCCTAGCTAATGAGCTCTGGTGGGATGCAGAATTTATTAGCTTCAATGTGGCCCTTTAATGCAGCTCTGTTCCTTTGGGAACCGAGCAAGTATGATGACATGGCCCTGCCCTGTCTCCTACAGGTGTGCAGGCATATGCCAGTAACAGCTCAAGTGATCCTGTAGGACTTAGTCTTGCAACTTTTACATTAATAATAAACCAAGTTTTTGTTCATCCTTATTCCCCATTCACATCATTCTATGGACACAGGAGAATAATTAAAATGTCCAGAAAATCTACTGTAGTTTTGATTATGTGGCATTCCTGTGTTGAAGCCTAAAAAGACTTCAAGTATTACAGTAGGCAAGTTGCTAAAGATTTGCATTAATAAAATGAAGGAAACATAAAATACTGAAATAAGGCACTGGCAATCTGACAGAAATCGAAACTCCTCCAGCGGACTTTAGACAGCTTGCTTTATTCTGCGTATGTGTAAGGATAACTTTCTACAAGTAGTGACAAATTTAGCATTACCTCTTCAGCATGTTTTGTTTTCTGGATGATCTCACAATGGTTTTTCTTGAACCTGAATCTCCGTTTCATGGAGGCCTTATTCTCTATAAGTCACTGGTAAAAAGAAGTGGTGTTTATCTGTTTCTGATTGAGTAGTTTAGGCTTCCTGCTGCTCACTCATCAATGATTTATTTGTCATCCTAGTTCCACACTATGACAAATAAATATTAGAAATCCATAGAAAACATCTGAGACTGAGAAAGTGGTTTTCTGTCATTCCACTTCTAGCTTAGGAAGTTCAAGTATGAATCACTTGGCTACAATCCCGACTCCAAAATCAGAGGGACTATTTCTGTGTTTTACTGTCTTAAAACAATAATCTGTATCGTATTCTGCAGAAGAGCAATTTTTCGATAGCATTTAAAAAGATAAGGTTTTAACTTACTGGTACAATTTCTTAACCAATTGTTTAGTGAATGCTTTCCACAATAGGGAGGTTTAACATTTATAAAATACTGAAGTTAGTTACAGTTGCTACAGGTACTAGCGTTTTTTCCAATAGCATCATTTCTAACAAAATATTTTCATTTCAGTGTGATTGCTTTTTTTTAATACTTGTTGAAATCAGTCAAAATACTTCAATATCCTTCAGCAATAAAACATGTTTACATAGGCTGTGTATGTATTTATGTATTTATACATAGATACATGTGCCTTACATGTTTATATACCTATATAAACAAATATATACGGAAACATGTTTTAGTATGAGTTTGGAACTTATATGTAATATTTAAATCTTTATTTTGCTACCTTCGTAGATCTCACTCAAAAAATTTAAAAGCCTGCTTCTCCTTTTGAAAACTAGTTAAACTATTACCTGTTTATTCTGTCCTTAAATGTCATATTTCTATTCTTTGTGTAATTATTGTACAGTCAAGTGTATGTATTTGAAGAGTCAATGGTCATCTGTTTTGTTTTATTTGGTGTTTTGGTTTTTTTTTCCTTGAGTGTGGAATCCACTAACTGCTAGCAAAAGTCACCGTCTACTGAACTGTATCAAAAAGCTGACAGTTAGCTCTATGGCTTGCAAAATAAGCACATGAATAAATGTACTAGAAAATATATTAACCTGTCATTTTTATCACTGATGTCTTTCCTACAAAGAATAGAAGCATGTTAAACTTAACTTTTCGTTCTCCTATATGTGAAATTACTTTTCTCCCTTTAGAATGCAATCTGCCACAAAAAAGTAATAACGTCGTTGATTGTACCGCCTCCCATCTTATCTTTTAAAGGATATTGCTGCGTTCTTTTATTTATGTACAGAGCCAGAGGCTGCTTTTAAAATATTTAAGCTGCTTAAATGAAAATGTGATTTAAAAATAAAAGGTATTAATGAATCTGTAGAGGTTTGCGTTCAATTCCAAAAGCTTATTTAAAACAAAGCAAACAAGTTTTAGGGGCTGCATAGGTAGAGACACTTATCTCTTGCATTCAGTTGTTTGAATTTTTTAGTACTTGAGGTGGATGTAGTTATTGAGAAATGCTATTGCCTAGGAATTGTGTCAATCATTTGCTTAAAAATAGAGCAAAGTGGGGCTTTTTTGCAAGTATTATCTTACTGAAACAGAATAGTTACTTGCGCTAAATATATTTAAATCACGGTTAATGAAAACACTTAAGTAGCAATGCTTTGCTGCGCAGATGGCAAAACATCTACTGCTTTTATTCTGTATATCAGGGTTAGGTAAAAATTGTCATGATTCAGTGTTCAACTTTCTACCACTGAACAAACACTATAGTACTTGGGGAGCAGGGGATGAGGGAAGACTGCGAAATCAAAATACGCTTCTTCCAATGGTTGTATCTTGTCCGTTAGGTACGGGGTGGAGTTTTACAAGTTTTTCACTTCAGTGAACCAGTAGCCTGTATTAGTAGCTAGAAAAAAAAAAAAAAAAAAAAAAAAAAAAAGACCTAGCTGTTTTGTTCTTGTAAAAGCTGTTCAGTAAGATTTCTTTTGCCAGGGGAAATGAAATGGTGTGGGCTTCACCATGGTTCAGGTGGGGAGCACCACGTCCCCTGTGCCCCTTGGTGCTGCCCAGCAGTACCACAAGGTGTTTGGTGTTGGGGCTCTTGCTCCTTCCTGGCGTGCAGCACAACAGAAAGCTAAAGGTACTTTTGCTGTCCCGCTTGGCGCAGCCTGCCTCCGTGTTACTCGGGTGCCCTGTTAGGAATAGGGGGGTCCCTCAAACAAGCCGTCGGTCCTGGTGCCAGCTGCTGGGTTGGACTGGCCATCCGCTCTGCTGCAGAGTCAGGCAGAGTTGAACGCTACGGGGCAGAGTTGCAGGACGAGGATGAGCCGCGCTTACTCCTCATCAGGTGCGTAGTAGGATTTCAGTGTTTTGAAGGACAGAGCAGGCTTCTACCCTTTGAATTAAAGGAAGCAAGATATCTGCCTTGTAATTTCCTCACTGAAGTTCCACAGATTTAGCTAATCTGTGATAAAATCTCCTTGACATTCAGAAGCAAAACCACGTTGTGTATTAGCTAAAAGCAGAATAAAATTCCGTGGTGAAAAACCTCAATGCCACACTTAATGTCACCAATTGAAATGTTTAATTGGAGTGCACCACCAGTTTCTATGTTTTCACAATCAAAGCTGTGGTTAGGCCAAAGCTCTCTTTCAGTTAAATTCTCGTGGAGACCTCTTTCTTGTGAAGCATACAGAAAATTGGCCAATAGATTCTTTACTTTATGAAATTTCAGCCTCTAGAAAAACTGCAGAAATGTTCTTCTGACTCCTTCAAGCTTTTCTTTATCCTGTATTAACCCATTAGTGACAGTTTGTAAACTTGTTTTCAATAAGAATTATTTTCTAATTGGAAGCAGTTCAAGAGATTGCAGAAATAGTAGAACTAAGGATCATGAGTGATTGTCATCATACTAAATTGTGCATAGGGATGCATTAGGTATATTTATACATTGTAGGGAATACATTATGCATACTTTTAATAATGAAGTCTTTGAAAAGTCTTAACTTTAAAGTCATCATGCTATACTTTGCTTGTGCTATGTTCCCTATATTTTATTAATTTCTAGCATAAATATAGGCTTTTTATTTTTTAACCGTGATTACGATTCACACTCGAACTGTAACCTGTGCAGTTTTGAAGTACAATTTAAAAGTTAGCTCTGGTGTTCAAAAAGAGTTGTATGTTAATTATGGGTCTCATCCATGGTTACTGGAAAGAGACCTACTGAATTTTCTTAACCACTTTTCCAAGACCCAAAAGTGATTCTTTCTCATAGGTAGTACTGGGATTTACTCCTCTTTTAGCTATTTCCTAGAGGAAAGATTTAGGATAATGTAAATCTAATACTACCGTAACCACCATCTTAAGCTTAAAATACCAATTTTCAAGCTGATTCCTTTAGCACCTTTTTTTTTTTTTTTTTTTTTTTTTTTTTGTTGTAATGGGCTAATATGTTGGGGATAGGAAGATGAAGAGGTCTTAACAGAATATGTTGTTAGGCTGTCGCTTTCCAATAATAGAATAATTTTTGACAAATGAGGTTCGAATAGTTGTCTTTAGACAAAAGAATGTATTTAGGATAATGGTAGCTGAATTTCTGCCCTTCCTTTAGGTCCTTTTGGGAATTACGTTTGGTTGGTTGGTTTGTCTAGATTAGCATAGATATGGTTTAAAATGTCTTAGCTGTATATTAAATAAACATAGTTTTAAACTGAACATTATACCTGGCTTACAGAAGAAGTTGTATATAATGGTGTATTATCTTGCTATAGAGTAAGCCATTAGAACAATGTCATCCTAATTAGCTGCTCATAACAATCCCTGAGAACTGGAGAATCAAACTCTTCATTGCTTGCTTGTTTTCATGGACCAGTATTTTTCTTGTTTGCTTGTAACTGTACAGTTGCTGACAAAGATTCTCTTATTTCATTCTGAATAATCTTTTATTTGTATTTTGATGTTGTGGGGGTTTTTTTTTGTTGTTGTTGGTTTTTTTGGTTTTGTTTTTGTTGTTTGTTTTTTTTTTTTTTTTTTTTAAATACATTAACCGTAGAAAGAGAACAGTTAAAAACCAGTAGTGTGTGAGGTCCAAATTTGGATGAGGTAGTTTCTCTTCTTGGAAATACTGCATGTAATTCATGTAAGCAGGGTTATCCATACCATATCCCTGGTGTGCTTGCCATGTGGCTGGACTGAGTCCATCCTCTTTCACCATCTGTTTTCTCGCCTTTGAACTCCAGTAGCTGGGTTTGGGGAGGCGAGATCACCTGCTCTGTCTGAGAACCTACACACTTGATGTAGCCACCATCATTGTGTGGTGGTTGCTTCAATTAAACTAAGTGGTTTCCCTGATAACTTTCTTGTAACTTGATCACTGACCTTATTAGGAAGCTATTCATACAAAATGATTGATTTGTATTGGTATAGTACCTGGCAGGCATATTTTGATCTTGCTGCTATTATAGCAAGTTTAGAGACAAAAGAGGTTTGGTCATTTTATATTCGTATTTTATTTCCTTTGAAGTACAATATTACTTTTCAACCAGCTACATAAGAAAAATGGCTTGTTTCAAGTTTCTATCAGGACAAATGCTTTAAATCTTAGAAGCCGAATGGTGTTTATGATTAAGCCTATTATCTCATGGGGACTGCTGGAAGTTTATCCTCTGTGATGCTCAGAAACTGAATTTTGGCTAGGCTATTAAAGATTACTGATTTCTCAATAGCATCTTGCATTTACAAGGAAGTTTGTTTGGAAAATTTGAGTGAAGTAATGAGTGTCTAGAGTCTGTTCCATCATACCTGTATTATCCAGCACCTGTGGAACAGCTACCAGAGTCCCATTTCTAGGATGGGAGATTTCATGCTGAGTAATTCTGACGGTGTTACCTATTGCTGACACATCTGTAATATGTCTTACTGTTGTTTCGCTCTCTTAAGTTGCTGAGGCTGATCCTGATAGCTCATAAATATAAAATAAGCCTCTAGCCATCTAAGCTTTTGCATTTAGCCCTTTTATAGTGTGAAATAAATGTAAATAAGATTATGATTTGGCCTAGTAAAGTTTTAATGAAAAATATTTCCTAGTAAGGTTTTATTTTGGTGTAGGTGGTATAGCTAATTAATACTAAGACCTCAGATAGCACACATATATATATTTTCCATTCAGGCTGTCATTCTGCAGAATGTTTCCCAAGAATTTAAAAATAGAGCAAACTTAACCTCAGATCTCTTTCCCAAGGATAACATCAATAGCGTGATTAGCATATATTTGTGGTAATGAAAGTAAGTGTTGACATGCTGAGCGAAACAAAATTTGAGGAACAATTAAACAAAGAGAGCTTTCTATTTAGCTCAAAACATGTCGATACCTGTGGTCATTGTTCTCTTTGGGAAGTGACTTTCAAGGTGTATGCTCTACCCCTGTTTAAGTTTCGATCTCGTTAGCCTCTTTTGATGTGTCAGCTGTGCTAGCTTTGAGCACACTTTGTGTGTGAGCACAGTGGAAGCGACTGAATGAAGCAGAAAGACTTGCTGTCCTATGTAGTCCAGAGTGGTTTTGGAAGAAGACTTTTGGAAGTCCCTGATTACTTCACGTTTGCATAGACTGCAAAGCAAATGGAGTGGAAATCCATCAGTCCCTTACTTGTTCTTTCTGCAAGTGTTATACCTCCTCAAACTATAAAGAAGTTTTTTTTACCTGGGAATTTATGGTCACTGAGACCATCTCGGTAACTATCATCCATTATTCATTTAAGAGAAGGTTGACATTTCTGTCCTTGTATCAATTTTTTGAGAAGCCAGGGGCTGAAATTAATTTGAAACTTTTACCATTACATTCAAGATAGCATGAAGGAGCAATTAAATATGGTAGTGGATGTACTAAGAGTAATACTGATTGTGTTAGGTGGAAATAGATCCCATATGTTAAACCTGGAATAACATTTATTAGTAAATCTAAATGTAGAACAATGAAAGTTAGGTGAATAACCAGCTGTAGAGTATTACTTTAGGAACTGATGAGAGAAATAACTCTTCAGAATTCTGCATGGGCAGGAGGAAGAAAATGGAAGAACTGTTAGTTCCCCTTCCTTGATCCCATGCACTCTGATGAAATTTGCAAGTTAGATGTCTCAGCCTTCAAAAGGAGACTGCAGCTTACTGAAGCTTGCATTAGGGTAATATTGATAATTGTAAAGAGTAAAAATACATTCTTTGCTCTGTCTATTCTCTGTTGAAACCATTGCAGTCCACGAATCAAAAACTACCCAAACCACAAGTAGCAGCGCACTGTGGCTTGGTTGTGGTTGGGTTTTTTGTTGGTTTTGGTTTGGGTTTTATCTGATTGGGTTTTTTGTTAATCCTCACTAGGGATTAAAATACTTCCTCTTCCTCACCTGTCCAAGCTTGGTAATGCTGTATCAGTTGGAGGACTGTCCTGGTATCATCAACAAAAAAGGGATTTGTAGGTATGCTGTGGCAACTGCTTCCACAATTTTGTTTTTCCCCAAACTGGTACCAAAGGTTCCTAAAATATTGTTTACTGCATCAGCTAGAGATAAGTTTACTCTGATTTTCCACTTGCTGCTGTTACTTGCAGGGTTAAAATAATGCCATGGATGAGTACATCTACTGACAATGTAAAAGATAGCGTAGCAGTTATAGTGATGTGCTAGTGTGCCGAAAGGAAGCGAATCGATGCCGTTTACTGCTGATCACGCCAACAGACACCTACTTGTCAGTACTAATGCATGGTGTTCTGCAGAACATGACGTAGTAGCAAGCCTTGTTGGGCAAATGGATTCAGAGAAACAATACAGTATATAATACAACAGGCAGGTTAGGTGTTCCCCTAACATGCTCATATAATCCTGTTTGTGGTGAGGAGCATGTTCGTGTTGAATGCAGCTCAGTCTAATGTCTCTCACATTTCTAACATATCTAATTTGGACATTAGAATGACCATACGGATCAGACCACAGGTCAGTCTAGTCTAACATCCAACAGTGGGTGCTAGAGGAGAAGGATAATAACAAAAGAAGCATAAAATGATGATTCCTCAGAATTCTCTTTCTCGCCTCCAAGAATTTGCGGTACAAGGATTTCTGGGCCAGAGGTGGTAATTCTCTTCAATATTGGCATATATGAACAAAGTTACTGAAAAACCTCAGATACTGTGAAGTCCTGTGTATATTGTTTCCATTATTTCAAACAGTCAGAGTCTGGTATCATTTGGGTGTATGAGCAATTGCATGTATATTATTACTGAAAAGTCAGTGTTTCTTGGTGAATGTATTTACAGTTACAACAGGCTGATGAATTGTTCCAAGCTGCCAGAACGTTTATAGTTGGATCCATTGTTCCTTGGGAAAGCAGCTCCAAATGTCCAATTCGTCAATCCTTAAGGAGAAAAGTAGATATGGAAATTGGTGTTCATTTGTACCTCTTTAGATATTTTTAATTGTTATGAAAAAGCATAGCTTTTTTTAAACAAAACTTGACTTACTGATTAAAGACAGTACTACAAGGACATAGAAGGAAAGCAATCTAAAATACACTTTTAGTGCATTCTGACACATGCACGTTTGTGAGGAAACTAGAGAAATTAGGAAAAACTAGAGCCACATTTAATAAACAACCTGCCCTCATCTGTCCTCTCCCCCACCCATCCTTTTCACAGCAGTCACAAATGGTACTCGTGCCACTCGCTTGGCCGCTTGTACGGGCATAAACTCTTATTTCTCGTGCTGGTTGCCAAGCAACTACTTTTGTATTTCAGCCTTGCACTGCAGGCATTAATTTCTGTCATGTTCCTTCATTTGTTTATTATATAAGGAAGAAACGTGTACAGAGGAAAATGAGGACACTTTTTGTAAGGAAAACAAAAAAAAACGTATTTGGGAATAATCCAGTGTGTTCACTGGATACCGCGGGAGAAAGAACTCATACAGTCACTCATACAGTCATTTCACAGAGGACTAAAAAGGTATCTTCCAGCATGTGCAAAATCAAACTGGGACTCACTCAGAGTGACTCTTTATGGAACACATCAAATATCTTCCCTCCAAAAGGTAAGCAAAGGGACAGCTGGCATTACAATAGGGTTAGGGACATGCTTCCCTAGTCCCTCCTTCCTTCCTTCCCCTTCTCTAGCTGTGTATTCGATATTTTGTACTGTTTTGTACATAGCTACGGAGCTCTTCATACTCTCCAGTATAGGTACGCCCTCATTGCTCCTAAAACTGGCCTGCATAATTCCCAACTTCAGTTTAAATAGAAAGAATTCTTTCAAGCAGATCAGTAATTAAGTAAAAGTAATTCATTTGATAGTCACTATTTAACCTGGATGATTTTTCTTTCTGATGCTGAATTGGTTTCCTCCTCTGTAGAAGGAGAAAAAGAAAAGACTCAATAGAAAGGTTATTTCTTTGTTGAAGAGATTACTTATTAATACTAGTTTTTCAACCTGGTTATTATAGTTGCTATGATCAATTTGATTGATGATCAAAACCCCAAATCATTTGGGTGTTTTTGCAACCGTGTAACAGCAAGGCAAACTGGATCAGCTGTGGTTAGCTAAAAATTATTTTGGTCATATTCAGCAACTGATTTCATCCTTTGCGCACAAGCAGCGTTGGCTAGAGAATATACTTGCTGAGCTGTTCTCTCGTCTGTGCAATTTGTAGGGAGAAGGGCTGGTAAATTGAGAAATATGTATAGGTAGAGGTTGCACTTGACAATTGTGAAATTATTTTTAATGTACTCTAGTGGATTGGGAAGTAAAACATCAATAAAAATGCTTACATCTTTTCATTTTCAAAGACCTTTATGACAATACGTTTATCCTCACAATGCCACTGGGGAAAGTAGACAAGTATTAACATTCTGCTCTACAAAGAAACTGAAACCATGTTTGTTTGATACAACAGAACTGCTAAATGTCAGAGGCAGGATTAGTAACCTAGTCCTTGGAGTTTATCTTTCGTGGGGATAATCTGTACTGGTGAAATAGTGAGCTTTATTTTTGCTGTTGCACAGTAGTATACTACAGCTGAGGAAAAGTAACTTCCAAGGTAATTTGTTTTTCGGATTCTTAGTCTTTGCAGCTAACCTTCAGGTTTTAAGGGATGACCTCTTTACCCGTGATTGCTGTTCATCTAATCTAACATAGTTCCCAGTTACAAAATCTAATAATAAAGATGTAGTTGTGTGCTAGTTAAGTTCAGTTTAGACTGCTAATATAACATAGAGCAAACAGTCTGGCGATTCCGCCTGAAGAATATACTTCTACGTCACTCTCTTTAAATGAGAAGCCTTTGCACCTCGATCGGTGATGTACTAGTTGAGTATAAAGGAGTATTTCATGCAAAACTGAGGTGTAAGTATGGGAACTGCTTCCACTGGTAAGTGACTGTGGCAGAATTGAACCAACACTCTACCTAAGTTTGCTATAGTTGAATTTCTGCTCCCAGCAGCCTAAATTCAGGCTGCCTTCTAGCAATGTAGCTGTCTGGGAACGTGAAAGAGCGGGGAGGTTGCAGAGGCGCTCTGCCAGCCCTCCTCCTCTGCTGCCTGAACCTCGTTCCAGAGGTGACAGTGGGGAACTGAACTGTGTATTGCCAACAAAAGGTGAAACATCATACTGTCCTTCCGCGGCCTTTCTTTTTTATCTTTTAAAGTGCAGAAGCCAGAAAATCGGTTGGGTATGAAAGGACCTGTGTGCAAGGGGAAGTGTGCTAGCAGTGCTGTGTGCGGGAGAACACGTAAGGCCAGGCCTATTTCTGGAATATTTTTTTATTTGACATCCCACTTTGATAGCTGTGAGCTGCCTCCTTCTGAAATAAATACTAGCAACAAAACTTCAGAAACTAACTTCAGAAACTCTATAGTATGAAGGATACGCTTCACTGCAGTTGTTGAAAGATTTTCTTTTAAAAAAGATTAAATATGCGTGCTGCAACAAAGAGGAAATGTTGTGCAGTAGATGCCAGAAAGCATGTCACTTCAAAAACGAATAATGTTGTTTCAAAAAATGCTGTCTTGGAAGTCTGCAAGAAAGTGCATTTTAGGTTTTTAATAAGCACCTACCAGGTCTGTCCTGCTGGTGCATTTGTGCATAAATCAGTGCATGATAAAGACGTAACTGCCAAGGTAGATGATCGAATACTGTGTCTCCATTGGGGGCATATTCAAGCGGCTTTTGTTCCACTCCTCAGCGGTAATACATGAATATGTCAGTACAATCCAATGGAAAGCAAGCTTCAGATTCTGTTCTGCCTCCATTTAGCTGTAATACAAAGGTTTCATCTTCCCAAATACTGTTTACTCTTTGCTTTGATTTCTGCGGGAGTTACAGACTGTACCAACAAATACCAGTTAGCTAACAGCTTGGTGGGAAGAAATCCTTGCTTTTTCTTTTCTTTGGGAAAAGAACCAACAACATTCAGAAGAAAGTTCAGGTGTTTTCCCAGCATCCTTTTGGTTTCAGTGCTTTTGTTTGACTTGCCTTCTACTTGCTTTCTCAGCATCTGCCACTTTCTACAGCTCACTAATAGCATGGAGTGGCCCATGGATTGAGTCAAAGCAAACTTGGAGTAGAGTGGCTATTGCAATGTGGCCAGTGCTGTGTTGCTAGGCTGACATCCATTTGTGGAAGGGTAACCTGGTTCCACTTCTAATTCTGCAGGATACTGATAAAACAAAAAAAAACCACACTACCCACACTCTACTAAAAGTAGAATAACTTGTTAAGTAACTAGTTTGAATATAAACATTTTACTCTTTCAGAGATTAACTGACTTTCTTCTGGTAGTTTTCCTCTCACATCCAGTAATCTGGAGAATAATGTGATTTAGGAAACATTACGAGCTGAAAACTACTACTGCACTGATTTACCTGTAACGAATATTGCAGAAAATAAGATCCTGGTAAAAATGGGTAATTGAAAAAAGTCTTAGCATATAATTTGTTTACACTACTCTAGACAATAGTTGGAAAGAAGCACAAAAGGGATTAAAGAGAAGATTAGCCCAATTCTCTAGAATTAATCGATCATACATGTGTTCAGATACTAACATATCCTTGATTTAATGAAACAAAACTAAGACCTTACAAATAAAATTGAACTACAGATGACTTATTCCACCATTATAACTGTTCTGCTTGCCAGCAGGTTATTGTACTGTTGCTAACAAATGCCATTTATTTGGTGATTGCAGTTTCAATTCTGTCTGCAAATACAACATTAGCAGTCTTGCCTTGTCTATAATCTTACCTTCCTGGTGACTACTGTGTCTAAAAGAAGCTCTGTTAGGGTTTCTTCCCAAACCTTTATTTGCTGTATTTTATAAGTACACACAACAGAAAACAGTCAAGCCTTGCCAAGGCAGCAGGAGTCTTACTGTTCCCATGCAATCCCTCCCCTGACAATTGCCACCACTCAGGTTTGCTGCCCAGCGCTGGGGCATTTGCCTCCCCAGGATATCCAGGTTCCAGTAATTTTTTCTTGTATTTACAGGGTCTTCAGGAGCATTTTAACATGACCTTAAATTTTAAACAGGTCTATAGTTGTCTGGATGTGAAAACCTATTTATAGCCATCAAGGAGAACAATATTATGCCATTTAATTGCCGGTTTGTAGAGCATACGCTTTTTCTTTAGCGTTGCTGTTGCCTCATTACATTGCCGGTGATGATGGGAGTCCATTAAACCTGTGTACGCAAGAAAATTGAATGAACTTAGATAAATTAGATCAGGCCTCTTGTGTAGACAGTCTTAGTTTAGGGAAGAGTGTCTTATGACAATTTAAATAAAATAAACATAAGCCATCATTATCCACAGAGGAGCTTGCATTGATTTAACTAAATCACTTTCTAAAGCAAATTTTTTTTTTTTTTTTTTTTTCTGCAGTGGCACAATTCCCTTGCGTAGAGAAAAACTGTTAGGTTGTCTTTTTCCTGGACAACATTAAGAAACTTTCCAGAAGGTCCCTATATTATGTGTGAGGCTAGAAGAATTCAATAACTTTTTAGGCTCTCTTATAACACGTTCCCTTTTCAGTTTCACAACATGGTTTTTACAGCTGGGATGGACTGTGCAGAGATGGAGGCTTACCCAAGTTCATTTCAAGATAAATACCCACGATAGGTTAGACGATTGCCTGTTGGTGCTGTCTGCTTTTCTCCATTTACTATAGAGCTGTGGGCTACGGTTGCAGACATAGATATCTAAAGTTGAATTCAGAAACTGTTGCTGTGGTCTAACTGCTTACATAGCTCATGTAATAGGACTTCCTGCAATCAATTCCCATTTGGTGTAAACATTATTTTTAGAAAGCAAAATCTAGATTTACTTTTTAAAGTGTTCAGGGGTTATCACAGTTCTTTATGCATTTTATCCAAAGATTATTTTGAGATGCGTATTATTTTTCATTGAAATCTACCTCAAAATTACTTCAAAGTCAGGAAAGGTAAAGAAAATATGTTAAATTTCTGGTTGTTGTGCAATATTAGCTTTTTTAGGTCCTGCATGATACCAAACATGTAGGATTTAGTTACACAAAATGGTGAATGAAAACTGGTTGGCTTGTTGTAAATGTTAGCATAAAATGATAGACTTTTTTTTTTTTTTCCTTCTTTCCTCGGTAATGAAGGAATAGCCCCTGCAGAGTTGTGAGAATAATGTTAGAGGAATTGTTGTAGGGTTAATACTTGTAAGACTTATTATCCATCTTCAATTTCCTGCAAGCTAGATGGTTTTAGGTAATTACATTCAGATGCAAAAAATAACCACTGTAGGCACATGGTGATAATCACAGCAAAAGGTCCATGATGTGCTTAAAACGGTTTAAAATTGTTCAGACATACGTGTGATGCCTATATGGATCTGAACTAACACCAAAAAAAGCTGTGTTGTGCACCTAGAAAGTGTATCATCAACTATGTGGGTTTTTTTGTTGGTGGTGGTGGTTTGTTGGTTGTTTTTTTCTTTTCTTCTTCCCCCACAGAAAAATAGGAGATGTTGTTACAAATTTCCATTGTTTGGAAAGATTCTCCTATCTATGGGGAAAGTAAAGATAAGAAACCTGACTGTAACCAGTTTAACTGGAAACAAGCTGAGCTTTTTTTGAGACTGCTGTGTGGGAAGTGTGTGTTTATGTGTCTGAGGCGAAGAGAAAGACAGATAATGATGCCTAGGATGAATCAATAGTTTTTACTGTAGATATTTAATTTGTAAAGTGCGTGCTTTTCGGTTATTTTTAAATCCTTGTTGTAGCTAGGCTACAGAAAATACAAACGCAGTTCCAGAATATATTGAAACTAGGGTCAAACTTCAGCAGTGAACTTCAAATGAGCAGGTAGCTTCGCTTACCTGAAGACCACTGCACTGAATAGACACTTAGTTGTTCGACCAAAGAATTCCGCAAAAAATCATGAAGTCAAACTTTTGGGAAGAAAGCCTTAACACCTTGCACATTGGGATACTAAACAAATACCTGTTCTAAGGGTGTGTAGGTCTGTTCCCCAAAACTGTAATTTTTATTTTTCAGACCTGCTTCTTTAAAATTGTCTCTCTCATCAAAGTAGTTCTTTTTTTTTTTATTTTTTAAATTTTAGATGAGGCGATTTGTTTGAAAATCCTACAAATAATTAGGTCTCCAGTGATATGCCTTAGAACTGCATGTATAAACATATACTAACAGCAGGCAGATCTCTGTTACGTTAACACATCTGTGGTATACGTTTGCTAGTTGTAAAATTAGTTTGTTCTGAAACCGAAAGACCGTACGAGTTGAGCATAAAAAAATTATAGTGTAAAAGTTTCAATCTTGTAGTAAGGGAAAAGGCTATACTACTTATTTAAATATTTATATCTCTTTCAGGTTACTAGTTGGCATTTTGGCATCATATTTTGGCCAAGAATGCAATTTTACACTGTCCGAAGTCGTCATTGTATAAAAATACCATCCGATTTAATATCCAGATGAAGTTCACTTAAAAATCTTTGTAACAGATGGCTCTGGATCATAAGGCTACTTGTCTATTTAAACTGCAGTTATCAAGTCCATGGTAACTAACTCTCAGGTTAATGGGCTAACATTATTCGTGTAATACTTTTGCAGAGCAAACATTTTGCTCTCTAAACAGGTTTAATGCACTTTAAGTTCAGCCTAAAAGAAGCATGACTGATACTGTCATATAATAGGTAGAAAATATGTTGTCACAGGAAGTAGTTGCTCTTGGAAGATGTGTACTTCCGCTGAAGAAAGCTAGAGATGAGGTATTTAAATGTTTGCTTCCAGGTACTTTTAATGTGTCTTAAGTGGGCAAATATGTCAGCAAGACTGAAAATTGGCTACAATTGTGTTACTGTGTTTTCAAAACAATTTCTGAAACGTTTTCAAGTTGTTTTGAAATGCTCTAAATTTATGTATTTTAAGTGAGATGTATTACTGGTTTGACAGTTACCAGGGAGGTTACATATGAAGGGAAGGAAAATAATTAGGTACAAATTACGGTGCTAAACATTCAGGATCGCTGCTTACAGGCAGCGTCTTCTCTTCTAACCAGCCCAGTTTTTCAAATGCTGTTTGTCACAACCGTTTGCTGGATGTTGACAATACATGTACTATTTTCTTTACTTTCATTCTTACATTTTGTGCTTCATTGTTAAAAGCTTCCTCATCCCATCCCCATCCTTGGATCTCCCTTCTGTCAGTAGAGCAGATGTGCTGGAGGCTGAGAAGTGGCAAAGCTAAACTCAATTATTTAGCAAGCTGAGTAGCACAGCTGCTTGTGAAAATAGTTTCATCTTTGGATAATAGAATTTCATTAAAAGTAAAATATAAAAACATAATGATTTGACACCATTTGGTTTCAGAGGGGAGGGAAAGACTTGAGAGTTCTGAGAAAATCACAGGGTCCCTTTTCCAAATGTCATATGTCTAAGTTTGCAGAACAATGTTTGTGTTGCAGTTTTTAACCTTATGTTGCATTAAAATTCAAAATTCAATGTGTCATAATCATAATAAAATATTTACATTCACTGTTCTTCTGGGTGTTTTTTTTTCTGTGCAACAGATTATGCTGAAGTGTCTGTTCTGGTTTGGCAAATGTTATATACATACAGGGCATTTTTGTCCTTTGGAGGGATAAATATATCCGTCCCTTATGGAGGGATAAAGGTAGCTTAGCCTGGTTAGTTATCCCTGTTGGTTTTATAGTAAGATTAAGCTAAAAGGTTAGAGGACAACTTTGTTTAAAAAAAAAAAAGTCATTAATAAATTGGCATTTAAATAACTGAATTGCCCTTTTCAAGTTTGATTTAGTTCACAGTCAGAATTGAGGTCAACAGGATAGTTTAGTTCTTGATAATATCGGCAATATTACAGCCTTTCTATAACTTGAGATTTTTGCCATAACTGCTTGTTTGACCACCGATGGTCTCCAGATTCCAGTTAAGTAGTTAATTTGTCATGAGATAATTTTTTTTCCCCTGGTTATTAAAACCTGTCTCTAGCTAGAGCTTTTGAAGTATACTTAGAGTAATAGAGGTTGGGTTTGGTTTTTTTTTTCCCAGTGTGGTAATTAATTAAATACAACCTTAGATTAGCTTTGAAATGGCCTGCTGAAACATACAGATGATGCTTCTTGGCCTTGCTTGTGTGATTCGGGTATATGATGTTTGTTCCCCATCTTTTTGTCATTCTCCGGTCAGCACTGTTTATTATGCAGAGTTGTAGCGGCTGTAACTCTCAACCTGCGATTGCTGTAAACCCTTAAAGCCCAAACAATTTCACATTCTGTTCAAGTGCATTCATCTGATTAAGTTATTCAGTACCATTCATTTTCCTTTATTGGTAAAACCTCATGATGCCACCTTTTTTGGACACCGTAAAGGCTACGTCCACGGTACTTTTGAACAGTTTATGTGGGACTTCATTAATTTTAATTTCAATATTTGCTAGCTAATGATTTAAGTACATTTAAATGAATTAAAGGACATTCCAGTTCTGTGTATCGTTCCACCAAATCTGCGCTTAGTTTTTCTGGAGAAAAATTTGCTGCTTTGCCAGTTTGTCATGATTAAATTATGTGCTGATATAAATCACTGTTAGAAAGAGTTAAAGGTATTTTACTATTCTTGTAAACTATTGTTTATCATGACATGAGAAGCAAATGAATCTGATTCACACTTCTTCAAAGGATTTGTGAGTTTGTATCTCTAAGAGAATCCTCAAGTGGTTTCTAGTGGCATTAAAAAAAATTAAATCCTGTTACAACAGCAAAAGAGAGGACAAATCCTTGTTAAAGGTTAACTCTTTGGTTTTGTGGCAGAAGAGCAGATATGCATTAAATGAATTCATTTTCAGATTCTACTGATTCATCCTGATTAACAGCTTGATGTAGATAGTGTAAAGGTTATACCTTCTTAGACTGTCACAGTTTTGGGGGGGTGATACACATGAGGTTTAAGGCTGTTGCAGTCAGCTATTTGCCAAAGAATACTGAAATAATGATTAGTATTTACTTCTCAATTCCCTCAGTGGACACTTGGTCCCACGGCTCCTTGATATGAGGTGGATTAAAGTTTTTTCTCCTGGAAAAGCAAGAAAACAGAGTACTGCGTCAGCCTGGAAGAAAGTGGTTAAACTTGCTTTTCTGCGAAATTTGTGACTTGTCTGTGCAAAAGTTAAGACACCAGGGCTGTGGTAGGGTTTGGGGTTGGCTTGTTTCTTGTTTGCTTTTTGTGGTGGGAAGGAATTGGGATTGTTCATTGTCCGATGGCCCGGAGGGAATCCTTGTGTTTGCTTCCCCCTGCAGAGAAACTGCTCTATTTGGCCTCAGCAAGGTGTAACCCTGTTTGTTTATTCTTGCCTGCTGAGAAGGGAGGAAGACAGAGAACTGAATGGTTTGTATGACCTTAGCTGAAGAAGAAAAGTTTCTTGGTTTTTTGCTGTTGTGAAAACATTGCTGGAAAATTGTACTGTCAGCTCTTCACGTCGGCAAGGAGGGGAATGAGCTGTTATTTCTTTCTGCCGGGGAAGGAACGTAACTGGATGTCCTCTAGCTCTGAATCCAGGAACCCACACTTTCATTTCTGTAGACTTGTTTTCGGAAACTGTTATCTAATGGATGCCCTGAGTCAAGGATTCAGGGCAACAAATGAAATGGAGCCATTTATTTCTGAAGTCAGGTCACCAACGTACGCTTTCAGTAACTGTCCAAAATAGTGTTTGGTGGAAGTAAGGTGTCTGAACACGGTAGGTCGTCTTGCTGGTTTGCTTTATTGCTTTGTTAATGATCTTGAACAGTGTTGGGTACCTGCATTTGATAACGGACCTTGTTCTGAATTCTGTTGTGTTTAGGATGTGAACTTCTGTAGTTTTATCATGTTCTGTTCAGTCCTGTAAAAAGCTAAATCGGTTTAAATTGGTGATTTTTACTGAGTTGACATCTATGAGTTGAGATACATTTGGAGAAGAAAAGAAAATCCTGGTAAGGTCACTGATGGCCTCACAACACACTATAAAGAAAGGAGCATTCTTTTAGGCCATGAGAAATTAAACAGTCTCTTTTCACCTAGTAGAAACAAATTCCTTAATAACAAATAACATAGTGTTATTCCTAAGACTTTTTAGCTTGTAGTTAGTAACAATATTAAGAGGGTGCCAAATAGAGGGGAAAGAACTAGGGAAGGCCTAAGACCCAATATCCCAGCTGTGTCTCACCAGGGTTGAGATCGCAATTGAGATGGCAATTTAAGATATTAAATCACAGGATATCCACAAACAAGATCATATCAAAAATAAAAAGGGGATAAACTATTAAAATTGACACACACGCTGATATACGTACGTACTGTTGTATGGCATGGCAATTTTTTTGGAAGGATACATTTTGCACACTTATACTACCGTGTTTGTGGAAACAGTGATAAGAAAAGCAGGAATGGCTTCTCATTTAAAAGGAGAGAGATTAGCTCTGGTGTTCAGGTGAGAGAACCATTAACTTTATTGTAATTCTATCCACGAAGATCTAGAATCGCTGCATTTTTTGAAACTGTCTCTTTATTGTCTGTTAACGCAGACATTAAAGCAGCTGAATGAGGCTCGGTTTCTCCATTCTCCTTCCCTGAGGGCTGGTTTATTCTTTTCCAGCCCTCCATTTCTTCCAAAAAGCACCAACACGTTTCCCTCTTAAATGAGTTCTAACAGGGGACTAAAAAGAAGAAAATTTAAAGAAAACAAACTCGAACAATAGTGAATCATGGGGGGGTGTGTGTGTAATTTTCCTTCAATATTTGCCAGTACTTTAATCATCCAACTATTCTCAGCCCTCCCAAATCTTTAACGTGGTCTTAGCTTGACCTAATTCTATTCTTTAGTAATAAAGCATATCACTCAAATTTTGACATTAGTGTAACATTAGGTAACACACACACACCCCTTCCCCGTCCTAAGAGTTCAAGTTCAAACTTTTCTAAAAGGTGGTGTGGGGTTTAGTTTGGGAGTTTAAGATGATATTTCTGAGAAATATACTATCTTAAAGATGGGGTTTCTGTAAGAAGTTAAATGGAAGGATTGTACTCTTAATGTCTTTCAGTGTCTGTGAAAGTCTCAGTTTACCAAGCAAAAGTTTTCTTCTCTTACTTTCAGTGAAGGGTAGGGAAAACATTTCTAGAGTTTGTCTACAAAAGTATGCATTATGGAAGCAGCATAAAAATTAAAAGAAAAAAATAAGGAAAAATGTAGTCCAATCAGTTCTATTTTTGATCACATTTTAGTTATTTTGGACTTTCAATGTATTCATTCTGCTTTCGGATTAAATTAAATCAACTTCAAAATCTACTTCCAAATAAGTTTCCTGTGATAGCCTCAAAGCATCAAGGTATATAATTTGTATTGCATGTTTATTTTTGCTAAATTTCCACTTTAAAGTACTGTGAAAGGTATTTGGGAGTGAAGTTCAAACCTGATGTTTAAAACTACTTTAGGCATTTTCATTTTCTGCTTTGAACCAGGTTAATAGCTGATCTGGACACAAAGCATTGGTAATCATGAGGTGAAGCTAACTCATAGCTGTGTGTCATGCAAAAGCTCATGCAGAATACATACCTGAACCTTTTGAAAGCTTTCATGAGGTTCTCATTAGGAATAAATTAAAGCATAAGCATTTCTGTATCCGATTGCTGCAGTGGAATGGAAAGGACCATCTTCTGACTAATAGATGTTTATTGTGTTACTGTGAAATTAATGAAGAGGATGGCAAAGCTGCCATGGACTTCACTGAACCCCAAGGTTTTGCTTGCCTGCAGCATCAAATCATTTTGACGGAGGGGCTTCCGTTGAGCTGAGTGATGATGATTAACACAGGGGCTTTGCTTCTCTGACTGCCCTCCCAAACGCTGCTTCCTCTCGCCGAGTATCGGGGAAGAGCCCGAGAGGAAGAAAAGTTCTGCAAAGATTTCCCCATGGACTCTGCATCCCTCCTAACACTGGATGGATCTCAAATGTGCTAAGTAGGGCATGTCACCTTGGGTACCTGTTCGGGACAACCGCTGCCCAGCAGCAGCCTCTTACCAGTAAGAGACTTGGCACTGGTGGACTCCCTTTGCTGCTGTCCCAGGGAAGATGCAGTGGGGATTTGAAGGAGGCTTGTGATGTGTTGGAGAACGTCATTCTCCTCTTTTCCTTCCTGTGCATGTGTGCATGATGAGCTTGCTCTGTACAGCTAGATAGTGGAGCAGCCCTCCTACAGGATGAAGGGATGGGAAGAGAGAGGGTCTTTGCACGTAGACCTATAGGACTTTGACCTGTGACACGGGTGTTTTGTTAAGGGGTTAGTACAAAAATCCTGCATATAGCAATGTCAGAAAACATGAGAAACTGCAGTCTAAATTAACTCTTGGGTATTCTTCACTAGTAGTATAAAGAAGGCTTCATCCATTCCCAGCTGCCTCCAGATTTCTGGTGCCCCTTTAGCTGTGCTGATGTAAAAGGTTGTGCTACCACATAGTGAGCTGGGTAGGAATTTTTTTCAGGATGAAAAATAACCAAGAAAACCTGTACACAGAAAAGGCAGCACAGGGTAGAAATGAATGGATAAGGTTGAATTAAGCCACTAATTCAAATGCAAAAAGCAACATTGATCTAATTTCATTTTGATGAATTGATGAAGTTACCTGGCAAAGATGCTGTAGTATTTCCAGGGGGTGGGGTGGTGGTGGTAGTGGGGTGCGATTCTTGGTGTGGCAAGCTGGATAAAATATTGCTATAGCTTATTGTATATCTTAATTGATAGTTACTACACTGTACCCAATTTTTCTCTTTCCCAAAAAGATCCACCATACCAGACCGAAGCAATACAGAAAACAGCGCCAAAAAGTATGGCACATTTTTTGTATTTCAGATTGCAAAAAGTTAACTGAGTCTGGAAACATCAGAGATAAAGATCTCTGGATTCTCTCCCCCCCCCCCCCCCCCCCCCTTGATTGCTGTGATTAGTCATGTCCTCATATGCATTCAATTTTATTCACGAAGAATTGATAAACTCAGATACTGCTTAAGTTTTTTAAAAGGTCTGTTTTCATTCCTGATATATCACAACCTCTATTCAAAATAATAATTTTTTTCTCATTCAGAAGTGAAATTGCATGGAATATATTTTAGAAGAAGGGGAAAAACTTTTGCCTTGTCTTGAACAAAGTCTGTGACACCCAATCAACCAAAATAAAATCCAAGCTTAAAAAAAATAATCCCTCTTACAATCAATTTAGAGCTTCAGGTCTCCATTTCCTTTTTTATTGAGTGAAGTTGACTGTCATTGTGGTTCTCTCATATTTATCCAGAGGAAAACCTGGAATTTAGACGTGGTTAGGTGGGTGTTAGGAAATTCTCCCAATACAGGCTAAAAAGCACACTGAAACAGATTTATTGTGACAGCTGCCTCACCTTTGTTCTGCCCTGTGCATGCAAGTAAAACTGAAGTGTATCACAAGACCTTCAAAAGTCCTGTACTGGCTGTTAGTCGTACTATCATCTCGCTCTCGGAAAGGGTTGGTGTGTACTTTAGGTCCCACAGCTTTCTCTAGCTGTTCTGATGAACTTCTTTGCTATGCTTCTTTCTGCTTGCTTGCAGCCACACACAAAAAAAGAACAGCATAATTTATAGCTTAATTATTTTTCTTATCAAGGAATTGCTTATGTAAATCTAATATTTTTCCAGTTATTTTCAAACACTATTATTAATTTTCCAAGCAATTATTTTTCTATGGAAACAAGGCATTCTAAAAAGTCTTACATATAAAGGAAAAAAGCAAACATCACTGGGGAAAAAATGTATTTAAAGCATGAGCAAGCAGGTTGTGAGTAGCACAAGTAACATAGCTGGGTTTCCTGGAGCTCTGTTCGGCACTGACCTGCCTATAAGCTAAAATTCCCTGCAATTTCTTTCTTGCAAAATCTTTACTCTCCTCTCAAAGAACTCCCACGTTTAGCCCTTGTCCCCTAACTGTGGAACAGCCAAGAGGGAGCGTATGCTGTCATTGCTTGCAAGTGGAGTAAGATTTGACTGCCTAGCTGCTGTTAGCATAAAGTACAAAATTATTACACTCATGCTACAGTCCCTGTTTTTGTTGGGAGGGCATTGATTTGGGCTGTCTTCTAGTAGCATATCATCAATTTTTATGTAATACATGGGAATCAAATTATCTTTTGGACCTCTTCTTTTTTCTGATCTGGTTGAAATAGGCCAGTGCACCCCAAAATTACTGGTGCCAAAGTGATGACTGGTAGCTGGCTGGAAAGAAGACAAAAATCGCATGTGTCTCATTTCTTTAGGAAACTCATAAAAATGTGACTGTGATTATTTAGAATAGGGTCATATAGGCAACATGTATTTATTAATAAGTAGCATTCTTTGAATATCTTTTCATGGTAAATTTCTGTGTTGAAGCTGCATGTGTTGCATTACTTAAGTGAATATGATATCTCTAGAATAAATATATTGCGGAAAAAAAGCATTTTGGTTTCCTATCAATGCAGGAAGGTTTATATCTAGTAAAATGGAAGATGTCTTTTTAAACAATTTTATTAAAAGGATCATCATGTAGGGACATAGACACTCTTCTTATTCGGGGCTAGGAATACCAACCAACTGGAAAAATTTAAAAGAATTAGAAAAAAAATATGCACATATTTTGCATTTGCTTAACCAGAGCAGCTTGTAAGCTAACTTAAATTAAGGAGCGCAGCCTTTTGAGAACAAAAAAACCTGTTTCTTCTGGGCCTAATTATGAAACATAGTCATGTCCTAGCACGTCTTTTTGTAAACTACTCTTGATTCATCACCAAAGGGTCTTAAAAATGCTTTAGCATTAATAGAGACAGGGGCAGGAATGGAAGATTAGTTGCTTAAAGTGAATTTCAACATCAGCTCACATAGTGCTTCATAAAGGTTTGAAAATTTGAGATGACTACTTAATTTCTTTTGAATTAATTAACATCTAGATTTCACCAAGGATTAGAAGTGCCATGTGGAATTGTTAAAATTATGCCAATCATTAATTCTGAGTAATAACTGGAAGGTAATAGCAACTTCATGATAGGTCTATGGATGCAAAAGAGCATTAAGTCTCCAATCTAGCAAATGTTTAAATCTGTACAAAGGTACAAAACTTTGCCTACTGAGGTTTCAAATCAAATTCAGCCACTTCAGTCCCTAATTCAGGGGTCCTGTTGTCACATGATGCACACAGTGAAACAATCAGTTATTGATAATGGCGGATGTGCTTTGTGTGATATTAGATGTTTTATTTGATTATTTTTTTTAAGTATTAAAATGCTATTTCATTTAGGCTCATTGGTGCTACTGGCCGTTTCAGCCTCAATATCATAAGGACTTAAGATTTCTTAGCAACAGTGATGAAAGTTCATTCTCTTTCCTCTTACTGTTGAACTGTTTTGAGCCTGTGGATTAATACATCCCTCTCTTGCCTTCACAGCATTTCCAAAGTATTCAGTTGGATGTTTATCGTAGTTCTGAAGAAGATGAATGGATATAGCACTTTATCAATAATGTGTATTGCCCTCCTAGCAATATATGTTTCCTTTGTGTTACTTGATCTTCTACCTATAGGATTCAGATGTAGGATTCCCCCTAAATAAGGTATACTGAAATTTATTAGAAATCATATGAAATAACTTTGGGACAGAACATTACCTTTTTATGCAGTGAAACTGTTGTTCTTGGGTATCATTACGCTGACTAAAACTAGTGATGTATATTCCTATACTACCAGAATAAAACAAATGACAAATACCTTCTGAATGTTATTTAAAGATGGTTTGGCTCTTTATGCTATTCTTGGTTACATAACAATGTATGTATCCACTACATTTCTGCAACCAAGTATTTATTTCTAGGCTTTTTAAAAAACAGTTGTTTTCCGTAGAAAACATAGCACCCATCTCCTACACAGAAAAAGCAGGGGGTGGGGGTGCAATTATAATAATAGGGTAAGTCTCTCAACATAAAAATCAAGGTGCCTTTCATCATTCCCAATGATGCCTTTTGAAATCAGCTCCACGAAAAAGTCTGAGGTTTGCAAGACTACTTTGTTCTTGCTGGCAGGTTGAAACCATATATATATATATATGCTGTTCTGTATTTCAGCTTTTAAGCTTGTTGACTTCCACGTGTAACCTATATGCAAAAATATAAAGCCAATGATTATCCTGTTGGGATATGGATACTGTTTCACCCATGTATGCTTCATAAGGCATACGTATTGCAGAACCAGTAGGGAAAAACCTACTCAGTGTGGGAAGCCTGCTGAAACTGGTGAGAGCATCTTATGCGACATGTTGCCCGCAGCAGAAAGCCATGCCGTGGGCACAGTCCTGGTTAAATTGGGTTGATTTGGCCTGGATTCTGTCAATGCTACGTTTCAGTCATTAGAGGACTTAATTTTCTCTGCCTGCCTCAGAAAGTTAACATGTTGTCTTGGCATCGCTGAAGACTTTAACTTTAAGCTCAATGACCTTTCTTCTTTTTAAAAGTGCTGTTAGCCGGCGCAGTGGGAAAAGATCATGTACTCCGTGATCTGCCTATTTTTATGCCAGTCAATGAAAGCTTGGTTTGCAATTCATCATTTATTCAACAGAAAGAACACTTATGATGCTGCCTTGCGTATGTCCAACCTAGTTATAGTCTGTTGAGAAATGTCTGAGTTGTGAGACAGCTATAAAAAAGTTAACACAAACCTGCTGTAAAGATTGTCTAGCCACTACAGATATACTATATCCAGATTCAGGAAAGACGCCGGGTATGATCAGTATTAGCTGTATTTTGATGTTAACTAGATGAAGGATAGACATCAGTTCTCCTATCCATCTGTCTTTTTGAGGACATATCAGAGCTGATCATGAGTTATTACTTGCTTTGCTAAATGCTGTTGCAGGTATTTCTGAAGGGGACCAAATAAATAAAAAAAAATAATAAGGGACTATACTTCCTCTGCTGAACTCTTTAAATAAGGAGTCAGGAATGGATTATTCTGTCTTCAGTCAATGTATACATTCATCCACTGGAAGAAACAGGTACCTAGGTGGCATATATGCTCTGTCCCTTAAAGCAATAAGAACACTTGTGTGTTTGTGCCATCCTGGAGCAAAAGCCTATGACTACAAAAAGAACAAATACTCCTTGTGATGTACACCAGAAAGATTCAGGTGACGGTGGCCTCTGGACAGAACGTGGAAAAGATTATAGCAACAAATGCACACATATCACTTAAAAACCCAAACGACCAAACCAGATCAGTTCAGCCAGCAATCTAGTCTTAGATTTCTCATAGATGCTGAGCTCTTTTGTAGCAGTAGTTGCTAATGGCAAATCCCCTCGGGTGCAGATTGCTGCAGGACTGTCTGATCCCGACGTGGCTGCAGTTAGATGTTCTATATTCTTCTCTTGCCCGGACAATTGCAAAGCTGCCGTTGGAGCCACAGAGGTGTTGGCTAACAGGTCAGTTCAACCTATACTGCACAGAGCACTGCAGCCTATCTCAACAGCATCTGCAAACAGATCGCCCTTCTCTTCCGTTCTGTACATAAGTACGCACAGGATATCCATTACATATAATGCAAAACTAAATTATTGTTCTCTGACTTCAAAGCACGTAATGGTTTGAGCTCAGATACAAAAAGGGTCATCATGCTGTAGAACGAGGGGGGAAGGTGACAGTTATATGACATCTGTGATGCAGCAAAATAGCATGGCAAGACTGAAATTAATTTGCAGTATTACAGAATGTGTGCTTATATAGGCATAAAAATTATAGAATACTAAATACTTATGTGTAAAGTATGTATACATGCACATCTATCTGCATGCACGCATACGAGTTCTCCTTGCAAAGTAGAAAAGATAAAGAAACAGGAATGAGCACAGCTAACTTAAAACACTTTTGAAAGGTGTCCATGTACTTCGGCTATGAGAACTGCTTAAGAATCAGCCTGAAGAAGCGGGACTTAGAAACCTGAAGGTTAAACACATAGACAAGTTTAAATACCCTCAGGTACTCGTAATATGCTAATTTAAAATAATAATGCTTTAACCAGCAAATACTCAATAGCTGATGAGACAGATCATTTCATTGTGAAGTGAACTTAATAAAAATGTTCTTTGAGAAGCTAATTGCCTACTGGTAAATTGCTGTTTAAGTAAGACTTGCTGTTGCAAGAGAATTAATAACAACATCCTACACCAGTCCCAGTGTTTTTAAGGTTCCCAGTGTACTGTGTGTGATAATGTATTATGCAGAAATCTTTTCCATACTGGATGGTGATAGGTATAACTATATTGTCCTTCGAGACTGGTTCTCATGCAGTTGCTGGTATCGCACTGTTCGGCAGCCTGCTGCAGATAAGAATGAGTGATGATGCCCTAGATTTTAATGGAAATTTTAGAGCGCGTGCAGCGGTAGGGTGCAGTCTTCAGCAGAGAAAAACGAGCTGACTTGCAGGCATGAGGGGTCATCAAGGAAGATAAAGAAATAGGACATATACTCTAGGCTAGGCAAGGCTTTTTAAAGGATATTATGGAAATGAAGATGAACTAATTTAATTTTTATAATGTCACTCCATTTAACTTTAAATACAAGGTCAAGGTTCTGTGTTTTTTTGTAATGACTAAAGATTTGGGATGTTCTTTTTGTTGGAACTGTTGAATGCTTGTGTGGCAAAGACTGAATGTGACAAAGAATTGAATTTGGAAGCATCGGAATTATGCAGCAGCTCCTCCCTAAACCACATTAGAGAGAAAGAGAAATTGGATAATCGCTTTTATTTTCATCCTGGCAGTCAAATTTCCTTAAGAAGCCTCTCTTTAAAGTTAGTTTGATCCCCAAACAGTAATATATCTTGTTTTTAGCTGAAGTCTATAAAACCTACATTAATCTTGTAGCCGATCTGAAAATGGCTCCCTTAACAAATAACATCTCAATGCTTCGTTCTTAGTGAAACCTGATTTCCCCATTAGATGTGAGACTTTACAATGCATCAGGTTTGTGATAGTGTCAGGACTTTTTAAAATGATGATGAATTGGTCAAATTTTTACTCTAAAACCTCATGCAAACATTTTATTTTTAAAGAGAAAAGACGATGCTATACCTCTGCTGCATAGGCACATAAAAATAAAAGCTGGGCTGAAAATTTTCTGGATGGGCTCATCATAGAAGGGAGGGACAGCATAGATGTGGGAAAACCTTTTAACTTTTCTTACTTTCTTTTCTTTCTAAAGCCAGAACAAATTTTTAATGAGTTAATATTTAAAAAAAAAAAATCCTAAGGAATGAATGGTGAGTTCCCTTTCTAAAGAAATACGTTCTTACCCTGTTGAGTTTCTCATAGAACCACCTAATTGCCAAGGCTGGTGTGATGGGGTGTGTTTTGGGCAGCTCTGGGTAGTCTACAGTTTGCAGCTGAGCCTCTCGGTTTGCAGTGAGGTTGTCTGTGTCTGCACTGTACTATGACTGTTGTTACGGCTGCCTAGTAGAGTCATTGGGGGAAGCTTTAACCACATCTTCGTTTAATATGGATTGCAGTTAATTAGCGTAACCAAGTCCTCCTGACCAGCTCTAGTAAATGAAGGGGCGTGTTCTCTTTTTTTTTCTTTCCTTTAAATGAGCCTGTCTTTTGAAGCAGCCATACTCCCAAGCTAATAATAATAATAGCCTTTTTCCCCCTCTGCTATTCTCTCGTGTATGTTAATTTTAACTATGATCGTCACCCAGATTTCATGAAAATCCTTTCTAGCTCCTAGGAGTTCCAAGCCATAGCTACCACGTTATTTTATTCGTGCCTTTCTGTTGATCACAATAGATCAGCAATTGTGCCACGCAGTGTGTAGGACTGGCTAGTCAGTCCATTACAGGTTCTCTTGACTCGCCCTACTTTGTCAAGGGACTCTGTTTTCACACAGATCTTATTTCGGCCAGAAATCGGAAGTGCAAAGACAAGGTAATTCCCAGTAGTTGATTGGATGTTTTTCAAACATCCAGAAAGTTTTGAAATTTGACAGAAGCTTATTTATTTTGATTCAGTTCATTCTCTCTTAATCTTCAAGTTCAGTATCAAGGTTGTGATATAGATTTCTTGTATAGTTAAAGGGGGGATGGGGAGAAATTGTGTGTTGGAACTGGAGAGGGAAATAGAAGATAAGTAGAATACGTCTCCAGTCAGAACCCTTGTGAGACTGAATATTGGGGTGATACGTCACACATCTAAGCTTAGCTCTTATTTTTGAAACACTTCTGTCATAATTAACAGTAGTCTTTTTTTTTCCCTTCCTGTAGTGAAGATGCTAGTGCAAACAAGGGATGGGGGATTGCTTGTGGTTTTAAGCACTGCCTCTCTAAACACCTGTGAGCAGATTTGTAGTCATCTACTAGGAGTCCATGCTTCTGTGAAGTACAACTGATGCCAGCTAATTCTATCTTTTAAAATTGTTTTTTATACTTCCAACTCTAGGGTACTTTTCAGAAAACAGCTTTATGCTGGCTATCTAGTGAGCACTAGGAAAATGAATGGGAATGGCTCGAAGAGAGGATAGTTGTAGAGACAAAACTTAATAGATGCATTTAACAGAAGGAGGTAAAAAGGGTCTCTGAGATTTTTTTTTTTTAAAAGGCTTAAAAATTATGTATCTTGTTTTTTTTTCTTAAGAAATGTAGCTAACAATATATATCGAAACAGTTGAGTAATAGGACAAGGGACAGACATTTAAACATTTTAATAGCAAGATTCAGAGGTTAAAATTGAAATAAAGGTAATCAGAACATGCCAGCAAAGCTAACAATCAGGCTGGTTTGTGTTTCTAATTACCTTACTTCAACAAAGCAAGCCTGAGATGTCTAGATTTCAGAGGAACATACATTTAAAAACTTCAGGAAGAGGTGTTAATAATGGTAACACTGTACCATTCTTCTGTATCCAAATATGGAAACACCATTTTGGTATAAATGCTTTGTTATATCAATATCAAATAGAAGTGTGACACTTTCAAAGCTTATGCACTGCATGCATGAGTAGAACTTTTATTTAACAGTAGGGAATTTTGAAAATACAGTCAGTGTTGGAAAGGAGCTTTTGAAAATAGGTCAGAGAAAATAAAACCAAACAAAGGAAAAAGTCCTAAATTTGCTATTCTGTTTTCTTAAATATGCATAAACAAAGATCTATAAACCTTTTCCTAGGTTTTCAGTGAAGAAATAAGCATAGCAGTGACTTGAACCTGGCAATTCTGGTTCCTGTTGTGTCTGGGGTTTTGTTTGTTTGTTTTAAAGGGAGTACATGTGTTTCTAAATTATCAGTGGTAAATTCCTGTAAAATGTAGTTTAAACT
Source organism: Astur gentilis (assembly GCF_929443795.1). Lineage (NCBI taxonomy): Eukaryota > Metazoa > Chordata > Aves > Accipitriformes > Accipitridae > Astur > Astur gentilis. The sequence continues at coordinate 15,051,711 of NC_064911.1, forward strand.
TCAGAACTATATGCTATTCTATGCAACACATTAACACATCTGATGCAAACTAGTAATGCAAATGAGAAGGTAGCACAAATACACTTACTCTAACCGCCTTTCCCAGAGAAGAAAACAAGAGTGCGTATGCATTAACACCATGAGTCATGAGTGTGAAATATGTTTGCTTTTCATCTGTGTCCCAATTTTTTGTTCCTTGCTATATCTAGAATTTTCTCTGAGATCAATGAAGAGAGTGGTTTGTCTTTAAAGCCTGATTTATTTACATGCTATTTTTAGCTTAGCTGAAGTCCTGTCAAAAAGAGAGATCTCAAATCTTGGCAAGGGTAAGGACGGAGCAAGTCAGTGAGGAGGGGATGGCCGTACCATTGAGCTTTTATGTCTTGTGAGTATATTGGTCTTGCTTTCCCTGGCAAGATCCTTCCCTGCTGCCTAACAGATAAAATAAAGGTATAGCAATGGAAATAAGGTGCAAAAGAGAGACTAATATTTAAAGGCAAGAAGATAGGGGTATGATTTTATAATTCAATGTATTTTTTTTCCATTTTCAGCTGAAGTAAAGATAACTTGTCATCTTCCACTACCAAGTAAGCTCTCACTGATTCAGAATTATTCAAATGATTCAAAACCCAACACTTATTGAAATAGGAAAAAACAGCTCATCTGTCTTCGTTCGACTTAAAACTCTGAATTGTACTATGTTTACAGTGATTCAAGGAGTAGGTTGAGCAGATTTTTTTTCTTTTTCTTTCTTTCCCCCCTCCCTCTCTGGGGCCTCTAAGTAAGTGGAGGACTTAAACCAGAATGCGTATTTCTGGGAGTAAAAGTTCCCTTTTTCTCTTACAAATTGTAGAAGTGATTTATAGTAAGCAATTTCAAACAAGAAAATGGCAACAACACTGTCCTTGGTCTAGGACAGCTTTCTGAAATACTGTTTTATAGTTATAGATCTGTTTCTTATCATGCTTCCCTCTCAGGGTTCAAAACACTTCCCTTGAAACACTTTCTTTTTGTCTGACTTAAGTTTCTAATGGAGATCATGTACACTGAGAAAAACAGTATTTTAAGCACGAACTCTGTCTAAAGGAATTGTGTTGTCTAGTGTCTCTAGAGTATCTTGAAGAGTGTACATTATTTACAAAAGCTGTGTTCTCGTTTAAAATCCCATTGCATTATGCATGTTATCACTGACAACCCTTCTGGGAAGTATCCTCCTGCCATCGTTCCTGTGTGGTTATTTACCTGGACAAATAGATATCTTCTTGATTCACCACTAGAAGAATGAATTATGAAACTTCAGCCTTTGCAGATTTTCTGTGGACTAATGCATTACTCTGGACTAGTATCAGGAACTGGGAAGGTTTAAAAAAACCCCTCCAAACCAAACCACGCACATACTTCTGTCATCATTTATACCTCACGTAATCCCCTTTTAGTTCTTATACCCTTCAGAAAACAGTGAGTCTAGAATAAGGAAAAGCGGGGATCTCATTCATCTGAAAGCTGTGACTAAATCGTAGCTTACTGTTTATTCCGGCTTGTGAACGTCGAGACGTTTTGTGTTTCACATAAAAGGAACTGTGCAGGACCTCAGTGGGTTCAGACTCCTCTCACCTCCATTTGCAGGTAACTGTTTCTTTCCTCACCAGAACTCACTGCAGCTTTCTTCCTATCTGAGGGCTGATGCTATGCTCATAACACGTTTTCAAATTAAGGAGAGTGGAGTTTGACAATCAGCAGTCTCCTTAATTGGGAAGTAGTCCAGATTTAGAGCATATCGATCATGCAAAGTGAAACACCTGAGATGCTTCAAGACTAACTCTCATAGAAACAAGTATATGCTTAGGATATTCCCAAGTGTTCCAGCATGTAAAACAACAAAGAAAATCTCGCTGTAGGTTTTTGGCAATAATGATAGATTTAGTTTTGCTTTTAATTATAGCCTTTGTTTCCTTTTCTGTCTGGTCGCTGGGATGATGCATTTTAGTCGATGTGTGAATTTGTACAAACTCATGAAGTGTTCTGATGGGCTGGTATTTATCCTGGCTTCCTACCTGTCTTTATGCAAAGAGATATTATTTACATCTCTTTCATGTTGTTTGCTGTTTTCTGATATACAGCAATTAATTAAAAGAAAACACTTCAATTTCACTCTAGGATATGTATATGAGAACCACAGATTTAATAATTATGATGGTTTAAGCATTTTCAGATGGCAGCTTCGTAAGAAGGTTTTATTTTGAGACTATAACTCCTGGCAGACTCAAAGTAAGAGATTTCTGTACAAAAAACCCCAACCTTCCTTAGCTCTCCTGGAAAGCAGAGAGCAGACAAGGCATGTCTGGTGGCGTGTGAACCTTCGGTGAGCTGTTTTTCCCGCGTGCCTCCCAAAAGTATGAGCCTCATGCATAGATGAGTGTCTCTGGCCTCCCTGAGCCCAGGGCGAGGGTCGGAGTTCTGCTGTAAGTGCTCCCCTCCCTTTCTGGTTTTTCTGGCACTGCTGAACTGGAAGGACTTGGAGGGATTTTTCAGCCTTTTTTCCTCTGTAAATGGAGCTTAGGAGATTTCATTGTCTGTCTTCAGTCTGTCTTTCGTAGCGTGGTCTGTAATGATTTTGGAATTCTCTGTTGATCAAATCGGAAGCAGAGGTAGGGACTCCCAAATAATAAAGTTCTTACAAGCCTTAGAACGTCAGTAGCTGGGTAGGACCCGACTCGGTGCTGGCACTGAGAGAGAGAAGCAGCCATCAAAAGTTAAGTATTCCCTCAAGTAGCAACCCACAAGCAAAGAAGTGAATGAATCTTGGTCCACAGACTATCACACACTTACTCTTAGTGAGAGAGATGGAAGAGCTGGAGCTGCTGTGGTGGGAGGGATGGGAGATGTAGAGTACAAGGAGAGCAAAAAAACTGCATTAAGTCCATTCTTAGAGAAGGATTTGCTGTGGGGTTTGGGGTTTTTCTTGGTTTGGGTTTTGTTTTTTTTTTTTTCCTACCTTCCCTATGTCAGTTTAGTGTAGATGAGATAGATAGTCTGTGGGATAGGTGGGCAGTTGTATAGGTAGTGCATTTCAAACGGTTGTGTCTCCTGCAGACACTTGTTCTGTGCACAGGGCAGCTCCTGGCAAGTCACGGTGGAAGTCTTCCCTGGGGAGCTGGAGAGCAGAGAACGGGTTCTTAGTTTTGGTATAGCGAGAAGACCTATTCCGTAGACTTCAGATCTTGCACGAGAGTAAAGCACTAATATTTTCAATATGGACTGAAGGAGAAATGTGTGGCTGTTGGCATGCATACACTGCCTTTCAAAATAAGGAAATATTATGAATTATTGCCAGGTAGTCCTCTGTGAACTCTTTTTAAGAGCTATCAAACAGAATCCCATATTTGATTTTCTTTGCCGTGCCCAGAGAAATTGTTTATCGTGGTGGATTCTCTAAGGCAAGCATACTTAGTCCTGTAGTTGCTAGTAATTCTGCAGAAAAAGAGAAATAGAGAAGTGGATTTTATATCTAAACAAATATTTTGCTATTTTACGTCAGGGTTAGAATTTCACGCCCAACCTTCTCTACAAGCTATACAGTGTATATGGTGTGTTAGGTATGCAGTGTCATGGTGGATTGAAGGAAAGAAACCTTTTTTTTAATGCTAAAAATTACTATGAAGCAGAATTATGTGCAGTTAGAGAAATAGCTTGGTCACAATAATTCAGGAAACCATAAACAGTTCATTCTGCTCAAAATGTTTGTGGAGTATGCTAAGTACAATTTGATCTATTCTTATTTTTTTAAGGGACAAAATCAGTTTTGAAGGCTGCAAAGAACGTCTGATTTAAATTGTTTCTCCTGTTTCCTAGTGATTTATTAAATTATTAGCAATATCTAGTTTTATTTAACTTCTTAAATGGGATTTTAGTGATTTATCGACTGACTTTGAGAAGTTCTGTAGATCTTTTGCCCTTCAGCTAGAACTCAATATTATTAATTTTGAACCAGAATATATTCTTCTGCCATTGATAAACATTTTCTCCTGCTGTGAGATGTGCTGCAATACAGAAAACAATTTTATTGGTCCTATTTAAATTTTGAGTCGATCTCTAGTATAGTATTATTTCTGATGGCATCTTTGTGTGTTCTTATTGTATTATTTTTGGTATAGATACAAAATAAGTTGACAAAATCATTGGTTATGCGGACTCATTTTTAAACTCGTTTTGGGAGAGACGGATAGGTACTAGGAGACAGGGCTCCTTTTTTGTAGTAAAACTTAATTTTCACTTGGATTTTTTTGAAGGGTTGAACTGAGGGTTTCTACCTGTCCCAGTTCTTTGATAGGATGTAATGTGCTTTTGTCATCTTATGGTTGCAGAACAAAATTTAAATCATCTAAGATCATATTGTCACTAAAAAAATGAATTATTTATTTGAAAAAGGAAGTATTTATTTCAAGCAAAATTGTATATGCTGATTAAAACTATGTCCCAGCATAGAAATTCAGAAAATTCCATAAATAAAACCAATTTGGGGGGTAAAACACAATGGTTTTCCTGTGTGTAGCACCCTGCGGATAAAATTAGAAGGTAGTAATCAATATTACCTTTCTGTTACTATAACATTGCTACAAAATGTATTCACGCTTTATTGAAACAATCTAGTGTTAATATAATCCAGTATTAATATAGCATTGGTATATTGCTTTCACTCTCAGATGATACCACGGGTAGTGATTGGATGTCATAATAATGAGCTGTAAATGGCACGGGTTTAATTCTGCCTTGTCTTCTAAACATGGAAAACTGTACTCGTGACTATGCTTAAATATTAAAGTTTTAGAAAGTTAGCAGACATTATACATTATCCTTAGAAAGCAAAAAGGAGCCTGATTTTTACTTAAATTGGTATATGTCTTCCCCCTGCAATGTTACCTGAGAGAAGTGCAGGGTTTGGTTTTTTTTTTTTTTTCCCCCCCAAAGCCACTTTGCTGCAACTTTTTGCAGAGTATTACCAAGTGCCCTCAGCATCCATGAGCCAGGGAAGCTGAACACGTTAAATAACTTACAACTTCACGCTTCTGCTTCATACATTTGTATGGGTCAGATCTCTAGTAAACCACCATAACCTTATTAAATATTTCAGTAGAGGAAAAAAAGGTAAGCAAGGTCTTTTCTTTGTTTGTGTTTGTAAGAAGTCTATGAAATAGCGATACATCTTCAGAAAGAAAAGTAATGTTTCCTGAATTACTATTCAGGCCAAGTTTTCTTGCTTCCTGGCTCCCCGTCCTTAGCCTGGCATTCCTCTGTTCTCAACATATATTTCTCTTGAATTTGATACAGCTATTTCAATATTACCTCTGGCTGAAGAGGTGGGAAGAGCCAAACTGAAGTTAATCATTGTCCAGCAGAGAGTACCTAGTACCATAAAAGTTATCACAGCTGATTTGATTCTAGTGGAATAAATTCTTGTTGATAAAGTGCTTATTGCATTGTTTTGTTGAAAAAAAAATAAAATCATTTGTTTTTCTTTCTAAACCTTGATGTTTAAAACTCAGCCTGCTTCTCTTCACCTGAAAGATCAGGATGTCAAGATGCATGTTTTTCACTGAAAGTAAATTTTCTAATGAAACATATTGATTTGTATTTTGAAAATGTGGTGCCGTACTGAGAAAAATATGTTAACATTAAATATGCAGTGAACATCAGTTCCTGAAAGTCTTACTATGTTTATAATATCAACTACTTTGAAGCAAGCTGATGAATTTAGCAATCAGAAATGAAATTATGGGAATATGTAAATCAGATATCCCTTGAGTAGCAACACTGGCATGCTTAGGAAAGCATTTGAATTAATAAAAGATCAGACCCCAAATGCTATAATTATGCTCTGAAGAAGGAACAAGATGGATACACAGGCTAAGTCTATTAGATACCAAAGAAAATAGAGTGTAGCAGGGGTAGAGAAATACCCCAGTGGTCGTTGTAGGGAGCAAAGCCAATCTCTTTAAATTAATATGCCTCAACTGGGACAGAAAGCCTCTCCTCAGAGCTAAAAGAACTAAAACAACAGCTCTGAAGAATCCAGAGTTGGTGGAGATATGAAAGGCAAAGGAAGGACCAGCAAAAGCAAAACAGAGGATGAATGAAGACGATGTGATAGCTGCTTACAGTCCGGTTGGGTTGTCATCTGTCCCTTGCCACTGATATTCTCCCACCGGTTAGTCTTGCTCAGAGGCTTGGGGCGAACGCTGCCTTAATGGTGACAGGAGGAGAAGCAGAAAGTAGACGATTAGTTCTGGCTGCCAAAATTCTCCGGTAAATGATTTGGTAGGGATTTTGGGGTCTGTCTTAAGGGCAGGACGGTTGATCTTATGCTATATTATACTTCTAGCATAAGGCAGGGAAACCACTTTGTTGCTATAATCAAACTTTTTCCTTCTCTTTTTGAAAAACAAGTATTTCTGCTGGCTTGGCTTCTGGTTTTAACCTAGTTGAAATTTCAGGCAATATTTTACTTTTGCCTACGTTATCTCATTGAACCAGTGCGTGTGCTTTGTTCGTATGTTGTAACAGAAGGCCATAACGCAGTGACGTGTAACAGGTAAATCATTAAGTGAGGCTGTACGTGGTACCTAATACTATTTTATTTGCTTTGCAGTTGAAGCTGTCTGTATGTAGACAATTTCAAGCCAAAACCGACTAGTCCTCTTGCCTGTCACAGTAATTCTCCACAACTGGGAAGCCACTTTTGCAGGCTGGATACAGCCCAGGATACATTTATTTCTTTACGACTTCCTACAGTTGCTGTCAAGTCAGTGTAGGCTGACCGCTAGTCCAAATCTTTTTGCCATTATTTTTTCTTACAAGCGGGCACAACATGATTGGTGGTGGGTTTTTCTATCTTATCTGGTATGTGACGGATTTTGCACAGTTTCCATAGGATTAAAAAAAAAAAAAAAAGCATCCAGAAATATTTCTCATGCCTGTCAAGAAGCATTATTTTTTTAATATTAGTGATGTAGAACAAATACGCACAGATTTTCTGATTGAAAAAAAATGTATATACTATTTTAACTTGCTTTAAAATGAAGTGTAAATATGTGGATGAAAACTCAGTGAGGGTTATCTAAATAGTCTTCCAAATGCATGAAAGGGGCAATATCTGTGGTAGTTTGTCTTAAAGGGAGGCTATAAATGACCAGCTAGAAAGTCAGTGTATATATAGCTCATTCAGTATTTCCAATCTCTACTTTTATGTAATAGTTTGGGGTTTTTTTCATAGCCAGAGGCACTGACAAATGACAATCTAGTGACTTCAAAAAGAAGAGGTAATATATAACAGCTTAAATATCATGATTGAAAGGAAAACAGGATGCTGAGGTACACGTATTTATTCCAGTGCTGCTGAGTTAAAGACTGGGAGTGGTACTTTCAAGGTATAGATTCCATAGGAAAGCAAATTGAATTTTTCTATTCTTTGAAGCACAGGGGGTATATGGGAAATAACTTGGTTTAGGCAAAGGTATAGATATTTCTGTAAGAATTAGGAAAAGCTGTGAAATGTAAAAGTGTAATAACTATCTGCTTTTAATTTAAGAACAATCAATTGATTTAAACATGGCAGAAAAATGAAGAACTGTGTTCACACTGAGTTGAAATTAAATAATTTATTTAGCTAAAAAAGCTGGCCTGATATTAAGGTAATTCCATCAGTATTACTGATGTCCTTGAAAACTTAAGAACAGGCTATGTTTGAAGAAACTAGGCCATGTTGTTATTTTTAATATACTGGGACCCATTACGTGAATAGTTTGATTTCTGATAGCTGGAAAGAGACTGAAGATGGAGGATGCAATTTTTCTTGTCGTTGACATTGTTTGCTCAGTTATAGCTTTGCAGAGCAGGTAAAATACCTAAATGTTGTAAATATCAGAAATTGCAAATTAAACATAGTATCAAATCAGACCATAGTCCCAACTTAGTACTATTATGTGTAGAGGTAAATGGAAAAGTTGGCTTGTCTTAACAGAGGCTTGTCTTTACGTTTTGGTGCTACATCAATATGGAGATTAATAAATTTCAGTGGCATACACGTGTGCTACAAAATCAGTGAGGAGGTTTTTGGACTTACAGTTAAATTTTATGTATTTAACCTGAAGCGTTATAGTTGGTATGCAGTAGCAGTGGAGTTTTTGCAGAAAAAAAAGTCTCTCTCCCTGCAGTATTTCTAAATCAGTTCTAAAATTAAATTGAATTAATATACTAATAAGAAGAAACTGTGTAATTTGGGTTAGAAATACAAAATAGACCTCTGGTCATGCACTTTACAATTTAGTACTGAAATGACTTTCATCACAATTTTGTGTCACATTAGAAAGGGACATGAAATGCAAATTTAAAGGAATATAGCCCATTTTAACAATTACATCTCACTGGAAATAATGGGAAGGAGAGGCACCTTTTTTTTATTTTTTTTTATTTTATTTTTTATTATTAATCCCCTGGTGAATATCTTTATAAAACCACAAGGAGTTAGTCTTATTGGAAACTGTCAGCATTTGGGCACAATACTGTTTATCTAAATAATTTTTTTGAGATGACTAAATGACCAAGGTCAGCTCTCATCTGAACCAATAATACATCTTTTTTCAATGCTTTTAAGGCCCAGAGAGTGCTTTTGAGGTGGGTTGGCCCTGGCTGGATGCTGGTTGCCCACCAAAGCTGCTCTCTCTCTCTTCCCTCCTCAGCTGGGCAGGGGAGAGAAAATATAACAAAAGGCTCGTGGGTCGAGATAAGGACGGGGAGAGATCACTCACCAGTTACTGTCATGAGCAAACCAGACTCGACTTGGGGAAAATTAACTTAATTTATTGCCAATCAATTCAGAGCAGGGTAATGAGAAATAAAACCAAATCTTAAAACACCTTCTCCCCACTCCTCCCTTTTTCCCGAGTACAGCTTCATTCCCAATTTTTGCTACCAGCAGCACAGGGGGAAGGGGATGGGGGTTGGGGTCAGTTCCTCACCCCTTGTCTCTGCCGCTCCTCCCTCCTCAGGGACAGGACTCCTCACTCGTCCCCTGCTCCGCCGTGGGGTCCCTCCCACGGGAGACAGTCCTCCACGAACTTCTCCAACGTGGGTCCTTCCCACGGGCTGCGGTTCTTCACGACCTGCTCCAGAGTGGGGTCCGTTCCCTGGGCTGCAGTCCTTCAGGCACAGCCTGCTCCAGCGCAGGTCCCGTGCGGGGTCACAAGTCCTGCCAACAAACCTGCTCCAGCGTGGGCTCCTCTCTCCATGGGGCCACAGGTCCTGCCAGGAGCCTGCTCCAGTTCAGGCTTCCCACAGGGTCCCAGCTTCCTTCGGGCATCCCCCTGCTCCGGCGTGGGGTCCTCCCCGGGCTGCAGGTGGAGATCTGCTCCCCCGTGGACCTCCCTGGGCTGCAGGGGGACAGCCTGCCTCACCGGGGTCTTCATCACGGGCTGCAGGGGAATCTCTGCTCCGGCGCCTGGAGCATCTCCTCCCCTCCTTCTGCACTGACCTGGGGGTCTGCAGGGCTGGGGCTCTCGTGTATTCTCACCCCTTTCTTTCTGGCTGCAGTTTCTGTAACCGCGGCAACTTTTTTCCCCTTCTTAAATCTGTTCTCCCAGAGGCACTACCACCGTCGCTGACGGGCTCGGCCTTGGCCAGCAGCGGGTCCGTCTTGGAGCCGGCTGGCATTGGCTCTGTCGGACATGGGGGAAGCTTCTAGCAGCTTCTTACAGAAGCCGCCCCTGTAGCCCCCCCGCCCTCCGCTACCAAAACCTTGCCACGCAAACCCAATACAGCTTTGTAATTTTTTGTCCAGGTAACAATAAAGCGGTGACAAACATGTAATGCACAGATTTTCAGATCGTCTTGGGCAGGGGTAGGAGGCCGCTTTTAGAACAGTAGTTACTCAGTGGTTACATGCAGAAGGCCTTTAAGAGCCAGGATCAAGTCTAAGCTCCAAGTTGGATCATTCTAAGCAGCAAGGAAATTGAGACAAAGCAGATTAATGTCTTCAAAATAGCTTCATTGCAGTAGGTATAAGTGAGAGAAAATTTCAGTTTGCAAGCCTTGACTTCCTTTTCTCCTTACTTACCCCTGTGGACTAAAAGGTATAAGAAATTTCCATTAAAGGAAGAGACAAATTTGGTTAACTTATTTTTATTATAGTGAACAGGTAATCAGACAAAACTTTTGCTTGATTTTCTCATACACCAGATTGTCACCTTGGTGTAATTCATAGTAACAAGGCCTACTGGGTGATATCTGCCTCTCAAGAGCTAATTATGAAGGAAAAGTCATTAAGTATTAGTAAGAAGAACTGGAGATGCATTTAGAGTTACAGTCGATAGCAGCACAGGCAGCAGTGATAAGAGCCCGGAATTACTGTCGCAAGCTGAAGTGTGAAGTTACTGGGCTAGTAAAGTATAGGAGACTACTGCTTTTTGAAGGACGGCAGGCTAGACTGAAGGATTTGTATAGGTAAAATACAGGGATTTCAGTCTTTATGCCTTGTTTTGTGAAGAACTAATTAGTCACTGTTTCTAGATGGAAGAGGCGCAGTCAAGGGATGAACTCTAGAAGATACTAAAACTTTCAAACAAAAAACTCTTTCTGGGACTCTTTCTGATTAAAGGCTTTTAGCAGAATATGAGAAGTTGTGTATCTCCATTTGATTTGTTAAAATGGGCAGTTGTGGAGTTGCATTGCACCCACATTTCTTTGTGTACAGTGGCAGTCATGGACAGTCAGCAGTGCATCCAGGGCAACACTGGACTTTGTGTTTTTCTAGTTAAAGAGCATCAAAATATAGAAAAAATAAATAATATACAGAGCAGGATGGAACAGTAGTTTCCGAAGGCTCTCCGACCAAGCAATTTGCATACCAAATCCAGCAAAATTTTTATATTCTGCATAAACTATTTATATAAACTGTTGCTTACACCACAAATAATTCTATTAACAATTTCGGTCAAAGTGAGAATGAAATCTCCTTGTTATTTTCCAGTATTTATTGTTTACTCAGAAAATAGGACTGCAGAAATTTCTCATGCACAGTTGATGTACAAACCTGGTACAACTGAGAAAATGCACCCAGTGCTGCTTTATAGGTCCCAGAGCCTACCGTCAACTCTTTCAAATGCTGCTCTTTTCACAGAGTTGATAGTAATATTCAAACCATAATAATACCTATAATTTATGCTAAGAAGAAAACGCTTTGCTTTAAATATTGTCAACACCTTAGCAAACATTGCCTTCAATTTTTTACTGGTTTTTTTGCCTCTTCCATCTCCATCTTCCACCCTGAGATTCTGTAATTCATAATAATAACACAATAACAAACATAATGCACACAAAACAATGAAGATTGCATAGCTGCTTATTACAAAACAGCTAGCAAACAACATGTACTTTTTGTTGATTGTTTTAATCCTAACAAAGTGCCAGTAATGTGTCTCCAGATTAAATCAATGTGATTTAACTGCCTGGAAAATTAATTTCTTCCTTATTTCTAATAGCATCTTCAACAGAGGTACATACTCTTAATGGATAAATTCATTCTGGTAACCAAATGCTAGCAAATTGTTTAGGGGATAGTTTCCCACCAAATGTTTTCACAGTTCTCTGATTTATATTGTTGCATCTGGGTAGACACTCTTATGTCAACCTTATGCTTTTATACAATTTAAGGCAGAAGAGAAATTTATGTAAATGACTGAAAAAATAGCACATTAATGTCAAGTTCAAGACTACAGATTTCTGAAAGTGGTGCATAGTACCTTTACATGCTTTTAGGATCTGTAGCTTACCCTAAATTAAGGAAAGGCAATACAATATTTTTTTTTTCTTAAAACACTTTGTGCCAGCTAGTGTCTCTGACAGCAATTAGCTTGTTTGTGGTATTTCTTCATGTTGCTACAGGGCTTTTCCATAACAATAAATTATTGTTAAGTATGTTTGTCTACTACAACGAAAAGAGGAAACTGCTGGTAAGATTGCTCATAGAATAGTTTCTGATGAAGTTCCACAGTAAAACGCTATTTCATTCAATGACAAGAGGAAATGAAGTTGCAGAAAGAGTTGCATGATATATGTACGAGTTAACTAAGAAATAACAAAGTCAAATTATCCTGTTCTGGTACCCACTTAGGTAAGTGGGTAAGGACCCTGATGAATGTTTAATTTACATAATATGGGAAAAGCAATCAAACTGGTTTAGGTCGGATCCTCACCCACTCAAATCTTTTCCTTTTTTACTATTTTAATTAGTACCGGGAATCTATCTGAATCAATAATTTTTCTTTCGTCATATTGCCTTGTCAGTTGTCATGAGCATTGTGAAAGGCATCAGGAAAAAAAAGGTGGCAACTGGGGAAGCGATGGTGTAATGAATTTGAAATTGGTTGGTAAATTTTTAAATAAATTATATAAGTTACTTCTCTTTGTCTACAAAAAGTTTAATCATAGTTTCTCAGGAAAACAACCCAGAAAGTAAAACTAGCTCTTCGTGATAGGAACTAGCTCTAGGATCTCCAATATTGCAGTTTATTAAGATTCGTTGTACTGCATAATTATCTCAAGAGCAGCTTTACAAGTCACAGAACTGCTAACATTGATGCAGAAACCTCTGGATGTTTGGAGGTACAACTGAAAGAGTGTTCTACATACATTTGGGGAGCTCAGAAGTAATTCTGACAATGTCAGGTTAAGAAATTCCTTTGGGAATTTCTCTTTCCACTTCTTCTCCTCCTCCCCCCCCCCCCCCCCCTTGCCTTTTTTTATGTTTGATTAAAAAAATGTCATAAAGCAGCTGCTCTTGTGTTATCACTAAGCAGTTGCTTCTAGGACCAGAAAGTACAAGTGAGAACAAAAATGAAAACCAGTAGTGAACTAGGCCAGAATTTTCAACCTGGTTATGCCCTGCTGTTGCAGAAACAGCCCTCTTGACTTCGGTGAGCATTTCCCCCTGTGTTTACCCCATATTTCTTTTTTGCTTCTGTTCCACTGGAAGTTTTCTGAAAGAGTGTGCGTAATTTCTCATTTTAGGTAAATCTTGGAAAATAAGAAGAAACTAAATGAAGCAAAGAAGCATCGTATGAATGTCTTGGCAGTTTTAAGTTATCATACTAAATTAGTTGAGGTCATTATCAAAGTGTAAAATCATCTGTATGAGAGGTAGAAGTCCTTTAATATACTGGTTTTGCAATTTTTAGTCTGAGAGAATATTTAAACCTTACTTTAATGATATGTCATTCGCTACTTACTTATGCTTGGGAATTGGAAGAAAGAGAAATTAAAGTGATGGGTATTTATGTTATCATCTGCTTTTCTTAGTAGCTAAAAATGCAACATGTTGAAAACACAAAGTACTTAGAAGTATCTGCAGTCCGCTCAAAATTGTGATTAGCTCTGTGTGTATGAATACGATGAGGTCTTGTCTTTTCTGCGTTGTTTTATTTTTGATATGATATAAACATGTCACTTTAAGTTTGTTTGCTCACTCTGTTCGGAAAGTGATTAGAAACTGTTATAATTGCAAGTGTAAGTATCTCGGATGGCCTTCTGAGTAAGCTGGGAATCCAAAGGGCAACGTGCCCTTTCGCTTTGCCATTTCTGTATGAAGGGGTGAAATGTCAAGTGAAACTACAAGAAGGAGATTCAATGTCAATATTCCTTTTCTAGCACCATAAACTGTAAGGCCATGGGACACAACCTCCTGCAGGCTCCCAGCACCTTGCCCTCATGCAGGTGTGGGGCAAAGATAGAGGGAGGATGAGCAGGGAACTATAGCTGTTGACGAGTTGTAGATACTGATGTAAGTTGTGAAAAGCATCTTTGTGGTTCCTGGCTCTGGGGTGAGTGTGTGAAAACATGACTTCCAGCAAAACACTTTTGTCTGCTTCATACAAAAATACTTTAAAAAAACCCCTAACTGTCTTCAGGGATTGCTGTGCTTTGTGCAGTACCCAGTATCAAAACCCCCCTGCTTTTTCTTAGGCTGCAAAATCTAGACAGACTTCATCACACGTGTGTTTCTGTTTAATCATGTGAGAAGTGTCAAATGCATTGAGTATTTGGGAAAAAATAAATCTCAAATTGGGTTCTTTATGGTGAGCTGAAATTCAGATGGCCAGAAGCCTTCTTTCATGTTCTGGTGGAAGTTCATACTTCTCCTTTCTACGCATCCTGATCCTGTGGGAGGTTTCCATCTCGGCATTAGGGGTCATAAATTTGAAGACCGTCTCTGCCACTGAGCTAGCTATTTTCTTTTTTTACTTTGTAAGTAAGGTCTATTGTGTAATATGCCACAGGACACGTCAGAAAATTCCCTTAGTTTTTTGTGTCAATTGAAATAAGTGTGGAAATCATGTAATAGTTGCTTTTTTTTTTTTTTTTTGGGTGTATGCTGGGGGAGGGAGAAAAATTAATTCAGGATGCTGTGAATGCGGGAAAAGGGCTCAGAGTATTTATGGGCTTTTAATTATCATTTCACTTTATCATAGTATACTGACTGGCGATTATTTCTGTCATTTAGAAAAGCTGGTGCAGAGATAACCTCTAATTTCTACAAATTTTAGTTTTAAAAACTTTGGAGTTCAGGAAGTAGAATTTCCCTTCTTTGTTCTCCTTGCCTTGATCTCCTATTCCAAATTAACAGTCCTGCTACGTATAAGTAGAAGCTTTGTTCCAAGTTATTTTTTCTGTAAATTCATAACAGGTGCATGCAATAGCACAATTGTTTCAGGCGCCTCGGTGGAATTAGCCACTTATTGTGATATATTTTTCCTCACACTATACATCTCATTGTTATGATTTACCTGTGTAACACTCCGTACTGCATAACGCAAAGGCTCTAGTGCTAAACTCAATGACAAATACAGTGAATGTGTACAAAACCTAGATGTTAATTTTAAGCTGGGCATTACCAAAACTGAGGTGTGTACTGGAAAGACCAATGACTTTTCAGTCTTATAATAATAAAGAATATTTGCATTTAGGAACGCTACCTGACCATTACTGCTATTTATTCTTAATAGTGGATCATGTACCTGAAAATAACAAGCCAAAGGTTGGACCAGGTATTATTGTATTAATGCGCGTCATGGAAAGACAACAAAATCCGAGTAAGAGGCTTTTATGGGTCTTTCCTGGGCCTTGGAAGATCTTGCAGTTTCTGCTATAATGGTATCTTAAAATCTTTCATGTTCCACTAGCAAAGCAAAGTATGCTGAGGCGCTCTAGGCCAGCAGTGTGTTTGATGTGACATGACTGGACTGTTGTAGCCTGCTAGGATCCAGCAGAAAAAAAGTTTTGTCATGCTATCAAAACATCATAAAACAGTGTGCAGATGACTGCCACATTATGCTCACCACAATTACTCTTTGATTCTGAAACTAGGGGACATGAAAAGAGTTTTGGGAAAAAACCCAACCGCAGAATAACAGTTTTTACTGAGAGGTGCGAAAGACGGGAATAATTTGGAGGGAGTTGCCTTCTATAACAACCTAAAAGAAACTGTAAGAAAACCAAACAGAAAGTATAAGCTTAGTCTCGAGAGTGCAAACCTCTGCCTTGGCTGCGACTCGTGGCCAGGACGGTGGGTGAATGCCGCAGCGGCTCACTGACATTGACCTCTGTGCCCCAGGTTGTACTGGTGGTGGTGGTCAAGCTGTCTGCATAAAATTTGGGCAAAAAAAAGCTGGGATGGGGCGTGCAATTGACTTTCTGCGGTTTAATGAATTAGTTGCTGGCAACTGAGGTGTGGTCGTATTAAAACAAGTTAACTTCAAGTGTGGTTCAGTTTGTGAACTTTCAATTATAACCTTATGCCTGAAGATCTAATGGACAAGATATATATTTAAAAAAGAAAAAAAAAGCACGAGTAGTAGTTATGTTCACCTTTTACATTCCTGGAAAGCTGTATCCTGCCAATTTTAACCAGTTCATGGCCAAATTTAATTTAATGTTAATATGCAGATTTACTAACTTGCTCTGTAATTTGTATTATGCATTTAGAAAGAGAAAACAGGCATATAATGTTGCTTCAGAGCATGATGTGCTAAAATATTTGCTTTCTTCCAGATAAGGTAGATTCAGCATTTTACTTGAAAGCTCTTGTATGTAGGCAAGATTCAGACACACTTCCTGAGATTGTGAAACCTATCGTCAGTAAGAATCCCACAGTGTAGATTGTTGAAGTTATTTCAGTTTCTGCTTACTTTAGCAGTAAACTGTTGAAAATGATTTTACACTTTCCTGCTTGTACATTTGGAGGAATTCAAGGAGAAAAATACTCATGCTCTACTGTTGATTAAAAATATGAAAATATTTATTTCCTTATTCAGAAATATAAACTTTCTTAAACAGGCATACAGTGTTACAGTCTAAGCTACAAATTCAGAACTCTGTTGTTTTTCAACATGAGGTAAGGTAGCTACAGGTTTGATAGTTTTTTAACGATAAAAGGTGTAGAAAACATATCCCAATGCATTTAGTAAAACTCGAAAAAATGGTCCATCTTGTTTATCTTTTGGTAGTTTTTTGTTTTGTTGTTTAAGCAGAAACAATGTAAGTGATACTTTTGCTTAGAAGTGTAGTTCCCCCCAAGCCCACAAAAAAAAACCCCAAACCAAAACCTCAAAAACCCAGTGAGAGGATGGATTATCAGGTTTCTCACAACTGGAGACAAACATGTTCTTTAATGGAATCAGGAGGAGTACTTCTAACACTCTTTGCTTTCTCGACACGGCTTATTTGTGTTGATAGCTAATAGGAATTCCAAACAGTGTGTGCTTTAAATTTTACAATGCTTCATAGGCTATTAAATAAACATGGTGTATACCTTTGGGGGTGTAGAAGTAAATTTGTTCACAAGTTTTACTTATTAATTGATCTGCAGAATATTACTGTAATGATTCCTAGCAGACAACAATACAGGGGGGAAAGAAAAAAAGGCTGTAGAGATGCACTGAAAGGTACTCGTTACAAAAACATGAGATGTCTTTCTGTCTATTCGCCTTTAGATTTTTCATTTGGAATTCAGAGGAGAACAAAAACTTTCACCTCTTTCCATCTGGCCGGTATGTGATGAAGCATTTTGTTTCACGCTTGACATTTTTATGAATACGTGTATATGTTGGGTATTTTGCAGGAGCTTCAGGATGGCATTGGGCGACAACAAACTGTTGTCAAAGCATTGAACGTAACTGGTGAAGAGATTATTGAGCAGTCATCAGCAGCAGATGCTAAGGTGCTGAAGGAACAACTGGAAAGTTTGAATATCCGGTGGCAGGAGATCTGCAGACAGCTGGTAGAGAAAAAAAAGAGGTAGGTTAAAAGAGAGCAAAAATATTGTGAAATTATTTTTAGTTATTCTAGATTTGCTTCTGGCTTAAGAGTTCAAAGGAGCTCTCAACTTCTGAAGTTTTCATATTCACCTGTAATTAAATTTCACATCCACTATCATTTGTTTAAGTCGTCTTTTCTACCTACTCCTGTCAGTGACCACCACTCCCTTCCATACTCGACGTTTTTATAATTCCACTCTTAATGTTTAAAAAACCCAAATAGGCGTACATTATTGCTTGATTAAAAGTAGAACAGATTAGAGCTTCATTTACAGAATTTACAGTTGATCTATCATCTTTCTATTTCATAGTATGCCATTAAAATATATCCCTTTAGTACTACTAATACCTTAGCTAATTAATACAGTTAATCCTAATCTAATTCACTTATCATTAATGCCATTAACATTTGCATTTCATAGGTTGGATAAAAAGAATGGATTGGTTAATTTAATGTTATTTATAATCACTTTCAGATCAGTTAGTTTTTCTCATGCAGTCACAGGAAGCTAGAGCATTTGACTTACAGATAATACAAAAATGGCTTGACTTCTTTAAAAAGAATTTCCAAATGAAAAAAACCCAAACTGTTGCTGTTTATACTAGGTTTTATAAAAGCATGTTTTTA
Organism: Astur gentilis; assembly: GCF_929443795.1. Taxonomy (NCBI): domain Eukaryota; kingdom Metazoa; phylum Chordata; class Aves; order Accipitriformes; family Accipitridae; genus Astur; species Astur gentilis. The sequence goes on from NC_064911.1 coordinate 15,069,699, forward strand.
ACCTAGGTGCTAGGCCTAAATTGATATGACAGTCTGCTTTTAAATACAATCACTGGTAGAACTTTCTTCTGCATGTTTTTTAAAACCCAGACTATTCCTTTTAGAGGTACGTTAATGAGCGGTAGAGATGTAGTAGAAGAACTAGTAGTTTACAACAGTTTTGTTACTTCTGATGTGTCACGTGCCATTTTTTTTAGTTTAGAACCGTGGTGGGGCAAAAGCTGTGAAAATGTTCACTGGAGCTGTAAGGGAGTGTCCTGAAAGGTTGTTTATTGAGTTTAATCATGATTAAAGTTTCTCTTGGAACACATTAAAAGAAGGGGATGCAACAAGTAAGCTACAGCTGTCAGAAGCTACAGCAGCGCTTTAAAGATTTCTTTCTGCTGTATTTCCAGGTGTTGATGGCAATGCTACTTGTTACACAAGGGAGTCCTTGGCCTTCATTTATCACACTAAAAGCTGTTCTTTTGTACAATGGAAACCCATCTGTGTTTCCAAGCTTTAACTTGTTATGTAAGTGCTAACACTTACAAAACAATAACACATCATTTTAATAGCCCCGTAAACTGCTTCAGCAACACAGAAGAAAGAGAGTGGTGGTTGAGCTTTGTCTCAGAATATGAAAAATGGTTCAGTTCTGGTAAAGATTGGTATTGCACTTTCCTTCATTTATCAGTAGAAATGTGTATCTGAATGCTGGTTTGGCTCAAGGCGGTTTTAGCAGTATATGGAATTTCTTGTCACATTCTAGCTTTTAAGGAAGCCTAGGATCTGTTAAATGGGAATAATACACTTATGTTCCCTAGATGAAGGTTCTTAAACACTTGCACACGCATTCCTCACTTTGGTCTCCTTGGTTTGCTGATTGGTTCGTTTGTTTTCCTCTGGAATGACAGTTTGTGTAATTTTGAGGACAATGATTGCAGGGACCTGTGAGTGAACTCTGCATGAATAAATGCATTGCTCTAGAAGGAATACAGATAACGTTGTGTTAGGGTGATAGAAACGCTTTTGGTGCACTGTAGTGAGACCCACGCGCATCAGGATGGAGGAGTTTGGACTTCTGTTCATCGTCCCATCTTCCCGGCTGCGTCAGAGCCAGGGAACGCTTTTTGCTCCCAGATCTTGGAGACAGATCCTACCCTCAGCCTAGCTGCTGCCTCCCGGTACATGCTTTTTCTTCTTTCTTTCATCTTTTCGCTTTCACAGGCTGGATTTTCAAAGGAAAGAAACCTAGTTGACAGGAATATGTGGTGTGTTCTAGCTAAGTCTCAATTATTGATGATCCTAGGCATGAAAAGACCGTAGGCTTATCTGCTGCACAGTCTTCATATAGCCTTGGTGTCATGGGTTTTTCATCTCTCTTGTTCTTTGGCGTCTTTTAGTTGTTCGGTAGTTGTCCTCGGTTAGTTTGGGGTACAGTCAGGTTCTCTCTTTTTAGGACTTGAAACCCACGTCACCCCAAGTGCCTTAATTTTTCATTAAGAGCAAAGCATGGGGCAAAGAAGAAAAGTAGAAGGAAATGACCTCTAATTGCAGTCCAAAAGAGCTAATATAGTCACGACATTGTCCATTATATGCGTTTGTTCTATGGCAAATTTATTTAAGTATCTCAGTAAAACACAAATTATAATAGATCTGGGTGAATTAAAATATTTTGGCTTCTTTTTTTCAGAATAGCTTTAATAGACTATTTTGCAAATAAACTCCTAAGCCAGTATGCTTATATTTTGGATCACTTAAATTTTAATAGTCCTTTAATATTTCTCTAGCTTTCCTAAAAAATAAAATGTTCATGGTTAAAAGAATTTTATAATTATGAAGGGGATTCTAATATTTTTTGTTTAAGTCAATTTTAAGAGTGAGAAAATGGAACCATATTTTAAAATCATATTGGAAGAAGGTGATGGTGAAGGGAGCGCAGACTGGGTAGCATACATTTTCATTTCATAATTTCAAAGAAAACTAAAATAGATATTAACATTTAGAACGTTCTGCAAAGCAGAAGAGAAAACTAATTATACATTTTTTAATAGAATTTATGGTTTATCCTTTGTAGTCAATACATTGTGCTCAGCTTTGAAAGCTGATTCTCAGTAGCTTAAACAGAGGAGTAGTGATCAACTGAAATTTTGTTTTCTACTACATTTTTTGGCTCAGCAGATCTTAAGATAAAGGAAGTGGGAAGAAATTAGCAATTGAATGGATTCCAGAAATGAAATCTGACAGTGATTTCAAATTCAAGTGTGATGTTGCTAAGCATTATCTAGGTGGCAAGGAAACTTTATATACTGCAAAGTCTATTTTGCTATTGCTTACCAAGATGGAAGAAATTGATTTTGATAATTCTGCACAGTTTACAGACGGGGCATAGGCACTCCATTTTGGACATATTTGTCAAGCCGAATTCAAACATACTCATTAGTTAGAGGTGGCAGTGGAGGGGGGGAAGACCACAGAAGTAACAGAAACGAACATAGATATTTTTGTAAGGTGCATGAATGTGAGAATTTAGTTGGAGACAGGAGGTGTATGGTGACGTTTCCAAGGATACCCCTGACATTAGGCTCTCTCAGGTAGTCAAATGCTGAGGCGATAGTGGGAAACTCCAAAACTGAGCAGATGGGCAACAAGTGGCATATGAACTTCATCATAAACAAATAGGAGGTATGAATATTTCAGAGAAACGGTCTATACCATGCTTACATGATGCTGAGCTTGCAAATGGTGGTTACAACTCAAGAAAGTGATCCTGGCATTCTCACTGACAGTGTTTGCAGGCTCAGTATGGAGAGGCAGCCAAAAAAATAGCTGTAACATTTTAGGCAGCACCAGTAAGGGTATTGAGAACAAAACAAAAATATGTTTTGCTGCCATCGAACGTTGTAGCATGATCATGTTGAGTCCTGCGTGCAGATCTGTTCCCTGCATGTCAAAGGGTATGATGGACTTAGAGAAAGTATGGGTGGAGGAAGACAACTAAAATGAGCCAGGCTTTGGAGCGGCTGCGTGGTGAGGAGAGACTAAGAAGCTGGGGATCTTCAGTCTCAGATCAGAAATCTCAGGAGGGATATGACTGCTGTTTACAGAATCACAGTGGTGTGTAAACTGAATGTGGAACGACCTGTTATTCATCTAATTCCTCAATACCAGAAGTAAAAGGTACTTGTTGAAACTGTAACAGATAGTAAAATCAATTTTAAAATTACTTTTTTACGTTATGGTTTCTGAATGTCTGAAGTTTGCTGGCCACAGAAGATTGTGGAGGAAAATATTATGACTCAGCCCTATAAAATTCTTAATCCAGTGACAGTGGATTCTGGGGCAGCATGAGGTGAACGGACTAAAGAAAGTGGCTTGTCTTCTGTGCTCCCCTTAATTACCATCTCCTGTTAGCAATGTTGGCAGTGATGTGTTGGACTGGTTTTCTGACACACTCGGGCATTTTTCGTGTTCTGATGCACTGATTATATTTTGGGGGGTGAGGGGAGGAATTCTACACAATTACTTTGTCAGTTTTCCTGAGGATGCATTGTTAAATGGTCTACTATTTATTCTGTATGAAAATATAATATTATCACTGCATTGATAAAGAAGACTGTAAATTCAAAATATTTCCTGTAACCATTATGAACCCTGTGATTAGTTGACTTGAAAAGGGAAGACTGATATGTGACATAATTCTGAGAGTTTCAACACGTTAATCCGGTTCTCATAAATAATTGGAATAAAAATTAAACTATCTGCATAATAAGAACTGTAAACCAGATCAACCCCAATGATATTCTATAAATAACTGAAACCGATCATAGGTTCACTAGACGCTAATATTGATCTTAGTGGTAGTCTGTCAGATTTAATGAATGAGAATAATTTGGACCATAAAAGGACAACTTAATTAAAAACAGACAAGAAAACAAACTAAACCTCAAAACAGTTTGAGGAACCTGTACTGCTCTTTAGTAAAAAGAAGCTGTTTTTAAGTTTTAAAAGGTCAAATGCTGATCCCAGGCAAAGCACAGACTTACAATTGGCTTTGAATCTCCTTTCTTTGGTACTGAAGATCAAGAGGTTACGCTTGAGTTATGTTTGCGTCGGATGTTATCTTTCATTTGCCTTTATCTAAGAGTTTCAAAGCTGTAGAAGTTTGAATTCAGTGTTTAATGTTTCTGTATCTTGCAGTCTAATCCATCCAGCTACGAATTACGCGAGAATGTAATTTTAGCACATCTAGTCATTTTATCTTACTGCAAACTTTGGAGTAGACTAGGCCGTTGAGCAAAGTGAAACTTGATTGCGAGTCCGATACACTGATAGTTAGCAAATTGGGAATTTAATTGAGTTTTTGTTAGCACTTTGCTGCAAGCAGCATGTTTAGGAGAAGTTTGAGTTTGTACTCTGGAACAGTGTTACTCGCACCGAAAGGGAGACTTTGGAGACTAGGGGAAGTTGCAATGGCCTCTTGAATAGATGCTACTAACCCTAGACAAAAGAGGTGTGGGGGGCGAAATCTGTCTGTTTGCTCTTCTTCATACTCCAGCAGTCATTTTGAATACAAAATCTTCTGAACTGCACCAGCAGAAGATCTCTCTGCCTCTTTGTCCCCTGAGATGCTCCAGGCCGTATTACGCTGGGCCTGCCTGCTGAGCGGTACCGCTGGGAGTTTTGGATGGCTTGAGGAGGCAGTGGCTTGCCATCAGGCACTCGTGTGTACCCAAGGGCCTGGGCGGTGGCAAGTCCCGGGGCTGCGGTCGCAGCGCGGTGCTGCGCCGTCGCAGCGCGGTGCTGCGCCGTCGCTCCCGCTGCAGGGACGCGGGGGCCAGGCAGAGCTCGTCAAGGCAGCACACGTCAGGAGGAGAAGCGACAGCTCGCATAGGAGCTTGATGAGGTGAAGGCTCGTAAATGAGGTTGTCGACAGACTTGTAACAGTGGTGCTGGCTGGGCTTTGTGTTTTCCATCTGTGTGAAAAATTTCTTGTATAATTTTTGAAAACAGATGCCCGGGAATTAGATTCCTTCGCTGTTTCAGAAGTAATCAGTTTGGGGGTTTTTATTCATCACAGTCTGACATTTGTTAAGATTGGGTTCTGTTGAGTGGAAGAGAACTTTTTCATTACTTTAGCTGCAAATACATTTGCACTTTTAATGAGCTTGAACCTGCAGACTGCCTGTTCAGATCTCTACTCAAGTGAGTTTGACGTAATTATGGAAAGAATGACAGAACAAAGGCTGTTTACCGGAATACTTTCAAATATTTTTCTGAATATAAAAACACAAGCTTTCTGTCCTAAAGAAAAAATGTTATAAAGTAAATATACTTTTTAATATTTTTCATACCTTACCTTCACTGAAGTATTCTTTTTTTTGCCGTAACACACGAGCTACCAGAGATTGGTTTCCTTCACCTGAACATGCACTATATTGAAGGCTGTAATTAGCTTCTTATTGCACTTGAAAAGCTGGCTTAGGATGAAGAGATTTCATGACAGTTAAGTCAATACATATTTTTCTTCTTTCCAACATAAAATTAGTTACATATTGAATTTTCTGAATTTTCTTTTTTGACTGTTCAGATATCTTACAGTAAATCACTAGAAAAGAATCCCTCAGGTATAAATTTGCATTGTGTTTACAAGTAGTGCAGCTACACTTCTTACTGTTTAGTATTTACATCTGAGTTTTCTGAAGTTTCTGTGACACTTTTAATTTCAGCTATTTTCTTTAAAGTTCCTTACCCAACTGAAGCATATTTGCACGTTCTTTAGAGGAAGAAAGAAAATTCATTCTCTCTTAGTAAATATTTTCTCTAAATTGCCAAGTTACTATTTTGGTGGCTTCTTAAATTATCAGCAAGAGCTACGAAATGCACTAATTCCTAATCTTAGAAATACCATAAATACAAAATCAACAGCTGAACGTTAAAAAAAATAAAAAGGCACCAAAACATTATTGGAAGTGCAAGTGGGAATATGAGTCACAAGTGCAGATCTGTCCTACTCCTGTGATTGCATATTTTCTATCTCTAGCTGACACCTCCCAAGTAAGTCCAACTTCACTTGTGTGCAGTTACAAACTGTAAACATCTGATGTGTTTCACAAACTATTTACCGGTTGCTATGGTACTGGTATCACATTGTTGACAATGGAGAAAATACATGAGCTGCAGTATGCGTTTCATATGTTTTCTAGAAACTGTAAATGAAAATATAAGCTTACTTGAAATGGGCTGTGAATGTTTATGTAATAGTTAACCATCATAACTAAGGATTAATGATAGTGGGGAAAAAAAAAATAAAAATCTGTCCGGGGTATTTTCTGGACTACCATAAGAATTTGTTATTGATTCAGTTTAATACTGTTAGGAAAATTAGCCCTAATCTATGAAATACCATATGTACAAAATGCAATTAGGAAAAATAATTCTTGTAATCAATTTAATTTACTATTTAGTATTAAATACTGAATAGTAATACATTTGCTTTCAGAAGTATAATGTATATAAAATTCATATAAAAAGGCAGTGCGGTCAGAAGACTTGACCAAGGGGCCTTATAAATTTAGAAATACAAACAGAAAGCTGCCATGGTATAATATGGAAAACACAAAGTAATGTGCCTGAGAATAGCAGTCACGTGGAAGACCAAAAGTTACATGTGAAATTCTGTGCTTCTCTGCTATAGTTTGAGAATCTGCTGTAGTTTAAGAATTTTCCATCAAACAAGATGGGTTACATTTCAGGGTTAATGAAACAAACCGTTTGCTGCCAGAGAAGCAGTTTAAAAGCTCTTTGGGAACTTAGGCTGGTTTAAAAGGATGAGGCAGTGGTGTATAACAGCATGCAGGTCTGTGCTGGAGATGGATCTGCTGAAACGACACCTTATTCCTCAGTCACCTGCTGATCCAGGACGAGGTACCCCCAACTGATGTCTCGAGAGCTGCTCTCTCCGTGTCCGAGTCAACTGGTGGCTCGTGCTCCTTATTCCAGTTTGTTTAGGCTCAGGTTTGGAAGCCCATACTCCCTTAATAACAATTTACTGTTAATTCATCATCGCTGCCATGAGGTTAAACACCTAGAATTACATGTATCTGTTGTTCCAAATGTAATTACGGTGATAGAAATCAGCTTGTTCAAAAGGTGCAATCAGTCATCAAGGTAAAAATTTTATTTGATTAACTGGTTCAGCTAATACAGAGAGTGCTTTATTTTAGTGGCTTTCATAATATGATACTTGTCATGCAGGATGTTACTTATAATGGAAGTAATGTTCTAGCAAGCCAGGAACAAATTGTTAAGTAAATTATGAAGTGCACCTGCAGCTCCCCTTAATTGCAATGGACCTTTTAATTACTGTACTACATACTGTTCCTGACTAGGATAAGGAACTAGATCTTTATGGAACATTAGGTTTTAATCTGAATTCTGAAACCCTTCTGTGTGCACACACATACATGTATAGATATAGATATAAAGTAAATATCTCTAAAAGAATTCTTGGAAAGTCTTAGATCGAAAACATCCCACATTGCTCAGATAATAAAACTCAATCCTCCTGATCAACATTTGAATTAGTCATCAAAGTAAAAATCTTTCCTTCATGACTAGAAAAAGTTTTAAATGTTTTAAGGGTTGCAGTTGAATTCATAAGGGTGATAAAACTGACAGTGTACTTAAGATGAAAAAGGAATCTTGCCAATGCTGTCTCTGCTAGGAGACAAGAAATCTTTTTGATTTCTCATTCAAAATACTATACAGCTCAATAATTTTGCTCTCAGGTGCATTGGGTTGAACGCTACGCCTTTTTTTGTGCCAGAATTAACGTATTTAAAGTCGTATCTTTCTCAGGTTTCTCCTTAGGGGACCGTCGCATAACGCCTCCACTGAGCTATGCGCTTTACAAATGAGTAGCAGTGATAGGAAACCAAAAAAGTAAAACTGTTGCTGAGAGCTTAGGTTCTGGGGAATCTGCTCAGGCCGAGGAACAGAGGTTTTATCGCGTGGTTCACGGCGTCGCACTGGATGACTGAGTCCCAGACTTCCATGGAACTGGGGCAGAGGGGGACACTGCCTCAGAAAGATTTGAAGTCGTGATTCTGCTCTTAGGATTACGGGGAGCCAGAGATTTTGTCATTTTTATAGTTGCAGTGCTGCAGATCTCAGCATAGATTAGCATCTGCCTCAGTTTCACAAAAATGAATGTTTTGATGGCTGGTTTCAGATAACCTATTTTGGCTTGAGAAGGGCATTTGATCTCTCAAGTACACATACACTTCTCGGTGAAGAACGCTGTAGTAAATGTAATGCTGTAAAGTTGATTCTTCTCTGCACATCCCATACGACCAAAATGGGTAAGTCTGTCTGCATTAGGAACATCTAGAATTTCTGGCTGCATAACAGTATTTCATCAGAACTTCAGAGCTGTAGTACATAGGCACAAGAAATATTAGAGTCCAGCAGCATCAGGACTTTTCGTTGATATGGCTCGCATTTCCAGAAATCCTAGACAAACAACAGTTCTTGAAAAGAGTCATGCAGGTTTCCATAAGAAAATTTAAGACAATAGCAGGGCTGTTAATTGGATTCTTTTGCTGTTTGCGGTGTTCACTTTTTTATGTATTTGTGTGAATGTAAGTATATGTTTGTATATATACATGCATACCTTTATTTTTGTTGGTCTATATATGCGTATGTGTGTGTGTATATACATAAATAGAGACATAAAGAGTTTTGGAGTATTTTGTTGTTCTTACAGTAAATATCTTATCTTTCTTTTTCCTCTAAAGAGCGATTTGGCACCAGTGGCTTGTGTTTGTTTAATCTCTAAGCAGTTACTGTGGAGTAATTTGTTTATGAGCTTAAAAAAGAGCAGTGGTGGGCTCACATGTCTAGTAAATATTAGAATATGCTGTATTAAGAACGAAAGCAAATAAATCTCTTTGCTGATTTAAAATTCCATTCTAGATCTAAAGCAGGAACTTGATCTAGAACTTTTATTCAGAGCCTGTTCAGAGCAGCAGAAATTTGCCAAGCATTTCAGTTAATTTATTTTTAAAAACAGTACTTTCATGCTCTAAGTGTAGTTATGAATATTGGCCTTTGTGTGTTGAAGATACACTTTCTCCTTGGTAAGATAGTGAGTTGTTTTTAGAGTGAAAGTTGTTATTGGACTTCCAGTGGAGCAGTTGTCAGGTGTTTGTTACTGATGCCTATTTAACTCTATGAAACACATTGGGAGTCACTCTCATGATCCTGCTGCCTTTATCATCTCCAGAAAACACCAACGTTTTAATTAGGACCCATTTTGATAGAGGCCTCTGCAATATTTTCCAGCTTTGAAGCACTTTTGAAACATAAAAAATGACCTTACGTAACAATGATTGCATCAGCTTTGCTGCTGGCTTTACAGTATCAACAATTCTCATTCTGCAGTAGATTTCCTGACTAAACACTTTATGCTATTTAATAGCATTGAGTTCCTATTTCTAAAAGAATCACAATTATTACCTTTCCTATAGATCACCTTGAATTTTAAGTCTGTGATTAGGTATGATTTTCATATTCTGGATCATGAAATCTTACCTTTGTTGGTCCTCTTCTTTGACCTCTTGGTAGTTTAACTTTAATTCACCAGACAATAAATCTAGCTGATTACTTAACTGATAAGAATGTCCATCTAGCAAGCTTTCCTGCATTCTTCTTCCCTCCCCAGAGACAATCAATGGTACCTTTGTGAAAAATCGGCTGCCATTGGCCAAAAGGCGGTGGCCAAATATTAAAGTGGGTTAAATTCAGCTATCTAGTTGATCAAATAATTATTCTTTCTAACAAATTGCAATAAAAATAAATAAATAAATACAATGCAATAAATTATCTTATCAGTCAACATTTTACTATGGCTTTTTATTTTTACCATAACCTCCCAGATTTAATTTTGAAACAGGTATTTTCTACAGTTGCAGCATGTGAAATCATAAAAAGGAGCTGTTCTTGAAGACAACAGTACCTTTTAAAAGTTGCAATGTTGGCTTCTGAAAGCACCTAGAACTATTGGCAAGAATTTTTTGCCACAGGAAAATATGACACGGTGTATGTTGGTTTCCAAAGTCCACTCATGTCTTTTCTCTGGCAATATAAAGAAATGTAAATCTTTACTGCTTAATTTCTCTATTGCAAAAACCTAAACCTATAAACCTAATTTATAGGGGGCGGGGGGGGGGGGGGGGAAGTTTTGTCTAAATAACTTAAGTCGGGGGGGAAACAGCTTGAAGAAGGAGGAAAACCACAGCACCTTGATGTCCTTCTCCAGCTGGCGCTCCAGCGCGGTGCATGGGGGGTTTTCTGAACCGGGGGACATCAGGGGAGTGGAGAGACCCACCGGGAGCCAAGCCGTGGCCTCTCTAAGCTCTGCACCCGCCACAGCTGGCGCAGCTGCCTGGCCAGAGCTCCGGTGGGAACACGCTCTGAAGAAGGGCAGCGAAGCTGGGGGAGGTTCTAGAGCACAAGTCTTGTGAGGAGCGGCCGAGGGAACTGGGGTTGTTCAGCCTGGAGAAAAGGAGACTGAGGGGAGACCTTATCGCTCTCTACAACTACCTGAAAGGAGGTTGTAGCGAGGTGGGAGTTGGTCTCTGCTATCAAGTAACTTGTGATAGGATGAGAGAAAATGGCCTCAAGTTGCGCCAGGGGAGGTTTAGATTGGATAGTAGGAAAAATTTCTTCACCAAAAGGGTTGTCAAGCATTGGAACAGGCTGCCCAGGGAAGTGGTGGAGTCACCAACCCTGGAGGTATTTAAAAGACGTGTAGATGTGGCACTAGGGGACATGGTTTAGCGGTGGACTTGGCAGCGTTAGGTTTGCAGTTGGACTCAATGACCTTAAAGGTCCTTTCCAACCTAAATGATTCTGTGACCCTTGTCTGGTATAGTAGGGTTCTCCTTTCATCGATACACACTTCCCAGTAAGCACCTAAGAGTGTCTTCCTCCTTGTTTCCATAGTGTCTTTCAGTTTCTCAAAAGAGATGAGTAAACCCTCTCTACGCATTCTGTTGTAGCCTTGGAGCATGCAACTCCTTACTACATCTGGTTCTTAAACATTAGCTGACAAAAAATTGTCCTGTGTGAGGGTAGGTTTAAATTTATTGCTTACCTAAAATTCCAGCTACAATCCATCTGAAATGCTTGAGAGAATAGCAATCTATGGATATGCCAGCCGAGGTAGGGAAAAAACATCCTCCATTTAAACCTGTACTGCCTTTTACTAATCTCCTTTACATGAACTTTGTATATTTATTATGACTGAATGCATTATTTATTATTGGACTACATAACACTTAATAATATATTCTGCACTTACTTTTCTGTATGTATAATTTTTTTCAGCCATAATCACTGCAAATCCATTTCCTGAAAACATATTAAGAATATTTATAATGCACAACCAATATTTCAGGAAGAACTTAGTGCTTTTTTCCTATCTAAATGCCTTGAATTGACTCGGGAAATAAAATATCTGCCACTTAATTGTAGATGGAGAGTTTTAAATATCCCGTTCATTATTATCACTACTATATACTTAAATAAATTCTATAAAAACGTTAAACTTGAAGGTAAACAAAGAAATAATGCTTCATATTTTAGAAATTAACAGAGAGCAACTGTGCTGTAAAGAAAAAACCTTGAAAGCATGAGCTACTTAGTCATAATTATTTGGAAACATCAATGCATCGTACTGTTTTAGAAGGTTTTTCTTATCCAAGATATCCACTGCATATATTGTTGAAGTTGCTGCTTTCTTAATTTTTTAACTGCAAAAGAAAGGATGGATTTAGGACAATAGGTGGAGATGCTTTCAAAAACTGTTTGGTTCTTGTAAATTGAATAGAAACACTTCTCTTTTTCAAGAACACCTTTGTAGTGATGTCTTCTTGCCTGGCTTTTGCCATGCAGGAAAAACTGGTGTCACATGCATGGCAGCTATCGTATTTTTCAGGTCTCCTTAAGATGTGGCATGTTTAGTGCAGCCAGACTGTGAGATGTAGCAGCTCGATCGTGACGTCTGGTCAAGAGTGTTGTCTGGCACTTTACTCTGGTTTTTCATCTTCTATTTTAGAGAGGGTCTGTAGAGTGTTTATTCATCTACTATAGCAATTCTCATCTTGAAAGGATGCCTTGTTAAGGAAATGCAATAAACACCGATAAAATGGAAAGCAGGTAAAACACTAGCAAAAATTTTGCTGGTTTGCAAGTTGTATAAAATAATAGTTGAATTGTATGATCCTGGGTTTATTTTATAAATGTCAGCATTCCAACAGCATGATTCTTTCCCTCCTCAAAAAATCTTAGTGTATAAAAATTCTTGCTTATACCATGAAGTCAGATGATCCTTTTGCTGTGAAATGAAATTTAATTCAGCTCATATGCTTATGCCCCTCTTCTGTACTAGAATTTACAGTGCTGACCGAACCAGGCTTCTCCCATTTTACACTGTAACCAGGATGGTGTTATGAAAAAGGAATTTTCCAAATCTTACATTTTTTCTTCCTTCCCCCCCCCCCTATAAATAAGTGTTTCAAATGTGGAACACTTGAAGTCACTTGAATGCTTTTATTCTCTGGAAATTACGGGGGGGGGGGGGGGGGGCGGGGGGAAGTCATATAAGATTTTAATGACTTAAAGTTAGATTTCTTAATATATGGTGAAATGATTTGGGGATTTGGTTGTACAAACTTCTATAAGATGGATACTGACTGTTGGAAATTTCTAAATTTCTGTTCTGCTTGAAGAAAAGCTTTTAATCTATAGTTTCTAAGCTGTTTGTCAGACTGTATGTGTGTGCATGTGTGCAGGCAAGTGTGTCAAGCAACAATTCTTTTCAGTATTTTTTTGTTAGATGATGTAAAGCTGACACTTTTTATTGATTCTCTTTTGCCTGAAGCTTATTCATATAGCTTTTCTAAAGAGACATCTTTGCTTAAGTCAACCATCAGAAAAAATAGTTTCCTAAAACAAGAAAAAAAATTGTAAATAAATTATGGTGTAGTTTAAAATAGATGTCATTCCATTTGACTTCTCAGAGTATTCGATGGGCACTGACCATCGTGGCAAGTATGGGAGACCAGAGGAAGTTAAAAACATTTTCATTCTGCCTTAATACAGTTTTGTATTCAGAAATAATATATTAATAATACTGACCTTGATTCTCCTCTGTAATGTTGAGTTATATTCTTAAAATACTAATATGACCTCTTATTATGTATAATAAATGACCTAACCTCACAAACTCAGTTGGATCTTGGAAATAACAATAATAAAAAAAAGCTGGGTTTACATCTTTTGCTTTGATCTCAAATAACCTTCATAAAATAACAGCAACAACCAAACACTTATATTTAATAGGTTATTAATTGTTCTTTAATTTTATTAAGAATTATTTAATCTTTCCATACAGGTAAGACTCTATGTCACCTCAGTTTTGTGAATACGTTTGGAGGATAAATTGCAAGTGATTCATATAAAACATAATTTTTCTCCTTCAGAAGAGACCCACCCATAATGTTAATCCCAAAGGGCTCACATTCTGCTAATGCTCTTCCCTGCTGCCCTTGAAATTTTTCTCACGCATGTCTTGGTAACCTTGGAAGTTTAGGCACAAAAGTTCAGATCTCCATGTACTTATACAGTCGTGGTGAAAGTATCTTATCTGACTTTAGACAGCTGCAATGTTTCTGTCTTTGTTGGTCATCGGGATTTTCTTTAATGAAAGAAAAATGTTGCATGGGAGAATTCATCTCTTCCTATTGTAATCATCTAAGATGAATCCATGTATCACACCCTAGAAACACCAGCTGGCCTTCAGTGAAGACAATCTGGGTGAAAATCATCAGCTGAGTTGTAGATGTAGACAGAGTAGCCATCTAAAGTTAGGTGAGATAAATCCTATCCCATTACTTCTTAAGGACTACAAACCTTCCCTATGTTTTGTGGATCTTGACTGGAACGCTTTACACAAAGGATTGTGGCATGGTCACCAAAATATCTGTTTGTACAATATGTCCAAATGGGTTTAAGTGTCAATCTTACAGATTCAGTTTGGTAAAATTTGGTGCTAGAATTCTTAGTTTCTGACACTGGGCTTTCCTGCTGTTAGTTCACACAAAAATGTGATCTGAATTATTAACAGTTCTAGTTCTGGTATGCTTGTTTGCTCCCTGCCGTATGTAATCTGGAAGCTGAATTTAGTGATATTGCAAATTATGACTTGAGTTTTTCTTTTAAAATACATTTAATGCCACGTTAAAAGGATGCTGGTCTGATAATTTTGATCTGAAAAAAAATCGATGGCACACTTTTAAAAATAATTCATATAAATGAGAAGAATTTGTTTTCTCTAGTCTTTATTTTAGTATTGATAAGCACTTCAACATAAAAATAAATGTATGGACACATTTATTTCACATTTTTATTACAGGCTAGAGGAAGAAAAGAATATTTTATCAGAATTTCAAGAGGACTTGAACAAGTTGATTTTATGGTTAGAGGAAGCAGACAGTGTTATTCGTATTCCCCTTGAACCAGGGAATGAAGACCAGTTAAGAGACTGCCTTAGCAAAGTAAAGGTATCGTGAATTTTATTCTTAATGTTCTCTTACTTTATTAATTTGACATTGAAGAAAATTAAATGCTATTTTCAGAGGAGGCTTCTGCCATCAAACACAGCATTCATTTAACTTTTTTAGATAAATCAAAGTAGTGGAATTTCAAAACCCAGATACAAATATATACTGATCATACTAAAATCAGAAAAGTAATGGAAAATGTACTGAAAGGAAAATATCTATCCTGTCACCTAGGTAATTAATCGTTATCTTTTTCATCCTCAGTTTTTTAATTCAGAACTTGACCATTTTATCTGTAAAACATTTCTCTGTAGGTGTCTTGTTAATCTTTTATAACTTCTCACATATGAAATGGTATTCAGAATTTCACAAGAGCACCTAGAATTGCATGCGTAATTATAAATGTCAACTGGTTAAAGTATCACTGCAACATTTTCTAGACTAAATCTCTAGGTGACGTTTTAAAAATACTTTTAAAAAACTAATAGAATATTACTTGTTTGTTTTTAAAAGCTGTAATATTTTCATGAAGATTTTAGAGCTTTTGGACTATACTGCAAATAAATATATCCAGTAGAAGTTGCTCTGTTTAGTTTCTGAAATGTGTCCAATAGAATGACTGTGTTTAATAACTTGTACAATAATAAATAAAACTGTAGTTGGAAAATGCATATTCCTTATAGAATACCTGCCTAAAGGTTTCCTGTTCTCACTTGAGGATAAGGACTAGTTACCTTCTATGCCAATCCAAGTTGAACAAATTCAGCAAATGATGGAATAGAGCATTAAACTGTCTGAAGGAAACTCATCAGAATTTCTTCTATCCTTCTTTCAACAAAATCTGAAAAAAACCCTAAAAGATTCTTCAGTAAAAATCTATCTTCAAGTTTCTTTTTAAATAAACAAAATTAGGATAAATAGTACTGCATAGCATTTGAGGAAATGAAAACTTAACCATGTGCTGAGTTTGTCCCTCTGACTCTTTACCATAAGATGCCAGCGAGTTGGACAGAAGGTTTGTGAGGCTTTGCCTCCATTGTCGAGGATATCAGAACAAAGGCGAAGAACTATTTATAAGGAGTGTTAGATGCATCTTATACTTTGCAGACATGATTACACATTCAATGTCTAAATCGATTGTTTAGAACCCTGAAGGCTTCTACTCTTCATTTATACAGAAATATTTCCCAATTGTAGTATTCCCAAGGGATACATAATCCAGAATTAAAGGTGATAGCATCTTTTATTTGTATCTCATTTTTACTGTCTACCTTGTTCTTTTTGAGCTACACAAGAGAATGCATCCTAATGCAGCAAATAATAATGCATTGGCTTGCAGTGTGGCTCATTTCATACCTACCTGTTTATGTTAATAAAAAAAGAAAAAAAGAACTTGAAGAACTTTGTCTTTTAGTTATCTTATCCTTACTTGATGTTAAAACCCATCTCCAAAGTGCTTGCTCTTTACCATTTTAGTGGTTTTTAAAATTCATGTACATGAGCTATTGAGTGTCCAGAAGTGGAATTTATCATGTAACAGTGATTAATATCCTGAGAAACCCCATATTTTGGCTTTTAGGACTCTCTTGAAGCTTGATCCACTAATACAGTCTCTTTTGGGGGGAGTTTTAGCCCTCTACATTCAGAAAGCAATGGTTATTTTGTCTTGAATTGAGTTTATTCCTTAGCTGATACACAGATCGATAAGGGCGAAGATAAGAGAGCTGAAAATTCTACCACAGTTCATCTTAACTGCTGTATTTGTCTGTTCCAGTTAAGAGTTGAAGAGCTGCCGCCACACAAGGGAATACTGAAACGATTAAATGAAACCGGAGGAGTAGCACTTGGAAGTGCATCACTGAACCCAGACAAAAAACATAAGCTTGAGAGTACACTGAAAGAAGCTAACCATCGCTTGTTAAAGGTTAGACATATTAGTGATATAACTGTGGTATAAAATTTTAATCTGCAGCAAATATTTGCAGTATATATTTTCTGGCATGTATTATTTTTCTCTGTATGAGGACGTATTTGTATGCATAATGAACCTGAGGAAGAAAAATGTGTAGAATACACTGCCATGAGAAACAATGACAGCAAACCATGACCATTAGTGCCTGAAGTGATGATGTTGCATCCAAATACACTCCCTAAATTACAGGTCTGCTGCTTAAGGGTGGAATGCAGAGCATCGTTTTTGTAGCCTAGTTGTTTTGAGAGTACAGCAAATATTCCGTCTTTTGTGACTCGTGTATGAGAGGCAGTAGTAAATGGGTGATTGCCTTTATGGAAACACTTCTCAATTCTCCTCTTTCCCTCAACCCCAAAGTAGAAGCTGCAACCACTGTTTCACATTCCACCACGCTTCTTCCAACCTTGAGCTTTGAGTTCTGGCTTCTGTGTAGCAAAGTACCACTCATTTTGCTTTCTGGGGTCTCCATACTCATGGAGAAAACTAAGGGAGGATTTTGTATTTCATTGTTGAAGTAGCATGTTTTTGTGTTGGAAACTCATGACAACGAGTAGCAAATCTGGTAAAGAGAGGTAGATAATTTGAATGCCGTCACGCAGCTTCTGCTTCTTACGTAGCAGAAATGGTAGAAAGCGTTGTCTGGAGGACCACCACCCACGATATGGATTAGCCTGGTCAGAAAAGGTCAATGTAGAATCAGCTGAAGGATTTCCATTGAGACTGATGGCAAAATCAGGATCTGGGAAGTTAACTTGTGTGTCTATTTGTTAAAGTTACCTGGATGCCGGGGGAAAGAAGAAAGAGGAATTTATTGTGTTTAGCTCTGGGGAAAAAAAGGTGATAAAATCTTCTTCTGAGTACCTTACTGAAAAGATAAGCTTTCTGGTCAAGAATACTACATCCTGATTTGTTTTGGTTTTTTTACCAGTTCTGTGAACACAGTTGAATTTCAAGCACAGACCTGGGAAATAAACAGGAACTTATTTGATGTGGGACTCTTATTAGTTTCCTCCTGACATAAACAGTCTGGCAAGGTTCAGAATATTAGCTAATGGCTCAGGCAAAAGTGGATAATAAATATTGATCACATTCACAAACTCCAAGTTGGACACACAAATCATTATTTGGGTGTTTGGACAGAAGTATCTTTTTCTCTACAAATGGGTTTCTGAAATCAATGTATATAGAAGAATTCAGAACACTTCAGTATCAAAATAGTGTTATTTACTAGCTGAAGTAAGCATATACCTAGCTGAATTTAGGCACCACAATCTGAATATCTGAGCTGTAGTATTAAAAAGGCAATGTTAGTTTTCAGGGAAAAAAATATTTTACTTTCAGTAAAATTACACAAATACATTTTAATGAAATCTGTGACTTGTGTCTGAATGTAAGCTTTTACAGATTAGTCATATACCTGAAAACTTTGCATTTTCACTTTCTGCTTGCTGATGCAGAAATGTTCCAGGTTACTTGTCACAGTGAGAGCAACTATGAATGCTGTTGAAAGTAGGTAGGTCTAGGATGAAATATGGGGGACAAAGCTACTGTTTAGTGAATCATTCTCTTTACAGTTTGTCTCCTAGATCTAAGTAATGTTTCTGGCAAGATATTAGGCTTGGAATTTACCACTTGAAAATTTCTGTTTACTCCTAAAAGAGACTAAAACCAGAAAATTGAACTTCCATTTGAGATCACTACTTAACTGAAATCAAAATAATGTGGTCATCTACCCATGGAGATGTATAAAACCTGAGAAGTTCTCAGTGGCCCGTGGCTAAAGAATCTGAAAAATGCAGTATATTTTTCAAAAGGAACAGAAACTCAGTTTGAAAATTAGAAGACTCAAATCCGTACATGTTCTCTGAAGGTGTTCTCCTTCTATGAAGGTTTTCTATTTCCCATATCACAGATATTTAAAAAAAAAAAAAAAAGGTAAAAAAAAAGTGAGAAGCTCATTTGGGGATTTCTGTCGTTGGATTTTTCCAATGAAACTGAAGGGAAGAATATTTATTTTTTTCATTTACATTTTTTCTGTTATTCACAATTCGTGTAGGAAGCCTCATTTGTTTTTTCACTTTCTCCTCTGAAATTCTAGGGTCTGTAATAAAATTAGAAATCATGGAAAGAAAGTCTGCAGGCCTGACAGAGGGTCATATGTTGTCTTCCTTCAGTTATAGATCTGTAAGCACTGAAAAAACCCCCACAGATTTTTACTGTGAGCCAAAGCTTACAGCTCTGGCATTTCTGTATCAGGCCAACGTCTGTAGGTCACCGGAGGATGGTTCTGTAGTCAGTTGTTTTGATGAGGATGTATTTTTTGTGTTCCTCAAAGCACAGTGGACAAACATCATCACACAGAAATTTCTCTGGGGCTTTTCTGTCTCTCCATCCCCTTCTGAGAGTATATTTTATACTTTAATTCTTTGTTTCTAGCTGTTTGTTTTGTTTTCTGGCATCTCTGCTAGAAATGAACATGTAACAACCTACTGTTTCTGATTATTCTGTATTGCAGGGTGATACTATTTTCAAAACACAAAACATACATGGCAGTTACAGAAATAATCTAAGGTAGGCCCTTATCTGGCATACACTAGAGTAATTCTGTCTACTTCAGAGAAGCTGTGGCAATTTACACCAGCTGAGAATGTAGCCAAGTATCTCCTAAGGTTATGACAAATTTTTGTTATGCCTTGATCTGCCAAGCAGGGGAATGGGGGACAACACCTGCCAGTCTTAACCTTCAAGGTGACATATTTGAAATAAGTCATGTTCAAACCTTCTGTACAGTCACAGAAACTGTTGCCCTACAGCAATGGAAATAAGCGGAGAAAAGAAATTGAGTATGAAAGGAATTGCAGTCACATAAAAGGAGCTTTTTTTTTGCTTTTGCTTCGGTATTGTCTTTGCTTTTAGGTGTTTATATCACGTGCTGATGACCTTGAGAACAGATACATGAAGAATTTTTCTTCCTTTGGGTAGTAATAATTTTAAAATGACATTTCTCTAGACAACTTTATTGAATAGTGATTCTAATAGGCTGCTACCTCAGACATAGTTTAAGCAGAGAATGAAGATTAAAGCCCACATTTGAAAGCATGACTTTTAAATTCTAGCCTGGTTTTACTTATTGTACCCTTTCCAAAGTCAGTATTTCTTGTACAAATGAAAATAACACTATCTTTGTGAAATCTTAAGAGTATGAAAAATGAAGTGTTTTATAACCATTTTTATGCTTTCACATCAAGAATTTCTCTTTTATTTTTCAAAGCTCAAAGTATCTTCTGCTGTGATAGCCAAGTAAGCTAACCACCTAGTGTTTCAAAGCGTACAAAAGGGGTACTAGGCACTGGAGTTTGTGATGAATTCAGTTCTTGTCATATACCACCTGCCAGGGCATATAACAGATCTGTAATGGGTTTCTTACCTTTTACTGTGCAGTAAATGGATTGATAGATTAGGTCTGAGACCAGTGAACCATGGAATCAGAGGTTTGCTGGAAGGAGTTTATTACTCTTTAATATTATTCTTGGCCTGGTGTCAGCCAAGAGGGATGAGCTAGATTATCTCAACGTAAGCTGGATGCCAAAATCAGCATTCTCCTCATTTATCCACCTTAGTCTTCACAATGGCTACTGTATGTATTATGAAGGTTATTATAAGTGCCTGATGGAGACATTTTGTTTTGTTGCCTTCTAATTTGTCTGCTAGTATTAGAACTAATTACTAGACACTGAAGAGACTATTTCACTGTTTACTGCCACATCAAATCAATTTGTTGTGCTATATGGACAAAAAAAAAAAAAAAAACAACAAAAAAAATTAGAGTGGAGTGACATGGCTATAATTTGTGAACATTTTCTGTACCACCAGGAAAAGTATAGGTCGTCTTAGCTTGGCTGATCAAGTGTAGAGAAAAACAGATGGGCCCAGAAAGTGCAGAAAGACAAAGTCAGAACAAGGTTACAGTTCATGTATTGTCACTCGCCTTGAGTAGTAATTATTCATAGATTACCTGTGATGACATCAAATTTCCAGCATGTCGGTGCAACTTAGTTTGAGTTCACAGATGAAAGTACTACAATTGCTACTATTGTAATTTGTGGGATGGAGGGGAAAAGATCTTGGAAAATGAATGTTACAGTTTGATTTCTGTGCTTTCAGTTTGAAATTAGAATAGTATACTCGGCATTTTGGGGATCAAAAGGTACATCTTCTCCTGAATTTGCTTTCAGTGACCTGATTCCCTTCAAGTGTTATGCTGTGCTAAATTACCTATGACAGTTTGTCACAGATTGCTAATTAGGTGTAGTCCTTGTTCATGTTATCATCAGCCATACTGACAAACAGCCTCGCATATAGCAAAATGAAGTTTGATGTATATGTTTGAAGTATATGCGGATTGGATGAACATGAGAATGTCAGAAGCTCTAAGAAACAAGTATATATAGGTTTCATTCCTTTTTATTTGAGTGTTGTGAGCAGCTACTGCTAGTTTAGATTTTCAAAAGGCAAATTTACTAGCAGTGTAAAGATAAATTGCTGTTTCCCAGCCATGCTAAGCATACAGGAATGAAGATGTGATAACACAGCACAGAAGTAAAACAATGCTGATGACCCTTTAAGCCAAGTGGTATTAAAATCTATGTCTTTAGCTTTCCAGTGCTGTTGAGTAATGTTTGAAAGTAATTATTTTTCCGGAGATTTTGTTAGTCTAAAGCTTAATTTGAAGGTCAACTGTTTGGTATTGACCATTATTTTTGGTCTAACTAGATAATGAAGTGGTTATGTATATTATAAACCAGGATATACTGAAATATTCCTACTGCTAATAGGATAATATATGATATAGGTATCATTTATCCATATTTCTGTACTTTCTAGTGGGTCTTTTTGGACATTAGTTGTTAACTGTGTAATGAGGAGGGTCGTTTAAACAATAGCCTTACTAAATAGAAATTTAATAGAAGCTAAATTTCACAGAACGGTGAAATTTCCATCAGTAACTCATGAATGGGGTTACACTCAGTCTTCCCGTTTGGTATGTGTGTCTTATTTTCTGTTCCTGATGGTTGGGCATCCTGGGACATCCACCTGACTGCACAGACAACAGAAGACTTCCAGGTACACTCGAGGAGATGTTTCCTGTTCCAGGCTATTCGGGAACAGAAGCTTCTTCTCAACAATTGCCCACCTTGGTGCCCAGAGTTTTCTCTCACATGTACTCACTCCTTTCTCCTGCTGCAGTTTCTATTGCACAGCAACTTTTTTCCCTTCTTAAATCTGCTCTCCCAGAGACACTACCACCGTCACCGATGGGCTTGGCCTTGGCCAGCGATGGGTCCATCTTGGAGCCGGCTGGCATTGGCTTTATAGGACATGGGAGAAGCTTCCAGCAGCTTCTCACGGGAGCCACCCCTGTAGCTCCTCCGCTACCAAAACCTGGCCACACAAAGCTGATACAATAGAAAATCTGGTTTGTTATTTATTTGGTCAACTAACATCTGGATTCTGTTATGTTGCAACTAAGTTGGTTAACTACTCCTTTCCAGGAATAAAGTTGGTGGAGGGAAGTAATATGATATATAGCTTAATTTAACCACTTCCTATAAGTTGTATCATATGATTCATAATTTTGTTTCCATTTTAAAATTTTCATCTTTGTTCTTAAAGACAAGGTGAGAATTCTAAACTACCTTACATAGAAACAGTCTTGTAGCCTAAACCTGATATATGTTATACAGATATATAATATATCTTTTAAATACAACTAGAAATCTTCAATTGGATTACATTTTGTGTCATTTAGGAAAAGTGCCATGTACTGTTGTTTTAAAAGTAAATACAGAGAAGGATGACAAAACCTTGCATTCAATTAGTAAGAAATATAAGTACATTCACTCATAGCACCCTTCTTGCAGGTTGTGAAAAGACTGTGCGTTTCAAATAAGAATTCTGTAAATAATTAGAAGTGGCTTGCTTTGTTTGGGTTTGGTTTTTTGGGGTGTTTTTTGGTGGTTTTTTCCCCCTAAGATCATAATAATTGGTCTTATGGTCTCAGTGAATACTGATAATACCATGCTTTTTTTTTTTTCTTTTTTTTCTTTTCCTCTTTTCTTAAAGTTGTCTTACAGATTGTGAAAATAAGGTAAACAAGAAGGTATGGACTAAAGCATTTGTAGCCTAATATGAATGTCTGAGTTATTTTCACCTTCCAAGCAAGTAAAATAACCCCTTGGTTTTTCCTGGTTTTTTTTAGGCTACCCATACTGAAGGTTTTCTGGCTGTATTGATTTAAAGCTATTGAGATACTTAGATATTTTGAAAACAATGGATTGCAAGTGTTAGAAGACAGAGCACAATGGGAATTGGGCCCTATAGCCTACTAGGCAATCAGAGGCAATTTTTAGTTATTTTAGCAGCTTCAGACATTAGTTTTTGTTCCACGTTACATGTTATACATGTTACATTAGTCATCCTAATGATTTTCATCAGAAAGAACTGTAGACTATTGTAAAACATAAGGAGACATCTTTTTATTTTATTTTATTTTTTTTGTTGGTTGATGTAATTTTAAAAATGGATTACAATAGCACCATGAATGTCTACAATCAAGGCTTAAGTGTAGGTTTTCACAGGAGATGGAAGAAAATGAATCGGTTTAAATTACACTGAAAGATTTTGTTATTTCCTGTGTATAAAATAAGAGATGGTAACAGATCAAGGTTAGACTAACAGATCAATTCTGCTCTGGTTTAAGATTAAGATTTGGATGCAATAGCTTTTAAATCTAGAAAATTAGTGCTTGGAGACTTTAAAATCTTGTGCCAGAGACTTTAAAATCTCGTGCCATGTTTGAAAAGAACCTGAATAACTACACAGACCTGTGTTGGTTTTGGTTTTGACCCCCAACCAAAATATAAATGAGATTCAAATGAGATGAATGTTGCTATGTTATGTTAGTCACCAATTTGTTTGGTTTTTTTTTTTTTTCAACTGTTGCTTTACAAGAACTGCATTTTACAACCTTAAAAAAATAACCAGAGATGTGATATAATTGCTGCTTTTTTTAGTTTAAAGTCAGTTTTATAAAAAATGCCTGTTCTTTGGGATTTATAAAATCAAAATTAAAATCAGAATAATACAGTTCTTATGAGCAGAAGGAATTGAAAAACATGTAATTTATGCTGTCTGTGGAACATCACCAAGGGAAAACTATAGCTGATCAGTTGGCTTTAATCTGAACACCCCCCCCCCCCCCCCTAATTTTATGTAGCATATCTATTTTTTCATGATGGTGGACAAAAATGCTCCAACCCTTTCAGCTCGCTTTTGTCATTTAAGGTAT
Organism: Astur gentilis; assembly: GCF_929443795.1. NCBI lineage: Eukaryota > Metazoa > Chordata > Aves > Accipitriformes > Accipitridae > Astur > Astur gentilis. The sequence continues at coordinate 15,093,628 of NC_064911.1, forward strand.
TTAGTGAAAGAAACACAATTGCTGCATCTACTAAAACTTTGAAAAAAGGTAATTTACAAAATATTTTTTCTGAGATAGAAGTGAAGAGTATCGCATTGAAATAAACCCTAAATAGACCCCAGCCTTGCCTGCTTTCCTTTCCAGGACTTAGTATGTGACCCACTTCATAGATGATAAAACAAACAAACAAAACCATCAAAAGACCCCAAGCAAAAAACAGTGGATGAGAAGGAATACTCAATTTTATTAAAATAAATACTTTAATGTATTCAGAATGAATCAATTAACAGTGCAAATTCTTCTATATATAAGCATCAGTCATAACAATGCAGTTTTTGTTCCAGAAAACTAGGGTATTAGATATGAATCCTTGGGGGAGCCTTATTATTATACAAAATTTTAACGTAAAAGCCATATTAAGTAGGAAACCAGGTAGTGAAAACTACCAAGCAGAAAATCCTTTAAAATATAATCATAATTTTCCTTGCTATTGGTCTAAATGATATACATAATAATAGTGTTCTTACAATGTTATGGGTTCCTTCATGTGTAGACTATGTTGATAGCCAATCATACTTTATTTTCGATTGAAGCAGGTTAGGAAGAGTGTGTTTGATCTCACTTGAAAAATGCAGTTGAATGACTGTAAGAATCTGTTTCTAGAGCAGTTTTGTGTGGATTTCTGGAGTCTTCTATACAAGTCAGTTTGCAGAATATTGAGGTCAAAGAGATGAGCTCTATTCATACTACATCCAAAAGATATAAAATTTAAAGAAGGGAGTACCCTTTTTATTTCACTTTGCATGAGAACATACCAGTGGATATTTCAGGGCAAACAAAAGGTCCATACACCCTCTGACCATTTCCATTTAGCTATAATGCCTAAAATGAGATGCCTGGAGAAGTTCATATTAATGAAGAAAAGGTAGTAAGCTAAAAAGATACATGATCTCAAATGGTATCTGGACAAATTAATAGAAGAAGAATCTAGAAATTAGTATTAAATATAAAAAACCATGCCAGAAATCATTTAAGTTCATGTAAATTTTAAGCACACAGCACCCTGTGTCAAGGAGTTGAGTGGGGAAATTCTGCCATATGGAGGTACAGTTTCAAGCACTGAAGAGACATTCACTTAATAAGGACATAAGAAATTCTCAGGCTTTAGTGAAAGTTAAAGTGTTGTCCTGCAATATAAAGGGGTAGAAAGGAAACACAGACACTTTTCAAATCCTTCGAAGGAGAGAATTTTGTTGGAAGCAACTTGAAGTTTTATTTCTAAGAATAAAGACACCCCCCCCCTCCCCCCCCCCCCCCAATAATCTGGCTGAATAAAATTATATCATGATATTTTAACCACAGAGAAGATGCTAGTCATCCCTGTTGTGGAGGTAACGTAGCCTACCAGACCAGTTCACGTGGCCTGTGCCCAAACCAGTGAGTCTCACGGACAACGAGGTGAATTGGGAAGGCTCGTCATGGTTTAGTTGCGCTTTCTTCTTTGAATAGCAGAAACAAAGAGCTGACTGAGGAAAGAATTTTGCTGATGGAATGATTCCATCTGTAAAAATGGATGCAAATTGATTTAACTTTAGTTATACTTAGTATGCAACCAAAGAAGGACACGTACCATAGCTTTTTCGTGTTTTTCCGATGGAGAGTGGCATGTTTGTGCTGCAGCGTACCAGAGGGTCCTGGTTCCCTTATTTCAGGGGGTTGACAAGAGCCCGTTACAGCTTCAGTCTGTCCCCAAGCCTGAGCTTCCGTCCCTTGGAAACGAAGGGGACAGCTTGTGCACACTTGGGGCGTATCACAGCGTGGGGCCGGGATGCGGTCAGGGCTTGCGCTCACCTCTTGGCATTCAGAACCACTTCTGCGCCCAGCAGGTTAGAGGTAGCCTGAAACATTTTCTGGAGAAGTCTTTTTCCCCAAAAGCCATCCTTTCAGCTTTGGCAGCTGAGCTTGCATAATACGAAGATAACCAGCCTCCTTCTCTGCTCCCCTCCCAGGCATCTGCTTTGCACAGATTATTGCATCGGTCCATTTTTAATTTTTTACCATACAAACTGAACTATATATTTTCCTCATGTACGAGAACAAAAGTAAAAATTAACCAGAAAGGTATGTGTCCCCCCAGTAAAGCACTATGAATGAATAGATGCAGAAGCGCAGCATCAGCAAAGGGATGTTTTTAGTGCTGTACATCCCTGATAAATGGTATATTTGGGTATGCTACTTTACAATTTTGATCTTGTCACTTCCCACAGACTGGAAACGCTAGGAAAATTGCTTAATTTTCCAGCTGCTCTATTTTCCTATGCACAGCTCCCCCTCCCATAGGAATATTGTAAAATTAAATTACTTAGTGATATTAAAACATTCTGAAGGTTTAAAGCATTGTAAAAGTGGTTAGTAACGCTGTTTTACATTATTTCAGGAGTCCTGCAAAAAAATATACAATTGCTCTCTTTCTATTAATGACATCACCAATTTTCTTTCTCTTGTTAAGTATTAATAAATACTCTCCTACTACAGTATCTTGTTTACTCTCATTTGAAAGGATTAGCCATTCTGAAGTCCCTTCAAGGAAAAAGTTACGATATTCAAAATGTTTTTGCAGTAATCAGGCAATAACTACAGAATATCAAGGGCTTATGTGGTATAGTACTGAATATTTGTTCTTCTTTTCCTTTGAGACAAGTTTCTGAGTATATTTAGAACAGTTAGGATTCTTTCTTCTTCATAGATGTAAGATTCTAGCTTTATTCGTTTAATCTTGGTTTTGGTTTTCCAGGTGTGCTTAACAATAAATGACAGCAAACATAATAAACTTAATGAAAGTTAAATATAGATAAGTTGGAAATTCATCACAGTGTTATTTGTGGATTTCAGGCCATGTTACTCATCAACATGGAAAAACTTACAGGCAAGGAACTGCTTAGAAAAAAATTGTGCAAATTTCCTAATACGTTTCTTGCAGCATACATATCAAAAGAATATATCCTGGTTGTCTGTTGACTGTCTTTCCTCCTCCTCCTCCTTTTGTTCCTCATAGTCACCCCAACAGCAACCTCTGTGACCCCACTCCTTCCTCCCTTCCTCTGTTAGTTCTTACTGTGACTTTCTCAGAAAGTAAGAGGACAAGTTCTGTGACTGCTCTGGCCTTGTAATCTCTCCCACTTCACATGGAAGAGGGGATACAGATGCTGGAAGGGTTTTGCAAAAAGAGGAGTAACGCGAGAGACTTGCAACATTTGACAAGACTAAATTTGTGTTTGGTGGGATGAAGTGGAGAGGAGTTGTTCTCTTTAAGTTTTCACAATGTGTGCTACTAATAAGAACTTTCTGAATAATGCCCTATGTGCTACAGCATTGATTAAGTTAAATCCCAATGTACCCAAATTGCATTACTCTGTCTAAACCAATGAGGAACGCATGGTTCCATTTTCTTAAAAGTAAATCCACAAAGCTTCTATGAATATCAGTTGGGATGTTTGGGGTGGTGTGATATTTCATATTAGGGGTACTCAAGGTAACCATCTTGTAAAAATCTTATGGTTCTAGATAAGAAAATAACCGTTGTTATATCACTCATCACCACTGTAACATCTAACTTAATTTTCCTTCATTAATTACCTCCTCAGAACAGCAGAAAATATGTGTGGTGTTTTGGTAAGTATGCATGAACGGGTTCTGTAATGGATTCTCGCACTTTTTTTTTTTACTTCTGACCTCAGTGGAGATTGAGGTCAGGTCACTTTGGTCGGTGCCGATTCACCTCGCTCCGTAAAACCCGTCAGTATGATGTTGGATGCCATCCCCATTTGACAGCTATGTCCTGTTGAGCCAGGAGACTGTTGAGGCTGAGCTGATCTTCTCAGCTATTTCCCTCAAGACCCCTTAGCATTTGCTCTAGTCCATAATCTTTTTCTGGAGTTCTTTTTGAATTAATATGCCTATTCATAACCTAAGTGGCAAGAGTGTTCTATGGCTACTCCCAACTAATATCTACAGCAAAGGTAATGTAGTTAATTTATAGCAAATTCATAGGTATTTTGTACCTGTTTAAAAAGTGAGGACGAACTAGATGGAAGTGATGACATCGCAAATCATTTAATAATAATCCACAGGATACATAGGAAGAAAACATTTCTTTTTATATTAATCATGAAGACTTCAGATGTATGTTCATAAGGCCATATTGCTGCTCTGTTCACTACACACTGAACTTCAAGCAAAGAATTAAAAATATTTATGAAATACAATCATGCAGGCGTAAAAAAGCTTGTACTAGCCAATGAGACCATAAAATCATGATTAAATATGTATGTATGTATATATACAAAATATATCATGGTGTCTTACCAACCATCTTAAAATTCCTTTTTATTCTTGTTTGCCATAAGAATCTGGAATATATTCAGCATATGTTTAAGAAGTTATGCCAAGTACTTTGAATATAAAAAGTACTAATTGTCAAGACATTTGTGCTGACAGCTACACTGAGGTAATATTGATCCAGCTGAATTACCAGATTTTAAATAAGGCACTTTAAGCAAATCCTTACACATTTTTCTACAGTGCAACAACTATGAATATGAAAAAGATTTCACGTACAATGAACAATGGTTCACATAATGTCCCACACCAATGAATGACAATGGTTTAGGCTTTTTTAAGCTTCACTTCCAAGACAGACACTGCCATTGTATTTCAGGTGTTTCATGCATTTGTATTAAGGAAGACTGTAGGGACCTAACAATCAATGTTTTACTATTTGCTGTTTACAAGATAAGGTATCTACTTTAATTATATAGGCCTGACTCTATTGCAACATGCCTATATAATTAAAATTCACACAAAACAGGATAGTCTGAAATAACCTTAAAGTTAAACCTCCCCTTCTCTTTTCCCTTCCTCTTGCCTTGCCTTTTTTTGGCCACTTTTCTCAGACTTTTAAAAACGACTTTTCGAAAATTCATCATCATTACCCAGAGAACAGCCTGTTGTTATGATACTGAACTTAATTGTACATTGAGCACTGTTAATTAAGGTAACTTCCACACTCTCAACTTTCCTATTGACTGCATGTTTCTTAGGAATGAAAAGTTGTCACTTCCCTCAAAGTGCTAAACCGGGTAATCCTTGAAAGCAAAAAGAAAAGTGGGTTCACTGTTAGTTGTTTGCTGTCAGACATGTCAGGTCAGTACTGGGCAGTCAAGACCACTCACTGGAATTGGAATACCAACTTCTCCCCCCAGCCCCCGTATTTCTTAACAGAATAAATTCTTTGTTGCTAGGAAATGCTGTAAATATTCAGCTGTAGATAAAATTCCAAACCACTATAATTTATCTACACTGTGCAAAGATAATGCAAAAAAAAAAAAAAAAAAAAAAATCCCTGTTTGCTGTGGAAATAATACAGTTTGTCTATACATTCATTACCTACCTCACTGTTCTATGTAGCTTATAGCCAGACATTATTGTTTGATACTGATTTTATTGCTGTGTTAAAATCTTGGATCCAATTATATCCATTTCCTCTACCAAACAAAATGTTAAGGGTTCGTTTTGGTTTTTTTGGTTGTTTTGTTTTTTTTTTTTTTTTTTTACATTCCTATAGAGAACTCTGTGAGCAAAATCCGTAATGATTCTCAGTTTATAGCTTGCATTTTAAGGTACTACATGTTGTATAAATATTTGTCATTTGTTTCATTGCAATGCCTTTTGGCTTCGTTTTGCTTGTCAGGCATTCTGGCAGATGACAGTTTTTAGAAGCTCCACGGCAGTTTCGTGAATGCTTCTGGGAAACTTCTCTCAGATGTAGGCAACAGCACGGAAGAAAGTAACGATATGTTTGGTTTAGCTATTGACTGATTGCCGCTGTGAGCTCATTACGCATGGAAGTTGAGTTTTCAGTATTGGGCATGGTTTTGAAAGTAAAGTGATCGGATAAGGTGTGATCTTAGGAAAAGGAGGTCTGCAGAAAAGGATGGCGAGACAGAGCAACAGGCAGGAAGAACTCTGTCACATGGAAAGACCAAAAGTGGAAACAGGACTACTATGGTTTGCCAAACCGTGAGAAGAGATTGCTCTGAACGACATCAGACAGGGTTTATCATACTGTCGTGGTTTAACCCCAGCCAGCAACCAAGCACCACGCAGCCGCTCACTCACTTCCCCCCACCCAGTGGGATGGGGGGGAGAATTGGAAAGAAGAAGGTAAAACTTGTGGGTTGAGATAAGAACAGTTTAAGAGAACTGGAAGGAAGAAACTAATAATGATAACAACAATAACGACATGACAATAACAATTAAAGGATTGGAATATACGAAACAAGTGATGCACAATGCAATTGCTCACCGCTCGCTGACCGATGCCCAGTTAGTTCCCGACCAGCAATCAACACCCCAGGCCCACTCCCCCCAGTTTATATACTGGGCATGACATCCCATGGTATGGAATACCCTGTTGGCCAGTTTGGGTCAGCTGTCCTGGCTGTGTCCCCTCCCAACTTCTTGTGCCCCTCCAGCCTTCTTGCTGGCTGGGCACGAGAAGCTGAAAAATCCTTGACTTAGTCTAACCACTCCTTAGCAACAACTGAAAACATCCCTGTGTTATCAACATTCTTCTCATACTGAATCAAAGACAACACTATACCAGCTACTAGAAAGAAAATTAACTCTATTCCAGCTGAAACCAGGACACATACCCTGTAAAGTAACGTTGTGTTTCCCTGGCACACAGCAACAGCACGCCTAGCTCTGCGTTGAATTTTCTCTTCTCCTCCCAACATATATGTCAGGCTCTGCTTTCTGTGGGGAAAAAAGCTTCGACTGACTGTTCAGGCAGGCTACCTCTACTGTGGAGTGCATGCTGGAGTTAGCTTCTCTCACGGACTGTACGTAGCCTGAGGGATAGATATGGTATTATCTGCTGTAAACCAGGGAAAGAACAATTATGGCATTGTACTTTATTTAGAAATCATTTTCCTGTCAGAATATCCTTCCTTAAGAGTCACTGAAGGAATCATACTATAAACCCTTGGTGGCTGCTTTTGGGTTTTTGGAACTAAGTAAGAAACAAAGATAAGGAAAAGAAAATTGTGGACTAGATTATTTAGCAGAGATTTAAGGTGGAGGGTTTGGTGCTCAAAAGGTGCCCTTGACAAAGGAGAATCGCTCAGATAGTAAAGAGCAGAATGAATGACAATTGGTTATAAATATTAAATATAAAAAGCATACACATATTCAGAAGACTGTGATATATACAATCATATTACCGTGCAAGAAAAACAAAACAAATCATTGGGGTGGGGGATATGTTTATTTGCTTTTTAAAAAGCTAGACAGCCAGATGAAGCAGAAAATTGTTTGGTGTATTGGATTTGTGGACTGCTTTAGTCTTCTGCATCAATGGGGGGAAAAAAAAAAGATGATGTTTTTAATAAAAATGAAACTTGAGAATATTACAAATCCAGTGTTAAGAAGTTTAAAAAAAAAAAAAAAAAAAAGAAAGTCAAAAAACATGTGCCAAGGTCAGGTCCTGAGCGGTTTGTAAGGAAACATGAAACACTAGCTACATAGCAAATAAAAATCTTCTATATATATTTTTAGTATCATGCTTTCATCTTCCTCTAATAATACAGTCTTTACTCCAACTTTGTCAGAGACACTATGGCTCATAAATATTCATAGTTTTAAAGAAATTACGTAGATTTTGTTTTAAAGTCAATTTTGAGTTTGTTAATGAAAATGGCTTAGTTAATTAACTAAATGGCATCCTAAACCAAACTTATATGAAGCTCTTTCTTACGTTGATTGTTTTTCATGAAGAAATGATGCATAAAAATTAACTTCCCCCCTTTCTATTTTAAATCATTCTTTTGTACGTGCTCTAGGGATGGTGATTTTAAGCAGAGAAAACTTTCTGAACAGTGGCTGTAAGAATTGCTATTTTGTGCAGTCATCTTACTAGTGTGATGGAAGTGTCAGTTGTGATTTATCAATAAGTCTGGATTGAAGCTTGCATTTAATAGTTGTTATGACTTAGTTATTTCTTTATTATCAGGTCCTGGCTTGGACAACATCAAAACCTGCTTTTGGTCCAGTTTTGCTGCGGGCTGATTGCAGTGTAGACACCTGTCTCCTTTTTTCCTAATATTTGTATTTTTGCAGAAATAGAATAGTAAAGCAGAAGCTGTTGATTGTTTTACGTTTAGTAAAGAAAGCAATGCATGCAGAAAGCTATACATTCTTCATTTTTCTGTATGCAAACAATGGTGAATTTTTTTCAAACCGGACACTATCAGTTATCCCGTATTAGAAGCCCACTTTCATAAAGTGCTTTGTATATCAGAGGGACCCTCCCAAGGCAGGAGTACAAGAAAAACATTGTTAACAGTCTTCACAGATAGCCCACAACATACTTTTGCTCATATTCATTGCAGGTTATTATGATTTATCATATTATGTGTATCAGGAAAGCTGAATTTTAATCCACTGTCAGATTCGTCAAAATAAGATCCCTTTGTAAGTGCTGCCTGTTATTTAGAGGTTTGTGAGGCAGCTAGCAATAGAAGGGGGTACCTTATCTAATAGTGGGGAAAACCCCCCAAATTTCCACTGCTGTTAAAATGTTGGAATTTGGATTTTCTCTCCACTCACCATTAGGAAAAACTCCCCATGTTCTTTTTTGACAAATGATGCGTCTCCTCATCTATATTCCCAAGGGAGCTGGGTAATAACTGCATTATTTTCTCTTTGGTAATTTCAGGTAAATAGGAAATGATCTTGACATTGACTTGTAGGAGAGAATGGAAATACTCAAAATCGGGCATTGGTCACTTGAAATATAACGTATGCAAGTCATTTCAGTGGCTTTCCTTACTTTTATCAGGTGGCAGCTGCTGATAATGATAGTGATGCCTTACTAGTAATAGAAGTTATCATGTTCATTCATTTGCAGTAACATTTCTGACCTCTGCAAAACTATTCGGCATTGTTCGTTTGTTCTTACTTACTGTCTCTACCTAATTAGTTTCAACTTTCTCATTTTGAGTATTGTTCCTGAGTTACAGGATTGAACTGTAATTCCACAACTATTATTTTAATTGGAACTGCTTTAATTGTTTCTGCTTTCTGGATATTCATAAGGAATTAAACAGAAGAGGGACACAGAATATTATTTTACATCAGGTGACATACTTGACACAACTTCTTCCTCCCTTTATACTTATTATTATCATGAGAATTGGTGTTCTTTTCCACCTGCTCAGCTCTGATTCATCCCATAGTGCATGCACACAACTATGTGTCTAGACTGAAAAATAACTATCTAAAGCTAAAGTAGGAAACAGCAATGGAAAACCTGGAGCTTGTGAAATGATCAAGGAGTTCTATACTGCCAAGCTGAGCATATGTAGCGTTCTGCACCAAAGTAATCGGATTGGGGTGGGGATGGGAAGAACAAAATAGCGTATCATTCAGGCTTCTTGTGAAGGAAGATCATCCAAGACATGAAGTGCAGTTGGAACAGAAACAAGCAGTGCAAGTAATTTTAGAATTCATAAGGAAAAGAAATGAAAATGTTTAGGTAATGATCTAGACTTTGAAAATATGCAATTATTCAAATTTCACAGAGCATTTTCACATTTTGAGAGATGCTGTCACTTCTGTGCTGGTAATTTATTTGTGGGTTTTTTAGTATTTTAATGAAAAGAGCAAGAATTGGAATGCATGAAATTAATAAGTGGGAAATGGTTTGGTAATTAAGATCAGAATAAAATGAAGTATTGTGAAGACCAGTGTCAGTTGGTAAAATTAGGCTCTTCTACTCTTTCTCAATGTAGAGCTTAAATCTTTTCTATTATTCTGTTACGAATCTTCCAGTTAATCTAACTTAATTAACACTTGAACTAAAGTACAAAATTTTAGATGCCTCACATGGTTTGAGATTAACATTTTGACACATATAATTGAAATGATATAGTCCTCTGATGTTGAAATCAGAATTTTTTCTTTGAAGGAATAATCGATACTTTGTTGTCCTTTGCACTTGCAAATCTATTTTTTTCCTTTGCTTGCAAACCAAAGTATGTTTTTAATGTTGATCTTCTGCCAAATAAGGCAAAATTGAAAATATTTCATTTGTAAGCAGAAGTCACTTCTCAATCAGGCCCGTCTTCATGCTTAGGCAGATCTGGGGGAAAGCGTCTCACGTTTGCCCTGGTTTTACTCTTCTTCAGGTGTTGCTTTATGGCCACTGTTCCTACTGGTCTTCCCCCTTAGACAAGGACATCAGCCTTCCCTTGAGAAAACCTGAGTCTTTCTTAAATAGGAGGGAAAGAGAGAAGATACCAAAGGGGATGAAAATGAGAAGACACGGGATGGTTATCCTGAGACAACTAATGACTAAAGGGAGGATGGGGGAGGAAGGGGACCAAAAGCAAAAATGTAGAAAAGAGAATTGAAGTGGGACACGAGCCGTTGCTCGCTCATCCCTGGAGGCATCCGAGAGCTCGTAGAGAGAGCCCAGAGACAGCAGGGCAGTGGGGTGGCTGTAGGTGCCACCAGCACCAGAATCCCATCTCAGGGGTGGAACTCCTGGAGCTGTGGGTAACAAACTTGGAAGACTGTGAGTAAAAAGGCAGGAAAGTTCTGGAGAGCCCCATCTCCTCGTGTAGTCCTCTGCCACACGAAGGGCATAGATGTGGACACCCAGTTATCGGGTCTGTGTCCGCTACTCCACGGAGGTTTTCCCAAATGATGCTTCTGGTGAGCTGCAGAATTAGCTCGGAAAACAAGCTGTCCCCCAAGAGACAGTCTGCAGCAGTACCTTGGCTTGATAGGCGGACTTATAATTACATTAAACTCATCAGGTTCTAATTTGATTAGCTAGCTTGACAGTTTGATGCCAGAGCTTTTTTTTTTAAAAAAAAGGCAAGCGAACGAAATCCCTGAGATCCAGAATCTAAGAATCTGATTCCTACACAGTGGCATGTAACACGTTACCTGGATCTTACGAGGTTATGCCTTGTTAAATTCTTATCTGTGCTTATCTGTAATCCTAACCCGAGTTTGAGGAAAGTCCTTTATTTATTTATATACTGTTGTTCTTTTTATCTCTGTTGTAAAAATAGATGACATGAAATTTCTGCATAGAATGAACTGATTCATATTGACCTAGCTTTCTTTTTTGTTTTTATATTAAAAATATTATAATCTTACATTCATGCTATAATTTTAGAGCTGGAGCCAACTTGTAAGAGGAAGCAGCATTTACTTGTATCACAACTTAGCTCTGACTATAGGTGGCATATATTTTGCTTTCTTTTCTTGTGTATACTTTTGAAAACAGTAGATTTAAGTATAGTCTGTCACCAAAACCTAATCTTTCATCTTCTGCTTTTCTGGATTGAATATACCTTAGTATATAATTGGTTAGTCCCCGTTCCACCCCCCCCTCCACTCCCTCCCTCCCCGAAAACTCTACAAATTTTTCTTTCTCTGTCTTGTGATAGACCTAATATGTTTAATTAATGTTGATTGGAAGCAGATTAATTTAAATTCCAGATCCTCAGAAGCCAGCTTGGATTTTTGTCTGCCTATGACTACCTATTTACTTTCAGTAGTATTTCTGTGGAACTTGTTTACATTAATATTAAAGCTACTAAACTTTGGAGATTAACATTCAAAAGTTGTAAGAAAGATGAAACTAATCTTCTGTGAAATTAGGCCAAGGTCTGCATAGATATTGAGTTAACGCATAAGGGAAATGAATGCATTTTTAATTGTTTTCTTTCATATCTGGGGCTATTCTGGAAAAGCAGAGGTTTTATTATATTTAACAAGATTAGGAAGACAGAAAAAGTGATTTGACTCATGGGTCAGTTTTTACTAAATAGGATATTATGGGGTGGCTATAGTGAACAATGGGGATAATTTAATAAATGGAAAATGAGCTTCTTGAATTACAAATATCACATAAGTATGGTCTAATAAATCATATGCAGAGTATATGTAGAGGGGTTATTTTAGTACCAACAAATCAGTATTTTTCAACAAAGTATGTAAAGAAATGTATGTGTCATGACACAGTTGTGTTCTTTCCATTCTCTCAGGTGGTGGTTGGTTGGTTTGGTTTGGGTTTTTTTGGTTTTGGATTTTTTTTAGTAACTTACATTCCTTTCATGTCTCTGATGAGTTTAGATTTATTGTCTTCTGTAAAATACCATCATTAGTGATTAGAAGTTGTTATGCACCAGTAGTTCTGCTGTAGCTGGGCAATATGATAGCAATGCTTCCATTAATGTTGTTTAACTTTACAGGGAAATTAATATTTTATTGCGTGTATCAGAAACCTCATGTTTTGCTACTTTTTAGAGGGTCACTTCAGTAAAAACATATCCTTAAAACCAATGAATGTTGGGAAACCTCATTTTTCTTGGTACAGAAAAATAACCATACTTCTTGGCTGATTTTAATAATTAACTGTCATTGTTTCTTATCTCTGCCCAGGCCCTATATTTGGTGTTGTGAATTTCTTTTTTTTTTTTTTTTTTTTTTTTTTTTTTTTTTTTTTTTTAAAGTACAGATGGTTTCTCCCCTAGTATATGGTTGCCGTGTTGCCCATTGTGGAGTACAGTAACACCTCATTTCTCTAGCTATATAAAACAATCTGGGAAGGACAGCATGGAGCTCTGTGTTGGCTTATTTATTTCCAACCTGTTCCTATACTTACTCCAAGTGCCTCAGTGCTGCTGGATTTGAACTATGTCATTCACTGATTCTTAATTTCTAGTGCTGTTGGCACAGAATAATGTGCTTAGTTAGAAATCTGACTGCTTTGAATGCAAATCAAAGAACCAAGTGGCCTGATCAGTATTGATGATATATTTCTTCATTATTTTTTTCACTGTATGCGTCTGCTCGTGCATATTTGGACTCAGCTGGCAACTCTAAACACCTTGTAAGAAAACACATGCTTATAAATATCTAGATTCAAGAGGTCAAGAAAGGCTAGATACCTTTCAAATGATCAATTTAGTATTTTCGCTATTTCTTTGCCTGACTAAAAATTGACCTTTAAAGCAGTTTCATATGCTGAGATAACAAATTCTTTACCAAAAATAATAATAATTAAAAAAATAATAGAGAAGCCTGATGCTGTTTTAAGTTTGTTTGGGGTTCATGTGTGTGTGTGTTTGCTTTGGGGGGGGGGGGGGAATTTGGTTGGTTGGTTGGTTTGGGGTTTTTTGGGGTGGGTGGGTGGGTTTTTTTTAAGGAAGGAGTGTGTTTTGACTGACTTGCAAGATACCTACCATACTAATTTGATTGGTGGGTCTACTCTTTCCTTCTCTTCTTCCTACCAGTGTATAAAACTTGTATTTTAATATTTTATAGAAATGTATACAGGTGTAGTGTCAAATTGCTTTATGTTACTTTTTTTTTTTCCCCACCAAAAAAATGGCTTCTGGCATTTTTTTCAGGTGTCCAAAGAGCTTCCAGAGAAACAAAAGGAAATAGAGATTCTTCTCAAGGATTTCATTGAACTTGATCAACAATTAAATCAGGTGATATTGTGGGTAACGCCTGTCAAGAACCAGCTGGAGCTTTATAACAAAGTGGGTCAGCCAGGAGCTTTTGATATTAAGGTAAATCTTCTTCCGTTTTAAAAAAGCATCAGCATATTTAGTGGTCAAAAAGTCAGTTGCAATATTAGCTATGTAGTTTGTATTAACAGCATAGCTTTGAGGCAGAAGTTGGCAATAGTCCCCAAAAGTTCAAAGTTCTGTGAATTAAGGAAAACTTTTATTCTTTTCTATTAAATTGTATCTAGTGATAGGGCTGTTTAGAACCAATGGTTGCAAGGTGAATTATAAATATAATCTATTATTTTTGCCGTATCATATACATGAAACAATACCCCCAAAAGTTGATATGTTAAATTTTAATACAAAGCAAACTCAAATTCAGAATATCAATGTTAGACCATTTAAACTATTTCATTAAAATTAATAAGACTACATGAAAAGCAGAATAGTCGGGGCCATATCATGATTCTCATATTGCAAGGAAAGATATCTAACTGCACAGGGGAAATTCCAGTTATCAGTAAAGCTGCTTGCCTAATAATTGTGAGCAAAATATTTGTAATCTGATCCTTGATATGTATTTAGGTATTAAAAAATGCCTGTATGTGGGTTGGGTGAGGTCTGAGAAGTTAAGGATGAAAAAAACCTGATTAGAATCGACTGGCATGCCAGGTGTATACGTACACCTTTTGGCCTGGCATTTTTTCTATGCATATATGAGCTTATCTTCACATAAACTGGGGAAACATTTAAAATACAATACCTTATTGAAATCCATGAAATTTCTTTGGTTTAGAGTAGCTGAGCATCTTGTTCACCTAGATGAAGGTTAAACATAAGACAATGGGTTTTGTATTAATTTTGATGATGCAATTTTCAGTGAAAAAAAAGAAAAAAACCTGTAAATATTTAAAACCTTTTTTGCCTTCCATGAAATGGAATAATAACTGCTTCTGAAGAGATGTGGTTTTGCTGAGCATGTTTATTAAATTCACTTTAGCTCAGTTTCTTTTAAGGAACAGTTTTAATGCCAAAACACTTTTTATGTCATACAATCACATTATATAAGACAGCGAAACTCAAGTCCTGTTGCAGTCCTATAATTGACAGAATGAGTTCAGCAATGACATTCATTCCCTTTTTAAAAGATAAAATTAGTATAGCTCTGCAAACGTCTGTATATATACTGAATGAGTGATGGAATTTTGCTTTCAAGAAAATTATCTATCCTTATTTCCTGTATTTTAACAAAAATTTTTAGATGTTTCATCCATTTTTTTCTGATATTTTTCCATTCTGTTTCCTTTATTTCTAGAATGATTCCACCATTAAACTTTATATAAAATAAAAGCAGGTGTAAATTGTGAGAAATTATAGGAGTATTTCTTGTCATACTGCTTGTGAGAGAAATATTCTGCTTGGCTCTTTCAGTCCTCTTATGGTGATGTGACAGGAATATTTCTGAAAAACTGTTGAAAGAATAGAAAAAAAAAAAAAAAATCTGTAGGCCTGAACTGGTGGGATGAAAACATGTATGTCTAGAGAGGTGGGGGAATGTTGAAGAGCATCAAAGAAAGGCAAATAAGCTTTCTTTCTGTGAAAGACCCTACCATATTTCTTTCATGGATAAATTTAGATCACTTAGATTTAAAGCTTGGCCAGTTTTGATTGTAGATGAAACAGCTAGTTGTTTACACTATTGTAAGGGCCGTAAGCATATGAAGCATGCTGGCTTTTATCTGCATGTTATCTCTTTGGATTGCCTTTAAAAGACGTAGGTTTAACTTCTTAAAAGGTTGTTGGCTGATGGTTTACCCAGACTGTAATTTTCTTCAAGTAGAGAATCTCTTACATTAAAGACTCTATATTAAATATCTCTGAAGGCCAATGGGATTCTTAAAACTTTTTTAAGGTTAAGAATAAGCATAGTAAGAGTTTTGAGACTGTTAATCATGACAAAACATACACCAAAAATTGGTAGCTATAATTCAGGAAAGCAGCCGATTCATGATGATAATCAATTTTATACTCAAATTCAACCACACGTTTCAGACCCCTGCTAACATGCTGGCCTACATGGGGTCAAGCATGTGCATACACATGCTCTTGAATCATTGTTGACGCAATTATGATTATGTTTATTTTTAAATTACTATCCGCTGTAGCTAATGGTACCTTTAAAAAAAGTAAGGACATCTGCATGATTACCTAGGGAAGGCATGTATTCAACAAAGTCTCTTGATCTGGTGTTCCCAAATACTCTATAAATATTCAGCATTTCTTCTAGCACCATTTTAATTACTTCACCATTATCCAGAGAACATTGAAGTATCTTCTATAGGATTTAAGAACTCCTTTTTTTCAGAAACAAGTGTGACTGATGATCGCTTAGTAGAACAAAAAGGTTATTGTTAATATTCTTAGAAAAGAGATGGGATGAGAAATTTTACAAAGAATCTTTTTGGGTATTCTAAAAACCTGGAAGGTAGGAAAAAGAGGCTTAAAACTGATAATCAAACTTGTGAATATAGCACTTGAGTGAAAAAGACCAAGCTCATGTAAGTCCTCAGGAAAACCAGACTATTTTTGTTATAGGTATTGACATGATGGCTTACAGATTTTAATTTCAATTGGGACATTGTCTTTTATGAAATTTCTGTCAGTGCTTTTCATACTATTACTAATCCTGCAAGGTAACGTTCTTCTCTTCCCTTCTCAGATGTTAAGTCCTCTCCTGTCTCTTTTGTTTTCTAAGTTATTTGTTTAGGAAAAGAGTTCCAAAACTAATGTGAGTGGCAAAGATTTGGATATAGATTTTAAGCACTATAAGGATATTCACTTCTAAAAGCTGCCACAAAATAGTGAGTGTTAGAAATTTTCTGGCCTCAGAAGCAGGTGGAAATCAATGATGAGAAGAACAGGTGGGTGGGATAGGTAGAAGAAAAACAGGATGGGAATATGTGTTTGTTTTAAATGAATGCAGAGGGTGTCTTTAACAAGTTAGCAATCATATTAAAATACTATGCCTGTTTTAAAGCAAGTTTCTTGCATTTTTACTCACCTGGAGGAAATTCCAGTTACGGAAGTGTGTGGTAGCTGAAATGAAAACTTGATACACTATAATCAAAGTGCATCTAAAACACTAATTAGAATTATTCTGACAGAATTTTCCAAATTGCAGTGACTTATTTCTCTCAAAGCTGTAGTAACCTTTACTTTTGGCATGCAGCTATAATCTGATAACTAACATCACAGTTTCCTCCATAAATCAAAGGATATAATAAATGCATGTCCTTATCAGATAATCTGATTTAACCTTTTAAAATAATATTGATCTGTATAATACATGCATAATAAATACATAAAAGAGAATATCTGTGAATTTTGCTTGCCCAATCATACTGATAACTTGCAATTTCTGTGAACTAATACTAATTTAAAAGCTCATAGCTTTTTTTCCACTTGTGCAAAAATTAACTATTAAAAATAGGTGAGAAGTCCCTTAAATTTGCACTTAGAAGAAAGACGAAATAAAAGCACCAGCAGTGTTAACCTTCAGTGGTGACACAAAAGCAATTCTATGAGAATAGCAAAGGTGCAACCAAAGGAGAAATGATTACATATTGTTACAGAGAGCTTCACAAAACAGTAAGACTTTGAAGACCCAAATACACAATTGGGCTTAGTGAAAGGTGGGGAGATTAAAATTCTTCTTATAGCTCTTAAGACTACATCTAGTTTAGTAAATAAAAAGTGGTCAGGACCATTTTTTGGCCTAGAGGTCAACTGATGCAGCACAGCTTAAGTCCTTTCAGCAACTCTTACCCTCCAAAGAAAACAGTTGCATCCGAACTGCGTGTTGCTGTATCTGTGGCTGACGCTAACCCCTGGGCATGCCTGGGCACTGTCTCGGACAGTGCAGTTTGGTCCGTGCTGGAAGTAACGCTCCCAATTTAATGGTGTGGGCAGTCATGCTGCAGAGCTTGAGCACGTGCCCTCTCCCTGAATCATTCATTACTCCCAGCATCACGTAAAAATTCAGGGAAGGATGCAAACTAGTTAAATGAGAGGGAGAGGTTCGCTGTCACCGGCATTGTTCGTTTTCTGTGTCATTTGACTTAGTCACGCAGTCCCCTTCTGCTTTCAGATCATAGCGGTATGGATCTGTATGATCTCGACCCGGGGCGCTGACTGTGCTCCCATGTAACATGAGGTTATGGACCTGATAACACTCAGTCTTGCAGCAGTAGGACCACTAAAAATGCCAAAATCTGTCATTTAGCAGGTTTTCGGTTCCTGAAGAGTGATCTCTTGTGGCTCTGCCCTCGTACATACCCTCGCAATGCGGAATCCAGACTGGTGCCACCCGTGACTGTGATGGGGCCCAGCCAATGTCTGCCGCCTGCCTACACCCTGGATTTCAAAATCCCAAGTGGTGTGTTGCCCTTAACATTAGCACAGGACGACATAGCGCGTGTTCTTGCCCAACCTGATGCAGTCACTTATTTAAGAAAAGGCTCTCCGTTTGCTCCCTCGCATTTATTAACCATTTATTAGAGAGGCATTTGCAGGTGAATAATTAGATAGCATCATATCAGCCTCCTCCAGCCCTACAAAAGCTTTGCAGATGCTTAGTACCGGTTGTTTCCTAGACTTGTACCCATTCTTTAGTACAAGAGTAGATAGTGGAACAGGCTCGTTTCTATTTCACTGTAATGCAGTTGGGAAACAGGAGATAAGAAGATGCAGACATAAAGAGAAGGGACAAATCCAGCACGTTCCTTGTGGAGTAGGACCTTGCGGTCACCAAGGAACGTGCTGGGGCACCTAGTAGTCCTGCCATCTGTGGAATGTTTTGTGCCGTTTGAAGCTTTGGACAACATCTTCGCTTCTAGAGTACATATATATTTCAGTTTAAAAAGCAGTAAAAAAATTAAGAAAAATGTAAACACTACAAAATTGTTGAAATAAAACTTTTAAAAGTTATTAATTCCCAAGAAACGCATTGTAATTTATAACAGCATTTACTATAAAACACATTCCCTGCTGCATCGGAAAATGTTGTTTTCTTTCACCCCATTCTGCTATCATAGGTCTTAGCTTACTTTAAAGAATTACAGCATGGGTCAGGAAACCCTAATATATTTTATGCCAATATAATCTGTCTTCATAATTTTCTTGACCATAATTTAGAGACTGCAGTGCCACAATTGGAACCCAGGCCTTCAGTTAGGCACCACAATTTTTAGCAGTGGTTTCCTAAATCCCAAGTAGGCTTTAATAACTCACTCATTTCTCACTCAATAAATAAGAGTAGAGAAAGGATTCTTTGTTCCCAGGATTTAAAAAACATCTGTAGCAGTATTTGCTTCACTCATGTTGTTAATCCTTAATTAGAGTTTTCTTCTATAAACAGTCAAAGATTTTTTAAAAAAAATCTAAAAAAAACCATATCCAAATAAATCAACATTGAAATGCACATTTGCAAGCTACCAATTTATTAGGATAGATCTTAGTTCTTTTTAAGTGTTGGTAATTCTTCACCACGTTGACATAATCTTCCTTCTCAATAATAGCATAATACAAACTGCTCCTGTGACATACTTATGTATATGCATGGGGAAGGTGTGAAGTCTACACCTATGAGAATTTCTTGACTCTACTGCTACTTGTGAACACTGGAACACTTCCAGGTTTGCAGTGTACCTTCAGTGTAGCTTCTCATGCATCTAGGGTATATTTCACATTGTGTCTATGGACTTTTCTAGTTTTCCAAGCTAACAGTATGACTTCTCTCTGCACTCGCTCTTTGACCTGGAGTTATTCTCATTCTGACAGCTATTATGCATGATTTAGTATTCATACTTCACAAACTTAGATGAAATCATCATGAATTTCCAATTTTACAAAATGGTGCAAAGAAAATGCTACAAAATTTGTCTCCATTGTAACATAGAAAAATATTGAAATACTGAACAGCTTTGTTTATAGTACAGCTTCTGCCAGCACTGGTGTCTAGGTTATTGGTGTTATAACCGCAGCCGTTGGATATAGCCATATGAGGGGACACCTTCAGTGTAGACATGTCAAATTTCAGCTCTTACTATGTGCTTGTTGTTTACATTCTGTTGGGTTTTTTTTCCCCGGTACTTCTCTCAGTACTAGTGATGTGTGGCTAGAGTAAAGTCCGTTCTCCTGGTCTTGCTTTCAGTTTATGTTTAACGACTTTATTTTTCTTAGCAGTTTATTCTTTCTTTGTCAATAAAAATCCACAGCTAAAGATGTGCGTTTTGTAACTCGTGAGCACTGAAATGTAAATGGTTTTGCTGGTTGTATTGCTACACTCCTTAGTCGCATAAGTAAACCTAAATCCTAGGACGTGGTAGCTGCTTTTTCCACTGTTAGTGCCACCATACCCTCTCAGTGCAAAGCTGGGGTCCTGCAGGACGACATGGATGATATGAGATACTGTCTCTCAGTGAGTGAATTTTGATGTAAGGAAGTTTTATTTAGCCTTTTCAGATCTGTCTGGATCCTGATCCAAAAAGCACTAGCTCCACTTCTGCCTTGGTCGTTGGGGTCTCTGAGGGCAGCCTTGCTGCTTTCAAGTCTCTGGCAGTTTCGTAGTATTTTGAGATATATTTCCCACGGTACTTTGGCAGTTCTTTGGGCTAGAACTGTATGGGGATGGGGACATCCATCTAATAGCAGCAGATACTAGACTAAAAACAGAGCAAGCTGTGTAGCAGTTACTGAGGTGTGGACATGCACAAACTTCTAATAGGATGGTCTCCACTTTCCTCTTTAACCTAGACGTCATTGAGAAACATTCTGCCAGGTATTCTTTTTGTCATAAATATTAATATAAACAAGAGCCCCTAAAACAAGCCCTCATATACTGTTGGAATATGAAAATTTTATATGAAAGACCTGTTAAACAGAAGTAGTTACAGCTATATTGCATGATATATGACAACGCTGCAGCTGACTTAGACGACAAACAGTTGTCTGTTCAGTGAGAGATGTGCATAGAATTAGTATAGTTGGTTTGACACAAAGTCAGAAGATACTGCTCGGATCATCCAGTCAGACTTGCTCTATAAAGTAATTGTTTCCGTTTTCTGAATTAGTTCTCGGTTAAACTGCAGCACACCTTTCTCAAAAACAAACCAACCAAAACAAGATGGGTTTCTAATTTCCAGGTATGGACAGTCATCCATACCTTGTGGTAAATTACTTCAACAGTTGACTTAAAAACCTGCACGTTTTTCCTCAGCTGAGTTTGTTTAGCTTCATCTTTCTGTCACTGCTTTGTTTGCCAAACTAGAGAGAGTTCCAAAACTGCATTAATAGACAGTAATCAAGCTTTCTCCTAAACTCTGTTTGTTAACCATCAGTACTGTTGTTCTAATTCAGGCAAGAAAGCAAATACAGAGTATCTAATTAGTATTAGTTCAAAAAGCAATTATTGTTGTGGTCAAAGCAATTAATTTTGTGGTCCTGATAATAATGTGGTTATCTTTAATCACGAGCTTATTTTGGCTAAGTCAGCTAATCAGAGTCTAAGTACACGGCAAATGTTGCTGTTATGGAAGGCATAGTCACTTCTGCATTGTCTCCTTAATGGAATATTTAAGGACATGAGCACTTTGAAATTTATTTATTCTGATCCAGCCGTCCAAATTTAATATACTTAAACCTTTTAGGGTTATGTTATTCAGAACATGTGGATATAGACCTATACTTTACACTTTGAAACAGCTTTGCCTACGGCATCAACAATCTGTGGAGCTCCAGAATTATGGCTAAAGGAAGTTGTGCAAGTACTGACCTTTATTTCCTCCTACTGACTGTTCTGCTGAGATTTGTTTACTTCACCTGCAAGAAAAAGAATAAAAGGAATCCTGGAAGGGAGGGTAACGAGTGATACTTCACTAGTTGTTTGGCAGCTTAAGAAAATAGCTTCGGAAGGTCTAACCAACTTTTTCTCTTGATTTCTCTCCATTTTCTTTTTGTCTAAATAGTTATTTATTCATAGTCCTGTTTAATTCCAATTCTATGTATGATAGGACCCCAGGACATCGAGAATTTTAATTAGATATTCCCAGATCTTTTGCTTACAAGAAGAACCCCAGAAGGCTTCAAAGAACTGTTAGTTTCAGAAGTCAGGTTTCAGTCTAACAGTACTAGAATAATAGGGCTTTCTTAAATATATAAAAATCAAAATGACGGGATAAGACAAAACAGAAGTAAAAGCTTTCCTATCACAACCTACCGCAACTGTGACTAAGATAAAATTAACATTCCGTGATCCGTTACAGTCAGATTGCACTTTTTAAATGTAGTCCATGCAACATTTGTGGAGTGCTAAGGCTTTAGAAAAATACTGTAGGTGGGAGTTAAAGGGTTTTTTACAGTTAAGAAAAGAACCACTCATGTCCACTATGTACATGTGTGCACACACACATAGTGAGGAAGTTTTATTGTGTTGTGACATAGTCAGCAAGAAATCATTAGCTAAAATATTTTTTAGAAACCCAAATATGTAAAGAATTGAAAGTATATTGTCTTGTAAGGTGGAGATAAGGAAAGCTAGCAAATAGGCTAGTGCTAATACCTTTTTAGTTGCTACTGTTTTTTAGCTGTTACTATGGATTATTTGCTTTGCTAGTTAGTGTTTGAAATCTGTGGGTCAGTAGTTTTATAAAGTCAAGCATTCTGAGTCTTCAGAAAAATTGAAGTTTACAGATTTTTCAGTCCTGCTCGATTAGCAAGATAAAATATGCTGATTCTTTTTTCTTTGCTCTCCAGGAGTGCAGTCCAGAGAAAACCATTTTAGTTAACCAAGAAAAGAAGTAGCTAGTACTTTTGATAGCTTTTATTACTAATATCAATCTTCAGTTAATGACACTTTCAAGTAAATGTTCATCCATAGAAAACATTCAAAGTTTCTGAGACAGTGGAATTTTATTAGTGAATTGCTACTTCAAAGACAAAATTTTGAAAGAGCAGAAAAGCTGCAGCATTAATTGAATAGTAACTTTTTACAGGATTAAACAATGCCTGGAAAATGTTCAAATCTTGCCAACAGTTTATGTACTTTAATTCCGAGTTTTGACTAATGGTGGTCCAGAAAACAAAGAATGTGAGAAAAACTAGAGTCACTTTCTGAACTTCATAAGTAATGTGGTACTTTGCGGGGGGGGGGGGGGGGGGGGGCGGTGGGTGTATAATCTGGTGGCATTACTAAGATTAAGTGACGTTAATATGCCATTTTTATAGAATTTAAATAAGTAAAAAAACATAATGTTACAAAGAAGCAGTGCTATCTATGGCATAGTATTAAAGATCATTTTAATTATGGGTTTTCTAGTTGTCTTTAGAGAAAATAAGTAGTAGCAGGTTAGGTTTACATTCTTTATGCTTCCTCTATGATGAGCTACCCTGTATTCCTAACATAGTCCAAGTAAACAAGTAATTAGCACTGCATATAATAAATATCAGTCTACTGAAATACTTTTCAAAGATTATTAACTCGGTAGCCTTGTTTGTAATTGAAAACACCACTAACTCATTGTAGATTATAATCTACAAAATTGTGTGAGTTTTAACATAGCCTGAGTAGTGCCAAACTTGTCGGAAAGAAACATGTAGAAAAGAAAAAACAAAAATTTATATGGGTTTGTAGAATTTTTTTTTTTTTACTGCCTATATATCTCATCACAAGAATTTTTCTCTTTTAATCCTTGTTTCTTTTTGTTATGCATCAATTCTGCATAAGCAGTCTCTTTCCTAAGTGTTCGCTTGCTGGCAGTTCTTGAAATAAATAGAAAAAAACGTGGTGAATAACAAAATCTAACCAATATTGGTAGGAACATTTTGAATCTATTGTCAAAAGCTGTAGTGTAGTATGTTGTGACTGCTGGGCTCTGCTTGTTTAACTACCATTAAGGTATCTGTAGTTATGTAATTGGAGTGTGGTTTTGCAATATGTGACCCCGGAGTGAAATCTCTAGCTGTGGTGTGCCAGATCATTCACACCAGTACATACAGCTTTGAGAATGGTTCAGAAACCCATATAGACGTCCAAGCAAATAGCATAAAGGAAAAATGGGCTGGAAAAGCTACTTACAAACGGAGCCTAAAAACGAAAACGTTTACAGCTTAGCAACCCAAAAATACAAATTAGCACTTGTTAAGTGTAATTAAAAGTACTTTGGTGAGAGAATACTAAAAGTCACCAGTTCATATTGCACAAAAATAATTAGGAAAACATTGTGTAACCGAACTTTCTTTCTTCAGCCTCCTATGAAAACTGCTTGAATACTGTATTTTAAAAAAAAGTTCTTAGGCTATTTCCTCCCAGGTAC
Source organism: Astur gentilis (assembly GCF_929443795.1). Classification (NCBI taxonomy): domain Eukaryota; kingdom Metazoa; phylum Chordata; class Aves; order Accipitriformes; family Accipitridae; genus Astur; species Astur gentilis. Next base: position 15,117,593 of record NC_064911.1, read on the forward strand.
ATTTTAGTTTGAAAATATTTCTCCTGAGTTTCGTTATGTGAAGTGAATTTAAGTAAATTTTTAAAAGGAAGTGCTAAAATGCATAGCTTGCAATATTTTGGAAAAGAAACTCAAAACCCCCAAAGTATTTTAACCTTTTATTTAAATGTTTGTCCAAAGATCAATTATAGATAATTTCAAAATAGAGTTATCTGTTCATCCAGGGAATTAATATGGAGTTACAACCAGCATTTGTAGTAGTAGAACTCAATGTTGGGCAGAAGGCTGGCATTTCATTTTCAATCATTGTCTTTTTTTAATTCATTCAGTGCCTATATAAATTATTCTGAGATGTATGAGCTTTTCTGCATAATCCTATGAAAACAAAGTCTCCTTGCCAGAGATGAGGAGCTAAAGGTAGTAGAGACCTTCAGGACAAATGCCTTTGGCCTGCTCTGGATTTCTGGAAGGTTACAGCTTCGCTGGCTACGTGTGCAAGACTTTGATAGCAATTGCCCAGACAGACAGTGAGTGTCTTGGAAAAATTCTTTCTGATGGTATCCCTTTGTCTTAATTTTTCAACAGGGAGATGTGTTCTGCACTGTGGGTAATACTATCTGTTAGGCATACAGGTCTTGTGATTGTAGTTCCATGGCTAAGTTTTTTCTAAATTCTGCATCTTAAGTTATGTTTCACCTTCTGAGTTATCTATTGTATTCTCAAAATCTGCACTTAGGTTTTGATTGTAGAATTAATCTTCTTAAATTAGTCAATGAATCCGTTAACTAGTTTGGAGCAAAGTGTATGTAAAACAGCATCTTTTCTCCTCTGCTTTTTTTTTTTTTTTTTTTTTTTTAAACAATGACAGCATGTGTAGAAGGTGCATAGAAAAATACTTATTAGTAAATGAAAATGCAGATATTCACCCAACCTCATTCCATATTCCTCTGTATTCTTTTGGTTGAACATGCTGCGATGTAGTAAATGGATACATTAAGCTACCAGTGCTTAGTTTTTTTTCTTTACATTTCTGGATTTTCTTTTAATAATATGCATATTACCACTGCATAAATTTATGTGGAGTTTATTTACATTGAATACTTTACTTCCACAAATTCTGTGTCATTGCAATGATTTACTCGTTACGGTCAAACAGCCTGGGATCCTGAGTTTGATTCCAATTCTCCTACCGCTAAAGGAGAAACTGGAGATGCTTTATTTCAACCTGAACAGATGACCCTATCCTACATGATCTGTAAATGTCTGCTGATGGTGCTCCTTACCTCTTCAGGACAGCTCAGGATGTGCAGGGTGGAAGGAAGGATATGGGGAGAGGAGGAAGGTAGTAGTGCCCGCTCCTTCACCTCCTACCTCTTAAAAGCCTTAGGAGTCCGCGTACCTCCTCTGGCCATAGGAGGAGATTAAAGCTGCAATTCCTGGGAATTCCTCCCGGTCTTTGTCTCAGCACTGCCATTTCCCCTGGAAGACAGTTTTCCAAGGGGGATTGTGACAGGTGTGGGTGACTATAGAGGGTGAGGACACGGAGGGGATGAACAGAGATGCGTATCCCTGCATTTTAAGGAAAGGGTAGAGAACTGATGCTACAGACAGGGAATGAGTTGACAAAATGCAGAAATTCCTGTTTCTACTTCTAGCTCATGGAAATCCTGCTGACCCTTCCAAATCTTCTCCAGACAATATTAAAAACCATTTGATGCTTTCCAGCCACCTTCCCGCCGAATCCTTTTGCAATCTCACTGGTTGTTTCTCCCTGCTTACTGGGTTTCCCAATCTTGTCCCTTTACTCCCTCCTTACCTTCTAGGTCGTCACTCACCCCTCCAGTACTCCTTTATACTTGAGTCCTCTTTTCCAATACAGCCTTGATTTTTGCCTATACTGCTAAAGAAGCTTCAAACTGTCTCTGGGTGTAGTATTTATACCTGTTTATTGTCCATGGTGGTCACTTGCCATACATTTAAAATAGCATATTGTGGTTTTGGCAGATAAAAATAGGCCATCCTTAAAAAATGAAATAACTCTCTATTCTTAAAAATAACTTGCATTTGGATTTTGTGCCTGATAGGCTTTGAATGACAATAGGAAAGCTGTCAACTCTTGTCAATCACTTCATTATATACTTGATAACCTCCAGTTAGAACATAAAAGAAGAGCATGGCTGAGGAGTAGCAAACCTAACTGTAGACAAATAAAAGAAAATTCACCCACAGGAGAGAATGAAAGCACCGACTGGACATTGCTGTATTTTTCCTTCCATCAGCCTTGATTTGTTGGTTCCTGCTTGACAAACTAGGCCAGATAAGTCAGATTTTAACTCTTTATTGATTCTTTTACTAACTTTTTTTTTGCTAACACCCTTCTAAATGAGTAGTTTTTATATGCAGTTAAAGGTAGTACAGTTTGTCCGCATGAGCATGTAAGGCATATGTACCCCAGGGATTTAGTTCACTGTAGTCTGACATCTGTGTCTGATTTGGCAAAAGGTTGAGCTGTGAAAACTTCTGATGATGAAATATTGTTTGATTATTTAAACTGCTCCTATTTTCAATGCATTATTAAGATCTGCAGTAAATGTCATTTTAATCAACTCTTAGAACCTAGAGGTTGATATTCTGTGCATAAATCAACTCGCTCATTCCGGAAATCTTTTTATGGGATGTTGAGGAGCAACCTGCTCAATGTTTTCTTTGTGAGCTTTGAGCATTTAGATTTTAAACAGTCTGTATCCAAACCTCTTAAAAAAACCCAAATCTATTCCAAGTGCAAGAATATTAAACAATATTAACTGCAAATGGGTTGTGAAAATGTGGCAAAACTTTCCCAATGAGTAATCCTTGTAAATTGTTTAATCTGTAACAGACTTTGCAGCTTTAAGGATGGATTGCAAGCGTATCTGTGTCCCAGTGTTTAAGGAGAGGAAAGATTTTTGAAAGGTGATCAAGTGTTTGATGTGTGGTAGTATTTTTCTGGGAAATCATGGATGACTAGTAAAGCAAGATGTGATTCCATTGTTGAAAGCATACACTTTTCAGAACCATGGGTGAGTTGCTTGGAAGTGAGTGAGGTTGTACCTCAGATTTGTCTTTTGGCTTCCTCCTTGTACTATGAATAACAGCTCAGGTACTGTTCAGAGTCCCAGAGAAAAGTGTGGTTAATATAAAGAAGCAAATAAATACAGGAGGAAACGTATAGAAATGACAGAGCAGTTTACTGAGACTCTAGGGAAGTCAGTATCAAAACTATAGCTTGCTTCATTATGGTTAGGTGTTCAGAGATAGGATATTTCTGCTCTTATTCGGAAAATACAGTTTTCTAACATTCTCACCATTTATGTTCTTTTTCATATGCTCTTTTCCTAACAGAAAGCCTTCTTTCTCTTCAAAACACAATTCTTGAAAGCTCTTGGACATTAATCTTCTTGATAATAGCATGTTATTTATTAAACAGTAAGTCCTCTTCTGTAAGATTATATATTTTGCTCTACTGTTCACATAGTTTAAAGTACTGGAATCTGAAGAAGAACCCATAAAAATGACTGCTTATATCTGCACAAGGTCCTATTAGCTTTGGCTTAATTTGCTTTGAATTGATTGCTATGTAGTAAATATTACAGGCAGGGAATGTATATCTTCTCAGGTTTTTTTTTGCGTAAAACCAAAACTATATGCCTAATAGAATCTTAGTTTCTTCTCACACTGAAGTTAGTGATAATGTGGAAAACGCTCAATCCTCTTGCAGATTTTGTGCTAAATTTACAAGTAAATGTGGATTTGAGATATTAAGCATGGCATTGTAAAGCTTAACTCTTGTGGGATACTCTGGTAAAGAGAGTGAACCTGTTAGTTATGACAGATTCTGCAGTGAAAGATCATAGAATCATTTAGGTTGGAAAAGACCTTTAAGATCATCGAGTCCAACTGTCAACCATGCCCACTAAACCATGTCCTGAAGTGTCTTATCTACATGCTTTTTTAATACCTCCAGGGATGGTGACTCAACCACTTCCCTGGGCAGCCTGTTCCAATGCCTGACAACCCTTTCAGTAAAGAAATTTTTCCTAATATCCAATCTAATGTTTAAAACATTTGAAATGTCTAAAGCATTGTTGTGGTCTAACCCCGGCAGGCAGCTCAGTCCAACACAGCATCCCTGTGTTATCAACACTGTTTTCATCATAAATGCAAAACAAAGTGCCATACGGGCTGCTGTGAAGAAAATTAACTTCATCTTGGCCATATCCAGTACGTCCATTTAAATCTGTGCTCTGGCTGTTGTTTAACACTGAGCCCTATTGAGTAGCATTTCCTTACTAGTTCTTTTAATTCCTTACTTTGTAATTAGATTTTTCTTCATTCAGAATGAAATGAATGGGTCAGATTTTAAAAAGATAAACTTCTGATAACATACGTGCTTTTGGAAATTTAAAAAAAAAAAAAGGTGCCATCACCCAGAGTATGGACATAACTTAGCCATTCGCAGTTGCAAACCAAGCAGCTGGAAATGAGCAAACTGCATATTTTCCAAACTGTAAGAATGTAAATTCCATTTCTTGAACTCTACCCATGCTTCTGCTGCTGAAGCAACTTACTGGAGCAGTCTTTACCATTTTTTCCAGTAATGCATGCCATTGTAACTATTGGAAGACAAACTGTAGAACTATATCCTCATGAATATTCCTTTTAAATGATGTATTAAAAACTAGTACCAGAAGATGGGCATATCTGAACATATGTTACAGTCGACAAACTGATGTTAGAACAGTAATAGATTTTGATTTTGATTTTTTCTAATTTCCTTTTGTAGCCAGAAGTGCCCCTGAAAATAATTCTTTATTTACTAAACTTGAAAAGAGGAAAACTTGCATATAAGCCCTGACCTAAGAGAGAGAAGAATAAGCAACCAAGAATTAGATGATAACATAAATAAGTAAATGCCTCCCTCCCAAGTTAAATGATTTTTAATTCAGTTTATTGAACAAAACTGTCATTATTTGTGCAACGAGAGTGAAGAAATTCTGATTTCTTTCTTTCCTGTTTATGAGAAGAAATAAACAATTTTTATGACTCAGTGCTTCTATAATTATCACCAAATTTCACTTGCCAGTCAAGATGCTTATGGTGGTAATCCATATCTGCTACTGTGTCCATGTAAGTAACTTTTCTTCCTCTTAACCTGCTATCCTTCAGCATCTAAAAGAGCACATAACTAGGAGAGAGCTTGTAAAATTATTTGGACTTCCCTTATTTTCTCCCAAGAACTTCTCATTATGTTTTTCTGCCAAATTTGCTGCTTGTGTGTCAGTTCTCCTGGGTTTGTTATTATCTCTTTTATATTGTGCACTGGAACTAAGACAGGATCTGCAGTCTAGGTGGAACAGGAGCAGCTGTTTCATCCTGTGTCCTGTCCACTCTTAAAATAAAAAATTCTGAATCATATCCAATCTTAAAGAGTTCTTCTTACTGGGCCTTTTCACTGTCCAACTGGATGATTAACTGTGCTTTATCAGTATATGACCACCATAGCCAAATTTTTTTCATACGCCATATCTGCAGGTCATGTCTTTCCAGCTAATAATTTCATCTATCTTCAGCACCTCCAGGAAATTTCCTTTTCAGGACAGACAGCTGCAATGGATAGATACTGATTTCTCTGTGTGGAGAAAAAAATACTGTATTTCATCTCCTCTAGACTTACAGAGAAGCTCACAAATTTTTGATAGCCAACAGGAAAATGTGCTTTGGAAAAAACATCCTTTCACTCTGCAGAGTCATGGGGATTGCTATTTCAGGCACTTTGTCTGCATGCCTTTAATTTTGGGACCATCTTAGTTCCGTTTAATTGCAGAGGATTTCCTTTTTCTATTTCTTTTCTTTCCTTCCCTTTTCCAGTACAAGGAATAAGAGGAGTGGAATGATGAAAAACACCACCAAGTCTTAGTAGACACATTGTCTGCATATTTTATGAAGTGTACAAAGGCTGCGCTCATAGGTTTAGAAAGTAGTTATGAACTCTAGAACTGAGTTGTTGCACTTCTAGAAGGGAGAGGTCCTTCATGTAGTGCTCTTTTCCATGAAATAATTGTTTCTCCTCTAAAGAATCTTGAAAATTGTTCACATAGGTCAAGAGCTATAGTTGTACCAATTTCCCAGTCTCTTATTAAAATCAGATGACTGTCTTTTCCACCCTTTACTTTAGAAAGCTGGATGAATCTCGCAATATTCTTTTCCCCATTAAGATAGCTTCCAACACTGCCTTAGGACTGTACTTTGGGTCTCACACATTTAAAAGGTCAGTGGTTTAAGGTAATGGGGGAAAGAATGGTTATTTTATTTACTCATTAAAATGACATTTTTAGAGGCAGGTGCATAAAATTGCTTGTCTGCTAGTTACAGAATATTTTTAGCGATAAAGCAGTTTTACACTAAGCCTCTACCTAGGCCACTAATGGAATGGTCTTTAAATTGAATCACTTGGGGTTTTTTTTGTTTGTTTGGTTTGTTTTGTTTTTTCCTATAAATCCCTAAGACCAGACGGTGAAGTTAAATTTTGTAACTTAGATGTTAACAGAGCATTTTCTTTCTATAGAGAGATAAGTAAAATATTCAGGAAGTTATCAAACCTTTTCATCTGTTATGTAGAAAAGAACAGAGGTACAAGCTTGTCTTGCCTTGAATTTTATCAAAATTGATTAAAGTCTTTATTCAGGAAGTTTAAATACTGGCAACTGTGGTTTTCCCCCAGTGGATTAGGTCCCACCTCAATATGGCCACAGAACTCTTAATAGCATGACTTGGATGTATTCTAGTAATATTGTATAAATATCTAAAGTGAATACTGAGAATGCCATTGACTGTACTGTCTGACCTATCATCAAGATGTGATGCTCACTGTGGTGTAGCTGAACTTTGATGTATTTTAATTAAGTCTCCTCTGACCATTCTTCTTTGTGGTGTTTGAGCTTGTTAGTCTGCTTCATGAATGGGAATGTGCAGAGCTGAGTCAAAAGAAAAAATGAGGTCACTTATTTAGAACCAGAATTCTTGAAGACAGGAATACATTCACGTTTTCTATTCACTTGCCTTTACTTGTGAATTAAAAATGAGGCACTCAGAATCTCACCGTTTATTTATAGCTTTTTCCCTAAAATAACTGGGAATATTAACCTGAAAGATAGACGTGAATATTTCTATGAACCCTGCTGGAACTTCTTGTGTGCCTGAATAAGAAAACCAACCTCAGAGAATTCTGGTTACAGGTTACAATCTCCCTCATCTAAAAGACAAGAAAAACATAATTAAATGTAATTTTCTGTTATCAAGTCAAATATACGTGGGGATTTATATCTGATTATTTTGAAAAATACCTTTTTGAAATGAAAAGCCTCCAAATTATTTTAGATTTTAGATTTAGTGTATTTGCTTGTTAAACTTCATTGCCTTGTCTTGATCAGTAAAGTGAAGGGAAATTGCTTATTGCTTCTGTTTTCCTGTGAATAATTCTCTTCTTTAATCTTCATTTAATGTACCACCTTGATAAAAAGAGGTCATGACTTTTAAAACAACTCCCTATATTAATTTCAAAGTTATATTTATTTGTTTCAAGGTTGTAAGGAAGTTTCCATTTTTGCATTGCACTTCACCATGAAGACGCAAGTTTAGTCATCCTGAGCTTCTCCTACTGTCCCTGCAGAAAATGTCCCATGGACATAATCTCATTGGGAAATCGATCCCAAAAGTTTTACCGTCATTACCAGAGAAGGTGAATCAGTGCTTATGATTCTTAATATAGACCAATACACAGTCTGAAATGCTGCACATACTTTTACAGATAGCTGTCTGGGCCTCCTAGTATATGTGCAGCATATGTCAAACAGCCTGTCTGTGTCTGCTAGGATAGTTACCATCTCTTGAAATAACATATGCCAAGCCATCAAACTTTCTCTTCCATTGGCATACACACCAGAGGTTTAGTCAATATATTGGTTTCAGCTACGGAATATGAATTTTCTGAGTTCTGAGCTATATCAACAGACTTTCATAGTCCAGATGGGGCTGTAGACAAGTCCCTGCCACTTTTTCAGCCTGTAAATTTGTTCAGCAGGTTGAACTGACATGTTGTTGGAAATGCAGAAGCCAATGTGGCTTATTCAGCAGTAGGCTTTCATCAACTTGGATGCACCGTTTTAACACCACTGAAAATTCATAGATGGTACGTCATGGAAAAAAGGTGGCCCCTGTTTGATTCTTGTTGTTTATACATGTTTGAGAAACAGCAGTTTCCAATGATGATGTATTTTACTTTGCCATATGTGTGAAAAGTTTAATTAGCATATTCATCACCCAGCCCAGAAGTAGCATTACGATTCCTTTCACAGGCGGTTCATAAATCGCGCAATTCCAGTAGAGTCAGCTCTGTCTCCCAGAAACAGCGCTGCATCCGCCCTACAGGCATCCTCCCACTGCGAGCAAAACGAGTGTGGCAGAGGAGTCAGTGATCTTGAATCAGGCCTTTTAAAAAGTTATGGCTTTGGTATTCTCTAAAAACTGGTGGACAAGAGCATGGACAGCCCCTGTTAGCTTTAGTAGTAGCCTGGCCTGCACGATCAAGAGCAGACATCAGGCCCTGTTCCAGGAGTACACTATTCTCTTGGCTCCTGCACAAGCTAAATAATAACTGCAGTCTCTGTCGTGAGCGAACCATTGGAGGCCATGTCACGGTCGTTACCTTCTTGTTCTCTTTGGGAACTGAATGATGGAGCAGTATCCTGAAACTACTCTCTTGCCCGCTGACCCATATTAATAGGGTGTCACCTAGCAAATGGATTTGAAATTGCTGGAAACTTGCTCACTGGGCAGAATTCGTCAAGGGGCTATCCCATCAGGCAGAGTACTGGGCAGAGAGCTCCCTCAAAGTTTCTGCAGTGATTTAAACGGCAGGTGTGCGCTTATTTTAAATCCTTTTGTAAAGTTAGAAACATCACATCTAAAAGGTGATGTTGGAATTAATGTGCGGCAATCAAGGAGTAGTTGCTGCTCTAACAAATAAGGCATCTCTTAATTTCAGCGGCATCCAAATTAATGACAAGATATTGAGAACGCCTTTTTTCCCTGGACTCTTATCTCTATTATTATTTCTGCGTAAATATCAAGTGAAGCAACATGCTATATTGGATAGACTTGCACAGTGCATTTCGGTTTAGGTTAAGGCCATTGAATTTGAAAGATCAGACTACACAAGATTAGTTCATGTAACTCCAGCATATTGTAGAGCAGAAGGAAGTGGTGATTTAACAGCTAAATCCATTATGTTTCTGTTAGCTGGCTATGGAAAATTATACCTGTATTCTATCCGTAAAGAACAAATACCTTTTGAATCCATAAGGAATACCTTTTAAATGTTTATATAATATGTAGAAACGGAATACCTTATTTTTTTATGCATGTTGTGTGTACTAGTATTAGCATAAAATATGACAATTAAAAGGATTGTTAAGTGTTTTCTTGTTTTCTGCAGAATGTGGAGTTGCATGGTACCATCAGTCATTCGTTTTGGTTTTGCATTTTTTTTTTTCGTTTTCTCTTAATTTTAAAAGGGAAATTAGCTTATTTGTATGTGTGTATATGGTAAATCACAATTCAAATTTCAATGTCGAAGGTAGAATACAAATAAATACTGAACAGCCAAAATTTGTTACAGCTACTGGACTTCAGCAGTAACTCCTGCTATGAACAGTCCTTTTAATTAGCCCAGAGTGCCTTCCCTGGCCAGGTTCCTCTGGGTTTGAATTTTTGATTCCTGGTAGTGGAACTCGACTGGTACTGTTAGTGGCCGTCGTGACAAACCCAGTCAAATGAAATACATGACAAAGCTTAAGAGAGCCTCCTAAAGAGCCTCTGCCTTTCCTCAAGTCTTAGAAAATGTTAAGGGGATGTGGCAAAGGTGCCCCGAGAGGGACCAGTACGCGCTCGGGTTTGCTCCGTCCTCCATACAGCCGCTGGGGACTTGCAGGGCCGGCGGCTCCCCTGTAGGCCAGGGACACTGGAGGGTTCCCCTGGAGGGTTCCCCTGGAGGGGCCTTCGGGGCAGGGCCCCAAACCCCGGGCCCGTCCCACCGCCCCAGCCAGGAGCGGGGCAGCCGGGAGGCTCCAGGGCCGCCCCAGCCCCCTGCCTTGGGCATCTCCCCAGGGATGGGGCAAGGCCAGGCAGGGCCGCGGGCCCACGGGTGGGCCCGGCTCAGCAGGGCCCATGGCTGGGGCAGGGCTGTGGGGAGGCCTCAGGGCCTGGGGCCATGCTGGGTGCGCTCCTAGAGCACACCCTCCACGCTGGTTACGGCCTGAAGAAAACCGATTTGTCCCCTCCCGGACCAGTCCACGGTGGAAACCAGAACCCAGCGAGTGGGGGAGACTGAGGGATCCACGTCAAAGGCATGTCCACGCTGCGGGTCAAACCAGCAGCGCAGGTGCTGCCATAGTGATCTTGATATTCTTGGGCCCTGCAGGGAATTGTAACGTGTTTTCCCTGCTACGTAATTTTTTATGTTACCTGGTGCTGTTATAAAATAACATAAGTATTTGAGACGTGTAGAATAACGCAACACAAAATATTGGCAAAATACTGCAAATGGCTTAGTTTAATAAAACCCCCAACTAAACAAATATTAAAATGACTATTTTTCAGCAAGATAGGCAGAAAATTACCTTCTTCATTAACACTCTCTGATGATTATTTTTGTTTATATGGTGGGTAGGGAAGTAGAAAGCTAACCTAGTATTAAAACAGAAAGAAAATAGGATGTTAATGAGGATTTGATCAACAGGTCAATCCCCCCCCCCCGCCCCCCCGCAGTATCCCAATTTGGCTGTGCATTGCTTTTCACTGCTCATTCCCTATGAATCCTTACAGTTGTATCTCATGAATATAGAAATGCATAATAAAAAGCAATTAAATGCAAACATGTTTCAAATACCATTACAGGAAATCAGAAAAGCTGTAATTCACTTCATTTGCTATTGATAAACAATACTTGAAAAGAAAAATGGGAGATGATAGTGAATTTATCAACACTTCTTAGTTTTTACTGATTGTCCATAAAGTTTCGCAAGTAAAATTTCAGGCAGCAGTGTAGACATGTTTTCTATGTTGAGCTGAAACAGAGAAGCAAAATGGCCCTTTCTGAAACTTAAAATGACATAGATTTCAACAAGTTTATTGCAGAGCAAAGAATAGCAGATTTCCGCCAATGAAATGATGTGTCGTATCAAGTAGTGACAAGCCTGGCACACAATCTTGTCTGCTGTCAAACTAATGATAACTGAGATTGTGGACAGAAAATCAAGTTGGAGAGGCAGTGGATAGTCTGCAATATTGGTTACGACAAGGTAATCAAGCTATAAAATAGGTGGGAGAAGAGTGGGGACAGGAAAACAAAAACAAACCAACCAGTTAATTATAATATCTTGGATAACCCTGGGATATTTTTTTTTTCTTTTTTGCTTATGTTACTTGAAATATGAAAGCAATATGAATCTTGGAACTCCAGGTGTAGTTTATCATTTCTTTTACACTTTTCAGTGATTTTTTTTTTTCTTCTTTTAATTATCTACATGTAGTGCCTCACCTGACATTTATTTGGTCAGTGCCTGATGAAATGAAGCTGCTGTATGTTGGGAAGGGTTTCTTGGAGTTGCCTGATGTTAGCACATGAATTACACCTTTCCAGATTAAAAAAGAAAATTGCTAGAGAATATGCTGTTGCTAATTCAGTAGGGTACCATTGCTAATGGTAGGTGCCTCCCTGTACCTTTGGGAACTGTCACTGCTACTATGCTTTTGTTTTTAATTCATCAGTATAAATGTTTTACTAGATAAGTATTAGTTTACTACTAGTAATAGTCGTTTTCTATTAATATTTTTAATCTTCCTAAATTCAATATCATTGCTGCATCTGATGATACGGTTTTAGTGCCATATACTATATGAACAAAATGTTAAACAGTGCACTTTTAATCTGCTGGTAATGTAAACCAGACAAAAGGACAGAGCTGCTTAAATGAGATTTCTTATGCCTGTCTTTCCTAGTATGAATTTGTGTTAGGTTTGTAATCATTTTGTTGAAACCTTCAGGATGAAGGGACCTATTGCTGTTTATTTTGCTAGCATTACTCTTTTCCATCCCTCTTTGCTTTTGTTTTCTCTGGTGAGCGTCTTTGTCGTTAGCTGCCACTATCCATAAGTTTTCCCAGAAACCAATTCTGAACAGAAACTAATCTATTGGTGTTTTACAGCTTCCCATGGAGCTTTAGGACTTTTCAGTCTTATTGCTTATGCTACGGTTAATCTACACTGCATGTGTTTTATTTTTCAGGAAACTGAAGCAGCAGTGCAGGCTAAACAGCCGAATGTGGAAGAGGTTTTGTCTAAAGGGTGTCATTTATATAAGGAAAAACCAGCCACTCATCCAGTAAAGGTAATGAAGCAACCTTTAGCAATATCCATTACTGTGTAATGGGTTATGCTTCCCCTGTTGTACACTTGTCCTTGATGTGCTCTGTTTAAAATCAATGAAAGAACTTGGCAAATGGCATTTGTTCTGTTGTGTGACGGCATAGCCAGGAAAAATGTAATGTTCCCAGCTAGAAATTTTTTGCATATTGTGATGGGAATATTGTTTCTGACATTAAGGTTGTTCTACCTCCTCAAGAGTAATCCGCATTGAAAGCAAATGTAATTTTTGATGCCTAATTAATGGCACCATATAACATGTTTTTAAACTCCCTTATTTTGAATTTTGCTTTCAGAAATTTTGTCAATTAAAAAAAAAAAAAATAACATGTTTTCTAGAAAAGGTAAGAGTCAAGTCATAAAGAGGGCCCTTTGCCCTAAAATTTTGTCATGGTGAAGGAAAGAAGACATGGCAATATAGAGCTTTCCTACTCTGTCTGCTAAAATTCATGTAGAATGATTGACTTGATTCTGTTTTGGAACAGAGGATACATTGTTAAGAAGGCTAATGCCTCTCGACACTTCTCTTTTAGGAAAAATGTACTATAGAATCCTTCTCCCCAGCAGAGAAACCAGTTTGAAGGGGATACTTTACACTCGGTTTCCTAAAGGCTATGTAGACCTTCATTGAGACTAGAGTATCATTTTCTGTCTTGTAGAATCTTGCAGCAGAAAATAATCAGCCAGAAGCCTCCCATGTGTGGTACAGCTACTTTTGGAGTGGGAGACCAAACTAGTAAGGTCACTACCATATCGACCAGAGCTTGATCTGGTTTCTGGTTTTATAACTGCCAATAAAGTATCTGTGAACATGATGATGAAGAGTTCCCAGAAACTGTTATAGTGGCTTATTGACTATACTAAGTATCTATTGCAATTGCTTCTGGCTGGGCAGAGGTAGTAAACTTTGTATTTGGAGCTTTTCCAAATCTACAGGACTCAGTAACCTCTTTTTACAGAAGAAGGTTTCCTCACAAAGTTAGACTGTCTATAGGTGAACTCTACAGTGAATTTCTTGTTTTTCCATCCCTGTTTAGTCACTATACTTGGAGTATTATTGTCCTACTTTTACAAAATTTCCTTTAAATTACTTATAAATCCCACCAGCAGATCCCCATTCACGGGAGCACATGAATGCGCTTATCTCCACTTCAGAAATTAATACATTTGTAAGAATGATTTGGTTTCTTTTCTTCTTTACTGAATAGAAATCCTTAAGAGTTATTTTCGCCTTTGGTATCTATGCTTTCTTTTAATGATCGGATCTCTTAAACAGTGATAAAACACTAAAAGAGGTAACTGAAGGTGACTTAAAAGTAGCGTAATAATGAGAGTGAGCAGAAACAAAGCTTTTGACTCTGTGTTGGGCATTTTCCTTGGCTAATATAGTGCTAATTTTGTTGGGAACTGAAAGATGTCATCTGCAGTCTGAATGGATGATGGAACAAAAATCACTCTGTGATAACTGCATTTACTTATTTCGTATGACTTCAGCTGTAGTTTTAGAAGAATCTTACTCCACATTTTAACAAGCCAAGTACTTGAAACAACAAAAAACTAGAGGTTTTGGCTTGCTTTCTAAATTTTTGTTATTGCATATAAAGAATTGCAGAACGAATGCTGGCATTTTCAAGAAGAACTAGTACTTGTTTTATATACCACTGACAGAAGTATAAGTGGTGTGAAATGATATTGTTTAGGCCAAACTTCTAACATAGAAGTGTATTCTGTGTCTATTTCTTTTAAGTGTTCACATCAAAGACACTGAAAACTGCCAATTTCTACCAGATTTACTGGAACAAGATAACTCTTGAAATAAAGATTATGATGTTCTATGAGTTGTAGTTTTGACAATGACATTATAAAATGTGTCTGTGAGGAAATTAGTAACTACTTGTGGAATACTGAGTATTTAATTTCTAGTCCCTCTTTAATTGCATTTTACCTTTTTCATTACATTCTGTAGTTCAGTTAATTTCTGGTTCAGTGTCTGTCTTGTACAATAAGTCATGAACCAGTGAATATATACTGTCAGGACAGTTGAATTTCTTTCTTGATGATGTAGGTTTCCTTAAGCTTTCACCCATTTATACTGCATTGGTTTTCTGTCATTGTTCTTCATGAGTAACTTCCAGCAATGTCTGCTATTTATATGTTCCAATATAGACTTTTCAGCAGATGTCAAAATCATTTTCTACAGAAAATGTATTTGGTGGATGCAGAAATAATTTGTACTCAGATTAAGGTGTTCTTGAAAAGATATTAGCAAGGTTGCAAAGTTAGGCACTCAAAATTTTAGAAAATTCTTGAATTAACACTGCTGTGGTGGCCTTGGTTTAGGCTGAACCCTGCCTAATTCTGTACAAGATAATTGACAGCACTCACAGTGCGAGTAGCAATTCAATACTTAGACTCATACTCCTTGTTTAGTTTGTGGCACAGAAAAAAAGATAAAATTATATGGCCTCTTTAAAAGCATTAATTACTTGCATAGCATTGCTTGACAGCTTTGTAGATTATTTGGTTCTCTGAGGCATCTTTGGTTTAGCTTCCTTTTTTTCCCTCTGATTTACTTAATTCACCACAAATCTTCCCATTTTTTTCAAGAAATGAAGTAGAGGCTTTATAGACTCATTCACACCTCAAGCCTCTCCTGTGCTGAAAAACAGTATGTATCAGAGAATTAAAGATACTGGTGCAATTATGTTCATTGTATCTGAATTAATGTTCATTGTTGACATTAGTCTGGTATTTCCTAATGTTTAGCTGTTTATCTTTCCAGCCTTTACAATATACTCCCATTATGGTGTTTTGAATGTAAATTAATTCCCATGGATTTATATTGACACATACTTAATCTTATCTCATAGTTATGTCACTGAAATAAGTATATTTTCACACCTTCACTAAGCGTACTAAAAGTGCTGATATTGGAATTTTGCAATGCAGGACTGTAAAAATATTTTTGTTGGCAAATGAAATCCTAGTATATGCTGATTCTAGAGTCAAGAATAGGATGAGACGTGTGATCCTTTAAGCACTAGCACTTTAATAATCAGACCTATTCACTTTTATAAAATGGATTTCATGCTTTCGAAAAGCATTTCTGTAAAGCTTTTGTGAGTGGGGGAGGGAGAGGTTACTGCTGGTGACAGTGGCAATAGAAAGAACGTAAGCCCCAATCTCATGATTAACAGCACTTAAACAGAAGAGTTTATTTGGGAAAGGATTCTGTGGCAGTGGAAGAGCTGTAGTTTCCTTGCCACAGCACTCAATTTGTCCTTTCCCATGTTGGGTGGGAGAGTGAGTAGTGAGGAAGTCATTTTCATTGTCCTCAGTCTTGCTTTTAAAAGACTACACCATTTCTCTCTCGAAATACTCCTCTCTAGTTTTAGTGCTGTCAGTGAGATTAGTTCATGTACAATTGTTAACCTCACTTAAACTGCACCGGTGCTGACATTTAAAGAAAATCATTAAATCAATAAAAGTGTTCCTCAATGCAACATATTTCGATGTTCATACTTGTCACCAAAGCTCTGGCACTGCAATTACGGCAAAATTGCTGTGCTCAAAGAAGTTCACATTTTAATGCATGCATGCTAATTTATGGCAGATGCAGGATTGGCTCAAACCATAACTCTGATAGAAGAGTTTAGAACTAGCTTCTCTCTTATTAGCGGTTTAGATGTTGCCTCAGACAACTCTCTCTAATGTCTGTGGTGGGCATGTTTTATATTTTGTCATTGCTAAAAGAAGTCTCTGGCTCACATCCACCTGAATGATTAAGCAGCTATTCATAGTGAGGACCAATATTATATTTATAACATCCATATCTCCTTCCTTAGCTCCCGTAAATATATTGTAAAATGAAGCCAGACTTTGATAGTGTAATCTCTCCAGCTTTTGTTTTTAAGGGCTGTCTGCATTCTCTGCTACTATTGAATTAATAGATATTGGAGCAGTCCTTTACATTTTAAGCTCTGGAAGTAGGTTCTTGGGCTACAACAGCAGAAAAAAAAAAGGAACTTTAAAATCTGACATAAAATGTGTTCAAAATGTGTATTTCTGTGTGTCCATAATCCACAGAGAAATAAAACATATGTATAATTGTGAATTGTAATATAACAAGTTGCATCTATCATGCATCCCTGATTGCTTTTTCTGCCTAGTCCTCATAGTCTATTATCAAGGAGAATCTCTGATATTCCTGACTTTTGATTTTATTTTTAATGCAGTTTTTAAGCTGCTCTTAAAGATAAAAACTTCTTTTATTCCCTAATGAGGAATTGTATCCTTTTTCTCCTGCCCTATCAACAAGCATTTACACTAAAAGCTGTCCTGAGTTTATACCAGGTCATATTCTGGCCTCCGTTGGTGACAGATACCAAAGAACTTTGCAGATTTGGAGTGTTTATGGAAAGCTTAAGGCAAATTCTAGAAACGCTCCCCTGACGCATCAGAATATGAAATTGTGCTACCTCAGTGTCTATGTGTGTGTGTGAGTGTACACACAGCAATTTAATGTGTATTGTTCCTTATCCCTCTTCTATTGACCCCTGTTGTCTTAGGCTCTAGGTAATTAAAGTACCCTTCTTAATAGGCATCCTGTTTCCATCAGGGCTGGATTGTGATTTAGACTACATATCTAATTGTGAATTGGACACAAGAATACTAAAAGCATTCCTGAGTGGCATTGGTGCACTGTGCTGCTTTTTTGTAGCAGACAATCAGGGAGCAGCTTAAAAAAAGAAATACAGTCTTCATTTTAAGAGTTTAGAGATGCCAGCATAGAATTAGCAGTGCTTCATCCTTCTTTACAGTTCTTAGAGAAAGGAAGAAAGAGGGGTAGAAACAACATTTTCAAGTCTAAATGCCTCTCAGGGTTATCTGAGGACAGATGTAATTCATACTCACGACTTTCACTTAGGTTTTGTTTAAAAGTAACAGTTCAGCCATTACTGGTCAGGACTGCGTGCCCACACACTGAAGTTTGTGACTCCCTGAAGACTCCTAAGGCCTTCTTTTTACCTTTTTTTTTTTTTAATTATTATTTTTTTAATAGGTGGAAGAATGTGTTCTGCATTTGATATTACAAATTGCAGAGGATTTCTTGACAAGGTTTTTTTTAATACATAATTCCCCTTTCTATTTGAATTAAAAAAATTAGCATCTCAGGTTCGTGGTGATAAAAACCCCCCACCTCTCTACAGTATGTTAAAAAAAAAAAAAAAGTCATCTTGTGTTCCCCAAAAGGGTGTAAAGGCCTGTCGACCGGGGAGCAGGGCAAGCCAGTGCTTACCCCCGGAAGCAGTGGGGTCTCCCCACTGGGCTCCAGGATAATGTCTCACCAGCCAGGGCCTCTCCTGCTGCCCCCAGCCAAGAAGCAGTCCCTGGCTGGGGGGCAGGATCAGGCCCCGTGAGGGGAACCAGAATCCGACACAGCCCCAGGGGGCTACGGCAGGGCCATGGGGATGGGAACAGGCCGAGGTTGGTCCAGGAATCGATCCGTGGTCGTGGTCGTGGTCAGGCAGCTGTGCTGGCTCTAAGTTGGCCCTGAGCTTCAGCAGCCAAACTTCGAAGAGGAAAGATGCTTTCAGGACCCTGACACCATGAAGCTGTTTTGCAGCCCAACTGGGAAGGAATTTACACATTCGTCTCTCCCGTTTGTGAAAATTAATTGCTGTTTCTACCTTTCTGGGTTCTTTTTTTTTTGTTTTTTTGTTTGTTTGTTTGTTTTTTAATTCAGCTGGTCCATCAGATGGAGGAAAAAAAGTTTAATTTATTTTACATTTATTTACATTAATTTACGTATTATAAATTTAATATATTTTTTATTTTTCTATTGTAGAAAAAATTAGAAGACTTGAATGCTGACTGGAAGGCAATAATCCATTTAATTCATCAACTAAAGGAAAAGCCAGCATTAGGAGCGTTTGGCCTTTTCTCTTCAGGTCTCTGTAAGTGCTTCAGTATATACATCTTTTGAAATTAATTACAAATCACACAGCTAAAATGAAAATGGCTGGAGACCATCTAAATTTGTTCTGCATCCTTACAAATTTCAGCTTTAGCTTGTAAATGGGAGGTGTGCTAGTGTGGCATTCAACTTGGCTTTTTATCGTTTCCTTTCTATTTTGTGTAATGTGTCCCAGAAGACAAATTAGGTTATGGATTTGATGAAAAGATTGCAGCATGCTTTTTAAATTATTACTGTTTCAAAATCTTGTTTCTTTATTCTATGAAGAGATGAGATGAGATTTTGACTTTCTACATAAATTCATGGAGGAAATACTATGAAGGAATAAGAATTATTTAAATTAAAAGATAATAATGTTACAGGTCAAGTGGATGTAAATTGGTCACAGAATGAAATTCTGAAATTACTTTTTATGATAGGGCAATGAACTGAGACTATTTCAAGACAAAGCTTGTGTATTCATAGAAAAGGTTGTATGACAACATGGTAAGAGTAATTCTGCAGTTAAACATTAAGACTGTGATATATATCTCTGGGTGTCTTGAGTTCATGAATCCACAACAAGAGACTTGATCTCCATTTAATTTAAATTATTTGGACAATATTTGTATTAGGTTCTTCTCATATCTCTTTGCACCTGCTGGGTCCCTACAAGGATTACAAGCTCATTTTTATCTCCTTGATAAATGGATTTTATTTCCCACTGCTTTGCTTTGAAATGTAGTGATTAAGCATGGGTGGAAAAGAAATATATAATGGAAGCACTGGGTTAAATCTCAGTTTCTAAAGTCTCAAAGATTCTTTACTTGATATTGAACTATTTATCTCAGTTGCTTGGATGAAGAATGTTACTCACCCATACAATTTGGAAAGCTGCTCATCAGATGTGGGAGTAGAAAGAAATTCCACCCCCCACCCCCCACCCCCCGCCCCTGGCACATGTCAGATTTGCTGTAACTCAGGCTACAATACAGCTACAGTAGTCACCTGGGATTTGATTACTTGTTGGATGTTGATGCCTCTTGCTTTTAACATGTTTTAATGGGTAGCATACAAGAAAAGCTGAAATTGGAGAATTCTCTACCTTCTACTAGTGACTGTCTAGGACAGCAAAGCAGAAAAATCTTTTTTTCAGAGAAGTAAATAATTGTACTATATAGACAGAATCCGGAATATTCAGTACCAGAAGAAAGTCCAACTTCTGTCAGAATAGCATGTATCAATTCAAGCAAAGCAAGATGTCTTGCTTATGATGTGTTGAATCTTAGTAAATAGGAACTATCATTTAGTTTTAGTCATTTAGAACTGCTGTGGTTCCAGTGGCAATCATTTCAGTTTTCTAAAAAGGGCTTAATACCGCTAGTGTTTTTTAAAACCTGTAGTACAGCAGTATCCCTGCTTTACAAGATTTTGTTCTAAGGCGTGCTATAGAATTTCATGTAATGACATGAGGGAACTGAAGGAGATGCGTAATCATTTTTTGCTGTGCTGGGTCACTAAACTTGCTGTGTCAGTTTTGCATGTCAGCAGGTTATGTCAGATTCCAGGGGGAGGGAGTGTTGGTGACTTGCATATTTGCTGTTACAAAGGAAATTGTAATAATGGAACAAGAGAGAGAACACACAGTAGTAGTGCAATAATAGATGCCTATATTAACTCATCTTTAGCTGAAGAATTGCAGAATTACTCATTTACCTTAATTCAAAATGTAGGCTCTGACTACTAACATTTCTGAGACTCAGCAAATGGAATTATACATGCAGAAAATGAAAGCACTGGTGTTCTATAAAGGATTAAATAGGAAGTAAGATGGATTTCCTTTCTATTGCCAAGAACACTTCAAATTTGAACCTGTGCTTGTAACACTAATTCATAATTTTTCTTTATTTGAGTCAGTTTACTGCAATCACATCATTATAGATGTGCCACCATAGAACTGTAGAGTTCAGAAGGGACCTAGGGAGACATCTATTCCTCTTGCTCAAAGACCAGTCAATTAGCACAGGTTGGTCAGGGTCATGTCCAGTCAGGTTTTGAGTATCTCCAAGGATGGAAACTCCATAACCTCTCCAGGTAACCTGTTCCAGTGTTGCTGAACCACTCTCACAGTAAAGAAAGTTTCTTCTTATATTTAAATGGAATTTCTAGTATTTGAATTTTTGCATGGTGCCTCTCGTCCTGTCACTGGGCATCACTGAAGAGAGTCTGGCTCCGTCTTCTTTATTCCACCAGTCGGATATTTATACACATGGATATGATCCCCCTGAGCCTTCTCCAGGCTGAGACAACAGGTTTTCTGGAAAGGTAGAAAGTGGTATCTGTTACTAAAGTATTTTTTTTTCATTTTGTTAAAAAAAAAACCACAGAGGGGGTGGGGGGAATTTTCATGGGTTTTCTCATGCTATACTATAAGTTCTGTAGTAATTTTAGCCACTTCAGTTGTAGACATTTTTATGGACTTGCTTTTTCTGTGCTGCTGATTCTCATGAACCATGAACTGGTGCGCAGAGAGACTCAAACTGGCTATGGGAGAGCTAGCTTTAACCAAGCCTCCCAAAACGTAAACAACCTCATTAAAGGTCATTTTTAAAGAAAGATGCACAAAATTATTTTGGAAGGCCTCTGTGAAGCAATGGCAGTATCTCCTGTTGGTAATTATTCACTTCCTGATTCTATGGAGACTTTTGTAGACATCAGAATTTAATAATGTTGACATCTGTGTTTGAGACCAGGGAATGAAGATGTAATTGGCTAATCTCTACTGCCCTGTCAGGTATCATTTGGTCTAGTCTGGCTATAAGAACTCAGCCAGAGGGTCTTACTAAATATACCATCTGGTGGCTTTTACAGAGGTAAAGGACCCTGTTTATAATTATTTCTAGGTCTGTGTATTATAGTTTCTTTGGCACTAAAAAAAAAAGTCCTTAATATCCTACCAGTCCAGTGTGCCCTTGGGCATAGTGAACAAGAACTGCTTTTCCAGCTCGAAGAATGTACTTAGCTGAAGGGTATGTCTAAAAACTTAGCAAAGATTGACTTCCAAGACAAGATGATTCAGGAAGGAAATCACACTTGCTATCTGTACTTGACATGATAACATGAAATTGTGTGAATGTCTCTATCCAAATACCTTGATGCCTTCCTTAGCCAGCAGTTTGAAAACATTTTAAGCAGAGAGAAATGCAGTTCTGGAATGTGCTTTTACAGGAGGGACAGGTTTTAATAGTATTGTTAGCACTCCTATGAATTCTTTTGTACTGAAGTGCTACCACTGCATTTACTTAGTAAGTTAGGTAAAGTTAAGTAGTGCTTTGTAAACCCCTGTGGATGCATTGTGGGTGGGAGGCATTCCTGACTTTGGTCCCCAGAAAGACATTTTCCATCATTCGCCTTCACTCAAATAAGAAGTTAGGGGAAAATTTTGGCCACTTTCATTTAGAGCTCTACTTGAAAACACAATTTCTTAAAAAGGATATGTATTTCTTTTCAATCATGCTATACCTGAAGTTATTAAAACTTTAAAAAATAACTGCAAATGAATACGGCTGAAAATACTTTGTCAATTGATTTTACATTTTGCATGTACAGCTAATAAAACTGTGAGCAGTACATTATATTGGTACTCTTGCAGTTTAACTTATTTAGTGAACAGTACTTTGTGTACAATCAATTTCATTTTTTCCCCTGAATTTTTACACAAGTTTTTGTATTTTTGTATGAAATGTCTATTCAAGTGAAACAGAAAAAATGTCTGACTGTGAAATGAAAAAAGTAGAGAGAGCTAGTGTCAATTACAATGATGAAATTACTTCTCAAAATTAAGTAGAATTTGTCCCTTTAAACTTTACAAGTTATCAGTCTTATTTTGGAGCATTGTTATAGCAGGCCTTAAAAAAAGGTAAAAAAATAATTAGTTTTGTTTTACAAATTGTAGCAGAGTTAGAGATGCATTTGAGAGAAAGGCTTTATATGCATTGTTAGTTATTGTATATTTAATTCAAAGAATTTGAAGAAAGGTAATGCTATATCACCAGAACTTATAACACTACCCATCAGATTTAGGTGTCTTTCCTTGAATGCATACAATCAAAGCCCTTCTGTGCTTTCAGTAGAATTTGCTTTGGGAGTAGGAGTCAGAGACTGCAGGCATGGAGCCACAGACTGGGCTTCCATGTACAGGGGAAGGCGGCGGCTTTTCAGGATTTAGAACGAATAAGGGAGAATAGGAGAGGAATGATGTATCAAGCTGAGTCCATTAGAAGCCAATTGTAACATGAGGATTGTGAACTGCAGTAACTTCACCAGCTGATTTAACCAAAAGAGAACTCATCGCTTATTAGCCCATATATTCAGCTGGGGCATAGAAAAAAATTCACAGCAGTCACCTCCAGAGTTTACAACACCTTGAGTTTTGGGATTTGAATTGAGAGAGTGATATTTGTGAATCTGGAGAAACTAGTGACAACAGAATTTCATTTGCTTGTCCTTTGATATTTTAGTTGAAGGAGTGCATCCTAAAGTATGTCTCCTTCTGTTTGGGAAAGCTTAGTTTGCCTCTTACTTCTCCATGAAACAAGTTCCCACCTGGACTAGGCATGCTGCTTTGTTCTAGGCCTGTAAGAACTTATAAAACAGTTCTTGAAAAATATCACCGATGTTACTCTATGAGTATATGTACTGCTGTGGCTTAATACAGCTGAAATTCATATGCACTGCTTGGAATGTAATATAACATAAGAAACATGTACTGGGGCTACTAAAAATATACAATTCCTGAGACTGTAGGTTTTTGAGGAAAATTAGCAGCAAACAAAAGCATGTGTGTGAAAATACATACCTCGATGAAATAACATAAGGTTTAAAACTAAAGTCCAGTGACCTCAGAAGCTGAAAGTGCTTCTGTACTGCTAGTGTCTGTATTTTACGCATCTGGAATTTTCTTCTATTTTCATATTAAATGCATAGTTGAGTGATCTATTATTCTATATTGGTTAGTTCTAAGATAGAGGTACTGACTGAGCATAACAGTATCATGCATTATGAAGACTGCCCTGTTAAATCTCTGATATGATATTTGGTTTAATATTTTCAGTGGGGATGAAGCGTTCTTTGTTTTTGAAACTATAACTGTCAAAATATATTTATTCCATGAATTTTCAGAGCTGGATGATGTAATGTCCCACTGCCTCTTTAAAAACAAACCATTTGTTTTTAAGAGATATTCAAGAGACAATGACAAAAACTTAAGAAACAAAATGACAACAACTAGCTTTGGGCAAAAACGCACAATAGATACTATGTTCTTTTTTGTAGTATTTCATAGCTAATGTGCTCTGAAGCAGTCATTGTTTATATGTTACGCACAGTGCTTGAGTGAACACCACATATGCTGTAGTTCAGCACTGTGTTTCTCAGAATTTCCAAATGCTAGTCTTAAAAATCCTTGTGCATTTCATTATATGCACCTGAAAAGATAACAATATGTGTATTCAGGGGCTAAATTAAAAACAAATGTACAAATCAGATATTAGAATGTGTGTATTGTTTATAGCAGCTGGCATAGTATAATTGAGACCAAGAATACTCAAAGTAATTCCTTGGGGAAGACTCAATAATCTAGGGATCTGTGCATGTACAGCGTTTTCAATACTAATGCAAACATGTGTTGATATTTAAAAAAACGTCGCACACAACTTCCAGCATTTAAAAAAACTGTGCTATCAGCTATTAAAATTATTGTGTGGGGAACATGGTAGATATATAATTTTGCAGAACCTTCCTCCACAGAATTGAACAGCTAAAAATCCACAGCATGCATCTGTTGTGACAGGTAGTTCTACACTGAATTAGAAGGCAACGCTACTGCCAGTAGTGCGTTTTAGTTAACATTAGTTTTAGGACACCAGTAAAAAGACCTCTAGTATGAGAGTTGTAATAGAGAGAAATATTATTTCCAAAAAATGGCCATGTCTCGAATTGTATAGTTTCTGATACTTGTGCATGTGGAATCTAGAGGAAATATCTGGTTTTAATATTAGTTATAATTAAGTTTAACTCCATGAAAAGTTTTACTAAAACCAAATGCAAGAGAGAAAATGAACAGGGAACAATGCAGTAGGGAAGTATCATAGAGAATATCTTGACTTCTTGAATCAGTGTTGCGCAGGAAGAGTAGGCTCTTCCTTGAGTCAGCTGGCCTAACAAAGGTTCTAAAGTAGAAAAGTAGAGGAATAGATTGTTGTCTTTACCTTTTCTTTTGGTTGCTTTTAGATGAAGGAATGAACAATGGTTTCTAAAAATAATTTAAATTTTCTTGGGTTTGAGTCATTTTACAGGTTTCTGTGGTAAAGAGGTTCACAGATGCCAGCCTGAGTTGGCCCTCTTATGTGTACATTGCCATATATCTATTTTCCCCATTGTGTTCAGGAAAGAAGTTGCCTGATTATTCCATCTGATTTTCATTAAGAAGCTTTTTCGCTTCTAACACATGTGCCACATCTAACAAATAACAATATGGCACAAAACTGAATCTGTTACCGTTTGATTGGAGATTTTTCGAGGTCAGGACCCAGTTTCACAAGCAGTTCTATTTTTCAATACAGCTGACATCAGACACAAGCTGAAGACAAACTTGTCTAATAAAGCTTTCAGATTCAATTTTCTCTCTGCATATAGCTTCAGGAATCTCTGGAGGTCATTCACAGCATGTGCTGCAACACCAACAGGGAGAAGTAATGAAAAGAGTCTAGATAAAAAGCTGACACTATGCCTTCAGAGCTGCATGAATAAAAACATAATAAGCAAGTTTATAAATGCAAATCTCTATGATTCTCAGAATTTCATCTTGATCTTTACAGCATATCTTGATGTGAGGATTTGTTTCTGGATTATCTGACAGGTGAAAAATACATGCGAAATATACATCAGCCACAAAAGGCCAATTTAAGTCAAAAGAAAGGTTACACCTTTATATTAAACATCCTATTTCAGGGGTCTCGCAGTAGGTTACTCTTTGAAAGTATCTGTAATAAACAGGTGTGACAGTGCAGTTTACAAAGGGAATGTGGACTTTAACTTTGATTTTTCAGGGCTCAGTTGAGTAAATAAAACTCACTCTGCGTTACTACACAGAATTTTTTATTATACTCATACCTGTGATGAAATGTAAATCAGAAAGCGAAAACAGGACTTGGCTGCTTTGCTGTTATTAAAGACAATATGGAATCTAGGTCTACTTTTTCTATTCTATAACAAGTTGTTGAAAGTGCAGCTGTCAAGATTTGTGATGTAAATAAGATTCATGCTATCATCAGTCTTTCAAAGGACCCCATTCTCCTATTCCATTTTTAAAATACGATCTGGTATTTTCTTCTGAGGAGCAGGCTTTGCAGCTTGTTTTCTTTCATTTAATTTCTTGATCAATAGTTAGTAGCAGCAGAATATACAGGATTCATTTTGATTAAATCCCATGAAATGTAAATGATAGCATACTGTAGAATTCATCAGACTATTATTGATAACCTATACCAGGTGAGAGCACAGAAGTAAGTTATGGTTATGGTTGGTCTTTTCTACATGCCTTATGTAACATGGCTCAGGAAGGAATTAAATGAATGTTTATTTTTCCCTAGACCTATATTCAGCACGCACTGCAGAATCCAAGGTTAGTAATTTTCAAGAAATGTGGCAACAACACAGTTGCATCATTTTTAATAAACAGACAGAATCAAGAATTTGAATTAGTTCATTCTGGACGATATGGAAAAAAAGGTTTCTCATTAGAGTTCCTAGCAAAAAATGATGCATAATAAAATGGTAGTTGATAGTCTTTTTCAGCTTTTGTACCTCAGTTTCTAGCTTTACATCACACATTTTTTTTCTATGCTTTAAACCCACTCTCTCTCCCTTCTTTTTGTTACAGTAACTTGAATTACTGTAATATCTGACTATCCAGATAGCATTGGCTTGCAAATAGAAGTAATCTCTCTTTTCCATTTCCTTTTATATAGTAATTAGGTCTATTGGCAACTACATTGTGTGAAAATCTCTTGTAATTTGCTAGAATAATAGAAAGTGATAGGTCATTCTGCACACAGTCCTCTTGACCTGTGTGCTGTTCTTTGTTGACTTGTCTTTTTAAAAGAGCAAAGCAAGCTGGCTTTTCCTTCTGAAAGGAGCAGTGCTCACTGCCATCCTGGCCATATCCTACTGAAAAATGCAATGTCTTTTTGACATCTTTCCGAATATTTCTGTGGTGAGTGGAGCTGCCACAGAGTTAAGTCTGCTCCACAGAGAAACAGCCAGCCAAAGAGTGTGAGCAAGTGCGACCACAGATCATAAGCAGAGTGGAAGCCACAGGGAATGAGGAGCAAAGCTCGTAACTCCTTCTAATGAATGTTTCTGCTCTAGTCAGAGGGCATGAGGTGGTGAAAGACAGACAGACTTGTTCCTTAAACTGTAGAAGGCTAAAATGAGGAAAAGATGGCAAATGAAAACCTCTTCTACTCCGGCTAGAAAACTCTGTAGTCTTGTTTATGTGAAGCTTGTCACTGAAATATCAGACTGCTGTCTTTGGTTCTATCAGTGTGGAGCAGCAGGGAACATGGTGATGGAGATGTGCAGGTAGAGATTTGCATTACTGATATTTCCTTCAACAACAGATTGGTGGTCAGATGGCACTCAAGTTCCCAAAGGCGGTTCTTCCTAAGGTGATGCTAAAATAGCTGGAAGAGCAATGGAGGTTAGTTTGACAGGAAAAGTAAGCATTATATGTGTTTACATGAGAAAGCTTGACAAGTGTTTCACAAAGTAGTACGAGGCAAGATAATTTAACATTTCTGATGAAAGAATAGAAGGTGCTTGCAGTGATTTGAGGAATTACTTTGTCAAAAACAAAGTAGCAGTGATGATGATGTCTTCTCTAGCTTTGAACAACTCTCTTTAATTCTGCAGAATTCTTCTCTCCAAGAGTAATGGTAGACTTGGAAATTTTTGCATGAATACTGTAATGCTGTTAAATTAGCTAATAACTGAACTCTGATTATTAGAAAGCTTCTTCAAACCTGTTCTGATTTCTTTTTTTTTTTTTTTAAAAGTACATGGTACCTAAAATTCCACTGGCTTCTTGGTATTCTGTATCTGTGTACAATTTTTTACACTTTTTTTCTTCAGAGTTCCCCTTGGCCAGGATAGTAATTTATGCCTGTTAAATCAATTTGTAGATCTTACAAAATTAGAAGAGGTGATTTTCATAAGACTGTAAAAGTTGGAGCTGCTGGCAATATGTGTTTTCCCCTATATCAAAGAAATAGCTGCCAAAAATTCAGTTACATGCCAATAGCAGTACATTGGAAATGTAAATTGTTGTCATATAGATTGACGTCCAATTGAAAGCTGCATACTAAATAAAGGAACTTGTTACTTTTACCGACAAAAGGAATACTGAGAGGTGCTTGCATCATTTGTGACAGATGTTGTCACAACGTTTTTTATAAGGCAAGTATGTGACAGAATTTGATGGAACACCACAACTGCTTTAGTACAAAACATTCATTTTCATGAAATCCTTTTGTAACAACTGCAACACCTGCTTACTCAAAAAAGACTCCTGTCCTTTGGGAAAAAAAAAAAAAAAAAAAAAAGGGGTACAAATAAAAACAACAACAGAAAAGAAGCTGTTTTCAAAAAAATGTTTGAGTCCTTCAGCTGAAACTCTTCAGGCTGCCCAGAATTGATTGTGTGTGTTTCTAGATGTTGGAAAACTTAATTAGGGATGCAGGAATCAATTACTGAAAACACTTGGGGTGGGGGTAGAGGGAATAAATACAAAATTGAAATTTTATGTCATTATTAAAATATGAATTTAAATAACAGCAAAAGCAATATTATTAGATCACTTTCAAAAATAAAATTGCTGATTGACAGTGTCTTAATGTTGTTCCACAAACGGGGTCCGTTTACCTGGTGTGCAGGCCAATAGCACACAGAGTCGAGGTATTTTCAAACTGATTTCATTGATATGCATGAATGGGTGCCTGTCTCAAGACAGCACCCCCTTGTCTCAAAAATCCTCACATTTATACACTTAATTAATACATATTCATTGTTATTTTCCATAAGGATTGGTTCTTTCTTCTTCGCCCCTCATGTAAATTAGTGTGCAGACTCTGTCTTCTTCCTTCATTGTCGTCTTTTGAGTAGGTGGTATCATTTGAGTAGGTCATCAATGAGTCGGTGGTCGTGATTTCCCCCTGTAGGAATTACCTTTTACCTACATCTTCCCTAATCTTGGCAGTTCTGAGCAGTTCTTCAAGGTTTATTGTCCAGACCACAATCGATTACCTTTTCTGACATATACATAAAGCACTATTGTCTAGTAGTTAGTTCCTAAACCCTAAATCATGTCTAGTTATTGTTTCCCTATTTTAAACATTAACTGATGGGGGCTGTACAAAGGTCTTTAGCAGCTCCGGGGTTATTTCAATCATATTATACATATTAATTGATAACATTAATATTAGCAAAGAGACTCCTTGTGTTGATTCTGCCTACTACTTCAAGAGATCCCAAAACAGGCTGGAACATTTTTCTCAACACTACCTTTAGTTCAACATTTTTAAGAGCCAACCAGGTAATTTTATCATTAAAAACCCAAACACATAAGTAGTCTTCATATGGCAAATAGTAGCCCCATTGACTGTACTTTTGCATATGCAGATTATTATTATTATGTGTTATAGAAAAATTAGTTTTAAGTTGGTTGTTAGTGTCATGGATCTCTTTGGGATTCAAGGTGTTACTGCAGTATAAAGTTTGTACCATTTCTGTTCCCCAAAAGACTGACTCCCTTGATATAATGCCTTCTTAAGGTCTCCTTTCAAAGTTCTCATGAAAAAGGTTAAAATGTTTATGCCTATAAAAAAGAGAAATCTTTATTTCATGATTGATTAAGAAAAAAGCCCATGTATCATCCTGAAACATGAAAACTAATATGCATTGAATCCTCTTGACTGTTTGCTTTGTTGTCAAATATAAAACTGTTTATCGGAGAGATGAAAATATTTGTAACAGGCCACCATGAATAAATGTGTATCACAATTGAGTCAAAAGTTTGTATTTACCTTATGAAGAAAATAAGACTTTTGTCCAAAATTTCCATGTGATAATCCACATGATAAATATACAAATCATACAATATACAGTATGACTTCACCTTATTTTATGCAAACCAGTATATGCAGTCTGAGGCTCTGTAACCTCTCTAGCTAGACATGTGAAATCTTCCACATGGAATAATACACCAAATGAGAAACTAAAATTAGCAGAAGAGGATTTGAGTTGCATCCATAACAAGAAATAATAATTTTTAGGTATTACCTGTTCATTTTAATTGAGACAGTCTCAGTTCCCTACTTTGAGAAGTTTTTCTTCTTTGCCTTTTAAAACTCATGTCAGAAGAGCCTAAGGGAAGACTCAAATCAGTAATGACAATAGAGGATACAGAGCACAGGCAAGGCAGAAAGAAATTGTTTCTCTCACCTGTGGGTTTCCTAGCGCTCCATATCACAGTTAAGAAATAAGACAATATTGTTTTGGGGGGAAAACCCCAAACATTTCTGATTATTTTTGCTTTTGTTACAATAAATAAGATATATTAGCCTTAACATACGTTCAGTTTATGTTATTCCAGTATCTCAGCACTTGAATCAACTTCTGCATTTGTAAAAAAAACCCACTAGCAGTATCAAAAAATGGTTATTTTTGCAGTAGCAGAAATATTGGTGGCAGTATTGCAGATATTTGTTCAGCTAACCTTTAAACTACAAACAGAAAGAAGTAGCAAACACAGTCATGTTTTATATACATTTTACATAAACAAGAAAGTTTATTTATAGAAGAGGGAGATTTTTGAATCTTAAGAATTAAATTAAATTCAATGTACTGGGTTTTGGTTTTTTAGTTTGTGGTTTGTTCCTCCCCCCCCCCCCCCCCCCCCCCCCCCCCCCCAGTCTGGACTATTTTTAAAGCATTCTCTTAATATCATAACAAGTATCCAGTGATGACATTATATAATTTCAGCATATTGTTTTCACTCCACTTTTTAAGTATGTGTTGATAATTAAATTAGCCTTTGTATTGTAATCAGTGATACTGCTATAAATTGAATCTAGAACCACCATGTAGCCAATATATGAAAGGTTCTCGTGATGATACCTTGTTTTAGTTTCAGTGTCAGTTTAATTCTTACACTCGCTAAAAGTGATCCATTCATACCCTAGCCTTTTGCTTTTCCATTTTTAGTGGGCCCATCAATCATGTTGAATTTTGCCTGAGGAAAGGTTCACAGGGAATACCGTGACAATGCTGTATTACTAAAAGGAGACTGAACTTTGAAGCAGTTTATCTTTCAGAAAGGTTTGAACAGAACAATAGGTCCAAGCAGAGCAAGAGTTATTAATGCTACCTCAGTTTATAGACATATGTTACAGTGTTCAGCTGGTTTTATACTACCTGCCCCCGCTCGAGTCATAGTCTAACTAGGATAGAGTACTACAGATTTAAAGCTTTTCCCACCACACGTAGAGCAGGCAGTTGAATATTTACATACACTGTGCCAGGATTATTTCTGTGTATTTTCAGTCTTAGCTGCTTCACTGCCAAAGCATTCTCTGTCCTCACATTGTTTCCCATTTGGCTTTTAGAGAGCATTTGGAACTGAGAATATAGCTTTACAGGATCGCAGAACGATTGAGGTTGGAAGGGAGCTCTGGAGGTCATCTGGTCCAACCCCTCTGCTCAGGCAGGGTGACCTAGAGGAGGCTGCCCAGGGTTGTGTGCAGGTGCCTTTGGAGTATCTCCAAGGATGGAGACTCCACAACCTCTCTGGGCAACCTGTTGCAGGGCTCAGTCACCCTCACAGTTAAAAAGTGTTTCCTGATATTTAGAGGGAACCTTCTATGGTTCTGTTTGTGTCCAGTGACTCTAGTCACAGGGCACCACTGGAAGCAGCCTGGCTCCGTCTTCTTTGCATCCTCCCTTCAGACATTTGTACACGTTGATGAGTTCCCCCGTGAGTCTTCACTTTTCTAGGCTAAACAGACCCTGTTCTCTCAGGCTTTCCTTGTATGAGAGATGCTTCAGTCCCTTAATCATCATTGTGGCTCTTCACTGGCCTCTGACCAGTAGCTCTATAGCTGTCTTGTACTGGGGAGCCTCGAACTGGATACAGTATTCCACGTGCTGAGTAAAGAGGAAGGCTCACCTCTCTCCACCTACTTGGCAACAATTCTCCTAATGCAGCCCGGGATACCGTTAACCTTTGCCGCAAGGGCCCATTGCTGGCTCTTGTTCAACTTGGTGTCCACCGGGACCCCCGGGTCCTTTTCTGCCGAGATGCTTTCCAGATGGTTGGCCTCCAGCCTGTGCTGCTACGTGGGGTTGTTCCTCCCCAGATGCAGGACTTTGCACTTCCCTTTTTGAACTTTGCGAGATACCTGCCAGCCCATTTCTCCAGCCTGTCAAGGTCCCGCTGAATGGCAGCACAACCCTCTCTTGGTGTGTCAGCTATTCCTCCAAGCTTTGTGTCATCTGCAAACTTGCTGAGGGGACGCTCTGTCCCATTATTTCAGATCCTTAGGGAAGATGTTAAATAAGATTGGACACTGTATTGACCCCTGGGGAACACCACTAGTTACTGGCCTCCAGCTAGACTTTGTGCCACTAATCTCTGCCCTGTGGGCCCAGTGGTTCAGCCACTTTTCAATCCACCTCACTGTCTGCTCATCCAGCCCATACTTCTTCAGCTTCTCTATGAGAATCCTATGGGAGACAGTGTTGAAAGCCTTACTGAAGTCAAGGCAGACGATATCCACTGTTCTGCCCCCATCTGCCACTGCCAAGCCAGAGGTTTCATTGCGGAAGGTGATCAGTTTGGTCAAGCATAACTTCCCCTTGGTGAATCCATACTGACTATTCCTGAACACCTTTTTGTGCTTCACATACCTCAAAATGGTTCCCAAGTTTAGTTGCTCCACCGCTTTCCCAGGATTCGAGGTGAGGCTGATTGGCTTGTGGTTTCCTGGGTCCACTGCATTGTCCTTCTTCACGATAGAAGTGACATTTGCTTTCCTCCTGTCTTTGGACAATTCTCCCAATTGCCATGATCCATCAAAGTGTTTAGGAAGCGGCTTTGCAATGACATCTGCCAGCTCCCCTAGCACTCACAAGTGCATTCCATCAGGGCCCATGGACTTATGGATGTCCAGTTTGTTGACGTATTCTTCAAGCTGATTCCCTTCTACAAAGGGTAAGTTTTTAAAACTTTTAAGTTCTGTACATGGAAGTTATCTTGAAGTGCCTCCTATGATGGAAGTATTCTCATCAAATAAGCCATTAACATTCCACTTTTAAATATCTTGCATACAGAGAAAGCATTTGCAGAAGCTCTTCTCAACAACAGGTCATAATCTTAACTTTTTGCTAGGCAGCATTAAGTTAACTTCGCCTTAATGTTATTTACATTACGATGTGCGCAAACCCACTTACATGATTTATATCACTGAAGTTCTTAGTGTTTGGTAGAGTCTACCTATTTTTCTGACAGTGACGTATGTTCTTATTCCCATTGCAATCCAGTGTTTGTGAAAGCAAGAGCTTTTCTTTACACTGAGTGAAAGACATATCTAAACATCTTTCTGTTGTGTTTGGAGAAATTTGGAAAAATGCATTGTACAATAAACAGCTTAGTCACACTCCTACATATGAAAAGGAGGACAGCAGGAAAATTCTACCAGATCTCTTCTATGACAGAGAAAAAGAAGCCTGAGAAAGCTGACACTTAATGTTTTACTATAAATTTAAAGTTATGATGCTATTTATTAATCTAATAATAGTAACATATTAGAAACCATAACTTTTATGGTTATTTTTCAAATACAGCAGTACACATTCACTTGTAAATATTTTTCTTTTCTCCCAACAGTTTTTAACCTTGACTTTCTACTTTCTTTTGAATCTCTAAGAATTATGAGGTCTTTAGTTTTGGTCCCTCTCTTCATCTCCCTGCACAGCCTATTTTAGATCTAAACTTTAACTAATAATCCCATAAACTATCAACTTTTTTTTTAACCTGTATTAATCTAAATTATATATAATCCATAATGACATGTTAGGAATCATTAAGAGCTTCTTGTATATAAAGGACGTCTAGGTACTTAACTTGTATTTTAAATTGATGACAATAGCACATAATGTGAATGTTCCCTAAGTGTTCGTGAAATCAAGTACTAACTGTTACCCATTTATAGTCTATAAAAATTACTATGAAATATCCATGATACACTTACTAAAGTCATTTTTTCTAGGAATTGTTTTTACTAAATACTCAAGTTGAAGACAGTCAGACATTGGTCAATCTGACATTGGTGTTTTATTCAAACAGAAAAAGACTCACTTTGAAACTTTTTTTTTTTTTGTCTTTAAAAGCAGATTAAAATGTTAAGAAAACATTAGCTTAGAGATACAATGCTCTAAGGAAGCATATTTTCCACATTTAGAGCTGTGGGTGGAACTTGGTTGGCAATAATATTTTTATTAACATAAAGACCTTATTCTGAGTTCAGGTCACCAGAAAAAACCCCATCGTTGCTTTCAAATTTCGAAGTTGGGGTTTTTTTATTGGTAATAAATCGGTTTTATTTATTTTAGTTAATCAGAGCTGCGTTGCCTACTGTAATTCTATTACTTTCCTTTCGGAACTCCTTTGCGACCCAGAACACCTGGCAGGTAGCTGTAGCCCCCTCTGGCAGTAAGCACCTTGCATGGAAGGATTGTACTGCATGGGAGAGCTTAATGTACTCTTAACTTTATTTCCTTAACTTTGAAGGACAGAGAGAGATGACACTATTCATTTATCACTGGGACAAGTCGAAGGAATAAATCAGTCTCAGAACCGTCTTTGCAGGTCTCTCTCAGGGAAGCCTGCTGGGAGTTTAAGAATATGGCATGGATGCTCAAACCATGTAGAAAGTCAGTTGCAATGACACAGCATGAGAAAAAAAAAAATCAAAGGAAAAAATGCACTTTAGCAGGTGATAGATCTTCACCTGTGTGCTATTGCGGATCCTAGTTGTTCCCAATCAAGTTCACAAGGCTGAAGTGCTGGTAAGATGACACTGAGGCTTCCCATGAAATAAGCAAAAGCTGCCTGGTGTGCCACCTCCAAATCAGCGGACTGCTGGTTTGCCCACAGGGGGAATGCTCGTTCGGTCTATCACTAGAGAAGGCAATGGTGCTTGTGTTAAAATAACAAATTCATTGAACGATGTCTGTGCGTATGCCACAGGGTACAGGTATTCATCTTCTATTTGCCTCAGCATGAGTAAAACACAGCTGGGTTTCCTTGACTAAAACAGAAATCAAGTTTAGTGGGTGTATGTTACTGTTATTCATTGTATAAAGGATATAAGGCTGGCGTATGCCTTAATTGGTACTGCTAACCATGGAACTAAATCCTCAGGCTAGACATGCAAATTGAATTAAAATCTGCATCCAGTTACTATATTATTTCTTCTTTGTCAAAAAGCTTTGACCTGGTAAATGCAGTTACCTTACATAATTAAAACTTCAACACTACTTAAAACAAGAATGGTTAGGAACATTCCTGTGAACTTGAGTCAGTTCTACTTAAGGACTTTGGCTTGAAAGGAGGTGTTGGAAGGGGTTTGAAGCTTTTGGGAGTGTTGCCATTCTTCCTGTCTATCCTGTTCCTGTTCAGCACCTCAGTAAGGAGTTTTATTTGTTCTGAGTTGTCAGTTTGACCTTGTCTTGAAGCACAACACTGAAATAAGCAGAATAAAAGAAGGGGGGGGGGGGGGGGGGGAAGTGCTTTCCTGCAGTTAACTTTATTCTGCTTTTCTCATTTCTGCATTTAATTTTGAACTTCCATTTCATGATACGTTCCTATTATTCTCACTCTTAAAGTTTAACATCATAAATTATTTTCAGGATGCAAATTACCAATATACTCTTGACTTTCATCCAGTGTATTTCAAGGTTCAAGACCAAGTTGAAAATCACACCTAGTTCAGAGTTTTGTTAGATTGTTTTTCAGCTTTTTGCTAGACATTTTATTTTTGTGGGGTTTTTTTCCCTATTATTGTTCTATGTTGTTTCCTTCTTTGTTAAACAGCAGAAAGTGCTAATGAGAAGTTATCTTAAAAGCTACAGGTTGGTGTGGTTTAACATCTTACATTCTAATTGTTCTTTTGGTTTTGTGGCTTATATCACAGGAGTGAACTGATATAACCTTTAAATAAGTTGAAAGATTAAGTCCTTAGTTGTATTCCTGATGTGTTGCAGCAGGATAGAATGTGCTACTCAGATATTTGAAAAAAAAAAAATAAAAAATTCAATTCTAGTTTTGCATTTATAAATTAATTGTCCTGGGGAAAAACAAAACCAACAAACTGTCCCCTTTGAGTCACAGAAACTGTCAGTGCAGTTCTGGGTAAATTGTTTCAGAATGAGATCTGTTCCTACATTTTGTGTAATTAATGTTGATTTATATTTCTTTATTAATTTTAATCAATCATTTATATGCGTCTGTTGAATGAACCATATCATAACTGTGCAAGAATGGAAGAAAGAGAAATAAGGGACAGATGTATCTTTCAAGTGGTATTTTTGCTCTGAGGGGAGATAAATATCAGAAGGGAAACATACTGTGCAACCACTTTCTAAAGGTAATTGCTATAAATAATTTGATAATGTAAATGTTTTAACTGCTTAGTCAAAGTGGAAGAGATTATTACCATCCTCAGTAGTGGTAGATAATGGTAGATAGTGGTAGATCTTGAAGCTTTTAAAGATGATATTATACTGGACAGTGCACTTCTGCTAGTACCTTACAGTCCTCTCTGGAGTATTTAAAGTTTCTTGATGCAAAAGAACTACATCAACGGGATAAAAAAAACCTAAGGCAAAATCCAGAGCAGTAAACCCATGGACATTGGAAGATTAGGAATACCCTTTTCTGGAATAGCTGCCACTAGAGGAAAAATGAATACATAAAAAATATTAATTGATAATAAACAATAAAAATTAATTGGCAAACACTTGAGTGTATACTGTTGCGTTAAAGGGTAAAGAAGTTTGGCAGAAAATAAATCCCCTTGCATTCCAGCTTGTCCTCAGATATCAGAGGGGCTGGGGGCAGCTAAGCTTAGATTCTGAGTGATGCCCAATTCAACGCTGTAAGTCTGGTCGCGTTCAATATATATTGAACTACCACGATTACAGATGCACAAATAGTGCAATGTACTTTCGATCTAGTCGCATTCAATGAACTATCATGGCCCGACTTAAGAAGTTTGGTCGCGTTCAATGAACTATCACGGCTAGATTTTAATGAACAGCACAGTTTATTAAAAGCGACAGAAGTGCAGGTTCTTTTGGATTGCTGGTGATAAATACACTGTCTGCAAAGCATGTGCAAGTACCAAGAGTATGAATAATACAGTTGACTACAAACACATTAAATTATGGAAACACTCTAGAGAATTCTAAGTTTCCCAGGGAAGCACTCGGTATAACCAAGGGTTCGAATCTTACCCAATAGGCGTCCCTATGGGGGGAAGAGAGGTTCAGCCCGTCAACTGACCCCAGAAGTCAGCAATGTCCTCCCGACTTGTCTATGATGGTATCTTCTCCAGCATTCCTCCTCTCTTATGCCCTTTTGTACTATTTTCTCATTTTTAGGTGGAGCTTGAGTGACTCTAGTCATACATACCTTTATTATGATTGGTATAAAATCTCCTTGCTTTACTTTTAAAGGTATATGCTAGAGAAAATTCAGAGCGTGTGCTCAGTGAGAGGTGGTCGCACCTTGAAGCCAGGTAGCCTTTGGGATGGAGGTGTGTTTTGATATTATAATGAGATTATAATGAGCAACGTTCACCCAGAGGACATGATTTTGTGTGTCACTACTCCAGAACTGGGCACTTATTAATCAGAAGTAAGGCAATAGCATTGACAGAACCTCATTGTTTCATCTCCTTGCTTCAGTGGATTCGATGCAGGGACCTTCCTTTCTTGTTCCAGTAGTTCCAGTTCCCTATCCCCACGGTGGTATCTCAGAGACTGGCCGCGGTCCTTCCACTCCGCTTCACCCTCCGTGTTGTTTCTCTTAGAGTCAGCATACCAAGCTCCCTTGGTGTCGCTAACATCTAAGGCTGCAGGTTGTGTTGCTTAGGGAATTATTATGGAACAGCATTCCACTCTGGAGGTTTACCTTCCCTTAAGAAGGGGACATATCAATAAGTCACCTCCAGCAATTATCCCACATATCCCGAGGCCAAAATATGGGAGATGCTATGAGGTGCCAGGCAGTCTTATCAGACACCCTGAGTCTACTTATGGAGGCTCCGTAGAGTCCTGGTTTAGAAAGCTTGTCTTCAATTTACCTGAAATACTGATGAGAACAGAAGTTTCCTCTGAGATAAGACAACTTCTGTTTAACCTACGTGAATGCCAAACAAAGCAACTGTTTTCCTGTTGTCTAAGAATCTCCGAAGTCACAGAGGAAATACAAAGCCTTTACATGAACTTTAGGCCAGATGGAAGTGGACCTAAGTATCCATCTCTTGGTAAAGACTGGAAGTCTACAGTTCCACATACTTTTCACACTTAACAGCTTTGGTAAAGTTCTGGAATGAAACACTCGACTACGTTTTTCAGTAATTGCATGTGTCTTAACCGTGATACAGAGTACCTCACTGCAAATAATAAGCCTTGCTCTGAATCACTTTGACTTGTAGTACTACAGAGTTCATGTGAGGAGAGGGTGAAAGGAGATGACATTTTGGAATTATTACAGGAAATCATGACTGATCTGTGCAGTTGAATTCCCATCCAGGGGTGAGAAAACATAGACAATTCTCTGAATTTGGTATATAATTTTCTCTAGGTGTCAGACATTATTAATCTCCAGCTCAGAGAGAAGGTGGCATAAAAACATGTCAAGCACTGGAACTGGACACAGTACTCCAGATGTGGCCTCACCGGTACTGAGTAAAGCTAATCTCTGCTTCGTTTGCATAATTTAGGTTAAAAAAATAAATGGAATAGGGCAGAAAATATCTGGAGTAATTTCAACAGAGATGAAAGAAAACCTGATGAGTACCAATTATTAATTATTCACATCTGTGTTTAAAAATTAAAAAAAATGAAATAAAAGGAAGGAGATCCTTTAGGGTTATCTGTTTTGCTTTTGATATTAAAAACTGCCATTCTGTAACTGTACATACAAGATACTCTGTTACAGCAAACAGTCTGATGTTACAAAAAACTCCTTACAAACCTCTTTCCATGTAAGAAAAAAGGTATACTAATTTTCTTATCTGTTTGTGTGATTTTAATTAAAAACTTGCTGTGTTAGACCAGCCTTTTAATTTATTTTAATTTATTTTAATTAATTTTCTTCATAGTTACCCACAGGTATGTGATTTTTAAAGTACAGAAAGTAAAAGTACAAGGATTGCACTTCAGAAATGCAATAATGATATGGATGGTTGGATAAATATATTTAATTGCAGTGTATGTCATTAAAAATCATCATTTGCAGGAGTGAGTTTTGGTATCATAACATTGCCATTTATTCAGGCTAGATAAATAATGTATATGTTAGTTGATTTGGTAAATTGTTTCTAGTCATACAGTATTTTTGATGCTGACAGCACCTCATGGTGCTTTTACAGTGACAGTCATTTAGATGCTTGTGCACAGCTTTTTCCTTTTCTGCAGTGCTGAAGAAGGGTCACTGATTCCCCACTGAAGTAACTCAAAACCTTTCTCATTAGCGAAAAATAGCTGCTAAATTCCTTGGCAAGATCAGTTAACGTTACTGACTCTTTTAACATTTCAAGTGGTTTTATGGCCAAACTGTTGAACTGTCACCTGCTACCTGAGTTTTCAGACTTCAGACAGACTTTGCTGAAATGGTGTGAATACCAGAGGGGGAAACCACCAGACTCTCAGAAGTACTAGAAACCAAAAAAACCCTTAGTGTGAATGTGGTGACAGTGGTTTTGGTTATTTTTCCTGTAAAAGACAAGCTACCTCACTGGAAGAGTGCCTGAAACAGGTTTTCTCTACTCTTTAAGGAGACTGGGAAGAATGCAAACAAACATCTTGGTGCTTTAGAAATTTATATTTGGTTTTCAATAACCATATTTTGCAGTTCAATAGTAGAAAATGTAGGGCACATGGCACACATTTCAGCTTTCCTGCTTTAGCTATTGTGTTGTTTAGGCAGTTGATTCAGATAGAGATTCTGCAGCTACTCTAAAGGGTAGGTATTTAGAGTCTCTCTTTTCTAATGATTTAGCACCTCAGTGAAACAACGCCACGTGTTCTTGTGTTTTTCCCTATTTTAGTATTTTTCTTGTTTGGCTGGACTGTTTAAAAAATGAGAGAAAAATTAAACAAATACAATTTGGTGTAGCCTTATCTGCCATAATATTGTGCATAATGAATTGCTTTTGCATGATTAACTGGAGGGCAAAAATAGCCCCACAGTTTATAACCATTTATTGGTAAATAAAAATATAGAAGCAAAAATCAGTCTTGAAATTCTGAACGATTTCATGTTACATGCCTCTCTGTCCAGTGGTAGCTATCTGTGGCACCCCTCATCCTTTTGACTTCAGGGAAAGGTACTGTGCTTCAGTGTTGAGTACTTCCCCAATCCAAGCAATGAATAATGAACAGATTCTTTAAAACCCAGACGATAGAGCAAGAAAGGACACAAAGGAGAAGATGTGTCCATTTTCCCCAAACAGAAGGAAAAAATCCACAAATACCCAAATAATACCACATGATATTTCAAGCTGTGAGGAGGAAAAAAATCAAGAATTGGCCAAGTCTGAATTTCTTGTTGTGTAAGCTCCCGTATTGGTCACAGAGCCTATGGGAAATACTTGCTGGTAACCGTAAGCGAGAAGATTGTTGGTGAGACAAATTCACAGCTACAGAGTGACTGGAGACTACGGAAGAAATGTGTTTCTAGATACATGGTCATGCTGTGATACTATGGATATTGCAACCAACTTTTTTTCAACCTGCCTCTAGCCTTGACAGGTCTGACCACACTACTAGATTTTGGAAGGTGACTCATGTATAGCAATACTACAGTGACCTTGAGTGAGGGATTCTTATTACACTGAGATCTTTGCCAGTGTTACTAGGTCCCACTGGTCTTTTAAGGATGGAATTTGAATATGCTGAGAATGCTGAATGTTAAGCATACACTGTGATAGAAATACTGTGGAAAAATGAATTCATATATTCTTTTAGTTTTAATTTTCATATTTCCAGTAGATATAACATCAAGAAATGAGCTTAATTCTGTGTTACCCTTTCTACTGCATAAATTCTGTTACTGAAATAAACACTTATCATAGTTCGTTTATTCAGTAATTTTAGCATTTTTTTTCTTTCAGTAACTTCTGGTGAAACTGTTGCTGTGGATACACAAACCAGGGTAACCAAGGAAACCACCACCTTCAAACCAGAAATGCCATCTTCTGTGCTTTTGGAGGTTCCAGCCTTGGCTGACTTCAATAAGGCATGGGCAGAACTCACTGACTGGCTTTCTCGACTGGATCGAGAGATAAAATCTCAGAGAGTGATAGTAGGTGATCTTGATGATATCAACGACATGATCATCAAACAAAAGGTATGAGAAACACTGATTTTTCAAGTTGAAAGCCTCATGATCTTTATTCTGTATTAAATCATTTCAACAAGGAACACAGGAAAGAGGATAGGCTGCAGTACATGTAGTTATTACTTAAGCTACTTTATCCCATAAACACAATTATTGGATTAAGGTAATTATTAAGGTAATTAATTGAGGGGAAAAAAAGAGTATTTAATAATTTATCTGGTATTTAAGGCAGATCTCTCTACCTTTCTATCACTTGTGCTGAATGTGTCGTAAAAGTATGCAAGCCAATGGCTGAAATATAAACCTCATGAGAAAGAAAGAATTGCATAGTAAGCTCCAGGTTGCCAGGAGGAAAGATACCCTGTTTCATACCTTATGTTGCTTCTGAAATAACTTTCTGAGAGGCTTATATCCTGCTGCTGTTGGGTTATGAAAAGCTCCTCAATCATCTTAAAGAAAAGAACAGCTCATTAATGCAAGTGTTTTGTCAGCAAAACTGCATCAGTGTTACTTATCTTTGAAAACACAGAAAAAATATGGAAATATATGTGCAAGGAAAAAAAAAGGCTAAACTTTAACTTTAGCTACTCAGTAGCAATAAAAGTAATTTGGTATTATACAGCTTGAAAGTAATTACCTGCCTTCTAGATTTAACAGTGCTCAATATAAAAGATTTGGCTTGCCTGCGCAAAACTTTTCAGTGTTAAATTTCCATTCAGTTCAGTTCTAAACTGAGTTTAGTACTCTCTATTATAAGATTCTCTTCCACTTCCTCCTCCTCATAAAAAAATCTGATTTATTGGAAGGAAGATATTGACTTTCTTTCTCTTTGCTTACAGTAGACAGAGAAGGAGAAACAATGGACACATTTTGCCTAGTATCTGTACTGAGCAGTTTTATAAGAACATGTATATTATAATATGCAGATGTCTCATAGGATTCCTTCTGCTTGTTTTCTTATATATTCCTTTTTTTCCAGTGGTTTAAATTTTCTGTTTTTGAGACTTTGGGTTTGCTTTACCTTCTAGAGTAGTAAAATATTTGTTTCATCTTGGTTAATGATCAAAATATTTATTGTGTAGAATTATATAGTGGTTTATTAATGAAAATATCTTTAAAATGGCATGGGTATATTTTAATAATAATTGTTAGTTGCAGTATCACCTACACAGGATGCTAGATTAAAATAGCTGTTATGTCATTTGAAAAGGTTGAGTGCAAAAGGAGACTTATTTGCACATTATATTTTCATCTTTTTCAGAATAATTTTGTTTTAAAAATTTTATATTGTCAAATATTTGGTTCATAATTATACGGTTTTCTTACATAGGCCTCATTTTAGCTTATTATTCTGGCAGGCAAGATCCACAGCTTGCTTCCTTCTGCACATCTCCTTTACTTAAATACGAGATCAAATTATTAACTCTTGAGAATTTCAGTTAATGTTATACATGTTTTAAAATGAACTGGTTTATATCAGCATTTCATCTTAACTCAAGGCTAAAATATTTTAGCTTGTTAAGCCAGCACTATTGCAGTCTTCCTCTCATTTCAGTTCCTGGCTGGGTAGCCCTGTCGCTTTTTTTGATACCATGCTGTGTTGGTAACAAAACCAGCAGGAAAACTCTTTTTTGTTGTGCTTACCTCTCTAATTGGCTGTGCAACAGAATGTGACATTTAATATATTCGCTGATGAAATGGAAGAATCAATGTCTAAATATAGACTGCAGTTCTGTTAACTGGCACCCTCTACTCTAATGGTCATCTTAATATCACTTAATACATGGAAATGAATGTTATGAAATTTTGATTCTGCTCCTGAATCTCTCACTGGATTATTAGGTGAGATTAGCAGACAGAATTTTCAAAACTGACGAAGAATTTTAGGTTTCTCAGAAAAGCCCCTGCTTTCTAATGTGTAGAGTGTCGGCAGCAGTATGTGAGCTAATGCAGTTGGACATGTTGCTACTTGGCTATTCTGAAAAATCAGGCCAAATATGATCTAAGTTGGAAATCCAAAAGTAGTTCTTACCTCCCAGATCTGTATATTCTCTGAAAGATCATAGTCATACCTCTCCTGTGGTTGTGATTTAAAAGTCATTGAAAGTTACAGTATT
Organism: Astur gentilis; assembly: GCF_929443795.1. Classification (NCBI taxonomy): domain Eukaryota; kingdom Metazoa; phylum Chordata; class Aves; order Accipitriformes; family Accipitridae; genus Astur; species Astur gentilis. Next base: position 15,160,908 of record NC_064911.1, read on the forward strand.
GCATTGTGCTCTCTTTGGAGAGTTTGTTGCACCTCTACAGGCATCTCAGTAAGCTTTAATGGGAGTTCCATCTTAGTAGATTGACTTTTTTTTTTTTAAAATCAGTTTTTTGACTTCAGGTGTAAAATACCATCTTAACATAGCTGACTACTTCCCTTATAAAAATTCATCATTATAAAGATACATGCTCCATGACAGCTGTTTTGTTATAACACATCTCTAGTTGCTCACACAGAATTTAGAACACTTAAAAATGGTAGTCCCGTTGGCGTGCTACCAAGCTTTTACTGGTTTGGGGTTTTGTTTCCATTTCATATTTCTTTCAAAACAGAGTGTCACATTTCTAATAAGAAATTGAAATGTCAAAGCAAACATTTTAAAAGCAAAGAAATCCCATATCCTAGCAACGTATGTAACAGGACATTTTCCAATCACCCAGGTAAAACCAAGTGACCTTAGGTTGTCCTTTCTTTCACAGCAGCATGTAATGTTGTTGAAGCTAAGTCTCTGAGGGCATTTAGGTTAAGTTCATTTCAATCTGATTGTGTCACAAGATCATAGCCACTAACTCTGCTATATTTTTCCTCCATAAAACTTTAAGATGTCGTTAGCCCCCATTCGAACTTTGCTTGGATGTGATCACAGTGAATTGGTACTCTTGTGTGAATAGCACGTACAAAGGTTAATTACGGAACACAACAAAACAAAAAAGAGAACTATTCTAAAAAAGGCTTGTTTTAGTGGCAGCCCCCTACAACGAAAGAAACAATACAACTTAAATTCTCCTAAGTGGTGCACATACTATGTAGTAAAAGGAGCATACAAAAGAGTAGAATAATGGCTGTCCATTTCAAATATCTATAGTTAATTGTTCTGTCAAATAAGTGGTGTACATTTCTTTCAAGCAAATGCATTACATGTTTCAGTCACTCTTGATTGTATATATCTTGTTGAATTCTGTATAATTAAACTAAAAGACACTAAGAAGTGTGTAGTAAAGAAATTTAATATTAGCATTAGTGTCATCTGTATTTTCTTTAGAGGAAAATTATTCTATTTTCCTCATCTGCTTGAAGACTGATGTTTTGCAGGATTTGATCCTCAAAAAATGTAGGGCACGCTGACAAGAGACTCATGTTGTTTCTTTAGACAACCTTCATCTGCAAATAAAGTTCATGGCAAGTACTGAGAATATATAATATATAATATGCCAAGATGTAAGTAGGTGAGGGACGTGACAGAATACAGTTTACACCGTTGCTTCACTTCAGTGTCCTTACTTCAAAACAATCAAGATGTTTTATATTTGAAGGTGAGGTGGGGATTCTTCATCAAAGAGAAAATTCCGGACAGAGGAACAGGATGATAAACTACATTTTGCTACATTTCAGAAAAATGGAAACCTCTTCTTGCCTAAGATGCCAACAAGCTTTTAGTCAGAAACTCTGCTTTGACATCATTGTATTTTGAGGAAGGTTTGCAGCAGGAATAGATTTTTACTAAAAACAGTGAAGCGTGGAGGCTGTGCAAAGCTTGAAGACAATTAACAATACCATTCAAAGAGATCAAATGTTATAATCTCCTTAAATTTTGAATTCTGTCCATGGATTTTGCTAAGGCATGCTGTCCATCCAAACTTATTGTAACATATGTTATCGAAAACACGGCTTTCAGTTGTACTGGATGAACACAGATTTTACTTAGTAAAAAGTATTATAATAATAAGTAATATTTCTAATGAAATTGACTACAAAAAAATTTTCAGTGCCTGCTTTTACTCGCTGGTTCTAAGAGTATAGGTTGAGTCTGTACTGCTAGGTGCAGTGGAGGGCATTAACCTGAAAAAAAGTATTTTTGTAGAATGAGACCTACAGCCAAGCTAGTTACTGAGACTTTTAAGCAGAGGAGAGTAGAAGATACTTTTAGGTAACGATTTGTGTCACCCTAAAGTAGTCATCCAAAAAGATTCAGATAATTTATTTCTACTCAATTAATTTGTCACTGTTCAAAAAGTAGGTTTGATCTTCTGTCAGTTAGAAAAGTAAACAAAATTGGAATGAAGAGATTCTTTTCACTATTAATTACTGAATTGATTTTTCAATAGCTAAGGATCTTGTGCAGCTGATGATAGTAGAATAACTGTTAAGGAAAAATGTTTATAAACCATGCAATTAACAGACTTCAGATGAAAGAGTGGGTTTAACTGACATTCCCCTTTGAGGATTTTTTACCTATCCTTTCCCGTGGTTGCATACCATGCATTTTACTGTACAACTTCATAATTATACATGCATTTTCATATGCAGCCTTACAATTAATATTCTGAGAGATCAGAAGAATAGGAAGCTTTCTGTCCGAACTGTTTTCCAACATAAATTTTTGTGGAAATAAAAATATAGTTTTCCAAATTTATATCCTGTTTTTACAGAAGCCACTGTAATTGCCAATTAAAATTTGTAGCTCTGTATGAACAGGGTATGAATCAGTGTACTCTAAATATGCTCATATTGGCTGAAAACTTGTAGTTACAGCCACAGACATTTGTGTCTGTCCGTATAGGTTGTATCAGAAGCGTAAGCTATAGGTAAGGTGAAGTCCTCAACGTTTTGGATAGCGTACTTCAAGTTCTACGGAGGTGTGAAGAAGTTTCATATTGGTGACATACGTAGCACCCACGTAGCACCTCTTCAGATAATGTACTGTTGAAGAACATCATAGAAGAGTTTACACTTGGAGCTGAATGTTTTTGACTTTAGCGTTCTCATGTGCTTAAGGGGAAGAGTTCGCTAGTCCAGAATCCAGGTATGATGCCAGTAAGTTGGGAGCTGACATCCAGACTTTCAGAATCAATCTTCAGGAGTGCATCTGTCCCATCCCTCTTTCCGTGCTGTCATGCTGCTTTGAGGGCTATTTTTCAAAGCTTCGAATTCTCTTGGAGCTTTTATTTCCATAGGAACACACAGCTGTAGACATTCCCTGGGGCACTGTTAGACCAGCATCAACTAGCTCCCAAAGCAGGGCTGGAGCTGAAACCAATTCTGCAGCATGTTGGGGGGTTCACTGGCATTTTTGTGCACCTCCTCTGATAGCAGAAGCCTACATATGACTTTATGGCTTAAATGGAGTGCAAAACCTCCTTTACCTCTATGAGTTTCTCCATAGGATATATTTGCTCGGGAGACTACTATCATTATTTAATGTATATTTCAGAGTGTTATTGTTGTTGTATTTAACATGGGATATCTAGCAGAATTCTTATTTTATACTCTGTCATGGTGTTAGATGTTTAAAATTAATTCTACTTCATGAGAAGTAATGGAAGGCTGGTTTCAGTTGTTGAAGTGAATAAAAAAAACTAATAAATGAACAGATTTCTAAATATATTGGAAAAAGTTAGGACTACAAATTTGTATGCTGAAAGATTTTAGCTTTTTTTATAGAGTAGAGGAAAATGAAAAAATGTCTGTCAGTCTTTAGCTTATTCTTAAAGGTTAGAAAATGCAGCAAGATGCTCTAGAGGGCCTGAAAATCCTAGTCTTTAAAGGGAAAGGGGAGGAAAAAAAGAAAAAAAATTTCTATTAATCTGAAAATTGGACCTCAAGGGATATAGAATATATGTCAGGAGACTCTTTTTTTTTAATACTTTGTTGCACATAAAGACAGCTGATATTTTAAAATAGCTTGGCCAGCTCATTACAGTGTGTTAGAGAGTATATTTGTTCTCTGCAACAATAAAAAAAGCTGTCTAAACACTGTCTTTGGGAGAGTGATTAACAGCCATTTCCTTATTTCTCTATAATGTTAATCACTAGGACGTGCATAAAAAATTTACCTCTAAGGATCTGATTCTAAACTCATTGAAGTAAAAGAGATACTTTCATCATTTTTCAATTAGTTTTCAGGCGGGCTGTAAATCATCATCCAGACAAAAAATAATACTACAGTTGTGCCTAAAGATAACTTTCCTGTGTTTGCTTTTATTGGCTTATTGTGAAATAATTTGATTTTTTTTTTTCCAAATCCTGCCAAACAAGCTTCCGGGAAAAGATAAATTATCCTGATCAGTGCAACTGGCATCCTGTTAGGTTCAGCAGGGAAAGGACAGGAGTGTAGGAAATAATTTTCATTTGCATTTATATGTTGAGTATTAGAAGTATGCACTTTTCACTAGGATTGCATTTTTCAATAGCAAATATTTTTTTCTGTATTTCTAATTCTGACATATCTTACAAGTATAAATGACCTATTCCATTGACACTGGACCTTACCTGATCTACTCTTTTATCCAAATCAATCTTTCACTGTGTGTGTTTGCATTCCACTAGTATGTGCAGCTTGGGAGACCTGCTGCATTGGGCCCTCTACAAACATACCATGGGTACGAAAAGACTGGTTAAAGCTATGTGCTGTCCACACTGTGCACCATGGAGAAATCCTGCTGCGCTAGAAAGCATAAAAACTGCTTAAACCTTTGTGAGTTCTGTGTGTACCCAGGCAGACAAGAAAAAAAAAAAAAAAAAGCCTAACTAGATGGTGGGCTGCATTGAATAAGACCCTAGCCAGCATGTTGAGGGAAATGATCATTTCCCTCTAACCAACATCTGTGAGACCACATCTGGAGTTCTGTGTCTAGTTTTGGGCTTCCCAGTGTGCAGGAAAGACATGGAGGGAGTTCAGTGCAGGGCCACCAAGGTGGTCAGGGGCTGGAGCGTTTGTTATATGAGGAGACACCGAGAGCTGGGCTTGCTCAGCCTGGGAGGGAGATCAGGAGGGACCTTATCGCTGCCTACAGCCACCAGACTGGGAGACTGTACGGAAGGTAGGGCCAGACCCTTCTCAAAGGTGCACGGAAAAAAGATGAGAGGCACCAGACACATGCTGCAGCAAAGGGAATCTGATGAGATATTAGGAGAAAAAATATTCATGGTGAGCATAATGAAACATTGGAACGGGCTGTCTAGCGATGTGGATTCTCTGTCCTTGGAGATATTCAACACAAAACTGGACAGGGCCCTCTGTGACCTGATGGGACTCTGAGTTTGGCCCCATTTGAGCAGTAGATTGGGCAAGATGATCTCCAAAGGTCCCTTCCAACCTAAATTATTCTGTGATTATATATGAATGCTATTCTCAAATAACAAGGTTCTGTGTTGCGTATCTTGGCAATGAGACATACTTTAAAGGAAGAAAAACATGGCTTTATGCCACCTTTGCATCTCTCCCACCTCAGCTGTGATTTGCTCTAAGAGCTGGAGCAGTCCTGAGAAAATTTCAACAAGTTATTTAGTTCTAATAGTAATGAGGATCTGTTAGGACAGTTACACAAGTTTTAAAGGGCTGTATTTTTGTATCCATATTAATATGCATTATGAGCAGTAGTAATGAGAAAATTGTGGGAAATATAAAGGCAGCTTGTTTCTAATTAATGATGCAATGTATAAAATTATAATCTAGTTGTAATCATAAAATGCAAATTAATAGGGAGAACAATTGTATATTTGCTCATTTTATGTGTGAGGAGATGGAGCTCCTCTTAGAGAAATAAGTTTTCCTCTGTAAGAAAATAAAAACATCAAATCCCAGCAGAGCTTCCTAATGAAGCTGATCTTGAAACACGGTTCTTTTATGTGGAAAAGAAAATGTTCCCAGAATTTTAACTAAAAAAATCCACTGTCTTGAAATGTGCCCTATTGGTTTCTCAATGTGCCAAGGGTACTCTAATACTTCTATAAACACTGCTTAATAATGATATAGACTCAAGGATTTGCTAGCAGATGGACAATTCCTTCTTGAGGCAGAGCAGCCAGCAGTGTCATTATCGTCCTTTTTCATGAAGGGATTGTTTTAAAAAAATGTCACTACCTTTTTTAAGCTGTGGAATGTGTCAGATAACTAGTTTCTAGTGACTTAGATCTATTGCAGTAAGCCAAATTCTTGGAATTCCTTTTTCTCTTTTCCCAGTAGAATACTATAATAATTTTTTGCACTTAGGAAACCTCTCGTGGAGAGTTCTCTGTTGATTTACATGGATATATTGTTTTGTAACACTCGTGAAGTAATCAAAACTACTCAAATAAGTAGTTGACTGAAATGTAAGCAGGAGGCAGCCATCTAACTAAAGGTCCTGTGGAATATTTACGGTTTATGCTATGTAGAGCAGCTTAAGAGTGAAAGGTAAAATTTATAACACCCCAAGAGAGCCATAAAGGCATATTTGTTTTCAAGGGCACAGGGGTCTTCAATATTTTCCTTCATTCCCTAACCATTATACACGTTTATTTCTTCATGTGACCCACCACTAGGCATGCACAATCACTGGATTTAAGATGAATAAACAGTAAGTTCCTGTGGTTCTGGAGAGGGATAGAAGTAATGGGAGAGAGAATTGCATGGCTTGGGAAGCTAGTATTATGGGGGATCGAGGAGAGAGGGACACTGTGCTCTAAATTTGCCTGGTCTGCACTCGCTTTCCCCCCCCTTCTTCTTCACCTTTGTGGAACATGGCCAGTCTGTTTTCTGCTGCCTGGAGTCCCCTTTGGCCCATCTCTTCCTCAATATATTCTCCTTTTGTTTCTACTAAACTGAATTTTGCATGCAGAGGATGAGGACAGAATGTCTGATTTTTGCCTAACACCTCTTAACAGTTGATGTCCTTTGTTAACAATGAACAACGTGTTGAACACTAGATTCTAGTGTTTCTAGATTTTCTTTCACTGAGCAGGGAGGGTGGTGGGAGGAGGTTGTTTGTTTATTTTTTGTTTTGTTTTATATAAAAACTATCCCTCTTTCACTACTGCAAAAATAAAATCTCAAACATTCATACTACCAGACAACAAATTTACAATGTAAATAGGCAGAATATTAACTTTCAGGTTACTATGCACTGCAGTGAAATCCTAGAAAATGGTTGAGTATACATTGAGCTTGAAATACCAAAGTAATCCTATAGAGAAATAAGAATGTATGTTTTCCTCAAGAAAGACATTAAAGTATTTTTCTGAATTGAACCAGAGAATTCAGCTCTTCACACAATCAAGTGCTGAAGGAGGACTTAATTAAAAGAAAACTGTTTTTGTAGTGAACGTGGGCCATTTCACATTACTCAAACCTCTCATCTGTCTCTGTTGCTAGCTGATACAATAAGTAAGGTAACAAATCAATTCCCAGAACTGTATTCTGCTGCTTTTGTGGACCATTGCTCTTATTGAGCTAAAAGATCAATTTAACTTATCACTATGGCACTCCTAATGTTCACGTGCTTTCTGCTTATATGAAAGATTTTGCCCAGCCAAATGTGAGTTTCATACATAGAGGTTTAGTCACCTCCGCCAGCTCACAACTTTCTTTTTCATGTTTCTCGACTTGTCAAATTCTCCACCTGAGTTGTTAAACTTAGAATTCATGCTGGGGTTCATGCAGTTCAAATATTGCAACTATCTACTCTATTTGCTCAAGAAAAGTTTTCCTGTTAGCCACTAATATGCAAGTAACTCTGTTGCTGCAGTTATGTGCTGCTCACAGAAGTACAGCTTAAGAAAAGATAACGCTTATCCATCTTTTCTCCAGGGATTATTGTAAATCCTCTAATCAGAAATAGTTGATAAAAGGTGGAAAGACCATTCAGGGTGACAAAATATGAGCTAGACTGATCCACTGAACCAGAAAAAATACATAAAGTTTACTGTTTATTTCTGTGTGCTTAAATAACTGGGCAAGAGCAGGGTATAACTATCCCAAATGTGCAGTGCTGATTTGTTAATGATTACTGATATTAAGCTTTTTGCTGATGTCCAATCTTAAAAATAGATCATAAATTTGTAATAAATGCTCTTTGATCCAGACTATCACAGTGCAATAATAATCGTGGGTAGATTTCCTTTAAAAAAGTAATCCATTGAAGTGGAAGTTAGGTAATAGAATCAACGCTGGAAAGATGCTGGAAAGCGAGAGGATTGAGACTTGTAATTGTTCAGCATCTCACACACCTGGTCTTGCTTGTTGATAACAGGAATGTGGAAATTGCTTAAGAAGAGAAAATAAGGAATAATAAAGAAAAACAAGTCTAGGCCTAACAAAATATCAAAGCAGAACAATTGATATCATTTAAATAATCATAACTGATTTCTAGACAGGCACATTTTTTCTCTATAAGCATAAACAGTTAAAAAAATATAGATCACATTTGAGATTTTTGTAGCTGTATGTATATACACTCTGATTTATTACTGAGAAGACCATAACTGCCTAAAATTCAGGTATTCTAACCTGATTAACAACTTGACCAAGACTCATCTAACTTCTCTCCAAATTCAGTAGACAGAAATTGGCACATCCGTGGTTTTGTCTGCCTGGTTCTGAAGTGGATGTCTACAATAGGTAGGGCAAATTGCTTCCTGGGATGGCTTGTTTCTCTCAATATATGCCTGGTGACAATCTCAGGTATAGATCCCTACCTACACTTGGTCCGATCCCTACCTTTCTAGTGGGGCAGCTTTCTACCGGAAAATATCCGTTTGATGGAGCCAGCGCATTCCATGGGGAATGCGGTGACTCTGTGATTGCCCCCAGTCAGATTCCTGGCATAACCCTGCAAACCAAGCAGGTTTCCTGTAATGTGCAACAGCCAGTTCCCATCACTCATTAGCATAAATAAGTCCCTGGATAGCCAGCCCACAGGCAGCGATGTTAGACCACAGGCAGCTGTGTTACTCCTTTGGGACACTGGAAAACTGCCTGATTTTTCTCTCTCTCTCATCTACCTGTCTCCTTTGTCACCCCTGAATACCATAGCTCCAAGTTCTAGTTTTATTTGGGTCTTGTATTAAAAAAACCCCAAACAGCAAAACACACCACAAACTCCTAACACAAAACAACAGAAAAAATAATGTTCTAATATTAGCAGTAGTAAAGTGAAAACCTGTATTTTTATGTTCAAAGTAAGTGGCTCCTTTTTGCTGTTTTAACAGAACAGTTTGACATTGTTTCTCTGGAAAAAGATAAGATCAGCACTTATTTCTAATTAGAGTAGAAGCTGGTTTTAATATTTTAGAAATAATAGTTCTGAGGTAACACAAAGATCCTGTTTTATTTCACTTTCCTATTCAGAGAAATATTTGTTATATTTTTTTGACCAAGAAGCAAGGAAGAAGGTAAAAGAAAGAAATAATAAACAGAAGGTGAATTTAAGCATTTCTCTGTTTGTGGGAAAGAATAATGTCTTTTGGGCTATTGTGAGTTTCCAGAGATGTCTTACTGCGTATGTCACAGAATCTTTTATTCAAACAGACAGTTCTGAAGGTGGCATGGTGCGGCATTAGAGCTCAGAGTAAATGTCCAACCTTTTGACATATGTTTGACCATATGAATGTTTTCCTTTGTGGTATTTTATCAGTGTGTCTTAAATTCCTACTGTGCATCGTGATCAGCACCAATAGCATTTTTAACTGTTCTTATAAGTCCTTCTACCTCTTCATATGTGGCCCATATGGCATAATATTTCCATGATGAAAACTGGTATATTTGGCACATTGCTATAATGACATTCAGATGTGAGATTCAGCTCTGACAAAGTGATTGTGTTTTGCAAAGAAACAACACTGCATCAGAACCCGTAAAAGTTATTAGCTCGTTTGCTGGTAGTGTGATTTTGGGTGGGGCTCCCCCCCGCCCCCCAAACTTGTCATTAAAGCATGTGATGAAGAACAAGAATATAGATGCTAGGGAATCAACTGATGTCTGTGGGTGCTGGATGGTAACTCTGAGAGTTTGGCATCAACGTGCTGTGAGTCAGTTAATAAAATCGACTGTCTCAGCCATTTGTATGTTGCAAATATTCCGTGACGAATTCAGAGGAAATAAAATTAGTAAATTCAGTACTAATTTACCAAAGAGGATCTCTCGTGCACATTGGTGCGAGTCAGGGGGAAGTGCTTTGGAGGCAGCAGAAGGTGGACTGGGGATGAGCACAGCCGACGGGCCCTTCTGAGCAGCGACTGTAAGGTGTATCGTACCGTGTTGGACCTGATGTTACAAACTCAAAAATAGCACTTCTGCTTACCTCTGCTACTAAACTGCTTGTTCCAGAGCTATACACACCTGCAATAATAAACTACAACAGATATTGCTGGTGGGATCTATTTAGAGACAGAAGGGTTTGCAGGAAAAGAATGAGAGGGGGTTTGTGCATTTAAATTACAATACCGGTAAGGTGTGTGTGGATGGAAGAAGTTGCATATTTATAAGTGGTTTCAAGCAGGACTTTGATCACTGTTCTGAGTTGGGGGAAAAAGGTCCATATTGATGAAGTGCAAAAACACAGTGAAGGAGAAAGATTTGTAAGACAGAAATGCTCTTGGTTTTTATCTAGATTAGTTTATGCAAATTTGATGTCAGTAAATTTCCCTCCCCCCCTTCCCCCTCTTCCTCCTAGACTGCAGAAGTTTTTAGGTCAGACATCACTCGCCTTCTGAGAACGATATCTAACAAGTATCTTTCTTTTAAACTTTCTAATGCTGAGATTAAGGAAAATCTTGCATGTCGAAACTTCTATTCAGTCATGTCAGTTCATTTTGTGTATTTCTATTTTTTATTAAATTATTTTCCAATATTTCTTGGCAAGCTGAGAATTCATATATTTTGTTTAATTATGAGTATTTGTGTATGAATTTAATCATTTTGTATGTCTCTAATTATTAGAATGATTTATACATAAACCAGAATTGTCAGTGGAATCTAAAGAAATTGTGCACGTGACTTCTAGTTTCCTTGGGTGCTCATTACCCAATTCCTTTGAAATTCTTTCATTAGACAATCTTAAAATCACAAATCTTAATTAAAATAACAGGACAGCCTTTGGAGACCTCCTAGTGTAGAATACAAAGCATATATTTTTTTCTTCTGAGAAAATTGGGGGTTTTTCACTGTAGTTTTCACAGAAAACGTGTTCTCTTGACTTCATGTTTCACTGTGTGCCTATATCTGAAGTGCATGGGCTATATGATCATTGTTAGGTTTTGCTGTAGGATTAATGTTCAGGGATGCTATTTAATAATATATAGGATAAATGATTCTTCAGCCTATTTTGAATGATGGATAAATAGCCATTTAGGTTATCATTTTCAACTTTCTCTCCTTCTACTGCCATTGCATAATGAGAAATTTTCACTGTAATTATCATTTCCAACACAAACCCCATATAAATAGCAGATTATTTTTTTTTTAGTACTATCTCAGAAAGAAGAAGAATGAACAGCAGGGCTCATTTTCAGTTCCCTGTACATCAAAAGAATTGTAATGGATTGTTAAAAATAATGTGAAAACAAGCACTTTTTCACAATACTCAACAGAAAATGATGATCTTTTCCCTTTAATGTTTTGCTGCATGATTCTTCTCCTTGGAGACATTCTGACTTCATTGCAGTCTGTCTCTGTATTTTTTTTTTTCTTCTCTTTTCCAAACTTATTTGAATTTTCCTGTGAGGGATACACTGTGAGGAAGGTGACTTAGCATAGACAATTCCAGTTTCTGTAAGAGTTGTCCGTGGCATACAGTTGCTGAGCAGCACCCTGCTGTTTGTCTGCTAGTATTCTGGTTAGGGAAAGAAAAAGGAAAAAAAAAAAAAAAAGTAATTGGGAAGAGATTTACTGAAATAATTCAGGAATAACTGCTAAGCAGCATAAAGGTTAAATGTTAGAACTAGTTTTTAGTTCTTATTTTATGGTTTGCACTGAAGTAAAGTAAGCTCAGATAGTAAAAGATGGGAATAACTACACAGCATTTTCTCAGAGCAATTTCTTTCTATTATGTTTGATAAGAAATTATTTTTTTAAAAGGCTTTCAGGTGAAGCCAAGTGTCCACATCAAAGTGGAAAACTACTTTTAAAGAGAAATTCAGTGAGAAATACAAGATTTAATGGACACAGTCACAATTCTGTTCCCTCTAACGACAACCTTCCAGGAAAGTAACCTGTTACGAGTAGTTTCTGAAATACTACAGTGTACTTTTTAATATTTCTTAATATTCAGTTCTCTCTCTCTCTCAATTAAATTATTTCATTGGTCTTAAATAGCTTTTAAAAATGCAGGCATTTGTGTACGTCTGCCTATCTGTGTTTTGATGAGGAAATCTAAGATATGTGTGGAAAGTGATCCAGGTTAAAAACTACAAATTTTTCAGTACAGTAACTCTTAATGTTTAAACTTCACTTTCTTAATTTGGTATGGCTTAATGCAAGCAACTCTGTCACTTAAAAAAATGACACAACCCTCCCCCCCAAAAAAACCCAACATTATTTAAAATGAAGCTCTCCATGGTGGAAATCTGATTAAATTTACACTCCTATCCTTGCACTTATGGGAGAGAAGGGAGTCACATTTTGAAGCATATTAACTGAATTTCATTTTACAATTTGGAGAAAACTCAGTAGTTTGGATTTTTTTCTGAAAACAGAAAATGTTTTTGTTTATTTCGTTATTTTGATAAGGGAATGGAAGAGGCAAGACCAAAAGAGAAATAAATAGGGTATATATCAAGATGGTGCGTGCCCAGCATTTACAGCACAAGGGCGGGGGAAAGGTGTTCCCAGACATTTGTGGTCTGCTTTTACAGATTGTATGTTCCTGACCATAATATGTACAAAAAGGAAACAAAATGTATTCATTCAGAACATCCTTGAAATTTTGCTGGCTTACATACCCCCTTTCTCTGAAAAAGTAGAATTACAACAGCTAACAAATCATACATTTAATTTTATCACCTGAATGCAGAGATTTTTATTATCCTCTTCATCCCGTCTGTGGTATTCTCATTTACCTTTGTTACTTGTCAGTTTTGGTCACCCACATCCTATGTATGGAGGTCTGCTGCATCAGTTCTTAGGGAAGAAGCTTGTAAACTGGGCAGGGCGGGGAGCTTATCTTCCTATCTCTTTACAAATTATTTAGACACTGCTGATTCTACTGAAGAAAGCCCCCAACACGCTTTACTTGTTTTGATCATATTTCAGCTGCGATACAAATTCCTGGCATATCTCACTGAGCAATGACAAAATAATTTGTAATTCTTATTCTTAGACACAAAATTGGGGCAGATCGTAACAGAAGTGATTGTACGTTTCTTGCTACTGAAATGTTAGACATGTTATCTCAGATTTCCAAGCCATTTAACCATTTGGCCATCAAAGAGCAGACCGTTATCTGTTTTGGCATTAATCTACTTCCAACGGCTACTTTGGAGCACAGTTTCAAAATGACAACAAACATGCACAATGCATTATAATTATGCCCCTTGCAGGAATAAGAACCGCAGAAGGATTTCGTGACCTTAAGTCTCGTGTCTTTGCTTCTGTGGGAACTAAAAATATCCTTTTTAAAGTTTGGTTATAAGGTATGTTTCCCAAAGTATTGCATGGGGTTCTCAAGATTTTTTTTAAGTGGAGATAAAATGCAAAATCATACGTATGCATAATATCAGGGGAACGCTCAGTGTAAATTCAATCAAGAATGAAATGCTATTACATGCAAACACCTCCTGGGCTTGTGCAGAGGTAATGGAGCATAGGAAATAGATAAAGTGACAGCCAAGAGAGGAAGAAGATATGTGACTTTCCTTACAACTTTGTTTAATAAAGCTCTCGACATACATTGTGGATATAATGTGTTGTTTTGTCTCCATCCAAATCATCTTAGTTTTTATTCCATGCATTTTGTAGACTGTAATTTGGTGGTAATGGCTTCTTTGCACAGTTCAGGAGTGATGAACAGGAATAACAAGTCAGTTAATAAGAGGATGTGCATGTCTTTCCCTGTACAGAGCTCTTTATTCGAGTAGGAAGGAAGAAAGTCATATTTTGCTTCTAAGAAACGTCACTAAGGATGAAGTATTGAATATTTAGGGAGAATAAATATGAAAAGGCTGATTTAAAAGCAGCCTGTGTAAGAACCAGGTGAAAAGACTTACCTTTCTTCAGCCTTTCCTTAATTATTACAAGCTTATTACTAGTTCGAAGCATGCTTTATGAAATCTGTGATTCTTGAAGTTTGTCTTGTGCATTATCAGTAGATGCAGTCATTTTGATCTGTGTTGTGATCTTCCAAGCCGTGCTGCCTGAGTGAGGAGCAGATTTGGATTGTGCTGCCTGAGAAGGGCTGCAGCTGCCCCATGATTCAAGGAGTTAGGATGTGGTCTCTGTTCTCCCCTTGCTCCAGTTGGGAGCAATCTGTTCAGGCACAGAGAAGTTATGCCCTTTCACTCCCTAGAGGGAGACGCGGTTGGATTCTCAGATGAACCGTTCGTGTTGCCTCAACCTTGTCAACTTTTTCAGGCTTTTTCATTTCAATGGAAAATTGTGATGACTAAATAATTGGAATATGATGCAGACATGGAAGGCATTTTAATATGGATCGTGTTTACTAATTTTTTTTATTCCTTGATTTAGATAAAAAGTCAAGTGTTCGGAGACTCTTCTTAGCAGCAGCTAGAAAAGACACTATGTATTAGTAACATAAATAATATGTTATGCCAACATAGTAACAAATCAAGCCCTTTTCCTATTTACTACTGAAAGAGGATCTATTTATAACACTACAGATTTCCCTATAATTTAGAAAAAAATGAAACATCTTGCATAGGATTTAGCATTAATTTGGATGAGGACAACATTGCTCTTAACAAGGATTTTTGGTCTCACATAACTGTATTTGCCAGAGATCTCTCAGCGTTTCAGGTTACAAAACTGGCATTTTGCAGACCTACAACAAATAAAAGAATAACTAGGTTTATAAATAGGACTAAAATTGGGTCTCACCACACTTGAGAGCATAAGAAATGCCACACCAGCACTCTCTAGCCCAGCAAATTGTCTCTGGTGGTGACGTTAGGACAGGTCGGGCAGGGAGAAGGTACGAGCCTGGCCGCTTTCTGCAGACCATTCCCCTCGGTGCCCCCACCCCTAGGTTCCATAGCTGTGCACTGGGGACATCGGGAGACACATTACTGCCTATTCCTTGTAGTATCTACTTTTCAGCCTATTTTTCGTGAAGTTGTCTAATCCCTCTCTGAAACTGCTGATTCTCTTGGCCCTCACAGCCTCCTGTGGCAGCAAGCTCTAGATACTTACTACCTGCTGTGAAAAGAAATAATTTATCTGTTCTCAACCAGTTTCCATTACAAGAATGGAGCACACTCCTAGCCACTCTTTTCTGTCTTTCAACAAAATACACGTTCAGGAGAGAACCTTTCTTTTTACGTAATGTTGCCAAGTTTCTTAAAACTCTTTTCTGAGGGTCTTTATAAAAAATACTTTATATATATATGTATCCTACCCAAACCAAATCATCCTTCTCTGCGCGCTTGTTGACTTCTTTAAAGAAGCCCAGTACTCCCTTTAACAAAAAGCTACGGCAGCTCTTTCCAAGCAAATGACACATGTTGTTAATTTTATTCCTCAGAGTGGTTTTTCCAGCTTCTGCCATATGGGGAAGGCAGGCATATAGACCAGCAGTTGCCAGGATCTGGGAGCCCAGTTTCAGAATCACAATGCTGGAGCGGTATGATTCAAGCCTCGCATTACGGTCACATCTCCTGCCATCACAACCTCTCTGATCTCCGTCTTCATAGGCAGTTCGTGTTACTCCTGATTACAGACGCATCATATTCTTCAGACCTGGAATTTAAATTCTGGGTTAATTATTGACATTCAATAATTAATCTGATTTTATTTTTAAGTACTTGTTAATATGTAATAGTATCCCAACAGCCACACAGCCTTTCTTTCTGTATACTTTGCATCCGTATATTACAGTGCACACCTAACTACCATTCTGGCACCAGACTTCTGAGAAACCTAGTGTCAGTTAAAGTAAAACAAGCTCCTTATATCTTAGCTAAGAAATTGAGGCCAGCAGTTTTCAGTAGAACTAAAAATAGAGAAAAGGAAGTGCTACCCTGCCATTTTGCACTGTCATTCTGTAAAAAATATCATACTACAAGAAATTACAATGACAAAGAGAGGCCAATTTCAATAGCAGTAAGCTAACTCAGGGGAATAAATCGTTTAGTAAGTGGTGTTATTATTATAGTGAGTCAGTCTGCAGGTACTGTTTCTCATTCTTCCTTTTTTTTTTTTTTCTTGTTTTTCTCTATTGTTATTAAGTAATCAAAATAAAAGTTGAAAATATAGTAGCTATAGGAAACACACATGCTCATGTTTCTAAGCAAACCAACATTTAAAGTTCTGTGAAAAATGACGCTGTAACTTGGCATAGGGCTCGATCTTATTCTCCATGCTGTTTTTTATAGAGTTATTTTTTTCACAAAGGAATGATAGGTATAATAAATAGGGCTTGAAGGAGATTTGAAAGGCTGTGCAGTCCAGATTTTTGCCTCGGGCAGGATCAACTAGACTTAAATAATTTCTGACCAATTTCTGTCTAACCTGCTCTTTAAGTCAAGGGTGGGTATTTTTTGTAGCTTTGCAGAAGTTTTTTTTTTCCCCACTGCTTTGCAATCCTTGCAGATCAAAAGATGTTTGTCTCCAACCTTAATATCCCCTGCTGCAATTTAAGCTAATTATGTCACCACAATGGAAATTGAGAACAGTTTACTCTCTCTCAGCAATAACCTCATATATTTGAAGGCTGATACTTCAGTTCAATCTTCTCTAGACTAAACAAATCCTGCTTTTTAAAATTTCTATCCTTGTTTCTAGACTTCTGACCATCTGTCCACTCATTTGCAACTCATTCCTATGTTAATCCATTTTATTCAGCTAGTTATTTTAGTGCTTTGCAGTTATTGAATTGAATACTCAGTTTTTCTGAGATCACATTGAATTGTGTTTCTCTTCTCAAGTACTTGCTGCTGGTTGGGTTTTGCATCATTGTGAATGTAAAAAAATCTACCCTCTATTCCATCAGCCAAGCAATTAATGAAAATAGTGATAAATCTGTATGTAGCTTCACTTGATATTGCTTTCCCATATAGTGCCTTCAAGTTATGTTTTCTCATCCGTTTAATTTCTATTTAAATCAACATTTCCCAGCTTGCTTGCGGTACCATCACATGGACAGTATCAGAAGCCTTGCTTAAGGGCGTCAGACACAACCTCTACCTGTTGTCCACTGTTGGTAACTCTTACAGCTCTGGATGAAAGGAAATTCAGTTGACTGGTTATTATTTACTCTTGATAAATGGTTGACTGCTACTTTTTTTCCCCCTACTCACAGATTGTTTAATCATATGTTCTAGAACTGAGCTCAAAATAATTCACCTAAAATTTCCTGGGTAGTTTTCTATCCCTCTTTCAAAAGTGAACTATATTTATCCATTGCAGGTTCTCAAATGTAACTATGAATGCCTACGAGATTGCTTGAGCAAGTTCCCAAGTATTATAGCTGAAATTCATGAGTTGTCACGTCACAATTGATATTGAGCTAGATAAGAACGGTGTCATACCAATAACAAAATTAGCGTTGTTTGTTTATTGTCTTTCACACAGAGACCTTCTGCCTTGAAGCTGTTAGCATAAGGATTAGCGCTAGAGCAAACCTGTTTTCAGACTATCACTTCAAAAGTTTCAGTGACTGTTTTGTTCTATTTGGGAAGATTGTTGTGGCAAAATAAGATCACAAACTTTAGAGCATCTGCAAACATAATCTCCATCTTGTATAATGTTGCAGAAGAGAAATGAGCAGTAGGTTTGAAACTCTTGTTGCCAATAGGGAGATAATAAACACAGTGGATAATAGTACAAAAAGCTATTTAGGCTCTATGTGATGGGTTGTATTCCTTATCTGAATATTGTCTACTATTTCATATTACCAGCATATATATATGTATGTGTGTATACGTATACGCTCTTTTTTTTTTTTTTTCCCTAGTAGAAGATGTAGTGAAGACCAAGAACAAAAAAAATCATGAGGTAGCTAGAAGGATTGGTGAGAGCAAGTTCTGAGCAATAGCCTGGCTGAGCAGCAACTTCAGGGTTGGAATAGTGAACAAATATTGGAAAATATCTTTCCAATAGGAATAGTAGGATATATGTGCAAGATTAAATTAGGGACAGTTAGTGCAGGTATCCTCAGGCTGGTGCATGAAGTTGATACAAATTTGCTGTGCTTTAAAAAAAAAAAACAATCATATGGAATATGCAACAGTGAAGACTTGGCTCTGACCTCTTTCTCTCTCGTGCACACGCATACATATGCCGCTGCTAGTAGTACTGCAATATTGTGGAGGTGCCTTGATTACAGATAGGCTCACTGCAGGTGTTTTAAATGAGATAAAGCTGGGGAGCAGATGCAGGAACAGGTAAGTGGTTCTGCATTCAGCCAGTTGAGACTCATCAGGTCTCATTAACTCAGGCTGTTCCTGAAAGGCTCTGTACTGCTGAGCTGGCCTCAGAAATTACACAACTGTGTTCACACAGCGCTCTGTGTGCATTAGTTAAGTCTATGTGACCCACGCTAGCTCGTTACTGCATCAGCTGTAGTACCTCTGCCCCAAGTTGTATTTAATCCAGAATTCAGGTTAAATCATCCGTAGGTAATTGAAGATTGACTGCCTTTCTGGAGTGTGCAGCTCAAATATCAGTTAGCTCCTTTCTTGCATATCACTGCTTTTCCTAGACCTCTGTCCCCTCCCTCTCATGCCCCTATCCTGCTGTTCACTCTCATTCCTGTTTCCCACCCTCCATGTGCTTGTGCTCGTGCTCAGCCTGAAGGATTTGCCTTTCTCAAACAGGTGAGCTGGTGGATACAGTACAGCAGAATCTAAGCAGTCGTGTAGGAAGGAAGCCGTGTGGGTACAGCTGGCCAGGAACTGCTGTTCCCTCTTCCAGTGCACATACGTCCAGCTTGCAGTCGTATGCCGGAGTGTGGGCACCTTACGTTAAGCTCTTGGGTTAATGCTGCTGTGGCAGTTGCTGGTTTTTTTTTTGGTTTTTTTTGGTTTTTTTTTGTTCGGTATGAGTAATGAGTATGATCATGCTTTGTGGCTATTTAGGGTTTGAGTGATTGTTAATCTGTGGATAGAGTTTCCATTTGGAGGTAATTCAATAAGCACGCCCTCAGCCAGAAATTCTGTGCAACTGTGTGCATGTATGGAAATCTCTCTTAATGTATCTCTTATGTGACTTTATTTATTTATGGTAGGGAAAGTCCTCCAAGAGAGTAACTCGTATGATCTGATTTCCATATGAAATGTCTCTTATGCTGTGGAAGACAGTTTGAAACATTCCTTTGATCTACATTGACATTAGAAAACAATAAACTATCAAGCCTCAAGAGAACTACCTTGGCATACGTGGTGAATCAGTTATAATTATTTGTTATCTCTTAATGCCTGCACATCTGCAGCAGTGAGTAATTAAAGTTTGAAAGGAAGCTAAAATTTTACAAACTGATTAAGGTCTTTGCAGTTTTTCAGAACTGTGTTTGGTTTGGTGGTTTTGTTTTGTTTTGTAGAAGTATAGGGGTAATACTCAAAGAAGTTACAACAACCTCATTTGCACACTAATCTACACCTGGAATACAGACTACGAAAAAACGAAATGACAGCAGTTATTCCTCTGTCGGGTATCTGTTTAAAACAAGAAAAAATTCTGATCGCATGTCTTCTCTACTACCACAGTCTTAATAATGTCCTACACCTCTGCTATTGGTGTTGCACTTCTTCGGCGTTCTCTCCCAGCATCACCCAAATCAAAATGAGAAATGTATAACTTTAGGTACCTGTAAACGGAGAGCTGTCATCCTCCATTCCTCACGTACCCATCTTCAGTAAAGCCCAGCCATTTTACATTTCCTTTGCCAGCTTGCTCCTGTTGCTTTTTGTTAGAGCCATGTCCCCGTTACTTTTGTCCTCGGAACTTTCTGGCACAAGGCGCGGACTGAGAGCAAAAGGGGGGCCATGGGAGTAAGCTGGCGTAGTGGCATCAGTGCCACCGCTACACCAACTGGAAATGATCAGCCAGTGGTGCCTCCGTAGCCCTTGCGAGCCTTTCTGAGAAAGCAGCTGCTTCAGAGTATTAGGACATGTTGAGGCATAGCTCCTAGACCTGTCAGTGCTTCAGAGTCTCGTTTTGGTTTTAACCAGAATATATTATGCTGTCATGGGTAAATAAACTGATGTTGCTTTTAGCTTGTTCATCAGGACTAAAAGATAATGGCATCTGTTCTGTCTTATGTGTAATATTTCTCTTTTATTTCTTAGCGCAGTTGTTTATGCCTGTTTTTATGATCCTCAGCCCATGTTTCTAGAGAGTTCTTCAAATCCCTTGGACAATGGCTACAATTTACATCTTTGCATTTTCTAATGCTTGGAGTGAAGGTATTTAGGAGGATACTCTGGAGGGATAAAGTAGAAACAACAGAAATAGTAGCTTCCTGAACTCAGTTTTCTGTTGTTAATAATTAATAGCTGACAAAAAAAAATAAAAATGTTTGCCTTCAAACGTAGCTCTCAAAAAAAGAGAAATCTTTCTTTTTTGTGTGGTGGGAAAAGCCACTGGAAAGAACTGAATCTGCATGTGTGTATGTCATAATTTTCAAGAGAAGAGAAGGAATAAGGTCAGAAAGTTGAATAAGAAAAAAATTGCTAAGATAGCTACATTTTTTCAGCAGCATAGACTGTAAAATACCTCCCTGTTTTGCAGGCTGGTATTTGCAGAAAGCCAGTGACCTCAGTCTGGAGTCCTTCCAGGATTTAGCTCTTGAAGAACTGCTTGTCACAATCTAGCAATACTCTCATTTCCATAGGGAGATACAAATCATTAATTTTTAAAAATGTAACACATTTGGAAGCTCTTGTTTCCACCTCCCAATATGGCCTTTCTGTTAAACTGACTTTGTTATGGTAACAGGGAGGGGGAGAGTGGGAGACAGGGTCCAGATGCATCTTAGCAGCCTCCTAGTTAATTTGGGTTCTCCACCCCTGGAGAACTGACTGCAGCAATCCTTAGCTTATCCTCTATATGGTATGACATTTTCTTGCACCTCACTAGTTTACTGAGTAAAAAGTGAAAATATCACAGATCGGATAAGGCCAAATTTTCAGGTATGTTAAACTTGAAAATGATTATTCCAGAATTTTATATTTATCTCGATTTGCTTTATGTCAAATTGTGTGGCGATGCTAGTAAGATGTAGAAATACCTTACTGACATGGAAAAAGTTAACAATCAGTGAAAAGCTGAAAATCAAGTTGGATTAACCGATAAAGATGAACATTTTTTACTAGTGAGTTGTTAGCAGCCAGTGCCATAAGCCCTTGGGTTTAGGAGCTGAGGTCTGTGAATTAAAAAAAAAAAAAAGCAAACACCTCTCATGTTGAAAAAAACACACTATAAAAATGGATTATATACATTCATCCAATCTTCAGAGTTATTTTTCAGCCATGACTGACACCGTTATGGAAGTGCATGTAGTGAATTTGTGAATATGGTCAGAATTTGTAATGGAAAGGAATGTATAGTATAGTTTGTTATATAGCTAAGGCCCATCTTTTGTAGTAAAAGGGAGAGGAAGTATATGAGAACAGTCTAGGTAAAACCTGGAGACAAGCTTATTTCTTTCTGGAACTGTGGAAGTACTTTGTCTATAAAATGTTCATATTTGACAAAACATATCAGGAACTAAGAGTAAATAAAAATGTACTGGAAGAGACAGGTTTACACCCGTTTTCATTCTTTTGTCACAGTAAAAAGTTGAGGGGCTGAAAACTGAGTTCTGTTTCTCTAAAGTAAGTGAAATACAGCAACAAAACAATATTTTGCAATGCACAGAAAATCTCTGTGGAAAAATGCCGGTATTTCAAAATTACTTTACAAATGTAATATAGAGAAGGGTACTTTAATTTTGACTTTTAGAGGTGAAGTTTATTCTAAGGTTATTTTCATTTTGCCAGGAACATTTATTATATTCATAAGTGGGTTGTAATAGTATCCCAAAAAATCCTCCTCCTCTGTTTTGACCAGACTGTGATGCTCAAGCTCATCGCCCCTCAGGCCTCAGTTACTCTTCAGTTACGGAACAGAAATCAGAGGAAGGCTATTAATTTTGAAATTTATTTTCCTTGGGTTCCATCTTTGTTATTGCAAAGGCCTACTGCAAAATCAGTATCTGTATCTATATATACTTATATATAACCATGTGTTTGTATACATAAATACACATATAAAGCAAATTATTAGTTCCTGCTTTTATTACAGTAGTGTCATTTGACTTTAGCAGTGATTCTTTCTTTTCTATTTATATCAGGTATATTTCTGAAACTGTCATTCAGATAATAAAACTGTATTTTCTGAAAAAGAAAAATGCTAATTATTCTTCAACTCCAGTAGAATTCTGTGGTTCCTCTGCAAGCTACTAATCAATGTCTGCACCTTCTGCCTCAAGCAATGGTTACAGATGAAATACGTTAACTGTTCGTAATAAGAGTTCCCTTTGCCTGAACAAGAAATAGCTCCAGTTTTATGCTTAACTTTATGCTTAAACACTGTTCTCAGTCAGAAATTGATTAAATATATTTAAATTACATAATACATGTGTGAGGGAAGGGGAACCAAGTAGGACTGATTTGAGGAAACAGGTGTTGAAAATTCATCTCAGATAAGTTGGTATTATAGATGAGTTGAAATTCAATTCAAAATGTATTTTTAATTTCTCATAGATTCATAGATTTCAAGGTCAGAAAGAACAGATATGATCATATACTATTTATGAAACCATAATCCATGGGAGTTTACATAGGGATTCCTTGCCTGATCTGCAAAATTGTGTCTTGACTATCTATTAAAAAAATTTAAAATAATCATGTGATCTTGATTTAGACAATTCTATTAATTTAGAATTTCTTACATTCTTTAGTCATCTGCTCTGATTTTTGAATGGACTCACTACTCAGAACTTACATCTTTTCTGTTTGAAATTTGCTGTCTTCAATTTCCAGTCAGTATATCTTTTTAACGCTGTTGTTGCCATCATTAATAATTACTGTATTATCAGAAAACTGTCTTTGGTTGCCTGTAGCATGAGCAAGTTTTCCCTCTGCAGCAAGCTGTATTGACCAAGGAAGGCGTGGCACCACAAAATGACAGAAAAGTCTAAAATGAGGCATAATTGCATAACGTAGGTGCCTGTCTCCAGCCTTGACACCCCTGCCCAGCTCTGCTGGCACTTAGCTCTACAGTAGTATCGTTTGCTGTGTTCCTTAGATTTGGCTTTTGCCTGTGAATAGAAGCTTTTCCAACCTGCTGTGCGGGAATTTAAAATCCAGTAGCCACCTTCAGAGTAAGCCCTCCTTCATCTGCCTCCCATGAATACGTGCTTTAATCTGCTAGGTGTTCTCTGTCAGCATATCAGAAGGGTGCTCACTGGAAATGCAGGAGGAAGAGTGGCCGCCTGTTCCTTTGTACATTTTCCAGTGGATAAGGCACCCATCCAGGCAGTGAGTCTCCTGCTTTCAGTGTCTTTCTTAGCTCCCACTTTTCAGAACTGTGCCTTCCACCAGGCTGTTCTGGTCAGTGTTCGTCTGGTCCTCTTCTCTGGAATTGGCACCACTGCTCAAAAAAGAGTTGAGGGGTCCCAGGATAGGAAGGAGAAAGCAAGGACCTGGCCCTTGTCGCCAGGACACCCATCACCATCACAAGACAAGGAGTGCTCCTGTATTTCTGCCAGTCATGCAGTGCCTAGGCATCTTTCCGCACAGCCTACGCCTGGCTGAGTTCCCTCCTGAGGCATCTACTCTCCACCCGCTTTTCACGCTGCAAAATAACTGGGGGACCTAACTCGGCTGCAGCTCCTGCTTTAGTTATGTGTAGTGATGCTCAAGTGCGCAGCACTTACATCTGTTTCTCAACCTACCCCATAGCTTCTTAGATCATGTTATAGTTTTTTGAGTGTTAAATATGGTTATTTTCAAGAGACTGGTGTCTCTGTGACACTGCCGAGACAAGATGGTATTAATAATATACTAGCTCCTGCTGGAAACTGAGAACTTGAGATTTCCCCTTTGAAATTAGTTATAAAGCTAAGTCTTGCCCTGTCAAACTTTTAATAACCCATTTTTTCAGTACACCACTGTTTTGTCTTCATAATCTCCTCAGTCTTTTAAATGAAACATTTATCCTGCACTTGCAGTATCCACAATATATACATTTCCTTCCTTCCTTCACTGTTAATGAAATACGAATATCATCAGAATTTTCAAAGTTGCTACCTTTACCTTCTGCATTATTGTTAAGTACATAGCTATGGAAATATGGGGGAATAAAAACTAGAAGTAAAACAAACACACACACGCACCAGAACAAAGCAACAAAAATGAAAACAAAAATGAAAGGCAGAAGTATAGCTCTAGGAGTAAAACCTTTCTGAATATGCCAGAAAGGTTTAGGCACCAAAACTAGGCTCGTTACTTTGTATGGTTCTTAGCTTTCAGAATGACAATGAGATATGAATAAAGATGAGGATCCTAGTTACTAGATTTGGGCTCAAGTTATTCCAGAATTATTTCAACATTTCTTATCAGACATGGTAAATAAGAATGCTCCCCCCAGCCCTACCTTGTGCACACACACACAGAGCTAAACAATAAGTTTACTGTAAGAAACAATTGATGTAACAGCTTTTGCTTTCTTTTTCAAAAGCGAACCTAAGCAAACTAGATCATATCCTCTTTCTTCATTTTACCTTATTCTTGGGAAAAATATCTAGTGTCGTAAGGTACTAAAGAAGAACTTATCTGGCAAATGATGCTGTGCAAATCCATTTTCTTCTTCTTAATTGTTATTCACTTGCTATTACTGGAGGAAACTTCCAGTAAAAGTAATCAAAGATTTCCAGAGGCTCCAGCAGAAACTGAGGAAGGCATTCTGTGGTTTTTTCAGAGCATAAAATTGATTCAGGCTATTCTTTTCCCTATAAAATTGGATAATTTGGGGACCATCTTTAGTCAAGCTGTTAGCTTTCCTTCTCCACGAAAATAAGTTGGTTATTTTCTTAAATTTAAAAAAAGGATAGCTAAAAATACCTGCTTGTTTTGCTTATATTCATAATATAATATTATGTCTACTCAATACTGTTTCATGCAAGGTAAACGTATCTTCTGTTTAAAAAAGTGACAAGGTAAAGAACCTATACTTTGCTTTTGAAGCGCATTGACAAGTATATTTTTCACTAGATCAGTCTCAGATAAAAGGAGTTCACTACCACCATCATCTGAAAAAAAACCAGTAAAGAAAAACTAAAGCTTCAGCTTTGAGAAACAGAACAGCTGTCCTCAGTTTTCTTGGTAATACGCATTTGTAAGTGCAGTGGAAAAATCCTTAATCCGAAAACCATTGGTTATATAGGAGAAATAAAATAGTAAATATTGCAAATTCACGTTCCACAAATGGTAGCTATGTGCTGAGAGACTTTGGTTCTGCTGACTAATACAGAAACTGGGGAAGCTCTGTGGCTCCTAACGCTGGTTCCCATCCATTAAGTTATTTAGTGCGATTGCCTGAAAGGACATAAGATACCCTGGAATAGTTTTGCCCAATTGTTTAGATGCTCATACTTTATTGCAAACAAAAGTAGTATTGAGCAGCCACATTGTTTGGGGGCAAAAGGCTGTAACTTCATACACAGTTCACATATACTCAGATTTACTCTTAAAGCTGTAATCCTGTTTCAGTCTTGAGTTCTTACACGTGATTTATCACTGTGTTCTTCTAGTTGAATGGATCTCATTATAGCCAAACACCCAAATCTTTAAATGTTGTTCCACTTGTTACAGATACATCTTTAGCTTTATTCCTTTTTTTTCTGGCAGTGGCTATAACAGAGTGAATTCCTTTTATCTGAGAATGATACATGCACAAACCATGTTAAGATGTAATCTTTTCCTAGTCTTCGCTCCATCTTCTCTCCATCCTGTCCACTGGATGGACTCCAGTGCAGATCCATCAAGACATCTCAGTTAGAAAGAGCAAGCTGCTGATGGTGTGACCCTCTTCCTGGATATGCACCATATGTGCAAAATAGCATAGACAGCATGCTTCCTACGTAGTGTCCCTCTGTTCGGTGCTTGTTTTCACGTAGATGATGTCTGAGATAGTTGCCAGTGTTCATCAATTTTGAACATGTTACTATGCATTGCTGTAAAAATGACACAGCCTGTCAAAAAAAAATCTTATCTGGGGATCTTCTTTAGTACATAGTAGCTAATCTTCCCAAACTACTTAGCATTCCTGAAGACTCTGGATTTTTGTTTACCAATTATCCATGAAAAGTTGGTAATTCAACCACTTCTGCTACAGCCCTGCCTCACTCCATGTATTGTCGTGTAAGGTGCCATCGTAGCTGTTAAGAACAAGTTAAATTCATTTGTAGATGCTTATTTTTAGTATAGCATTCTTGCAGCTCCTTGTGATACTGCAGGTTCCTTGGACCATGTGGACTACTTGCATCCTTTCTGTATCTTAAACGCATCTTTTCTGGGACACAAGCATCAAGGGGAGGTACCGAGTTACAGATTAGTTCAGCAAAAACATGCTACTGTAAATGCCGCTAAACACACAGACAAACTTTGCAAAGATTTGGGAAATCTTTGCCCCTCCTTATATTTTCTTCTTCTCCAGAGAAGGAGTGGGTTCAGAAAGTCCAAGCTTAGCAAGGTAGGGCTTCTCTTGTCTCATCGATCTTCATCAATCCTTCATCTTGAGTTGGTATAAACGGATCTCCTTGTGACAGAGTTTTTCTCTTTCTTTCAAGTAATTTCATTTCAAGTAATGGATTGTATGAATGTTTTAAATGAGTGTGAAATGTCTACAGCATTATTAGTTCATATCACGTATCCAAATTTAGTCTTATTTAACTTCACATCTGGGTAGCTGCCACTAACATGCATCAATTGGAGGTCCCTCATCAAGAGATCTAGTGCATTGCTTCCTTACATCTCTGCAGCCTGTTTTCCTAGTCTGAAAATATTTTCAGCTGCAAGGTAAACTTTTATTTGCTTCCACCTTTTTATTTCTAAGGCTAGGGCACATCCAGCCTTGCTGGACCTGCTTCAGATCATATTACCTTTGTCTTGCAACCTATGTGTATGCCACCTTTTTCCTAGTGTCAGTACCCAATTTGGTGGTCTATGAGGACAGTAAAAAACACCTGAGTGGGCCTTGGCTGACTTTTAGCCTCTTGGGAAGTCTCATTCTTGTACCTTACTTATGACTCTGACCATGCTGCATGTACTTTTCCTTGCTGACTACCGCATTTGTGAATGAGTAGAAGGGTATCTGCCTCCGGCAGTTCTGGAGCAGTATAGTTGATTTCCCTGTGAACTCAGATTTTTAAGGGTTTTTTCTCTTCTACAGCTCACTCACCTTTCCTTAGAGATCTTGCAATACCTGTTCCCAAAGTCCTTTTCTGCAGACAAATGGGGAGCAGGGGAGGAAGAGAGAGGGTGAGAGTTAAGCCAGCTCCAGCCATCACCATGACCTTACGTTGTTGGTCAAAGCATGGAAATTCAAAGTACTCCCCGTTCCGCTTGGTTTGGTTAGTGTATATCAACAGCATGTTGCACTTTTTGCTGTTGTAACTTCCTAGTATGAACCAGAATTCATAGGTTGTAAAGGAGCAGTCCTCAGATGTTTACAATGCCACCAACATAATTTGTTGAGTGACTGTCACAAAAAAGCATACAAAAAGTTCTTTGATGCTTTTTCATGCAGCTAGTGAGACACCTGATAAGCTGTTACTGGTCGCTTTCCCACAGCATCGCTGATGGAGTTGATATAGTCACTAAAACAGTAGTGAGAGCTACTTCGGCAGTTCTTGAGTGGGCCCTAAGTGGGCTTAAAAATATGTGCTCATGAAAACTTAGGCTGCATAAATCACTCGGGCAAAATCAAATCACAGTGTCCAGTCTGTTAATGTTTTGCTTTTACTGACAGGTACCAATCAGCTAGCAACACTGCTAAGTAGTAACTCTAGATCTTCTTCTGTTCCTAGAATTATACATGCTTTGGAGAGAAAACACAAAGCAGCTAATAGCCAAAACAAAAGTTGTTTTCAAAAGAAAACTCCACTGCATTATATGACTTTCATTATTTTGTAATTTTATGTTTAAATGTAGAGAGTATGTAAATGATTGTTTTCTCTCATATTCCCTTCCTGCTTAGTGACAAGAAAACAAATTCAAATTGTGCTTGGGAGGAATAACTTAACAAGGCCAATTTTATTATGCAGATGAACTGTAGGTGTTGCATATCTGCATTTTCTGAAATTGTTAGCAAGCTTTCTTCCAAAGCTTTCTCTCTTTCTAGGTGTGTGTATAACACATTATATTTAGAGAACCAACCAGCCTTAAGAAACTCAGTTGTTTTAAGTAAAAGTTGTCATGGCTATACATTTTGCTCAGGAAGTAGTTGCTTCATTTTTTGTTTAAATTTAAGCTTTAGTGCCTAGTTTTTCAAAAGATGAGCAAATCATTTCCTCAACAACTGTTTAATGGAATTGTGCTTTTTCTAAGAATATCATGGTGAGTTTGGAGAAGTGAATAGCTTCATAAGAAGAAAAATATATCTTCCTTCTCTCTTACATTCCTATATTAATCATTCAATCGTGCTTTTGTGGTCCACTGGTTCATTTCATTAAATAAGTTTGGGGGTGGGCCAAAACGAACCATCCCAAACAGTTGGGAAGTCAGCCATGGGTTGTTTATGACAAAATGCTGTTTCCAGTTTGCTCTTAATATGGAAGGTCTTCCCTAAATCTCCTTTTTGACCAAACAGCATTTTTGGCTCACTTACTGTTAGCATTCTTACGTAGTGGAAAAAAAAAAAACCAAAACAAAAACATATAAAATAGATAGCAAACTGTTTTTGACTGGTAGCATGTAAATACACAGAAAAAATGTGAAGACATGGTAGTCATTACCACTACGGAGGACTCCTCCGTTAAGTACTAAAAGGAATCGTGGGACCTACTTTACCCAATAATCTTTAATTTTTTTAATGGCATTTTAACTTCTTCATTTTCAGAGACGTTTTTCAACTTAAGGATGTAAAATAGTTATGAAGTAGACCCAGAGCCTTTTTAAAGAAGCATACAGACTGAAGCACAATCATATATAACGTTGCAGAACAGCAACCTTAACTCTAGTTTATATGTTTGAACTTCAGCAATGGGACATTAAAAGTCCCGGCTTTGGTGTGAGAAAAGTTGCTTCTGATATTAAAGAGCAAACACCCATAATCAGCACTAATAAATGATTAGCTGAACGTTTAAGACTTGGTACCATCCTGGAATTCAGATATTCCAGTTTAATAACTGTGGTGGTTTAACCAGCCAAAACCAGCATAATAACGCTTGCCATAAAGTCAGGAAGAAAGATTGGATAGATTTTAAAGATCCTACCTTTTATATAAATTACTGCACACATGGCTAGAGTGACAAATATGCAGGCTGTAGCATGCAGTACATTATAAAGCTAAAGAATATTTAAATTCTCAGTCTCAAACCTTGCAGTCCCACCAAGAATTTGTCACACTTCACCTGTTTCAGTTTTTCAGGGGTTTTCTTGGCAATTCTTATACAAGTTATCTCAGTTGCTGACTTAAACAATTTGTTCCATATCTCAATCCCCATTTTGTGTAAAGAAATCATAAAAGCTAGGAACCTGAAAATTGGATTTTTCTTTTGAGCAGCTGCTGTCCACAAATGTGGAAAGATTGTTAAAAGTGAATAGCATCACTTTCTAACAAAGTGTAGGCAGGTTTGATGACTGAATCTCATCTTTCCATTACTATGCTGTCACCAAGCATTATTATGTTGGCACTCATAGATATATAGAAGAAAAAGAAAACTCTTTGGGGGTTTAAAGATGTATTTGTACAACCATGGATGTCAATGGTCCTTCCTCATTGTTGATCTACTCATGTTGAATTACAGTTATTATTAAACACAAATTTGATTACAATGTGGTGTATGTTTTGCAGAATACATTATTCTACCTTTACAGAGCACTAGGTAAATGAGAATAAAGGGAAATTATATGCACAAGAACACAAGTGTTTATAAAAAAAAAAAAAAAAAAAATCCTTTTAGTGTAGCTGACTCCCTAAGTCTTTGTACCTGTGCTTTTGGTGACCTGATGGGGACTAGATGGATTTCTGTTTAATTTATTTTGAAAATCCTTTCATAATAACTTTTATTTTTGTATTACCCATTTTTTACATAGCACATTTGTTTCAGTGTGCTGACATTCCAAATCAGAGGCATCTGGTCTGTTGCATCTGCTGTGCCTCCACCAGGGTGCCACTATTAACGAGTTTTTCTTCCTGTGGCTGTTGTAATAACGTCTTCTAATAGTTTCCACTTAGTTTTCTGTTGAGGATCCAATTTTACAACATTAAATATTTGGCTGAATTTGTAAAAGTTTTAAAAAGTGTCTCCATATATGCACTGTTTCTCATTTTGGTTTGGGGGTGGGGGTTTGTTTTTTTTGTTTGTTTGTCTGCTTTACATCTTTTCAGCTAATAATTTATTCATTTTTTTCCCAAAATCATATTTAGCTGTCTTTTAATTTGTATTCATCAAAACACTTCTCTTCCTAGCATAATTATTTGTATTTTTGTTACCCACAAAATCAATTTGTATGATTAGTTTGTCCGGTCACAGAATATTTTTCTGAATTTGCTAATACTTTAAGTGGAGCTCAAGTGTTGCTGGTTACTTTCGTGCTACAGGATCACAGGAAGGCTCAGGAATGATGTGTTTTAGTAGTTACTTTTATCCAAGTTTTCATCAGGGCTTGTACATGTACACACAAAGTAGGTTCCATGTGGAACGTATATTTACTAAGTCTTTAGGATTGTAGCAATTGGTAAAATTGTACCAATAAACATTGTCACAATTTTACAACAATTTTAATTGATAAAATTTTACCAAATAAAACAGTACATTGTTTGGGTATGGTTCTCTGACACTTTGTATTAAACTGAAGAAAAAATATATTAATTTGAGGAAGGTTTTATCCTTATTCTGAGTGGTTACCTTTCTAAGACTAAGAAAAACCCCATCTGTTCTTTAATTATATATGGTTGATGGTTGGACTTGATGATCTTGAAGGTCTTTTCCAACCTAAATGATTCTATGTTTCTATGATTATTGTCTCCTGACAGGTCCAAGAATCTGCAGATCTGCTCTTAGTGTAAGGGTTTCAAGATGTCCATCTTGACCTTTCAAAAACACACGTTAGTACATCCAGCAGAAAGTAATTTTATCTACATTAAATGGCAGAGGGAAGGATGTCCTCACAGGCCATATAGGGACAAGATTGTTGTGTCCCTGAGGGGACAGCAGAGCTAGCAAGACTCACTGAAAAGAGGCATTGCTAGCTTTCCCGAGTGTCCAGTTCCGGAATTGCAGATGGGTCTTGTGGGTAAATCATTCTGTAAGCACTTAGGAATACATCAGTTCCATTCGCTCGTTTTGGTACTGAGCAAATCCTAACCTCTTGCTTTGTTTCTTACTAGATTTCTTATAGCAGAAGCTTTCTTCTCTGGTACAAACATAGCATTTAATGTCTGGTTGGAGACTCAGGCTGGATCAGATAAATCATTCTCCTCTTCAGTATATCAGATATAAAAATTATATTTAGGAAACTTTAGGGAACAGTTTAGAGTCTCTCTGGGCATAAGACCTTAGAATCACTTAACTTGCTTTTCCTCCTCTGAACAGTTTCTAGTTAGGGGAAGGAGAGAGAAAGGGGAATATTACTTTGGAGGCCACACAATTATCTGAGCGTGTTGTATGTGTTTTAATGTCCCTTCTGCACAGTCCGTTTTGGCAGTATGTATAATGCAGATATTGTTAGGCTGCAATGGGACTGCTTTTTCTATTGTAAAATTCATGTCACTCATTAACTTGTCTTCCTAGAAAATGGAGTTTTGAAGGCACATAGATATCTAGAGGTAGTAACTGCATCAGTAGATTTTATTTCTTTTTCTTGAGTGCTTTCACGAAGGAGAGGCTTCTAATGAGAAATTTGTTCTTTGCTTAATTATGCAAGCTGCTGCTTTAACTGTGTGTCTCTGTATGCAATCCAATCAGTATACAAGTGAGAAAATACCCTCCAAACTTTTGGGTATGAGTTTAGAAAGCCAGTTATAATAGATTTTCAAAGACCTTCTGATACAGAAGTTAAAGGCAAGAATTTCACAGGGCATAGCTAGATGTGTATCTTGAAAATTACCTTTTTTTCTTGAAGAGCTTGTAACTGAACAAAAATGAAACTGTAGAGTTTTTAGCTTGCTTTTGACGATACATGCTGTAGTTACTGGAAGTGATAATTCTCGTGCTCTTTTGCTAATCTCATTGAACAGAAAATAATATTAGGCCTTTACCTGTCCCCTTCAAATTGGTGAAATTATGTATCTCTAATCTCAGGTCGGAGGGCCAAGTTTATGATCAGACCCTGCAGGTCTTTTCCATTCAGTACAGTCAGTGAATAACAGCTTGTTAAAGTAAAGTATGATTATGTAGAATAAAAGCATTTTAGGGGGGGGGGGGAGTTTTTTAAGACAATAAAATACTCCAAGACACATAGTCAACAGCCAGGTGGGCATGCTAAGAGATTATCTAACTGCTGTCCACATAAAAAGCCTGAAAAATAAAAATCCTTCACTGACCTTTGTTGTCAGCTTGATAGCTGATACGCTGTACCTACTAGATATCTGACAACGTACTGTTCCGGTGACTCAAAATTGTGGGGAAAAAATAAAGTAATTTGTTCATAATTTGGTAATAAATATTGCTACTTCCAACTCCTAAGACTGGGAAATCTAACAAGCATCTTTTCTGGAAGCTACGTGATAGGGATTTGAAGTTGCCAGATTTGGTCAATGTCTTTTAAATACATGGTTGGATGCTTCTTATCTGGGAAATCTTTGAACTGCTTCCTTGTTTGCTCTTCCCTAATCCTTCAAAATAAGTTAATATATGCATAAATGTTACATGCCTTACTCCCCTTGAGTTCTTATTTTCATTATATCTAAAGCTATTGTATTTTAGTTTTTATTACCTCCTAAAGACCACGAGTCATTATTTTGAAGCCTATCTTTTTTCCCTGTGACAAACTCTAGATCCACTTCTTACTTTCTAGTCAGATTGCCTGGGCTTTATATATCTGGTTGACTAACATATAAATTACTGTGAGTGTTAATTACTTTTCTGCTAGGTAAGGTGTCAGGACAGAAGAAGCAACATTAACAGTCTTACATTGGCTTTAAAGCAATACATAGTAATTAAACAGTCTTAAAATCTTAAGAAGCAAACATTAATTAGACTTCATGAGTTACTCGGAAAATCCTGCCCTATCTGGTAAACCCCTATATCTTTTTAAAAATATGCTGTAAAATCTAAGACAATATAGAAGAATAGTATACTTCTATAGCTTTATAGAGGAAAATAGCGTACCCTTGCATAATTTTATATCTAGTTTTATGGGTTCTTTTAAAATTATTGTTACAAGTTATACTTAGTATTTTTATGTTAAGAATAACAACAATATTTGCAAGGTCTAGACCAAATTCTTTGTATTATTTGAAACAGCAAACAACCTTTGTGCTTTAAATCAAGCTGGCACAAAAAAAAGTCCCTATACATGGTCTTCTCAACAGCTCTACATGCTTTTTTCTTTGTTTTATTTTTGTGCAACTAGGCAATACTACAGGATCTGGAGCAAAGACGTCCCCAACTGGATGAACTAATAACTGCAGCACAAAATCTAAAAAACAAGACAAGCAATCAAGAGGCCAGAACGATAATTACTGACCGCAGTAAGTGGTGATTCCGCTATCATATGATGTTTCAGAAAATATGGAAAAATGTTGTAATACCTGATAAGCATAGCATTTTTCAGACACTTTATGCCTTTGCCATGAGAAGGAGAGTTCCATCAGGAGACAGTTCTCACACTGATTTTCCAAATTGCATATAGAAGAAATGTAAGTGAAAGTCAGTGATGGTATATTCCAAATTTTTCACCTTAATTTCATATTGCTTGACTTCATAGTGGAAGTACATTGTAGAAAATATAGAATGTGATCACTACAGATAAAGAAATACATTTATTCTTAAACAAGGAGGGAAAAGAAAGAATTCACAGAGTATAGCCGTAGGCTTGTAAGAAGCTTTCAATTCCATCCCCTGTCGTACAGCTGCAGCCACTTCTTTCATCTCGCTTCAGTTGACACACAAGTCTGATGATGCTCTGCATTAGTCTGTATTAGTTTTTCAGTTCTGGCTTCCCTTTCCAGAATTAACCAACTAGCTGTGTCTAAGGTGCAAAAATTAGTAGGTTAAGTTTTAGAAGACGTCTATAGAAGATGTAGTGTTGTCACCCTTGGACGCTTGCATGTCCTTATGCCCTTCACTGTAGGATGAAACATACTCCGAAGGTCATGCTATAAAAGCAGCCCTCTGTGGTGGACTGTTACATATCTTCAGTTATTGAGTACTCAGGACTAAAAACTATAAAAAATTAATTTCTTCTGGTCCTAAAGGTCCCCTGTGGAGCTTAGAGAAGACTCAGGCCAAACACTTTGCATATGGACACAGCCAACTCACTTTAGGTGGATGCAAGCTGTTCTGCACATCTTGGCCTTGACACCAGGGATTGCTCCCTGAAACTGATGACACGAAGAGTGTATACATAGGCTAAACTTCTCTATCCCCGTAATTAAAAG
Source organism: Astur gentilis (assembly GCF_929443795.1). Classification (NCBI taxonomy): domain Eukaryota; kingdom Metazoa; phylum Chordata; class Aves; order Accipitriformes; family Accipitridae; genus Astur; species Astur gentilis. The sequence continues at coordinate 15,195,642 of NC_064911.1, forward strand.
AAAAAAAACAAACACACATAAATTACCTCTTTCTTTTTACTCCATCAGGTAAATACTTTCCATAATATGTCAAAATCACATTGCATGTTTGGACTGCATTGTTGTTAGTAGCACACGCAGATACTATTAAACTAAATCCTATGTGAAACAACATTGTTTAACTGCTATTCTCTTCCTGGTCTTGAAACATATTACTGAGAGAGAGGAAAGCTGTATTTGTTTTGTTTGAAGTTTGAGAAGAAATGGATAGCACTTATATATTGCACAAGAACCTGTTCTTGTTTGACATGCAAATTAATTTTAGAAACATACTGAGTTGAATTCGGATGAAGTGTGTATATATATGTACCTTAACTTTACAGTTCTTATTCAAAGCCAACATATGTAGTACTCCCATCAGTATTTTCTAGTATGATTTAATTTTTAATTCTAAGGCAAGTCTTCTGAAGACGAGAATTGTAGACTTTACATGAAATGCAAGCATAATTCCTATATGCCCTCATGTGAATTGTATGCATGACTAAATTTTGTTCTGTTAGAAAACCGCGCTTCACTTTAAGTGAAATTGCCTTCTAAGAGAGATTAAATGCTGCTTTCTCATACAGCAAAAAAAAAAAAAAAAAAAGGAAAGCAAGCTATCAGACTGTAAATCATGAATGAGTATGTGGTAACCCCACTATATGACAGCTTGCATCTGTGGCTAGCGGTGTGGTGAATATATTTTACATGAAGATTTCTTAGTGTTTGTCTGTAAGAATTCCCAAACTGGTTGGCTGGTTTTGAACTTAAAGATTCATTTTTGCTGTGTTTTAGCAATTAGTTTTCTATGCTGTAACTGTCAATATCCTTGACTGCAAAAGTACAACTTATGATGCAATAGATACAGGTCGGGTGTGTTTATGTTGTTTCAAGTACATCTTACTGTAGTATAGCATCTTCGAACATCATCCTGTTGTTGCTAATGAAGCAATCTTCAAGTAAAGTATTGATTGTCAGAAATATATAGGGTCTGCGTTTCTGCAATGGAGGGAGATACAGTATGATCAGGGCCCTTTTTGATTCAGTCTTCTGAGGCAGCAAACTAGATTCATGAAGGTTTTTTCATGCTTTGCTAGTTTATATTTGTACAATTGTGGATAGTACTAAACACTATTCAAGTGGTATTTATTCCTTTAGAATTTTAAGGAGATCATGATATTTCCAGGGGGGGAAAATTCTAGGACTTTACAATATGGCACATAAGGTTTTTCCAAATATATGCCAAATGTGGCATACTGTCACCTGAAGTCCTTCTTTAAAAGAACAATAGTAATTTTTGTATTTTTAATTGCATGACATTATTTTTTTTCCCCTGTTGTATGTTGTATGAAGAAGATGGAAATTGCTCTGTTTGGTTTGAATTAGGCCTGCTAAATATCTCTATAGACAGGATCCACTTGTTCTTGCTGCACCTACCGTGGGAGTAGTTCACCCCTCCACCCCTTCACAGCGCTCTGCTGTCCTGAACATAGGAAGACTCTCCTTATGCCCAGCACATCTCCTCTGAAGCCTGCTGTGCTGTGCAGCGCTCCCACCTCGTGCACCCAGTTTTGCCTTGCAGTCCAGCAGATACGGAGCCCAGCCTATTGCACCCAGGGTGTCGTCCCCAGGTCCATCCCCAGGAATCTTGCTTGCAGCCTGAGATGAACCCTGGACAGAGAACCTGCTCCCCTTGCTAAGGCCTTCATGTTCCCCACAGCCTTAGAGAGCATCCCCTCCGTTATACTTGGACTTTGCACCAGAGTCCTGCTGCAAGTCCTCCCTGACTACCTCACCTGCAGACTGTTTCCCATTTCCTGTGGGTTTTTTACCCTCTTCTGAATACAAATAGGTTACCATGGTTATGTCTTAGCAGTTCTTAGTACTCATTCAAATCTCTCCCGTTTTGTGACCTGAGCACCAGCGCTGTGCCATTTGTGCTCCTCTGCAGCAGCTGTGTACCACTCTCCCGTGCAGCCTTCTGTAATGTCGCACTACCGGGTGCCAAATGCATCGGATCCCATCGCGAAGGAAAGGGAGTTCAGGGCTGTGCTGTGCTAGTCTGTCACGTAGGAGCTGATAGACTCGACTGTATCTAGAGCACTACCTCTTCCTAGGCTGAAACATGGGATCTCACACTTTGAGAAGTAAAAAGCTGAGAAGATGAGCTGATTTGTATGAATATGTTGTTCATTGCCTTTTGCTATTAAGGTGCTAGTAAAAAACCAAAACACAATCATCTGGCCTATATCACTGAACAGATATATTATAAATACTAAATGAGACTCGTAGCTACTCTACAAGACAGCTGCATTCTTGGTCACAGGGTGGGTCAGCATGCCATCAACTGGAATTAAAACCCTGAAGGTTCTGGCTTCTGTGCTAGCTAATGTCGGCAACTCTTGAGTCACTCTGCTTGCAGAAATACGTGTGTTATGCTCGTTAAAGTCACACTTTGAATTATATTTAGAAGCCATTATTGCCTTTGAAAGTATTTATAAAAACAAGCAAGGTAAACGTTTTATACAAAATCAAGCAAATCAAAAGACATTTCACAGACAATCTCTAAGAAGAACTGCAAAACAGTCAACAATCGTGAGATTATTTTTCAACAGAATTGTCATAGTACTGCACAGGTTTAGTCTTTCTTTAGGAAATAAAACCAGAAATTAAAGATAAGCTCATACAATTGGATTATTTCCTTTGAACCTTTTTTTCTCCACTCTTACTTCATTATCTGTATGAAATTGCAGGAGCTATGCTACGTAAAAAGAACTTGGCTCTATAAAGCAAATCTTGTGTTATGTTTACATAATGTCATACTCAAATCTCTGTTCTATGTAAATCATAGTTTGTTTACAACTTAAACATTAAAGAATACATAAGAGTAATAATTACATTTAGTCTTGAGGAAAAGTTGTGGGGAAAAGCAAGATGCCTCTCTGCTCTTTTAATGCCCTTGATAAAGCATTCTATTCTAACAGAACCATATGCTGTACAATAATGTTTTTCTCTACATAGTGCATCACAGCTCCAAAACACTTTGCTTTACTGCTGATGAAAATGTTGTTTCCTTAAATTGAATGAGTTTATAAGCAACTTTGAATATAATAAAGTAATTAAACTTTGAAAATTCCCTTTATTTTCCATTAGTTCCTATGTATAGAATACATAAAGCCAGTAACAAGTCAATATAGAAATATACTGAGAGATAATAAAAACAAATTTACAGTCTTAGAATCAGAAATACCAAAGTAATTACAAAGGCTATGTTAGATCTTGCTAGATCCTGGAAATGTAAGAAACTTTAAATAGCAGGCCTTCCTACTGCTGTGTTCACACACATGCGAAAGATAACGGTGAATAACCTTTCTGCGGTTTTACTTTGCTAGTAATTTACATCCTGATTTTGTAATGTGGTTTCTGGCTGTGTAAGCGATAGAGGAGGTATGAAAATGAATATTTATAGGACTCTATGAAGAAATAATCTCTTACTGACTAAAGAATCTCCCTTTCAAGATTATAAGAAGCCAAAGTAACACGCATCTTTCTTCAGCAATTGTGTGAAATATAGTGAACTCTCAGAATATCACTTGAGAGGTTAATTAAGTTCTATTACATTAAATACATAAATAATAGCAATAAATACAAGCATTTCAATGAGGACTATTTTTCATCAAGAATTATGCATTGGGACCAAATGATTCCTTTTGAGATTTATTTGGCAGTTTTTAAAACCAAGTCCACAAATGTATGAATAATTTATAGAAGATGTCTTCATAAGAGTTATTTTGGTCTTGTGGTTACTTTTTTGTTTGTTTGTTGGTTTTTTTTTTTTTTTTTTGAAAAAAGAAAAGCTATATGTTATAATTGGTTGTTAGGAGAGCTGCTCTTGAACTAATCTGAAAAGAGTTTGAGTGTCTCTGTGCCACTCCATGAAAAGGCCTTTATTGAATAGTTTGCTGTATTTGACAGTTTTATGGCAAAATCATCAACTTGTCATCACTTTCACAACAAAATGTATGGAAACTCCACAGTGAATTACAGCTGTACTGTTGTTCTCGACATCTTAATAAAATAGCCGTCTCCATTGTACTGCCATCCATGTGGTTTTCTCTTAGAGCTATTGAATACAAATAAAGAGTTTACCACTTGAAGAAACAAATTCATACAATCTGGAATTTGTCATCCAGTAGTAAAACTCCCAGCTACCAAGACTGTAAAAGAAAAGTGTAAGAGAAAACTGTACTTGTATACAGTTTGCCCGCGTATCTTGTTGATATTTTTAAGCTGAATTATGGAATGATCCCTAGTATTCTGTTCTCTAGATTCCACATATTTCAAGAACTTCTCAAGAACCTGAGTAATAGCTTTCCTATGTCATAAAGATGCGGAGTTTATTAATCAACCTGATGTGCTTCTTTACAGCTCAAACTTTGTTTTTTCCTATGAGAACTCTATGCCATGGAAATGAAGGAAGGGAGAAGCCGTTTGTTGTTAAATGTCAATAAGAAGATAAAACTATAGTTCTGAAAGGTGTAGCGTGTTACTGGGAAGAGTACCTCATTTGAAACCACTTCCTTGGCCCAGATTTGCTGCTACAGGACTCGTAAGAAAGTTATGGGACATTTTAAGAAGGAGTAAGAAGTTATTTTGGAACAGTGGGTAGAGTTGCCCTTTAAGAATGGGAAAAAAACATGCCCCAGAAATGTCTGAGTGATGGGGGAATTACAGTTGTATGTCACTTCTCAGGCTATGTATACTAGGAGCATACGGCTCAGAGGACAAAGGGCAAGATCTAAACTGCCTGCCTCAGGTGTTGTAGTGCTCCTAAAAAGCATGAGACTACAAGGTGACCTTCCTCCATTTCTGGTTATATTCTTGAGTAAAAGTGGCATAGCTTTTTCAGTAGCCCCAGAGCTGCTAAGTGTATTAGGTGATGTCAGTGCTGGTGGCTTGCTCAGAGCTCACTACCTTCTCAAGCTTGTGAAGAGAGATAATTACTAAACTTTGTGTTGTGTGGTAATTCAGGTGGAATGTAGTCGGCTAGTTCTAGACCAGGTACTTCTAAATAGATAAGAAAGTTCTAAGGTTTCTGTTCCTAGAAGTCAGTCTGTGCTGGAGAACCCTGATTCCTGTTTTGGATAGAGGCACTTAATTTTGACCAAATCCTAAGTGTTAGTAAAATTTTGTCATCTATCCTCCAAAACAGCTAGGAGAGCAGAGTGGTTGACCAAATCTCTCATCAGGAAAATATGACCACAAAGTGAGTTCTCTGCTAATTGTGAGCTTGTGAACAGCAAAGGTAAAGTAAGGAGTGTAAGGCTGTGCTGCAGAAAGAGACCTTTCAGAAAGACTGATATGGAAATAATTTTTTTTTTAAAGCCTTTAAATAATTTTGACTAGGCCCAGAAAAGTGAAAAAAAACCAAAACAAAACACAAAAAAACAAACCCAAAAACTGAAAAAACAAACCACCCTGAGTAAGGAAAGCATGGTTTGGTAGGGGGATGCTTCATACTAATAGGTTATGCATTATTGTATGATGTAGCCATGGGTACATGAAGTTAACTCATTGAAAGATTTGGGATATACCATCACCTGACAGAAAGAGAATGTACTTCCCAGTTTAGCCTAGGGAAGGATTTGGTATGGCGTTGTGGGAGAGCTGGTGTTTGAGTCTGCTTTGTGTCTTTTTTTAACCTCTGTTGGTCATCATTTAGGGACTGAGTTAATCAACAGAGGTAGTCTGTCAGAATACAGACCAAAAAATTCTTCTAATTTATAGTGCCAATAAAATTCAAGCCTATTCAATATTCTGCAGTTTACTCTGCTGATCTTAAAATGTTTGGAGACTGAGGTGATAGAGGTAAATTTGGCAAAAGGGCCAAAGAATATAAAACTTAAGCCCCCGCAACCTTCAACCTACCCAGTCACCAATTAGATGAAAGTAAGTGTTGCCCAGAACCATTGAGCAGACATGAAATGACAGAAAGTCTTGTTTACAGGCTGTCAGCAGGCAATTCCTTTCCCCAAGTACTATTGTCTGCTCCCCTACTAGGGTAAGTCCTATTAATAGGGTTGTTAGGGGCATCATTTCCTTCTTTTATGCTCAAGGGGAGTCATATTTTAACAGACTGGTTTTATGTAACTGCCTGCCTTTGTTCCTAAAGTCTTTGTGAAAATCTTTAATGCTCATAGATATCTTCAATTTGAAGGAGCTCTCTTTTTTGAGTGTAACGAGACCAGCGTCTCAGTAGCTTCAGAAAGAAGCAAATTTGCTTGCAAAAGTATTATAACCAAAATGTAAAGGGAGGGTAAGGAACTGCCACACAGGGTGAGATTGCAGGTCCTACTCATTTACTCTGTTGTCTCCGAAATCATTAGTACCATATCCTTCTGAAGAATATTTGAGAATTCAATAGTATGCAAATGTGAACTAAATTGAGAGTACTTCTCAGGATACAAGTCTTTCTTTCATATCTTAAACAATTAGAGAAGTGTTACCTTAATTTTTTGAGACATTTCACTGACTAAAACTGCCAAGAATTTGCAGTTTTTCAGGAAAGCAAGCACTGAGTTATTTTAGAGTTTTCAACATATTTAACAGTATCTAATGTGACACTTCCTATTTACAGTGTTACAGCAAAAAATCTGGTTTTAATTGCATTGGATTTCAAAATTGGATTCAATCTCATTTTACAAATGTTAATTAACATTTATATAAAATACTTTGAAATCTGAAAATAATAAAGGCTGAAGAGGTTTGACTTGCATCTTGTCATTAGTAGAAGAATGTTCCATTGACTTGTGTAGTAGCCAGATAATCAGAACGGATTTTTTTTCTCTTTGAGTGATACCAGAAAGACTCAGTCAAGTTTCTATGTTAAAAGGACTAGTGTTAATAATTTGCCATTAGAAATATTTATACCACTTATACCATACTTGTGGCCCATCTCCATTGCAAGTAAATATCCAAAATGATCAAGTTCCAAAAGTGAAAGAGGGGGAAACAACTGCCCATTATTTATAACCATATTGGCATTGTATACTTTAGGAATTATTTTTCAAAGATAAAGACTTTTTATAAGCAATTTAAATTCTCTATCTCCAGATGAAATTCCATCACTGTGCTTATATAAGGTCCATTTGGGCAATCAATAAAGTTACTGTCTAACCTTAAAATCTGTGAGTGTGTAGTTGCTCAAGGTCCTGGAAAATTAGATTTTTTTTTAGATAGGAGGTTTCTATTTCTTGCTAAATGCTAGGACTACTCCATATGTTTAAAGTCTGAAAGTCTTAGAAGTGTTGCAGGATATGGTTTGGATGCATTGCCTTTTTTCTCTAAGGGAGTTATAAAGCTCCATTTTTAACAAAAGCATGCCATTTACCCAAAAAAGCCTCATTATCTTCCTAGTTTTCACTCTCTTTATATAGGGTTTTGATTTTTCAAGTTAGTAACTTTAATAATCTTATTTTAATTGATCTTTTAAATGTTGAAGTTCGGTCAGTTTATACAAGCATCAAAAAATTGGGTTTTTTTAATAATAAATTGCCTGGGTTTTAGCTATCTTTTTATTTTTATTGTTTACTGGGGTTTACTTTTTACAAGAGTTTTCGTTGTGAGTGTTAGTTAACATTGCAACGGTGACATTCTTTATTACCGGACTTGATGATATCACATACCAGAATATATCTTTTGTCAGAATAGATGTCAGCAACTGATTAGGGAGTAATTTGGGGTTTGCATTTGTTTTTAGATTTGGGCAAGATGGCAGAATTTAATGAGTGTTAGCGCTTTTGGGAATCAGGAGATTTTCACGTGGTTTTATCTGGTAGAAAACCCCTGAAATGTAGAAGCTGCCAGGAACTGTGCTGTTGCACATCTGCTGCCACCTGTATCAAAACCACTTATCACTTTTTCAGTTACACATACTAGTTGCATTTTCATGTTTGTACTTCTGTGTATTTTCATGGGTGATTTTAATAATCTATAACTGAAAACCTAACCTTTGGTATTTACAACTATGAAAACCATTTTAAAGATGCGATGCGGCGTTATGATAAGACACCTGAGCTACCCCCCAGACTAAAAGCTGTCCAGGCCCTTGGCTGAGGGGCTTCGCTCAGGCCGGCAGGACGTGCCGGAGCGCCTCGTTCCACGTCTGCTCCTCCGACCCCGTTCCCAACACTGCCCGCTCCCACGTCTGTCCTCCATTTTGTTTCTCCAGGCTTCTCCTCGCCTCTCTCCTTTCGTGTTTCCTCACCAACCTCCAACCCCGCCTGCTGCTGCCGCCCTCTCTGCCGCAGGTTTGGGCAGAGGCACCGCCGGCTCCTCTCTCTGGCGGAGCTCCGGCGGGCACCGGCTGGAACCGGCTGTGACCGGCGCGGGGCAGCTCATGGCTTCCTCCCGCCCAGGTGCCCCGCAGGGCCTGGCCGGCCCCGCCGCCCCAGCCGGGGCTGCGCCGCCAGTGCTGCCGGAGCCGAGGCACCAGCCGGCTTCCAGACGATGTGTGGCCCCAGCGGAGCTCGACGGCTCTTTCCTGAAGACTGCGAGGACTCCCTCGAGGTGTATTTTCGTCCGCCTGCCTGTGCCTCCTCCATTTCCTGTCCTCCTCTCTCTGTCCCCCTGGTGGAAAATGCTGGGTTACGCCATCGGTTTTTGTGTTGCTTCTTGCCTTACTGCTGCGTTTGCATCGTGTAATTGCACTTATCTTTCTCTCCGGCTAAGCCCTCCTGCTTACCTCCGCTTTCTAGGACCTGTCTTGTGAAAATCACCGTCGTAGCTCAGACCAGGGCTCTGTCTGTAGCATAGGTAGTGCAGGAAAATCGTATCGCATTTAGAGATCGAAGGTTCCACAGGCCTATTCAGAAGCGTTGTTGGTGTTTTCATGGGTTTGTACAGGAAGTGTCCCATTACTTTTCCGGTTGTAATATGTGAGATCTCGAAAAAAAAATTAGCCAAGTAATAGTCTTTATTTTTAGATGTTAACTTCTTCCCTTAGACTTGGTCTTGTCAGGTTCTCAGATACCGTTTGAGATATCTCCGAATTCTTAAGATTAGTAAACCTCCAGCTGCTTGCAGCAGCAGAGGTGGAGCAGGTCTGTGCCTCGGCCTGTCTGCCTTCTGCTCGGAAACGCTGCCTGTGCTTCCAGCACTGCACGTCGGAAACATCTCGGAGAGGACCGAGAGGGACGTTGCCATCAGCAATGAAGGTTCTGTGCTCTGGTAGCTACCCAGACAGGGTGACTTTTGACAGTGAGAAGTCACAGATTGCTTTGAAAGTGATGGAAACGCTTCGTCCTTGGAGATGAAGTCACGGACTGAGTAATCATGTTTTTATTTAGCTGGAACAGGACCTGGCACCCAAATGCTAATATAAACACTTGGACTAGGGATTAATTCAGTTGCATCTGTCATTGTAATCGGTGAAAGAAGAGGCAAGATAAGGGTAACAAAAAAAATCTGGAATATCAAGAGAAACGTGTGATGGAAAGTAGAGAGAGAATGCTTGCAAAGACTGAGGCAGCTTACTGGTAAGGCCAGCTACTGCAACAAAGCAAGCAGGTTTTTTTATTCCTTCCTTGCAAATATAAGATTGCATCCAAGCAATACTTGCTGCCTTCATTTTTCTTCCTAGTGGAAGCCCCCTGCCAAACACTAGGCACTGACTTACTCCTTATGCTTAAGGTCAGTTGTGTGATAGCATATGGGTTTAATTTTTTTGCCCTTAGGAATCAGTGAAAATACAGTAAGAGCAAACTTCTTGTATGATCAGAGGTGAGGATGACCTCAATTTAATTTCTAGATCTGCTACAGACTTTCTTTGTAATTCCAGAAAAGTCTTTTAATTGCATATGTTCAGTTTTTGACCTAGATAATGTGGGATAATATATCTTAACTCCCAGCCTTTGTCTGCCACGTGTTCAGAAGAATAGGTTTTTTGACCTGTTTTGTTTGAATATGACAAACCCAAGTCTTTGCTGGCCAGTGTTTCAAGGCAGTATTGTGTTAGAAATAGTAGCTTGCACAGAATGTTGTAAATGTGACCAGAAGCAGACATGTAAACAGTAAAAATATCCATTTTATTTTATTCTTACCCATGATGATACAAACAGAAGAGCTATGCTAGCTGTGTTGTGACAAATTAGTCAAAATGAAAATAAATGGAAATAACAAAAAAGGAATTGTTTAGAAATGGATTTTCCAAAACCTGATCAAATTACTCGTCCACTGACATTTCATCCAGAGTTTGATGGGCAACATTTAATGTCCACAGTTATTTTAAAAACTGTGTCAGAACAGTATATGTTCTTTTATGCCAGACCATAATTTTCTGTAGTAATTACAGAGCAAACAGGAAACAAAGGTCCTGCTCTACAGAGATTACAAGCTAAATTTAGATGCCACATAATCAGTGATATCAGGCAAATGCAGATTTTGGTGTACATTGTGTCCCATCTCTTTTTCTAAAATGAATGCAATACACAAAGAACATATATTGGAACCTGCAGTTGTTCTCAGACAATCTAGTTAAGCACCCTGGAGTACGTTTGGCCTACGGATTTTACTTTGGCGATCCTCAATATAAATTTATCATGGTTTTAGTTTTGCTTGAGTTGGGAATAAACCAATAACAAAAAGAGTGTTTTGCACAGCCCCAAAGCTCCTTTGCAACTCCAACCTGAGTAAATAGCAGCTTAGCCTGTGTGAGAAAGGTCCCAAGACTTCGGTGGGTAGTTGCACCAGCTGGTGGTTCATTCTGTTACGTATGCCAAATCATCATTATGGTGACTTATGAAATACTGTAGATAATTCAAAGAATTTAATTTTATTGCTGTTTTTCAGGACCATAAGCATATGAAAATGGTGGCTCTGAGGCTTTTCAACCTATGTTTAGTGGATAGCAATGCTCATAGGATTGTGTTATCCTCTATCATGCCAAAAAGGGATGGAAATAGCATAAAAGTTCTGGAGATTAGCTGCTCATATTTCATCTTTCTTATTAGCAGGCCTATTGCATGATAGGTGAGAAATTAACCTGTCAGAGAGTGATCTGGAAAATCCCTAACTGAGTAACAGCAAAGGAGAGTAGATGTTGAACAGTCTGATGTATGGTGAGAAAATGGTGGCATCTGCGCTTGGTGGGACTTGGAACCTGAAATGGACTATTTAGAAAAGTATTCATTTCATTATATTTTAATTGGATGGGAACCTGCATACAGTAGAGGAAACGCATATACCATGGAAGTTTTTCTGGGAAGTGTCAGACTGTGTTTATGTCTGCTTTATCTTCTTAAGTGTAGAAATGAGTGCAGTTTTCCAGATGAAGAGATGTAATAATTTTGCAGAATATTCATTACATTTCCAGTATTATTATTCTCTTTGAATTTTTACGCTTTTGACGCTTGGCTTTCTTCACTGCAGCATTATATTAGGATGGCAACAGTCATGGTTTAATCTGTTCATTGTATTCCTTCTCTTTGCTCCATTTTATGTGTTTTCCTGCAGGCAGGAAGTTGAGCTCTGTAGGAAAATTAGAATAGAATAGAATAGACTATTTCAGTTGGAAGGGACCTACAAGGATCATCTAGTCCAACTGCCAGACCGGTTCAGGGCTGACCAAAAGTTAAAGCACGTTATTAAGGGCATTGTCCAAATGCCTCTTAAACATTGACAGGCTTGGGGCATCAACCGCCTCTCTAGGAAGTCTGTTCCAGGGTTTGACCACACACTGTGTAAGGAAATGCTTCCTAATGTCCAGTCTAAACCCATGTAGTATGTTCGATTCAAAATTTGCTGAGTTTCAGCTATATCAGAATAGTGAATATGAGATGTGTTGTTTTGTCTAAAGTTGATTAACTTTAGTCCATTCAGTGTCTCATGAACGTTATGGTCTGTGTTGGAGTACGAAAGAGAACATGAACAAAGAAGGACAGATGTCTGATTAAAACAAAACAAAACACCCCAAAACAAACTAAAACCCTTCTCAAACCAAATCCACAGTAAATGGCAAGTTACTATGTCTGTCCTTTTCTCAAGATTGGTGTAACTGGCACATTATACATTTTTTTTTCTTTTATTAGTCAGCTAAAATATTGGACGTAAGATGACAGATACGGTATGTTGAGGATTTTTTTAATTTGTTTCTCTATTTGGTTATTAAGAAACAAATACATGTGTATGTCATGCCAGGCTCCATAGCTAGGGACCCAGTTCATGTGACCTTGAGAACTAGTCCTGTAAATTAAAAAAAGGTGAAAAAAATGTTACTTTTTTTTTTTTCTTACATGCCCCTATGCTTGTAGAGCGAGCTGTGCTTCTTTAATAGTTCAAGTTCCAGCATTTTTATGATAGGCCCTTCATTTTCTAATCAGTGCTTAGTTTAAAAAAAAGAGAGAGAGAGAGCGCTATAGCTAGACAGGGAATGCTGAAAACCTTTGAACATTTTGGAAATTTCAGAAGAAACATTTTGTTGCAATGTATGTTACTTCCTTAGTTGACTCTGTTGAATATTTACTTTGAAGTGTATAAGGTCATTTTAAGTGTGAAATTTAACTATTTCTTTGCTTTTTATTTCAACAAAGTCCCAATACTACTTGGCCAAATAAGTGGCGAGTACTCCTTAAAAGACGAAGAAGGAAAAAAAAAAGTAACAACCTATTCACAAAAGAATCTCTGGGTCATTTTTCAGCCTAATTTTAAGTATTGCATTTCAGGCCATTAAGAGTTTCAAGTGTTGCGAAGCTAAGATTGTCTTTCTCTGCATTAAAAAAATGGATTAATCAATATCAGACTGATAGCATCTTCTGGAGTATGTAGAAAATAGGTGGAAATGTGAGAGGGAAGACAGAATAGAGTGTAAGATGTGTGGAAACGTCAGTCTGAAGTAGAAGCAAGAGCCCCGAGGAATTAACTTACCTTTGGAAATACTTAGTTCAATATTAATGTAATTTTTCTAAAAGACTGTAATTGTAAATCTGAAAGAGAAAGGTTGTTTTTGTCTTGGCCAGAAATACAGTCTTTAATTTACAGTCTTGTGATATCTGATGCTTTTCTCCTTTCAGGAAGATTATTGTGAAAGAAGTAATTATTTTACCCAACTCACCAGTACAATACATAATCTGTTGTGTAAATGTTACTTTCTTTTGACTCTATAAGCTTCTGTCTGTGCTGGAATTTCTAGTCAGCTCTCCCTGAAAAAATACCATGGAGGCAGCTGTATATCTGGTATTTCACTGCATTATTTATTGAGTACTACGTCCAGCTCTGGGGTCCCCAGTACAAGAAAGAGATGGACCTGTTAAAGCAGGTCCAGAGGAGGGCCATGGGGGCTGGAACACCTCTCCCATGAAGACAGGCTGAAGGGAGTTGGGGTTGTTCAGCCTGGAGAAGAGAAGGCTCCAGGGAGACTTTATTGCAGCCTGCCAGTACTTAAACGGGGCTTATAAGAAAGATGGAGAGAGACTTTACCAAGGCTTGTAGTGACAGGACAAGGGGCAACGGTTTTGAACTGCAAGACGGTAGATTTAGATTAGGTATAAAGAAGAAACTCTTCACAATGAGGGTGGGAAGACTCTGGAACAGGTTGCCCAGAGAAGTTGTAGATACCTCATCATCAGAGGTGTTCAAGGCCAGGTTGGATGGGGCTCTGAGGAACCTGATCTAGTGGAAGGTGTCTCTGCACATGGCAGGAGGGGTTGGACTAGGTGATCTTTAAAGGTCCCTTCCAACCCAAGTCACTGTATGATTCTGTGATTATGAAATTGCTAACTTGCAAATAAAACAAATTTATACAGTCTTCTACTTCTGTTGTGAAATAACAAATTCATTAAGTTAACTCACTTCAGATACAAAATGCCCAACATTTATGCTTAAAGTTGAATATAGAAATATTTGAAAAAGAAACACTTTTACTTCTTTGCTTTGAGATCAATTCTTGCTCGTTTGGAAGCTTTCTTTGCTTTCAAAGGCAAAAATAAAAGTCAAAGCTATGATGTTGTGATTTGGCCCACTGTTTTTTTCTGATGCGTGCGTGGCTCTTTTTGGCTTAGTGTTGTTGCCGGCATCCCGCTTTCCGTGACTGTTGCGTAGTTGAGTGAATGGAGCTCTAGAGCAGTCTCCCAGCTGACCTCCGGTGAGAGGCACGTGCCGTGGAGGTACAGCAGTCGAATCAGTGTACGGGTTTGGCTTTGTCAGAAGCAGCACAGCAAAAGAGTCGTGATAGTCCGTGCTCGTAATTCCCAGTCACGGAATACTGTAGAGAAGAGCTGTAGCCCAGCTGGCGGTCTCGGAGTTAAGACCAACAAATGGGAGCCGCTGTGTTGCTTACTGACCATTGCACAAATCATGCCAGTTTACCCTTGCTAATACGGCTTAATTAGTAAGTATTACAGTGGTAAGGATTTGGACTTTGAGAGTTATAGAAAACAAAAGCTCAGATGATGTTATTCTGACAGCTCATATAACATTTAATGTCAAATAACAGAAAGAAGAGATTTGCTTTTCATCCATTTTAAAATGAATCAAAGCCAGCTGCAGTCTTTGAATTTTGAATTTTGGATTTATGGCTTTTGTGGGGAGTGGAGGTTCTCCTGAGGAAATTACTTTGCTTCTTGAAGAAGAAAATAGAAACATAAACAGTATGCAAAACTTTGCTTCAGTAACTCGGAGGCTGATATTCACACATTTGCAGAATTCCTAAGTCCATTGTAATTTTCTAGGTATTTTGGTAGTCTAAGGTTTCCCACAGTCTTGCCTGTACAGTTAGAGCTGGATCTTAAATCAAAACCAAAACAAATCAGTGTTCAGATTAACAAAATGCAGAAATATTTGAAAAGCAAGTCAGCCTAAACTCAGTAGGAGTTAGGAGGCTGAAAACATTAAAAATATACGATGTAAATATGAATGTATGATGGCAACAAAAAGTTATGTGGTACTAAGAATTCTGAAATTCATTGCCTGTATGCTTCATTAGGTAGGTAATGAATTTCATACATTTCAGGACTTAAACTGCCAGACCTACCGTTATGGTTTTGCATCAGTAAGTATGGAAGTCTATGAAAGCGTTGTTATATGAAAGCTGATGTACTTTAATAATGCTAATAGCATTCTTGTTTATATTCAGAGAAAGTAGAATATCATTTCACTAATTTAATGTTGCATTTTTAAATACGGGCACAGACAAGTTGTATTTCTTCTGCAAAAAGGTTTTCTTAAGTATTTTGTAGGTAGGTTGATTATTACAAATGCTGTCATCCATGAACAGAAATTCGATTCATAATTATAAATTATTTTCCCTCTAATAGCTTAAGTAACCAAAATCCTAGAAAAAATATTAATGGACATTTGGGCAAAGATAAATAGTAAACTACCATGTCACTTCTAATTAAAAATTACATTCCTAAGACAAGACAGAAATTAATGACATTTTCCTATTAAGTTCTTCAAAAACTTTTTTATAAATTTACAACTGAAATGATTGGATTACTTACATATTCACTCATCTAGTTAATCATATTAGTCATAATGCTCTGGCTTCAGTTTGGGTACCTTCCATCAGTCTAAATATCATTTCTAAATCTAATGTAAGTCTTCATAATCATGCGACAAATATTTAAGAAAGTGGCTAAATTCAATAATGCGGTAGCTATTTTCTACATACAACAAAGGAAATTGAATGAAACATTTTGAAAGATGATTAAATCGTTCCAGCAAGGGAACCCTCAGGTTTTTCAGTTAGTACAATGTTACTAAAAAGTTATTTTTTTGATATCATCCAAATATGTGTGTCTCTGCAGAAGAAGATAATTTAGTTAACTTCTGGTGGCTTGTCCATATGCGTCCTGCTCCTGGGGTCAGGGAAGAATCACTACTGACTCTGCATCCTGCCTGAGCAGTGGGACTGATGGTGACAGTCCATTTCTCCGTAAACATCCTGCTCTACTTCTTAAGGCTCTGGTGGCAATAGAGAGGTATCAGAAGTTCATTCCCTAATCTGTCTATCCATCTCCCTAGTCAATACTTGTGTGTATATGCATATAGATATTTTATTTGTTTCTGTAGGTTTCTAGCAAAACTACACTTAGGTTTGTTACCTATTTCATGCTAAATCCTGAAGAATCTTACTTCTCTTTAGGGTAAGTGTTTATTTCTCACATCAAAATTGTTCAGGTTGTGTAACAGTTTAAAATGCAAGGCAAACGCTCTTGCACATCATGCATACCATGATCTGCTCCCTTTTTAATTTAGTGAAAAGATGATCTTGAAAACTTCATTTGAGAGGTGATAAATGCTATATACATAAATACTTTTATAAAACTTGACAAACTAGTGAACGCTTTCTGAGGGACCTGTTTTCCAAATAATAAGCTCTTGCATGCCCTTCTCAGTGCTCAGTCATGGAAGTTGCTTTTTGCTTGTTATAAGAAACTGATTTCTTTAGATGTGCTACCAGCTTAGTCTGGTCTCTAACTCCCACTCCGTATAGCAAGGCGTAAAGCATGCTTCACAGTGCTGAAGAATTATTCACTCAGTGCTTAGCGGAAACCACTTGACAGTTTTCGGTTCATGCTGTTTGATCTGACACTTCCAAAGGAACAGAGTGACCTTCATTAGTTTGATCATATGGAAGTGATTTTTAGATAAAAGAAAAATAGGCTTACCCTAGTGAAACAAAACAAAATCAAATCATAGAGTTGCAAT
This sequence comes from Astur gentilis, assembly GCF_929443795.1. NCBI lineage: Eukaryota > Metazoa > Chordata > Aves > Accipitriformes > Accipitridae > Astur > Astur gentilis. The sequence continues at coordinate 15,212,364 of NC_064911.1, forward strand.
AGTTGGAAATAATTACCCCCCAAAAGTATCAAGCTAGAAAATGAGATTATGAGTGTGCATGTTTAAAAAAAAAAAGAAACGACACATTTAAATCTGTTGAAATCTCTCTTATTGCCTATCTTTCTTAGCCTCTGGGAAGCCAAGGAAGGTAACATTCTTCCTCCCAGGGCTTTCATGCCTTGACATGTCTTTCAGGTACATTTTCATTGCTCTTCATCACCCCAGAAAGACAACTGAAGGCTCTCAGCACTACTTCTTCCTGCTTTCCCTTGTAATATCTTTTATCTGTTCTTAGAAACTAGAATATCGCACAATAGTATAAAGGATTATAGTTCCTTCCTTCTTCCCGAGTATTATTCATTCGCTTGTTTATATGCAGCTTAATTTGTGTACATACTTTCTGTTTTGCCCAATTTTTTTGTAAGCCATAAGCTCTTTTAAAAATCTGTCATTATGATACATATATGATAAGGAATAATCTTTCTCTAAATACCTTAGTAGATTAACGGTGCATAAAAGTCGTATCTGACATCTTACTGGCATAAACGACAGACTTCACGTTAAGCTAGGTATCCTAAGTTGCCACTCCACCATTAATTTGGGGTTTATTGGCTAAATCCTCTCATCGCATCACTGACCGTCTAAGAGATGCATAAAATGTCTCAGATGACACATTATTAGTGTTTTTCCATATTTAGTTAAAGTGTTGCCATAACTTTCTAAGGTCGTTGTTTAAGAAGTGTGACTTTTATAAGCCTCTGAAAAGGGTTGAGAGAAATACTGCTTTACAAGGAAAGATAAAGAAGGACAGACGAAGCATAAATTACTGAGTAGGCTGGCTCCAACTGTTCTCTACTGTGTACTCTGTCCTATCCAGCTCCACTCCATAATGATAGCCTACAGGCAGCAACTTAGTAGATGTTATAACTGTTCCTGTAACTCCTTAAGTACTTCAGCATTTAAAAAAGAAATGTTTTAAACTTATCCTCATTTGACTCTGCATCTACTACCCAAATGTTCTCCCTAGACTGATCTCTTGCAGATTCACAATTGTTCCTAAGAACAGAGCCGGCATCCTTTTGTCCAGGGATGTTGTAAGAGAGACTTTATTAAAGTGATTCCTCCTTGAAGAATAAGACTCGGGTCAGACACCTCCTGTTCAGGAAGGCAACGGAAGAGAAGGTAGAGCACTTTCAGCAAGAAAAAATTCACAAATGGAGAACTTTAACTGAATCCTTTTCCTAGGGGGAAAAAAAAAAAAAAAAAAGTTAGTTTACATTTATTTGCTTAGAACAATACAATAATGAAAAGCAAGGTAACCACAAGATAACACAAAGCTTAAGTGATGTTTTAACTGTGATTCCACTCATGTGGTTTACAGAAAACTGGGCCAAAATTGGAAAGCATCAGAAAGCCTTGCATGTAGTGTGTGGTTGTTGTGCCTTCAGAATGGTCTTGTAGCCCTGTGAAAAACATCTCTTTTTCCTCATAATTTATTTAACCCTGTTATGTGGGAGATTACACTGTTTAGTGGAAGAAAGGGAAAAGTGTAAAAAAAGTCCAGTAACCTAGTACATTTCTCTTTAAAGCCATATTTTCTAGTTTCTCCATCATGCCTCACAGAAAACCTGCTCACTGTTTAGTAAGACACACTTAGAATTTTTAGGATTAGACAAACTAGTGTTCTACACAGCCTCAAAAGTTTAATTAAGCTAAGTTTTATATGGATAAATGTATAGATTAGTTAAAAGCATATGAAGTAAGATGAAATACATAACAATTAGCTATTCAGGACTTTCAAAGAAAAGTATATCATGGGGCTGCAACTCCAACAGAAATTAATCCAACCTGATGGACTCTTCAAAGATGAATCTTAAAATGTGTACTTATCTTTGAAAACAACATTGTAAAGGACTTAAACTCCAGGGAGATGTAGGAGTAATTTTCAGGATAGCATATGATTGAAAAAAATCTTGTATTGACAACTTTGAAGCTGAGGTAATATGCTTCCAGGGCAACGAACGACAATGTTGTGTTTGGGCTGGTTTTAACCTCTTCCTCCCAAAAACCTACAGTTTTTATGTTTTCAGCATTTTCTAATACTACAATCTCTAGGTACTCACTTTAGCTCTGCGTACGACCATGTCTTGCTGTCTTCTACTTGTGGTGCTGGCTGGTACATGCACTGTCATATGAAGTGGTGTGTTGCGGTCGTATGGATGTGCAAGACACATTCAGCCCAGGGCTGCATCCAGTTCTGCAGCAAGATTTTGTGAATGCAGGGCAACGACCTCACCCACCAATTTCTTAGCCTGTTACATACCATTGACAACTGAAGTTGTTACAATTGGCAGAGAATGTAAAATGTTTTCTTCTTCACGCTTTCATTCTGTTTACCAGTAACAGCCATTCTGTACAGCCATAGTGTTTAAAAGCTACTCAGTCCTCTAAGAATGAAGATCTTGGTTACTCCTTTTTCTTTCAGTGCATTGGGTGTTTCATATTGCTACAAAGTGTGTGTGTGTGGGGGGGAATCCTGAAGATTCAAGAGATTACGACAAAAATATGAAACTATTCATAAGACATTTTTCAGAATTGGCTAGATTTCAAGCTCAGTGCGTCTTTTCATCATGATCTTTGTTGCAAGGTATAAGTAAATTGAAACACTCAAAGATGCATATAAAACAATTTTCAGCTAAGGAACATCAGCAGCTTATTTTGGTAACACGAATTATAACTGTCCATAATTCCGCTGTTCTCCGGTTATATTCTGCAGCAGGTCAGATTGCATTAGTCCCTCTAGTCTTCAAATCTATGAACCTACAGTGAAAAAAATTACTTTTATAGGAAAATGTCAATATCTTGACAATAATGCTTTTGAAAAGCACGCTCCTACCGAGCAAAATGGGTGCAGTTTAGGTAATTTGCTGGACAAGGAAAGTGGAGGGTTTTTACCTCACAAATTCTGTTGCTGTTCATTTACTTGTTCACTTTTTTTGGAGTGTGTACTGGATTCAATGGACTTGTCAAACTGGCATGGAATAATTGTTTTTTTCATCTCTGCATAGGCTAAATGTAACTTATAGTAACATGAACATTATTTCTCCTGCGACTGACAGCTTCTTCTCAGATTCCTTTTCTGTTGTTTCCACTGCTGTTGTATTATAAACAGCAGAGAGTAAACTCCTTCAGTGAAGAGAGTTATATTTGTCTTATCAATGATAGGAACTCTTAATAATAATAACAATAAACTCTTGTTGTTTCTCTATTATACCTAGAGTATGAAAATAACAGTTTAAAAATTTTTGTTAATAAACAGAACTGAACCTTAAGCCAGCAATTCTCCTTCACTGAGATTATTCTTTCCTCAATCTACTAAATCAATGATAACCAGGTTGAAAAATAGTTACCTTGTGTTTGATTGCTTTAAATGCAGTTTTCTGCTTTGTTATTGCTCCTAATAACTTACTAAATCTGTGGTCAGTTCAGCAGAATTTCCTTTGTCCATCTGAGTGATATAATGACTATTGAACAACTGGTGAATAGTAGTGATGAAAAGAAGAAATTGAATAGCAACCTTGAAATTACATACTGGTAGAATCTCACCATGCCCCTAAATCATTCATCTGAGAGAGTTCAGTGTTGAACTGGGAGCTGTTGGAGCCGTGCTGGGATACTTTCCAGTAAGCAAGCGCAAAACTTGTGTAAGCGAAGTACAATGAGAACTTCTGTCTGGAGCACTGTGATTAGGAAATGGATGGGGTTTGGGTTTCACTTCAGGAAATAACGCGTTGTATATATTTTGTCTTTCTGATACACAGTTTAGATTTGTTAATTGTCAAATATTTTTGTGCTTTTATATTCAAATAAATCTAGTTAATGGCCACATGGATTGACAAAATTATTTTAAATTATTTCTTTTCCTTAAGTCTATAAAGAAAATGTTGGGGTTTTTTTTCCAGATTGCCCCTTTGCAGATTGGCTGGTAAAGAAATTCTATACTGAATAATTAAGAATCTTTTTGAGATAATTTCAAATACTGATTATTACAATAAAGATATTGTGCTGTTGCCAAATTTGGAGGGGTGGGGAAGGAAGGAAATGGGATATAAAGGGGGAGTGCCACACTAAAAAAGGGATTAGGCTTTGAAATGGAGAAGGCACAGGACTTAGCTGTAATAAACAATGTCAACTGAGGTGCTTCAGAAAGTACCTAACTATAGGGGGGAAAAGGCTTTTGTCTTTGTTACTAATTATTTAAAATTCTTGTGCTTCAGTGATATTAATAGTGCACATGGAGCCACATTTGTTCTGTCTATCTAGGTGTTTTCAATGTATAATCATCACAGTACGTAGGTGCAATGATAGATAAAAGTTAAAGATCTGACTCTGATCTCAGTAATAAGCTATTATGATCCAAAGTGCAGTAAGGACAATTACATTACTTTTTCCTTCCAAAGCTTACTTTTTTTAGCCATATTAAATGTTCTTACTTAAGTTTCAGGATATTTTGTAATCTTTGCAATAGCTTTTTGTTTGGTTTTGGTTTATATATATATTTTTTATTTATTGAATATTACTTATTAAAGGTCTTAAGTTCAAGGTAGGAAGTAGTGATCAATTGTTTTCTTTTGTTCTCCAAAACTTGGGCAAATCCTTTTCTGGAACAATTGTTTCACATGCCATTGATTCTTCTGTTTTTCTGGTTTGGAACTCTGTTTCTTATTTCTAGGGCTGTCTTCCTGGTTCCAGGTAAAGGTGATTGGACTTTGGAAGAAATTAATTTTCCCTGTGCTGAATCCCGTATGTTCAGTGTAACGTTAAGGATTTTTATAAAATCCTGACTGCAGAAAGAACCCTTCCAAGGCTATAGGCAGAGTGTTAGCCAGAAGGAACTTCATACTGAGATTCCTTATTGCTGTCTTATAAAACACTCTTAAATATTTTCATAAACCTATTCCTGTTAGTACCCAGTCAGAGAAGACCTTTTATATGTTCCAGTGCCCTTTCACAAAACCCCCATGATGTTCAGAATACTTGAAAAACTGTCTTCTACTGTCCAAAAACATTATTTAATAGCAATTCTCTGACACTTCTCATCTGCAGTCAGTAACTCGTTAGCAGCAGGTGGAGTTCGTGGGTTGCTGGGATCAGTTCTAACACAATATCCACTCAAATTGGATTTTCTGAACTTTTTTGTTTGGCATAAATCTATAAGTGGTGTTCACCTTTCCTTCTGTGGGAAACATCCCACTAGAGTATCCACAGGAACAAAATACATCCTTAAGAGACATTGATTTACACTGTGGTTTTCAGTACATTTTGGCAGTGAATTCCCCTATTTTAAGCTTTAGAAGCGTGGGGTTTTTTGTTATTCAAAACCCAATCAATAGTCTGCATTCCAAATGCAGCATCATTTAGAAGACGTAAACTTACAGTAATGAAAGGATTTTTATGTTACCTTAAACTAAATAATGTCATAATTATAAAGGCCTCTCTAATAAATTATCTCTACATATTTTGGCTTATATAGTACTGCACTGTTTCGTATATTCTAGCTCAGAAAGGCCAGATTAATTATGTAGGTGTCATGGTGTGTTTATCCCCACCGGAAGTACTTTCTAAAGTGGGTTTTCTCACTGGTTCAAGAAAACAACATTTTAGTTTTTTTCTGGTTTAGATTACTTAGTAACTTCCTGAACTCTCCAATTCCAATCTGTAACAAAGCAAAACTATTATGCATGGGGTTTTTTAAGTGTCCCTATCAGGAGCTTTTCTTTTCCCTTTTTGAGGGAGATAACCCAAGTATTTTCACAAGGAAAGGTGTTTCATAGCTTTGGAACTTGTGTATTCATAGTCATTTGTGTAAGTGGGTTCCTGAGATGTCCTGAATACTGCTTTAATTATGCAGCCTTGTTCCCCTCTTGGGTGGAAGAACTGGTCATCACAGAATCCCAGGACTGCGGTATGTGATGAAAAACTCGGTCTTGCCAAGAAAAGCACAGTCCCTAGAGAATGACTGCTAATATGTCTTACTTGGATACAAACCTCATGAGACATTATGGAACAGATCTGTTGATAAATATTTTTATTTTTGTTGATAAGGAATAACAGCATTTCTTATTAAAAGCAGCGATTATGAAGAATTAATATAGTTGTAGACCTAGTTTTAAATCACACACACACACGCGCTATTATACTTTTGTCAGCTATGTACCAAAAATCTCCTGGTTGCCAGGAATCGAAAGATAAGACTGGGGAAAGTGTTTGGGCAGTCTTTGTCCCCCTAGACCTCCAGCACAACCCTTGAGCCACATGTTGTAGCCATAGCACAGAGGTTTTAATTGAGCAGTTCAACAACACTTCTGTTGTTCACCCTTCCTGTAGACCACAATCTCTTTGTTGTTTCAAGTATACCCTAAAGCTTACATCAGAAATCCTCATCCAGATAGGGCACAGAAATAAGTTGCTGTTTTGTGACCTTCGTATACAGCTTTCTAAAATGAGAGGTTAGATTTGCTTCAGATTAAATTGAAGTATGTGGACCTTAGGCGATCCTCGCTTTGCTCTGCTTGTGCTTTGTGTTTTCCAGTTCTGTTTCTTCAGTTCCTTTTCCATTTCCTTTGACTCGAACATGCTGCTATGTGTGCTCGCTCACAGTTTTTCTCCCTAGGCTTGATCAGGGGATGCTGAAAGGTTTTCTTCTCTTTCTCTAAACCACAGCTGAGTCCGTGGAAAGATCTTTATGCCTTCTTCTGGAAGAAGGAAGAGCACTGATAGGTAGAAGTCTCCTTTCCATGCTGAAGTATTTCTCGTCCCTTTAATCTTTAGCCTGAACCATTCTGGAATCATCCCTGCAGTGAGAGATGCAATGTTGGAACTACTGTTCGGTGATAATTTCAGTTCCTTTCTGAGTACTCTAGGAATCTCTGTTCCCCTCCCTAGAAGGCCTCAATGTAGTGAAGCAGTCTTCAAGAAGATATTGAGAATGTAGTTTGTGCTGACTAACCTCAGAGAATTAAAAAAAAATAAATTTAAAATGCCTATTTCTTCATGCAGTGCACAGATTTTATTGTTTGTGGAGTTCTGTTTTTTTGGTTTGTTTGGGTATTTTTTTTTTGGTCAAACTTCAACTGCTTAGACGACTAGGTCTCCTGATGTTTTTCTGCTACTATGGACAAGTCTGATGCTGGATTCTAGCCAATGCTTATCAGTGATTTTAGTGATTATTAAGTTCCCATAAATTACATTTCTTTCAAATAGTGGATAAAGCTAATAATTATGTTATAATTAACATGAGCATATGAGAAAGTTTTTTAGCCTTTGCAGTCTGCTATCATTTGCCTTAATGAAATAAGAAAGTATAGCCATTAATTATATCTTGCGGTAAATCTTTAACTAATATTACTCAAGTCCCTAAAAGACTTATTCTTCAGAAAATATGAAACCCTGTGTTGGTTTGGTAAGAATGAAAGATTATTGCTGATGCTTTTTCTCAAATGTGATCCTGTTTCATAATGCATTTTGAGGCATGAACCTGGCATTTCTGGCTGCATATGCATCGAAACACATGCTGTGTACCATAGTGTCATACTGCGTGACCCAGAACAATTTATCTGTTCTTCTTTGTGAAACTAACTTAGTTGCAATTCAGCTTAAAAGTACAAGAGCTCTCCAATATGGTCAGTTTTAGAAATATTTAAATATTATTTCTTACTCCCTTAAAAAGAAAATAATAATAATACTAAAAAAGGACAAAAGAAAAAAAAAAAGAAAGAAAGAAAAAAAAGAAAAAAAAGAAAAAGCTTTTAAGTGACTCGGCCTTTGTTTTTCCTTTGTGTTTCACCAGTTGAAAAGATACAGAGCCAGTGGGATGAAGTGCATGGACACCTCCAAAACCGGAGACAGCAGCTTCATGAGATGTTAAAGGATTCAACACAGTGGCTAGAAGCTAAACAAGAAGCTGATCAGGTTCTTGAACGAGCAAAAGCTAAGCTTGAGTCGTGGAAAGAAATTTCCTACACCGTGGAAGCTCTGAAAAAGCAGAACACTGAGCTTAAGGTCACTACAGACAATTAAAATATTTCCGCTTGAGTTAATTAGATTGTTAAAGAAAATGTCCTCATTGGACAGCGCACATTGAGAATAACCTCTTTATCCCTTACTTCCCACAAAAAAAAATTAGAAAGAAATTAACTTACGAAGTCTAAAATATATGTCACATAATTCCTGAACAAAGTTGGTCTTATCAGTCATAGCAAATAGCTGGCTGATCTTCCAGGAGGAATACCTATATTTTCAGCACAAGTATTTCTCATCTCTTCTGTACAACAGCCTCAGCTGCACTGGTACTGCAGAGTGGGAAATCCTCAGTATTGGTATGTCTGTCTACACTGATAATGAAGCTGTATAGGTTGTCTGGAAGTAGTTAAGAAAAGAAAAGGGAACAAAAAAACCCATAACAAACTATATGGCAATATTTTGAAAACCAAGCGTTTTAGATTTGCTACAAGATAATCTCACTGGGTTCAACCTTGGCAGGGTTACTAACTGCGAAAATACTGAAATGGCTGCTGTTGTGATTTTAGCACGCGTGTTGCCACATTCTAGGTGCTAAAATGTGCACCTCAGTTAACTTATGTAGCTGAGCTATACCTCAAGTGGCAATGCAAATACGCCCTAACTGTTGCATCAGTTTTTTAAGTTTCTTGTTACGGAAATAGTCATACTTTGGTGACATTCTTCATGAATAAATTTTGAGAACAGCTGTTTCAGATTAATATCTCATTTTCTGGTTGGGGAAAAACAAGATCGAAACCAACCAATTGATCAGCCTCTTAAAGTGAGTCCTGCCTCCATGTTAATGGAATGTTACGTTTTAGTTATCTGGGAGAATAGTTACACGAATATTTTCTGATATGTTCTCCTCTCCTGCCCACCAGATTTTTATGTTTTTTTTAACTCCTACCACTCAGCTGTTTGGTTAAAGTTTGTGGACTTTGAGAACAGTCTTGTTTGCACAGCGGAATGGTTATGAAGTGCTGTGAAGAATAGTGGGGTGAGGTCCTCATCAGCCAGTTTTGCCACTAGAGAAAGTAGGTGTATAACTGTATGATTGGCCTTCAGCTATCCCCATCGTCAGTTAGTTATTGCCTTTCTGGTATTTAGAAGTAGATACAAAATCTGTTGGGGTTTTTGGTTTTGGTTTGGTTTTGGTTTGGTTTGGTTTTTGGTTTTGTTTTTGTTTTGGGTTTGTTTGGGGTTTTTTTGCTTGCCTGTAAGATGTATAAAAACATTCCTCAGCCCATTGTTTTAGGGCTGAGGTGTGGTTAAGTTTTCTCATTTAAGATTATACTGTAAGGCTCATTGTTCGGGAAGGGTCGATTATGGTAAACAAGGGCAATCACTCACTAATGCATTGGAAAGAATTATAGATTATGTATACTACTGTCATTCAATGCAGAGGACTCCCATTTGTCACTGTCTTTCTGTAGAGATAGAGTTCTGGCTTCTGGCCAGTGTTTGGTTTAAAAAAAAAAAAAAAGCTTCAACAAAGTCAATGTCCCTGCTCTGCAAAGACTCAATTAACAAAAAACCAGTTCTGTGCAAACACAGTCTTACGTCATTGTCTTGGAGTGTCTTATGTCTCAAACACAAATTACTTTAACTAGGAAAATAATTGAAAATATAGTTTTAGAAATGGGGTTTATGTCCACTTTTTTACAAGAATATATGAGGTTTAGATAAGGTTCATCTAAGAGTGGATGCTTTTTGAAAAAATCATGGGGTTTTTGGATCAACATTCTCCAAGGAGAGAAATAAGAATATGCCCTTCTTCTCCTCCATCCCTCACGTCACAGAGAAAGTATGCTAGTATAGTTATTCATAGAATGTACCTCTATGTATAAACAGAGTTTTTGAAAGGATACCTGCAGATTCTTTTCACTCCTTCTTTAAAAGAGATGAAGCACTTGGGCTATTGGTATCTTCAGTCATTTCCATCCCAGTCTGGATTCAATGTGACATGTTGTGTCAAGTTACAGACATTAGTCTACAATTATATTTTCAGTGTCACAGCTAGTCCATCTTAATTTGCTGTGCCCTCATGATGTTATGAACATCAACAAGCTCTACTGTTCCAGGGTTATTTACTTTAATTTGTTTGGTTTTGCCTAGCTTTTCTCCTTCAAGTCTGGAAAAAATTCACCTCTGTCTTGGGGGCTGGGGGGGTGGTTCTTCTCTTTTTTCCTTCTTTTTTTCCCCTCTTTCTTTTGTGCCAGCCTTCCTAGAGGAATTATCTTTGTCTGCCAGTAATTCCTATTGTGTCAAATCCCTTATGAAAGCCTCTCAGATGTGACAGCATCAGCTGTTGTGTTCATGCTTGAGATAAGGGGTCATGAATTCTAAGGAAAATGGAAATCTTTTTTGAGTTTAGCAGCATTATATTTCTTCTGTATGGTATTATCTAAACTGAAGGACCTAGAAATACATCAAGTCCTCAAAATAAATGCTTTCCAGGCTTCTGTGCCAAATACATATATTTTGTTGTTGTCCCCTGAATATTTAGAGTAAGTATGCTGTCTTTTGGCTTGCTGTTACGCTGATGAAAATAAAGCTGTCATTTCTATTCATTTGTGTTGAGGGAAAGAGAGAGGTCGGTGTGAGTCTTAAATAAATTCTTCAGACATATTCATTTTGTCAGCTTTGTATCTCAACACAGCTTGGTGTGAGAAAGTAGTCACCAAGTGTTCTTCTGATACATTTGTTTAACATTATAGGTCTGCCTACAGACAGCTGAGTCAGTGCAAAAGTTCCCCTCTGCTCTAAGTGAACTTTTAATAAGTGCTTGTGGTAATGCTTTTCTGTTAGTGCATCCTTACATACAGGTAAATAGTAAGCTCAGCAATACCAGTCTTTTGATTATTTATTTTTTTACAATGCCAGCATAAAACAGAAATCTGTAACTGGCTTCTATTTGGTCAATGATGTTTTTAATAGAATTTGACACATTGGTTTCTGACTTTTACAAGAAAAGTAATGAGGTACCATGTAGCTGATAATTAAAAATATCATTCCTTTGAATCAGAAATTAATGCAGAGCTAATTTGCTGACTATTAAAGCATTCTTTTCATTCTAGTTTTTTCAGTTTGATATTTAAGAACTAAATTCTAAGTACTGGGGTTAGGTACGGAGAACCAGAATATGGCATTCTGGCCAATGAGACTCTTTACCCATTAAAACCCTGTTTGTTCTTGTTTATTAAGTGATGTCTGCAGATGGTTAACTCAGCAGGCTGAAGGTTATAGGTGTATAAATAGTACACAGTCAGCTCCTTTCCGTCCCCAAGTCATCTGAACGTAAGCTCTGAACTAGTCTCTTCTTAATACGAAACTGAGCTTACGTTAAAAAAACCCCAAACCTGCTAGGATTGCCCGTTCGCTCCTCAGCTCCTTGTTTTGGTAAAAGCTAGTGATGCATCTCTTCTCCCTCTGTACGTTTTTAGCTGGGATGGCCAAAGTGAAGAGGAGGAAGGATGGAGACAAGGTTTCCTTCCTTTCCTTCACTGACCACCTATTTCTTGTTCATCTAAACAGGAAATTAAATTGCAGCCTGGTTACATCCCCTGCTCTGCTGGGACTCAAGAGGCCAGGCAACCTTCCACTGGCATAGCCTGGAGGGTGAACTTTATGCCCTAGCTTTTTGGATAAGACTGAGGCTATCATCTTGCTTGCCTTTGTCGTCATCTTGCAGGGAGGTAACTTACTAGGTACTCTTTTGCTACTCCCTGTGTACTAATGTAGGATGAAGTACACTCTCAGCATTTTGTGGATTTTTATTAGTCCAGGGCTGACAGCGTACTGCTTGGATTTTAGTAAAACAGTTAACAGTTAAGTTAATGTTATTTACTATGATGCAGACACTGAAACAGAATGCCTTGATTAAAAAACCCACAATTCTCTAAGTATGTAAATAAACCATGCTATAGATATACAGAATAAGGACAGAAAGACAGCCTGGTTTTCCAGATTTGTGATATATACACCTGCTCAGTGTGGGAATTTACATGCTTAGAAATGGATGATGCTGTATGTTCATATTGCTGTATTTGAACTTCTTTGAGTCATTTATTTTGTTCCACTGGGCAATCCTGGGATAGAAGAAAGCCCAGCTGTCATTTTCTCACTTGATTTTTAATCAAGGATCCTTAATTACACAAACTTTCTTCCTACTAACATCAACTAGTGTCTTTTAATTAAAAATAAATTTTTACCTAAGTAACATGATAAATGCATAACCTTAATAGTTTAATGCTTTTAATAAACTCGGCAAATTCCAGTGATGACAGAGACAAAACAAAGAGAATACTTTAAAAAATGTCAAAATAAAATTAAGGTAATGAAACATTTTCCTTTAAAAAAAAAATTGAAGGTGTTCTTACGTAGCTAAAAGATAAATGAGACCTAAAAATATAACAGGGAAAAAAGAAAAAAAATAACGCCAACAATTTAATTCTAAAATATTCGTTATAGTTATGTTAGATAGGAGTTAATGGGCCTCTGGTAGAACAGAGAGTTAAAACATTTACCACAACACTTTGTTCTTGGTGTCTGCACACAGAGCAAAGTTGAAGCAAGGCATGCACTCCTCAAAGTTGTTGAAAAATTACATACCAATTTCCAATAAAGTAGAAAATACAAATTGTTTCTGTCGGCAAGGCTCTCTATATTCATCCTTTCTTTCCTGAGTGATGATCTAGCGTTGTAATGTCAGGAAGTTAATGGATTAATGTTGAAGTTAATGGTGAGAACACTTTTGGAAATAACCTTGTAATGGATCTTTCTGTACTTTTATTATAAAAGCGGGTTTGGGAGGTTTTATAAGGTCGCTTATTTTCACATGGGACTGGACAAAAAGAACTTATTTTCAAAGTAAAGTTTACAGGCCATTAATTTACAATACAGACAAAATGTTTTGGTAACTTTTCTATGTAATGCAGTGAACAGTCAGTCTGCTGTGATTCTTTGGGTGGAAAAAAGTAGCTGTATGCGTATATCATTTTAAACAAAGAGAAAGATAGAGTATACTAAAGATCGATAGACCTAAATGTAGAACAGATACTAGCTATGAAAGATCTACAAAACTGAAATGATAATTTCTGTAGAATTTATTTGGTTTTGGTTTGTATATTTTATTATACTAATGTAAATGTTAACATTTATATTTTTAATGTCTATAATTCTGGCAGCAAAGGACCTCAACTGGTAGACTATTTCCAATACAACCACCATCTCTTCTCCAAAGGAATAGGAGTGGTTTTCCACAAAATTATCACCTCTGCTGACTACGTCTCCATACTTAACACAGGGGAATGACTTTAAAAAATTTTTTAGGCACCTTCAGCTGAAGTGAGCTTAACCATAACATGTTGAGATGGTTTTTGCCAGCGGGGCTTAGTAGCCTCCTCCTAATGTTTGATTCGTAGAAGTAGGATCCCTTTTCAAAACAGATAACCACGTTGCTGTCTTAGTACCTGAGATTATCTGCTGCACAGTAACTGGGTGATCTGCCCCCTCATGAAGAAATAACACAGGAAAGAGAGGAAATACATGCTTTCAGTTTTAAATTATGGAGAGGATGTAGAGATGTTGAAGCAGCTTTTTAACAGGTAAGAGTTTGGAGGGAAAATCAAAACCCCTCAAAACTCCACCTGTACTCTAATCAAAGATCAAATACATTTCAGACCCAAACTTAACCAAAATCAACTTACAGACTTTCTGAGATGAAAACATAAGTGCACAAAATATTCAAAATGTATTTATTTTTACTTAGTATTTAGACTCTTTAATCAGGGATTACATATTTAAGTTCAGCTTTGTGTGGAGAATTCTTTAGCTGAGTCAAAACAAGATTTTGAAAGGAACACTGCTGTGGGAGAATGAGAGGGAAAAAAATATTTTTTCTTCACAGACGTTTCCTGACTGGTGTATAAAAGCACAACAATAAAGACAGTCACACCTTACTGTTTGAGTTTTGTTGATAGCTTCTAATGTTTACATGCAACTTACTTTCTATTTATAAATACAACCTTTTTTTTTTTCTCCTTGCATTGTTGCTTTTATTGGCTAGTTGTACTCTTTGCCTAGTACAAAAGTACAAGAAGGCCATCAATTATCTTTGCTTTTTCATTTTGTTGTTAGACATTATGGATTAAATATGCAGCTTCAGTGCATTTATATGGAAATTTGCCCTGAGAAAAAGACTAACAGGAAAGATGCCTGAGAGCTGGTTGCTGGCTGAATGAGTGTTCCGGATTTCCTGGCTTGCTTCTGTAGTGAGACAGCTGGCCCAGGTTGACAGGAGAGGGAAGAGGAGAGGAAAAGAAAAGGAGCAGAGGAGAAAGAGGAGAGGAAAGGGAAAAAAAAAGACTGACCAAGATTTAAAAAGCTTTCTTAATGCTAAGAAGCATAAATTAGCATTATAAAGATATTGATAGGTTTACCAGGAGTATTTTGCTGTATTGCAGATTTAGTGCTCTTCCAGTAGATGGCACTAATTACATAAACAATTGGCTAAAATAAATTTTTAAACACGTGAAAGCACAGGTATTAATTATCCAAATCTCCATATTATTTCACAGTATAAAAAAGAAAATTAAACGGAACATATTATTTCACTGTATTTTTCATCTCAGTATAGTTTGCATAATGCATAATAACGCATCCATCTATTTGTGTCTCAGAAAAGAATAATCAACATTCTAATCAGTGTTTATCAATTTGAGCTGTCATGTTTTGTCCAGCATTTAGGATTTGGTTGCTTGGTCCTCTCAGAGATCAGAAGTACTCCTGTGGTCTTATGACTAAAAGAATTTAAACATTTAGAAAGACTCTAACCTTAGTTACCGGTAAATCTGAGGAAGTCTTTTTTTTTTTATATTGATGGTATAAGTTGTTCATCTCCTTCTTTAATAATCATACAACGTGTGTGATCATTTTATGGTGATCTGAGGTTTATTCTTTTTCTTTCTCTTTTTACTTCAGCAATTTTCAAAAGAAATACGACAATGGCAAATAAATGTGGATGTGGCAAATGACATGGCACTTAAGCTGCTCCGCGATTATTCAGCAGATGACACTAGAAAAGTAGAACTGATGACAGATAACATTAATGCAACGTGGGCTGCCATTAATAAGAGGTAGGATGTAAATTCTGCTATTAGATTTGTTGTAAAACTTCATTGACATTCATTGTCCGGCTTTGGTTGGAGATAACAGAAGATGTAACTTTTGAAAATGACGCGATTATAGTGAGAAAGGACAAATCTTCTGTCATATTTTTTTGGAAAGAAGTCTTTGGAATGCTACTTAATTCTCTCAAATAAAACTTTGCCTCCTGCCCATTTTCCTCTGCTGTAACCAGCTGGCAACTAACTTCAGTTGATAGGTTATATATTTTAAATATTTAAACCAAAGTGTTTCATATTTCTAGATATACTATCTCCACATCGCAATCGCTGTAGTGGTTTTGAGTCATAAACTGAATCTGAAAATGACAGACATATCCTGCTGAAGCAGATTCCAAATAGAAATGTTATCCTGTACGTTTGAAGCAAATCTCTAGTCAAGAAAGTTTTTTAGATCTTTGATCACATTCTTGATTACATTTCACAGTCTTGCAGTGTTTGGTTTAGATACCAATTCCTTACTAAAAGCAATTTTTGCAGCTTGCCACCAAATTGTGAATCATCCAATACGCCATCTATAAGATCAGAACATACTGCAGAATAAAAATTACTTTCTTTATAGTAGTAAAAGAGTTTTAAATCATTGTGCATTAGATGAGATATGTAAAAATTAAATCAAAGTTGTTTTAATCAGTATCTTGGATTAAGTTTTATAGCTTATAACTGAAACTAGAACTGAATTAGATCTTACATGTTTTTAATTAAAGTCGATGAACAAGGACAGAAAAGTCAGTTTAGTTAAACACACAATAAATTAAGGAGATCTTCTTGCATAATGGCAGTCACTTAAATCAGTGATGACTACAGAAATTTATTCCCACTTTTTTTTGTTTAATTTTTTTATGGACTTGATATTCATATGAATGAGTCACTTTAATGGCATTTTTTCTGAAGCAGACTTGCTACTGACTCAAGGTTCAAATGAGAGAAGAGATGCTACCGATGTCCACTAAAAGAAAGCCACATAATAATTTGAAAGACTTTTTTATAAGAAAACCAATAACTAAACTGAGAAATTAGTATAAACATTCAGTTAGTACCTGCTTGCATTTCTCCTGTTATAGTAGTAGCCATTTTAGCCTTAGTAGCAGAACTGTATTTTTAAGAAAAAAAGTTTTGCTTTCTGTGGTCTGAGAAACAGGCTGGGGAGGAACACGTGTTCCTGGATGAGAAAGGCTGGGTGCTTAATGCTCAAAAGTATCCTCCATGAGTAGGTAAAATAAGTAGCTCAAAAGGGTTAGACGGAAGAACCAAAGGAAATTGCATTTATCTGTATGTAGAACTACAAGCCCCGGCTGGTGAGCTGGCTTTGTAATCCTGAAGTCCAGGATATGTCTGTAGCTGCTGTGGATGCTCAGGTGGCAACTGTAGCTGAGAGTGCATCTGTAAACCTGTTAATGCTTCAAGCACAAACCCAGGTGTGTCTCATGTTGCCTAATTGTGAGAATTGCCATTGTTGCATGGAGTCAGCCAAGTATGAGGCTAACAGAGAGTACAAATTCTTCAAGACACACTCCTTGCAAGCTTCTGGAAAACCCACAGAGTTGTTTACAGCACATGTGTTAGATGAACTACTGCAGTAAATCTTTTATGTTTTAGAAGAGACTGAGTTTAGGCGACTGAGTTGACATTTCCCATTAAGAAGTACAAAAGGATAGGATTAAGCTTGAACAGGTAACTGTAAAACTAGAACTTCCTAGTTTTCGATTGTATGACTTTACTCCCTTTCTAATATATTTTTTTAATTCACTGTTTTGTGTGTAATTTTTGTAAGGCTTATTGTGATTCGGGAACCTGAAGAAGCAGTATGCTGCAAACAGTAGTTGATGAGCTTCTCTAAGGCTGTATCGCATTTCTATCTGTCTTTTGTGAGACATGGATAAATATGGACACAGTAAGGCATCGAGTCAGCAAAAGACTTGTACTTGGGAGACTTTCTACGCCTGTAGATTTTTCAGGTTTGTTTGAAGCAGTAGCCAGGCCTTTTGCTCAAGGAGCAGCTTCTGAGTGAGATCTTGAAAGAACTTCCTAGATTTCTTTTGTTGAGCATCTCTGTGAAAAGAGAAGATGGACTCCATGGGCCCTAGGAAGACTTAAATGCCAATTTGTTCTGATTTTGTTTTGGTTTTCCCTCCCTCTACACTTCAGCTTTCAGGTTATTGCATAGAGCAAACCAAATTGTTTCTTTATGGTTTGAACCATAAGAGAATATTTACTCGGTAGAAAGGAGACACGTGAACTGTTTGTCACAGGCTCCAGGGAAGGTTAGTTCTCCACTGAGATGCGGATGCAGTGATTTCAGATAAGTCCGTGAGTGTTATTTTCATCTAGACTATGAGTAAGTAGTGCTCTGGTGACTCAGTGACCTCGCAGTGATGTAGAAATATATTCCAAATAACGGTCTTGACCATTTCTCCAGTATTTTAGAAATAGTTTTATCACTGTTTATACATGTCTTGAGTGCCAAGAGGAAATATTCTGCTAAAGATTTTGGTTTCTTCTCCCTATATCCTTAATTTAAATGGCCTAAATATTTTGTGGATATTTTATTTTAAAAAGAAAAATTAAAGAGTGGCTTATGTTGTTTTGAACTGGTTTTCCTCTAACCTGCCATTAATATCAGAACTGTGTGTCAGTGTAAAAAATGTGAAACCTTTTCCATGAACCAGATCAGTAAAACAACAGGCAGGCAAGCAGCAGTAAAATTCCACTTCGCCTGTTGGTAATAGTTCAGCCAAAGCAAGTACTTTAGTCATTAAGGCAACATCTGCCAGCTTGTGTTTTGTTTTGCTTAAGTAGATTTGCAGCTGATTGCTGTGTGTTTACCCTTTGCCTTACTGTTCTGTTTTATAACATTGAACTACAACGAATAACATTCTAACTCCTTTAATAGCCAGGTTGGTGAGTGCTTGATGGTTGCTTCACGTTTTTTTACTCACCACTTTTTATTTTTTATTTTTGTTGTCAATACTGCAAAGGTACACCGAAAAGCACATGAACTGATCAGTTGGGCAAAAGCCAGAATGACTTCTAAACAGGTCTCTTCCTCTTCCCTTTAGAAGCATTGACTTTCCAAGAAATAACTATATTATTTAAGCTGAGGCAATTAAGGAGAAAGTGATCTGTACTGCTTGCATTAAGAAAAATAAATCTAACAGATGAACTGAAGTGTTCTCAAGAGATAAAAAAACCAAAAAAAACAAAGAAGGAAGAAACCATTAGAAATTTACTGTATATAAAAATGTTTGTTATGGTAGCGTTATGTTACTCCTTCCTTTTGTGGGCACTCATATTTTATGTGAATTATCATATAAAACATAAACACATGCTTAAATTTGTCCCTTTCCTGGGAATCCACCAAATGTGTTTAAATTTCACTAACTTAAATATTAAGCTAAAAAGGGACTTGGATCTTTCTTAAGTGGAGCCTATATTATGAGAATAATTACACAACGTACTGTGAGAACTGGTTAGGACTCCAACCCATCACTGTCTGACAGACATCTTCAAATATTTGCATCGCCCACCAGTTCCTATGCTCCAGTTCCATTGAACTCAGGCTGCACAGTAGGTGTTAAGAGCTTTCACTGCTCAAGATGCTTTTTTTGGCTCCTGAGACAAGATACGGGACACACACAACAGTCAAAACAAAAAGTAACTCCGACCCGCCCCCACAGGGTATGGGCAGTGAAGAGTCAATACATAATTAGATTTCTGTTGCTCTTATTAGTTTAAGTTGTAGGGAGTTAGAGAGGCAGCGGCAAGGAGTTGTGTTTCTACACAACCTGTTTTAAAGGTCTGAGATACCAACTCCCATATTTATCTAAGAATCATGTTACTTCTCTAATGCAGCCAGTTGCACAAACACCTTGATTTTGCATGTCAGCTGGACAGTATGAAATGCAAATGGCCAAACAAACTAAGGACGTAATCAGTACAAAAGTATGATACCTATCTGTTTCCTATGTAAATTCATAATATAACAGTAATTTTAAGTGTGAAAAAGGTCATAATCCAGTTCTGGTCTTTGAGCAGCAAACCTTTCCTTATCAGTGGTTGCTTGTTATACAAATACAGTTGTTAGAATGTAAACTTTATCTGTACATATGGTTTCCAAGTATAATTTTATTGCCTGCACAGAAAGAGCTTGACCGTTCCGTTGGAAACGGGTTTTCTTAATATACTGTACCCATCCTAATACTATTTTGCTTTATGGCACTTGTGGAAGTAACTGAACTTGTGTTTACAATTGAATTGCATTCTGGGTGAGAAAAACTGCATTTACACTTCAACAACAGCCAGGAGTATGAAGTCTGTTAAGGTGTACTGAAGATTCATAGTTGGTTTCAGTAGCTAGACCTTTCTGGGAGCCATCTCTGAAGAGCTTGTTTGCTCATTTAGGCTTGGACTGCTGAAGTCAAGAAGGAAACAATTCACGATATGTTTTACTTTAAAGAACATTTCATCTTCTAGGTTCTTCAAGTAAACTTGGCCATTTCCTTTCCATTCTTGTATTGCTTTGAAGGTTGGTATGCATTGCTAAAATCAGTATAATACCACGCGTATGAACAGCTATTATAGTTCTTTGTGCAGGCACACTTTCTTTGAGCACAGTGAAACAACTAAATTAAAAATGGAAGTGGCCATGGGAACCTTGTTTATAGGGGAAGCTTGTTTACGCGTTTGTGCTTGCAGTTGTTGTCCTGGCTATAGAGCTGCAGTCGTGTGGGTGTGAGCAAGAAATCATTGCAAATGTAAGACTTCAGATGAAGCTAACAATGGTCAAATGTCATTTTCCAATGTATTTTTTCTTTTTTCCCCAAAGAAACCATCATGTGATAATTTTTATTTTTTATTGTCATGTTGTAATGATTTATTGCTTGCTTTTTGAAATAATTTTGCGAAGCTTAAGAGAGTAGATATGTAGAGTGACTGCTTTTTTACAGCTGGTATGTTGTGCTGAAGCTTGTTATTTACACCAGCTTTAACAATAGATATTAATTTAAAATTGCAAAGACTGCTGGAAAATATTGCAATTGTAGGGCATTATTTTGTTTTGTGAGAGATGTTGATAATACATGTTTATTTCTGTTGCTTGTATTATTTAAAAAAGTACATTTTCGGTCTAGGTGTTTGTCACATGCTGTCTTTGAGACCTTTGCTCAGTTTTAATTCTATGAGGACTTAAGTATTTTTATTTAGTCAGTAGAACTATTCACATTGAATGAAAGTGAGTCTCTGCAGTCTCAGGTGTCACACCCAAGATTATGTTAAGGAGCAAAGAACTTTGTATGCCAGCATGTTTTTCTGAAGAACTAATGTAGCTCTGTTGACTGTTCTTTTGAACAGGAAAAGAAACAAAGTTTTCAAAAAAGCATTTAATCCAGAACTCTTCTGGAAAGTCTGAATTTTATATGGAGTCCTAATGTCTTTCCCGTTACACAAAAGGGTACAAGAACCCTTTAATTTTCATGAAACTAATTTGTCTCACTTCGTCAGTACAGCACTGCATGCTTCTCAGAAGTTACTCTCCAGCAGAGTTAGTAACATTGGCAAAGTCTAAAGAAAAACTCTTTATTAGCTGCTTGTGATGCAAGAATGTTAAGGCTTTTATGTTTACAGTATGGGTATCTTTGAAGTTTCCTAAGAGTTGTTTTCAGAAAAAGGATTAAAGTATTTTTTGTTTTCTCTGTTCCATTCTGTTACTATTATTTTAAACAAAATAGCACACCCTCAAAAAAGGACTATAAAGAGGGTGCAAATACTACTCTGGCAAGGTTTAGGTGCTGTGAGTTTAATTTGAGATATTTCTTGGTTTATGTTTTACTTGGTTAAATATCATCCCTTAACATATCCGTATTAAAAGTACACCTAAAAGGCCGTTTGGGAGAGAGGGATTGTTTGGCGTTGATAGATAAGAGAGGTTACCTATTTGAAAAGACATTCTACTGTCTACCTACACTCGCAAACAAATATTTCTGTACGAAATACAATCTCAAGCTTATCAGCAATGACATCAGTTAAGATTGGTTTGTTATTTTTTCTTCCTAATGCCCCTAAGAACGATGACATTTCAGGCACATGTAGGAAAATATAAAACAACATAAATAAAAATGCCAGATGAAGCTCCTGTAAGTAGGAGATCTTGAAAGTCACCTTAGGTACTTGTATTCTAGTTTTCACCTTTGCTCTCCACGCAGCTGACTGTACTTTTTGTGCAGTACTGACACCAGTATGTGGATCCAAGATGAGAAGTCAGCTGAGGGTACTGAGTATTTGTGGTTTACCTTGTGAGAGGATAGTCTTGGATACGCAATGCTTTCAAAATGCTGGTAGGATGAGCTGAAAAAGCAATGTTCCCCAGAATATGGTGTGATTCATCATTTCCACCTTTGTGAACATATTCTTGTGATTTTTGAGAAACTCTTTTAGGATTAAAAAAAGAAAAGGGTTCTTGAGTTATTTCAGGAGAGGGTAGTGTCAGTAATACAGTACTTGACTAAAAAGGATCTACGGATCTTTGTGACTTCAGGGATGTGTTTGTTAGAACTGTTAATATCAGTGTGAAGAAACTTAATGTTCCCACCACTTGAATAGACACATCTGTAGGCTACTACGACCTTTATCACTTCCAGAAAGGCAGTAGATCATCTGTAGGTCTGCTAGGTCCTCCCATGGAGAAACAGAAATGACCTCAAAGAGAAAAGTGCTGGTGTTCTTAAATCAGTTGGGTTTTTTCAACTTGTCTGTCCCACAGGTGGCCTGCTGAGGTGTTTTAGACACCGTGAGTTCACCTGGTTGATACTTCAGTGATTGTGGTTGTTAACTGTAATCTAATGTTAATGATTTCATTATAGACAATTAAAAAGGAGGACAGCACTGGCATTTTGCAAAGAGGCCTTCAGCTTCAAATACTGAGAGCAAGTTGATAATTAAAACTAAGCAGGAAAAGTGAAAGTAGAACGTCTAGAAGACCAATCCTTACTGCTCAGACAGTTGTTCTTTTCATATTTTTTTTTCTCACTCTTGGTTTATATTTTGGTCTTGAGTGAAATAGAATTCTGCTGCTTTGTTCATATTTATGGTGTGTTAAATGCCGTTTATTCCTTTCTGATGAAAAAGAGAACAGTTTTCATGTTACAGTGAAATCCAACTGGACAAAATCATGAAATAGTTTATGGCACAGAATTCTAAAGGGAGAGCGGTTTCATGCATTAACTTGAATCAGAATCAGAGCTTAACATAGACATTTCAAAGAAAGACTCCATTTGAGAAATCTCACTCTTTTGCATCCACAGGAGGTGCAGGAGGAGCAAGGTACTAAGGAAGACATAAGTAAGCCTGATTTTGAGAGAGAGAGAGAGCAGAAATGTCAATTTTTGTTCTTACTCCATTAGGAAGATTAAGACAAATGTGTTGTTCTTTTTCTTAAAGGTGAGATTTTTCTGAAGTAATTAGAGTTTTAGTCTGTATTTGAACAAGAACAGAAGCTAATGCTCTGTGCCCTGAAAGTCCAACCTTAAATCTGTTTCCTATTAGTCTGCAGATAAATTAACAAACTGTAGCAAACTGATTACTGCTCTCATCCAAAGCTTATTGCAACAAATGAATGTCTTTCCCCTCAATAGGCTTCTTATCAGGCTTCATGTCCTTTAAAACAAACAACTGAACAGAAATTAATAAAGCTGATGGACTAGCAGACTGCCAGCAAAAAAGAATTTGACCTTAGTTGTCATTTTTTGTTTGCATTATTATTCTTGTGATAGCCTTGGGGGTTTTTTCCCCGGTGTTTTCTATGGATTTTTTTTTTTTTTTTTTTTTTTTTTTTTTTAAAAGCATTTCTTTGCTATTGCAAGCTTTGGTGCTTCATGATTGTTTAGCTTCTGATCAGCGGCTGTGCAGGCAGCGTAACCTTCCCCCTCACTGTCTTGTCAGTCATGCTTGAAACTGAGAGGATAATTCAGTCTGCCTATTAAATTTTTAGTCTCTCTTTGGAAGTTACCACCAAATGTTTCAATTTTACAATATTGGTGCTTGCCTTTTGTTGGGTGGCTGTGTTTTAACTATGAATGAAATTTCAACCACATGTTGTTTTTATATAAACTCACAAAGGAATTGACAAATGACGAGTCGTTATCATTCGGGATGAGGATCAGTGGCACAAAAGGCTGATGGTTGTGACTCTTATTGACCAAGGCAGAGACCTGGGGAAGTGGCAATACTGAGAGCAGATAGGAAAGCAACAGAATTAGCAATGTAACTTTCTTGCATGTCCTAAAGTAGGGGTGGTAAGAAATCATTGAGGAAAGGTGAGATTAAACTGGTACATCTTGAGGACAGAGCTTTTAAGGTGTATCTGGTACGGGTACATAGAAGGGGAAACAGTAAGTAAGCAGGAAGTTTGTGAGAAGGAAAAGATCAGTATGTTCATGTTGTTTAGCATTCAGTTTCCATCAGATAGATCTTGACTGATACCCCAAATTTAACTGTACTGTGCTACATTCCCTAACAAATTAAAAAAATGTAGAGCTCTTCCCCAGCTGCTAAGCATTACATCTCCTGCAAACTATAAGAAATATTATCTCCTGCAATGATAAGAAATAATAGCTCTTGAAATTAACACTCTGGCTGGCATATCTGCAGATTCTTCCTTTGTGCAAGATATGTAATCAGTTATGTATCTGATACATATCTGCTTAAGCACAATAGTGCCTTGTGGCAATGAATTATGCAGGTCTACTTTTTGTTGGTAAAGAAAAAAAAAAGTATTATTTTTAGCTGTTTAAAATGTGCTACATGTTTTTGAGATTCCATTTGTTCACTTGACACAGTATATGGTAAAAACAAATTTCTTGGAATTACCTGAAGTGCCAAGCTTGCAACACCCATTTCCCACTTTCTGCATTTTATCTGATTAGTATCTTATGTTTTCTTTTTTATTTTCCTTATTTTCTTTTTTGTGTTTTCTTTCCTATTATTTACATGCTTTCTTATTTTTTTAATTCATGTCAAGTTAGATTTGTGTCTAATTTAGCGGTTGTTCTTTTTAAGGTCTAACTTGCATGCATCTTCTGTACCCCACAACATGACTTAAATATGCTGCTTTTGGGGTTTTTTTTGTTGTTTTGTTTTAAAATCTGAAAGAGATGCTGTTGTTTATTATCAGTAATGGTAAACAGTTCAGAAATTTCCATGAGTTCTTGGTGCTTAGACCATGTCTGAGGCTGATGCTTCAGCTATGTTAATTACTAATAGTGTCTATTGCTCCATTAAGAACCATATACCGTTACTGATTCCAAGAGGGTTGATTTGTTTTTGTGGTAGTCAACCTCTGAGTTTTGCAGTGTGGTTTTACTCCAAGGGATGGGAGGCAATTCTTGCAGGGCTGTCCTCTCTCTTTGTTCCTGTGGGAACACCACAGGAGAGCAGAATAGACTTGTTCAAGTAAGATGGCACTAAGAAACCATAGTTCAGGTCTGCCTTCGGTGACACCCTTCCTTTTTATGCTGTGCTGACCCCTTGGAGCTGTGGACTCTTGTCACTGTTACTTCTTTTCATACTGGGGAAAATAAAAGTAGAAGCATGCAACATTTGTATTAAATTTTGCTTTGGCTAAATTGGTTTTCACATCATATCACTGCTTTAATCATTTTATGCCTGATATTACTCTCTTTTGTGCTGCTTGGGATGAGGTACCCAAGCCAGCATCAGAAGAGTGAGTTAAAGATGGACATAATAGTTATAACTCTTTTTTACTTTTTCTTTTTCCTTTTTTTTTTCCCCTAGTAATCTTTCAGATTGACATTTTGGTTAAGCTGTTCATCTTGATTTTAAATACCGAATTCCTTCAAGGCTACAGCTAGTTCAGAACCCAGCAGTATATATTGAATTTAAATCTTCCTTGTAGTGTTTGGTATTTTGGACGCATCTATATTGAATCTTTCTGCTATCACATTCCTGATGACTTGTTCCATCTGGAATTAGTCACAGTTCTTCCTGAGTTTGACTAATCTAAATAAATTTGCCATCTTGCTTTTCACACCCTTTTCCCAATGGTTGGTTAATGCACTGAGTGACACCTAGTGCTGCTTCCTTGGGACAGGCTCCTAATGCTCAGAGTTGAACATTATTTACATTTACTACATTATATGTTCTTAATCTCAGTTTTGTTTCATTCAAGAGGTTTCTGTAACAAAACGTTGCATCCCTGCCATGGTTCCTAAATAGCTCCTTGCACAGGAGCTTAACTTGTGGGTAGTAAATAGATGATATTGCTTTATTGTTAGTTCTCATCTTTTGTTTCAGTTAATTCTAAGAAAAAGTTGGCAAAGGTATTTTTCTCAAAGACACTGATTTTTATTGGTCCATAATACACTTAATAAAGAAACGTAGAGTGATATTTACACATGAAAGCAGAAATCTTCTTGAGTACCCATTTGCAACAGAGGGCTTCATTTCTGTTTCTGATGGAAACAAAACACTTTAATATTTGTATAGATGGATATGTAGTCTTTATAGGTGGTTTTTCCTTCTAGATATATATTTGTCTGGATACTGTGATTATGGAGGGGCAACATTTAGCTAGTCATAAATATTAAAGATTGTTGAACATAATTACATATTCATGTGGTGTCATCAACAGTTTACTACATATATAATGTACTTAGCTCAGACTGGTCAAATGAACCAGTCATATCAAATTTATTAGAATAATGACCCTACTTGATATTTGGGACTATTAGAATTAGTAAGATAAATAAGCTGCTTTTGTTCAGATTGTCATTCTGAATAAGATGTGGCACATTAAGCAATCATATAGAGATCAGATTTGAATGTACAGTTGTCATTAAAAATATTGAATAATTTCAAGTAATTGAGACAAACTGTATTGCAGGTATTAGATAGCAGATGATAGCCCTTTTTTAGATCAGAAGTACAGATAATCAAGAAAGAATTACAGAAGTTAATATAAGAAATCAAAATAGCACATAAATGTATTAAAGACCAGTAAAAAAATGTGTCATGGTAACGCCATGTGAATTTTAAATTATCTATTTATTTCCTTGACTGTTCAGTATTTTTATCCTTTAGATAAAGAGAGATTGTACAGTATATATAAATCACTCAGTAAAATAGGGAAATTTTGAGATCTGTGGCTACTGCAATACATGGAATTTGTGAGAAAGACTATTCTAGTACTGCATTTCTGCATAATGTTTTTGGGTAATTTATATGCAGTCTTGTGCACATACCTCACAC
This sequence comes from Astur gentilis, assembly GCF_929443795.1. NCBI lineage: Eukaryota > Metazoa > Chordata > Aves > Accipitriformes > Accipitridae > Astur > Astur gentilis. Next base: position 15,238,868 of record NC_064911.1, read on the forward strand.
CGCAAGAGCAGAATGAAATGAAGGAGATCAAGTAATACTACAGTTTTCTTTTTTTTTTGTTTTTTTTTTTTTGTTTGTTTGTTTGTTTGGGTTTTTTTTGTTACTAATGTACTTATACATTTACTAGTTTGCATTTTTAATAAGGAGGTTAACGGGTTGCCTGTAGTCTACCTGTGCATACCTAATAAATGTGTTAGTGTCAGCTGAACTTAATTTTTGTCATTTGCAACACAAGGCAGCCATCTCCAGGGTTCACTTGAGTTTAGGAAAGTTAAAAGTTTTTCTGTTTTGCTTTCTTATGACTCTTCTGAGAGAACCTGTCTCTGTTTTTTAATGTTTGATATTATTTTTCCTTCCATAAACTCTTAACGTAATTGTTGTAATCTAATTTATAGGAAACCTTTGTAGTGTTAGAATACAGCTTGAAAAATTAAGATTACTACCATCTGAAAAAAGTAATATCCAAGCCAAATAATGGGCCACTGCCTGCATAACCCACATCAATACCACCCCTTTCTCCTCAGTTATTTTCTTGCGATTTTTGTTGTGGATATAGATTTGGTTTCACATCTGCAGTCAACTTTATGCATACAGGTCTCAGATAAAACAGACACTTTTCCCTCTCGAGCTTTGTGCACTGTTCTTGTATACCTTGTTAGAAAACCTGAGCCGTGACCTCTCTGAGCAAAAAGGAAAACGTGAAATAGGGAATCATTTAGTGATTCAGATACTCATGTAGGAAATCATAATGCAGTGCTATAGTGACAGTGTAACAGAGCTCAATACCAGATCTTATGGGATAGGAAGGTGATTTTTATTTCCAACAGTTGGATATACGTATGTGCTCTCGGATGAGCTTGTCCTAGCTGTCTGTCCAGCATTTAGGCACTAAGATGTTTGCATTTAAGTGTTTCATCCATAGGAATTCCTTGGAATAACACAGAGCACAGGGGATACTACCTAATGATTTGTCATCATTGTCCCCTGTCTCGGGATCAGAAGTTAATATTGTTTCTTTAACCATACCATAATCAAAAGTTACATTCTTTTCTTGCTAATCACTAGATAGTAAAAGTAGAGGCTGGAATTTTTTAAAATTTTCTTTTTCAAAAGTATTCATCTGGAAAAATGTCTATAGTTATGTCTTCACATTTCTAGAGACTCTTCCCCTCCATGTGATGGATAAGAGTTATTTCTTGCAACATCATTTGAGTATGTGTGCTGCTACTTTTTTTTTTTTTTTTCTCAAATCGATTTACCAGTGATGGATACATTAAAAAAGAAAATGGTTATCACGTTAGCATTTTAGAATGTATTGCCATGTCCTTTCACCTGTGAAAAACTATAAATGTAAACATATTTCCTGGAAGATGAGCTGGGATGCAATTTTTCAGCTAATTGGAAAAAGCAGAACTAAGTCAAGGACTGCCAACCAGATTTTGGTCTTAAGATCCGATGATGATTATTATGTCAAATACAATCATGAATGTAAGCCTTGAGCTGACAAGAGTTCAAGTTGGTTTTAATCAGCCTTTTATTTAGACTTAGGCCTCCTGTTCAGAAATAACAGCAGCTAGGTGGAAAAAAATGTTTTTAAAAGGTGAGCTTGGTTCCTTCTGCAAAAAGAACAGGCTTGAAGAACCCTGATGTTTCAAAATCTCATTGTGTTGCCACATACAAGCCAATTCAGTGTTTGTTAACACATCTGTTTATACAAGAGCATTTTAAATGTATCTTTTGGTTAAATAAAGGAAACATACCTCTGTATTTTCTGTTAAGGACCTTATGGTATACTTTATAGATTTCTTTGCATAAACTGAAGTAAAGCTGAATCTTCAGTTAAACTGATGAATGCATCAGTTACGCATTCATTTCCATGACTAAAATTTGGAAAGTCATTTAAGAACAGGGAGATATATCTTAAGGAAAAGAAGTGCACCTCCCCAGACCTTGGATAAATTATCTAGAATTTATAGAGGATACTTGCATGACAGTAAATACAAAACAGTAAGTGACAAGCCAAATCAAGTGTCTTTTTAATGTGAACACCTGGTAATTATTTCAAAGCTTATTGAGGAGGAAGAAAACATTGCAAATCATGCACTGTTTAAGAGTTAGATTTGGATGAGTGTGCCAGACTTTCATGTGACCGCACAATTTCAGGTATATCCACTTCTGCCATGGCTTTTCATAGCAGAATGGTCAGACCTCCTCACACCCAGACTTAGTGTTTCGGTGTATTTATGTCTGTCTCTGCTCTGTTAAATTGTGCAGAATTGTTGTTAGAGGGGTTATGTTTTCTTCTGCTAAGAATTTTTATCTTTGAAATATGTCCAAAAAAGAATTGAGGCAGAACTATCACAGAACATCCTGTTCCCTTTTAAGTCAGTTCAAGGTGAGCCATTCATCTCCGTGGAGTTAGGATTTTCTCTGTAAGGCTTTTATATGAAACACAAACTGAGTTCTGTTGAACTGAGTGTGAGTTGAACATCACCTGAATTTGCTGAATTGGGCTCTGGAATTTCATTATTTATTTATTTATATTTACATAATCCTGAGGAATAGAACTAGTGTTTTAGTTTCTTCCTAATGTTGTTGAAACTTCATAGTAATAATTTATTAGTATTACTCTGTATTGTCATATTACCTCTGGTTATAGTTCCTTTAGTATTACAATCTTTGTGCAGTAGATCTATTTTAATCACTTTATCTCCTCATAGTGGGGAACTTATTCCATATTTCAGTTTTCTGTAGGGGTCTGAAACCTCCTGAATAGTAAAGAATAACTGTATGAAGCATGGAGTGGCTCTTTACAACTAATATTACTGTATTAGATTATATACATATAAGAAACAGTAGGCAGTCTGCTGTTTCTCCTTCTTACTCGGATGCTAACCAGTTTTGGTTACCAGCTGCTTCTGAGCTGAATACAGAATACCTTGACCATCATCTCTATTTATTTTGAGCAGTTTTATGCTTCTTAAAGTATATCGACATATTGGAATAGTTGTTTTAAAAAATTTTGAATCAATCTGATTGATTTGAATCAGTATCTTTGTGTAATGTGACTACTACTTAAGGCCCATGTTTTAGAGGGGAAAAAAATGGTGTGTGTGTTTTTCTAAGTGTTTATTTAGTGTTACTCTCACTTAACTTAAGATGATGCATGGTACAATAAGAACTGTAAGTCCTGCCAGAGAAGTTTTCCAGTCTGGAAACTGAGACTTCTTTCTTTTGCATGGTAGCAAATCACTGTTCTGCTAGGCCACTGAGCTCAGCCCTCAGAGGTTGCAGTTTTAAATGAAAGCTACACTAACAGTTTTAATAGCATCCTTTGTGAGCCCTAATTGATTTCATGTAATGCCATCAGTGCATTTCACAGTCTTATTAAATTTAGTTGTTTCTACAGTAATTAAGGGTAAGAAAACAAGTGCCTTTAGAATAAAATTATTTTCATAATCGGTTTTAATTACACTTCACTGTCTTAGAAAGCAAAGATTTTATCTTAATAAATTGTATCTGAGTAATTAATATGCTGTTTGTTAGATGGCACTGTTGACTGCCTTGGAATGTCGAAAGAATATGTTTTGGAATGCAAGGAAAACCTTAATTCTACCATATTATAGACCATGAAGTGTGAAGAAGACTTAAACAGAACAATAACCTTTTTGCTTCTTTTGGTAGAAAAAGAGACTAGTTTTGTCTGTTTGTTTTTAGTTTTGATTTTAGGATTTATTCTTTTTCTGACTTCTCTCTTTAATGGGAATACCAGAATTATTAAATGTTATCTTCCTATGTTTTGTTGGGGCATTTCTTGACTTGTACGAGGGTTAGCTTGGAATCAGAGGATTGAGGGTGGGGTGGTATTTGTGGGGTTGTTTGTTGATTTTTGTTGTTGTTGTTGTTGTTTAGGTATTTTTTTTCTGTTTGCTTCTTTTGGTTTTAAGACAATTCTTTTAAGTTTTGACTAAGGGCTATTTAGAAAAGCCTCTTGAGTGAGTCCATCAGAACATTGTTCTGTATCTACAAGTCATTTTTTATGATACTTCATATGTCTGTGATTGTTGCCTGTTGTTCAGATTCCCTTTTCTTTACACTGGTAATTCTTAAGATTTACTCTCTGGAAAGTGATTGATTTTAACGAAAATTTGTCTGGAGATTAGAAAACCCAAGTAAACATAAAATGTTTTCAATAATGTAAAAGATAACCTGTAATTAGTTTTAATTACAAAGGAATTAATATGATCCACTTAGTTTCATTAATGATTTTTCTGTAGTTCATGATGCGTGATAATCTATGGTTATGATGAACATAGGGAAAACGTACACTCATGTTTTATATATTCTAGACCTATGTCGAGGCAAGAAGGGAGAAGGAGACAAAAGCAATAGGGGCAAGAAAAGCCTGTTAGAAAAATTCCCTTTAACTCTCTCTCTTTTGCCGTCCCTTGAAGAGGCATTTTCTGAATGTGGGATCCCAAAAGTGGACAGAGTATAAGAGACAGAAATTATTTTTAAGAAGGTTGACAAGGCATTTTCCCCTGTGCGAACACAGATCCGCTGTGCTGATGTTGGCAGGTGCTTATTTAAAAAGAGGTTATTTAAAGGTCCTATAGAGAAATCTATGTATGTGATTTTGTGCCCCAGCGTGTGATATTTCCTTTGCTTTTAGCAACCCTTCTCAGTTTGACAAATAATAGTGTACAAGAGATGGGGGATTAATATCCAAGGTTGATCTGAAACTTCATAGATAAACACAAATTTTTCATTTTTTCCTCTTTTTCTCATTAAATATCAGTAGTGCTTTAATAAAGAAAAGTAAGGAAAAATAGTCTAAATTCAAAAATATGTTTTTAAATTGCTTTAGTGTCTTCAGTAACAAAGAGAGTAATTCAAAGGAAAGTGCTGGAGAGGGGTTAATGATTTTTTTTTTAGTTTCATATAGGGTCTGACTATGTTGAGAAGAGCTACGACAGGTATATGACTAGAAACAATCCAGCAAATGAAAAATAGCAAAATAGTTTCTCTCTTGCTGCACCCATTTCCCTAAGTACATAAAACCCAGAAACATTTTTTAATACAGCATATTTTCTGGTTTTGCAAAGTTTTACAAGAGAAAAACTGGTCAGGAAAAAAACAATTGCATCTTGCTTAGCAGACTGAATAACTACTCTTTGAAGCATTTCTCCCTTTTTTTTAAGAAAGGAGAAATTGTATGGGCTTATTACTATGATCAGGAGATGCTGTAGGATGTTCTACTTTTAGTATCTGAAGACACTGTCATAATTTAGGAAAGTGTGCGTGATTATCAGGGAAAGAACAATGCTGTGTCTGTAGCAAGATAGGTAGGCTGAGTTCAATCGGAGGACGGGGGTGTTGAGGGGTTTTGTTCTTTCCTGCAGAAGTAAAGGGAATCAGCAGAGAACTGCATTTGTGTGTTTATTTTGCAGCAGCTGTTGGACTTAGTCTCTCTGTATGCACAATTACACCTGGAATTTAAAATCATTTCACTGGTTATTCATATGTAATCAATATGGGTAGTGCAGCCAAGGCAGAGATAGATGCTCTTCGACTTATCTGAAGTCACTGAGAGTCAGCTTTCAACCAGAAGATCACATTGTTGAGAAATAAATGTAAGGCAGAGAGAAGTACTGCACGTAGAGATACAGAAGGAAATATGTCACTGGTAGGAATCCTGTTCCTATGCCTGAATCAGCGGGCAATACCTGTGTGTTCCTATTTGGCTCCAAAAAAGGCATTTTTTCTTGTTTATTCAGAGATCTTTCCACCACTGAAACAAAATCTTTCCTTCTTTCTGTTCTCCTCATCAGCTCTCTTCAGGGAGATATTAGCAGTGAAAAAGATCAGGCAAAGAGTTCTGGAAAGTTATTGTTGCCTTTCTAGAGGTAGGTTTTCCATCAGGTTTGTCCCTTAGGCCTTACAGAAGGGACTAAGGCACAAAATGACTGAAAAAACCTGAAAGCCTCTCTTTTAAGTACAAAATTCTGTACAAGCACACCAAAGCTTTCCTGGTTCCTCACTCAGAATAGTGGGAGGATAAGGGCCTGTGGATGAACATCGGCTACATCTGAACGCTGATCTCTGGGGTGGTTCAGATGCTGATCTTGTGGGTCTGCATTTAGTTGCACTTGAGGCTTTCTAATAATTTGCAACATAGAAGTCGTTTCAGAGGTAGAGTTGTCCACAGGCGAGCAATCTCCGTTACTCTAGGATCGACTTGGTGAAGAATGTTTTCCAACAAGCCAGACAAAATAGTGATAATAGGACATAAGCACGTATATATAAAGATCATTCAACAACTTTAGATGCACATACATGTGCCAATGCTCTACAGGAGAGAATAGCTAGTAACCTCTATCAGCATGGTGGAACTAAAAGAGCATTTGAGCAGAAGTGTAACTGGAAAAATACTGTGTGTCCCCGAGTGAGGTGTCAAGCTGGTTGAGATCCAGAAAACCACATGAAAGCAGTACTTAAAATGCAGTCTCAACATAGTTTTCCACACTTAATGTGTATCAGCCATTCCAGAGTTAATCTGCAGATAAACCACTTACTAGCCTGTATTAATAACTGTAATGGGCGCTATAGAAGATAGTCCCTAGATTCCAGAAGAAAGTTCCTCTAAGCAGCATGCCCAAAATAGTGTGATTTATTCTGAATTTGGATTTCAAAATTCGATCAATAGTAGTTACTTTAAGAATTCAATGTTCATTTTAAGAATTTTGGGGTTTTTTCATATCTGTGACATTTCCTCATGTTCTAACTTTGTCTGAGGTTAAATTATTCTACCTCTTTGAGAGGTTCTTTATCAGTCCAAGTTAAAGCAGCTGAAGAAGACTTACCAGTAAGAGCTTAAATTTATTTAGTAGTAAAAATTAAATGTTCCAATAAAGCTTTGCAATTGTTCCTTTGTCACATCAGCAGAAGGGATATGATCCTCATGAAAAAGTGCAAACTGCTTCCAGCATTAGCAGGAAGATGCATGTAGTTCAAATTTTCTGTGATAGTTGGTTCCAGAAAAGGGAAATTTAGGTAACTTTTTTAAAATTGTATGGAATCATAATGTCAGCAAGGAGAAAATACAGTTCTATAGAGAGAACCACATGAACTATAGAAGTAAAACCATTTACTGATACTTTGTCAGCCAGTAGCCCAGGATATTTTATTTTACATCTCAGTGTGATAACATTAGATCACCGTAGTCTGCAGATGGAAGTGTGATTTAGTGATCTATTGAACACTGAACGATGCAGAATTTCTCCACTGTTATTGCCCTTAAAGAAATACCCGTGGAACAGAAATTTGTTAGTTCCTCCATTATGAATATTTTTTGTGCTCAATTTTTAATATATTTCCTTACATATTATGTATTCTGCATTAATACAGTGGAGCGTACATTGGCATAGTGCTCTGCATTTACTACGTGTCCTGTTACCTGAGCATCTCAAAGCATTCTTTAAACACTGACCCTAACAACATATCTTGTAATGTGAATAAGTGTTACAATTTCAAATAAACAGATACTCAAAAGATGTGAACGATTCATTCCAAATTAGGTAGCAAATACTACAGCTGAAGAAAACTCTGTTCTTCACACTCATGGAGCTTCCCCAACACTGTGTTGTATGGGATTGGGGATTGTTGAATGAAGAACTCTTGCAATGCATTTAATGACACCATCATTCCCATACCTCAGCACTTTCTTTTCTTGTTAGATTCTGTAACAAGATGTTCAGTTTTATGGATTTTGTTGTATATATTTCTTTTGTATATATATGACGGTATGGACTCTGAATTTTCGTTATTAATATAGTACCTTGCTTATGAACTTACAGATCACACAGATTTCACGTAACTTAATTTTCCCCTGCTTATCTTCCCAACCATTTGTAAACAGCTATGTCTTAAAAATATTATCTTTAAAAGTTCTCAGCATAACAGCAATGTCTTGTAGCAGAGGCTGGTATTTTTTTTTTTTTTTGTGGATTTTTTTTTTAAACCTTATAAACTTCTTCCTGTGAGTATAAATTCACATTTATATACATTGTGTGACTCATTTCTTTTGATATGCCTTCATTTTCCCTCAACTTGAAGCCTTCAGCTAACACATTCTTAAGAGAGTACCACATATCTGTCCTGCAAAAAAGCTCATACGACAACTAGAGTTGGTGAGTTCACTGTGACTGATAACACTAGTTCCTAAAAATCAGTCCCCAGACTGGATTGGGGGACCATTTTACTTACCTTTAATTGTATAAAATTTAGGCTTGTGTAAAATTAAAATTGTGTAAGCTTTAGGTAACTTATCATTGTAGTCAAGAGAAAAAAAATTACTCTGACCTTGAACTTGGTTCAACAGATGTGTACGGAGAAGAGAGGAGGAACTAAATTCCAGAAATGCTTGTCTCATGTTTTGCAGAGGGAGTACAGTTGCTTAACATCTGGGTGTCCAGATGAAAATAAGATGAATCCCACCTTTAGTATTTCTCCCATGAATAAGAAGGTTTTGGTGATACCACTATGTGCTTTTTGTTAGATCATAGTAGAATAGAGAAAAACTGGATCATTCCATTAAAAATATTTTTTTATTATTATCTTCTAGTATTTCAGCAGCATTTTGTAGTGTTCCTACTGCGCAGTGTTCCATTTACACTAAAATGTATTTCTGCTTGCTTCATATTATTTCCTTACAGCTTGCACTTGCTATGGAATTAAACATATTTGGATGATACAGACTAAAAAGGAAGCATCTTTATTTTGTTTTTGTGCAATAATTTCTTGTTCAAGACACGTATTTTTGTCTCCCCTATAATTTTGTACAATTTACTTTATCGCATGCTGGGTTTGATACTCAGTTTTATTTTTCATTTTTAGACCTTCTTTTGTCTGCTCTAACCTCATAATTTTGCAGTAATTAGAAAGCCAAGCAGAGTGAAGCTTATTGATATGCTGCAGAGTTGTCAATGTAGTTGAAAGTTTATTGCATGTTAGATGTATCAAAGCTTAAAATGCAAAGTACTAGATATTTTGCGGTGATTGTATTAGTATGCTTATAGACAAGCAACACATTTCTGTAGGCTGAAGGAATTATATGCCATAAGATATCTGTGCATCACAGAAGATTCTTCATAACTAAAACTTCATTCTTTACCCAGATCAATAAAATACTCTATTTTCTTCATATACTCTGGAATTTTCTCTAAAACATAAAATCTGATTTTGAGTAATACTTGTAATATCTCTTCCTTTGAATATATTTTCATATCTGTGCTTTTGTTGGTTTTTTTTTTTTTTTTTTTTTTTTTTTTTTTTTTTTTTAGATTAAAAATGCACTAGGTATTTGCACAAGTGGATGAATGTAGCTTTGGGTCCTACTTCCCAGGATACCATGCAAAAAGTTAAATAGGCTTAAGCCTCCCTCCCCCCCCCCCCCCCCCCTTTTTAACTCTCACTGTTTATTTGCAGAATACTGTTATTAGACCATTCCTATGTATTTATAGGAATTGAGGTGGATTGTAGTTAAAAATGTGCCTTTAATATTTTGAAGGAACTGCATGTGAAAGAAGTGTTATATGTGATTCTGCAAGGGCACTGATATTAGCTATAATGTTGGACACCAAAAATTGAATTAGAATAGTGCTATAAAGCATATCTTACAATAGAATTGCGCTCTGAAGAACTGGATAAAATATTTTTAGTTTATCTAAGTTTATTCCATTTCCAAGTTCTGTTGAATAAATGTGGTGATATTTTTGAGCTAAAAGTGATAAATAGGTCAATACAGTATTTTCTAGGTGAAAGATTTTCTGTTACTTTTTTCTAAGTTTATACTGATTTAGTGTATATTGTCAGTATAATTAGTTGTGATATCTATTTAATTAATTTTTAGTTTAACAAAAGAACAACAAATTCTTTCATTGTGGTTGTTTTAAATTTGAAGAATGGCCTAACCCCAAGCTGTGTTTACGTCCTTGTAGAACAAAGTTTGGAAAGAGACCACGTTCACTATTCTGAAGCTAAGTGTGTCTCTCTATCCTCCTAAGAGGCCCCTGGGGACACATTCTAATCCAGGCTAAGCAGTGCCATGATGTGGAGAATTCTTGTAGATGGCAACAGTTCCTTCTGGTTTCAGCCCAGCTGGCAACAAAGCACCACAAAGCCACTCACTCCCTCCTCCCAAGTGGGGTGGGGGGAGAAAATACAAAGAAAAGCTCAGGCTTGTGGGTTAAGACAAGGAGGGATCACTCACCACTTACGGTCACAGGCAAAATACAGACTCAACTTGGCGGGGGGGGGGGGGGAATCAATTTAACTTACTACCAATCAAATCAAGACAACAATAATGAGAAATAAAACCAAATCTTAAACCACGTTCCTTCCACCCCTCCCTCCTTCCTAGGCTTAATTCCATTCCTGGTTTTCTCTCCCTCCTCCCCCCAGCAGTGCAGGGGGATGGGGAATGTGGGCTGGGGTCACTTCATCACCCCTCGTCTCTGCTGCTTCATCCTCCTCAGGGGCAGGACTCCTCACTTGTCCCCTGCTCCACTGTGGGGTGCCTCCCACAAGAGACAGTCCTCCACGAACTTCAACGTGAGTCCCTCCCGTGGGCTGCAGTCCTTCACGACCTGCTCCAGAGTGGGGTCCCTTGCCCGGGCTGCAGTCCTTCAGGCACAGCCTGCTCCAGCGCAGGCTTTAACATGGAGTCCCGGCCATCTCGGGGGGCCTCCACGGGCCGAGGGGGCACAGCCCGCCATTTCACCACAGGCTGCAGGGGCACCAACCTCCCCCCGCACACCTCCTCCCTCCTTCTGCACTGACCTCGGTGTCTGCACGGGGGTTTCACATCCCAATCTCCTCCCCCACTGCGGGTTTCCCCTCCTAAATCTGCTCTCCACAGGTGATTCCACTGTCGCTGATGGGCTCGGCCGGGGCCAGAGCTGGGTCCAATTTGGAGCCTGGGCAGCTTCTGGCACCTTCTCACAGGAGCCGGCCCTGCGGCCCCTCCCCTGCTACCAAAAACCCGCCACACAAACCCAAAATACAGGTGCATCCGAGATAAAAATCCAGTCTGGTTTTATGTTTTAAAAAATTGGTGGATGACTTTGTAGTGAGGCATTCAATAGCTTTCTCAGTTTTTGAATCAAAAAAGGATCCAAGAATAAATTTCTTTTTTCACAAAATGGTTGGGAAAAGCAAATAAGATGCTAAAGGATTAAAACTATGACAGAAATATGGTAGCTATTGTGAGATTTGTCTCTTAGGGAGGATTATTTTTTTTTTTTTCTTCTGAAATGGTTGTCCCACCTGTACTCTGAATGATTTTTTTTCTGTTCTTGCTATCCTCTGCTGCAATTTACTTATATGCTTGTTGAAAAACATGTTGAGTCAGTGCCTGCCACTTGGCAAAACTCGTGTTAATTTTTTGTTTCTTTTCTTACTTCAGCTGGTGTACTAGGTTTTAGGATGATATCATTACTTATCAAGGAGTACAATCTCTTCATGACAGCAAACAGGATTTGAAATAGAGATTAGCACTTAGAAATTTCATGGCCTCCTCTGGTGAAGTTATGATAAATTACAGTTTGACAAATTATATCTGCTAAAATCTAGTATCTTAGTCTGTCTAAATAACTATAAAACTAGACAGGAAATCTATCTAGAAATATCCAGATCACCACAGATTTGTAGACTAAACATAGGTGTGCATCAAATTGCTTTCATTCCACTTGAAGTAACACAAATCATCAAATGACTTTACTATATACTGTCTGAGCTTAAAAAATTACTCAGTTGTCATGCTGATGTCAAACAAATATGCATGTAATACAATAGCTAAGTAGCCTTGACAGCCTTGTGTTAATGAACATTTTGTCATAGTTACCTGCTCACATTTCTAAATCCATATTTAGCTCAAGTTCAACGTAAAAAAATCAGTGAGTACATGTGACACCTACATTACAGATGAATGCTGATAGAACACAGATCTACTTTAATTTTTTTTCAGCACCAGAATTGCTGGAGCCTTTAGTGTTCTTTCCCAATCTATGATTTAGATCTTCCCCAAGGATACATAGACTTTGTATTTAAAAATTGTATTTTATCATGTCACTGATAGAGATCTTGTAATTTATTACATTCATATTAAAAAAAACAACCAAACAAAAAAAACCAAATAAAACAAAAACCCCCACCACCCCACATTTGAGTGTTATTAGGTTATGAGGTCTTGAACGCAATCTCCAAAGGTTTCAAGTCACAAAAACTAATACTTAAATTCATCACACTGTGCAGTGGCCAGGAACTATTTTGTGATTTCTAAAAACAAACAAGTTTTCCACTGTAGTGTTAATGATAAATAAGAAAATAATCTTTGATTAAAACAAATCAGGGACTTATTTTTGATTTTTTTTTTTTTTTTTTTTTAATTGTGCATGTTTCAGGCATAGTACTTTCAAAGAAGTATTTTTGCTTAATTTTTTACCGGATGAAGTCCAGTTACTACTTCTCAGGAGAAAAAGATAAAAAGGAGCCCCACCTGCCAAACGTACAGTGCAAGTTCTGTAGCTAATGTATCTGCAAACTTACCTTGACTGGTACATGAAAAATTACATAGTGTGTCTTTGTTACATTTGGATTTAATGGTCAAGATTTGTTTTCTTCCTAATAGTGCTGCATTTGACTGTTTGTACTTGCGCAGGGTTTGTGAGCGTGAAGCTGCACTGGAATCAGCCCTAAGAATGTTGCAGCAATTCTACCTGGATCTCGAAAAGTTCCTTGCTTGGCTTACAGAAGCTGAAACAACTGCGAATGTCCTGCAGGATGCCACACGCAAAGAAAAGATACTAGAGGATGCCAAAATGGTTCGGGAGCTCATGAAACAGTGGCAGGTAAGTCAAGCACTTCGGTTTAGAGACATGTCAGGTATCCAAAGTGGTGGGTTTTTTCCAGTGTGCAGCTACTCAACAAAACTGAAGTTGTTTTGAAAAAGAGAACTGGTTCTACTGCTAACCTTTAAGTGTTGCTTTGGAAATTGTTATAGGGATCTAACATGAGTCACATCATGATTCTGTCTGACATCTTTGAGCATATAACACATTTGGAAAATGTGTCTTGAAGTAGAGTTTTAAAATGGAAGAAAGGAAACTTTGCTGAAATGGGTGGTTAGATTTTTTTATTTTTTTTTTTTTTAAATCACATAAAAATGAATTACTCTGCCAAGCTACGGTCTTGAATTGAGCACTTGACAGACATGAGAGTTTATTAAGCATTTCTGATATTTATAGAAATTATATAAATTGCATCAAGTTTATTCTCTGTAGCTTAACTGAATTAGTTTTCCTCCGTTACTTTCAAACACATGAAAAATATTAATTTCGTATTTGGCTGATTATTGTCAACATGCTCTGCGACGATAAAAAAAAAGAGATAAAGATTAAAATTTTCATAGTTAATGGCTGGACGGTTTTCAGACAGTTGTTTTCCTCTGGAAACAAACAAAAAAAATCTTAAAAAAGAGAGAGAATGTTGTATTTGGTGTTCCGGAGAATCTTGAGGGGAAAGAAAAATAATTAGTTGAAATGGTGCTGTTGAAAAATGTTGTTATACTTTCATTTTCTTTTCTTCACTACAGTTACTGAGAAGTATGCAGATATGTCTGTGTGAGGTCTTAGATTTCCTAAATATGAATTAGTTGACTGTTTGGAAGGCAGGGCCCTTTCTTCCAATATTCCCTGAGAGTGCCTGACTTTTACGTTGACAGAAAGTTTAAAACTGGATGTTCCAGGCACTGAAGGCTCTATGCCTTAATTTAATTATGAAAAACATACTGTGGAGAACTTTAGCTGTAAGTGAATATGTTGAGTAAGTACATTGGATGGAAATACTGCTACCTTCTTTTGTCACTACTGTATTAATACATGGTTTTAACTGCTTGACTGAACTGCTGCTATCATTACATGATACTCTGAAATCTACAGTTGTTGCACTAGACAAAAGTGAAGTCTGAACCACATTTTTAATAGTGATCTGTCTTTATGCTGATTTCATTTTATAGTAATATCCCTTAAGTCCTCATGTGTTTCTGAATTCAGTTGCATGATCCTGGAGAGCAGAATTGAATGGAAGATAGTTCTAGACTGAGTGGTTAATTTTCAATGTAGGCTATCTTTTTATATATTATTTAGATTAGGGGTTTGGTTGTAATGGTGCTAAAACAATTGAATTATCAAGTATTTGCAGAAGTTATTTTTGATGTGATCATTGAAAAATAGATTATTTGGCAAACTAGAGATACCTAAAAATTTAGGTCAAATACTTCATATTTAACTGTAATGGAGCTTTGTAGACCCGGTTATCTTTTCAACTACTATCTTGGGTTTTTTTAATTTCCACCAAAAAACCATCCAGAGCTATGGACAAAAGGAAAAATAAATGCATACAAATCCTTCCCTCCATAAATAATGAAGTAAATAAAAATATCCATCATGTGAACAATTGCTTTGTACTGTAAGCTTTCTTCTAAATAGTTTTCTGCACTTCAACTGAGGCGTAAGATTAAATTTTCATTTCTTCTTTCCATGTTTTTGGTATTTAAGCACCAGATCTTCTAAGGTAGTAAAAACTGTTGTAGAGTCTCTATTTGTTTCAATTCCAAAAAGCAAACACTGTTCTGTTCGGTAAATCTTGGCTGTACAAGGTAAATTATTCTTAAATCTTAAGAAGAAACATTAGTATGCAGAGGCAAAAATGTGGTTGTTGCGTTGTCTTTTGCTCCCCAAAGGTTCATACATACCTGTCCACCAACAGCAAAATAATTTTAGACTTTAGTTCGAGTTGATGGCTGCAGGAGGAAATATTTTGATAGTGTGGTTTGTTGTGGGCTTTCTTCATTTGCATCTGCATGCTGATGCATCTCTACGTAGACTGACTTGGTTTTCTTCCTGGGCCTATCACTGTGTCAGCCTCTCTATACCATTTTTAAGCCTCCAAAACAAATCTCATAATATAACAAGCGCAAGTGGATTTTCAAATGCATTTGTCCTGAAGGGAGTCTGGTGGATATCCTTCTAAAAGCTGGTAGAACCATCTTTTTTTCTTTTTTTTCTTTTTCTTTTTTTCTTTTTTTTTAAATTTTTCTTCCTCAATTAGAAGAAAAGTTCCTTATTTCTACTGGAATAAGGAAACTTTTGTTTAAATAAACAGAATGTGGCTAGTTTTAGAAATTGTAATTGGAAATGACCTTTTCTTTTTTTTCTGTAATTTTTTAAAGAACTACAGTAAAGTAGCCATTCAAGATTTGCATCTTCTTCCATTTCATTAAATTATCACAGATTTGAGGCATAGTCATTAACTACAATTAATTTAAAAGGATGTATCTTTTTACTAGTGTGTGTTCTTAGTAATTAGAGCATCACTTTTAGTAATTTCTCCTATTAGAATAGGGATTTCATTAACAGCAAATGTTTTAAGTTCAAGGAAGTTAATTGTAAAATATTTGAACCAAGCAGTGCATTTGTTTACTCAGTAATACAATGTGTTTATGTGTGTGAAGCTGTTGTAGTGACTGCAGGTTTTTCTGGAGACTTTGCATTATTCTCAAATGATAAACAGTGCTTTTATAGCAATTCACCATTATTGGAGGGACCTATGTGCAGTCAAAAATACAAACTTACATAAACTTCTGTTTCTCTACTAGTACCTGATAGATTTTTCTGATGATGTGTATGTGAGTTTCATATAAAGTGATTGGACAATGCCAATAAAAGTCAGTTGGAAACAAAGTGTGAGAATAAATTAGTGGAGGCTATGGCTACAGATACACTAGCAAGTTAAATATGTCCTTCATCCTTCTCTGGCACTGAGGCCACCTATAAGCAAAAAGTCACTTTATGAACTGTTCTACAGTTCATGAAGTCAAATATTATGCTATGGTTGTTCTTAGATAAAACTTTTTATTAAAAAAAATAATTTAAATGACTTAAGGAAATTATTAAAAAATAAAAAAAGAAGTTAATAGTCTGAGAGTTCTTAGCTGTAAAACTAATTAATTCATTAAGATGGGTAATATTTGCAGTAGTCATAACACAATGCTCCATATCAATGGTATTCATTGTAAAAGCTTTCTGTCCAAATAAATACAGTGTCCTGGTAGTGGTGCAAATATTGCCCATCTGTGTCACTACAAAACTGGATAATGGAGCAAATATTAAGGACTTTTACTTCTTAAAGCACAATTTTGTCAATAAAACTATTTTATTGATGTCAGCTGAATGGTCAGGAAAGAGAATATGGCTTTTCATCTGTTCCTCAGTTATTGCTGCATTGATCCTTCTAGTCTTCATACCCTGCTTGCAAGAGTTCTCCCTCACAATTCACTTTGATGCATAGGGCTGAAAAGTAAGAACATGACAAAAATGTGGCTGCTTGTGCACAGCTTATGCACACAAAAGATTCAAACAAAAAGGAGCTTTAATAAGTCACTGAAATCTCAGAAATATGCATTTATGTACTTTGTGGAAAGTGGTTATTTCTCACTAATCCATATCATCAGCCCCATAAACCACAAATAATGATAAGCCTTTTTTTTTTTTTTTTTTTTTTTTTTTTTTTTTTTTTAAACTCAGTACTACTGCAGGCCAGAAATGCTCTTACCATATAAAACACATCAGGCAATGACTTGTATCCCAAGAAATTTGCTATGTAAATTGTATATGTATAAGAACAGACACATTCAAATACAGTCTGTGTCCTTAATATGTTTTTTAACATCCAGTATATGTAGTATAACCACAAGCCATAGCATAGAAAGGAACCTAAATGCTTTCAGCCAGGATTACAGTTTTCCAATTCTTTTTTTTTTTTCCACATGAATTCATTTTTTTTTTTTTGTCGTCTCATCAGCCAAGCTGAATCCACATCCTAGGAAGTAAAACAAAATGGTAGCTTCTGATTAAAGATCACTGTCTCACAAGTCTTTTGAAAGAAACTTTGGTTACCTAGGTTATAGAATTCATAGATTATGGTTAAATATGACATATGGACTTAGATCTGCGGGGCTTGTCTTGTTCTTTATGCGGTTGCATTGACTTGGATAATGTGAAAATAGTCACTAGGAGTCCTGAAGTGTTAAGATTCTGTTTTAATTTGCTATTTTTAGGCAATAGGTAGAAAGCAGTGTTTTGATAAAAAATTCTTTATACAAATATTGAAAAAACCCTGAATACCTGAGTTCACTAGTAGCTTTACCTCCTTGTCACTAAAAATGTTTATCTCGCCTTTAGTGAACCAGCAGTTTTCTGCTTTACACTCTCAAGCTTTAATTTATTATTTTAAACAACTAGGAAAATAATGTCTTGCTGTGCAGAAAGTGTTCTATATAGCAGAAGTTGCTTGTCTAGGAAAATCTCACTTTTTTTTTTAGGTGTTTCTTTTGCTTTTCATGTTCGGAAACCATTAGCTCAAGTGTCACTAATAAAGATTAATCTTCCCCTAGTACTTATCAGTTCATTCGGTAGCAGAAGGAGAAGGGTGAGACTTACATAACTGCACATTCTAATTACCTGATGATGTAATTATATTAAATTGTTGCATTATAAACACGCTGTTTGTTTACATAAGCATGTATTTGCATGCATCATTTGTCTGAACTGACAGCAGTATAATAGTTGAGGTGATTCACACAGTTAGAATACTTTCTGGAGAATTTTCAAGGATATAAACCAGTTACTCCAAGGAGTCATTTAATTATGTGCTACTTTTTATTTTCTAGTTGAAGTACATCATGTGTCCCCACGAGGTCTGGTTTGATAAGTAACCATATGAGGAAGATGAAAATAATTAATTTTACTTTCTGCTTTCATACTTCTAGTGATATGAACTCTCAACTGTGTTAATTACTCCTCTGGTTTGTCTTTTTAGCAATAATTGTATGTGACATTTTATACAGCTTATGTAATATTAGACATAATTTTGAAGCTAGTGTGGATTTATCTTGGTATTTTATGAATGTAATCATTTAATATTAAGCTTGTAGATGAATTTAATCACAGGTTTTTCTCACTGAACTTTGACAAAGAATACTGGATGTGACACCTAGTTAAACAATAACTGGAGAATGCTTTATACTGTATACACAGGTTACCAAATGTATCTGAAATAATCTGTGGTGACTGATGAATTATTGGTAGTGTAGACTGACTAAAAGTATGACAGCATATGATAAATGAAGTGAAGTTAATAACTTTGGCATGAAATACATAGCAAATTTATTTTTATTACCACCTTCATGCTCACTTAGACTATAACCTAAGTAGTTTCACTTTAGGAGTTTCACTGCTAATAATATGAAAAATTTGCAGTGCCTGAAGTTATACCTAAGAATTTATAGTATGGGCAGTACCCATATTTTCTCACAGTGTTGCTTTTATATAAAACAAGGGACATGTGCTTTTGCGCAGAGTGGGAACTGTTACACAGTTCTGGATTGAGACCACCTACAGGCTGTGGTCCTTCTGATTAGGTCTGCTCACAGTGAGTTCCTAGTTTGCAGGTAAGATCATATATTTTGGTAAAAGAATAGTGTTTTGTGTTAATAGCTGTATTTTTATTTGAGTGGATGGGATGGAGGGGAAAGAAGCACTTTCCAACATAAAAAGGTAGCTTCTGGTAACTGACAACATATCAGTGCATAGCATGTATAAATGTGCCTGAAGAGCAGGACAAAGACGGTATCTATGTTCAATCAGGTTCTGTGGTATATTTTTATTTTGATTTCATAAACCATAGATTGACATGATAGATGCAATAATCCAATAGCACAAAAGGCCAAAGACACTTTTTAACATCGTTTAATGTCATACTACTCAACTACATTATGATTAATGTGCTGCTCTAGAAGGCACAAAGGTAAGGACACTGTTGGTTCAAAGAGTATATAACCTACAGTCCTATAAAAATGGGTAAAACTGGTGAAATCAGTAAGGATTATTATGCACATAGATATAAATGTATATTTGTATTTGAAGCTGTAAGTCCTAAAGGACATGCAAATGAATAACTCTTTCAAATGCATTCTAAGGATCAAGTCTGAAAATAAGTTTCATTATTTTTGTTTTATATTACTGTAGTTTGTCATCTGGATTAAGCTTGCTGGTTTGTGGTTTATTTTTCCTTCTCAGAGAAGTAACAGTTTTATTAAAAACCTGCTTAATAGCCCAGCATGTGGTCAAGAATTACCTTATAATATTGATATACTAGTGTTTCTGCTATCTCTTGAGACTGTGATCTTGCTCCATTGAAATAACAATGGCAATTTCAGTGTCACTTCCACATGATGATGTGCTTTGATGTAGGTAAGGAGATGAAAGAGGGGAACAGGAGGCTTTCAGTGCAGGGAAAGAATAACACAGAAAGAAGAGGAGAAAAGCTAGGAAATGGAGCAGCTGTGCAGACTCAAGTTACTGCATAGTGTTACATTAGTGGAAAGCTGAATACTTTCATAGGGAGGTTTAGATGCTGATTCTCAATGGGGAAGGCAATGAAACGGCTGTTCTTCTTAGCTGGATATCAAACAGAAGTGGTCAGGAAGTCAGCAATGAAACAGATATGTAGATTTTGCTACTTTTTTTTTGTCAAACATTTTGGTTTAATTAGTTTAGTTTGGATAATCTTTATGATAAAACCAGAAAATGTATTGATGCTGCAGCTTATCTATGAGTGGATACATTAATGATGTATTCTGCTTCTGCCATTCCTGTTACTGAACTTAGAACAAAACCCTAATCAATGCTAATTTTCTTTTAGAAAGTAAAAGGCTTATTTCATTAAGTGATGTAGTACTTCGTTACTAGAATGAGATGTAAGCATTCTTAAAACTTATTCCCAGGAAAATAAACAGCTCTTAATTGTCAGAAATTCCACATATAAAGTGGGTGTTTGCAAACAAGAAGATAGATAGATAAATTTCTTCCTTTAATTTTTCATTTGCGTATGTTCTCATAATCAAGGTAGCAGAAAAATCCCATTTGTCAAATGTGCTAAATAACATAGTATATGCTCATTTGCTTGATGTATGTTTTTAGTCTTCAAAAGTTTACTGAGCACACCAGAAGGATGGTCGTGTTTTCACTTGCAGATCAGTATTCAAACCCTATCAGCTTTAAACACAGATTTTTCAAACACAGATTAGATGGGAAAAGCTTGTGTAGCATTAAGCATGAGGTTGTGTTGTATTAAGTAAGACTGTTAGAGGAGAGCACGACAAGTTACAAATAGAAATGGGGTAGAATGGCTAAGCTGGTTTGCCATTATTCTTGAATAGGTTCCAATTACTACATGTTTTCCTGACATTATTATTTCTCTAGGATGCCTCATCCCTGTCTGTGTAGGCTTTTCAAAAACAGGCTCTCCCACATCCAAAGAAGTGGATGGATGGGCTCTCTCATGGTCTTGCTAAGCATATGTCATGTTTCACTGTAGCCCACCAACTTGAAGTGACAGGAACGAGATTGAGTGGTTACCAAAACTTTGAGGACTTCTGCCATTCGATCTTCCTGTGATCGTCAGTATTTACTGGTACAGTCTAATCTGCCATTTAGTTCTTCCAGTTACTTTGTATAGCAGATTTATTTGAAAAGTGAATAATCAATAAAAAGTCTTTGTGAAAATCCAGCAGTAGCTTTTACTACATTCTTCTGATGAGCTTGAAAGGGTATCTGCGCCTTTTGCAGTTATACCTCATACCAGACTATTTGAAACACATGGCTGAAGCCCACATAATTTTTTGTTTGTGAGACCAGAAGTGTATTTTCCCAAGGCAGGTAAAAGAACAATGCTTATATTGTGATTATTAACATGTTAATATAAAAAGGATAAATTATACAGCGCATAACTGAGGAAAAGTATTAATTTTGGCTTAGGACAGATATCTTCCTGAATATGTAAGAAGGCAATAATGACCTGCAAAGAATACAAATAAGGAATAAAATAGAATTACAAATGCTCTTCAGAAACAAGTTCTACTTGTTTTATGGAAGGTTCTTAGACTGTACTGAGAAAAATAGCAGTCTTCTACGAAATGCTGCAAACTTTGCCTTTTTGTGAGCATATAGCTGCCATAGCACAGGTTTTCTGCATGTGAATTTGCACAATTTCACAATACTAGCCATTCTCTATTATGTACTGTGCAGCAGTTGTATACTGTAGCATAGCAAATCTCGCTACCTAAACTGACAGCATGTTTGGCAAGAATAACTTTGTCTACATCATCACCAAGCGAGTGCCCCATTTCATTTTCTGTCAGAAGTTTAAGCTTTCTTTCTTTCACCTGCTGACAAGAAATTCAATTTCTTCTGTCAGTACAAAGTTCCACATATGCATTTATCCTTTTGTGCACATTTTTCATTTGAGTCATTTATTTTCACTGGATACCATTTCATTTTGCGTGTTTTCTCCTGGGTGCCTGATTCCAGTTTATTGATAGTCACCACAGAAACTGCCATTTCTCCCACATATGAAATGGAAGATTTTTTTTTAATTTTTTTTTTTAACTAGAGTAATTAGTAGTACAGAATTATTATCTCAGTCTGTTTTCTAATTATTCCAGTGGGTTCCTCACCTCACTGAAAATAATAGCAACTTTCTGGAGGAGGGCCTTTGTCCTCCTTTGTGACAGTGCTGTAATTAAGTTAGAAGATTCTAAACTGATGTTCAGGATTTTTCTTTCCGGTAAAATGCATGGTGTTTGGGAATTCTGGAAAGTCAGCCTTGACTTGTGGTTACTTATCATAGTTTTGCCATGTTTTGTCTCAGTATAGTTAACTAGATTTGGGCTTATCTTCTCTGAAATTGTTAGTATAATAATTGCATTTTCAGAGGTTGAATATAGTAATGAAAATATATAGCTACTTAAATGTGCAATAGTACTCTTTCTAGGTTTATCATTTCTATTTTTGTGTTGTCAATTCCCTGATTTTATGTATACCTTTCTGGGGAGGGTGGGAATCATCTCATGTTATGATACCTACCAAGTACCCTAAAATAGCAGTATTGAGCTGCTTAGGATAAGATTGAATAACGTTATTTAGAGCCTATAACACTGGAAATCAGATGTAGGCTCACATAAATTTCATTACAGAGGTTCTTCTGTTATATGTATTATATTTTATATATATATTCTATTATGCTTCATATCTATTCTCATCTGGGTTTAGGATTATACAGTTTCAGATACCCTGTTCACCTTGTGGGCTATATATATGTATATAATTTTTTATTATTTTTTTCCCCAAATAACCTTGTCATCTGTGGGTTTCCTATAGGTGAGGCTAGGAGGATGTGCCCTTAAACACTGGTACAAGCAGCCACAAGCTCTGCTGTTTGTATCCAGGTATCAGTTGTTATCTACTAAGTTAACCAGATTATAGAAATACAGTAATGTCACCTCTTCGGTGTTTTGTCTGCCTCTACATTTTTATTTTTTTTAGAAGCCATGTAACCAGTCTGTTGTGTATCTGCCACCTGTCCTTACTGGAATACTGTAGGTAGCAGGGTTGAAGAGTCAGCTTCTGACACCTATTTTTAGGTGTCAGCAGTATAAGTGTGAGGTAAGTGTTTAAGCTCCGACTGAGATTGGCAGAGTCTGCGGAATCTAGAAAGCTATTTGGCTGGCCAAATGTAGTTATCCCACTGTCTTCACCGCACTAGCAATGCAACAGCAGCTCGTGTTTGTACCTCCTCACACCACGAAGAAATGCCCAAGGTTACTGCAGAGGTTTGTGCCACCCAGCTCAGCTTGGTTACAATATCTGCTCTTCCTAGTTCTGCACAATGGTAAAAGAGAAGCATTTCCAGAGGGCAGTTTAGCCCAGCTGAGCTGGAGCTACTTGCCTTCTGGAGAAGCATATGTCTCTCCTCTGACTTAGAGAGAACCTAGGAGTAGCTAAATAATTAACTGGCTACAATAGGTGCCTATACTTGGTGTGATTGTGTATGCGTACATATATATATATATAAAAAAATATAAAAATAAAAATATGTGCGCTCTCTCTCTCATGTAAATGTTAATAGTGTTTATCTTTTTTTTTTTCTTTTTTCACTGCTTCATTTGATTGTCTTTTACCTAAAACAGGTTGAAGAGCTTATAGTTTCATGTAGGTCCTACCACTCAGTATATTTCTAAATTGTGCGATTCCCCATGAGGCAACAGAAAAGAACCAAAATGTAAACTCAGACTACTGAGATGACTTTTCCCCCAAATGATGACCACAAATTTAGTCATAGGTAGCTATGAAGGCATGTGAAGATATGCCTACAAAGTTTCCTCTGCCAGATCACTCCAGTTTTTAAGCTGTGTCTTGAGCTGATCCACCTGCCCACATGAATGTGCCATAAGCGTTGAGGCAGTGACATTTGTTTGGTTTTAGTCTGCCTCGCTAAGAAATGTTGTTCTGGCTTCTTACTTCTTCATTGTCACCAGGTGGGAAAGGTGTTAATGCTTTCTGTTCTTCATGTGTTTCTTTTCCATAGAAAATTTCCTTGAATTCGAATATTTGTACACTTAGGGAAAGGATTTAGGCTCCTTTATGCCACTTCTTGGGGTGGTGGCTTTCTCACTGTTGCAGAAGAAGGTTTCCACTGCTTCAAGTCGACTGGTGTAGTTGTCAGGACACCTGAACGGGCACAGCTATGAACCTGGTCCATGGCTACCATAATCAGTCAGATTTTTGCCCACGAATTCTTTGTGCAGTTCTGCTGTGTGGAGGACTGCTGCTGCTTCTGAGGGGAGGGAAGGGAGCAGGGTGAAAAGATCCCACATGAGAGTGTGAAAATCCATTTGCCTTCTGTTTCTGCAGCCTATTAGCTATCTTTGGTAGCGGTCAATAACTGAGCCCAGGGAAATGATTTTTCTTAATACTAAAAAATGAGGCAGAACAGGCCTCAGGAAGGAAAACAATAAGTTTATCTGCTATCCTGTGCATACAAAAGGCAGATCTCTTTATTTTTGGGTATGTGAAAGGGACATGATGCTCATTTTCTTCAGGCTTCTGGTATCCTTGTTCTTTCCTCCCTCTCTTTCTCTCTGCGTTTACTGTCTCTTGTCACATTTCTATTAGATACTTTGGTCATTAGGACAGGGAGGAGTCTTTTTAGGATTTTGAAATCTTTTGGAAGTTATTTATGCCAAGCTATTCTCAGACTCTGGTTTAGCAGTTTACCTGCAAGTGGGGGAGATTTGTGTTTTAGATATGCTAATCTAGGGCCCTTTGTGATCTGAATTTGGATTGAACTGGCTGCAATAATACAGTAGGGTTTTGCATGAGTCCTTTTGTGTGGAATAACTCTGCCGAATCAGGATAGGGCTGGAAGAGGCTGGAGGAATGGCAGGAGAGATCTGAAACTTAACTGTCCGTTTTTGCCTCGCTAAATTAGAAGCTTTCAGCTGACCAGATTACTGCATCTAAACCAGAAGACTGTTTATGAATAAATATAGCAGAGCAAAGAATACATTGGTTATCAGCTGGTTGTTTAGGTTGTTTTTAGTATGATATACTAATAGTCACCAGAAGTGTTGGTATGTGAGTGAAAACATCCAGACTCTTGATTTAAAATAAATGTCTTCAATTCTGTACTGTTTATATAGTCGAAAAGATAATGCGAAATCAAAAGAGGCCATGAGCACCAAGCAGCATGTACATTAATCAGTTCAGAAGATGAACATATTTATTTTCTTGTGCTTTTTTTACTTTGCATATTTTTTTCATCTTAGAAGTCTCTATAGCTTATAGAAATTTGATTGACAAATTTGTATCAGTCAAAAAGATCTTCTGTTAGGTTACACTGAATAATTTGTTATGAAATAACTGAATTAACCCTCAAAAGAGACCATGAGACTCTTTTTTTAATGCCAGAATTTTAATTTCTTGTATCTGAATCAGATATTACAGATTTTTAGGGGAACATTGCCAATGGAGCAAATATGAGAGTTAACTAGTAACTAAGGAGATTAAAGATATAAATTATATCCTCTCCAGAAATACCATATATTGTCTGCTACGTTAAACCTGCTTAATTTTAATTTCTACCTCATGCTGCTGGGTGGGACACAATTTTAATGACTGTTTTTCTGAAACTACTTCATAGTTCAACAAAAAAGAAGAGCAAGACACACTTCCTAGAGGACTTAGTACAAAACCCAGAAGATCGAGTCACTAAATTTCATTGTAGAACTTCAAAGGTCTTTTGCTGGGGAAGGCTTACAGTTGTCCTGCTATTTTTTGTACTGTTTATATCAAAGTGTATTTCACTGATCTATAAATGAAGTGGCAAATCCTTTCTTCCCATAAACTGGAAACCTGCTGGAAGCTGCCAGATCAAAGCTATGAAATAAACCTGTTCTCACTTACCTTATACCAATTACAGACACAACAGTACATTAACCTCAACAGATCAACTCTTCTTTTTAACTGTGGTATTGTAATTCCATACCTCATGAGTAAGAAATGCAACAGTGTTTAAATGCCAGCTGGTTGATTGGCTTTAAAAAATAAAATTGGCCATTTTATTTTAGCCTTCAATTTGTGGGACATGGAAAACTATGGAGGGTTAGAACCCCCTGAAAAACAGTGCCAAGAAATGTGATTTCTGCAATGGGAGCTATTACATGACAGCTTCTTATTTCATTTTCTTGCGTTTCCTGTTAGACATCTAACCTACAAGTTTTATATCCAGGTGTTGCTGGGCTGCATGCTGCCTCAGGTAAAACCAAGATGATTACTCACTCAGTTTTAATCCAGCTCTGTGATGAGGGCACGAAAGAAGAAAGGCCTCATGCTCTCCTTAGAGCAAACTTGCAGCTGCAGTTACATTTCTGCAGCTACAGGATTCCTTGCATTAAGCTTAATGCTGGGAGATTCAAGTCCTGTTCATCATAGAATCACAGAATGATTTGGGCTGGAGGGAACCTTAAAGGTCATCTAGTTCCAACCCCCCCGCCATGGCCTGGGACCCCTTCCACTAGACCAGGTTGCTCCAAGCCCCATCCAACCTGGCCTTGGACACTGCCAGGGATGGGGCAGCCACAGCTTCTCTGGGCAACCTGTGCCAGTGCCTCACCACCATCACAGTAAAGATTTTTTTCCTAATGACTAATCTAAATCTTCCCTCTTTCAGTTTATAACTGTTACCCTTCATCCTATCACTACACTCCCTGTTAAAGAGTCCCTCCCCATCTCTCCTGTAGGCCCCCTTTAGGTACGGGCAGGCTGCTGTAAGGTCTCCCTGGAGCCTTTTCATCTCCAGGCTGAACAACCCCAACTCTCTCAGCCTGTCTTCACAGGAGAGGTGCTCCAGCCCCCGATCATCTTCATGGCCCTCCTCTGGACCCACTCAAGCAGGTCCACGCCCTTCTTATGTTGGACTAAGAAGGAATGAGGAATGCCGCTTGCCCCTGGTCTCCACTCGGACATCAAGCCTTTCACTGCAAGTCTTTGAGTGCGACCACCGAGCCAATTCTTTCTTCACCAAGTGGTGCATCCATCGGGTCCATGTCTCTCCAATTTAGAGACAAGGATGTCATTAGTATCAAAAGGAATTTTACAGATCATGAACACCAATTCTATCTGGCTCAGTATAGACACTATGAAACCAGGTGTTGGGGTGTGACAGAGGAAAGAGAGAGAAAGCTATGAATTTTGTTTGGGGGTTTTTCTTAATAATTATTTGATCTCTTTTTTTGAGGCTGACTTTCCTAATTTTTTTTTTCTTTTTTTTCTGAATAGTTTTCTAAGACCTTTACAACACCAGACTGGTGGTTGGTGTTTTACATACTAGACTGGGGCAGATATTTAGAATGAAGTATACTAACATGAATCAGATTTTCTTAAGTTAAAAAATATTCTTTATTTTCAATTTCTTCTGATATTTCTGCTTTTTCATTGCTATGTAATTTTCACTGTACGTCTAAATAATTGGGAACAAATAGAGACAAGCTGGACGTGACAGAAATAGAAAAAATTATTTTATGAGTTTAGTTAAAAAACTTTGTAGAAATCCGTCTTTATTAACATGCTTTTTTACTCATGATTTCTCTGTTTTCATTATGGCTTATAGCACTGTAAATTAATTTAACATGAAAGGATAAAAATGTTGCTTTTGAAATGTTTCTCATTAAATTATGAAAAAATATTACAATAAATAATAGAAAAGAATGCCTCTGGTAGAAGCTTCTGTTTGCTCAATTATTGCTGTACCAGGAGTGAATTATCGCAGAGCTGACTCAGAGGCAATATTATTGCAGTTACATTTCATAAAACAGATGAGCTCAAAACTTCAAAAAACAGCACAAAACAGAAAGCACAGGCTGGATCCTTTGAAAGGTAAATTGCTATTGATATTTCTGTGAGAGGCTTGGCCAAGGCAGTTGGCTGGAATTGAAGCCACTCACATCTCAAGCGTGGTGATGATAAAGTGAAAAGCAAATGGGCTTAATTTCATTGATACCCCATAGGCATCAGCTAGAGGTGCTGGCAATTTGAAGTCAGGATATGCTACATGCACAGTGCAGGCTGACTGTAAGCACAGTCAAGTATTTTACCTTGAATCTGTAAGGTGTCTGGGTAAGTAGAAAATAATTCTTTAAGTTACCACATGGATGCTGATATTATGGTCTGTCTTAGTAAAATATCTGTCATTTTGTATTACCTGATGAGAGCATCTTTTGTTGCGTTTTGGCCTTGGCTTTGTAATTTGGTCAGTACATATAGCCAGTACAGGATATTTTCTATATAGCTCTGTGTTGCCTGGGGTGTTAACAACATTCCTTCTGCTTCAGGTGATATCTCAGTTCCATCCCTTTGCAATGGCCTCATTTAGCTTCAAGCCTGGCTTGTTCCAACCTTATTCCTCTGTACTCTCTCTGATTAGACCTTAAATTAATTTAAAGAGATGTTACACAATAGAGGGTGAGTATTACAGGCAGGAATTGGCCCTGAAATTACTGATGTGTCGTCTGTCTTACCCATTGGGAATAAAATGATAGAACAGAAAATATTTAAAGCCACTGACAGTCAGGTATCTTGGAAATTACTACAACCTTACTTAACTACTATAGTGGTAATGACTGCTTTTGATGCTTAATTTATGTAAGGGATAATCTATTAAAAAATACTAAACAACAAAAAAAGTAGTGATAAAAAACACAGGCCATAGAAATGCGATAAAATACAATACAGAATAGCTTTAGTGATACCGTTATGCATTTGGTTTGGTGTTTTTCTCAGAGTTGTTATCAGAGTTTTCTGGTCATTATTTTGAAATCAACAAGATGCCTTGGGAATGTTGATTTGCAAGTGAGAAGTAAAAGACCCAAGAAATTGTTACTTTCCAGGACATTTCTAGGTGATTTAGTAGTTTTGTGATTTCTTAATTTTCGTCTGCAAGACACGTAGAAGTGTTACCTTCTTTCTGGTTTAGATATATTGAACAGGCATTATTTATGAAGCATTTATGAATATCATCTAGAAAATGTATATTAAGCATGCAGTTAGGTTAAGATGATCCTCAGTGCTGTGAACCAAAGAAGTCAGAAAGGTCTTTTAAAATTCTTTAGACATTTAGTGTGCCAGAGATATATGTATAATAAACTTGCTATAGATATATATTGTTGTAAACTATACACATGCTCAGTGTGCGTGTGTTTGTGCACATGCTCAGTGTGCGTGTGTTTGTTTACAGAGATATATATATATATATTTATGCATCTGTGTCATTTTCTGTACATATAGTTTGAGAACAAAGTGTTTGCATTTGGCTGTCAGTCTCCAGAATGTGTTCTAGGATATGCTTCTATGATAGAATTTATAATACAGTGCTGACACTGAGTAAGCTGACTTCAAGAACAGACCTATTAGAAGATAAAACATCATTTCTTCTGGAATGTTGTTGATGATACTTAGAGTATTGACCTTTTTTTCAAAATTTGGGGTTCAGTTGTGGCTTCCTACAGGCCTGATGGAGTTACTGGTCCACAGTAGAGAATGGTGAGAAAATACACTGTGCCACAGATGCTATTGGGAGACCTTGAATGCTTTCCAGAATTTGCAAACACAGTGCTCGCATGCCGTTTCTTTCCCAGTGTCTTGTAAAAGGTGTTAGCATAGGAGTTTATGGTTTGGGTTATTCCCAGTCCTTTCAGGTTTGGGTGTTGTGGGAAATGCAGGAAGTAGAAGAGAGAAATTTGTCTTTTCCTGAAAGATTGCTATTCTCGCTGACTTACACCTGGACAACCAAACAAATAATGTGTTTATGCTTGGCTATCTTCATATTTTCTGAAAAGAAGTGTTTGAAATTGTGTTATACTTAGGAAATCTTCCTTTAAGAGCCATACATGTCCTCTTGGGCAAAAAAGAAGCAATGTTAAATGGCCTCTGTATCAAAGTAAGTGATGCTGCTCTTGTTCAAGCTAATAAATATTGTTAATAAATTGCTTCAGCATGTTCTACAGAGAAAATTATTTACTAAAATTATTTTATAATTTAAATAAATTATTTTGAGACTATCGTAATTGTCTCATGGAATATTAATGGACAGAGAGAGGCTAAATTTAAACAATTCCCTTTTCATCACCCTTTTCAGGCACAGAGAAATAATGTGCTATTTTAAGTTATTTTGTGCTACACTTATATCTCGTTTGAGTTAAAACAACTGTAAAAGTCACATTTTTTTCTTTTTTTTTCTCTTTGTTCCTTAAATTTTGCCCTAGCAGTTGCACCACTCAAAGAAAAAATTCTGATAAACGAATTTCCAAATCTCCTTAAGTATTAGTATTTTGCTGAAGAAGATGTAAGTATTATCAGAGTACATTAGTCCTGTAAAAACAAACCAGTTCATACATAGGGATAGGTATGCTTGTTATAAATCTGTGATATGAGTAGCTGATATTACTCTTTATTTTCTGTATAGTTCTTTTGCTGCTGTTAGTACATTAGCATCTGGTGGGGGATAGGGGGAATATCTGCGATATTCATGTTAGCATAGGTAATAGATGCATCAGTCTTGGCAGAAAGAAAGTAAAACATCTAGGTATGTATAATAATCCAATGTCATAAAAATAAGTGTCCTTTCAGATGAAAAATGTATTAATTTTTTAAAGGTTGGACTATTTCAAGCTCCAACCTTCGAGTTCAGGCCAGATTCTGTTTAGCTACAGTAGGTATAACCACAGATATATTTGTTCATTAGTGGGGTGGGTTGGCAAACCTAGTACTCTTGACAGCTTTACCCTAAGCTGTACTTTTGAATTCTGTTGTTATGAAATGCTTAGCACTTAAAGTTCTCTAAAGAAGCCATACTTTTGCTTTATATGTGCTTCAGTAGTTTTGAGGGAAACCCCTGTTAGGACGGAGGTTCTCTGGGCTTAAGCTAAACCATTTATTGTGCTAAATGAATTTGGCAGTTCTGAAATTGGATTTTTTTAATTCATTTTGCATTACATTCCAAAGCCATCATACTGAGTAATTGTA
Source organism: Astur gentilis (assembly GCF_929443795.1). Taxonomy (NCBI): domain Eukaryota; kingdom Metazoa; phylum Chordata; class Aves; order Accipitriformes; family Accipitridae; genus Astur; species Astur gentilis. The sequence goes on from NC_064911.1 coordinate 15,269,404, forward strand.
TTACCATTTTAAAGAATATATTTGGGCTGCCAGGTGAGGAGGGGAAACAGAACAAATTGATGTTCCGTAACCTCTAAACCAGTCTTCTGACATTACTGAGATGAAGTGGAGCTTTCCGCAGAACTGGTGCCCAGGCTTGAACTACATGTCAGCAGTTATTTTACTGTTAATGGGCTGGCAAAGTTGACAGAAGCAAGGAAATCAGAAGTTAGAAACTACTCCTGCTGTCCAGAAGGTGTTTCCATGTTTCATATCATAGTGATGTTGCCGTCCTGTATCTGTGAATTACAGAGGTAGTGATAGTCTTAATTGTTTGAATTATTACTGGTTTTGCAGTCAAACAAGCCTTCCCCATGATTGACTGTTTTCCTATGAATTTAGAGATGCAATTAGATTAAGGGCTTTTCTGTGCTATTCCAGCTGAAGGTGAAGAGAGATAATTATGATATATTTGTCATTAATATGGCAGGCAAATTGTTATAAGAGGATGAAGAGCCAGCGTAGTAGCAATAGCATAACTTCTTTTTTAAGCAGTGAGGGAATCTTTTCTAACGAAGATCACATTTGCATGGGATGGCTGCATGTGGTCTGTGTCAGCTGTTCAACATGATTCCCGAGGCTTTTTTGCTAGATTCTACTAGCTAACTCAGGATTAATATATATGTTTTATTTTTTTTTTTTAATACAATGAACATGGTAGTCTTTCATGGTTTAAGTTAATCAGATAAAATATCAGAAGATTAACTGCTAGAACATGCATCAAAATTAGACAATAGAGAATTACCATTACCTTAGGAAATCGATTCTGAAAGTGTGTGAAGCTCTTTGGCTTTAATACTAGGGCTAGATGAATATAAAGATTCAGATTTTGACTTCTCCAGACTTAATAGGGTTGCATTCAGTCCCAAAATGTATCAGTTAGGGCTAGTTTTAGAGCTGGTTGACTTCCTTCGATAGGAATAAATCTTATAAAAATTAAATTTTTTCAGAGCAATATATGAATTTTAATGCCATTTTAATAGGAATATGTTGAATCATTTTGGCTTTCTTGTTTCATTACAGTGATTTGTTTTTTAGGAAATAAGATATTACTTTTTGATGTGCATATTAGAGTGAAATATCATTTTATGACATGTATACAGTATATTAATATTCTGTTTTATGATTTTGTGATGTTATCAAAATAAAAGATGGCATAGTTCTGAGTCATAACTGTCTCCCTCAATCAGTGTGATACTGTACTTCCAAGGTTTCAATAATTCAGTATTCAGATACTCAGAAGTCTTATTCAGAGAGCAGGACTTCTTGAAAGTCCCAGAATGTGCTTTAAATGAAGGACAGAAGTCACAACAGACCGACAGTAGTGTTTAACATCTTATTATTTATGTGTTCTTCCAAAAGCTACAGAGAACTAAGGAGGAGTGAAGCAGATGTATGAAGATGGAAAAAAGAAAAGTTAACTCAGGCCAGATAAAAGCAGGGGAAAGGAGGAGGGGAAAGGAGATGCAAATAGATAAAGAAATAAATTCTCCCCATCTGTCTCTAGCACTTAATCTTTGTGTAATAACTGGAAAGGCAATGTCTTTTATGCTGAATCTGTCTGAAAAAAGGACATGAAAAACAGCACACATCAGCTGTGCTTTTCTGAATTTAAAATAGGTTTGTGTGTGTACATATAGAAATAGGCATGAATTTTTATGTAGAGTTATTAACCTGTCTTTAACATAGCGATAACACAACAGCTACCATTTTAGTCACATTTCAATTAAGATCACTTGTGCATAGCAAAGTACTGCACGTAAGTAAAACTAACATGAACACCCATGTGCAATTGTATCAGTAAGCGCTGTCTCTAGAGTTGCCAGTGTGTGAGTTGTCTTCAATAGGAACACAATTATTTTTGCATCACAAAAACATCATTCAAACTAATCCTCAGTCTAGAATATAACAGCTAGTTTTTAAGTGCCCTGTAGTACAGTAAATAACTAGGCAATTCAAAATTTTATATTTGAAAGTGTAAAGAAACCCTGACTACTTTTTTTTTCTGGATTTCCAGTGTATTTCTTCAGGTTGATAGCTGCGAGCAATATCCTTGTAAGCTTCTTCTGTTCACTTCTGAATTCCAAAGCAGAGACAGCAATAAGCAGAACTTTAAAAAGTGTATTTTAGCAATCCTTTATGTGTATACCAGTCGTGTGTACTATACCTATCATACTGCATCCTGAAACTTCTGCTTTATAAACCCTTGGGGAAATGTGACTGTTAAGAGTAATTCTATCAGACCTAATAGAAAAAAGCCATGAAATTTAACTGTGAGAAGTAGTATTTTTTGCTCTGAACTGAATTTAAAGAAATTGCCTAAAGAGTGTGATGGGTTTTGGCCTGTGTGACTTGTCACTCGTTTATGGTTTCCTACTTTCAGTTAGGCTCTTCATGAGTGCCTGTGTTTACAGTGTCAGATTTGAAAGTGGTGCTATAAAATTGGTGCCATAAGACATAGTTTTTTCATACCTCTAATCAATGTTTCTTCGAATTGCTTGCTTGCTACACTTTCTCAGGAAAGGAAAGAAAAGATTGAGGCATTTTCATTTCTCTTCCCAAAGGGAGACTGCATGTCTGCAGCATTCTGCAGAACGATGCAAGGTGCTTTTGGTATTACATCTGCCAAGCCCTTTCTGATTCTCCACAGTTCAGCCCTAGGCCTTCCTGGTGTGATACCATTCTTTGCTGGTTGGACTGGAGTTACAAGATATACCCATAGTAGAAGCACATGGTATTTTGTAATGTTATTATAATGCATACCATTGAAATTAAGAAAGATTTGGCACTTCCTGCAAAGGATAACTATCATACAGGCTATTGGAAACCTGTAACTCTTTACAAGTAGATATTAATTAATGCTGCATCACAGTAGAATTCCTATTGAACTATTTAGTATACATACATTAGAGCAAAGTGAAGCTTTTTGGGTTAATGTTATTGCAGTCACTTATCAACAAATTAATAATGATTTTAGAATACCTTTATGATGAGATAGTTGCTCTAGTTTATTAAACTGTAATAACATCACCCAAGGAGAGATTTTAACATGTACATTCCTTGCTGTTGTGAGTTAACATATATATTGTCTATCAAAACAACTTCAATATATTAGTTTTCCTTTTGATATTTTATTTATTTATATTTATACATTTATATCTATTTCCATGTAGGAGAGTTGACAGAATGTCTAAAAGTTGTCAAGACAATATCAACTGATTTCCAGGAGAAGAAAAAAAATTGAACTTGATTTTGATACTCATAGTCTTAAGAGTATGGAACTAAATATTAAGAAACACCTACTTAGAGAAGGGACTAAAAGTTACAGAAGCAGAACTAAACCTTTCATATACTGTTTCTAAAGTGTAATTGAACATACAAATATGAAGGTGGATAAAAATTCAGGCTCTTTCAATAAAGAGAGCTTTCTCATGAAAATACTAGATTTGAAAATTGCCATAGCAACAGTGCTGTTTCAGAAGGAAATAACACTGTACATTATTATATTTCCATTTCAATACATTTTTCTTAAAATCGTGCATTTCCTGGGTTTTGTAATGTTGAGGGGGTGTTATACATGTGTGCTGGCTTGAGGGTCTCTGAAGAAAAATATTTAGTTAAAAGCAATTGATGTGCAAAGCCATAAAATGGCAACTCCAAGTATTTCAGAGGCAGCATGTGTCTGAATAAAAACAGTGGTAATGCAGCAGAGAAAAAGCAGAGTAAGATTTTTAGTGTAGGTACCCTAATTATCTGATTTTAAATTATTTAATATAGTTAACCTGCGGGGGTACACCTTTTCTGATTTGTTGGAGACAAAAGGAAATCACTTTTGGCAATTAGTAATCATTTTGAGTTTAAAGAGACAAGGAGAAGAAGACAAGATTTTTGCCATTTAATAGCCTAATTTATTTAGCACATAAAACAAAGAATCACTGACCCTCAGCATCTTTTGAGGATATTCTTTACATAAGGGCAAGCTATTTTGGTTTGTGTGTCTTCTATAGTATAAATAAATGACTTTTCCTTCAACATTAGGGAGATATGCACTTTACCTTTGTTCTCAAGAAATATTTTCCAAATATATTCTCTCCAATTTTGCCCTCAGTCATGTGTTTCTGTTCCTTCCCTTTGGACTAGCAAGGCTGCTCTTGCAAGGATGCTGTTATGTCTAATTTGCCAGGAAGCTAATTTAGCTGAAGGCGTAGGAAAGAATATATAAAATTTAACTCAAGTATCCTAATTGCTCTAATTACATTTTTAAATTTAATTTTTTTTAAATTTAAAACTGCTCTAGAGATTCCAATCTGGAATCTTGGAGCAGAGGAACAGTCGGGGTAAAAGGGGAGGCAAAGACCATCCCTTTTGATGGCCCATAGACTGGCTCAAGCAGCTTTTGAAATGGCACTTACAAAAAAAGGACTTTATGTCTGATTTTTAATCACCTTCTATATTTACAGTTCTTTATTCTGGAATTATCATCTCTTCTATTAAGTAAGTATTTGTTTAATTTTTGATCTTTCTTACAGGCTTGAGTTTGGTGGTTCTGTTCCACCTCTTCTGTAGTCCTGGTTATGGAAAAAGCAGGTTATAGTCTTGTCCATTTCCTACTGCTGTGGCATCTCCAGTGCAGGAAAAAGTTATTTTCTTTTACAAAAAACCCACAATTAGATAAGACCTAAATGCTGTCTGAACTGGAGTTAAAGAGTTGCAGAATTACAAAATGACAACTTCAATGTTCTTTTAGAGACACCACCAATATTAAAGTAGCAAGGATAGAATAACCTGAAAAGATAGCATTGGCATTCTCTTTAGCTGACTTTTTTCATTAGTTTTTATAAAGTACATGCAAAGAGAAATTCCACTATGGGAAACACTTTTATATTTATCCTAAACAGCAACCAGAACCTGCTCTTTTGTCCACTGAGAATTCTTGTTTCTTAACCATAAAAATAGGTTCCTTCTTTTGAAATCTGTTTTCTATTCTGAGATCTGCTAGACCTTAGCTGTTTGCTAGTGCAGGTTCTTCATTCAGTATTAGATGTTCTTTTTGCTAAAGGCTATGGCCTTCAGAGTCATGATTTTCTGACTTTGTATTCCACATAGACTTGGCATATGGCTTTACTGAAAATACGTGTTCACTTCCTCGTTTTGAGCCCAAGTTAGCTTGAGCTAGGTTTGAGATCAAAAGCCAACCTTCCTTTTTTGAGGGTGGAAATAAGACATTTCTAGCCTATATAAACTGCCTGTTTCCCACAACTGATACAACTATCTTAAGGTAAACTGAGAAGTGTGGAAGGAAAGCATTTGTTTATTTGATAGTGTATTAATATTTCTAATGAGGACAACTCATGAGCTCTAAGTAAAAGGGGCACACACAATGCCATATCAAACCAGAAACTGCTTAGGTGTCACACCAGAACTGAACTAAATTCAATCCTGAATATGGCAAAGAGTCCTTTTTCCTTTTAAAAGAAAATTCCCTGGCTACATGCGCATGCATAAATGCACATGCTTATGCACATGCTCACACTAAGAATGTAATAAAAGCAAATGAAAAATGAAGGGGAATTGAAAAATCATTAAGAAAGGTATTATCATAAAGCATGTTCATTCCTGCTGTGTCACATGAGACAGCGGAGGTAAGACTCTTTTATTATTTCTTTGCAGTACTCCTGGTTTAATTCTTTTACTCTACATAACACAGCACCGGCCTAATAGCAGACTTTTACAGTGCTATCTGTTACAGGATCCTGCCACTGTTTGTGCTCTGGGCAGTTGTTAGAGCTGGTGCCAAATGTCAGGGCATTGACATGCCTCTGCGGCTCTGATGGCATTTGGAAAGGGCCAGCCGATTTCAATTTGTGGCTATGAATCAAGGCCACTTACAAATGTCTCGCCAGTTGCTGCTCTTCTGTGATACAAGGCTGCTGTTGAGTTGCGTTTGCTCAGTCGACCCAGGGCTGCTCAGGTCACTCCTACTTTCTGGGTGGCTTTAAAAGATTTGTTTGGTTGTGTCTGTAAGTGATACACCATATGCTTTGCCATCTGTTGTTTGTGTGCCAGGTGCTTATTTTAAGGAAATACATTTTGAATACAGGCATTTCTATTAAAAGTTGCATTTTACTCCTGTTTTCGAAGCACACCTTGATAGGTAGAGCTAAGCTAAGTTTTAGTGCTCTTTAAGTTTCATTTGAAATTGTTGTGATTATGCCAATCTTGGTGGTCAGAAGAAAAGCAAACTAGCATATGGATTAGAAATCAGACTTCAGTTTCAATGGGTGTCAGTCTTTACTGTCTTTGTCTAGAATCAAAGCAGGTATTAGAAAGAACTCTAAAAATGGCTCTAAAACATCTAAAATCCTTTCTATTAAGGTTTGTTTGGGTTTTTTCCCTTTTAATGGGGAAGGAAATCTAATGAGCTAATAGGTGTTTTCTTGGCATCAGCTCAAAGCTGAATTTTGTCAAGGATGTAATGATGTTCACTTTGGTAAAACATTTTAGAGGTATGATTTTCCACATAAATGTAATTTTGTGAGTTTCTGAAGAATGAACAGACATTATAGAATCTTAGACTAGACTATAAAAAAATGTTGGTTATTTTATTTGCTCTCTCACATCTCAGAACACACTGGTTAGCAAAAGGGAGCAAGGGGAGAGGGGACAGGGGGGAGAAGAAAACCCAACCAGCTCCCACCCTGCCCCAACGCTAGAAGGGTATACATTTCATATGGTTGTGCCTCAAGGTTTGGCCAAAAAGCAGAATTTCCGATTCACAAAGAAAAGTTTCAAGTTGGTATTAGCCAAAATCAGACCAGAATGAAAAATACTCTAAATTACCTTGAAATTAGGCATGCTCTGGAGCTTATCAACTGCTCTCCTCACTTTCAAAAACCTTTAGTAGTCACCAGGAACATCACCAGGACTAGCAACCCCAATTTCTGGAAATTTCAATTCTAGAAGAAACCCACCGACCTTCAGTTGTATCACTTGTCCCCCTTACACTGAGGTGACCTGGAAGGAGCAGATGCTGAGGGAGGGACATCCTAGCAGAGCTCCGGTTCCTAGAAGGAGGGAGTTTGTGTTCGTGTGCAGTATGCTAGCAACCCAGGCAGGGCTCCATCAAAACCTTATCTTGAACCTGGCAAAAGTTCACTGAGCCTGAGACGTTTCTAGAAAGGCATTTCTGGCAACCTGAGTTGGTGAATGCCAATGAGAAAGCCAGGCAGGCTGTAGTAGGATTTGTGATCAGAAAAGATACCCTTTCTTTGCTAAGCAGGCTATTTTGTCTTCTCTTTCATCTGAACGGGACAAGTAAAACAGTCTCCATTAATCAAGTAACATTTCTTAATCAGATAAGTGTATATATATTGGCATCTTGATTCAGTAAGAACGATGGAATGGTTGCAGACTGATGACAAGTAAACCAGATTTGAGCATTGCATTAGTGCCACGCTCATGGATTCAAGGCTGGACAGGCTCCACAAGACGTGGGCTTTCAGATACTCTAGGAACATTTAAAGAAATCCCTTCCCAGACTGCTGGATGCTCAAGTCTGGAGTGCTAATATCATTACTGGTGTTAGATTTTAAAAGGCTGTGGGTACCTGGCACCTTTTAACCTGAGTGCTTAGAGATTTCTTTATATAAAGCCAGTGAATCTGTATCACAGGATACTGCTCTTGTTCATTGTGGTTCTTTGTTTTCTCAGTCTGTTATGAGTGGTAGCTAAGCTGCATTTCTGCTCTTTGTTGCCCTTCTGCTTTCTGTTGTTTCTTATGGAAGAGCTGCACTATAATACTCCTTTACACAGAATAAGGATATTAAGTTTATTATTAACTTTTTTTCTATTTTATTTTAGTAGCAAACCCTTCCTTTCAAAGTAGAATAAAAATGTTTGGGGTTTTTTTCCTCCTCTTTTCCTACTTTCCTGTGTTGAAAAAAAAGCTTAATAAATTTATCCTTACTTTTTGAAATGTGAAATATGGGAAAGAAAAAAAACCATTGCAGAGTTTGCATAGCTGATGACTGAATTCCTTCTACTTTTTTGTTCTTTGGTTGAACTTGTAACAAACACTTTTAAATGCAGTCAGTTGAAGTATGAAATGTATGGGGTTTAGATTTATTTTTTAGATGTACGTTAAATACTTGGATTAAGCTTGTTTCAAAGGTTTCTCATTACATGCCACATCATCAGAAGAAAGCTCTTAAAACGTATACTCTTGTGATCTGAAGTTGCCTTGCTTCCCCTAAATATGCCAGCATGTGCAAGATATGCTTTGAAATTAATAATATTGAAAAACAACTCAGCAGTTGTATTTGCCTTATTTAATTCCTGCTGAGATGATTATGCTTCTATTAGCTGTGCAATTATATTGCACAGCTCACTTGAAGTATCTCAAGCTGTAGCTTTTTTGATTCTGACTATTTTAGCACTTCTCAGAAAACTTCAAAGGTTGAACAACTGTGAATAGATCTCACCAAACAATTTATATTTCTGACTTTGAATTACTTTGGCTAAGTTCTATCTTATTTGCTCGTAATGAGTGTCATGTTTAAATGTGATATTTTTGCATGTGAAGAAATGCATGCAGACAAATACAACATTTAAATATAGGGTTTAAATACATGGAAAGAGCCACGTGACAATTTAAGATTTCCATGTATTTCTGCATGAAGGTCTATTCTGAACAAATATTCCAATTTTATATGTGTTTAGGTTTGGATGTATAAAAAAAATGGTATGTAGAAGTAAGAGTCTAAAAAAGGTGATGTTTGAGAAATGCACTTAAGTGGAAGTTGGAAGACCTTCTCTTTAGAACTCTCATTCAAAGCAGGGATAATTTGTGGGAGTTTGGCTTTGAAGTGTCAGTGCATCTTGCCATCGTAAAATAAGATTCCATTGATTAACTTTCAAAGTCCTAAATTATTTGGATATTGGTTTTGGATTTGCTTCAATTTTAATTTAGGTGAATGTTCCACAAGGAGGAATAGTGGTTTGGAGGATGACACCCAGTTTGTGTCATAGTAAAGTCTGTTTGTACCATATAAATGTTACAATCTCAGAAAAGTCATTGCACTTTTGAGGGGTTTCTGGTGGGGTTTTATTTTCTTTTTTTCCACCAGTTGGTGTCTTTTTGTTCATTTTGTTCAATACTGGACAAAAAAAGTGAGTCCAAGCAGAGAAAAAAAAGTATTTAAATCTCTGAGAGACAGACTCTGTAGAATTAAATACTGTAGGATAGGTTTCAAAAATAGCATCAATATGAAACAAGATCTGTAAAAAAGTAGTCTGAATGGCTTTGAAAAAGTCAGCGTAGAGAGATTTTACTACTCCATGACACAAGTGGCTGAATTTCCAGTTTCTGAGCTTTTTATCATGAGAAAGTATTTGATGAATGCATTTGTTTATTCCGTATTATGTATTCATGTGAACTTAGAGTTAATACCCAAACAGAATCACTTTATAAACAAACTATCTGAAGGCATATTTTTAATGTGCTGTTAAAAATAGCCAGTTTCAATTGGATTTAATCTTCTGAAGCATATGCCCATCTTATTTTGTGAATTAGATGTACTTTTGCAAACACATGTTGTGTTACAGCTTGCATTTTGAATGCATCTCTAAACTCTGTGTGGTAAATTATCAGGAGTTGAGAAAAAAGTGACTTTAAGAAAATGGTCCCATAGGAGTAAGACTATTATATGTAGCAGAGAATTTCTGCTTTTCAGTTCACATGCATTTTCAGAAATTCTTAGACCTTTCACACATGAATAGAGTAAACTCAGTAGCTTATACAAAGTAAATCCTACATTTTCTAGCTGCATCAGACTTACTGTGCATATACTTTGTGACTACACAGCACATGAGCAGAGGTTATTCAGGATTTCTGTCTGTGCTGCCCTTGGTGAAAGCACTTAGACAAGCATTCTGCACTGCATACTATATATATGGTGACGTTACACATTTAATCAAGACTAAGGTGATTTATGCCTGCAAATTGTGGACAAGAAGAGTGATATTCTTGCATTTAGAGGGTTAGATTTCACAGTGTAAATGGAGAACACTTTGAAGAAAAATGAGTGTGAACTGGACTAAACCAATGTACCGACTGACTTTGAATAATGTTTCCTGTTTCTGGAAGCTTCAGGCTGGAAATTTTCAGTTGAATCTTGTGGGCATATAAAAGATCAGGGGCTTATTTAAAGAAAGAATACTTCAAATGGAAGGATGCCTATAGTACAAACAGGAACAAAACATGCGGAAATTTCTGTTAGGAGTGACAACTTTGAGAATGTGAAACCAAATGCATAGATTTTATTTTCTGCAGACCCATTAAAAATGCACTTATGCAGGATATGTGGAAGTCGGGGGATGAATCTAATCAAACTCAGCCATATTCTGAGGTTAAGACTGCAGCGGCTTATGACAGTAGGCATTGTTTCCAGGTGCAGGAAGATTTTACTGCTCCCTGACACAGGTGGCTAAAGGAAGAAAATTTAGAATTTGATATTCATACACATCATTTATACATAATGTTTTTTTATTGGTAAAGAAGTTTTGGAGGAAAAAAAAACCCTAAAAATTCCTCGGAGAGGTGTCTAATGAAGCTGAGAGATGAAAAAAGATGGAAGGCAAAGCCCAAGCCAACATGAGTAGCTGTCAGTGTTGAGTCTTGATATGGTAAAGTGAGGACAACTGGTCTATGACTAATCTCTCTGAATAAAGATCAGAACCACAAATAGTGGCAGACTACTTTGACACCTTGCAGGTGGAAGAATCAAGTACAATATACCAAATACTGCTTTTGCAATGTGTGCTATGTTTTTAAATTAGCCAAATTATAAACTAGCTAGAGGAAGGAAAACAAAGAAAATATATTATGATGCTATATGTGGGAGAGTTTATTGCTAAAACTTACAGCAGTGTAGTGTACCTACTTGCTTCCAGCATGCAATTTTGAACTTGCCAGAGTATAAATTATTGCTGATGGTGAGAAGGAGCTCTAATATATGGAAACATTTTGCATATCAGTTAAAAAAATAACGTAATTTTAAACATTTGTTTAAGAAAGTAGATTTTATGCTCAGGATTAGGTCCAGGATAGTTGACAGACCTTTATTTGAAAATAATTAAAATATTTGAAATGGGTTTATATTGTGAAAAAAAATTAATGTAGGGACATACACAACCCCAATTAAGGAGACTGAACAAGCTGAAACTCTGTCCTGTAAGGCAGGAACATAACGCACTAGCCAGTTAAAAAGTAGAAAGCTTTCCCCTCCTAGCTGCACGTAGCTTTCTTGAATTTCTTTCCACACTCATATATTTTAAAAACTGTACTTGCTAAAAGTTAATGTTCTTGCTACTATTTTTTATCCTGTCAGCTATGGCGTATGAAATGCTATGGATTATTCTGTTTTGTATAAGTAAATAAATATTCTAAATGGTCTTCAGGACAGATTGCTAAGATTCAACATCAACACTAAATGTTCTTTTGAACATTTTAATAAAGTTTAAAATAAATCTTGCATTTCCAATAAGTTGCCAAATACTGCAAATCTAAGATGAAATTTGTTGCTGAAGCCAGTACATGTCAGTAATTTTAAAAGGCAGTTGGTTGCCTTTTTTTTTTTTTTTTTTTTTTAAGCTTAAGAGGCCACATGTGCTGTGCAGAGTTTGCAGTCCATCGTGCTACCTCTTTTGTCACCAGTACATTTACAGCTTCTCACCACTTTTCCATAAAATTTTATATATTTCTATATACATATGCATACAGGCACAGATTTAACTCTTTGAGGCTATTGGAAGAGCATATAAAGCTACAATGCCAAAGATCTAAAAAAATGAAATGTCTTTTAAGCAAGAATTTCTTTATATCATTAGTCATGTAAAGCTAAGCTTGCCTTAGACAATGAAGTAAGCTAAGTGATTTGTGTGCTGACCTCCAGCAGCAATGAGTGGCATTCCTCAGGGGGTGCTATTGGGACCGGCGCTGTTTAACATCTTTGTCGGCAGCATGGACAGTGGGATCGAGTGCACCCTCAACAAGTTTGCCGATAACACCAAGCTGTGTGGTGCGGTCGATACGTTGGAGGGAAGGGATGCCATCCAGAGGGACCTGGACAGGCTTGAGACGTGAGCCAGTGAGAACCTCATGAAGTTTGACTAGGTCAAGCACAAGGTCCTGCACATGGGTCAGGGCAATCCCAAGCACAAAGACAGGCTGGGCGATGAGTGGATTGAGAGCAGCCCTGCGGAGAAGGACTTGGGGGGGTATTAGTGGATGAAAAACTGAGTATGAGCCAGCAACATGTGCTCGCAGCCCAGAAAGCCAACCGTACCCTGGGCTGCATCAAAAGAAGCGTGACCAGCAGGTCAACGGAGGTGATTTTCTCCTTCTACTCTGCTCTCGTGAGACCCTACTGCAGTACTGCCTTCAGCTCTGGGGCCCCCAACATAAGAAGGGCGTGGACCTGCTTGAGTGGGTCCAGAGGAGGGCCATGAAGATGATCGGGGGCTGGAGCACCTCTCCTGTGAAGACAGGCTGAGAGAGTTGGGGTTGTTCAGCCTGGAGATGAAAAGGCTCCAGGGAGACCTTACAGCAGCCTGCCCGTACCTAAAGGGGGCCTACAGGAGAGATGGGGAGGGACTCTTTAATAGGGAGTGTAGTGATAGGATGAAGGGTAACAGTTATAAACTGAAAGAGGGAAGATTTAGATTAGACATTAGGAAAAAAATCTTTACCGTGATGGTGGTGAGGCACTGGCACAGGTTGCCCAGAGAGGCTGTGGCTGCCCCATCCCTGGCAGTGTCCAAGGCCAGGTTGGATGGGGCTGTGAGCAACCTGGTCTAGTGGAAGGGGTCCCTGCCCATGGCAGGGTGCTTGGAACTAGGTGATCTTTAAGGTCCCTTCCAACCCAAACCATGCTATGATTCTGTGATTTATTAGCTGCAAGCTCTACTACTCTGTAGTGTACTGATCTTTGAATTCACACATCACGTAGTGGTTTTTTTGTTGGTTTAGATGCATTTAGCCTTTTTTTGTCTTGAGTGCAGTTCCTCTTCTCCATAAATTACAAACCTCAAAGACTAATAACAAATGCAGTTTCTCATAACTTCCTTCTGTCTTGAACTATCCTGAATAAAATGTTGAATTAATTTTCTGGTTTCCTAATTATTTTTTCAATTCCATCCCAAAAGAGATACTAAGAGAAAGAAAAATTAATTTCTGCTGTTTTACTTAAGTAAGTGTGTATGTAACTGCTATTGACTTACTTAGAACAGAACCGAACAGTAGCAAACAAACTAGTATAAGTGTGTATAGAAAAACAGGATTAATAATGCTAGGCTTTTGAAAGAACAAAATTTGAGAAGGCAAACTTGGTTATTTGACAGTTACAAAATTGGTAATTAAAAAGAACACAGTAAGTATCCTATTTCTGAGGACAGGAACATGTATTGCTATGTGATTAAAACCAGCTTGTAGACTTTGTACATTGTTCAATCTTTGCCACTTTGTATGGTAAGGTCTAAAGAGAAATAGCTGTCCACTGAAGTTTGAAGGGTGAAGCAAGAAGATGGTAAGAAAATTGTTTACAGTGAAACAAGAGGTCAATAGGAACTAAGTGATTGTATCATGAAGAAATAAAAGTTAAATATCAGGAAAAAAATACCAGTCAGGGTCTTACCAAGCTGTAAATAAATTTTCTTTCTATAAAGCTGATGAGTGCTTGCTTATAACACAGATTTGTTCTGGAGGTTTTATGCTGTGATGTGGCATCACAGGCTTTATGATGTAATTTCTTTTTTTGCTGTTCTCTCTGACTCTTGTGCCATTTTACTGGTGTGCTGAGCTGTGGATTATATTGTCCAAAGGAGTCTGGATCTTTCGGTGTTATATTTTATTTCTTTCGCTTTTGAGTTATAAACTATCTTTCTAATTCTTTATTCCTGTAGGTTTAATTTTCTTCAGAATCCTTTTTATTTTCCTGCATTCCAGTATGCATAGTACTTTTGCCTAAATGAATTAACACCTGTGACATTTGTGAACATGGTGTTTCTTTTGCCATTTAGATCACTTACATCAACACATGTGTCTTTGATAAGCTCTCGGACACTGCGGCTTAAGCCATGGCTTTTCACTGTTGTACATTATGTTTCTTTAAGCTTCTTATGTCAGTGTTCATGCCTAATTGATTTGGAAAAATAAAAATTCTTAAGGTATGCAGCAAATATTTCTCTATAAATCTTTATCCTGTATCAATTTTAGCACTTTTTTTGTTGAATACAGTTGTTTAAAAGGAGGTGGTCATCCTGCCCTGCCAAAGAGGATTTTTTGTGTTTGTGACAGTTAAAGCAGAGAAAAACAGAGGGCAGTAGTTCAGTGGATACAGTAAAAAAATACACCATATTTTTTAAGCAAATAAGGACAAGGCTTATGACTGGTGTAAATTTCATTGGTGTTGTGTAGAACTGTAACAATTTAAACCAGCTTCCTTAGCTGCTCAAAGTGATTCTCTCAAACTGAGAAGCACAATAGTGCCCAACTGCTTTCCATCCCAAGTTACTAATTACAATTGTTTCCTTTTTAAAAACATTTTGATTTTGAAGTATTTTATGATGCTTGTTTTGGAATGGTCTAATTTATTTTATTTTATATTTTTTTACAGTGAAAGTATGAAAGGATGGATTCACGTACATACACAGATAATCTGTATGTTTCTGTGTGTGCGCATACGTATTAGAGAGGAAGAAAGGGATGGTGGAGTGAAGGTCAGCTTGTCTGTTGACCAATGTCCCAGATCACTTTCCTCTCCGGCCATATATTTTTTCTGAGTATTTTGCATTAATTCTGTTGGAAAGGCTACCAAATTTCAAATGCCTAAAATCTAGTTGTCATCACTGGAACAAAGTCGTGTAACTTGCCTTTATATATGAGAGAGAAGTAGCCAGTTATAGAGCGCATCTTGAGTAGATTAGATATACAGGGTCCTAGAAGGGCTTCTTTCTCTCCAGCCTGGAGCATCAATGATTAACTTGGCTGTAAATGTCTAAAATTTAGAAATAAATCTCTCCTTTAATATCTTGAGCATCTGTAAATGGGATTAATAGTAGCTTGGACAAAATAATATAAAGGCAAACTCTCATGTTAGGGTGTTCACAGCCTAGCCAGAGGGTCTCAGAAATGCATAGCCTAGGCAGAAAGGTAAAAAAATAGAAAAAAATATTAAAAGATAATAGCATTTCAGCACAGCAAATTGTTCTTTTATTTTGCTTCAAAACAAAAATCCTCAAACCCTAATTTTTAAATAGCAAAAGTAGCCAATGCAGTGTATATAGCAGGGAGTGAGTCAAAGTCACTTGACAGGGAATGGACAGCAGTCTGTCATGTCATAGGGGTCAGCAGTTTAAGACGATTGCTGTTCCTTTAGTCTTCTCTGTCTCTTCATATCCAGCTTTTCTGTGTTACAAGTTCCGCCTTTTGTTTTGTTTTGCTGAGTCCACTTTAATATTCCCTCCATTATTTAAATTTAATTTTTTCCTAGTTTAATGATGAAGCTTGCCGTGCTGAAGTAAAGGTGGCATCTTCAAAGTGTTCTGACCATAACTAAGCAAAGTCACCTGAAGAAGTTTCTCCTCACTAGTATTTGCAATTTACTTTTCTTCATGATGCAATAGAATGGGAGCAATTTCTTCTTGATCTCTAGTTTATACCTTACCACAAGAAAATAAACTCTTAGGTTTTATGCAAGCTTGAGAAATGGGTCTAATAATCTTTCCACCCTCTATTGCACTATTCATTAGCAGCAGCCTACTGAAGTAGCAGTGTTTTACTTGTTTTGTAAAAGAAAAGAAAAAAAAAAGATGGCTGCAAAAGGAGGGAAAAGTGCAACAGAAAGTGTTGAAAAAGCAAAAGAATGTCGGAAAAGTAATCAGAAAATTGAAAGGAGTACTGAGGAAACAATAGGAACTTTTTCCTTTTCAGATTTCCAACTTCAAAATGCAGAGAGTTAGAATCGAATAGACCAGACTATTTCAGTTGGAAGAGACCTACAAGGATCATCTAGTCCAACTGCCAGAGCGGTTCAGGGCTGACCAAAAGTTAAAGCACGTTATTAAGGGCATTGTCCAAATGCCTCTTAAACACTGACAGCCTTGGGGCACCGACCACCTCTCTAGGAAGCCTGTTCCAGTATTTCAGCACCCTCTGGGTAAAGAAATGCTTCCTAATGTCCAGTCTAAACCTCCCCTGGTGCAGCTTTGACCATTCCCACGTGTCCTGGCACTGCACCCCAGGGAGAAGAGCTCAGCACCTCCCTCTCCACGTCCCCTCCTGAGGAAGCTGTAGAGAGCAAGGAGGTTGCCCCTCAGCCTCCTTGTCTCCAGAGTAGACAAGCCCAAATTCCTTAGCTGTCTCTCACGGGACATGCCTTCCAGCCCTGTCACCACCTTTGTTGCCTCCTCTGGATGCTTTCAAGGACCTTCACGCCCTTCTTAAATGGTGGGGCCCAGAACTGCAGGCAGTATTCAAGGTGAGGCGGCACCAACGCTGGACACGGCGGGATCGTCCCCTCTTTTGCCCGGCTGGCCGTGCTGTGCGTGATGCCCCCCAGGATGGGGTTTGCCCTCTGGGCTGCCAGGGCACACGGCCGACTCGTACTGAGCCTGCTGTCGGCCAGCCCCCCAGGTCCCTTTCTGCAGGGCTGCTCGCCAGCCGCTCCTCTCCCCGTTTATGCTTGTGCCCACTGTTACTCCATCCCAAGAGCAGAATCCGGCGTTTGGACTTGTTAAATTTCATCCCGTTATTTGATGAAAAACAGTTTCCACATCTGAAGTACCCCAAATGACTCAGTTAAAAGGAACTGAATATTACATAGCATTCTAGGAATCTTCCTTTCTCTCTCCTTTTTTTTTTTTTTTTTTTTTTTCCTATGTCCTAGCAATCAGTAATAACTTTGGACAACTTCATTTAAAAATCTGGTTGTAAAAAAAGCAGTAGTAATTTTAATTATTTTTTTTTTTAAGAGAAAACTGCCTGAACCTAGGTTTTCTACATAGCATATGACTGAGTTCTTGTCTTGCTAGCTGTCAGGATACTCTTTCTGCTTTTTAGGGAGAGAGAGTAGAAAAAAGCCCACCTTAGGTTTATTCCAATCCAAAGTGAATTCCAAAAGTCTAGCTTTTTCATGAAACAAAGTTTCTGGTTTTTTACAACTACTTGCCAGAAATGGTTCTAATGTAACTGCAGCATTCTAATTACTGTATATATTTTCATGTGACTTCTAGATGCAGTCACATAAAACTGTTGACGTTAATTTTAAATCCCTGAAAAAAATGGTAGTTAGACTATCTATACTCTATAAATAAAGATGAAATGCAAAGGCTGGTTACGTAGAGCTACTGAAATACACGTACAGTAGGGTAAAGTTTTTATTGTCCTTGTTTTGAGAGGACCTGTTATGGAATTTATAGAAGTTTACTTTCCCTTTTTGAAGGAATTGGACCCAAGACTTTTCTGGGTTATCCAGGGATGAAAGAGATCTCCTTGGTTTACATCTGGCATTGCCCTGCAGGAGGCCTGAAGGATGATTTATGCAGATCCTGATGGCGTTCTCCTGCCGTAGTAGGCAGCCTGCAGCTGTCGCATTCGGGGAGAGCTCAAATTTGGGAGTTACTATAAAGGCAGAAAAAGACATATTGCAATAGGCAGGTAGAGTACTGTATCTCTTCTAAAGCAAGCTTTTGTGTAGCGAGGAGTTTGTTAGACAGGCTTAACCTGAGGGACTACTATAAACAGCAGGGAAAATTTGGTGCGTCCAGTTCAAATGATTCAAGTTTCACAATTCCTCCAAGGAGCTCTCTTTTTTTCTACAGAAGCTTGGCTTGACTGTTCAGTGCCCATCAGACATTTTCCTTCCTGCTCTTACATCGTTTTGAGTAGGCCCTTAATCCTTCTGATTAGATAGTTTTAGCAACAGGGATTAAAGCATCGCTGCTTGATGGAAAGCTAATCCAGGGCAGTGCTTACTTTTCCATCCCTGAATTTGGGGTGGTGCTGTCTCTGGGTCTCAGGGATCACCTGCTGTTGTTGGGATTCAGCGCAGGCTGGGATTCAGAGCTCGTATCCCATCTGCCTACAGCTTGGTGTTGTGCTGAAGAGACTGTGTGTGTCTAATTCTTGGAATTAACTGTGACAGCAAGATCATTCTGGCAGATGGCTGCTGTGGCGTGTGTGTAGGTGTATTTGAAGGACAATGGTGATATTCTATTTCCTGTTCATCATACCTGTGCTTATGGAAGACACTTTCTCTCCCTCAGCTGCTATTTTGATTTTTTTTTTAATCAAATATGCAAATATATAAATAGTAAAGTCTTTTTTTTTTTTTTTTCTTTTTTCATTTCCTTTAATCTAGGATAAATTCTGCATGCCAAGCATGTCCTTTGGCAAGTAAATGAATGTAAAAAGAGGAAATGTAAAAGGGTTACCATTATTTCCTTTTTCATCAGCCTCTAAAATTCCTTTTTACAGACTATTTTATTTCATTTTGTTTCTTATAAGGCTGCATCCTCTTGAGACATTGTTTAAGCAGCAACTCCTGTCTGTCCTCACTTGTGCGTGCCCTCGGCAAACAGACGCAATTGCTGAGTAACAGGCATCAGAACTTTGAATGTTATTGTTTGGGTTTTAGGCTTTCATCAAGATTGCAAAGGGAACAGAGAGCTCTGCTGAGAAACTGAGCATCAGTATTTCATTTAGTGATACAGTTAGATTATGAAGCTCTGTATGTGCAAGGATATTTATTTCAGAAAACACGCTGGTGTGGAAAGAGACTTCTGAATTTTTTTTTCTATTAGCAAGTCAACTGTATAAAAGTTGTTTGAAGAATATAGACAAATTCTCAGATATAAATTTTAGATCACCTTTTCTTAAAAAAAAAAAAATAAATTAAAAATAGTACTTTGGTAAAGGAGGTGAGATGAATAAGAAAGCTGCCTTTTCCAGGAAGTCTTAGAGATTTTGTATCTATTAGCTAGCTCCGTTCTGTTTCATTGAGTTGGTCAGTCATCAAGTTTTCTCATGCTTAAGAGAGGAAAGTAAGCTTTTCACTATACAGCCAAAGTTTTCTTAGACTAGTGTTAATCAGGATAATTTCAGTTTAACTCAGTAGGCATTTGAGATAAAAGCAGTGTATGTGAAAGGAAGTTTTAATCTTGATGACACCGAGCACTGAATGTGTGCATGATACAGGTACACTATTATCCTTTGCTCAGTGAGTATTTATTGAATAGTGACATTATTCTGTCAGCGTTATGAATAGATCTATGTCATGAGAATTATTTTTACTCAAAATTGATTAGATGTCAAATGTATGTAGATAGAAGATAATAGGGGTGAGTGGCATTACACTGAATAGCATAACAGTGACCATTGCTATGAGTGCCTTGAGGGTTATTACACTTATCCTGTTTCAGTCATAGCTTACCTAATTTCATCTTTTAAATCTCTGGGGTTTCTTATGCTCATTCCACTGTTAAAACAGGGTTAAGACAATGTCCTAAAACTTCAAGAACTACTTCTGGGATAGAAGTAATTTTTTTACCTAGTCTCTCTCTCTGCTTCTTCCCTCACCTCTAGCCTGGAATTCTTATTATCAGGAGTTCATATGCAGATGTTAGCATATAATCATTATGGGATCTTTTTTTGCATCACTTCTAATAAGATGAGGGCTTTTTTCAAAGAAATAAAACATACCATGCGTCTCTTACTTTTCTTTTGCGCTTAGTCTTCTGGGATGAAAAACCATACACAGATCTTTTTAATTCCCTGATGAAAGCAACAGTGATAATTCAAAGAGGATTATAGAAAAAAAAAATAAAAGAGAGATTCTTTCCAGAGGGAACATGTAACTTCTGGTTTTGTTTCTCTGAGCAAAGTGTATTCCCTGGTGCAAAGGTGGAAGCTCTCCCTCCGTGAGCACTCTCACATTACACAGTAACCTAGATAAAGATAACAGGGTTATCTCCTCACTTTCTTCATTTCTTATAGGTAATCCCTCATTCACTTCTTTATATACACAAGCTTTTGGAATCAGTGAGTGTTAAAACTTACAGAGTTTTCTACAAATCAGAACATGATATATTGCACTTGACTTAACTTCATGAAAACATTAATAGCCACGGATGTTGTAGAAAACACGAATATTCAGTAAAGGGATTTCAACATGTGTTGTCAAAAATGTCTTTGTACCATGGAAGTCATGAGCATTTTTACATGCCAGTTGTTGCAGCAAGGGTGCAAAGAGGCCAGAAGCTCTGCTGAGGACAGTACAGTGATGGTGTTGATGTGCAAGAGGGCAGAGCAGCAACACCAGCTGAAGCAACTCTCCTCAGCACATCAGAGGCTTTGACTCCAAAAGAAGTCCTGAGGGAGGTGCCACCAACCAAGCCTCTAGACATTTTGAGGTTCCTGGTGTGTCTGCTGGGGCTGGAGACAGCGATGTCCTTACCTGTGAGAGGTAAGCTGTGGTTGTAGGGCAATGAAAGACGCTTCTGGAATTGCACTGGCAGCAAAAGGAGGGCTAAGGAAAACGCAGGCCCACTGCTCGGTGCGGTGGGAGACCTGATGACCAAAGGCACGCAAATATCTGAGGTACTCAATGCCTTTCTTATCTCAGTTTTCATGGGCAAGGGCTGCCTTTTGGACTCTTTAAGGTCCCCAGGCCTGCTAAGAAGCATCTGTGAGAGTGAAACATTACCCACTATAGAAGAAGATCAAATTAGGCCGCATTAACCCATGCAGCAGTGCAGGCTGGGCCCTGCTGGCTGGAAAACAGCTTTGCAGAAGATGGTAAGAAGGTCCTTGTCAAAAATAAGTTGAAGATGAGCCAGCAGTGTGCCCTTGCAAGGGGAAAAAAAAATTAAAAAAAAAGCCAGCTGCATCCTGGTCCCTGTTAGCAGGAATGTAGCCAGCAGGTCCGGAGAAGTGAGTCTTCCTCTCTATTCAACTTCTGAGAGTTTTTCAGTTTGGGGCTCCCCAATACAAGGAAGATATGGACACACTAGAGGGAGTCCAGTGCAGGACCACCAAGGTGGTCGAGAGCTGAGCTCTTGCTACACAAGGAGAAGCTGTTAGAGCTGGACTTGCTCAGCCTGAGGAGGAGGTGGCTCAGGGGAGACCTTACTCATCTCTACAACTCTCTGCTGGGAGACTAAAGAGAAGGCAGAGCCAGACTTCGTAGAGGTGGACAGTCACAGGCAATAGGGGCAAGCTGGAACATGGGGATTCCTGGTGATAGAAGGAATTATTTCTTTTTTTGGTGTGAGCGTCGTCAAACACTCTAAAAGGGGTCTGTTATGGAATCTCCACTCTTGGAGATACTCAACACTCAACTGGGCAAGGCCTTGAGCATCTCGCTCTCACTGGCCATGCTTGGA
The DNA here is from genome assembly GCF_929443795.1 of Astur gentilis. Taxonomy (NCBI): domain Eukaryota; kingdom Metazoa; phylum Chordata; class Aves; order Accipitriformes; family Accipitridae; genus Astur; species Astur gentilis. Next base: position 15,290,881 of record NC_064911.1, read on the forward strand.
GCAGGAGATTGGATCAGGTGGCCTCTGGAGGTCCCTTCCTTCTCGTGTGATCCTGTGATTCTAAATGCCTGCTAATACTGTGTTTTGTAGCAGGCTTGCCTGGACAGAGGCATTTCTGGACTTGTGTGGTATTGTAGATTTTCACTTGCCAGTTTTTATAATTGAAAAGTTGAATCAAGAATCTGTCTGCTCTCACATTCTTCTAATCTTTATTGGACCCGTCATGTATATGATGTGTATTAAATTACTGTTTGTTGCAACAGAGTAGAAAGGTGCATTTTTCATTCTAAATCCAAACATTATGTGGTGAGAAATCTTTAATGGGTGAGGGTTTCTGTTACAGGTTTGGTCAGCACGTCACTGTGCTTTTAGGGCTCTACTAATCCCAATATAACAGCAATATTTGATTTTGATCATCTATTTTCCATAATCACTTCATGAATATTTTTACTTTTAAACAGATATACCTATCACATAGTGCTTTCACAAACTCTTAAACCTACTCAGCCTTTGATATTTGATCATGGTAACCAGCTTAAATATTTTAGAATTCCACTTTACTCTCTGCTGAAAATCCCATTTCTTTATGACTTTGCTGCATTTTTTTCATTCTGAGAGTAGATTAATTCTACTTTTGAAATGGAGAAAATTCCAGAGTATCTAACTTTTTTAAAAAGAAGCTTTTAATCAGAACATCCAAGGAGGATTTTATCCAAGCCAGGAGTTTGAAAGAATCATCAAGACTGTAAGACTTGAAAATAAATAAATAAAATCACAGGTTATAGAGCTCTTCTGAACACTAAGTGGCTGATGATGTTCAGAATATCTGAGTGCTGCCCATGTCAAAAAACATATGTCCCTGTTTTCCATGCTGTGCAATAAAATCTACAATTTTTTTCTTCTCTTTTTGGTTCCATCTTTGAGAAAAAAACAAACAAAGCAACGCCTTCATAAATATGAGCGATATGCTATTCATCTTCTGGCTTTACTACTACAAAAAATTTCAAAGTATGTTGCCAAAACATAACAGCAAGATAAAATGCATCAGTCTAATTCTGTAGAGAGAGGATGATAAACCAAAATACAATTGGAGTATCTTCATAAGTAGAGGGTTTATGATTGTAACAATTCCATTAAATTAACTTTTTGTGCATAGCAGCCAGTAAGGTTCATGGAAAATACTGAAGGAGACATTTTGTGGAAAAGAGTAGAAACAGATGAAGGAAGCTATCTATGTAGTTGCTTTTTACAGAGTAGGAATAACGGGTGTCAATCCCCAGGGAATGCAAAGAAAACTAGCTGTAGAAAGAGTGAGAACATTTCTATTAAGTCCAAAGTAATCGTTTGGTAAAAATGATGCTCCTTCTTTCTCTGAGTTTGGTACAGATAAATGCGAGAGCTAATAGACGTGCATAAATGAGGTGTATTTTTTTTTCAGAATGAAATTGAATGTGGGCTGGTTTGGTTGGTTGGCTTTTTTTAATGTGCATTTGCTGCATTCTGATTGAATCCGAGGAGAATCTGGGAGGACCAGTTTCAGATGGCAACAGCCCTGTTTTAATTCAGCTTGTACTGCTTCCCCTACCCACTGTCGGCAGGGTTCACACAAAAACACCTCCTGTCAGTATCTTCGGGTATGTTACCGAAATGCCAGTCAGAAACCTTTGGTATGTAGAGTTGCTGCAAAAGCTGCTGTGAGGGTAAAACAAGCATGGCAAGCCAGGCTTCCATAATAATTGCTTTTTACCTTTTAAATAGCTTTCCTTGAAAGTATTACTCCCCCTCTTAAGTAGTAGTTAGCATTTATTATGAATAACAAACTGATAGCCAGTTCCTTTTTGTTGCAATCTAATATGGTGGTTTTGACAGTGTCTCCTCCGAGACTGCCTGTGGTCTCCGGCAGCGTCCCTCAGCACCTGGCTTTTTCAACTTTGGGTGGTATTACTAATACGGCTGGACTGTAAGTCTGTGCAAAGTCTTTAGTTTTCTGAGTTATTTGAGTCCTGTTTCTGACTGTATTCATAAATGTCATGAGTATGTAGTACATTGGGATATTTTATGAACTGGTTTCTGAAAAAAGTATCTATCAGCCCCATGTTTGTGTCACATTTAGTGTATTGCCAAGACTAATGAGAGCAACATATTAAAAACCGTCTGGAAGTAAGAGCAACTCTGATGTGATTAGTATTGAAGTCAAGTACTTGCAGTGGCCTATGTCAGCAATTTATAAAGCATTTGATAAGTAATCTTGACTGAAGTGCTATAAAAGCAATTCCAGGGTATAAACTTGCGCCTGGATGGCATACTTTGGAGTGACAGTAGAAGATGGCATATTTGATCTCTACAGACACTTAAGCAGGAGCATATGACTTTCTTACAGTATTTAATATCTGCCTAATATATTGACTTACTGACAAGAGCGTACTCTGGCTTCTGAGAACATATCTAAATCCTGAGTTCTTTTTTAAGTTTAAAGAGTCTGATTCTAGGAAGGAAGGAAGGAAGGGGTTTGTTGGGTTTTTTTTAATTCCATCTATATTTGCTACATAACTTCTATTACTGTACACTCATCAGACCCACCTCAGTTCCTCCTTTTGTACTAAGTACACTTTAATTTTACAAGTGTGTGAAACTTTTCACTTTCCTTTGTTTTTTGGGTTTGGGGTGGGGTTTTTTGAGACAGAAAACTGAGTAGATTAGTGTATCAGCTACTTTTACCTTTATTTCTGTAGTGGTATCTATGTTTGTCACTCTGGCTGCAATCTTTCTTTTGTTAGTGTTAGAAGTCTTTATTTGGGGCAAAATTCAGGTAGGCTTTCATCTTTTCTCCAACAAACTATAAACAAGCCTTGAAGAGACATAAATAATTGTTCCAGGTGGCTGTCTCGGTGTGCAGATCTCAGAGCTGATTGTTCCTATCTAGATCTAGATGAAAACACCTACCTGACTTCACCAATACAGCCTCTAAATTAAAATTATTTAATTTTTATTATAATGGAATTATTTCTTTTTTACCAGAATTGAAGGGAAGATAGAGGGAACAAGTGTATTTTTTTCAACTGGTGAATTTGAGAAACTCAGTAATTTGAATTAATTGATTTTTTTTAATGACAAACTGAAAAACACAAACAGAAGTCGATTTTCTCCCCAAAATAGCATTTCTTGTAAAAACATTTAAAAGGTTAAGATTAAAAAAAAAAGTTTATCTACATGTCAGAATTTGCTGGTGATGTCATTAATTTTTCAGTGATATTTATCATTTTAACCTGAAGCTGTATTTACTGTGGGAGTGCATGCATCTTGCTAGGAAATCCAAGAAAATACCAATTAATTATTTTCAGGATGTAAATGTTACTCAGAGACCCCTTGTTACAGGCATCCTGTTCAACTTTGCTTTTGATTTTTGGATGCATCAAAACATGATTAGGCTATGCCATGGAGACACCAATCAATATGATTGCTATTTTGAAGGGTTTTGTAAAAAAATTGTTCCTTTTTCAGATTCTGAATTTTTGACAGTTCTTTGCTTATTTCGAGGCAGTCTACATGCATTATTACATCATCTGAAGTAACTCATAGCAGAACATACTTCTGCATCTCGCTGCCTCTGTGGTTTGGGTTCTTCTGGAAGAACCTAAAGTGATGGAAATTCTTTGAGCTGAAAACTGATGAGGATGAAACCTTTTCTTTTATGTCAAACTCCTCACAAATGCAGTTCTCCCATACAACAGCACACTGAATGTTAAACAGCTCGGTGTGCAGGTTAACAATAACAAGTTAATAGACCAGAAGTAATGCTGTGCATTTTAATTTGGCTGTTGGGTTTTGGGTATTCATGGAAGCACAGTACTGGTTTAAAAGCAAGAAGTCCTAGTGTTGCGATTGGTGTTGGTGTGAGCAAGCAGCTGAGGATTTGGGGTCGGAGGGTCAGAAGAAAAAAACCACCGAGGGAGGCTGTAGCACCGTGTTCCCCTCAAGACCTTGCGGTGGGCTGCAGTTGGCCGCAGCTCCTTTCTGCAGCCACGCTGGTCCTGAGCCTGACAGCTTCCATCACCGTATCAGCCTTCTTGGCAATAGCTGTTCGGGGCTACCTGAGCCTCTGTGGCTCTGCCCGTTGTTGCGTTGAGAGGGGGGCCCATCCACACAGGGAGGTGCCATAATCCCAAAGATGGTAGCTTTGGCCTCTTGGCTTCTCAATGGGTACCTGAACGTGTGGTACCCATCATACTGAGCAGGGCTGCGGTTATAACATCGTCAGGAGGATAAAACTAACTTGTCTTAGGGCAGTCTAAACCCCCAGCTTGTGTTCGTCGTTAATGGGTAAAGTGACCAACGCTTGGTGAATTCTGTTTTGTGGCGACAGGAAAGGCCGTCGTCAAAGGGTTGAAGTAAATTTGCTAACAGTTGACCGCCGCAGGGTGGTTTTTTCTCTGTTGTAACTTTTCTGACATCTCTTGCTTAAAACCTAGGAAGTCAGAAGATCCTGAGGCCACACTAGCATGGCCTGTATTCCCACTGAAAATTGAGATTAATTGTACTTTTGCCCTTAATGCTGCCCAAGAGTCTGTCCTCCCTGGGCTTGCCTCAGGACACCTCCAGTAGGGAGGATTGGACACGAGTAAGTGCAGAAGCACTGGAGCTTTTTCAGCATTCCCTCTTGCATAATGCCCGCTGGGTCCCACTTAACCTGCCCTTGATTAAGAACAGTTAACTGCAGTGGATCTTGCACTTCAGTAGAGAGTAACACCTGAAATAATAGTGTAAATTCCTAACTGAAATCTCATTATCTTTGGAACAATGCTTTCTTCTAAAAGGAGCCCTAAAACCATTACAGTTTTTGTTCTGCTTGAACCAGTTTTAATCATGTGTAATGTATGAGGCCTCTAGTTTCTGCTTTATGTTCTGCGTTGTTCTCTTTAGAGTTTTAATAAGATTTTATGTTGTTTTAATTAATTGAACATCATGTTATGAAACTGATGTACCAATTATTTTTCCCCAGGCTTCAAAGATGTTACCAACAAAAACGTGAAATGTCAGAATTTATTTTAAAAAGAAAAAAAAATTGCAAAAATTATTTGTGACGGAATTAGGATAATGTATAGAACCAACACAGTTTCTTTTTAATTATAAAATGCTCTTCATTTTTATTTTAAAGGGGTTTGGAAGAGGATTGCATATGTTTGTGTGTTTGAGGAAGGATGAAAGTATTTATGAATTCCATAGGTGGTAAAATATGAGATGTCTTATTGTTACATGTTGGTGCGTTGAAACCTTATATCCTTTTCTGTGAAACAAATATACAGTCTTGTATGTACAAATAATTTTTCTTCTAGGAGTGGTCATTTATAATTAACACATCTCAGGTATAATTCATTATAGGTTGGTGACAGAGAAAAAAAAACTTTATCCTTTCGTCTTGTGTAAGATTTTGGGTTTTTTTCCAGGTTGAGACAGTTGTGCAGTTCAGCCTTTCTGGCTGCTTGTTGTAAGAGAAAATCGGTGTTAATTTGAAGTACTTGGATGTCAGTGGAACTAATAGAGGTAGATGCTCTCCAAACTTTCAGACCTTGCCTGAGTAACTGAGTGGAAGTAAATGTTCCTGTAGAGGATGGTGCTGCCTTTGTGCTGCTACTGTTTCATCTCTGGAAAACCAGGAGGGGGGAAAACTAGACATGCTGAAAGTAGCAGCATAATTATTTTGCTGCAGAAAGATTGCCAAAAGATTGACAGGGTGAGTGTGCTGACGGAATGTGCAGGTGTAATGGGATTAGACGTTCACTGAAGTATAGGCGTCACGACCTGCATATTTGTTGGGAGCAGACTACGTTATAAAATCTAGAAAGCTATGCTAGTTTGTAATGGGCCTAATGGTTTTACTTTCAGAAAACTGTGTGTATGACTACATGCATGCTTATCCTATGTCCTTCGTACTAACCCAAGCCTCAAATACAGAGTTTTCAAAGGCAGATATCTAAGCCGATTCTTAGACGTCTCAGCAGAGGTGGCTGATTTTCTGACATACAGAACACTTGCAACTCCCACTTTAATACATATACTTTGTTGCATTTGCTTGCCTGAAAGGTAGTACAGGCTATGGTAATAAAATAAATATCACATAGTTTCACCATACAATGAAACTTCTTTGTTGCTGTGGCTACTAGGAATTTTTCTGCCTTAGTGTAACCTCAAACTACTATTATGTTTCTTTCTAACTAGGGTTTCCATCCTAGATATAATAACAAGACAAATAGACAAACAGTAAAAGTAACAATTTCCATTAAAGTTACTACGACCAGTATAGTTTATACTACTCTAATCTAATGGCAAGCATTTGACTGGATCAAATCCTGAGTGAAACGATCTCTATAAATGTAGAAAGCTTTGTATGTTTGAAGATTGGTTTCTTTATTTTATCTGTTTATTTGTATTTTCATTACATGTAAGTGAAAGTGGTCATTCAGGGTTTTTCTCAGTCTTTGAGAAACACACCAAGAAATCCATGAACTCCCCAAAACACATGGAATTATGTAATAATTTATACTTAATTATAATTGAATAAAAATTAATTGCTAGAGGTCTCATAAAAAAATTGTTTGATTATTTCCTTATGAACAAGGAAGACATATAAGGCCTTGTGCCATGTCTGAAAAGACAGTCCTGTGGATGAGGATCTGCACAATAAAACTAGAGCATACCTTCAAATGATTGGGTTGGTGCTCTTAAGAGTTACTACGCCATAGCTGATAGAGCTCACTGTTAATGAAATGAAGAAGCCCACGCCATGTTTTCTCAGTTGCTGTCTGTCAGCAAGAGATGGCTACCTCCTTAGATGCACCATGTAGTCTCTCGCAATCTGAATAGAACCTAAATTGATGGTTGTTTTGCCTGTTTATAAAGATAATCTTTTCTGAAGGCAGGGCCCAAGTTGCTAAAGAAAGCTTTTCTGTCTTCTTTTAGATGAAGGAAGCTTTTGAAGATGAATTTTGGTCCCTTCTTAATTCTGGGACTGTAGAATTTAAAACCATAACAGTGATAGATGCAACTTACACAGACTGTTTTCGGCAGGGCAAAGTTATACTTTTACCTTCCACTCATCAACATTAGATCCTCTCTTAGAGGACTAACTCTTATCCTTTTCTATCTTGAAAAATGTGTTGGGAACGTAGAAATGCCTTAATGATATTCATAAGCTTATCTTCCCAATAGAAAAGACCTTTTTATCTTTCTTTTTAATCAAGTCATTAGCATGAAACTCAGAGATGTAATCATACCCGACTGGAATTGGGGTCATGCCATAGGCTAGCTGAATAGGAGGCTTCATGCCACGATGATGTATAGCCATTTCACAACAATGCTTTTAACTCAATAAGTCTGCCCTTTAATTACATTTTAAATCTCATTTGAGAAGTTTTTATCATTACGTAAATTGCTCAGTAAATGCTCTCATTCTAAGACCCAATAAAAGTTTTGCTTATGGACTAGGAGACCAAATGATTTGAAAGCTTGATGGAGAGACTGAGAGCTTTTTTCCCAGTTTGTTCATTGTGACAGAGCTTGGTTGTGTTACCTAAGGTGGTCTATATAATAACAAAACATTCTACTCATCACCTTTAGATTGTCACTGTTAGATTGCTTGGAAACAAAGTAGGTCCCCAAATCTTACCTGAATTAGTTGTATTTTGATCTGAAAAAAAGAAAAAACAAACCCCAAACCCAACAACCACTTCCTAGAAGAACTATGACATTTAAAAGAGGAAACTACAGTTGGACCAGTAGTGTCTTGCAAAGCAGAAGAATTACTTCAGTGTTTTGTTCCATCGTTACCCTAAATCATAGTATTTTCAGTCTAGAAGAAATGATCTCTTCTGTTTTTTAAAAAATATACATTTCTTTCTGTTCAAATACTTTGAAGGTAATGACTAGCTCACAAGGACAGTCATAAAGAGTAGTGCAAACTGGCCTTCTATTGCTAGAAACGGAAGAAATAGATCAAGTGCACCTTACACTGAATCTACCACTCATGTGCTTGAAATGCATTTGACTTGCTGTGCTGTAACCATTAATTCAACATCTCCAGAACTATAATGCATACAAAACCATTCCTCTCTCTAGCAGACAGAAGAATAAGCCGTGATCCTGAAAGAGGTGCCGTATGCGTGGATCTTTGTGCCTCCAAAGGCTGCTGGAGTCTGCAGGGGCATTGAAATAAATGTCTCAAACTCTCTGAACTCTCACACAGAGTTTAATGCTTTAGGCAGAATCAGAAATTTGCAGGAGTTTAGATGTAATTAAATAAAAGCAAGTAAGATGATTAATTTGAAATCCAGTCCCTAAGCTGTGCTGGACAGAGTTGCAAAATAGCAACTCCGTTTCCTGTATCTGTAGAAGCAAGCCATAAGGAGGTTACAAAAAAAAAAACCCAACAAACTTTGAAGGGGGAACTTTTTTTGGTTATAACAGCTGAACTCCCCTGTTGGTAAAAATTCACAGACTATGCCAAGCCCTAAGAGCTGCTCTATCCCCTTCAAGTCCGTAGAGCAGAGACCTATTCTTTATAGATGTGCTTTGATCAGTAGTATTGTTAGAACAACAACAAAAAATACTGGTTCAGAACAAGTTTGTAAGTTCTGCCTTCTCCAGGCACCTGAAATGATGTTTAACCAAGGAAAATGCAAAATAAAAGCAGAAAGAAACCCACATTCTTGACAAGTTTTGAGATCACCACAAAAGAACATAAAGATTAGTTTTTTACTCACAGAAGGTTTTATTTTAAAAAGACGAAGGAAGGAAAGGAAGGGAAGGGGAGAGAACAGGGGAAAGGAAGGGAGAATAGGAGGAGAAAGAGGCAGGAAAGGAAAAGGAAGAAAGAAAAAGAAAGAAAACAGAGGAAGGAGAAGGAAAAAAAGAAAAAATAGAGAAAGGAAGAAAGAGGAAAAGACAGGAAGGGAAAGGAAGGGAGGAAAGAAAAATGGAAAAGAAAGAAAGGAAAAGAAAGAGGAAGGGAAAGAGGGAAAGGAAAGAAAAAAGAGGAAGGAAAAGAAAGAGGAGGAAGGGAAGGGAGGAAGGGAAGAAAGGAAGACAAAAGCTAAAGGGAAAGGAAGAAAAAGGGAAGGTAGGAAAAGAGAAAAAAAGGAAAGTGGAAAAAAAAGGAGGATGACATCATTCATACCTTCTGTGCAGTATAAGAGGTTTGAGAAAACTTGCTACTAATTTAAGCTATTTAAAATGTTTAGCTGTGGTTTTTTTCTCCAGAAATTATTTATGGGAAATATAATAGGCTCTGTTAACACGAATATGAAGGGGATGATCAGTTCAGCTAACTACACAGGTGGGGAGAGATTATAGAGGTGTAGAATCTTTGTTTTGTTTTGAGTAATTTTATGGTAGCTTTTCTAGCTATTTCAGTATTAGCATGATAGAAACAGTACTGTAAAGTATAGTACTTCTGGGCTATGTATAGCCACACAGGTATTACTTGCTGATGTTTTGAGTACATGTATGTAATCATGCAGACTGACTTTACTTTTTTAATTACTGTCAGTAAAGATCATTTTTTTCCTCTACGTCCATTTCTTTTAAGCAGATGGTGCTGTCTTCAATTTTGTGAGCCCCCATACCTCAATTAATGCCCCTTATTTCAGTAGTAACTTTGTACGGTACCTAGAAAATGTAAAATGCTTCACTGGAAATGAAAAGCACAATTCCAAGGATGGAACTGAGTTTGTAGAGGAGGATTTAAGTGCTTTAATTTCTTTAAATTATTATGTAATTAATTTTGTTTCTACCTTGTATAAAAGAGAAATGTTTTGTCAGCTGTGCTACATTAATTTTCATGTCTTGGTCTGATTCACTTATAGTCCAAGTAGTGTAACTAATTTCTTCTTTCTAGGACTTCATTTTACTTCCAGCCTACCAATCCCTCTCTGATATATTGCCTAAATAATGGCAGATTTTACCATGTGTCATGTCCTTTATATGTTATGCCTATATATTGCTATATATTGCACGCGGCATATGAATGATATTGACACCGATTAATTATTTCTGATAAAGTATCTCAAACCATATTGAATTCTTATAGGACTCTCTGTGCTCTGGGGAGGCTGACAGGACTTTCAGTGCACTAGGTTTCACAGCAAAGGCTCTGCTGTGTTTTACAGGGCTCTGTGTAAAATAAAGCCAGTGCAACCACAGGTGAATTTCTTCTACCTACCGAGAGAATTAGGGCAGTGAGGATGTGTGCTCCTATGGAGAACGCTAGCAGTAGTTCCAAGGAGGAGAACCGAGTTGGGCAAGGGAGAAATATATCCGTCCCCCAGCTTCATGGCAATATTGGGTGTGCTGACTTACAGCCTTAGTGTACTTCTGCCCTGAAATCAAGGAATAGAGGTTTCAAGGGCTCAGGACAGAAGTGAAACAGCCAGAGCAAATGTCTTCACCCTGTTTTGTCCAAGAAGATTGTTCCCCTCAAGACAAGTTTATGTGATCTCTTTATCATTCTTAGTTCTGTGACTTAAGTTCTAGACTTATTTTATATATAGTATAATAAAGTAAATACACATTTTTAAATGTGTGAAAACCCATAATAACTATTTAGCATGGTTTCTACAAACAATTATTATAGTACCTTTTATCATCCAACCTTATGGTTCATCATAATAAAGGAAGATTTTGCTCTGAAATTCTTAGGCAAATCTGCTCTTGATGGTGTTGCAGTCCTTCCTAAGCAGTTCAGCTCGCTCTAAGCAGTAATTTGTGATCAGAAAGATGTTTTTCATTTTGCTATCTGCTCTTTTTAAGGGAATCTGTTTCCACACAGCCTCAGTAATAACCACTACAGCAAAACCGCAATGTACAGTCAACCTAAGTCTGACTGTAACTCAGTAGAACTATACCAGGATTGATTTTTCATCCTCTGCAGTTCCTCCATGTGTTTGAACACATTGGAAAAGATGAAAATGCAATAAATAGTCTATATTTAGTCTATATTCTATACTTCTTGGTATGATGTGTAATGACAGCATACTTTTTCAAATATCTTAGCAGTTCATGACATTAAATAGAACTTCCTGCTTTATTCTTGTCAAGAAAAAGAATCTAGTTCATATTGATCTTTCAGTTGTATTTTTGAAACATGGAAGTCATTTATTTCAGAAAACAAATAAAAAGTGTATAGATCTTTTTCTTATATGCACTCTGCTTCTCTTGGTATGTGAAGGAGTCAGAAAGAAAGGATCTGAAATACATCAACCAAAATGGAGTAAATATCTTTGTTGCTGCCTTGCATCTTTGTCAGTGTAGGCTTCCTGCATAGCCGGAATAAGCTACTTTTAGGAGTATTGGAAGAAGTGCAGTAGACACAGGTAATGTGCAACAAGGAAAACCAGGTCTTGAATACTAAGCTTTTGATGAGAGTACTTCACTTTTCATGTTTGTTGTCCATTTAACTAACTAACTGTCCAGATTTAATGTGATACTATATAGTATCTTGAAATACAAATGATATAGCTTGATTTTATTTTCAGAAATACATATGTGTCAGGAGAAAAGCATGGAATGTGGAGACTATGAGACACTTTTTCTAAAAACAAGAAAACTGAAAAGTGCATTATTTTTTAAAATTCTGTGTTATAAAATGTCGTGAGTATATGTGTGGTAAAACAGCAAGAGGGCATAGAATTGACAGCTTCCTAATGCAAATAGTTTTTTGACATACGTGTTTCGTGGCACATGTTCTTGCTGAGGAAAAGTCAGCTGTTTCCATCACCACCCTAAAAACTAAGAATTTTGTGCAACAGGTAGTTCTTATGATAATTCTCTCATTCAGCAATAGATTTACCGTTTTTTAAATGGGGAAGGACCTTAGAAGTATACAGACATTAAAAGTTAACTTTTTCACTGTGAACTTTTCTGCTTTCTTAGATATTGTTTTAGCTGTTTACATTAGGTTTGTTAACCTAGCTTAAAGAAAATCTTCAAATGCATACATGAAGAAAAAGAAATTTGGTAATAGAGTATTCTTCAGTCTAGCAAACAAAAATACAATATTGCAGCTGGAAGCTGAAGCTAGCAACATTCAGACTTGAAATAAAGTACAAATTTTCAAGTAAGGGCATTCATATCTGGCATGTTATACATGGTTGTGTACCTTAAAATGCCATTTTTTAAAATCTAAATTGTCTATTTAACATCAATTAATAAATACAGTATTTATAATACTGTTGCATTCTGCAGAACTACCTCTGATGTATTCCAAACTAATTCCTAGCTACTTTACTGCTAGGATGGACATAGGTAAAGTAATATAGTTGGATAAGAACTCTTACACTGTACCAAAGATGTTCTTAGCCCTCCTTAAAATTGCTCCAAATACAGTGCTAGTCATTGCTGTGCAAGAAATAGGTATCCAGTAATGGACGGCAAATGACATTTGGAACAGCAGTAGGTGAACAAGGACAATCTACTCATGATTCAGTGCAGCTAACGTTGTACTTAAAATATCAAATAAAACCAATTCAATTAGGAACATACGAAGCAGGCAAGTTGTGTGCTCCCCTCCTTCAAAGTCATTCTTCTAAAGAAAATTACAACAAATTTCCATTGGGGACTATCTGTGATGCTCAGTTAGCGCTGGCTCTTGCTCTCAAACGCCATAAATCATTTCCCCTTTCACACTTCATCCCCAGCACTCCCATTTCAGGCAGCAAGAAACCACCACCAGAAATCTTAGTGCCAAGCATCCCAGGAGAAAATGCAGAGCTTTATTCACTAGATCATTTATTTTGTGTCTTTGTGTGCGTCTCTGGAAGTAAAAGTACTTTTGTGTGTATGCGGCTACATACAGAGTACGTGTGTGCTCACGTATGTACGTGTTTATTATTTTTATTTTTTATCTTTTTAAAGAGATTAAAGATTTCAAGCACTTTTCTCTGTGAACGAATCTGACCTTGTGGAGCTGCAGCATGCAAACGCCTTGGAGAAGGGCAGCCAACGTACAAAGGCTGCATTGAGTGTGTGGGCAGGCAGGAATGCTGGTACCAGGCAGCTCTCTAAAGAATGTTCTTTTGGCAGAAAGAGCCGTGCTAAAAATGAGGGGGAAAAATGAATTCAAAATGTAGAGCTGGCCTGCAGTTTACGAAGTGATAAGAAAAGTTGGCTGTTCAACAGGAGCTGCCAGTTGCATATTCGAGGTCCTTGCTATTCTCAGGCCCTCCTACAGCCACGGCCCTGACCAGTGTTTTGATATAGCACAAAGTGGCTGTTTATTGCTATTGACTGCTGAGGCCTGTGCTCCAAAATGTGTTCTGTCAACAGAATGTAAGTGAACTTGGCATTTTAAAGCTCGGCTGCTGCAGTCGCGTAGATTTCTTGGAATTGCCATGCAGCAGGACCGGTGTTGCAGTCCCCAGCTCAAACTGAAAATGTTGCACAGGAAGACGTATCATGTGAAGGTCAGATTTACCTGCGATCCTGAGGGTTTTGTGGGTTTTTTTGTTCCCTCATCAGCACAGTAAATATATCTTGTCCTTGCGTTGTTGCCTGTCAAAGGCTAGACTTCTAGCGTTCTAAATTTTGTTCAGTATGCTCTGTATGGAAAAAAGGTCGTTATTCAGTGCAAACGGCCTTCTTGTGAAAGGGAAACGTGGCCTGTGTATACAGTGCGCGATATTGTCATAAAAGGAGTAATCAAAATCCGTGCTAATTCTGTGTTGCACTGAGGATTTTTCCACTCTTTCGAGAAGTGACAGTTTTGTAAGAAATCACACGTATTATTTTCTATTGCTTCCATAGGAACTACAGGCGGAAATCGATACTCATACTGACATCTTTCACAACCTGGATGAAAATGGGCAGAAAATCCTGAGGTCCCTGGAAGGCTCTGAGGATGCAGCCCTGTTGCAGAGACGGCTGGATAACATGAACCTCAGATGGAGTGAGCTTAGGAAGAAATCTCTAAACATTAGGTAGGACCTGAACGTCAGCGAAAGCCTACAGTTGGCGTGTAAGATGGAATGCTGCGTTTTGACAGTAAAAAGGTTTAATTGTGTTTCTGATAGCACTATTTTTGTCCATTTTGAAATTATTTGGGCTATTTTGAATGTTGGCTTAACTTTGTAAGAATGATTAAGTTTTTTGGTGTGAAAGTGATAGTAGAGGATTAGGATTTGAGACATATGATGAGGTTTTGTAATTACAGAAGGAGAGATTAGCATGTTTAAACAGTAACTGTACCCCACTCTAAATGCAGGCTTTTTCTAGCGCTGGCTATGACTTATCAATGAGTCATGAAAGAAAATGATTAAACAACCTATATTTATGATAAGCTTTATTTCTAAGTCTGCTATTTCCAGTGCAAAACTAAGAATAGCCTTGCAAATGAGAATACATGTTATTTAAGATTTCAGCTGTTGTCTGGAGAGTGGACAGAATTGCCAAATAAAATCCAGGAGGAAAAGAAATCCACAGGTAGTGTCATGAGAGGAAAAACTTCTCCTTGCGAGGAAAAATATAATAAATGGTAATGTTACAAATGGTGAAGTGGAGGTACAGGCTTCAATGGGCTGAAGATGTCTTTTCAGAAGAAATTGTCCAGGAGGCTTCTCTTCAGAAATACAACTTTTACAATAGGCAACAAAGCTCTGTTGCGTTCAGTCTCCGGCATTTTCTCATTTGCTCACTTGCTGTGTTTTGGAGGTAGTTCAGAGGGCAGCAAAAGGTAGAAGTGTTTTTCGAAGTAATGTATGAAATATTAGCTTTTTTTCAGCTCAGGCCCTGAGGGGCGTCAGTCTGTGTAATGACAAAAGCCATCTTCATAACATCAATCATTAAAAATAAATGAAAGATGTGAGGTTGAAAAGATATTAGTAGCCGAAGAAAGAGAGACACATTCCTCCTGTTTTCTTCTGAGGAGCAAAAGAAGGCTATAACCCTTCAAGGTCTCTCTGAGATTTTTTTCTTCGCACGCCTCTTACCAATGAACTGGCCCAAATGCGGCGATGTTTCAGACAACAGTTCTCCAAATATCAGTAATTGAATATATGGCACTTCCTGTCTTTCATTGTTTGCAGTGTAATGTATCGCTGCTATTAATCGAGTCAGAAATAGTAACCCTGGTTATATCACAGTGACTTCTTGCATTAAACGTTCAAAGCAACAGACCACGTCTCTAAAATATTTGCTTAAAATAAAAGGCTTAAGGTGTTCAACACCTTGATGATTAGGATAAGAAACAATTCTTAACTTCTAAGACATTTGGTTTAAAAGTTGCTGGCCTCATTTTTTACAGCTGTTTTCCTATTATCTGCTTTGTCTGCACAAGCTCGAACACAGTTAGAAATATATCAGTCTATGCGTGTAATGTACACTAGCATGCACGCACATAAATGTATATTCCCGAAGCTGAAGGAAGGGCAGAACAAGACGGATTCCAGAAAAGCATTCACCAAACTGGGGAAGGTCAGAGCACAGCAGCAGTAACAAAACTGCTTTGGGTCATCCTTTTTGCACTTTTTCCCTGTGAAGCCAGACCTGGGGAAGCAGGGAAGAAGTGAAGACCCTAGTGTTTGCCTCCAGTTGCTGCCCTTCTTTGGAGGAGGTGGAAGCTTGCGTTTGCTGAGATAAACACGGGAGACAGGAGTTAACCTGACTCAGAAACTTAGCTCCTTGACTGTGTCCCCTCCAAAAGCCCATGCGGTCCTTGCTCCGGCTGTCACCTCCTGCAACTTCCCATACAACATCCCTGCTTCTCTCCCTCTTCACTGCTTTCAAAGGCATCCGGGGGCTTCCCCAGCCTTCACTGCCTGCAGTTTCGCCCCAGCCCACAGCTGCCCTGTGAGAGCAGAGATCAAAAGGCAGCATGGTCTATGTGTGTCCCTCCCACGTAGCCTTTAAGTTTGAAAAAGGAGAAAATTTTCCATCAGCTCACATACCAGAGCAGCTGAGCTTTCTGTCAGCCTGTGGCTATTCTGTCCCTTTCCTTTCTCTTTCCTTGCCACTCCAATTACCTGGTGTGAGAGCTTGGAAAGAAGACAGGATCCATAGAGGATTTAAAGAAATAGAACTGTCCTTACCTTCAGCAGTTCCTCATTTCCATATCCAAACTGAGTAATAAGGTCTGCAAAACACTGAGTCCATATTTATCGCATGTCTTTATAGACCATTCCATATGAGGTATGGGAGTAGAATTTTCACTGTCAGAAAATGTGTGATTTTATGTGCAATTACTGGAAAAGAAGATAAATGTTATATGAACAAAGCTGGAAGTTAAACAGAAAGTATATGAAATAAAAGAAAATCTGTCTTTATTTTCCAGTACATTTTATCACTTTACTGTTAAGTAATACTGCTTTTGGTTTGAATTACTAAGAGGAATTCCTATGTTACCTGGAAATGAATTAGGAATTTCTTCCCAACTAGCAATTAAAAACCAGCATATACATAAGTCTAGAAAGTAAAAATTGTAGTGTGCTTTATCTGTGGTATAAACAAAACAGAAGATTTGATCAGTCCCGTGATGTTTCAGTCACATATTTTCTCTCCACAGAAAACAGTTGCTGAAAATTAGTAGCTCAATACTTGATCCCAGTATTAAAAAAACACATTTAGACACACACAGGTGAAATATTTAGAATATGTCTTTATGGTGGAGACCTTATTTGCACAAAGCAGTATTCTGTCTCTTAACGTTTCCAGTGATTCAATTAGTTTCATTCACTTTTCTGTTCAAATGGCACAGACATTTGGGCAGTATAAGGGGATTCTATTGGCTTTAACAATTTCTACATGACTTTTTGGGGAAAGGATGACATTGTTCTCTTAAAGGTGAGCAACCACATGAATCTTGTGTGAGTTTGAACAGTTTGCATAGTGGTTTAGAGAAATGCTTGCTCTTCTCTGAGTTGAAAATTACTGTCTACATTTAAGTTAATTAATCTCCTAGTAATCCAGAGTGATGACTAAGTTACTCTCATGCTAGTCCTGCATAATATTTGTGCACATTTAGTGAGACTGACAATTCAACACAGTTATTACTCACTGCTGAAGAGGAAAGCTAAAAAAAAAAAACCAATCAAGAGATGGGAAAAGAATTAATGTTTCAGGCCAGGAATGTGCAACCAAATTTAAAGCAGTGTTGCCAGGATCTAATTCAAAGCTACTGAATCTATGTAAAAAATTTTAAGTTAATGAAACACTAGGATCTTTCTCAGTAAATAAGCTTGTACAATTTGGTTTTTATTTTCACTGTGCCTGAATATATCTTATATTTAACACATGCTTTCAGATCCCATTTGGAAGCCAGTACAGACCAGTGGAAGCGTTTACATCTCTCTCTTCAGGAACTTTTGGCATGGCTGCAATTGAAGGAGGATGAATTAAAACAGCAAGCACCCATTGGTGGAGATCTTCCCACTGTGCAGAAACAGAACGATATTCATAGGGTATGATTTTTTTTTTAAACAATCTTTCTATCATTGCTTTTTGTTTTACAAGTTAGTGCTGCATGAAGCAGTCCTTGTTGGAAAAAGTAAGATGCCCTTTTTAGAGACAATGAAAACTGAACGTCTTGCATGAGACTACTAGCTACGATTTTCAAACATACCTTAGAAAATCAGCCTGTTGGAGAAGGGATTGTTTAGTACCAGCTGCTTGGCTGTTTTGAAAAGTAACACAGCATTTTCATGGACCTGTCACAGACAGCTAGTTTTTGTGGCCAGAACAAATACTAACCTAATATTTGAGGATTAAATAAGTAGTTCTGAAGATTTTTCTAGATCAGGCATTTAAACTTCATGTTTACTTTTTGAAACCCTATTTTGCTATTGATTTGGGGGAACATTTGTGAAAATAGTAGCTGATATTAGCCCTAATGCACAACTGTGTCCATCATGAAACTATTGTGATAACTGACTGTAACCGTCTATGGCTCATACTAGTTTAATTAGGGAATTCGTATAGAAAGGCAATAGCAGAGCATTGTATGGGGGCTGTTCTAGACTAAGCTTTGTAGTAAAAAGGAACCTAAATCCAACGCTTATACGGGAAGTTTTTTTAAAAAACGACCAAATGTACAACCCCCCGAATGGCAGAATACTGCTGAATAATTCTTAAAAAGATTCACACGGGGTTTTTTTGGTAAAGGTATGTTTTAAGTATGTTTCCTGTGTTGAATCAAGTTTACACCTCCCTGATGCTAACCTAAAGTCTGCTTTCAGGTAAACAGCTTTTAATTTGCTATGCCATTGCAGTCTATTCAGGTCTGAATGTGAAATCACAGTTCTAGTACCTTAGTGGTGCTTTTTTTAGTGGTGCCTTGAGGAAACCCATTAGGAAACTAGTGACCTGCTAAAATAAAGCTGAAGAATTTCTGAATGAAGCAGTACATGGGGAGAAACTGTTGTTCTGAGAAGGAATAGGGAACCATGTGAAAGGTAACTGGGATAGCACACCCAACTTCAGCAACTCCTATTCTGTCACATATGAACTCCGTAAAATCCTGGCTAGCCCTGCCAGGGAGAGGGCTCTTTTAGCCCTGCCAAAAGAGACTTCTGTCTCTTTTGTGTTAGTTTCTGATGAAAACTTTAATCTGAGAAGCTCCGATTACTAACAGATGTCCATAACAGAAACCAGATCTCAACCGACTAGGACAGATCCTGATTCGGTAGGGAGTTGGGAATACAGTGTCAGGTTTGGGGTATTTTTTACAGAGAACAGTGTAAGATCAAGGGCAAAGAAACTTACTGATATAAAGATATTGTCCTCTCATGATTAAAAGGTAAATCTTTGTACTGATTGGAATGAAATATAAGTATTTATACTATGGCATTTCTCCACTATACACTATTCCATTTCTTGGAATTTACTTGGATGTAGTATTCTAGCTCTCCTCTCCTTCATCTACATGAGTCTTTAGTTAAAATAATGACATTATGGGAGGTATTTTCCTCCTGTTTGGTGACCAAGTATACTTTAGTGTGACATCTGAAAAGTTTTATTTCGAAAAAATGTATTTTCTATTGAATAATCTAAACGGTCAGTCAGACAACTTGTTACCATGAGAAGAGAATATTCCAAAGCCATTGATCACCCTCTCAAAGCATTGTGCTGCATATATGGAACTTTCAGTTTGTGAAATTTGCCACAAAAGGTATTGTCTGAAGTTCCTAAATCTCTGATTTTATTGCTTAATGGAGAAAAGTAAAATGGTACTATAAAATGAATTTGGAGCTGGAATACCTCCAATCATCAGGTAGCTGTATTATAAATCAGGTAGCTGTATTATAAATATTGCTCTAATAGATTGTCCTACCTCGTGCTGAAGGACACATTTGAGAACAAGTAGTGAGAAGATCAAGTTCAGAAAGAGAACATGACATATCTTGCTGCTTTAAGTTATTGGGAACCCTGAGTTTGTGAAAAGTCTGGAAATATCATATACAAGCAGGCTTGGCTTTTGGCGTAGGCAAACAGGCATCTGTCTACAGTAGCAGACTGATGGGAGGTAGTGGCAGTATGGTTTCTCAAGGGCCTGTCTTTACCTAATGGCTGGGAAAGCCAAAGAGAAAGATGAAAAAACCCCCACATCTTGCTGTCAGTGCAGAATGGTTTTCTAAGATAATGTAATGCTTTGCTGCAGGGGGCAGCTTGGTCACTTTTCCCAGGTCTTCCTTCAGGAGAGGTGATGTGTAGCGTGTGTCTTTCTCACAAAACTTTACCTGGGACTTCAAGCATTATCACAGAAACAGAGAGGCCAAAATATCCATGACTTTATGGAGCACCACTATCCCTTTTTACCTTTCCCTCTGTGAAAGTTAAGATGTATGAAATGACTGAGGTCTGTTCTAGCCAGCTGTCTGTAGCAACTTCCATAAAGTAGTTTTAAAGCCCACCCAGAACATCAGGATGAAAGAAACAATATAGATGTTGCCTTAACTCAGCATGACATTAAGTCAAAACCGTTATCCAAAGGCAACTCTTGAGCCAAAGCAAGACTTAGAGAACTATTTGTGTAGAATTGTTACAACAAAACTTTTGTCATCTGAATATTTGAGTATTTCATAACATTACTTTTCCTCCTAGATCGAGGAAATAATTTTTTCATCTAGAGAAATTACTTCTCATGATATTTTAATATTGTATATTGTTCAATAAGCTATTCAGAAGTTGCCCAGAATTCATCATAAAAGTGGCAAGACTTCAGTGATGGACTGTGACCCCTCACTTACCAATCAACTGAAGTGTTTAAAACTTATAGGGATGAGAGGTGTTGCATAAAGTAAAGTTACATGAATAGGTGCAAAGTGACTTTACAAAATAGATCTCCTTCTCACTTCTCCTTTTTGATTATCTTCTCTGCCACATGCAGATATACACAGACACAAATCTTTGGTCATCCTGTCTAGTATCAAAGCTAGAACATTTTAGTTCCTGTTAGAAATATGGCTTCTTTCCTTTTCCCATTCTGTAGCACTTCTGTAGTTTAATGTGAGGCCTTTCTAGTTATAGGTATTCTGATTCCCTGTGGAAAAAAAGAACAAAATATAATCCTTGAAATTAGGTTACCTTGTCTGCTCTTCAAAGATCTCTTACAGAGAAGGAGGGAAAAACAATCAGTGCAGAACATTGTCGACTTCAAGTTGTCTTTGACAAAATCAATGTTTGCAGCTTGGAGTTTTTCTACTGTATTTCTTTTTCCCTGGACACCGTGGACTTTCTGTTACTCTAAAAAGTTTCTTTCAGAGAAGCAGACATATAAAAAGGCTGTATCTGAATGAAAAGCTTAGCTCATTTCTGAGCAGAAGAAAAATGCTTTTAAAAAGACTTGCCCCACAAATGTAGAAGTATCTAGCTTAAAACTGGAGCACAGTACTGGAAAGCTGCTTTTTTCAAGAGTTTTGGGTCCCTGCTTAAGAAGAAAACTTAGCTCTCAGAGTGTTGGCTGTGAAAGTAAAGAGTAGTTGAATTTTGGTCTTAAAAAAAAGAATTTGCTGATGGTTCATTTTGTTCTCCTGAATGTCAGTTCTGGAAATCAGTCTTCAGTGAACAAGCTAAGTCTCTACCTGATCTGACCAATCTTTTAAATGACCCACACTTCCAGCTTTGGTCTTCCTCTATCAATGTCTTTCCTTCTGTGAAGAATTGGTTTTGCCAAATAAAGCCAGAAGTGAACCCAGGTAAGTTCACTGCAGAAAGGAAACAGCCTCGGCAGGAGAACATCATTTATAAGCAGTTTTACTGATTGCCATTGAGAAATGGCATGATGAATAAAAACACGATTTTATGCCTGAATCCTTTTTCTAAAGCAGTGTTACAAGCTGATTTTTATTTTTCTTTCCCCCTTAAGGATATACTTTAAAGAAAAACAAACATATTTAACCTCTCTGTTGTTTAGAAGACCATCTGGAATACCTCAGACATTCATAGCAGAGAAGAAAAGAATTTGGGTCTTATCATTAGAATGCTCCTAGTTGCTAAGATTGGCTTTAAAAATTTTAAGAGTAGGATCCAGATGACAATTTCAAATGCTTGAATCTATGCCAGAGGAGACCTTGAACTCAACTGAGAAAAGAGATATCCATGCAGTCAAAATCATTGTTGCATTATAAATCTGAGGTGCTTTTTAGACAAGGCTCATATATATATAGTGGGCCATTTTGACAGTTTTTGGCATCTGAGGAAATTGTGTCTACACCAAAGTCTCAGAATATGTGTGTGTGTGGGGGGGTGTTAGTCAATGATAAAAAATACTGCTGTTCATCAAAACATTATTTAATTATCTTACAGTTTGCTTTGCTTTACTGTCATAATAATGTTTTATCGAAATCATCTTAATAGCTATGTACATGTTGCCATTAATCTCAGTTAAGTAACATAGGCATCATGCAGATAGCCTGCTTTTTCTTTCATTCTTTTAAGAGTTGCCACATCTTCTGTGTAGTAATTTTATTAACAGCATAAATAACATTTATGAATTTAGAAGGTAAATATTAACAATTCCCTGGAAAACTCTTTCACATGAAATCTATAGCAACAGTGCCTAAGAAGGAGTATAATTCCCACTTCAAAACAAAAACCTTTTCTGCTGGCACAATCGATACCTACTTTTCAAAATTGAAGTCAAACCTCATTTTTAAAAAACATTCTGGTTGGGAAACATCTTGAATTAATTTAAGTGTACCCTTTCTCTTTAAAATTCATTACAAGGAAAATATCTGCTTTTCTAATAACAGAGATTAATGTTAGTTTTACTAATACAACTCTCTTATTATATTTTCATCTTTCAGTTTAAACAATTTGTGTTTCTCCATCTAAGGAGATTTAAGGACACCCATGAGGACGTAGTGGAGTTCTGAGATAAGCTGATCAATATATGCATTATTAAAATGGTGGACAGAATGTCATTACTGCTGTAGTGTTGATGACAAATAGAGGTGCTTAAATAAAGTAGTTTGCTTGGTTTTTTGTCAGGTCATACATTATGCACGTTCGATTTCCTCTACAGTAACCAGGAAGTGGGGAAGAAGTTAAGGAATTCGATAAAATTAGCCTGAAATCATTAGCTGTAAATTAGACATTCATTTAGGCTAATTCTGCTTTCAGTGATGGTCTGCTTATTATAAAGATGTATTTGTCAGGGTCAGGGTTCTAGATAGATAAATTCTTCTTTTTTTTTTTTTTTTTTTCCCCAAAAAGAAGAGAAAATATCATTTATTGCTACTTATGATTTTTATTGGAAGCGTGTACATATTTCACAACAAAACTTTCATCAGAACAGCTGGCTTTATCTTCATACAGTAAGAACATTTTTTGGTATGGGTTAGCATGAAATGAGCATTCATTATTTTTAATGCTGTTCTGTGCTACTGCTTCAGTCTCATGTTTTTTTCATTTTCTTCTTTTGAAATTTCTTATACTGAAACATATTTTAACTCACTCAGTAGAATTCTGCAGACCAAAACTAGGGAAGGCAATGAGAATTGTAAATAGATCTTAACACCATATTGTGTAATTCTAAACCTCAGGATTTACAGACTGTAATCGCATCCAGCAGCTCCAACATCCAGAATGGAAAAGTTGGAAAAGAAAACATTTAACACATCAGCTCACTGTTTTCCTTTAATAAAAGAGAATCTTTCTGTTTGTGACTAAATGCAAAATATACAAAGTCAGAACGTTCCCATCAGCATTTCTGTATTGTTTTGAGAAGATAGATACAATGATTCCTGCTCACACACTTTATGGGATGCGGTATGCATAGCTGATTATGTCATCCTTGTTCTGTTGCACAGGGGATATTGGAGCAATGTGGCTTTAAACCTCTTTTGGAAATATAACACCACTAGGTGTATTTGGTTGGTATAGTTTTATGCAAAAGCAGTACAAGCTGAAAGAAGGTATTTTGTGTCCTCGTTGTTTGTACATGTACGTAGCTAGGCTTGACCTGACTACAGCAGCAGCACTCCGTGCAGCAGTACATTCCCAAATACAGAGCTCAAAGGCATTTCTGGCTTTCAAATAGCCTAGAAGTTGGCGCAGTTCTGTGGTCCCCTGGAATATCTATGACTCCTTCCTGCTCTTGGTGTGCGTGGGCAGAGCAGACCTTTGTGCCTGTGCCTCCTGTTTGATTGGGTTTGGGCACAGACATTTCTGAGAAATAATTTCTCTTCAGAGACATTTATAAAGCATATTATATCTTTAAGCTGTTATAAAGTGTAATGTTTACAAACCAATATGACTGTTGATGTCACTTTTAGCACCGTCAGATAAGGGCAAAGCACACGGTCCATGGGGGAACATTTTAAGCGACGCTACCTGCTGGCTTCCTTGAGCTGCAGACCTGCCACCCTAGTGGGGCAGAATGATGTCATGTGAGCACAAAGGCTAATTAAAGGAATAGATTCGATTTTCCTCATTTGGAGGCATGAAAAAGGCTTATTATATTTCCTCTTTCCATTGCACTTCATGCACAAGTCAAGTATGAATTATAGAAATTTCTAAACCTAAAAATGTCTAAGTTAAAGAGTTTTAACCCTGGAGTAACCCCACTCAGTTTTTATGCAGAGCAATGTCCAATGGTGGTTTACTTGTAAATATACGGTACTCTTCTTTATTTGTGAAAATCAGGGTGGGTTCTTAAGGGTCAACATGATTGTTTAAAACCTTTATCATGGATATTAATCAAACGATAGATTTCCTTTTGAGAGCAGATATACTTTGTGAAAGGATCCCAATCCCATTGATGTCCATGACACAAAATGAACAATTTTTCTTTGTTCTTTCCTTCAAGAAAGCACACTTTGCCTACGGGTTTTCCTGATTCACAGTTACAAACCTTATGATCAGTTCTTGACCACTTAATACAAAGTTTATTTAATTATTTATAGTTGAACAATGTAGTCATGTCCTTAAGTTTACTTTACTGAAATGTATTGAGAATTTTTTAGCTGTGAGTGCTCATATTATAAACTGCAGGTGTGATTCTCATTATTAGTTCTGTTAGGTATTTCCTGTACAGAGCA
The DNA here is from genome assembly GCF_929443795.1 of Astur gentilis. NCBI lineage: Eukaryota > Metazoa > Chordata > Aves > Accipitriformes > Accipitridae > Astur > Astur gentilis. Next base: position 15,315,396 of record NC_064911.1, read on the forward strand.
TTTAATCTCAAATATAATTCAAAGTGTAATGAACTTTTTAATACTGAATTTATAATCTTTTGTTAGTTTGCATAGAAACCCAAATTTTGTTTAATAATTAATTTAACTAAATTGGTGAATTTATTATGTTAGAAGCCTGTATAATGCCTGTGTTGTAAAAAGAATTTTCTCATCCCTGGAGTAAAATATCTGTTTTCCACCCATGGCATATGGCTCTCCTTTTTGCAGTATTGTGTTTTGTGTTACACTACACTACAATTATCTGCATGTTTTACCTCTATGCTACTTGAAAACAGCATGCAGTCAATATTGTTTCATAAATAGAGAAGAAAATGTTGAAATAAAACAGTGGTAAGGACCATTTAGATAAATTCAATACAACATGCAAAAGACCCAATGGAACGTGCAACCCACGGGCCAGGTTTCACCTGCTTTTTTGTGCAGTGAACATTTGGATTCAGATTAATGGAATCTTAAATTGTCTTCAACGAAAACAAACCAAAACCAAAACCAACCAAACAAAAATCCTCTGAGATATCTATAGTTTCAGTAATCTACCAAAACTTCAAATAAAACCTTGAGAATCTCACTCATGGTTGTTTTAAAACCAAGGAATAGAAGAGAGATAGTAAAAGGAGCTGTTGCAGGAGGACTTAATATGCAAACAGGAAAGAGGAAAAAAAATGCAAGAAAGGAGACAGGTGCTGAAAAGCATGACAGGAAAGGAAGAGATGAAAGGGAGAAATGCAGTTGATCTGGAAAGGAGCAGAATGTAGCACCGAGCAATGTTAAACATAAAGATATGGAAATTGGTAATAAATACTGATTAACACAACTAGGAATTAACTATTTCATAAGGACTACTTTCTGCCCTTTCATTTTACTCGTGTATGCCTACATCTAAGCTAGATTGTATTTCTGAATTTTCACCTGGGCCTTGATTCTACATTTCAGAAATCTCAGTTCATGTAATTTTGGAAGAGATGCATCTACACCACTGCTAGAGGAGAGCGTTACGATTTAATACATTGGAATTTTTTTGTTACTAATTGTTACAGGTTAACATGTCAATATCCATAGGTCTTTTTTTTTTTTTTTCTTCCTTATAATATAACAGTTGCCAGCAGCAGTAGCAAAGCGATAGCGGTGAGACACACTAGATTTTCCTTCACATTCTGGTAAATCCTGCTTTCAAGAACCATTAGCTATGCTGGTGTGGTCCAATACAGAGCCAGTCGAAGCCTTGCGCCTTGCAGCTTGGTTCTGGAGTTGACCCTGATGCTAATCAATGAAAAGGATCCCTCTCACAGCGAGAATTTGATCAGCAACCGTGGGTTGTTCGCAGCATGCTGGCAGTACATTTGCTCCTTTGAATACAATGTGATTTCAGGTTAAGCAAGAGCTGATTATCTCTTTCTTTCTTTTTGTTTTGTTTTTATTGTAGCTACTTGTAATACAGCCATGGAAGCTCTTGTTGGAAATTTTGTTCTTAAATTGATGAAAACAAGGGCTAGCACTTGGTATTTCATTATATATCCACTTACAATAATTTTGTTTCATCTCTCAGACTTTCAAGAGGGAGCTGAAAACAAAAGAACCTGTTATCAGGAGTGCGCTTGAGACTGTGAGAATCTTCTCAGCAGAGCAGCCTGCGGAGGTACTGGAGAAGGTCTACCCAGAACCAAGAGGTAATTGAAGAAAGAGCAGGGTAATAACACATTGCTGGAAAGATCAGTGATGATCAGCGATGATTAAATAAATTCTGCCAGCCGCTATGAAAGTATTCCTTTTACACTCCAAGCTGAATGTCAGTATTCAGAAACTAAGCTAAAAATATAGATGAAAGAAACCCTTAGTGATCCTCCTAAACACTGTGGCACTAAATAGACATGCATATTTATAAGCAGATTTTGAAACTGGCTTTAAACCTTCAGGACCTATCTATAACTATAGGCCCATCTGAGATCTGAAAGCTGCAATTTAACCTAAAATTCAGCTTGTAGTCTCAGTACTACAGAAGTTCCCAAATCTACTCAATTGCAGCAAAAGGTTCACAGTGATTAGTATTTATGTATGTGCAGAAGTGTTTTGCTGAATCAGGACACAGTTGATGACAAACTTTTAGCTACACCTCGCATTTTTTAAAATGCCTTTATGTGCTTAAGTGCGTATTTTGGTGATCTGTATGGTGGCAAGATTTAAATTTGTTAAGACATTTTCAAATGAGAATACATTAATAAAATAAATTTCATAGGTGTCTTTGGTTATGAATATTTTTTTACTGTGCTTTGAACTTAACAGTATGGCAATTATTTTTCTTGTAAGACAGAATATTTCTTAAAAGACTCTTGACTTTCACATTTAGAGCTGTCACCTGAGGAAAGGGCCCACAATGTCACTAAAATTCTCCAAAGGCAAGCAGATGAGGTCAGAACTGAGTGGGATAAGCTGAATCTACAGTCTGCTGATTGGCAAAAGAAGATAGATGATGCTCTTGAAAGACTGCAGAGCCTTCAAGAGGCAATGGACGAGCTGGACCTCAAACTATGCCAGGCTGAAGTGTTCAAGGGATCCTGGCAGCCAGTGGGGGATCTGCTCATTGACTCTCTGCAGGATCACTTAGAAAAACTCAAGGTACGTGTCAGTATGTCAATATTTCTGAGTATAAAATAATTGGCTTGTTCATTATATGAATCCCCAAATCAGGAATTATCTTTTAAAATAAGAAATCAATAGCTTTGTAACATAGTCATTTATATTTAAAAAAAAAAAAAAAAAAAAAAAGTACATATAAAGAGTTTTACAATTTCTGCAATTAAAATGGAATCAAATCAACATTGAGAATGTATATTGCTAATGTGTCAAAAGCACCACAGAAATGTGTAAATATCCTCATCACACTTACTGTTAGCTCAGGAGGTACAGAGTTAACAGTAAAGAAAGCAAAACAGAATAGATAGGATAATACATGATAAAAGTATAGGAAATTAATTCTGTTCTTTATTATACTTTTGTAAGTATGATGAGTACATAATTGTGTCTATACTTGTAGAGGAGAATTTAAATAATTTAAAGGACATGGTTTTGTTGTTGTTTTGTCATGATGGTGGTATTTGCTATCTGTCTCATTTGATAACTAGGCTTCATAACATAAAATAGTTTAAAAAAACCCAGCAAACAACCCTGGAAAAACTGTCATTATTTTCTATAACTTAATGCTTATCTGCTTGTTTCATAAAATGATTGCTTATTGAGACACTTGTGAGGACTTGTCCTCTTTCAGCAGGACTGCCATGGACAGACTTTATAAATACTACGGAATTCCTTTAGCTGGAGCACAATAGAGGCAGTTGCCATTTTGATAAGAACAAAGTGCCTCTGTTGCATTCACACAAACAGGAATCATCAGTCATTTTGAAAGAGACCTGCGATGACTGTTATTTTCTCTAGTAGAATATTAGGATCTAAGAAAGAGTAAATAGGATGACTAATGGCATTGAAAAATGCCTTTAAAAGTCACAAGTAGTTTATTAAAAAAAAAGTTCATGAATTTTAATCACGTAGGATGTTTAATGAGTGTCTTGTACAAATATTATACAATACAAATAAAGTACTTGGTAGCTGATGAACAGTTAGCTGCAAAATTTGTTTATCTTCATTTAAATTCATAAATGAACAGAAAAGATCTATTTATAAATTCTCAGAAAGTGCCTTCTATTATAGCCATGGATTTTTTTCGTGATTTTGAAGAAGATATTCTGAGCAGAAACACTGAATCCTTGATATTACTGGAAAACAAATCAAGTCACTTAACTCTAAAGCTGTAACCATAACTGTTGACTCCATAATTATAGTGCTGAATCCTGTTACGGTTTAAAAAAAAAAAAAAAAAATCTGTCCTAGAGGACATAATGAAATTCCAATAACAGACATGACAAAATAGAACTCTTAACCTTATGAAAATCCAGAGGTACTTTCCATTGGTAGATGTCTGTTTATTCCTTCTAGAGTCTCAGTATTAGGGTCAGACAGAAGCCAAGACTTCCATTTCAAGATTTAAAATTAGATGCTACCACCCACCCCCTGATTTTTATCTCATTTGTACCATATTTACTTAAAATATTTATGATGTAGGGTATCATAAGACCATACTGTAAGTTTATCAGGTAAATGGTAAATGAAAATACCATACAGAATCTATTAATATTCTTTATGATATGAATAAATATCATAATACAGATAAATAATCTGTAACTTTTTATTTCATATATGGCAATTATAGTCTGCTAGATGCACACACACGTCAACATTGTGCTTTCAGCACCTTTGAAGTGATCATAATTAGCTTAGGTAATGCAAGAACACAATAGGCCAAAAGCTGAATAACATTAACTGTCTGAGTGGTACAATAATTGTCCCAAAATGTGCTGTCTAGAATGTATGCGTATATTGCTCTAACAAAATGTAATTCCAGCATAGATTCTGAAGAGAAATGCATGTACTAGTTAGGCAATGTAAGCACGTTTGTGAAATTAATGACTACCAAGAGAGTTACAACTGTGCCTGCGATTTGAAGGCCTATATAAAATGTTATGGGTTTAGGTTTTGTGGGTTTTACCTCAGTTATTCATATTTGACATTCATATTTTTTCTTAGAGTGAAATCTATTTTAGAAAAGTTGTAAATCAAGACCAGTAATTTATGTAAAAAGCTTTTAAGTTTGCATTTGCTACATGTGAACTGGCTAGACTATAGAAACTCTGATCTCGATCCTTTATATCCTTAACATATCTACCTAAATTGTACAAATATTTAAAATATACTTACAACCCTAGCCCTAATTGCTGGGTTTAATTTTTCAAAACCTGAAATAGAGGGTTCAATGCACATATATTATCTGTGACAGGAGCAATAAGACATGATTTAAGCCCATTTTTACGTTGAACATATTTGTTGGATAGTAAGTTCATTTCTGATTTACTCCCTGTCTTGCTAAGTTCAGATGTAACCATTATTACTATCTCAGTAATAATGATCAAATTTAGTCAGTTTTTCTTTCCCCACCCCTTATTTTGTTTAAATGAAACTCAAACAATTGGGAAGCTATTTTTTTGGGCTTCACTTCCAGAGCTATCAAAGATGGAAGAGAAAGATTGTATTTTGGCTACTTTTGTACAAGAAATTAAAGCAAATCGAGGCCTTTCTACAAAATGTAATGCATATTTATTTCTTCATAAGACTTTAACAACTACATACAATAAACTTCCAATAACAATATTATATTCATAGGAACTTGTAAACAAAATTGTTGCTTTGAGAGGAAATTAGTTACTAAAGAATGGCTAGTCTAACGCCTGAAAGTCTTAGTAAGATTAAGAAAGCTAATATGGGAGCATTTACGGAAAAGGGTATGTAGAATTGATTTAAAGCATTAGCCGGTGAGCAGCAGCATCTACTTTGCATGTGCTACAGAAATGAAGAACATCATTCCTAGTCTGAAGTGGAGGTCCAATGATGGGAAGACTGAAGGGACAAGAGAGATTTCTGGTGGAGGGAGCGGGAAGGAAGTTCCAACTTGCTCAGCACTGAATTGATTCCTCCTACATCCTAGTTACCTCTTCCAGCCTGCAGGGCCAGTCCTTAGCTCCAGAACTGCAGTAATCCCCCAAAGTGCTGTATGCGTATGGGAATGGAAAATGAGTCAAAAGCTGTTGTGTAATTCCTACTGTGCAATTTTAAAACTTACAACATTCGAGATTGGGAGAAGCACTTAGGAATCACTTAGACATCTGACTTAGCTCTGCAGATTTTAGATCCCTTTGGCGTCTGTTGTTTGGCCTGTATAAGCTGGTTTAACACAAGCCTGGCTACTACTGTTTTTGTCTTGCTCCTCTTAGTAATTGATTCACTTAAAGGTTAAATACTTTCCCTTTGCAAATGTTTCAATTAAAAGGTACATTTGTTGAAGAAGACCCAATTTATATAGCCTTCAGTTAAAAGTTATTAGTAAACAATAAGGTTTTTTCTTTACAAATTAGATTATCAGCCAAACATTATCAAATTGATATATTATACACCTCTCATCCTTGCTCTGTTTTTTATGATGTGTATCGCAATGACTGATGATATTACAGTGTGAGGGAGAGTACCTATTACTCTCTATACATCTAAGCACCCCAAACACCTTCTGAGATCTTCAAAATATTGGACACATGTGACTGCATTTCTTGCAAATCCTTCACCTAATTGGGATCACAGTAACTTTCCCAAACCTAAGCTGATTAATAACTTCCTAGGGAATGAGTTTACCCAGTGCCATTTGTCACTGTTCTCTTTAGTTATAGTTGCTGGAGCTCTTAAGGTCATGGTGTAACGTTGAATTCACACAAAATAACTGATCCTTGATCAGTATTAATGGGTTATTATTACAGATCCTTGATCTGTACCAATTGGTATTCATCTCTGATTCTGAGGACAAGAGATAAATAGTTTCGCACACCTACCCCAAGGAATGCAACCTAGACTACAGATGATCTATATTCAAAATATTCTTCAGAATTCTCTGCTGTCCTCCGTTATTCTCCTTTTTTTCTTCTCTTGTAGGAGTGATCTTATCTGCAGACTGAAATATAACTTACTTTCTCAATAACACACATTCTTTCTCTCTCTCTCTCTCTTCCAAACATACCTTTCTCTCCATTAAAATCCAAGCCATCACTTACCTGTCTTAAATTCAGTTCAGGCCCAAACGAATCTATTAAATGTCCCCTAACACCCATTGGCTGATCATTTTGATTGTAGCTCAGATCATCTTTTAGACACGACCTGGGATTTCTACTTCTCTCTGCAGCAAATTCAACAGATGCTTTCTTCTTGCAATCACTAACAAGATTTTCTCCGTTTCCTCAGGACGCCTGGAACACTTAGGGTCATGAGACCACCACTCAGTTTTTATATTAAGCTTTTCCTGGTATGCAATTGATATGCAATCATACCTGCCTCATCCGTTTGGTATCTTATTCAAAGACCCATTCCAGGAATTGGCAGCATAGATATCTGCTGAGTAATAATAGTAGGAATTAGTACCCTTAGGAAGTTTTAGATCGTAATACTTCTACACTCTGAAAAATTATTTTTTAAAGTAGAAGCCACTATTTTGGGATGTTGTGCACAGAATTTTTTTTCTAAGCCAATTTTAACGGTGTGGTTTGTCTGTTACTAAAGGTAGTTCAGCTACTCCAACATACTTATGAGAGCGCAATGCAACGCACTTTCTTATGCCAGTGATATTCTACCGTATCACTAGTGGCATATAACTGCTTCAGTTTTCTGTCATACACAACACTGTAAGTGAACAGCAGACCTTCTAGACGCCATGGGGGATATAACTCCTTTCTGATATTTTTTTAAACTACTCTAAAATAAAATAAAATAAAAAAAATAATCAAGAACAGGTAGTACTCTGTCGAACTAGTGCTCCAGTTCAAAATAGAAACGTGTAGCTCGAGAACACCTGCCAAATCAAAGCTGAATTGTGTAGTCCTATTTTCAATTAACTCCATTCTGTTATAGAATGCTTTGTTCTCCTTCACTGTCATATAAAGAAGGCACCTTGACTCACTATGATGATTGTTAACTGTAAAAAAGCAGAACAGAATTTAGTGGCGTAAGTCTTGTATTTTTCCTTTGAGCAGTTTTCACAAAAGTCTGAATCTTGCTTCTTAAGAACTGGTTGTTGTTCTTGCAAATTCGCTTTTACAGTAATGAATAAAGCAGTTACATGGGAAGACTATGAACTTTGTATATAGATTATGGATTTTAATGTATTTAATGTACCAAGTGTATTCACAAAGGCTGTAGTATCCTTTTAAATTCTTCTGTCACAGCCTATTTACAATTTTAATACAGTTTCTACTTAGTATTTTCTACAAAATTGTGAGACAAAAGGCAATGAGAAATTCACATGGGTACTGCATAATTACCCTTTTTTTCTGGGATGTCAGGCCTGAATTATATGCTGTTTATTTCAGGCTTTCTTCAGCATAATTGACAGTTGTAGCCAATTGTATGTCACTGACAAATATTCACTGGAAAGTGTCAATGTGAAACCTCTTTCTAATTTGTAAACTGAACAGAATTTGCAATTAAGCATAGATCAGAAATTAACTGATCTGCTCATCATCTACTCCAAAATTGCTTTCTATGTGCACTCAGTCCTTTTGTCCCTAGTCATCTCTTCTCTAAATGAGAAAAAAGTAAGACAACCCCTTAAGACAATTTCAGTTGTGTTCAGATGTGGCCACAGAAAGAAAAGAAATAGATTTGGCAAGGTTAAAATACCATATTATTATAAACACTCTAGTACTAAATCAGCAACCTCAATTACTGGACAGTGAATGACCAGAGGCAGTTCAATTAAAGAAAAAAAGGTCTTTCTGTACTTCATTTTGGTACTGTTCAGCTACTGCTATGCTGAAAAGAGGTATTTCAGAAAAGTGGACGCTTAACAGTGCTATTATGAGGGAACTGTACTGACAGCTGCCTACAGTGGAGATTCTGAGAGCAAAGTGGGTTGTTGAATTTCTAATTTGTGTTCTCATTCATAGGAAAAAAAAAATCTTCCAAAATTCTTTGAAATGCTTAGGTAATTGATAATTTTCTATCCTTCCTGAAGAAAAAATGATTTTTGTAAGGAATTAGTAGGGGTCACATACAGGAAAATTAATGAATGACACCTAAAACCAAGACAATAGTCCACATTCATCCCCTCCTAGCAATGGAGATGTATACTGGACATGAAGAGATCAGTTTTAAATAGATCCATAGAAACTATGCAAGAAATAATTACCTGAAACATGTATTGAAAAACTGGAATTTCCAACCAGCAAAATGTCAGTAGCAGTGCTAGATCCATGTTAAAACCAATTACGGTCTGATTGTAATGTGATGCCTATGCTCCAGTTAATTTTTTGCTAACATAAAATTAAGCTATCTATTAAGTTAAGCTAGCAGAGCTCATGCAGTCCAGTCTGTACAGTGAAATGACATGACATATACAGTGACTTCTGAGATCTTTTTATTTCCCTTTCTTTACTGACAGACTCTATGTTCCTTAAAAAAAAAAAACCAAACAAAAAAACAAACAAAAACTCCCTAAACCCACCCCAAACCCCCAAACAACAAAAGACAAAATTTATTTTTCATATGGAGGTCTGAATTTATATCAACAGAAAATCACTGCTGTTTGGAAGTAAATTAACTTGCCTGGTATTCTGAACAAACTTACTTTTGTTCCACTTTTGTAATTTTTCCACATCGCCTAGATATCTTCCTGCATTATTCCAAGCCCAACCCCTTTTTTTGCTTCAAATTTCTACCATGTGTAATCACTTTTTTTTTTCTTTCATGTGCAACACTGATTGTTTTCACTGCCATTACAGAAATTTGAGCAGAAAATTTCTGTTCAGCAGAGTTTGCAGCAGGCAAACCTACAGAAGTAAGTGGCCCTGAAGTATTGTTTCAGCAGTTTCAGTGCTCAGAGACTAGGATGTATTTTGACAATTTACAAGCGTCACTCCTCACCATAGCTATACTCCCTATTATTCTTAGATTTAAAACCACCAAAGCATTCCATATATAGAATTTCAGAGTATGAACTAAGATTTGATTAAGTATATTAATTGTTTGTGCAATTAAAAGATGACAGCATCCATTGACTGACAGCTGAATATGAAACTATTTGCCTGCAGTGTAGGAGATGGAAGTATTAATGTTTTCTTCAGACTACAACTGAAGTAATTACTGTTATAAATGTTTCTCAAGTTTACCATTTCATACATATGTCATTCTGTTACAGAATCATGCAATAATTTTTTATGATGTCTCCTTAGACTACTTTGAAATGCATATACATTTTTCTCAGTTTAATTTGAAGCCAGCTGTCACCACCAAAGTCTGTAATCAATCTGAATTAAATTGTCCTATTTCCTTTAGTAAGACTCTTAATAAGTCTGCGATTTTAAAAAACTAATTCATACAGAATAGCCATGTCCTCCTAATTCATTTGCCAGCTTTCCAAAACCCCAAAAACCATCCCTGAGAAAACTAGGGATGACCTCTATAAACAGCTTTTGTGTCAAGTATTTGTAGACTAGAGATTGTTCTAAGTAAGATACTTTAAAAGGAGGAGATGATCTAATGGCATTCTAGAGGACTTTAAGGTTTTAAATCTAAATACTATCAATAAAAATAGAATTTACAAAAAGGCAAAAACTCTTCAGCGACTGTTTTACCACTAATATAAACTAAAACATCAGTAGAGTATATCAGAACATAATAAACTTTATTTTGAAATAAACCAAAATCTTACTTAAATTCACTGGAACACTTTGACATCCTACAGATGCCCTTATTATATATAATATTGTCATAAATTTAAAACTTTGTGGAGTTTGCTATGATGAAAGCAATAGTTGAAGTCTGTTGAGTTTGTTAACAGGTCAACTTTCAGGATGTTGTAAAACATCAAAGACACTTCAACTATCTACATTACCTAATTGTTTGTACAGCCTGGTATATTGGTTTTACCTTTTTTAAAATGTAGTTTTAGACAACAGAGAATTTAGTAGGGTTGTTTGGTTGTCACTATTGGAGGCAAATTTAATTTTCTAAGGTTTGTTTTAAATATGAAATTGAGTTAAAAGCCATGGAGTGCTTCATCACGTAGTTGTACCAGCTGAAGTTAGTTCTGCTATGCTGCTTAGCTTGTAGGACATGAAAGTTACTGAGTTGTGTCCTGTGGTCTCTTAATCTCATTTTAGCAGCTTATGAATCAATTTATTGTCTCACATGAAAAGAAATATATTCACAAGTGGTTATTTAATATGTAATAGTCATGTATTTGCAACTGATACAAATTTAATCTAAAAGTTTCATCTGCCATATAATGTCGCTATGTAATCAGTCAGATAAGATTGGAGAGTTTGTTATGGCAATGACTGTGGCAACAGCCCATATCTAAGCCCATTTTAAATACCTGAAGCAAACCATCATTCCTTCTGCTGACTCCTTTGGCAATAAGCTATCCATTTCTGATCTCATATTTAGATGCTACTACTTTAATTATAGAGAATATTTTATGGAGACTAGATTACATAGCGGGGGGTTGTCTATGTCAAGCTACTTATTTTAAAGGAGAGTACAAAATCTTTTTTACGTAGGAATTATAAGACAATGAGGAGCGGGCAGAGAAGTGAAATCTTAAGAGTAGTCTTTTAAAATTAAGTCTGCCCTTGATCATACTACTTCTTGGGAAACAGTAGCATAACTGAGATACAGAAACATTAGTGTTGCTCTGCTAACAAAGGACAAACAAAAGCTGGGTATTCTTGAACTTTTGGGGGAATCACAACAACTAGTGTGAGGAACAGCCTCTTGTAGACCATTCTGCGAAAGAGCCAGCACCTGGGAAACAGCTGCACCACATTTCACCAGATTTGCACCAGATTTTTGTTAATTGTGTTAACACGGTTATTAATAGAACAGATTAACTATTTTCTCTTTGATTAAGGACCTTTGGGCCAAATAATACTGTTAACTTTTCCCTGATAGTAAGTGCAGAAAAATTCCTGATCTCTAAAGAAGAAAGAAAGGTGACCAGTAAAAAGTGGAAATCTTTTCTACCTCCAACCCAGTTTGGTAGAACATGCTATTATTAGAGCAACAGATTTCATTTAAAGCCAAATTTTTCCTTGTATGAACTCACCCTGCTGATTTCAGTGGGAGATCAGCATGCACATCTGGAGGCAGAATTTGACTTTTTAAGTGTTGGTAATCTCTGATCTTGGTTTCCGATAGCCTGCCGAGAGAGCTGACTAATACACGTATGAAGACTTGTCTGTCGTTTTATGCCTCTGAAGTTCAGAATTGAGGTCAGACCAGAACATTTTTAAGAGATTGCTCTTTATCAGGTTATCAGAAAGAAGAATGGGACGTGAGCTTTTAGAAAGAGAATTAAACATTAATGTTTAAGTACCTAAGTGGCATGGATATTGCAGGGTCTCTAGCATTTAACGTGGCTTTTTGTTTTGTCTTAAGTTTGCCATATAAACACAGCATGTATAGATATTAGTCTGATGATCAAGTATTAACATTCCTGGACGTGACATTAAATCAAAAATGCTCTTGAACTGTTGTGATTCTGTTCAAAAGTCTTCTTTCTCTAATAACCTGGAAATGTAAGTATTTATCCAAGAAAAAAAAAAAACAAAAACAAAACAAAACAACAATGCGAATAACACTTATGTTTTTATCGTGGGATCATTTTATTCAGGCTTTCCTAAGTGAGTGTGGCTCAGGGAGGTGAGTGCCTAAAGGGAGAAAAAGTATATCCAAGGAGTATTTATAACAGAAATCTGATCTGCTATAACAGGCTGCTATTGAAACATTTATATGTAAAGCAAAAGGACATACCAGAAGTGACTATATAACCAGAGACATGTATGTTCAGTGAGACACGAGAGGAGGAAAAAGGGAGAAGGGAGTGCTAGAAATGTGTTTTAATGTTGTCTGCTTTCTGTGAGGAGGCATTTTTTTCCATGAAAAGAAGTCTGCCAGTATTAATGTCTTCAATGAAATCTTTTCTTAAAACATTGACTCTCCTATTCCTGGGAATGTATTTTAGTGTTGTAACTATCAAGGGTGCAGATTCCCTAATGATAATGTTACTATGACATGGGCAAATCAATGAGCAAAATAAAATCAATTTATCAAGCTCATAGGCTGGTACACAGTAATTATTTAGGGACTGCTTGAAGTAGGGAGTGCAATGAATAGTAGATTGCCTGGAATGTTTTTCAGCGAACCATTGTGCTATACTTTTCTCATTTTAATCTTTATATATTTAAAGCCTAATAGAGTTTTCTTTCTTTCTTTTTTTTTTTTTTTTGTCCAAGGTTAACCCATAATAAAACCTTTAATTGCTGCTAAGCACTTTTATACCACTTCTCATGTTCCAGCTAGCACGAGTTAATCTTCTCAGCTTCTTTCTGAGACTGCAATAGAAGTAGTATTATCCCCAATTTACAAACAGGGCAATTGAATCAGTGAAGCTAATTTGTCCAGGCACCAACGCCACTCAAATTATTTTTATTCTCTTTAGCTCTTACCTGCAAATTGTTTTATTTCAGTTGGCTTCGATTATCCAGAGGATTAAGAATGACAATTTTCATTGGTTTCAGCAGGAGCCACAGCTACTGGTTTCCCAGAGCTGCAGCCTGCCCTCCCTCAAGACGTGGCAGGGCAGGCTGCCACCCAGAAGGGTTTCAGCCCGGGAACGTGGGCACTGCTTCCCAGCCTGTGTCTGGTGCTGATAGAAAAACCCTAGACCCATTTAATTTTTCAAGTTTTATTTAACTGTCTCCTTTTCAGTATTTTAGTTTAGTATTCTTTCTTCTTAAATTAGCTTAAAAAATAAATTGTTCTTGCTTACATTCTACTAAAATCTACTGTTAGAACTGAATTTCCTTGTCTGGCATTGTTGAAGGGTGTTCTTATTAGATGTAAGAACTGTAGAAATTCCCACCTTAAGATTTTGCCTTGGGGTTTCACCCACTCCCCACACATCACACAGTGATGGTGAAAAGGTGAGGGTGGGAATTACAATGTTAAGTCAAGAAGTGGAAAGCATAGCTTTCAGCAAAACACTTGAACAGTCCATCTGACTGGCATTGGTGTGGAGGTTAGAGACTGCATGGACTTTTGGCCTTAAACTCTATGAAAAACTTTGTTCCCCTTGCTAGAGGTAGTAATTATCAACTTTATGAGGCTAAACATTAAGAAATATTTACATGGTCCATTTAAAGACATGTTGGCCTATTGTAAGTAAACATGGTCTTTCATGTTGGGGAGAGGAGAAAATAAAGATTTATTTTAAAATTAAAATAAAGATCTGTATACGCTTATTGTTAGAAAAGATTGGAGGAGTTTCTGAAGCTTCTTGTTTGGATTATTTTAATGTTGGTTGAGTGTCAGAATACAATCTGTGTCTTGGTAGTGTCTAAGCTAAGCTTTTGTATGGCCATGAAAAGAATCCATATTTTTCCTCCTGAGCTACAGGACCTGCCTGCTGATGTCTGGAAGCTTGAGGTGTTTTGTAATATGATACTGCTTTTGCAACCTTTCTGGTTTAAACTCCTTTCTTTTTTTTTGTCAGTGAAATACTACATTTGCCTTTAAAATACCATGCTGCTTTACAACACAATAGAGATTTACTTTGTAGTCATTATTTTCTGAGGGCAAAGAGAAGTCCTGTGAGTCTCTATTACCTGAAAGCTTTTGGTAAGGAACACAGGTTATTCAACCTTTTATGTTTGTGTATATCTAATATACATTGTTCACAAGTTAACTAATAGAGATAGATAATGTCTTATTAATGGTTTAAAAACAGGTTTGGCTGAGGCTCCACAATCTAAGCATATATATTTTTTCAAGTGCTTTTAGCTTTTACAATGCTGAACGAAACCATACTAAAGGAAAAATTTCCATTGTAAAAATTCCTTTATATTTTCTGTGTCCTTCATGTAGTGTGTGTTAGACTTTCAGATTACACTTTGAAACGCTTCAAGTTACTTAGAGTTCCTAGGCACTTCATCTCTTGATTGCCAGATTGGCTTCTTGGTTGCAAAGTAACTGAATAACTGATTTTGATTATGTGGAAAAATTGGTGCAGAACTGTTTATGAACACTTTAGCAGTGATGGGCTCTGCCATATCATGGTTACAGTTGTTCTAGTAGAGTGAATTACAAGCTAAATTTGCTCATTTACTTCTCCCCCTCCATGGAGGAGAACACAATTTCAGAATAAATGGCGAGGCAGTGGCATAGGTTGTATCTGTTCAGGGATCATAAAACTGCATATAGGCTGCTGATTTTAAAAAAAGAAATAAATCAAGAATTCATAGTAACAAAGTGATATGTGTTCCAGGGCATGTGCATCTATTTATTAGTGTGCTTCTGTTTATTAAATTACACATCCTAATAATTAAATCATTTTTTTCTAGAGATACCATTGCTACAAATCATAGCTTTTTCCCTTGAAAATTCAGAAAGGAAGAAAGTTAATGCCTGGCATTAGTTCATTTTTCATTTGTTCTATTCAAATTTTAATATCCTTATTTTTAAGGAAATACGGAGTTAGTCTTCCAAGTTGTAGGAAATAACTTTTGAAGAATTTAATGTTTTATCGGATTCAGAAATACCGAATTCAGAATGGGATAGGACTTAAAGGGCATTTGATTTTCTTTCTCCCCCGATGTCTTCTATTTGAACTATTTTTATCCCAGAAGAGGATTTATATTCTACTCTAGTGCATTCTTGCTTGGTCATTTCTGAGTTTATAAAAATATATAGGATGGAAAATCAAATCAGCTAAAATCCATTTTGTTTCAACACTGCCTGTCCCCAGGAGCACTAGAATCAAATAAAAATACAGTGTGAATTTATAAGGAAGCTAAGTGTAGCACATTGAGCTAGCAGCTGACAATCCGAGGTTTCAATGAAATTTGAATCAGAATACACTAAAACCCATCAGAGAAGAATGAAAAAGATGGAGACTCTTAAACAGTCCTGGGTAGAATATCAGTTTGTTCCACCTTGTACGGTTCTAAATACAAGACCTGAAGATTCGCTCTGGCTCGTAAATACTTCTCCACTTGGACACTAAGGGAGCTGAGGTGGAGAAACGGCAGCGCTGGGAACCTGCTGCAGCCCAGGTATAGGACGGCCGCTCACCTCACTGCGCAAATGGAGCCTGCTCCGGTTCAGCTGCAGCTGCTGCTGGTATAAAAACCCCCATTCATCTGACAAGGGAGAGCTTTTCTCCCTAAGCCATGTCATGTTTTCATCACGGTGCCAGATGTCCTTTTCTGTCTCTTTCACTGGTTATGAGAATTGAGGTTTAACGTAGACCTGTGCTAGCAGGAGACTCTTCTATATGAAGGAATTCTTCAAGAAAATGCCAGGCTGGCATGAGGCCACCATATTGTGAGAAACCTCCATGGTGGAACGTGTAAGGGGATGGACTTTTTATGCTCATAATTCTGGAGATAGATAAGTCCTGAGGGGATTCAGCCACGAATGCGGAATGATTTGGCAGATGTTACTGCAAGGCCACTTCCAATTGTCTTCGAAAGCTCATGGCAACTGAGAGAGATTCCTGAATCCTGGAAGATGGCAAGTGTCACTCTCATCTTCAAGAAGGGCAGGAAGGAGGACCCGAGGAACTACAGGTCAGTCAGCCTCACCTCAATCCCTGGGAAGGTGATGGAGTGGCTAATCCTTGAAACCATCTCCAGGCACATGAAGGACAAGAAAGTTTTGCTGGAGGCAAGTCACTAGTGAGGTATCACAGTGGTCACTACTGGGTCAATATAATTTAATATTTGCATTAATGAGCTGGACCCTGGGACAGAGCACACCCTCGGTAAGTTCACGGATCATACAAAAGCGGGAAGAACAGCCAATAACACCAGATGGTTGTGCTGCCATTCAGAGGGACCTTGACAGCATGGAGAGTGACACTGAGAGGAATCTCATGAAGTTCAACAAGGAGAAAAGCCAACTCCTGTGTCCTGGGAGAAATCACCCCAGGCAACAGTACACACTGGGGGCCAATTGGCCAGAAAGCAGCTCTGCAGAGAAGAGCCTCGGGGTCCTGGTAGACAAAAAGCTGACCGTAAGCCAGGAATACACCCTCATGGCAAAGGCGGCCAACAGCACCCTGGGCTGCATTAGGCAGAGCATTGCCAGAAAGTTGAGGGACGTGATCCATCCTCTCTGCTCAGCACTGGTGTGGCCACATCTGGAGTGCTGGGTCCCGTTCTGGGCTGCCCGCTACAAGAAAGATACGGACTTCACTGGAACAAGTCCAGTGCAGGGCCACAGATACGGTTACAGGACCGAAGCGTCTTTCCTATGACGAGAGACTGGGAGAACTGGGGCTGCTCAGCCTTGAGCGGAGGCAGCTCGGGATCTTACCAATGTGTATAAATACCTGCTGGGAGGGAATGAAGAAGAGGAGGTTGGACTCTTCTCAGTACCGTCCACCGACAGAACAAGAGGCAATAGGCACAAATTAAAACCCATGAAATTCCATCTGAATACAAGGCCCCCTTAAGCTATAACCTGTCTACAAAATCGTCAATACAATAAAAGCCATATTACCCACCCACAAAAATAGGAGACTGATGACAAACCAATTTTCTAATTAGTCTTTTCTACTTAGAAACTTTTAAAGCATATTTTTCAGGACAGCTTAGAGTTTTGTGAAACTGAAAACATTTCTTTAGTCCAAGCCTTCGCAATGATTTTCACAAGTAGACACACAAAAAAATATGTAGAAACTCATGCATTTAATCACTAATAACAGTAAGAAATTTGTGTTCAAGCCTTCAGTTTTCATAGATGTCAAAGCTTGCATGCTCTTGAAAAGTTTATTAGGAAGTGCAAAACATTTCATTTCTAAATATAGCTGCTACAATGTTTAGCCCTATATAAAGTCAAGATGTGGACTGCCTAAATAGTAAATATCACTGCTGGAAAACTAGAGATGGCTTGTCCTTATTTTCAAATTATTGCTATTTTTATTTCTTTGTTTGGGTTCCCCTCCACCCCCACCACCTTTTAAGAGGATAATGAGAAATGTTTTAAATTCCTTGGGTTGAGACTTGTAAAAAATTAACTTTAGTGAAAGGGGATACTATCTACCAAAGTCTTGTGTTTACTGTCACTGGGAGAAGTGAGCTTTGGGATCAATTTTGATTTCCCCTGTTTTGCTCAAAGCAAACCTATACAGTGTTCAAATCAAAGCCTGGTGTTGCTATAATTGCCAGTCCATAAAATCTGAGAAGAAAAAGTGGAGATAACACCAAATTGCCTTTAACATCTTAGACAAGCATCTGGGCCTGTTTCACCCATAACCAAAAAGATAGAGACTAATTTCCAGAAGCTAGTGTTGAACATTTAAAGTATTCGGTGCATTGGTGAAATAACTTTGTCCCCTTTAACTTCTCTTTCCAACAAGAGAAGGGTATTACTGTATATGTACTGCTGAGATTCATGGCCCCTCCTTCCATGAGTTTGGGAAACGTTAATGAGTGTTGATCTTTCCTAATGTTCTCAGGATGAGGACACTGTAGCTGGAAAGCAATATTACACGATAGTTGTAGCGTAATCATTTATACATGGTCTCACAGAGATTTTTCTAAACTCATAGACATAAGTCCAAGTGTTGTTAAGGCTACATGCAGGATAAAAGTAACACAAAAAATTAATCTGCTCCCAAGCTATTTTTCACTGCAGAAATATTTCAGATAAGTAGGAGCCAATAGGAACAGTGACTGTATTTTAAATCATAATTGAAAAGCTCAATTACTTGTTTTAACTTTGGGATTGAACAACTGTGTAACAATTGCAAATAAGCAATTATTAGACGGTATCTGTTTATTTAACACAATTTTTAAGACAAATACACCTAAACTCAGTCTCAGTACCACTTGAGGTGTCTATGAGAATATATGACTTTGCGTGTGCATGCTGTTATTTTCCTTTTATCAGCACGGTGAATGCTAAGCAATGATGATTTCTTGCTCTCAATACAGCTGCATAATTGCTATTTGTTCTGATAAGGCAATGAGGTTGTCTGTTCTGGACTACATCTAAACATACGTGGTAGGTGTTAGGATCAGTAGGAATAAACAAGAGTAAAAAAGCAATTTTAATGACCGACTGACATTTTACAGTCACAAACAATAAATAAAAGCCAGTCTGTACTTTAATTTTTCTTTGTGCATAAGGAACGAGTACTGTTCTGAGAATACACTTCTTCCTCAGGGTTCATTTTCCAAGTGGCATAGTGGGATTTAGTCACACTATTCCATTAACTGCAGTGGGCCAGAAGTTACAGGCACCTGATTTAATTTGGTTGGATTCCTGACTTCTGTATTTGACTGGTTAGCGAGCTGTTGCACATGTGGTTGAGGGAGAGTGGATGTTAAGAACTGGAAAATGTGTATTGTAGAGTCAGTGTTCCTTTCTGCATTTTCAGTTATGAATTTTGTGATGGAAACTCCCTGAAGCTAGCAAAGTCTATAATATCACTATTGTTATTGAAATAAGCTTGTTTACTATTTATTTACTCTTCCACTCAAATGATTCATGAATTTCCTTTCAGATTTCATGGAACTGATTTATGGATTCTAAAAAACACCCCACAACCTTTTCATGGCATTGATAAAAGCCATCTCCCTTTGGTGAATCTTTAAATATAAAGACCTAGACTTTGTTTATTTTATTTCTCTTCTGAACACTGGGCTGCCTTCCAAAGAGGAAGTCAGTGCTCTTCTATGTGTTAGGGATCACTAAATAAGAGAAAAAATGGACAAAAACTCCCCAGGGTGGCATGTCAAATGTGGAAGGAAGGACGTCTTCAAAAACCCTGATCATATTTAAACAAATCATCAAATTGTCATTAATAGAGCTGGTATTCTGGAAAGAGGTGAGGGCTATGTGGTGGCTTTTAATACCTTGGAACAGGATACCCAAAGCACAAGCAAATTTAATGGAAAATATGCAGAAAAGGACAATTTGGGGAGGAGCTTAGCCTGCATATTCTAAAATATGTAAGAAACCAATCTGCAATTACAGACACTACCCTAAAGTCCTTTTGGATTTGAAGTTCCAGCCCTAAATAGAAAATTTGTAATGTTAGGAAACACCAAGAGGACAACTAGTAAGGAAGAGATTTGGCTTGGTACCGAGTAGTGCAAGTTCAAAATGTTGCTATCATGATAGGGATCATTATGAACTAAAGGTCAGCATCTCTGCAGGGACAAAAAAATAACCCAAAAAATCCACATAGCAACGTTCAGTTTTCAGAATGGAAGCTACACACAAATGAGGAAGCCTGCTGAAAAGGAACCAAAAGGGCAAGGTATGTGAGACAGCGTGGAGAATGAACTAAAAAAAAAATCCATGCTGTCAAAATGGACTCTTAGAAGACCTAGAAAGGTGAGGTGGCTAAAGAAAAGAATAAAGTTATTTGAAGCAAAAATACATAGAACAAATTGTCATGATTAAGAGCGTCAATCCCCAGAACGAGATGACCATTCAGTCCAGTGTTCTAATGGAAGTACATAATAGCTGTAACTACGAACAGTATTTTCTTGTTCAAAATTCGTTTTTTATGAGGAATGGAAGGGGACAAATGTGGTGATAGTTCTTAAGTAGTGCATCTAGTCAGGCCTATGGACCTACAGACCAGGAAATCTGGGGAGGAATATACTGTAGCAGAGACAACAACATAGCTTTTGTAAAAGTAGGTGTGCCTTACATCTCCTAGTGTGCCTTGAAGGAACCATGAGCATATCGATAAGGGGCTATAGGCCATTTGGGGTTCCACAAGGATTTTAAGAAGATCTTCCAGCAAAGAAACGTAGTTCCTGTGAGATAACGGAGAAGGTCTTCATGTGGATAAATAACCAATTATCTGGTTATTTCCCATAAAAGATGGAAAACAAAAGGCAGAGGCCAGTTTTCCCAACGAGCGAGACAATTGTTAGTGCTTCAGAAGGTCTACTCTGTCCAGCATGTACATAAATGAGCTGGAAAGGAAAATTAATAATGCGGTGGCAGATCTTGTTGATGATACAAACCTATTCAAAGTACTTAAGATGAGAACAGATTGCAGATAGCTGTAGAAAAACCTCACAGTACTGACTGGCAGCAAAGTGATGGCAGATGAAATTGAGTGCTGATAAATCTCAAGCAAAGCATGTGGGAAAAGCTATCCCAACTTTCCGTGCACAGTAATGAGCTCTCCTTTAGACCTTTAAAACATTCCTTTAGCACTCACAAAAGAGATTGTGGAATTGTAACAGACAGTCCTCTGCTCAGGACCGTTCAGAAAGCCAAATGAAATGCTAGGATTTACCGAAAAAGCAGAAAATACCATGATGCCGCGGGGTGAGGCCATGTTGTACCCATATCATGTATATTGTAGGCCATGTTTTGGGTCCCCAATCTAGAAAAGATTACAGCAGATTAGATAAAAGGTATACAAAGGCAGAATAAGTGGAGTAGGAGTGGGGTTTGTCTTGTGTGATTTCACACCTGCCGGGTAGCTGCCTGCATGTGAGCTAGTTGCCTAGGCTCCCAATATAGTCAGTGAAAATCTGCTCAGTTCAGTTGCAATTCAGAATGCGATTCATGCAATCCTACAGTAAAACCTTACGTTATGTTCAACTCCTGGTTTTGATTAGCTATTGAATATAAAGGGACCATGTGGTGACTTGCTTAGATTAAATGCCTTATAGATACCTATATTTAATCAAATACATCTTGGTCTTTGTATCTTAAACATGGAAGAAGGAAAAAATCCAATGGAGGGCTTGTGGAATCTGCAATGGAACAAAGGAAGTCTGTTAGGAATGGTTGATCACTGTCTCTCCTGAGCTAAGAATTAGAGACGGTCTCAAGTGGGTCTCGAGCCATAGGTTTAAAAAAAGCAAAAAAAGGGGTGGTTCTTCAGCCTACATATTGAACTTACCATAGGGTATTTTGGATGATAAAAGCCTATGTTAATTCAAAACTCCAGTAGATAATTTCATGGAAGATGAATCCATCAAGATCTAATTGACATAGAAATACAGCTGCTGGCTCCAGAACCTCGGAGACACAAATTGCTGAGCTGGAAGAGTACAGCAAGGAGCAGGGAAGCTGATGCTTCCCCTTACCTTCTTCCCTGAGCAATCAATCATATTGGCTACTACCAGACAAGGCACTGGGCAAGATGAGCTTTTCATCTGACTGATTGTGTTCTAGACTTTTACTTTTGGGCTGGCTAGGGTGTCTGTGGTATGTGTCTTCTAGACTTCTCGCTAATTTTCCAAGGTGTTTTAAAATATTTTCTAGCAGGACTGTACGGATCATTTAAAATCCAATCTACCACCTGCAGTATCACATACCATTGAAATTCTTTCTTGCGTAAGGACAGTTATAATGAAGATAATTTGGGGCTGTTTCTCCTATCGCTGTTCACACTGAGAAGTCATTTACATCCCGAGCAATTTAATTGGTTCAAATAGGTCTCCTTGTGGTAGTGGTACACTAGTCACCATGTATATTTGTTTTTAAATTACCAACAATATAGTCCTCGAATTGTTTCTGATATAAGCTTGTGATATGTATAGTGTTTTTTATGCAGAAGGAAAAAAAATAGAAAAATGAATCAGTGTTATACTATACAAACTGAGTATTAAAAATATAAATATTTCTATAGAACATTTCAATCATACTGATGAAAATCACTATCCAGTAGAAATTCTAAATTTCTGCTTCTACAAATGACAAGTACCGTAGAAGACACAGATATTATTACTATTTATTAAACTTGTTTGAACACTTGTTAAAAAAAAAAAAAAGAACTCGCATTGAATTTCATTTACTCTAAACCAGAAACCTAGCTCTAGACTCATGTATGCTGACTGGTGGACTGGTTGTGGTAAATTATTGCTTAACACAGCCTTATAGTCACTGACCTTTTTAATCATAGGATGTCATGTGCCAAATCTTTCTATGGATAATTTTTTCTTTTCTGCCTACAGTTTTTAATTGTAAGCTTACTGGCATTAATTAGATAGCTCTGTATTGAGTAGCATTCTTTCTTTGTGGTTGCTGTTTCTTATGTTTTCATTAGTCTAACTAATACAAATGCTAGTACAAATTCAGGCTTAGTAATAATAGAATACAGAATATCAAATTTAAAGATGGTGAAAAAGCTATTGTATTTTATATGTTGGAAAATTAGCATAACGCTGCAAATTCAGTATCCTTGCAGCAGAAAAAGCAATTAATAAAGACACCGATTGAAGAGGGAGCAGAAGATAAGTTTTATTTTTCACTTCCATATGTATTTCTATGATTTGTTTTCTTTTCTTGTGACTTGCTTCTGTGCCTTAGCCTTTCTGCTTTGTAAAATAACTTACAGTCAAAAAACATGTTGACTAATTATGAAGGATCTTCTATTTCACCTTAATTTAGGTATAAAGATTGTGTGATTTACCTAATCACTTATGTCAATCTTCAAGTGAGACCAGTACTTTAAAGTCAACATTACAGATGCAAATAATTGGCCTGAAATCAGACAGATACTTAAGTACATATTTAAAAACAAGTGTTTTATAAGCTTAGGCCTGGGTGCTTTGCCTAAGCAACAAAATTTTCAATCAAAGCCTGATGGTATTGCCATACAGATGAATAGAAAATTAACTTGGTTTAATGCAGGAAGTGCATTAAAGTGCACTGTAGCGGGGGACCTGATCTTTGCCTTTATTCTATCAGTGTTTTTTTATTATATATAGATACATTTATTATATACGTATTTAAAATTTTATTATATATTGTTCTATGTATATATAATAATATCTATACATACATACACCTGTATATTTATATACAACATGGGTTTTGGTAACACTAGCTGAGAGGTGTTCTCTCGTATTGGAGACCAAGCAACACTGGAGGAACCAAGCTGACTAACAGATCACAGAAAAAAAGCAGCGAAGTAACTATTTGCAAGGGAAGTGTTCACACAATTGTATATGTATCTCTTCAGCCTTTGAGGCCTTTACCTTACAAGAACAAATACCTGTTTTCAAAGCATGTTGTTTGTTCTCTGAATTCAATTACTAACTAAAATAATCAGAGTAAGCACAGGTATAATTCTGTGGGGTAAAACCAAACGTGCGAGCTCTTTTCCTTTTCTTTGTATTGCAGACCTTGCTCCACATGACACTTTAAATCAGTATACTCTCCAGTAACGTCAGTTGTGTTCCAGTGGTATAAAACTGGTGAAATGGAGAAGTCAACTGTTACGGCATGAATTTGATGCATGCCTCTTCTCTCACGTCATGGCACTTGCATTGTTCTCTGTGCTTTCCCTTACGAAATGCACATTGCTTCTGATCGTGTATTTTACAGATTTATCATTACAATCATTCACTGCACATAAGTGCCACTTAAGTCAGTCTAACTCCTTATGTTGCAGGGTAATTTAACGTAATTAGTGGAAGTCGAGTCTGGTTTTGAAAGACATTTGAGGAACAATTTTTCAGTGATGTTTACCTTTAGTGCAGTTCATGGCATTGAAATGTCTGTGAATGTCTTCATGCTATTTACTCTTAAGATTCACTGAGACAGTGGATGGGCTTTTTTTGACCTTTACTGCATCACATGTTGATGAAATGATTACTAGGCAATAATCTCAGGTTATTTGATGATCTAAAATGAGATGCAGACCACATGTGGTCTGTATCAAAAATGCTGAGAGAAGGGAGCTAGAAAGCAAGACTAATATAGCAAGTAAATGATCCTGCCTTTGTGTGCAGACATCATATGGCAATAAAAAATGCTTCCAACTCCTCGCACACACACACAAACACACACACACACACACACACACTCACCCTCGGGTGCTGCATCTTCCCTCCGGCTCGACCCTAGGGTTCCCCCGAAGCAGAATCTCTAATCAAGGCCTTCAAAACAAAAAGCGTTATTTATTCTGTCTATGGTGCACAAATTTCGACAGCTCAAACTGGGTGCCTCCGGGGAGGAACCCCAACACGAAAATCCCTGGGCAGTTATACCCATACAATATAAGTTCCTGCCCCTCACACCATAGTCTGGTCCAACAGTAATATTCGGGTCTGGGGTCGTCTTCTCTCTCCTCGGGTCCTTTTTCTGGGCTCTAGGTGGGTTCTTTTCTCTTTCCTGTTTTTTAGGCCAGTGGTTACTATGTTCCTTTTCCTTGTTCAAACTGGCTCTGGGGCTTTCCGAATCTTCTTATTCCTCCAGTCAGAGAATAAATAGGTCAATGTTAAGCAAAAGCATTAAGCAAGCTATGAGCTCTGCTTTATCATGAAGGACTACTTTTAAGCAGCTAAACAGAGTCCTTAAAGCCCTCCAAAACTTATCAAAGGCCTCTATAACTTATATACATTCCTGTGCTATTATAGCCTCACAGTTTTATCCCATTATTGCCACGCACTGTGTACGTCTCGTTTGGCTGCGCTCCGCATGCTCACATAGCTCAGCTTTGCTACCTTCCACAACAAAAATCAAGAAACTTGTAACTTGTAGCTTGTGGTTTTCACATATGTGGCTAGACTGCTCTTATGCATAGTTTTAAAGGTTATCTTACAAGATACATTGATTTACTTTTTCTGAAGTATGAGTCATGTAGGCCAGTTTGAGAGTGGTACCAAAAAGTTTTGGGGTTTTGTTGTTTTTTTTTTTTTATTTTTGTACTTCCCATTACTAACCTTTTATTTGTAACACACAAGATACTGAGGGTAAGATCATGGCCTTAGTGCGGTCTGTAATAGTTTTGTCATTACTTCTTTTTTTTCATTTGTTGTATTTGAGAACAGCAGTCTTCCTGTGTTAAACAGCACGTATCGCTCCCGTCTACCCTGAGGCACACGTGCTACGCACACGTAAAGGACGAGGCGGGAGAGAAACATGCTCTGCAGCACACATCCCAGTGGGATTCGGGATTTGGCTTAACTGGCCAAAAATTGCTATGAAGGTTCCAAATTTGTATTACTTTGTGAAATGCTGGGCCTTACCCTCGAGACTTGAAGTCCATACAAAATTATATAGAAAGATTGTTGACTATCGTGACCAGTACACTCTTTACTTTCAGCTTGACATGGAATACCTTTACATTACTGATCAGCTGGTAGCAGAGCCAATAGTTTTTGAAGTTAGTGCTTATCTTTATTTATATTTAATTCACACAGGTTTATCGAGCAGAACTTGTACCCCTTAAAGAAAAGGTGCATCAAGTCAATGACCTCGCTCACCGCTTCGCTCCCTCTGATATTCAACTCTCCCAGTACAATCTCAGCTGTGTGGAAGACCTGAACACAAGGTGGAAGGTGCTACAGGTACATTTCCTATGACTTCTTTCTTTATGCTGCATTTAAGTAAATATTTTTTATTTCTGTGTGCTTATTTTTTCCCTGTGGAATAGCACCAAAGGTGTTGTAAGGCATGAAGAAGGAAGCAGGCTTTCAGTAATGGTGTCTCTATGAGAAAATAGGAGTTAAAGCTGATGCTGTATTTTCGTATGCTTTCGAATACTTTATCAAGTAGAAATCAGGTAACCCAGTTTTTCACGTGGTTAAAGTTCTCATACCGTTAAAATACTTAATAGTTTATTTACCTTATAATATTAATATTTAGCAATTCTTCCTGGCAAATATATCGTGTGATAATTTCTTTTAACTAGCTTATCCATGTCTTACAGATATGGAATATTCACATAAGACAGTTTACTTCTGCTGCTTCATTCCTTTTACTATTGTTTAAATCATTTTCAGGAGAAGCAGTTCTAAATAAATTCCTTGTAGGCAGATTAATGATTCTGTGCAGTGGAACCTTTAAAGTCACACCTATAGAACCAATTATAACATTACAAAGCATTACATTCATTCAGGTAATTAGCAGGGCGTGATACTGCAAGTAAAGCTGTTCAGACAGGGATTTTATAAATTGAGCTAGAAAAGCCAAAAAGTCTGGAAGACGAAATGAGTATTGCCAAAATGTTTATCCCTCGTATGAGAGAAATCACATCTGGTTAGTTTTTTTAAAAACAAAGGCTGATCGAGTTAACAAATTTGCCGTGATTCATTGAAAAATACCTTATTTCACTAATAAACTAGTTAACTAAGTTTCAGTGGTTCGCTGAAATATACTTCATTACTTCAGCAGGAAATAAGGGACAGCGGGAAGATTTTTCAGACTAAAAGCACTTAGGATATGAAAAAGTCATACAAATCTGAGAGAAAGCCCGAGATAAATGTTTTCTTGTTATCATTCATGAAAGCATTAAACAGAGGTCCAACTTCACATCGTTTAAAAATACATAGGGCAAATCACATGTTCACACACATTTCAAAGATAATACGCTTTTTTTCCACGGAGCACAGGAAGCATTGCGAACAATTCACTTTTCATTGTAAATTATTGCCTCAATTTATCAAATCCAGATTATTTGGAAAACCGTGTTTCATCTTCCATTTAGATAGATGCTTGGAGACAGTATGTCAGAGTGGGATGCTAGAGCTGATAGAACAGATAATTAATTGGAATATTATGGTTTACCGTCTTTTTTCGTATTTACCTAAATGTCATCTGGAAGATACGGAGAGCAAGGTGAAAACACTCAGTAGATTTTTAAACATATCCTGAGGGGAAAAGACATAAGTAACTTTGAAGGATTATCATGTACAAAAGTCCAAGACGTGACCCCTGGGAAGAAAAGCACATCTGTTCCTATAATATAATTTTTCTACTTAAGAGGGAGCAGAGTTTGAGACATTTTGAGAGACAGAGCTCATTTTTGTTAGAATAGAATAGAATAAAGTAGTTCAGTTGGAAGGGACGTACGACACTGATCTAGTCCAGCTGTTCTACATATGACGTCTGCTGGACATTGACACTCACACCTGCGTGGCACTTTTTAGAGTATTACATACTGTTCTGTGTTAGGATTAGACTTACTTATGTATGACCAGCACTCCAGTTAAGTGTGATACTGTTTATAGAAAACTGAAATCTTGGCCACACAATAGGAAAAGCAAAAATACAAATAATTTTTGTTTCATGCAAAACCATTCTACTTCCAAGATAGGTTCCTATTCTTTATTTCTGGTTTTCAGTTTGAGTGCTAGGATTTTTTTTTATTCTGCCTTTTTTTTTTTTCTTTTTTGACTAATTGCCTTTCCTACACTAATGTCACATAAAATATCTCCTCAATACTTTAGTCCTTCCATCATTTTTTCTATTGATTTCAGCCTTCTATGTATTTTCATGTGTCTTTCTTTTACACTACCCATGTTTTCTCTTTGGCTTCTATTTATTCCTTTTTTCAGAAAGTATTTCTTTCTGTGTTCCTACTCTTCTCTGCCTTTCCCCATCTTACTTCCCTCATTTCTGTGATTTTTTGTTGTTGTTGTTCTTCCCTTTTTCTCCAGCTATAATGCTTCTTAGTTTACTTGTCATTTTTTTCCCCTCAAAGGTTAGATCTCTCTCTTTCCTTGCCATATTCCTAATGGGGAAAATATTTCTTACCGATGTATCCCATTTCCTAGAAAATATCACTGCAGAAAATCATAAAACAGAGGATTCTGTGCTATTGCTTGCCAGAAAGATCTCCATTCTTGGTTATGTGTGGGAAAAGTACATAAGGACATAAGGTTTATCAGATCTGAAATAACGCTGAACTCTAGCGTTATGAGAAAGTTGCAGAGCATTGTGTAGAGGATGAAATAATGTCTTGTTTGTTGCTTTATTAACATTGGGACTTCCATAAGATCAGAGGATGTAATGTATCCTTGTAAGCCAAATCTTACAGAGATTTAATATTATATTCATTTTACAAACATAAGAATAAGGCCAACCATATTCAGTCATTTGGGGTATTGCACAGTGGTTGTACAGTGAGATTAGTACTATTAGTGAATAGTATCAAATATTGCTGCAGAATCTTCCAAGGACTTCATTTATATTTCTGCAATAAGGCATGTTTGCCATTAATTTACCTTTTTTGTGTTCCGTTTTGGTCAATATACACTGGACTAATACTGGAAGAAAAAACGTATGGGAAGCACTCAATTACAGACTCAACCAACCCTAGTTTTGAAGTGTTGTGTGGAAGTGTATTCCATTAACAAAAGCTAATGCACTCAGCTCGGTCGCTGAAAAATGTATCATCATTTGTGAATTTTAAGCAATGTGAAAATAATTAGCTTCATGCCTTTAAAGGAGTAGTTTTGAGGAATATATGCTGTTTATTTTCCCATTTTTCTTAAACATGAAAGGAGATAAAATCTCTCCGGGGAGCTATTTGTTATGAATTTCACAAGGAGCTCTCATGTTCAGATCCTGCGTGCTTCAAACAGTATACGTAATGAGATCATCCTGGGGGAAATCATGTCTTGCAAACTCTTGCTTACTTCCAGTCGACATTTGAGGAGCCAGGGAGACCAGATGGGTGGGAGTTATATCCACTTCACTTTGGTCAGAGATCCGGTGGGTGTAATGCTGGTCAAAAGGCAGAGCCTCTGACATGTAAAAGAATTTACAAGTACCCCATGGGGAACATAGCCTTCAGTCATCAAGAAAGACTTTTTTGGTTTAAGGCAAATTGTATTTACTCTCATTTAGAATTGTACCTCTAATAAGCTGAAAGATGTAATAAGAACTGTCTTTTATCCAAAAAAATGCATCTTTTAAGAGATTTTGTCATGGTATTTATATTTCAGTGCTTTTAGTTTAGCAAGTTGTAATGAACTGTGGTCATTTGTGAGTGGGCGTCTGTCCATATCAGTGGGCCCAGCCTGTCTAGTTCGTAAAACTAAGCAACCTGGAGGAAACACATACAATGACTAGAGCTAAACCAGCCCATACCCGAGAGAGAGAGAGAGAGAGAGAGAGAGAGAGAGAGAGAGAGATTTACGGTTGGACTTGATGATCTTAAAGGTCTTTTCCAACCTAAATGATTCTATGATTTCTCTCTCTCTCTAAAACGTGACTGTAAAGAAGCATTAGCCCTAATTTCAGTATCGTTCCTAACTCCTCACCTCACCTTGAACCAGTAGCAAAGACTCTCCAGCACGTGGGGATTTGAAGATCGGTGTGGCACAGAAGTACGCTGCCTCTTGTTAAAGGGTCCAGCCACAACTATTATACTGTTCCCTCAAACAGCACTCTTTGCTCGCAAGAGCTGCTGAAGAAACAGCAGGCTTTTAATACCACTGCAGGCAGTTATCTAAAGTTGCATCAGTAGTTTTATTTGTATTCTGCTGAGGACGGGCTCTTTACTGAGCTGTGTAATGCACACTATTGTAATAAATATCACTGCAATGAATTATTTCAAAAACCAGCATCTTCCGGGTGCTTCACAAATATTAGCTGGTTCTTTCAATCTTTGATGAGAAATACGAATGAATCTTACCATCTCTGTTCGCAGAGGAACTAACATCGAGAATATAAAAGCCAAAAAGGAACTCCCTCCTTTCCTGAAGTCAATGTGAAATTGTGACTATGCATCAGGGTCTTGCTGGCCTCCATATGTAAATGTCCCACCAAATATTAATGATAGATGTTTTCAAATATTTGTTCAGATCCATTGAATCTCTCAAAAGCTGAGTCAGGGGCATTCTGGGCAGCAGTCCTCAGCTCACACCCCGCTTTTGATAGGGGATGGGCACCAGGGCAAATAAGTTGCATTAAAAGTTGTTGTTGAAATCCTCACTGACCTATTATAGTAGCTTTTAGGTTTAGGTTTTTTTCAATTTTACTTCACCTTCTCTCCTCCATGCCTTCTCCAAGAAAAAAATCCTCAGAAAAGAAGCAAAATAACAACAAAAAGGCACATGTAGAAGACATGTTTTTTCAGGTCTCTCACAGTTGAATTGACACAAGTTTATCAAATTCTCAGGTCCTTTTTTTATTTCTACATGCATAGCGTGGTAATGGTTTCAGGAAGTACACTTCAGGTCTAAACCATGTAATTAAGATTTGAATGTGATTAAGGATAGTGTCTCATAGCATTTTTCCAAAAGAAAAAGAAAAACATTTTCTGGTTCTTTACAGATCAGTTGTCCAATTCTTACTGCATAGGAATCTCACACAAGAAAGCTCTAGTCATATAATTAAACGGAAAAACTGCCTTAACTTTATGTGTATCTTACAAGAAAAAGTATTTATTCCAAATTAAACAGTGAGTGTAAAGTGGGGGTATGTTAAAAGTGGATAGATTGGCAGATGATGCAACAGTAGCAAGAAAGAAGTTTCTTCCTCCGCAGGAGACAAAGAATGTCATGTATATAAGAATGTGCCATATAAAAAGCAGTTAGACTTTTATATTTGAGCATTATTACCTTTCTATTACCTTAGCAGTTTCTCCTTCCACTGTGTCGTTTCATTACTTTTAATAATTGATTTGTTTCTGTTTGTTTGCTTTGCCTTTTTTAAACTATATTTTGACTTACATCATCTATAAGTAGCTGACAAAAACAGGAGATATCTTTCTAAATATATGGAGCCAAAATTCTAGCTCATCTGTAATTACACTAACTAAAGCATTACTAAAACCATAGTTCTTTTCAACCTTGAAATTTGATATTATTTTAGTAGTTGCAGATTTCATCTTCCCAGCAGAGGGAGATTTTGATCCTTTTTGGAAGTTGTGTTTTCCCATCAGACTCTTTAGTTAAAATGTTGTTTTGTGTATTCCGTGAGAACTGGAACTTCTGCCAAAACCACAGTTGTCATGGCTCTTTAATGGTCTCTTATTTATTTAATTGGCTATGCCAGTTGGCTTCAGAAGTCATGTGCCCAAGTGTTTTTCTTCATTTCTGTTAGCTTGAGTCTCAGTTTTGCTCAATATTTGTCTACAAAAATATACATATAGATTCATTTTACAGTCATTCATTCTTTAGAGATCCGATTTATTTATTTCTGTAAGCTAGTGGAGGAAGGCCAGCTATCTGGATTGGGATTCAATTCTTCTAATGAAGTGTGTGTCAAAAATTGGAAGGATTCCTTCCTAAATTAGGAGGACATCTTCATTGTTCTTTGTGGCATGTTTAGGGCAGTCAGTGAAAGAAAGCGTGTAAGTATAAATGGGCATGGTTATCATCAACAGCCATGCCAGCAGGAAAACTAATAAAACAATGTTAAAGTTATGATGTTCTGTGTGATGAATTTCAGTTTGTTGAAACTGTAAATGCTAGTCACTAGTCACTGTAGAAGATACATTCCTTTTAGAGTTTCCTTATCCTTTTTTGACTTCCTTTACTTCAGAATTTTGTCCTCTGTGACGATTTGTCTTGAAGAACCACACAGAAGAACAGCAATTTGCCCTACTTTATTCTCATTTCAATATGCCTATATAGATTTCTTTTGATGTATTTTTTTGTTTCTCATATGGGTATATATAAAAAAACTGACACGTTGTTTATAAGTACAAAGAAAAGCACTTTAAAATTATCAAATGCAAGAATATATGTTACACACGCCACTTGAATTTAGGACTCTGTTGTACAATCTTTGCATATACAAAATATTCTGTAAGAGCTCCAATTTATCTGGTTGATGGATAAATGATATGAAGAGAATGGGCATATTGATATATGTTAGTCTTGTTTTCTTATGAAATAAGCCTTGCGCAATTTACTTCCACCTGTCAGCAGTTCTAGATTACATTTGGCAGTCCACATCTATATGAGCCACACCAAACTATATTTAAGATACTGGGGGAAACTGAGTTTATGATACTGTTGAAAATATATTCACTGGAAACCAACATCCACTAGTTCGGTTGCTTTTTAGTCAAGCAGTTTTAGCTAAATCATTCAGTTTAGAGCTCTTTAACTTACTAATTTACTAGCCACCATTAAAACTATACTGAAGATGGATCCTTCATATTCTTTAATGTTCATGATCCCTAATACCTGAGCATCTTAAAAACATTAATTGAAATTATTTCTGTAAAAGTCCCTTTGACAAGGAAAGTGGAAGTTACATTTGGAGAATTAAAGCTCTGAGTTTCAGTCCTACAAAGGTGTGTAGAGTATGGGAGTTGGGTGTTTTTACCTTGATACTAAAATTGGACAGGTAGCTTCGGGTTTTTTTCTTATCCAAACTGAGACAATATGGCCTGATTTTTTTCAACATCTTTTTAGGTCTGTGACCTGATTCCAGTCAACTCTGTTTAGGCTGTTCATTATGAAAATTTGGAGGAGGGGGCTTGGTGTAGGAAATTGGGAGGGTGAAAAGCTGGGAAGTGCACAAACTCAGCAGCAGTCGGAATAGTGAAAGCAAACAAGGACAAACCAAAGATGAACCTTGCAATTACAAGTCATTCTCCAATCCTGACTTCCACATCACGGGTCCTTTTACTCGCCAAAATGTTATCAACTGTCAGACTTCATAATTCGTGGGTTAGATTTTCAAATGCAATAGAACAGGACAGGATTGCGTAGAGTCGGGTAGGGTAGGATACATTGTCAGCTATCTGCTGACACCAGAAGGATGATGAGTCTTAGCAATTTCTGGTTCTGCTCCATACCCTGCGGGGGATATACTCTGCTGACACAGATCGTCTGTCCATTCATGCCCGCTTGGTTTGAAGCGACGTTAAAGCAGATGTACAAAGTTTGCTTTGGATTTGGAACACGTTTGTTGCAGATAGAGCGCTCACAGAATTTAAGAGCTGTCCTGTAAAGGCGCTCTCTAATGTGATTTTCAGAGGCTTGTAATTCAATGAAACTTCAATTAATATCCTTGGAAGGAGTATAAAACCTCTTAGACTCCAAGTCCCAGTGCCAAAGTATTGTTAAAGGTTTTTAGAGGGGGAGACTCCCCAGTTTTGCTAATCCCTCCTTCTGAAATCCTGTGAATTTTTTTAGAAGAAACTTAATTTAAAGTGATAAAATCCCCAAGGTAGAGAAATAATGCGCAAATTTCCAGTGCAAAAGGTTAATGTTACCCAATTTTTTTTCCTTTGTTGAGTCATTTTGTGTCTTCCTGACACATCGATTACATATTATATCACTGCAGATATTTTTATGTCAGACTGTCTACTTTCAGGTTACAGAAAGCTTTTAGAGTCTTTAGGCTATGTGGTATTGTGTGCTGTTTTTTCTAAATCTTTTTGCTTCAGTAAGACTGTAAGCTAAGTAAGGTATTCTTGCCATTTTAGAAAGTACTGTTAACAATAGCATGTAAAATACTAAAAATGTCAGTAGCATTAAGTTGTGACATAGTTTTAAAACCAGCCATTGTAGGTGATTATGTGTGTCATTTTCAGAATATTTTCACAAGGTGCTCTCTAAAATTGCCATTGTAGATTTCGTCACACCTTGAGTAAAGCTGAATGTTGTGCCCTTATATAGAAAATTCTCGGCAGTGTGGAAGTCACGTAATAGTATGTTAACTGTAGAGGAGGGCACTTTATAATTAAAATGTCTGAACTCTTGGTATGTGTTGTGTGTGCAAACGTTTTCTATAAAGTGCTTCCTAATTTGGATCCACCTGGCACAACACAGGCAAAAGGAATTATTTCAAGATGCTCATTGCTCCTGTGGCTCATCTAAGCCATTCGATTCTTGTGCTTGCTGTTACTATAAAACACCGATACTGCAATAACCTTTAGAAATGCACCGTTTAGTTGCAGAACAAACGTAGTATAAATGACAGTTCTTGACCCAGAGCTTACAATTTCAGTTTCTATTCGTATTAAGTTGTTATTTCTTTTGTACCTGGAGAATCATAGCAACATCCAAATCCTGCGTTATGGAAATGAATTCTTTAGGGTATACTATTTTGTCTGGGAATCCTCAAGTGTGTACGTTAAAGATTCAATTAGTCTTTCTCTTCCGTTTTCTTAGGTGTTCAAAGTTGGTTCTCTACCACAGCTCAGTTTGTTTTAAAACAAAATTAATGGCATGACTAATTTGTATTAATCAATCTAGAAAAATAAGCCTAAGTCTAAGTTTGTAGATAATTTATTCATTGTGTTGATGTTGTCACTTTCATCCCTCTGATGTCTTATATTGCTCTCAAGCGTTTTGTGTCTTTTTCTCCCAATACCCTCATTTATGACTCTCTTTCATCTATAAAAACAACAAGTTCTGTCCTACTTATCTGACATATAGCTGATAATACAGCGCTGTTTCAAGAGTGCAGTGATTTTGGGGGTATTCAAAAGAAGTAGAAGAATGTGTCTTCCATAAAATGGCTTTGTGTTTCTTGTATATCCCAGCATTCCAGTTCCTTATCTCAAAACATCACATTTCAAATCCCGAATTGACTTTGACTGTGCTTTTGCAAGCCAAAGAGCTAAGATAACTGAATTTGGTTTGCACATCAGTTGTAGCTGGCTGCAATATATCCCTGAATCTGGCTAGGCTTACCTGTAAAGAGAAAGGGTTTGCATTTTCCTCATAAAGCCTTCATAACTTTCTGCAGCTGTGAATGACATGTGAAATACTGTCAGACCAGTATGGTCTGTGGCAGAAATCATTCAGGCTCCCTCTTTTAAAAAGTCAAGATCTAATCTTTTTTCTTTGCCAGTGAATAGGAGGTCAAATAAAGCAAATAAAGTTTCTGAAAGACAGAGACAAATCCAGTTTTATACTCACCACTTTTCTCTCTCTGAACGCTCTGCCCCCACATCGTTAGATTGCGCTCAGTAATTCCCCCAGCTGATGGGATAAGCCCGTGGTGTTTAACAGTGCCTGGTCGTGCTGATTATTTTAGCTTTGCCAATGACACTCTGGCATAATTTTTCAAATTATTTTAACCACCTTGTGCATGAATTTACATGTTTTTAGACAGGTATCCATTTATGGATCAGAAAAGGATGTTATGAAACTTGGTTAAATTAGAATGAAACTGTGTTGATTTGGTGTAAATCATAGTAGCCTTTTAATTTGACTGTAGTTCTGATAGTTTACACAGTCTAAAGGTCTGTCCCATTCCCTAGAAAATGGGGTCAGAAAAACAAATGCTATTTCATGTAAATTTGTGTTTATAAGTATTTATTGTTAGACAGGCCAAGGCCCCTGAATCACAGCTAATAGTGTATTTGTGATGTGAACTGCACTACAATAAGGGGAAAGGGCTTTGGACACTAACTATGATCTTATGTTATTCAGCATATTTATTGAAAGCGTGGTTATATTTAAGGAAAATGTGGATGTTGTAAAAGCTACTTCCATCACTTTGTGAAACTATTCCAGAAAACAAATCCCAGACTTTTTAACATAACATTGACATCCCATTATGTGGTATTCAGTGGTAACATTGCTCTGTCGAAGAAGAGGTACAGACTTTAGACTGGTATGTTAGAGCTTAAGCCATCATGGGCCATCGGCTTTGTGTGCGCTGCCATCCCTTACAACTGTCCCGACTGTTGTCCCTGCTGAGCTTGCATAGCTCGGATATCCTTACATGACCCAATAGCAACATTTGTGCCTTTTTGTGCCGGAAGAAAACCCCTTTATTGTACAGTTTATCAAAGAACATCCTAGGAAAGATGTAAAAGCTGAAAGAATAAAAAGCCTGAGTTGCTGTTTTTAGAAAGTTAATCAATTCTTAAACCTTTAGGTAGGAAATTTCATTTGTTCCTGATTCTTCTAGCTCTTTGGAGGAATAGTCCCCAAAAGATGTATTCACAGTTGTACACACACAAAGTAAATTTCATGAGCTCCCGGGCTATATTATTTACATGAGCAGTATATTCACACAGCAGTGTTACTGCTTAGAGATACTGTATTTCACTGTCTTTCTCATATTCAGACAGGCTCTAGCTTGCCAGAAATTTTTAATTTTTTTATTTATTTTTTTTTCTGAATGAGCATATAACTAACAGATGTTTGTTTTTGGCTCCATGTCTACATTCTTTGAAAGCTGGAGAATTAAATTGCTGACATTCAGACAACACTAATTCACATATCCAGGGAGCCTAATTTGCCATCCCTGAGATCCTGATTCCTGGTGTTCATGGGTTTAAAAACCATTTCAGTGACACAATATAAGAATAGGCTGGGGAGTTTCAATAGTGTGCTCCTGCTAAACATAATCACATTTTATAAACATCTGCGTCTTTACTAGTGTGATTCATCTCTAAGCTGTATACAGCTGTGTTTCCAGTTTCAATTAACACTCCCTTAATTGCATATCCATCTCATGTTACTAATTTAGTTAATTTATTCATAATTAAGAGTATTATATTTTCTACGAAGGTTTGTTGAGCTTAGTACATTATAAAAAATAAAAAAACCCTAAGGCTGAGGGATTTTGATTCTTGCAATAGTCACATGAGAACAAAAATGTCATTCACGTACCTAGAGAGGAAGACAAGATATGAAGGACAGCTTTTTCTCTTCTTACTGTGGAATGAGAAACCTTTGGAAGTGTTTTGCTTTGTGTTTGAAAGCAAATGACAGTATGAATGTGCTCTCTTCTCCTCGGTTTTACCATTCTCCCTTTTGCCCAAAATCTAATGTAATTCTATAGTTTAGACTGATACAGGGGGTTTTAATATGTAAAAAGCAATGATAACACTAAAAAGGGTGTTACAAGAACAGAGGTATTTAGGAGCAAATCAGAGTATGTAGGAACAAATCATCCTGCCTCATGCGTTTTTGTCCTCTAACTTTTATATTTTAGAGTACAATGTATTTAAAAGGACCTGCGTGATTAGGAAGTGTGAGATAACTTAAAAATTAAGCCTGAGACACATTCAGGTGGAAGATAAGGACTGTCTTAGTAATATTATTTATCAAAAGACCTGTTTGCTTTTTAGAAAGTATCTTTTGTATATCAGTACAAGAATCTTGTGTGCAAAATGGTTTAGAAATCCTAGAAACAAACCTTCTTGCAGTTGACCACAATCCAATGATGTTCTTCACTTACCATTTTAGCAGGATTGGTACAACTCTCCAGTACTTTGTAAATACAGATGCTGTCTTCTCCATTATCTTCACAAGCCCTACTGGCAAATTCATTCTAGGAAATGTCTACAATACTAAGGAGTTGTATCTGTAAATGGTCCTCCTACAAAAAAAAGAAAAAAAAAAAAAGGAGAAGGAAAACCCAAAAACTCATCTTTAGCTTGAAGAGTAGTTTGATACTAGTGTGTTAGTGAGCAGGTGAGCAGAACTTGAAAGTTCAGCATCTCTTTCTGGAAAAGAAAAGAGGGAGAAATACAGGACACTCTTCCCTCTTTAAAAACAAAAATATTTGGTAGTTGTTTGAGATAAGTATTATTTCCTAAGTAGACTATATATAATTTGAAGTAAGCAGAGGGCTAAGTTGTACAGAAAACATTGAAATAGTCTGATCAATATGTCTCAAGCAGAGCTTCAGGTTTTTAATGACAGCTGCTGAATCCCTTCTAGCTGAAAATCACAGTTGTCTGCTGCTTCTTCCTTTAATCTTCTCCTTCCTCCAATCTGCTTGATTCTCTTTTTAGTTTCTCTCATTGCTTCTTTTCTCCTTGAAGCTTCCTTTCTTCCTCGTCATATAAGCTTCTCCTTGTCTGTCGTACCATCTACAGTCTTACTGCTGCTTATTAAAAAAGGGCTAGGAAGAAAATCATTAAACAAACAAATAGAGAACACAGCTAGAAAATTTGTAATCTAAGTTCAGAAGAAAAGGAGGGAGGGAGGGAGGAAAAGCGCAATGCAAGGTGCAGATGAGGTAGGCTTTTAGTCATGGCAGTTTTGCGAATCACAACCTTTACTTCTCCCAAGGAATCTCTTGAGATCAGAGTTAGTGAAAGATACAGCCATGCTCTAAGCAGACTTCTAAAGCTCTTCAAAGCAGACAGTCTCGTAATTTTCTTTTCTTTTACTTGTCAAATATTAATGCTGGAATGTAATCTTCTGAAGATAATAAAAGTTTGAACCATTTCAACCTTTTTGCTGCATACTCTGTGTATTTAGCAAATAGAATAACAGTTGCAGTGCTAACCTTGCTGTACGAATTCTAGGCTGCCCCACCTTTTTTGATTAAAATGGTGATTAGGGTTAAAGGAGATTATAGCAATTTGCCAGGGTCCTGTTGCACTGCAAGCTCAAGGTAAGAGAGGGTGATTCGAGTGCCTGCAGAAAGATAGATTAGCATGGGTTGATCAATCTTCAAGCTTCTGTGGTTTTTTACTGCCTAGGTTATTTGCGTACATTCTCCAGATTTTACTATGCAAGAAGGGAAATGCATTCGTTTTCTGTACACAAAAAAAAAAGTTAATAATTTTCTCCCTCCAAGGAGAGAGGGTCTTCAAAAGGGAGCACATAGGCCTTTTAAATTTTATTGTATCAATACCATACTCTGGAGTTTTGTTGCTTTTTCTTTTCCTTTTTCTTACTCTACATAAAATATAGGGCAATTGTACCTTGTGCTTCAGATGCTAATTTTAAACCCCGTGAAAGTCTATATGCATGTAAACCTAGGTGAATTTGTATTTTAAAGAGAATTCCACATGATTTGCTTATTTGTCTAGAGAGAAGCCTGACCCACAAGTAGAAAATAAATATAATATCCAGATCTTGAATCATCTTCCTGCTTAAATTAACCTTTTCAGTTTAAGGTTTTGGGTTCAGATCATTAAGATCAGGTTTCAATTCAGAGCTCTCAATTTCATGACATTAGACATGGGATTCCCATCCATGTTTTTCCCAGAAGAGGACTTTGTGCAATGCAGTATTAGGAAAAATTTGGTTGATTTTTATCTTCTGCATACTTTTACTGACAAAGAAGAAAATAAATACCTGTCGTGAAAATATTGGTAGATTTTCACAGAATCATAGAATGGTTTGTGTTGAAAGGGACCTTAAAGATCACCTAGTTCCAACCCCCTGCCATGGGCAGGGACCCCTTCCACTAGACCAGGTTGCTCCAAGCCCCATCCAACCTGGTGGCCTTGGACACTGCCAGGGATGGGGCAGCCACAACTTCTCTGAGCAACCTGTTCCAGTGCCTCACCACCCTCACAGTAAAGAACTTCTTCCTTACATCTAATCTAAATTTATCCTCCTTCAGTTTAAAACCATTACCCTTCATCCTATCACTACATTCCCTGTTAAACTTCACTCCAACACTTCCAAGAAAGCTCATTTTTTTTACTCACCTAAACAGCGAGTACTTTATTTCACATATATTGTTTTCTTTGACAATGTCAACTATTTATATTACGCCTATTAAGTAGTCACACACCACTTTTGTATTTGTAGTGGCAAAGCTGAGCAGAAAATGTGGTTACATTTCCTGGGGGCATAAGATCATAATATCGAGAAAAAATGAAACAGAAACATGTTTCCTGTAGGCCCCCTTTAGGTACTGGAAGGCTGCTATAAGGTCTCCCCGGAGCCTTCTCTTCTCCAGGCTGAACAACCCCAGCTCTCTCAGCCTGTCTTCATCGGAGAGTTGCTCCAGCCCCCGATCATCTTCACGGCCCTCGTCTATGGAGGAGGTCCATGTCTTTCTTATGTTGGGGGCCCCAGAGCTGAATGCAGTACTGCAGGTGGGCTACCAAATTTGTCAGGCACTATTTGCCTTTAGTGAAGCCCTGTTGACTGTCACCAATCACCTCCTTATTTTCCATGTGCCCTAGCATACTTTCCAGGAGGATCTGCTCCGTGATCTTTCCAGGCACAGAGGTGAGACTAACTGGCCTGTGTTTTGTGTGTTTCAGCTTTGTGTCTTTAACCCCAGAGGACAATTTTACTTACTGTATACCCTCAGAACTCCTGAGGGACCTGGAACAGAAGATATGCCCAAGTAGTGGTAATCTGGATAGCACAAGAGTAACTGTATTACTGTGCTCACAGTTGCTGCTGCTTACAGAGTAAGCTGTTGAAATGACCAGCTCCAAATTTCAGTTCTGAATTCCCCATTGGTTTAGTCATCATTTGTTCTACTACAGGATATGTCTCTTTTATTAGAGAAATTAGTGTCTTCTGTAATAAATATTACTCTTGAACTGTACTTCAGTTAATACTCCTTTTTTTTTTTTCCCTCACAAAGAGTAACTCTTCAAAGACTGCTCTCTGATCCTAAGTAATGCAATAATAGACCTCCCAGCTATCTGGACACATCTTTCTCTGGATCAGCCAATACCTAAAATGTTTATGTTAAATGTTTACTTGCTATGCAAAACAAGTGTGGTCATTTTGAGTCCCTCTCACGTGGGAAATAGAGTTGTATTTAACGGACCACTAAAACAGCCCAGCCTGGGCCTGACCAAGAAAGAAAGCAATAAAAGATCAAGAAAGGGAGAGGGATCATTTAGGCCATCTGAAGATCAGAGGTTTTTCAGTTATGAAAAAGCAAGTTGCCCCTCTGAAAGGATCCCCACATCTGCTCCTGAGTGTAAGTGCAAGTGCTGTGTGCCTTACCTATGCTGGTCTTGTTTGCTTCAATGGAAAGCACATACAAAGTTAGCAGGATTTATCTCCCTGCTTCCTGGTCATGTCGATCCGTTATCCTTCACTTGTGGAAAATCTTCAAAGGTTCTTGGCCTGTTATACTGAATAAGTAAGTCTGTGCGGATTTGCAAACCTAGATTCGGTTCTGAGGTTTTTGTGTGTGCTGTCTTCCCATTCTGAGGATTAAAGCAGCAGCCTCTCAAATTACTTCAGCAGGTTTTGGGTTTGGTTGTGGTTGGGTTTTATTTTTCCCCAATATTTGGATGCATAGGTGAACTTCTAGAATTTTAATTATGTCTGTATCAGATGAGCCGCAGAAATGTAAAAGGGTTTTGGGTGAGATTTAATTTTAGATAGCAGCTCAATTAACTGCATTTGTAAAAACTAGTGCAACTTTAATTAAATGTCTCTACATTAATTTAGTTATTTAATTGAAAATTTATTGGCATAGTCCTTACAATTTCTAACTCTTCTTGTTTGAGGATCTTAAATAACAGATCATAATAATAATTTCTAAAAAAGAAACCCAAACCTGTCTTTAAGGTTTTGCTAGATTTCTACCAGCTTCTTTCAAATAGCAGAAAGGGGGTTTTCCCCGCTAAATACTTATTCTGGTTTATGGATTTTATAACAAGATTGGACATCTGAAAATTCAACCTATAAATGGTGACTGAAGAAGTATTTTCTTTTCTCATACGTGTTGGGGTTGGTTTGTTTTTATTCCATGTCAACTTTTGTCCTCTTTTCATCATCATATCGACGCTGGCTTGTACTACTACAAAC
Source organism: Astur gentilis (assembly GCF_929443795.1). Lineage (NCBI taxonomy): Eukaryota > Metazoa > Chordata > Aves > Accipitriformes > Accipitridae > Astur > Astur gentilis. The sequence goes on from NC_064911.1 coordinate 15,357,236, forward strand.
CTACCACTCGCAAGACTTTTCAGAGCACAGGTGTGTTGGGGTTAGCAGTTTGAGTCCTGGGTTGCCAAGATTCTGTGCTGGCAGAGGTATAAGTAGGGGAGCAGGTCCGGTAAGGAAAGCAGAGGCCCAAGACACTTTAATCCTTCTGTAGTCTATCTCATGACCCAACGACACGAGAAAAGGTAACCACTTCTTTTCACAGTTAGGCTGCATCTATCCGAAGCAGAAATATATAATATATGTGTTAGTCTAAACATTATATATGAATTACAATTCTTTCCAACTTACCTTCCATTTCTGGACCTATTCCAATGATCACAATCTTCCAGTGATAGCACTCAGAATTTCCAGTAGTATATGCTTTCCTCTAATGAAAATTATTTCCACTGCCCTACATTTCCCTTACAATTGAAAAGTGAATTCCATTGATACTTTGCCAAAGAGACTGTTCATAATAATTTTCTTCTCCTTCCCAACACCTATTGCATGCATCAGTTGCATAAGTGGTAATTTGAAGCCTTTTTAGCACAGCTGGATATTTTCATTGATTCTTTTCATCTGAGCATCATTCATTAGAGTTCCTTCATCTTTTTGTCTGCAGTGCACTTTATCTACAGAATGCTGGGATCTGTACAACAAAATAGAACAAAATGTACAAGGACTTGAAGTCCTTTCAGTGTCATATCTGTCAGGTTACAAATTTGAGACAAACAAGCCCATTTGCTTGCCTTCCTTGAGGTACCTATTTATTTTCATTTATTCCATACTGACAAAGAAACTATGAGAAGTTGCACTTGATTGTTCCAATCCTCTTTCTTGCGATTTGCGTTACTATTACCATTCCAAATATTCATTAAAATATATACTTATGTAAATATAGGCTGGCATTTAGAAAATCTCAGGTTTGCTTTTCAGTACAGACATGAATACTACGATCTCTGTCGCACAACTTCACCCTTTCCATCAGGATAAGTATATGACCATATAGAACTTTTACTTCTCTCCTGTTCCTTGTTATAGAAAAAAACAAGTTTGTCATCACAACCAACACTACTTTTTCAGGAATTTTGTAATTAAATGTGTTGTAAAAACTGAAAGTGTTATTGGGAGAGAAAAACTAAGCTTTTTTTAAAAAAAATTATTGTAAGTTGTAACGTGTAAAGACTTTTGAAATTATCTAAGTGAAACTACAAACAGATTTTTTTAAATGATGATGCTTTCTATTTCATTTTTTCTCAATATTATAATCTTATGCTCCCAGGAAATGTAACCACATTTTCTATGCAGCTTTGCCACTACAAATACAAAAGTGGTGTGTGATTACTTAACAGGCATAATATAAATAGTTGACATTGTCAAAGAAAACAATATATGTGAAATAAAGTACTCACTGTTTAGGTGAGTAAAAAAAAATGAGCTTTCTTGGAAGTGTTGGAGTGAAGTTTAACTATTAGTCAAACTTTCAGTTAGATCTTCTTTTCCAAATAGGAAAAGACTAATTTAGCAGACTTCAACAAGAATGCTTACTTCCAAGACGGGTAGCATCTCAGATCAACTTGTTATTTGGGGAGCATTACCTGATTTCCTTCACCTATTGAATTGATGGGAATTCTTGACTAAATGATGGATTTGGGGTAAATGGTGGATAGTCTTTCTGTACTTTTTTATTTGCTGTCATTGAAATGCTTTATTTGTGGTCCAGCAGGTTGTTTGAAGTGAAGTTGGATTGCTATGTATTCTTGAATTGTTCCGTGAAAGAAGCAGTAAAAGAGTAATTTTCCATGAAGGCATAGTGTAATATCTAAACCAGAAAGTTGGGTAAGACGTTAGGTTTATGACCTCATAAGCCATTTTTCTCAATGGTAGGAAGCGCTTCTAAATCAACCAAAATAACTTGTTAAAAAGAAAATCTGAAGTAATGAACAACATCATTATGATCTCAACCTACTCGGCCAACTTGCGAGATGGGTGGTGCTGCTGCTAGGACGGTTGCTGTAGTTTCAGTGTCCCTGATAGCTGATGTAATGTCTGCAGACTGTTAGAGCTATAAAATTACAAATCCAGAAACTGGTGTCGATTGTGCTCCTTCTTAAAATAACACGCGCTTATTTTAAAGGCTGTTTGCTCTAACAAAGAGTTCACATTCAAATACTTTGTTTTACCTGATTGATATAGAACATGTCTAGATAGTAATAATAATAGTGTCTTCTATGGTAATATTCCAAGGGACTGTGTTTCTTCTACATCATCATATCAAGAAAGTTTATCCACCTTTCTGCTTTTTTGGAAGTGTTTTGCTTAATGGCCTCCATGTCCGGGTACATTTCAGCCATATCACCTGTTCGTGAGCACAAAGGGAGTTGCCCAGGCCTGAACATTTGTTCAGCTTCAATGTTAACATAATCTTGAACTTCAGAAAGGTCAGGATTCAAGAGAGGCATCAAATCTGCAGCTTGTTCTATAGCTTTGAAGCACTGCTGAAGCCAAAGAACTTTGACTTTCTACCAAGTATGAAGCAGGTCCTCAGTTACAAGTAATTGTGATGTGTATTTCACTTTGCCTTTCAAATAATAAATAATATTCAAGTCTGATTACTCAGTAACGTGGCTTGGGTTTACAAAATTATACAGTCTTGTTCTGATTTACAAAAGGTGGTCTGATCAACAAGGTTTTCTTTTCTCTGTGCTTACTGCTACTCCATTGAATCTTGTTGATTCTCACTGTTTAATAGTAAGCATTTAACTGAATATTTATTCCCTCGTTCTTTACTTCTAAGATCATAGTCTGCCCAACAGCCAGACCTGATAAGATCTTATGATGAGAAGTGTCTTGGTATCCTAAGAATAAGTTCATAGTGTATGAAATTCAATTTTTAGAACATGACTTCCACTGTTCCTAATATTCTCTAGTTAATATATCCTGGTAATGCAAGGAAACCCGTAAATGGATCATTCAGCATAATAAATCTGCATTTATAGATATAAACAGTAGAATTCTTGAAGATTAAGGCCAAAACATTTTGAATATAGATACTATAGCTAATATGACTCTATTAGGGAAGAAATGTTAGCTGCCCAGTATAGGAGTTGGTGAATGGTTTCCCAATTAATAAGAAAATCCCACTTCTGTTGTTAAACAATTTCAAGTGCTCGTACCAGTGACAGAAAACTGGCAAGTGAAATGGTTTTGCTGATGCAGGAGTCGAGATTAGTAATGCATTTTCTCAAGGGAACAATGTTTGAACAAATCCAAGGTTTCATTTTAAAACTAGGGGAAAAAAAGGATTTATTAAAATTACATCTTTTGACAGCCTAACTTAACTTTGAAGGCGCTCCTCACATTTCCAGTGTTATTGATTCTATCTTGAACCATAATGCAGACACAAATGAGTGGTTATAACTCTCTGGATAGACCTCACTTCTGTAGCTTTAGAGGATGTAGTCATGACCGTGTGCTGTAAAAGTGCATAGTCAATGATGCTGAACCTATACTGGATCAAAGACAGGAGAAAATATTGGTCCTGGGGTGAATTAGTTCTCTGGAAGTGAATTTTCTTGTGCCTCCTTGACTCAGTGTATTAAACCTTGTGTGACTGGATGTGAAAAGAACAAACACAAAAACCCCCCAACTGTTTTACAAAAGTGATATTTAATCAGTTATTTTCCAGAAGGCCTTCAGAGGTCTTCAGGCGGTTCAGATTTTTGCTAGTTAGAAAATAGCTTCACAAGAATGATTTGGAGTTTCTGGTAGTCTTACTGAAGCAAACACAGCTTAAGTTTAATTTTTCTCTTGCTCATGAATGTTCTGTACTTTCTAGATATTATTCTGTACTTAAGCAGACCATTTTTAAAATGAAATTTTCTAAACTTCGTCAGAATAATTTAAGTTCTGGGATGATTTTGGAAGGAAAGAAGTTGTTGCGTACGTGTAGTCCTATGCATATGTTTACGCACACATATCAAAACAGATTCTCTGACAACATGGGAAACAAAAATATGTTTGAGAGCTGACAAGCAGGTATATAATTTATTCTTGCAGTACTAGGCTATCACAACAGACACACAGATGGATGGCTGGGAAAAAAACTGTCAACTTATTTTAAATCCAACAAGTGTCTCTGTATAGACTTTGACGATTTTACCAGTTTCAGTGGAAAGTATTTCAGATTGCCACCAAAAAAAAAAATAAAAAAAAAAATCACGTGTTGCCATGATTTTTATTTCTAAGCAGCACAGAAACCAGCCGATTGTTCTGTAGTATAAGTTTGGTTGGTAGGTACTGCAGTCAAAATACTGAATCCTGGCAACTTCACGAAACAGAAACAGAGGATGTCCTCGTTGTTGAGCCACAGTTGGAGTTCTCATATTTGCACTGGTCAGGAATGAAACATCCTATTATCCAAAAAAAAAGAACCAGAGTGGTCAGAAAAACTTAAAACAGGCAGAATGTGATAGTATGAAGCGAAGGACAGGAGCCCAAGCAGAATCTAACAGGGAATTCACAGTGGTGAGGAGGGGGAGCAGAGTGGGAAGCTCTCGTGAGGGAGCTTCTTGTTGGCATTGGAAGTTTGGAGTCACAGCAGAAAGGATTTGTCTCTTTCTTAAGTATTATACACATCTCTTTGTAAATATACATTTCAAAAGAATCCAAAATATTATGGAATTAGTGCACTTTACTCACATGAGTGTATAAATTTGTATTTTTCACTTACCAAATTCTGCACCCGTCAGATACGTGATCCTGCCAGTTGTTCTCTCATATGATGAACATTAACAGTACAAGGCCTGTATTCCTGGTTTCTCAGCTGTTGTTTTTTCCCCTTTTTCGTCCCTGATTGTCATGATTGTTTTCCCTTGTACAAAACAAATGCTAAATAATAAGACAGTGTAATGGTATGGGCAGCTGAACTAGAAACACACTGATAGGGTAGATGCCCTTAGGGAAATGCCATGGAATGGTGTACAAGGACATATATTTCAGAGTCAAATGCAACCCCGGTTTCATTGTGGGTGTTTTTTTCTAAAATACATGTAGGCTTGGAAATTTTGCCTGTGTGGGTTTCCTACCAAATTTTTCAGTCTCACTGCACCCTGTTCAGTTCACCAGCTCTTCTATTTCAACAGTTTCTCCAACTGTAGTTCTGCAAGCTCACTTTGGGATTTGCAGCTACCTTACAGTCTCATGTCTGCCACCGTTGGCAACCCAAAAAGATAAAAATTACCCAGTCAAAAGCAATTGCAGATCATCAGAGCGGAATCTGGCTTCTGCAGCCAGAAAGCAGTGACAGACATATAACTCTAGGCCAGCGCTGCTATTCCAGCAGTATGTAATCAAAGCACTTGTTTGTTCAGAGGAATCTTACTGTAGGGTGGAGTTATTGACTGAATAGACTGTCTAAATAATCGCTTCTGTCTTAGGTTTGGTTGGCTAAGAGTTTTGTTTTTTCCTGAGACTGTGGGGGAAGACTGTGGAGGTCATGAAAAAACCCTATCAGGGTAGAAAAGACGAGACGTAATAGGATCTGCAGTAGGCAGAGAGAAAGTGCTACAAGAGAGAAAGAGAAGGGAAAAGGTAAAACCTTCCTACAGCGAGGTTTTACATTTTTTTTTTTATTTTTACAGATAAATTTTAAAAGTCATAACAAAATTAAAGTATGTAACTAAATGATATTAAAAGGCAAACAGAACAAGTAAAACAATAAATGGCCTGACAAAAAATGTCAGTCTTATAGGCATGTCTTTATTATAACAGAAACAAAATTTCAGCTATGTAGTACCAAAAATAAGAACTGTCTTTATTGATTCAGAATGGACAAAGAAAAGCTAACAAACTAGGACAGAAAGGTTTCAGAGTTAAATGACTCTACATCCACAATTTTATTCCTTGGGATTTTCATGAAATTAAAAAAGTGAACACAAAAAAAACCCCTAATTAAATCTTTGTATTTTCCATTTGTAAACTTCTGATTTTAAGTTAATAATTTCTGCATAAAGTTACACAAGAGTCAGTGCTGCATGAAATTCCTTTGCATGTCTCATTCAAATGCATAAACTCATTGCAGCAAATAGTATGTTGAACAAACATTATTTCATTTGCTTTTTACAGATGATCTGATTATTTTTATTTGACATAATTTGTCAAAAATCTTACATAAACTTACTTCTGCCTTCAGATTTCTGTAGAAATCCTAGCCATCCTGATGTATTGTGGTGGGTTGAGCCTGGCTGGAGGCCAGGTGCCCACCGAAGCCGCTCTGTCACTGCCCCCCTCAGCTGGACAGGGGAGAGAAAATATAATGAAAGGCACGTGGGTTGAGATAGTGACAGGGAGAGATCACTCACCAATTACTGTCACGGGCAAAATAGACTTGACTCGGGGAAATTAATTTAATTTATTACCAATCAAAATCAGAGTAGGATAATCAGAAATAAAACCAAATTTTAAAGCACCTTCCTACCTCCTCCCTTCTTCCCAGGCTCAACTCCACTCCCAGTTTTCTGTACCTGTTCCCCCCCAGCGTCGCAGGGGGATGGGGAATGGGGGTTGGGGTCAGTTCATCACACCTTGTCTGTGCTGCTCCTCCCTCCTCAGGGGCAGGAGGACTCCTCCTCACTCGTCCCCTGCTCCAGCGTGGGTCCCCCGCGGGGTCACAAGTCCTGCCAGAAAACCTGCTCCAGCGTGGGCTTCCCACGGGGTCCCAGCCTCCTTCGGGCATCCCCCTGCTCCGGTGTGGGGTCCTCCCCGGGCTGCAGGTGGAGATCTGCTCCCCCGTGGACCTCCCTGGGCTGCAGGGGGACAGCCTGCCTCACCGGGGTCTTCATCACGGGCTGCAGGGGAATCTCTGCTCCGGCGCCTGGAGCATCTCCTCCCCTCCTTCTTCTCCTTCTTCTCATCTGCAGGGCTGTTTCTCCCACGTGTTCTCACTCCCTTCTCCCAGCTGCTGTTGTGCAGCAGTTTTCCCCCTTCTTAAATCTGTTCTCCCAGAGGCGCTACCACCATCACTGATGGGCTCAGTCCTGGCCAGCAGCAGGTCCGTCTTGGAGCCGGCTGGCATTGGCTCCATGGGACACAGGGGAAGCTTCCAGCAGCTTCTCACAGAAGCCACCCCTGTAGCCCCACCACTACCAAAACCTGGCCACGCAAACCCAATACATGTATTAACCCTGTTTGTCATTTGGACAATGGGCTTGCTCACCTAATTTTATTGGCATCCGATTGATTTTGTGATTAGATGATCCTACAAAAACCTTACCTAATGGGCAAGTGTCCATTTCTGTTGTCATATACTGGTGGTGCGTCTGGTTTGGTTTTGGTGGGTTTTTTTACTTCCTGTAATACCTGAGAATAAATTTCAATCTCAGAAGTGTTAATGAAATTTTATATAAAAATATGGCATCTGATCTTGTAGCATTAAAGCAAATAGCAGCTTCATTGTTAGTTTTCCTGAAAGTAGAATCAAGCCCATCCTTATTTCTGAAACTGTACACATGGGTTTAAGATGCTCTTTCACTGATTTTTAAAAGCATTTTATAGAAATAATGAGGACCTTTCATAGAGATCACTCTTAAGTTTTATAAGCTACAAGAATGGTTTTAAGGTTTTTTTGTCTTGTGGAATACTTTCTTGAGCAAGCTCTTCATAATGAAGCCTTTCATAAACAGATTTTTTTTCAATAGAATGCTCATTTGTTTCCTTTATTTGCCTAACTTGCAGGCCACGCGTCAACTTGTCACTGTGATAACAACAGCTTGCAAGTTAGACATTCAGAAAGGGTTTCTGACTTAGTAAATTAAAGTTCCGTAATTGCCAATTAAACTGCCTGACAGTGTATTATATAGTGCCACCATACAAATACTGGAAATTCAGGTTTTGAGGCTGGCTTCAGACTGTTGGAAATCTTGTCTTTGCTTCTGTCCTATTATTACTCCTTGTTTCATCGAGCACTCCCCTTCAGCAGCACTTCACCTCAGGATCTCTATCTTTCTTACTGTCTTAATTCTCCAAGATCTCTTCCATTCTTAGAATTTCCCCAATGCTTTGCTCCTAGAAACAAATAAGTAGTAAGGCAAGCCTAAACAGAAATTATTTACTTGGGGGAAAAAAGTGATAAAACACAGATAGCTGTGAAAATAAGGTGGTGAATTTCAGAGAGTTTTTTATGGCATTCAATAATAAACAACACAAGCATTTTTCAAAATGTGACATTATCTGGAAGTTAAAGGTTATTTTTCATATTTGAAGCTGTGCAGACAATAAATGCATTTTAACAACTCCACCACAGTATTTATCCTCCAGAGTTTGTTGCGTTCGTTTTTGAACTGATAGGCAAAAACGGTATGTTGAATGTTTGCACTAATGTGAAGTCTGTGAAATGGCAATAGTCAGTGCAGACCAGTTACAGTTTTCCTGGAAACACCAAATATCACAGCTTTAATTCCACTGCATCCTGCAGGGCTGCTGCTTGGGGCTTTGTTCTGCTGGGAAGGAAGAACCCTCCCTCTGCTCGTGGGAGGACCTGAATCTGTGAAGTGGATAGATCTGGGGATTGAACAAAGGCATTTTCAAAGATTTTAGTTTCATCTGAGACCTTTACAGATTGACAGTGGTAAATAGAGTATTCAGCTTTGCAAAGAGAGGGCTAATAACAGATTTAAGAAGAAAACTGCATGTAATGTTACTGGAATTACTTGAATAAAATTTATCGCACTTATGAAGCACACTATATGATAATGCTGGTTTTTTGACACAGATGAAGTGATGGTTTTCTTGAATGCATGCATATGCTGTGATCCTTCATGCCAGTATAACTCATAACTTTCGCTGTATACCAGCCTACATTCTCCATAAATATGTGCTATAATATTATTTATTTTTTTAATATTATAAACACTTTTTCTTCTCAAATAGATTAAACTGTGGAAATAAGAGAATGTATCTTCTGATTTAAATTGGAAAGCTTTTTGTATCGTTGTCATTTAGCGGTATGGGCTATATATAACTTAGGTTTTGCTTTCATGTCACTTGAATTTAACTCACAGATTAGAAAGCATAAATATATAGCCTTTGACCAGCTGCAGGATGAAGACAGCTCCTCTCACAAGTCATATTACACTATTATAGGAGTTTTGCCATTATCTTCAATCACTGTAGTATCAATTCTATCAGCAATAGTTTCCATTCGAACTGTTATTTGCCTAGAGTCATTTTATTATCTTTCAGTGTGCTAAATGCATGTCTTCCCCGGGGAGAAAAAGAGGCTTTTGTGCAAAATCAGGAGTTGTAGTTGTATACAAAGAAGTGTCAGATAACAGGGAGCATTAGGCACTGATCGTATGGATGCTCCCAAGCTTGAGCAGCTGCTGGGATATAGAACATTCTGCAGAAGTCATTGAGACTGAGAGGCCATCTTCAAAAGGTTCACTGGACAAGAACAATAAATAAAAGTTTGTTTAATCCATCCGGTCAATAATCTCACGAAATGAAGCTTCTCTTTTCATGTTGTCTCAGCACTTGATTGAGCAAGTAGTTTTAATACATCTTGAAACAGAGTATCATAGTCTTGAGATTGCCAGTTGTGAGATGAAACAAGCAAATAATGTGAATAAATCACACTGTAATGAAACTGTCCCTACCTGACATTACTTTACTGGTTTCACCCTGTGCAGCTAAAAAGGAAACCAAATAGGTGATCTGTTTGGGGAAGTTTTGGGACTAAGGATTATTTAGAGTGAATAGATTTATCACTATTGGTGCAAGTCTAACTCTCAAAGAGGAAAAGGATGAGAAAGAAGAAAATATGAAAGAGAAGAGATATGGGATTAGTACAACTGCTACTGCACGTAGAATCCTTTATTCTTTATTTAATTATTATGCATTATTATCCTGTAGTGGCCCCCAGTAAAAAACTTTTTTGTCTTATCTTCCACCTTCTCCTGTGTTTTCCTATATTCCTCTTCCTCCATGCACTCCTTCTGTCAGTCTTCCCAAGAATTGTCCTCCTTTGCATGCAAACTCACTTAGGAAAATTAAACTTCATAAAAGTCGTATTCATACATATCTTTAGAGGATTATTCTGAGGTGTCTCTCTTGGTATGAGCGGAATTGTCTCAGGAGATATGTATTTCTCTTCATTTCTGATCAAGGAAGGCTGATTTAGCTGTCTCACCTTAGGAGTCCTGAGTTAGGACAGATAAATCTCACTTACACAGTCTCCCCTGTATACCTTTTTGCATGGTATTAGATATACAGTAGCATACTCAGTCTAAGTAATTCTTCAGCTCTTATTTGTAAACATTATTAGATAAAATTGAGAGTTGTACTACATATGTATGAAAAATGTATTTTAACTGCATTTGGCGTAGCAACATGGGCTTTAAAGTGTGAACTGAAGTGATAAAAGAGAATGAAGATACTCAAGAACAAATTAGGTAGACAAGAAAACGAAAACAGTGAACAAGACAGGACTGAAAATTGAAGTCTCTTGAATACTGATGGAATGGTAATCCCAGAGGAGCCAAAGGGCAATACAAGTGGAAAGGAGCTGAAGATGGTGAAAGAAAAAACTTCAAAATCGTAATCAGCTAAAAGTAGTACTGAGTAAAGACAATAGTGAATGAAATCCTCTGTTTCTTTTAGAAGTAACCTGTATAAAATACAGGTCCGGGCTGTGAGCTTCTTACTTGCAATGATGAGCAGTTACTCCCAAAACTAATGCTAGTAATGGCACTGGAGATTCACAAATCTGGGGAAAAGGAGCAATAAAACTAATATGATAAAAGATCAATGAAAGTGAGAGAATGTAACTGGAACTATAAAAGAATAATCTTCACTGGTGATGCTCAACTGATACAGGAAATTGCAGGCATATGTTCTGGAACAGCTATAAAATAAAACATTTCTTGAATGACATTCTACTTACAGTTCCGTAAGTCACCAAAGATACATTCCCCTTGGTACAAAAACTGTGTATATTACCTGACATTTCAGAAACACGTGCCATTTTCAGTGCAACAAGAATGTATTAATTTTTTTGAGTTTAATGAGAGAAAAAAAGGGGGGGGGGGGGAGCAAAAAAATCACATTAAAATCTTGTTAAGAGACAGTAGGACTTTACCTTAGGGATGGATTATGAAACATGAATAACAGCGTTTTCAACAAAGTACAAAAAAGAAGAATGTATTTTAAATTGTTTAGAAAGATTTTTAAACAAAATAGAAAGGAGTCAGTTCCATTTCAAAAATGTAGAAAGTATAATAAAGAGAAATAACAGTATTATTGTAGCAGAGAAGCAAAAGAAAGAAAAAGGCTACAGCAAAGTGTCATTTTTTTATGGCTTTACAGTTGTATATTAAGGAGACCTAACTATGGTACACCTGATGTTACTTTCCATGCGTGCCCCAAAAGTGAAGAGACAAAGCCTAAAAGAAAGGCATCTATCAAACCACCATGTTAGGGTAGGAACAGTGGGTGGTTAGAGCCTACGAAGACTAATGTTTCAGCAACAACAGTATCATAATTAAACATTTCAGCCTTTTCCTATCACAAAACGTTTAAACATATTTAGACTGAGGATAGCAAAATAATCAGATGACAGAATTTCTGTAGGAAAAATGCAGAGGAAGGATGGGGGCAATGTCGATGTAGCCCTGCAAAACTTTTTTATACTTCTGATGCTTGTATAATATTTTAAGAACCATCAGAAGAGTGTAAATGTGTTCTAATGTGATGTACCTGAAATCTAAATGTACCCTTTTTTTTTCTTAAGTGATGGGAGATGTTAATGGCCTCAAGAGAGGTTTTTGCAGATCAATGTCCTGTACTTCCCTGCTGGAAGTTGCTTTTCTATAAGCTTTTGACAGAGAGAGTTTAATCCCCAGCACATCTTTCGTAAAGGCTTCTCACTGGAGCTGATCTTTTCTATTGTTTCCTGGCCCAATCCAGATGCCTTCGCTCACACAAAACAGTAACTTCTTCCGTGAATAGCGTGGGTGAAATCTGTAAGACTTCCTGTGGAGTAAGATGCTACTTAGTATGAATGTGACTGAAGAAATAAGAATGTACCCCTTGAAACTCACTTGAGGTAGAAATGGGAGAGAAAAAAGTATCAAGTTTGTGCAATCAGTCACAGAAAGCAGAGAACTGAGTTATTTTACATTGGATATTTTGAGGTAGTCTATCTTACAACTTTTCCCCTTTTTCTAAGTTGCTGAAACCTTCTTGATGTAAAATGGTTGAGGAATTCTTTGTATGTAGAACTGATGAGACTGTGGGGGGGTTAAGAGGGAAAGAGGGAAGAAAAGGGTGGAACTGAGCTATCAAATCACCCGTGTTTCCATTGCTTTCAGTGGAGGAGACCATCATCATTTTAGATTTGCAGAAAATACAGAAGATGCTTATGAGTGTAACATGCTAATGACAGCTTACAGTTCTGGAAACATTATGAACTTTATGTGTGAAATAATACTACGTATCTTCAGCTTTGGGAATAATTTTTATTAGACCGCATTCCATCCCCCCCTCCCCCTCCAATAATCTGAATTTCTGGCTTTGGGAACTAGGATTTCCCCTAGATTTGGTACAAGAGCACGTTGCATAAGAGGTGAAAAACTGGGGTTTGTACTTGAAGGTATTCCCGTTCTGTTCATCCCAGGATTTGAAAAACAGGTTTCTCCTAATTTCCTCTATTTCCCAACAGAATGCTTGAAGCACATATATCTTCATATATAGGCTGCTTATTATATTTAACATAAATATCATGGAAAGCTCATGGCAGAATTTTTTTCTTATAAATAACACTCATCATAGCTTATAATCCAGAACCCTCCAAACACCCTGTGTTTTTTAGCAGATCTAATACCACTGACACAGCAGAAATGTATATACTCACAGCAGGAAAAGAGAGGACTGTAATTTCAGATTTGTCCCCGTTTCCTGATTTTCTAAGGCTTCTGTTCCTCAGTTTTAACTACAATTGCTCACTCAACCCTTCGTTGTAGGTCACCATCATTCTTTTTAATTCCTCCAGGCTCTCTCCAATTGATCCACATGTCTCTTGGTTATGGTGCCTAGAGATGTTCACAGTATATTGCCTAAAGTCTTACAGATGATGAGTAATCCTGAAGGATAGATAGGCTGTTTAAAATAAAAAAAAAAAAAAAAAAAAATTTATGTGGAAACATTTCGAAGCATATAGTGTGCAGATGCCTTGATCGCAAAAGTAAGATTTGGTCTCGGAAAGAATATATGCCATGCTGAGCTCCATACTAGACGGTTTTACTTACTCCAGAACGCATTCTGTCCCTAGTCGCAGGCACCCAATCCCCACTGCCTTTCAGAATGTCAAACAGCATCAAAGTTAGATTCATTTCAAGATCAATAACCTTCCAGAGGTTCAGGGTAGCATATACATTTTAGTTTGTCTTTTCCCCGGCTTACAATTCAGAACTAAGAGTATATATTTTGCTGAAGGCAGAACAGACATCACTGCATCTATAGGTCTGCATAGTCAGAGCGTCTATTTTATGGGGCTGTATAGAAGATACATAAAGAAGAGCTTTATACTAGGAATGATGGGCTTGGAAAAGGAGCTGATTGAGAACATACGGGTGAGGATTAAAGAGCAGACCAGCGTGGGCGTCTGCTATAGACCACCGGACCAGGAAGAACAATTGGTTGAGGCCTTTTACAGACCGCTAGAAGTACCCTCATGTTCACAGGCCCTGGCCAAGGCCCCGGTTGGGGACCAGCCTGGTTAGCTGCTGGAGGGACAACACAGTAGGCCGTAGGCAATGCAGTAAGATCCTCGACAGCATTGATGAAAGCTCCCTGACGCAACTGACAGAGGAGCCAACGAAGAGAGAAGCTCTGCTGGACCTCATACTGACAAACAAGGAAGGGCTCATTCAGGAGGTGAAGGTCGAAGGCAGTCTTGGCTGCGGTGACCATAGTCCACAAGCCTGGACTTCAGGAGAGCAGACTGTGGCATCTTCAGGGATCTGCTTGGAAGAATCCTATGGGATAAGGCCCTGGAATGATGAGAGGTCCAAGAAAGTTGGTTGGTATGCAAGGATCACCTTTTGCAAGCTCAAAACTGGTCCATCCTCAAGAGCAGGAAGTCAGGCAAAAACGCCAGGAAGCCTGTATGGATGAACAAGGAGCTCCTGGCAAAACTCAGACATAAAAAAGGACGATACAGAAAGTGGAAGCACGGACAGGTGACCTGGAAGGAATATAGAGGCACTGTCCAAGCATACAGAGAGGTGGTTAGGCAAGCCACAGCCCACTTGGAGTGGAATCTAGTGAGGGATGTCAATGGGTATTTATATATTTGAAGCTAATGTAAATTGTGAATTGAAAACTTTTTAATTGGTGCAGTGCTCTTTTGTGAAAAAATAGTTGCTAACTATCATCACCTGTAAAATGACTTTCTTGGCATACTATAAAATTCTGCAAGGAATTTGGCAGAAAAGTAGTTCAGATTGATTAAATTACATACAAAAAGCAATATTAAAAGAGAATTAATGTGGCTGGAAAGTCAAGAATTTGAAACCTTTGTTAATAAAATGCTCAAGAATGGAGGATGGCACAGCACTCTCCTGTACTTTTAAAAAGCTGAGTCCATGCTCAGCTCATATCAGTTTCATAAAATATTTTATACCTAACAAAAGCGCATCAGTAGAAATGAGGAACATACAGTGATGTGAAAGCCAATTCCCTTGCAGAACCGCCCCCCCCAGCATTTGTGATGGCTTTTACAGGAGCAGTGGAGATGGCAAATGCTTGGCCTGTCTGACAGTTTATCTGTTATCCAAAACAAAACAAGTAATGTTTTCCAAGAGAACTGTTTCCTAAAGATGTTTGTTCTTAAGATTTCACAGGGTTTACAACTGTTTTATTCCCTCTGAATTTGAATGGTTTTGTTATTTAAACCATAAGACCTAACTTTCTTTCCTTAGGCATAGAGATACACCAAGCCTGAAGTTCACTGATTTAGGATGATAAAACAAAGGCCTAAGAAGCAATGGCTGGTTATTCACATTAGACATAATAAGTCAAGGAGATTGTTCTTTTATTTACTGTTTTCTAAGGCTCTACGCCTAGGGCTTTAAGATGTTCCCTGAATTCTTACTACATTTTACTCTCTTATTTCATCTGAAGATTAAAAAAAAAAAAAAAGGCAGTCAAGGTACAATACATGTATCCTACTAGATTTTAGGATTTCTTTTTTTTTTTTTTTTACTGAAAGAATTGCATGAAGTCACTCAGATTTCAATCTGCTGAAGTATACAGTCCTACCATGAACCAGAAATCTTGGAATTTGAATGTAGTCTTTGTAACAGCTGTAAATGCACGCGAATAACATTACATTTATCTATTTTTTTCTTTCACATGGAAAACAAGCACATATTATGTTAACTTTTACACTTTGAAAAGATTTTGGATTACAGAACTTTTCACTGGGAAACCAATTGCCCTTTGCTGTGTTTTCAACTCAGTAAATATCAAGACTTAAACCTGAAGTTCAGCAGCTGAGAACAATGACTATCAATTGCCTTTTCCCCAGCTGTTCCTCATTAACAGCACAAAGTGTGCTTATTTAAATCCAACCTTATCTCCTAATGTACAAGGAACAGTGAGTGGCTGAATTCAGTAGCTATTAGGAGTACAGTAGATCAGATCTTCCTGTTTATTGATTTGTAAAGAACAGCCTCGTACTGCTTTGGCAGCTCTGAGCCAGTGAGAGAGAAGAAAGAAGCTTTTCAGCTCTTGGGAGGAGAATTGCTGGGTAACATTAAAGAGGGTCTTGTAGAAGCCAGTTTCCTTTGATATGCAGTCAAATGGGATGTGATTGGAGTCAAGGTCAGGAGGCTGTGGAAATGCTATGAATATGGTGGGAGAATTAAGGGAGTGTTATTCTAATAAGTATTGTATGTATGCATCCTTATTAATACAGAAAATTGCCTTTCTCGTTTCATGAGAACAGCCTTTGGTGAAGCAAATTTTTAAAAAAGGCGATTGTGTGTCATTTTGCTGCTGCACTAAATATAGCTGTTTAGATTAGAGACTTCTATTCTTTTTCTTCTTTTTTTTTTTTTTTTTGCCATTTTTTCTCAGAATCCCCGGCATATTCAGCCATTCAACAATTGCCTTAACTCTATATATTTTGCTTTTTTTTTTAACTAGTGATCTCATTTCTACTGTCTCATGTCAGTAAGCAGTAAAAATAGCTACTTACACACCTTCATCTAATTTGCCTGTATTTGGGGCAGCATAATTATGTAATTAGTGTCTCTATAGTATGCTGTATGTGCCCTTAGATGCCCTTCCAAAAAGGATATAATTTTGACCTTAGAAGAGTTTATGCTGTTGCTGTGTTTCAAATTAATAGCAATTTGAAGAAGTTAAGCTCGAACATAAATGTCTAACTTTACTGAGTGGGATAGGTGATACCTACCAGACCTCCTTACTCTTCTATCAATGATCTTAAAACAGAAAGTGAAGTAATTTCACAAAATAGAACTTAACAAAACCCATTCCTCCTCCCCTATTTTAACTTGGTGGATTGAAAAATGTTCTAATATTTGCCTATAGGCAAAATATTGGTATATTGGTGTGTACATATATATAGAGAGAGGTATATTTTATTCCAAAGTGAGAACATTCAGAGAAATCTGGTGAGGATAAGTTTTATTTTCCTTTGGGGGGGGGGGGACGGGGGACCACAACCCCAAACCAACATTTTTATCTTCAATTTGTGTTAGGATTCTAGCACTTGGCTAGTATGGCAGTAGACCTAGCAATGGTGAATCAGAAAAAGGGAGAATTGAAATCTTTTTTTCCATTATAGTATTAATAATCCCCTATCAAAATAGCATTTGACACTATTAAGTCTCTTCAATGACAGCATGATTTGGCTTAGAAACAGGGGTAGAAACTGCTGCTCATTTCCATGAGCATCAGAGACAAAAACATATTTTTTTTTCTTAGAATAAAAATCAACTTAAATTGCAGACACGTAAAAAAGCGTGCAGAACAAACGTAGGAAGAAAAAAAAGCCACTTATTGCCTTACTTTGCTTGGCAGATTAAGATATTTCTAAAGAGATCCACCTAGAAATAAACCAGGGTGGGCCGCAAGAGAGATAATGTACAAAGATGTGTGATATACAATTGTATAGACTTCTCATTTGCTAGTTTCATGTTTTCAACTACATTGACTTTTCAGATAATGTTGTCACTGGTGTCACAGGTAGAATTGTTTTGGGGAGAGTTTTTTGTTGTGGTTTTCTTTTAAGTGAATACAAACAAATAACCACTCTATCAGCAGAATGGGTTTTGATTCATTGTTCTGCACATTGTTTCTTCTGAAGCACTTCCATCTTTTTCTAGCCTTTTAGGAGAAAATTGACAGTTATTTTCAATTATGGCAACTCGATCACACTGCAAGAGGCTAATGGATACTAATTTAACCCGTTTCTGTAATAAAGCTTCTTTATTTCCTTGCTTATCAAATACCCTAAGAAAAATGTAACTGTTATGAACATGTGATTGCAGTTTAAAAATTAGAATGAGAAGAAAATTATTATATCTTTTTTACAGGAAATAGTCTTTGCGAGATAGATAGTAATGCTTTCGAGCAGGGAGAGATGAGTGTATAATGCATCTTTTTAGCTGTTTCACTAGCATGGCAGCAGTTGAACTAAACCATGCTATAGTAGAGCAAAGGCATTTTTGTTAGTGTCATTTAGGAAGAACTGTAGGTGTTTGTGCTTTTTTGCTCAAGAGCGTGCACTTGCACGTTTGCCATTCGCGTTGGCTAGGAAAGCCAAATGCAGTTGCATGCTAGATCTCTTTAAAGAAGCACTGCAAGAGACGTATGAATATATCAAGAAGGGAGATACATAAAGAGTGTTCAATAGATAACTAACATTTTAGTGGTTTTGCATGCTTTGTTCTTCATCTTTAGAAAAGGATGTGTCCAAACAGAGGACTGTGATAGAGAAGTGAATTGAATAATAATTCAGGTGCAATTCTTGAATTAGAGTTTGGAACCCACAGAAGTCTCTTTCTGAATTGCCTCAATGCTAATGAGGGTGGAAGCATTCACATCTTCACCTGTAACATTCCCTGTTTGCCTGATGTTTTCTCACTACGTGTGATCACTAGCTTCATTGGCCACTTAAGATTCACAAATGAGACGTTTTTGAATAAATTCCTTGCAGAGTGCATTGAATGTGAGTTCTCTAAGTGTGCTGAGCACAAACAGGCATTCCACCGCTCCCCTTCACTCGTGCAGTATTGGAGTCGCTCATTTTGCAGATTAGATTTTAGCCTAGTGATCAGAGATTAGCTGTCCGGGGCATAAGCACCCCGGAGGTAGTTTCCTCTACTGAAGGTGTTCAGTTGAACATCAAAGCGATGGGGAAGACTGGGGCAGGAATTAAGACACAGTGTTAGGCCTAGGCTGAGTATTATGTTGTCCTAGTATGGAACTTGTATATCCAAGAATACAGGATTCATGGATCGAGAGAGAGACCATTTTTAGAGCTCTTTGCTGAGGCTGCTCGTTATTTGCAGGCACAACTTTAACAACATGACGGGGTGTGCCCCCTTCCTCCACCACATCTTTCTGAATAGCTCAGCAACTCCAGCACACCTTAATAAGTTGGTGTTGGGTACTTTTTAAGAACATGGAAAATACTGGGAATGAAACAACTTAATATTGCCTCTTCATCTATGCCTGTTTTGTAGTGTGGACATAAACAAAGAATGCTTTAGATGCAATAAAAATGTTCTCGGTTAAACCCCAGCAAAATTTAAAAAAAAAAAAAAAAAAAAAAAAAAAAAGAGATTGATTAGTAGTAGACCCAAGTCAAATCCATCAAATCCTTATACTGATTTCAGTGGAGCTGTTCTAACAGGTGTTTTCAAGGTTGAACCCCTACATTAGGTAAAGTACTTATAAACTATTCTTAACAACTACATGACATAGCTTTGCTTTTGTTATTGTTGTAATCTGTTTATCTGAAACTGATTATCTGTTCAGTTCCCATGGCTGCATCCAAATGATGGGAAACAGAATTTGTTTCATCAGATGTTTTCAAAGTCTTTAAAGGAGAAGAACTTTAAATAGCATTTGTTTGTTTGTTTAGCAGAAGCTGTTTATGTTCCATGTCAATATCACTTAAAACCAGTATAGGATTTTTAGTATTACTGTCTTCATCTTCAAGTATAATGTTTACTGCACTACTGTGGCCCTTTCATTTGTTAGAACTGAAAGAAGGTAAATGTTATGTAAAACAGCGAATTAAACAATAATGGAAATGCATGTCTCTTGAAGCATGTACCCTCAGTGAAGAAAAGCAGCAGTTCAAGTATCCTGATCACAGAAAATGCTAATGTTTGTTTTTAAGTCAAAATCAGATATAAAAAGATTTTAGTCAGTTAAAACCAAATTCTCATATCTTGATTCAGATAAAGCAATAGCCGACTTCTTGGAAATCTACCTATTGATTTTTTTATTATTATTTTTTTAAGTAACAATGCTTGCTGAGAAATACTGTAGAGAGTTTTACCTAAAAGATACCCAAATCCAATCCATAGTCCCATCTTGCGTGTTACATACTGGTGATAGTACCTTTAAAATGATTACTTTTTGCATATTAGTCTGGCTAAGCTGATACTAGTAGGAAGAGATTACTGAAGTCAGAAGACATAATTTTTCCTTTGGCTATTGAGACATGGCGGGGGGTGGGGGGGGGGGATGTATTTGCAAAACTCATTCACAGTCTTTATGTTTGCTTCCATTTAAGCAAGGAAAATGAATGCTTGAATCGGGTTCAAAATTTTGCTGTTTTCTTCACACACAGCTCCAGTTTTTCACAACATCATTTTGTTCTAAGGAAAACTGTACTCGTTCAGAGTGTAGCATACACAAATACATAGGATACTGTTTGTGCTTATATTGGAGCAACCTATTTCACTTGACTTGGAAGAAAACAAGACAAAATTTTAAATTTAGGCATTACCTATAGCTTCTTTCTGAAAATGAATTAAAAAAACCCGAAACTTAGGTACCAGTGAGAATTTTTTTTCAAGAATCAAAAATCAGTTATGAAGACTCAAGGTGGATGTGATTCTCCTTTTCCAGGTAGTTAGAATGTAAACCACAAAGCCAAATCCAACTCTGATTTTATTGGATCAGAGACACATTCTTCTGTAACTTTAAGTAATCATTGTTTGCCCAGTGGGGTTTTTTATTGTTCACAATAACCCCATGTTCAAATTCTGTTATTTTATCATTTACATCTTAGTCTTGGTGAAGTTCATAGAGACTGACTGCAATAATTTTCCTTGCTCTACCATCAATAGTGAGTTCATCTTTTGGCACCTAAAAGGTAGTACGCTGGTACATCGCTAAGTGGTATTTCCTGGCAGCTGAATGGAGCAAATTTCTATGTTCTCAGGTGCTAGTTCCTGGAGAATACTCAAGATTTCCCAATGTTTTATTTATCTCTGTGTTGACAAAATCTACCTCTAGACAGAGGTATTTCCTGGCTCACATCCAACCTGTTCGGTTTGAAAATTTACCCTGAAGTGTGTAAGGTATTTTAGTTTGCTGGATGTGCATATATGGCTAAAAATCTCAGTTTGATAATTCTGTGCAGCTCAAAGCTCACCTGTATATTTTGAAGTGATTGAAATTTGGAGTGCTTGAAATTCTCAGTTTTAGCACAGTTAAAGAAGTTGTACGGGCTGTGAGCTGGCAGTGGTTACACATACCCAAGGATTCCCATACTCTGTTCTGAACACCAGCTGGCTGTTGTCATTCTTCTATATGAAACACTGCTCCCCGCTGTGTATTTGTAGAGCTCTCATTCTCTTTAGGGGTTCTGCATGCCAGAAAGTACTTTTTCCGTCCTAGCTGACTTGCTGAAAAGTAAGAACTAATATAAAGGAGGAGCCTTATGTTTCTTTACTAACCAAAAATGTCCTAATGACAAGATAGGTATGTTACGAGGCTTATTTTAAGAGGATTCCAAAGAGTATATATAATTCCATTAATACTTTTTCCCATATTTTTTTATTTGCGTGTGTTTGTTTTAAGTATGTTTAAGATTATCTTCCTAGTCTTCATTGAAGGCCATTTCTTGATTAAAAATAATATCACATTAGTTTATGCTTCTGTACTTAAGCTAACAATATTGCTGACCAGAAGCAGCCCTAGCATTATTTTCTATGCACTTACAGACTTCCCTACCTTATATCTAAGCTTTGAACTATATGCGAACTCAAGCCCAAAGCCAGTCCCTAGTATGAAGCATTGCTTAACAGAACATCTATCCATGCAATTCACTTTAGGCTTAAAATGTCCTTTACCCAACCACCTTCTA